>NC_066267.1:9322500-10572500 GCF_905404315.1 Leptidea sinapis | reverse complement strand
GCACTGAATTAAGCCTGAAATAAGCGGGGTCAAAAGAACTGCCCGATTTAAACAAAGGTATAACTTTAATTTCATGAGGTCAGGGAACACACACTCATCTATGCATTCGTTAAATATTATTGCTAATTAAATTGCTATATTGTCAAGTATGTTTTTTACAATATTAATCGAATGGCCCCATATGGTGTTTTCTATTTTTTAGGTTAATTGATTTGAAGATTTTTAGTGTATCGTATACCTTTAATATAATTAAATTTCAAATCAAAGGAAGCTACTGGTACGTGTAATTAAAACAAATCCTGTGCTTGTTTCGGTGAAGAGTTTAGGTCTTTGGTCGTCATTTTTGGGATTTCGGAGAAGTATTTATCAAATTCATTTGCAATTTCTATTTCCGAAATTATAACGCGGTTATTAATATTTAAACACATAGAGGTGTTACGGCAACTCGATCTAATAGTTTCATTATTAATTATATTCCATATTATTACATCATATATTTCCATTGTATGTATAAGAAATTTCCACCTCATCACGAAATCTCTGGAACCATAAGGCGTTGAGACTTGAAATTAGGTAGGAATATTCCTTTCACCGAGTAGAGGTCAGCAAATAAAGGATTTCATGGAAAGCCACCTACTTACATACGCTCTTGCCACGTTACCGTTGTCATGACGGAGCAACGTCTGTCGGGTCAGCTAGGTAACTAGATACCTAGAGGGAGGTACACGAGCGATTACTCACGTCGCTGGGCGAGGGCACCGGCTGGCGGATGCAGTCCTCGCAGCACTTGCAGATGAGTGCCAGCAGCACGTGGCCGGGCTGCGCGCTGGTGCCGCGCCGTTGGATGGCACGCCGCCGCAGCTGGCAGTACATCTCCAGCAGGAACGACAGGAACGCCATGAGGCGCGGCCGCCCGCCCCCCACCACGTTGCCCAGCAGCTGTAATCACACGACCTGACATCACACCACACGCGACTAACTTTTATATCGTTGGTCCACAGTGCGATTTTCAGGAAACTTTTTTCCACCAAACTGTCTACTAAGCTTTTTGTCCCATGAAAAGCTCACTTTTAGTCCCTGGTATGAGGGAGAAAAGTGGCCGATTCTCTTCCGGCAAGAAGACTTTTCTCATTCGTACCAGGGTCTAAAAGCGATATCATGCAGGTGGGAAAAAGGGAGGCCAGCAGTGCTCGTGAAATTCCTCTGGTGTTACAAGAGAGGATGAGATGAGCAATGATTAATCACGTCATATTAGTTTTATTCATAATTGTTTTATTATATTTTTTAATTATTCAACAAACAAACAAGAGAAGAGAGTTGGTTAAAAACTAGTCGTACCTACGCTTTGCTGTAAATCTGCTAAATGAGGAAAATGTATAATTAATGATAACTTTAACACGAATCTAGCACTATTTGAGGAGTCGTCGTTCAGATTTGTTAGATATAGTGGCCTCTCTGAGAAAACTTGTTACTGAAAGTAGTGTTATTGCAAAAGAGTCTGCAATCTCTACTGATTGCAGCTAAGGAGAAACCCAATTTAACTATGCTAATATTGCCTATCAAAATATAATAAAGGGATATGTAACAATAGCGTGTTTAAACACATCTTAAGTGATAACGTAGTGCCCCAATTATAATGCTATATCGCCCGCCTCTTGTTATATTTCATTAATTTTAGGTAAATAAACAACAATTCCTACTAATAAACAGCGTTCTTCACCCGTTTCATACTTGGGAACTGGAAACATTTTACGGCGGCTCTTTTCAACTTTCAAGACTTGTTTATAAGTAAATGTGTATTTAGCGGCGTTGAGCACTTTTCTTGGGATGAGTATAAAATGTTAAACTCGCGTCGGGACACGCAGCATGATCGAAAATTCGTAAGAATCGTTGAAATTATGGATATAAGCTGATTTTTCCGAGAGATAATTTTTTTAATGTAAAATATTTGTAATACTTCTGAAGTGTTAAATTTTTTATGTAATATAAATTGTGATTTTTGTGTACGATAGCGAAATTAATGAATATTTAACCACATATATAAGAAACAAGAAACGACCGAGAATAGAACCATGCGGAACACCTATACCTACAGGTTTACCCGAAGACCGTTTGCCATTTACATCGACTATCTGAACGCTTCCGCTTAAATATGATTTAAACAAATTTAGGGCTCTATTTTTAACTCCATAATGCTTTAGTTGTTGGAGTAAAGTTTCATAGTGGACGCATTCAAATGCTATATTATTTAACCACATAAATGTTGGTACTTTATTCTGATAAAGCAATTCGTGCGAAGTTATTCCCCTTACCAATCCAAAACATTCACAAAGTTAATGTTCAAGTTTTCACTTCTGCCCGCACTCCCGGAGTGCAACCAACAAAGTTATTTTTGTATTCTGATTCCAACTTGAGTTCGGTACTTTGATCGTAGGACAGAGAACGTGCCAAATGAGTTTGACATTCTCGGGGTGCCGCGAACAATGTTGGTGACTTTTTATATATATGCAGGGGCGTACATTGGTTCTCTAGTAAGGTAGGCACTGTGGAGCTAACTAGTCGTGGTTGAAGCTTTGGAATGTGAAAAGATTACTTTTAACCTTACTACTACCTACTTAGGTATTTAGTATCTAGCGAAAGGAAAAATTTTATGAGGGTGTTCGATCAATCGAAGTTTGGTCATAAAATTAAACTGAACCAAATTAAACTAAATTAACTTTAACATCAGTACTATATTTATTTATACTAATTGCCTATAATATGATATCCACGCCCCTGTATATATGACAGCTAAGCCCCTTGCTCACCTTATCACGGTCCTGGTACCACTGCTGACACGTGTTGAGCAGGGACTCCAGGAAGGTCTCGGTCTGCTCACGCTCCACGACGGCGATGCAGCGCCGCGCGGCCGGCAGCGCGTACCGCGGGGACTCCACAGCGCGGCTCACCAGGTGGCCCACAGCATCCATCAGGGTGCGCGCACACACCGCATTGGGATCTGCAAACATCGTCACCACATACTTGACACGCGCTACGGCAATATTTGCAAACGGCCGTTCCCAATATTCAGTCTATCTCCGGTTGTGGCCTACTTGAGATAAAAATCGTAACTATCGTTGACTTTTCTGTCCCAATAAACTTATCGACGGTAACTCACCTTATCCGTACACGCTGTCAGTCAATGGGACGACGTATAGCTTACCAGCGATAGAAGTTTGTATGGAAATTGCAAATTCACGCGTCCCAATATAAGTCGATAAGAATGAGTTATCGGGTATATTGGGACAGCTTCAGATTATTAACAGCTGCTTACTGACAGTAGAAGGTAGTTATTTATCTCTATCTGTAGACAGTATATTGGGAACGGCCGTAAGATTCCACTGACCCCCCTTCTGTCAGCGGGCTGTACCTTCTGTCACTGATCACATTATTTACAATGAAAATGTAGTAGTAGTCAGAAAAATGCGGTATAGACATACATACGAAAACACACATATTTTATTTTGTATACTTATATTAATTTTATTTATAAATACTTGCGTAGAAAATGACAAATTTGTCAGTTTCAATATTATTATTGTTATAATATATCTAGATACTAAATTCTTATAGATACTGTCCTTGTTTTACAAATTTTGTATGGACAAGCAGTTCAGATTACAACAAAATGCGTTTCCAGCTATTATTTATGGAAATAATTATTTGAAACCAGACACCGACAATATATTTACAAGGACGGAATAGAAAATACCATTCCTATAAGTGTTTTGTATTTCGTACTTACTAGCGTATAGTTTAGGTTAGCTTAAATATCTCTATATATATATATAATGAAATCGCAGGTGGGCCGTATACTTACATGAAAGATATATCAAAAAAAAAAACAATTTATGCACGTACTTTTGTCGCAGAGTCAATTTTTTTTCAATTATATATATTATATTTCATTCATTAATCAATGGATCAATCAATAGATGGGATTGTTATACTTAATTCATTATTAAAATAAAGTAAGAATTTTCGTGCAAAATTAAATTTCCATAAACTCCCGTAAAATTTCCATAAAGTTGAGAACAAATAGGCTTGACGAAACGTTTTCGATTACTCTTCTATAATGTCTGCACATATCAATTCTTTTAAAATCAACAAATTGTACAAAACACATTTGTTTTGTACATTTTGTGGGATCGTGTTGTAAAAGCATATACATCGCCCAACAAAAGAACTTACTAACTCGACTTAACCTGTAGTAGGTAGAAAAAGAAGTAAAGACTTGTCTATGGTATTCATGCATCACTAGCGTAACTCTGGGATATCATTTAAACTTTATATACAATTAACAGCTATCTTACAATACCAAAATACCTTCACCACTTCGTCCTCGTTGCGTATAATACACGTGTTCCACCCACCAACACCTTGTGCGGGAACAATGATCAAAGAGTCTACCAACCAGCATTCTCACCTTCCAGTGCCTTATCGATACATTCCTGTATCTCTGGCGGGAAGGTGCCCAGGTCTCCCGCGTCTGCAGCCAGCCCCAAGGCAGCCATGCCGCTGGCCAGCGCGTCCGCTGACGTCAGGGACTTGGAGCGTTTGAGGCCTGGCGTGAACGACTGGGGCCGGATGCTCTTCCCGTTTCCGTTTATAACAGAAGATGGCGGAGACTTCTTCTTGTCCGACACGATCTGCTGCGGCAATTTGAAGTGGACACGCGGACCCACCTGAAATGCCATAAAATACAACGAACGCTATTTAATCGTCCCATTCTCTAGAATCAAAAGTTTTAAAAACTATTAAGTAAAGAATATGTTCTTTTGAATTGATATCCCTCAATTCTTTATGGACGATGCGGGATTCGAACCCACGCCTTTCGGCTTCCGTCCGACCGCTCTAGAGAGCCCGCGCGGCGAGTGGCTCCAACGTCCGTAATCTGCTTCTCATCAAAGAACATTATTGCTTATTTTAATATATTATTATGTTCCCCTATTTCTATAAACTTATTGCTCTAAATTCTCACGGGTTTCATCCGTTCTGATTTTTTTTATAAATGTACTATTTTGGAATTTATAAGGTTTATCAGATTTTAATTTATTAATTAAAAAAAATACAGATTCTCCTTTTTTGAAGTGTGTTGATAGGATAAAATCACAAGAAATAGAGATATAAATACCTATATTGATTCACCATAATGAGTGACAATAACATAACATATTGCCACAACACTTGGGGACATAGGGAGAAGAACTGATAAAGAAACTCCCAGCATTATAGCATTTAAACGAGTAGCTAGATACGCCACTCACCGTCGCGTGCGGAACATTCCCGCTGGAGGCACTGGCGAGCAGCGCGTGTGGCGGCATCACGGGCCGGTAGTGCGGCGGCACCTGCGCGTGAAGCACCGCCGACCGCGAGTGTTGCAGGCCCACGCTGCCGTACCCCATGCCCACCGTCGACCTGCCATTAATAATAGATAAAAAAAGATATACGCATGTATCGCATTTATCACGGAGAGTGTTCCGGAGAGCAGTCGCCCATTTACAGGCCACTAGCTTAAGTAGGTACTTGCACCGTCAGATCTTTTTTTATGACAATATGAGAACGGATGAGCAGGACGTTCAGCTGATGATAATTGATACACGCTACACATTACAATGCAGTGCTGCTCAGGATTATTGAAAAATCCAAATATTATGAGCGGAACTACAATTGCACTCGTCACCTTGAGACATAAGATGTCAAGTCTCATTTGCCCAGTAATTTCACTAGCTACGGCGCCCTTCAGACCGAAACACAGTAATGTTTACACATTACTGCTTCACGGCAGAAATGGGCGCCGTTGTGGTAACCTTAATCTAGCCGGCATCCTGTTCAAAGGGGCCTCCCACTGGTATAGATAAAAAAGCTGCTCTGTTAACATCTCGACACTTGGCGCTGCTTGTGTCGCATTTATCACGGAGAGCAGTTTGAACAGAAGCCTGTCGCCCACTTCCACGTACCTGCACCGTCACGTTTCTCTACAATAAAAACCGTTCAAACATTATTCTATGCACTAGCAAAGTATGGAATGAGTTTCTTTGCGCGTGTTTCCACGAAGATACGACATGAGTACCTTCAAAAAAAGCGCATTCAACCTTTTAAAAAACCGTCAACACTCTCGTAATTTATCTGGTGCTACTTGAAAATTTAGGCGGCCATGATCATCTTTAGGTGACATAACCCTCTTCTTTAAGCACAGCACACAACAAAACCCTAAAAACCCTACATAAACGAAATCATTAACAGGAACTTAACTGACTAATTTCAAATTTGCTTCGAGCAGTTTTACATGTATAATTAAATTTCACAATACTATCGAACCTTGTATAATACATTAGGTGCCTACATAAATGATGCTACGCAAATTGCATTATTTTTAAACGATAAAAACGTTTTCACTCAACCGCTAATTAAGATTCACTTACATATAATTAATGTAATTGAAACCAACGTGAGCGTTTCTTTTGTCGTGGTGGTTTTACGGCTCTCATTGTTATAAACGAAAACATGATTTTGGCGCTGCTTCAGATTGTTAATGACGCCAAAAACCTCATACCGGAAGAACAATTCGGATTTTAATTTAAACAATCACTAGCTGCCCGGACATACTTCGTTCAGTCAAAAGTTGAAAGTAAAAAATAAATAAATGTAATGTAATTCCTAGTGATCCCGTTATTAACATCTCAAGAATAAACGACGATAATATATAAAAATAAGTTACATAGACTGCTAAACTTTACAAACATTTTGATACTCATTCTAATGCTTCCCGACCGGTACCGCCGCAACCGCTACTTCCCTGCATTTTAAATCTGTAATATCTTCGAAAATATTAATTGAAATTACATGCTGTAAAGTGCCATATTGATCTATATTCGATGCACAATGTATTTAATGTAAATAATTGGATTACGATGAATGCTGTATTGCTTAAAATTCACTTCGTAAATAATTTATTATATCACGTAAAAAGTAAACAATAAAAAATACGAGTAGTTATTGTGGGTTATCCCTAAGAGCACACACATTGCGGAGTGTTTAAGATATACAATACTAATATAGTAGATTATTTTGATTTATCTGATAGGGTTTAGCTAACGTTGGATTTGCAATGTAAGCCTAAAAATGTCGCGCGCAGACCTATTTCAGCGTTAAATTAAAATTATAAATAATGGAGTTCGGAGTTTTTTATTGAAAATTTCCTCCTCTTTCAGAATCTTTTTTTTGTAATTTCTTAATAGCTTATGAAATATTGGCAAAAAACGAAATGCCATTTTTTTTATCTTTAATTGTTTATAACTTTTGCAATTGCTAATACACGCTTTTGGCACATTTTTCTAGGCGTCATTCCGGATCCAATGAGATCGCACATAATTTTAAGAGCAGTATATCTATTTTGTACCATTTTCAACTTGTCGACTAGACTAATTAGGCTCCATCCCCACGTGGCTGGTGGGAAATTAACGTTCCCGACATTGACATAGCTGAAGACAGGTTCCCACTTAATCTCGATCATAATCCGCGGGATTATGATTTATAGTCAGTTTTATATATAGATATCGAGGAATGCTTGCTCTTAATACCATATCATTTTAGAGTCCCTAAAACAATTCATAGGATTAGCAGTGAAAAATTATCCCATGGAGAAGTGTGTATTTCAATTGATAACTGGACTTTAAAGATTTGAGTTAAGGCCAATTGAGACAGTTTCTAACTCACTAGCTCTAACGTCATGTTAACGTATATACTAACTAACGAACATTACAGTAAAAGGAAATAGTAGTTAAAAAAAAACTAAAAAACATTTTTTTTATAAAAAACCAAACTAAAAAATGGAAAAGTTATTTTGAAATTTAAAATTAACATCAATTCCTGCCTTATAGACGATAGATGAAAATTAAATAAATTAACAAAAATCTTATTCTGCAAATTGAATAGTTTTATCAAATTAATGCATTGTCATCGATCATCGATAATTCTATGAAGTTTGAACGAAATCTGGCCGATTAAAGTGAGAAAAAAACGCGCCCAAATGAGTCGGTTACAAACATACATACATACAGGTGAAGCTAATAAAAAGCGTGTAATATTCTGTGCAAAAAATATATATTATAAAGATGATTTCCTTATAAACATTTATGGTGAGACAGACGCTGCAGTACAATCAAAAAATAAATCTTCATGTCAATCGAAAAGAAATAGAATTGCAGGCGAAAGCTAATTAATAATTTTTTTACTGGTTGTATTGCTGTTATTTCAATAAAAGGAGCCATTTAAGTAAAACACTTTTAATGGATTAAAACACGTGTACTTGTAACTGTGTTTTTAAATTAGATTTTTGTGTAAAAGGGACATACTCATTTTTATTTTAGTTAACTCGACGTTTCAAGACCTTTCCAGTTTTCGTTTTTTTTCTGCAGGTGAAATGACTAAAATGTGAAATGACCAACTGGGTTAACTAAACTAAAAATAAAAATGTAACTTTTACACAAAAAACTAGTGTAAAAACACAGTTACAATTAGACGCGTTTTAATCCTTTAAATTTTTTTTATTTAAATGTGTAAAACTCGCGTTAATCAAAGAAAATACTTTAAGGAGCCACTTTAGTTTTTCTTTACTTTCAAGGTCACATTATGTCGTGTATGCAGCGGTGTTCACGTATCAGGTTATCTATTTAACCATTTTTTCATATTTAATATAAAAAAAAACTATAAAGAAATACCCACATGGAACATGTAAACCTATACTTTTAAAGAAGTTAATAAGTGATTTCCAGGTCCATCTATAAATACGTGTGACTTCTCATTCTCTTATGATTCATAGCGCACGGTTACAATGTTTAAATAATATATGAACACACTGCTGCAGTCATAGGTATCAATAGAGCTCGTCTCAATTAGTATGCTGGATGTTAATTGTCGGTCATAACAATCATATGTGTATATGGCACACAATAGCTTTGGTGTATGGCCAAACGAGGAAGATTTCGTTGTTGTCCAAATATAAAAAGTATGCATTATTTTAACAAGTAAATGTAGAGTTTTGTCCTGATTTTAAGGATCTGAAAAAATAATTTCCAAAGCAAATCCCTACTACGGGTGTCATATTAAAATATTGTCATGGTCAATTACTATTGTGTCCGAATCCTTGTTATATATTTAAGTGTGTAATTTATTGGTATGCCGTTATTTCAATAATTGTAATAATCATAACGGGTACCTAACTCACGATATATATTTTATTAATTTGATGCCGATTTTTCGATCCAACGGAACTGTTCCGATGCGACCACGATTCACGCAATTGGGAAACAAGTTGTGTTTTTTTCAAGCCGAATTTTAATTAATCTTTTTCTTTAGAACAACAAACTTTAGACCAACCAAAAGTTAAATGATTGCACCAACCGGGACTCGAACCCGGGCGACTCTAGCTCAGTACGCAGGTTCACCTAATATTAATAATACCTCAGTCCTTTTAGAATTGAGTATGAGGGTTATGTTAATTCACGCTTTCTTTGTTGAATCATCTTTACAGAAAACATTTATTTTCACTAGACTAGATACCTAGATAACTCTTGTTACATGATTACATCTGTCATAATCTGATAAGATATCTAGAAGAAGGAAAATGTAATGAAATATTATCTTCATTCGTTTACGTGTTTTCACCATTGTTGAATAATATCAATAATGCTGAAAACTTAATCTCAACACAGTTAATCAAAATGGCGGTTTGAAAATGTTGTCCCCCTGCAGGAGTGCATAAAGGAACAAAGCAATAACCAAGAAATGTCCTACTAAGGTAAGCTTCTTCAACAACTTAAGGTTTGAATCCTCTATATCTTTGGCACAAATTAAAGAAGTGTATGAAGTGACGAAAATAACATGAATTGTTTAAATTTGAAAGAACGATATCACAAATAAATCTCCCGAATTATTAGGGCTGGTGGCAAAACGTAAAAAAGGGAGCTTAGCAGTTACCACGTTGGGTCAAGGATGCTAGAAGCGATATTTTTTTTAATGATAAATAGGGGACGAGATGAGCAGCACGTTCAGCTGATGGTAATTGATACGCCCTGTCCATTACAATTAAGTGCCGCTCAGGGTTCTTGAAAAACCCCAAATATTCGAAGCGGCACCACAACTACGCTCGTCATGTTGACACATACGATGTTAAGTCTTATTTGCCCAGTAATTTACTAGCTACGGCGCCATTCAGGCCGAAACACGATAATGTTTACAGTTTACACATTAGTGCTTCATGGCAGAAATAGGCGCCATTATGGTACCCATAATCTAGCTTGCATCCTGTACAAAGGAGCCTCCCACTATATATAGGAAAAAGAAGGTTCAAATACTGCATCATCCAAAAATTGTGGCAACATCGTACCACGTATTTTCTTTTAGGTATCGTATTTCTTTTAATAGTATAACGAATAGATTTTCGCCCAAATAGAGTCTGATACAACAGAATAGAATACCATTCAATTATATTATAGAGAGGAAGGATTTACAATTTACAACTCACTAGTTAAACCTATTGTATCTCATAGAAATATGGGGTTGTACGGCAAAGTCGAAATTAGTTAAACTACAGACAACACAAAATAAACTAGTAAAGCTACTGTTTCATCCCTACTTAACTGAAAAAATCTACTCAGAAAAAAAAAATGACCATCACACAATTATACACACACACTACATGCTTACTTATTTACAAGGATTTAAATAAAAAAAAATCACTCATACACATCCATCTTTAAAAAAAGAATTTAACCAGAATTGTTACACGTTATATATAACAACCTGCCCTCAGAAATAAGAAATGCCAAAACATTGACTTCTTTTAAAGCGAGCCTTCAAAGGCATATACTCCATAATTTTGAATGAATTATTTGCCTAACATTGTATTGCATTCTGTACCTACCAAAATCATTGTTTGTAAATACCTACTTCAATTGTTAAAATGTTAATTTCTCATGTAAGTGACAATAGGTCTTAATGAGAATAAAGTTATTTAAACCTAAGGAGCGAAGGTGAATGGAAGTCAAGGACCAGATTCAATCACTTTTTTGGTATTAAATAACTTCACTGCAATGGATAGTTGCGGTCACACTCGGCTACCTATATAACCCTCGTTCGGATAAATTTCTCTCATGTCAACTTATTTCGTAGTATCACGTAATAGGTAAAAAGGCTGGAAGTCACTATGATTAAACAATCAAACTTAAACCGTTTCATGCGTTCACCGCTTGTAGTACGTGTTTAGTTAGTATAGTTGGTAAATGAAAGAGGCTTAAACACAATTTGTTGGCTTTTATTTAGGTTTTCACGCACTTGTATAATAATCAAAAATTTGCCAATATTACTTAATTTATTTATTAATGATTAGTTATATCTCCAGACATAAGTAGGCTTAGAAACCGCTACTATTTTGGTATTTTTTTTAAAATATCATTACACCATGCATTTACACTACTGTATCTACTTATAAGTGTTTGACGTTTCCTTAGGGTTTAGAGCGTATTATCACTATAGTAAAAAGTGTGTGTATTTATGTATGCACGCAAGAAGTTATACTTCTTTGGCGTAACAAAGCAAAAATCCTTAAAATTATTTATTCCTCCTACTATTCTACGTTTGTAGAAAGAACAATATTGTAAAATCTTGCAAAGATGGCTTTGGCAAATAATTATTAAATTACGAATACGGCTGTATCGGCTTGAACCCTTTGCCTGTGCTAATAACGGACGAAGAAACAAAAAAAAATAACGAATATCGCACACGTCAGAAAACTTTAGGAACCAACTTCACCCTCTTACTTTTGTGTTAATGATGCGCGCGCATCTTTAAATTTCACTCTCATAATTTTTTCATAACGCGCTTAGAAGAAGTATAACTTCAAAAATCTGTGTTATTATTGAAAAAACTGCCACGAGGAGAGAAAAAAGGAAACATCATACATAGGCTCTGTTTCACATCTACAAATGTCTGAACAAATTCATGAAAAAAAAACTACGTTTAAAAAACCGACAAGTATCAAATAACTAAATATTTAATTTAATACACCTCTTAAGCAAACCTTTACATTTAATATTAACAACATACTATTAATTAGTTTTTTTTTTGTTTTTTACTTAATAATAATATGTTATCAACCTGAATGAAAACTAAAAAATAACCGTACACAGAAAACAATTATGTCACCCAGGTAGACGAAAATTTTCATATAAATGTTCATAAAATGAAAACTACTGGGCCAAACTTGTAAAATTTAAATTCATGGGACCAAATGGCATCTATTTCGCATCAAACAAAAGAAGAATTACGTAAATCGGGCCATAAATCTCAGAGTAATCGGTGTACATACAAAAAAACCCATCGAATTGATAACCTCCTCCTTTTTGAAGTCGGTTAAAAATGACGGTACCTGTCAAGTATTAAATATGTCAGTTTAAAACATGTTTACTCACAAAATAATACAGGAATTGTTTTCGACTGATTTGAAGCTACGTCTGGCAGGAACATTACAGCTTCATTTGTAGACATGTGGGCTTAGGAGTTGGAACGTTAGTTTTGTTTAACACATCCTTACTTGCACTAAGCTAAGAGCAATTTTCTAATAACGACGGCATATCGCCGTCTGGTGAATCGTGAATCATACTCTCATACACAGTGGGAGCTTCAAACGGCTATCATACAAAGGTACTGTGTGGGTTTAGCTGAGACGAAAATTGACCGCGACGATGACTCATAATGCAACTAAATTAACTTTAAAACTCAAACCTGTTCTGAGCGCAAAATGTTCAAGCAAATAATAATAAAATTTGGATTATGTATTACTTTTTGGTTACCCGTATACATTTTTTAAGGTACATTCATATACATACAGGTTTTTTTAGGTTTATACATTTGCCCATTATAATCAATATTACAAAAGTTACTTGAAATTGTCAAGACATGCACGGATCAAAATTCTGGTTTTTGTATTTAAGTCCGCGATGTTTGCGACTCATTGGTGTGTTATACCAACATGCAGAACGTTTTTTTTTATTTATTTTTACATTAATTAATGGCAGATAGCCGGTTGTGTTCGCTTCAAAATAAATTTACAAATAGGACACTCTCCGACGTAATATACACTAAATACATTGAACTAGCACATGCCATCAACGGAATGATATAACTCCTCGTACCATTAGCTAAGCATAAGACAATATGAAATTAATGACATGAATCATTTCACAAATAACTAAGGTGACCTTCTTGGGTTTCTACGCTTCACCGACAGTGCGAGAACGCCATCCAAATTGTACAATTACACTGACGTAATAGTCAAATACATAGGTAGGTACTAACGATGCCATGTTATTAAACCAATCAGACATTCGCTACGGATACACACACATACACCACACAATATGTTATCATAACATATTTGTTATAAAATTAAGTTCAATTTCCTCGTCTTGTCTTACGGAAATCATGTAAGCTACATGACTCTAAGTGATATTTGATTGACGATATAAAATATTCAATTTGTATAAGCAGAAGAGTATAAAATTACTAAGTGACCGTAGATTTGATTACATACTCAGATCTACGCAAGATCTTGGAAAACCAAAATTTGTAACAAAGTTCTATATATTTGAATTATTCTCTGAAAATCTAATGGTTTTCTTAAATGAAATGAAATATATTACCTATGTATTGCGTCGCATACATTATAGATCCTTATATTATTGTAGCGTCATCTATACGGTGCGCCAAGGTTGTGTGCTATGTCCTACACTGTTTTGTCTGCATATCAATGATATGTTGGACACCTCCAATATACATGGACAGTACTATACAGAGGACAGTGCTGGTGATGTCGTATACATGGACCATCTCTCTCGGGAAATCGTCAAGCAGTGCCGAATGGAACGTGAGGTTTCTCTTGAGAAAATCGCGGAATGGAGTAAAATGACCCTTGTCCAACTTAACCCCCAGGAGACTCAAGATTGTGCGTTTACCACTAAAAAACCCCATCTGTTGTATCACTGCTCTTCGATAACACAATACCGCGCTTAGTATTGGAATACTGGGTCCTGAAATCTCGAGGTATTGCCAATTCCGCAGTTATCAGGAAGACAAAACGAAATTGTCTTGGAAGAAGCAGGGCCTCGTAAATAGGGCATGACAATACTTCAAGTCGGCCCACATTCTTGTTATATATATAGCGCAGGCCCGGCTCCATATGGAGCATTGCTGTCATCTCTCGTCTGGAGCATCTCAGTATTAGCTTGAACCACTTCGACAACACCTCCCTTAAAGCGTCGCCTAGTATCGGAATACTGGGTCTCGAAATCTCGAGCGATTAAATACTCGCTTTGTGGCCACAGACGTTGAGGAGAAAGTTTATTTGGTGCTGCGACAGCAGAAGTAATAATAAGCTAGAAAAAAAATGTATAGTTTAAAGAAATGAAGCCCTTCTGGTATAGGTCAATGATCATGTCCAAACTTTTCACGATTTAAATTTATGGAATAAGGAGTAACAGGCTGAACACAAAGTTATGATCCCTGTGACTCGACAGGAAGAGATAAATAGTCCAAGAATTGAAGCTAGGTGCGAACGCAATATATAGTATCTATGTGGAGACTTAATATATAAACAACTTGCACATTTCCAAGTTTCCTAAACTAGGAAGGAACAGTCGACTTTCGTATGGAAAAAGTTGCGAATACAGCCTGAACATGCAAATTGCCATTCATATCCTGTTTATAGTTGCGGCCGTCAGCGCAAAAACAGTCCAACTCATTTTTTTACTACCTACTAGGGTTCATATTATAATAAATTGGGTGTAAAGTTCTTCGTTAACTGACACTTACATTTTTCCTGACTCGAGAATTCATAGTGGCTTTCTACTTACTATTAATGTTGTTTTATATTGATAGTGCGTTATGCATTGTGTATAATATTTATTAAATTTGACCAACAAATCTTATTTTTATCAGCAAGTTTAAGGATTGAAAAATGAAAAATCATTAATTAATACAGAGATAGGTAAGTCAAACTCCACAGGTCACAGTTGGGTTGGTCATAACAGCTATAAAATTAAGAAAACAGTTCATACAACCCGGGAGAATATCTTATGCCAATGCAGTGGCGGCCCTAAGGGGTGGCGAACGGGGCATTCGCCCGGGGCCTCACTCTTACAAAGGGCCTCGCGCAACAACCGAAGCAAATTAAAAAAAAAAAGATTTTTTAACTATACTTTTTTATTATTTGTGTTAAAACATTTGATTTTGATCCTTTATTACTTATTAAGGTTATAAAATAACGGTAAATTAAAATAAAGTTAGTTAACTAATAATTCATTCAAAACAAAATTGAAAAAATTATTATGCAGTAAGTATTTGATGAATATATTTAGCATTTCTTCTCAAATGACAAATACCTAAACCCAACAACTAGACCTACTTTCGCATAACATACTCATCACACAGTACTAAGGGCCTCGCAAAGACCTGCCGCCCGAAGTCTCGCAATGGGTAGGGCCGCCTCTGTGCTTACCCCTAATTATAACTTTAGTTCTTATATTACACAATTAAAATTCAAAAATTATGTATAAGTAGGTACCTATGCATGTGGTCGTACCCTGTAAGTGCAGTAACACTTAAGAATAATATTTACTTAATGTAATTAGTAAGTGATTATTTTGTTGGCGATTGTAATAAATAACGAAATAAATAATAAGTAGGTACTTGAGTTTGAGGAAACCGGAGCCCATTGGTCACGAAAGATTATATGACTCTAGCGCTCTACCAACAGCGTTCTCAAAACGTTGAAAACATTTTTAAATAGTATATTGAAAAACAACTGACAGTCAAGCAACTACTCACATGTCTGACGTAGAGTATCTTCCACGGACCATATTTATATCAGCACAAAGTAAACAAAGCAAAGCCTGCAATGATCTTCACCTCATTACACCAACACTATCTCTTGTTTGCAAACAAAATATCACAGAATCCATCAAATCCCGCCCGCAAACTTGGCAATCTCGTGTAGTGAAATTACGTTCCGTTTCAACAAATACACAACACAATATTAAAAATAGAATCGATCGTGGCCAAGGCTTGCGTGGATAGGAAACAAACCGCTCAATACTTTGTTGAACAATCTAATAATTCCACAATGAAATAAGACAACACAATAAAATAGTAGACTATTTAGTCGGTTTGATTCGTTCGGATGCGTTCACGGTTTTTCGTTTTGTTTGGACGCGTTCGTAAGTATTATGTGCGCCTGCGCAGACTGTACTCTGTTGGGCACAGCGACAACGGCACGCGGGGGCGAGCTCACGTCAGCAACGCCGCGGACAGAGTGATAACAAAACATACTAAGCGGGCTCTAGTGTCAGTACTCTCGATCCGCAACGCTAATTCACTTCGTGAATGACGCCATTAACCGCGCTTTTCACATCGTCACTCGCTTTGCATTCGTTCACGAGCCAAAAAATGAGGCGCGAAGCAATGGACGACATGGCTGATTTCGTGCGATTGTGCCTTCGTTCTACGGACTATGTGAGCACACTTATATATCTATCCGTACGGATTAAATATTTCTGTATGATCTACCTGAAAATCTAAGCTGCGTGTACCAGTACTTGTGACCATGTGTTGCACCTTTTTTGTACCTGGTTTGCAGTTTGACTCCAGTTTATTGCCAGTTTGGGATTGTGAAACTACACATTCACAATTTAGAAGACAGAATATCACTTTTTACTATCATTTCTTGTATTGTGGGCCGTTCCTACCAGAGTTGTATCTAATGTGACCCAATGGTGCTTCCAGGAAGTTCTATGTTCCTTAAGCCATGTTAAGTGGCATCTCTCCAGGCTGACTGATTTGCGGATTAATAAAATACTTCGTTCATGTATTGATAATACCTGAATGCTACATTTTGGATCATTCCATTTCATAAAAATATTCATTTGCTTGAAACAGAAGCTGTGGAGAGCAACTATTGGCTGTAAAATGTTTGGTCTAGTTGGGATAGATACTACATCAGGGTATACTGTACATTAATCAATAACCATCTAACGACAATAGGATGAAAACCACGAAGACATGAATGCGGGTACGAGATTATCGCCTTATCGATTATCGTCTGAATCTGATTTTAATTCATTTAGATTAGCTGTTCCCATATTTTGTTTAAATAAAACTAACACTACGACTTCCCCGCGCTACCCGCGCGCTCTCGTCATCACAGTGTTTGTCTGCACTGGAGTTTTGCCAACTGCTATTTTGAGACTCCATCTAGCTTTGGACATTCAAAGCAATACAAGGTCGGAATGAAAGCTTCCGATATCAAACGTAAACATTCGCTATAGAGAAATCTGCTGTCGATATATATTATAGTATACATTATAGATGATTTGGAAAATGAAGTTGAGCACATAAATCGTAAATATTTTAAGAGTACTAGAGTATATAGTAGATAGTTTACAATCTACTATATACTCTAGTATTCTATTTTAATATTTATATTATGCCAAATTCTACTCGATGTGATAATTCACAAAAGCACCGACAGGGCATTATACTATCCAATCTGTATCTCGTCCATTTACGACCGATAGTGTACTGAAATGGCTTCCCATTTAACTATATTTGACTCAATAACCAATGGAGGTCAGATCATATGTGGGGGACAGATGGCCACCTTGTTCTTACTCTCTCATCTAGTAATCTTGATATTTGTCGAAACATGGCAGAGATCACATATCATATAGTATTTTTGATTTATGGGAAAGGAGGACAAACGGTTGTACGGGTCACCTGTCGTGTAGTTATCACCGAAGACACTTTTGCAACGCCAAAGCACAAAAGTAAGGAATCCACTCTCTAATTTTTGTAAAGGGATAAAGAGAAGTACACTAATCTACACTTTTGGACATGGAAGTAAATATATGTATGTATCACCTTTATTCTGATAACGCATTCAAAATAACTTTATAGAATATTGAACGTCAGAAATTTATTCAGAGCGATGAGTAAGCAAATAAAACGAGCATCTCTGAACAATGCTGCTCCTGTATGGGACAAAAGAATCTTAACCTTGGTCTCTTTAAGGCGGTAGTCCTCTTAATATTTCTAGTATGTTCATTTGGTTTAGGCATTTCAATGTTTGGAGTTGCTTCAAATAATACAAAAATTATTAAAACACAATAGATACATGACAATAATATTATATGGACGAAGAAAACAACGAAAACTATTGTTTTTCGATGGAAATCATTCAGTGAGCGAGACTTCGACAATGCACGAGATGTTATTCTTTTTCAACTCACTCGTCATCTAATACCGTCTGGATTTTCGTTATTTTCCGAATAACTTAATAAGAAATATGAATGAAAATTATCCGTAAAGAAAATGATCAGGGCGACAGACACAGTGAGACGGTATCAGAGTCTCCTACGGTGAGCACCAAAGTATATCTTACCGGTTTACTTATAAATAACGCCACTTAATTTATGGAATAATATATGAACAAACATTGATAAGGTAAACTCACCTAATGTGCAGGTCCGAGGGCTTGGCCATGGTGAACTCCTTGGCGTGAACATTTAGCTTGTTGGAGGAGGCTGCAGTCGTCGAGGTGCTGGAACCGCTGGCAGCAGTCACCGCCACGCCGTCTGTGCGGACACCTGGCGGTCATTGGAGCCGTCAAGAGAAGAGAGGAGATAAGCAGTGGGAGTGATGGACTTACAGACAGGTGGTTCATGAGACATGGGTGTTGAAGAATAATGTGTATGTAAAGGGAAGGCATAAGTGTCAGGGAAATCAGGTGCGTTGGCTAACGATGCATTTTCATATAATATATAGTGTCATGAAATACGTGAGTGTCATAGGGAACTTATAATATATCTGTTGGATAAATTGGTGTGTGAAGTGATGAAATGCAATGACAACATAGAATGAACAGCGATGAGGCTTTGTGTTTGAAAAATTATTCAGGTGGCCGACGAGACACAAGTGCTGAAGATATATGAGTAAGAAATATGAGTGTCAGAGTTATTACTGTAACATTAACAGAAGATCCGATTCAACAGTAACTTCAACTATCAATTTAATGGATAAAATGATATTTTACCACACCTCTGCGGAAAGTTCGCATAGCATGTTTTACTATGGCATTTTTCCTCTGAATTTGACGCATGCCTCAATAATAATACGGAAACAAGGTAAAAAAGAAAACTTTCCATTAATAATTAATATCTCCAGGTGTCGTTAAATATCGTATACGCAAACAAGGGAGGAAAAAAAGGCGATCTTGAACTGGGTGTTTATGCCATCCTCGCCCGGCTCAAGTTGCATTTTGCGTGCGGATTAAAATGGCCTACTTCTCTCCCGTAACTACTACTTATCAAATTGAAAATGTTGAGCTTGAAAAAATCTGCCTATCCTATTATAAAAAGGAGCTAGTTAAAATGATTTTTTTCTTCAAAATTGCATTCATTCGTAAGAAATTACTTTCCAATAGAAAGTATCAAGCCTATCTAAAATACACAAACGTTAGCATGACTATTTTTATTTCATTCTCATTATTGAGTTATGAAAACATGTAGGTATATACTTCAAAACTTCATCTATCGAATAAATAAACCTTATACTAAAATATTATTAATTTACGGCCATAGAGGAGGCTAGTTTCCGCGAAGAATCTGTTATGAATATTGACAAAAATTCAGATAACTTACTCGCAATATAAGTTCAAAATATTAAAATAAGAAAAGGCTCGTGTCTCTTTTCGCACCATAGACTACATGACTTGAATAAAAATTCAGACATTGTCGTACTTGACAACAGAAAAAGTAACAATAACAGCACACCGTCCTTGGTACGAATTAGTACCGGTTTTATATCTTATTTTTTTTAAGGACGACTTGAATTAATTAACGATGCGTTATCGCTAACCAGTAACAAAATAAAAAACGATACTGCAAAATATATTAGTTTTCAGTGTATGAACACCAAAAATCCTACTCGATTGAGGGCGTATATATTAACGTTAAAAAAAAATAATAATATTGACACACTTTCACATAAATTATCTTGCCCCAAACTAGGCATAGCCTGTAGCTATGGGTACAAGACAACGATATATTTAATACTATATACTTTAACATACATATAAACATCCATGACTCGGAAACAAACATTCATATTCATCATATAAATGATTGCACCTACCGGGATTCATCCCATTCGGCTATATGGGTCGTCTTAATGATTGAACCAACCAACTATCGTTAGCTGCTGACACCAAAATATAACAAAATATGGTCACTATTGTACGAACGCGGTACATACAATGCCCCACTTCCTGCCGCTAACCTTAATAAAGTCGTTGCATTGTGGCACGTCGATTTCACACATCCATAAGCATACGCCGATTCTTTCAACAGTTACTTTCAATAGATATATATATTTAGTGCCACCGACTCATCTGTTCAGGTGGACAAAATTAACTACGGCTGCGTCAGTCGCCATTTTGAAAACGTCATTTTTTCATCGTTTTCAGTGCAAAGCGGAAATGAAATGCCGAAATCTCTTGAAATTCTTATTTTAAAGGTTTTATCGTTTTGGCAGTAACTAATTTACCACTAGAGACGCTGAAAGTTGATACATGAATTATAAATTACTAGCTGATGCCCGCGACTTCCTCCGCGTAGATAAAGGGTTTAAAAAAAATAAGCAAGTTTGGAATTGAAGATTATCCTATGTCCTATTCTAGTTCCAGTTATATGAATCTTATTTCGAGCAAGATTGCTATGGCAAACTAAACCTGCTATTGGTATAGTTATAGCTCATCGACGTGAATTTAAATTATTCACAAACCCTGCGGAAACCATGTACTTCTCCGGGATAAAATGTAGCCTCCTTTCCCAAGCTCTAGTCTATCACTGTACCAAATTTCATCAAAATCGGTTCAGTAGCTCCGGTTTAAAAGCGTAACAAATAAACTTATAGATTCACATTTATAATATTAGCAGGGATGTCAGACATAGTCACGGATACAGTTCTCTATGAACGGATTCATCGCTTTTAGCCGAGTAGATACGTCCTCGTCATTGTATGTCTTCTCGATTTCATGAGATAAACGAGACGAACAAGAAGTTCAACTGATGGCAAGTGACTCACCCTGCCCATTAAATACAATACAGTGCCACACGGGATTCTAGAATACCTAACCATAATTTGTGAGCGGGACTGGAATTGCCATCCAAAGTCATCGACATAGCCCAAATGGTTGGATGGGGAGCACGTACCGGAAGACGTAGTGTTGATAGACGGTGAGGGCAGCGCAGGACCGACCGTCATGCCGATCTTTGGAGGAGGCCTTTGTCCAGCAATGGACGTCTTCCGGCTGCAATGATGACTAGAATTGCGCTCGTCACTTTATGACTTAAGATGTTAAATAATAGTTATCAGATGTCTGGTCATTTCACTTGCTTTATTCTCCTATTCCATAAAAAAACGAACGTGATTCCGATTCAAAAATATTCAATATATATATACGATTCTTACATCAATACATACATAAACTGACGCCTTGTTCCCGTCGGGGTAGGCAGAAACAACAGAATGCCACTTGCTTCTATCCTTACAAACCTCACGCGCTTCCTCTACATTCATTACTCTTTTCATACATGCTCGCCGGTTGCGGCTGCTTCGGACCTCTCCTTTTCTCAAAACGATCCCAGTTTGGTCGATGAATGTTCTACGAGGTCTCCCGCGACCGACTTGCCCGCACACACTTGCCTTATATATTACATCAATACATCTTCATTTAATACATACTTTAAGTGAAACTATAATAACCGGGGAATCTATCAAGTAAAATTATTTCGCTTGCGTACAAAACTAGATTAAAAAATTATAATGAATAGAATAAATATAAAATAAGGCGCTGATTTCTTTTTTATGCTTCTAAAAAAAATGAGAAAATCTATCATCTATCATAGTATGTCGTGGGTAGTAAAATCCCTATTATTACTAAAGATTCGTCGTAATATGGCAATGGCTATGGAAATAATTAAAGGATTAAGTACCTAGTTGTGGCCACGATTTTTGGCGGTGATTTTGGAATTCCAAACAATATGGCATATAGTGATAAGCAATAATTCCAGCTGCGTTCTTCTTTCCCACTGCAAAGAACCCTATAGTAATCTGAATCACATCAGTTCTCGAGAAAATATAAGAGTTAATAAATGCCATAATTATTTAGTTACTCAAGTGACAGCGCGGTAGACGGTACGGTAATGTGGCCGTCCCATAAGTGACACCAATCGGCTAGGAAGGCAAAATGAGTTTGCATTCTATTCTATGATTTCATCCTTAATGTAAATATTTTACGACTCGATGTAAATATAAACGCAGTGTATGACTAAACACATGACGAAATCTACCGAATTATATTTCAACTCATATTTCCATAGTTAAAAAGTGCAAGATAAAAAGATCCAATGTCTTATATAAATTTAAATACAATTTATACTTATTTAATAAGAACAAAAGTGAATTGAGAATGAAAAAAGATTGCATTACAAGTTAAAAAGCTAGAATAGTCGAATGCATTTTGAAATTCAGATCAAAACAGAATCGAAAGCGTTTCCATGACAACCGTGAATGTTATTTATACGAAAATTACACAAAATTTCATTTATAATACGTATAATTTGAAATTATTGAGTAGATAGTGTACTAGGTTTCCATAAAACAATAATTGGATGATAGAAATATATTTTATTACTTTTGAAAAGAGGTAAACAACATCACTGACATGTGAAAACAGATTGTTGTGCCAACAAGAGACCACAAATCTCGACTTATCTATTATTAGCAACTATTGCAATTGAGAACTGATGAAAGATGATTGTAAACGTCATGTTTCTCTACTAGTTGGAAATCCTGAATGGAACAGACCTGTAGAACTTGCTTCTGTGACTGTCGGCTCCTCGGCGATTGGAGGCACTACCGCTGTCACTGGGGTCACCGGCGCTACTTGAGCCACCGGCGCACTGGGCACAGCACTTAATGATTGCTTCACTATTATTCGCGACATTATTCACTTTTTAATCGAATCATGTAACCGTGTCACAATTGTCGTCCACCGAAACAAAAATCAGACTGTCGACCGGTTCGAAATATGAAGTTTGTTTATTTTTAATTTTGGCGCCAACACACATGACTGTACCCAGCCAGCATTTCCCGTATGATCTAATTTATGCAAAGCAGAATCAGGTACCGATATACTGTATCCATAATATTACAAAATAACAAAATCTTATATCTTTAAACGAGCAATTCTTGTATTGAGTAAATAATTATACTAGATTTTAATGAAATTTAGTATACAGGTAGTTTCGGAAGCGAATAATTGATCTAGCTAGATTTTAATTTAAAAAAATGTAGTTTTATCCGTGTTTTAATGAATAACTGCTACATTAGAATACCAATGTAAATTTCGCCACTATATACAAGACTATAATAGTTCAGATGGGACATTGGGTGGTCCGGAAAGCAGAAAACCTCTTTTCGAATCCAGATGTCCTATTAGTTTTTTATTAGTTCAAGTTTTGTAGCTTCTTAAAAATCCGAGGAAGGCTGGGCCATCCAGGTACTACTGTCTATATATATTCATAGGCAAAGACTAACATATACTAGCGAATAGACGACTTGTTTGCATTAGTTAGTAGTTTAATATTTGAAATACAAAGGAGCTAATACCAAGCGTAGCTGGCTGTTTACGACTTATCAATTAAATCGGTTAGTTACAGTATCCGTTTGATATGATCTCTCTCGCAGCTTTGGTTGTCTAAACGCTAACCGCCTTATTCATAATAAAACGCTTTTCGAAGATATAAATCTTTATTAGTTAAAACGTGATTTGAGCCTATCGAACGTTCGATAAAATTCCTTATTCACATTCGTTACATAAATCTCCTATAACTAATACGTCTCTATACTACGCAATGTTGCCATTTCGTACAAAAAAAAACATGATTTTAACTAATTTAATTAATGAGGAACTGTCAAAGGAAACAGACATCTTTTCAATGTAAATGGTTTGTCAGTTATCAAATATCGAGGTCAAAATAATTTCAAACTTCAAAAATCAAAGTTTTGAAGTCTGTCGATTGTCAATCTATGACGAATATCCAACAACTTTGAGCGGGAAGCTATTTAACACATTATTTATCGAACAGCTGATCGATGTCAGCCATGTTTTTTTGCGTTCGAGTGCTTAAAATAGGTTTATAGAAGGGTCCTAGCTACTATAAGCCACGTCAGCTTTATCGAAGAGATAATGAGCGTTTTAGCTCTAATATGCGATAATGAATACCATTTTTTAACAAGCGTATATTAGCGATGTTCTAAATCTTTGCTACGTCATTATGAATAAGACAGCAAGTATATATTGTTAAGTCTTTGGTCATAAAGGTGTTGTTAGATTGTTATGTACATAACTTTTCGAAGGAAATCAAATGGTGATTTGACCTATTTACATCACGAGTTTTTTGCCTATAAACCTAATGGGGGTTTTTCTTGTAATCAAATACATTTAATAATAATATTTAAATATTTTTCTTTTATTGTGGTTTGGTTTTAGTGATAGTTTTTTTACCAATTCTTAATAAGTAAAAAATTGAACTTTTCAATTTGATTGATTATTTAAAGTGGTTCGGAAAGATAGAAAAAAAGATAGCAATTACTGATCTAGAGAAACATTAATATAAGCAAGTAGCTGACCCGGCAAACGTTGTTTTGCCATATAAATTGTATTGATCTTGTGCTTGCTAGTTGATAAGAGATGGCGCTAGTTGTATTCATTAGTAACAATCACACTTTTTTTATATTTTGTATAATTCACACTACAGTTTTATAAATTATAACCTATTTGTTATTCTGGTGTGTAAGCTTTATTATTGTAAAGTTTCATCAAAATCTATTCAGTAGATTTTGCGTTAAAGAAGTTCAAACATACATCCAGACATACAAACTTTCACATTTATAATATTAGTAGGATGATTAAAATGTATTACGTGTAATTAGTTTGAGATTGTAACAGTAGTTTGTAATAGGTGTAACAGGTATATATAGGTACTTATATATATATAAAATAAAATTAATAATTCACAAACCTGGTGGCCTGTAAATTTCTAGCGTTGGTTTTCCTTTTGTGTTCGTCAAGATCATACTCCGTCGTTTCCCATTATTTGGAAACTGAAATAAAAAAAAAACTATTATAACGGTCCAACTGTAGTAATATAAAAAAAAAATATCTAAACATTATAAGTACATTTACTTAAAAGCTAAATTTAAAGCGATTTATTTATCATTCATTTTGAAATGACCATAAGAACAACTTCAGTGCTCCTCGTAGTCGTAGATCGTATCAGCCTGGCGCAACTGTCTCTAAGACTTGAAAATGTATGAAACGCGTACTAAAAACAATGGCGGCACGCGCTGTCTTGCTCTAACGTATATTCGACTCTTTTGTTTGTTTTGGTTTGAGTGTCATGTTACATGTCATTCATTCAAAATAAAAGTGACTGTTACCACTGTTACGTACGTATTGTCATATTCTTTTACTTTTTTCGTTTAATAATCAGGAGAATTCAATTAATTATTTGTAGAGTGGATGTGTAATACATTTCTAAACTATATACACGGAGTAGTAAAATAAGAAGGACTCCGCGTCGTGATATTAGCAAGTGAAGCACCTTTATGCTAGTGTGTGTGAGGTTACGGGGTATACCAGTTACACATTTTTTTCTCTCTTAGATAATCATATATCCACAAATACTTTTATATTATATTGTTTTTACACTTTTTCACAACGCACGACGGCATTTTTAAAATATTTTATTGCGACGCAAACTGATCTGTCACAGACGATGGCAAATCTCATAATGGCGGCCGATCGGCTTGTATTGGTGTAATTGTATGCGTGGGGTAGTAAGTGGGTTAACCGGCTTGTTATGGTGCCTCACTTTTATGTAAGGTGACATGGAGTCCTTATTTTTTTACTCGTCCGTGGCTATATAATGTATTATAAAGCTTGTGAAATATGTGGTTTTAAATCTGGCCGCTCAGCTGGGAGGGAATAAGAGAACTTTCATGACTAAATTCCCTTTGTATGAAGAAAGGTAAGTACTAAAGAACAAATAATAAGCTAATAAAGAATGCTTAAAGTGATTAAAAGTGATAGAGTATTGATTAAATTCATCTAGAGTAAAATTTATAATATTATAAAGTATCAGTAGTGCTTGACATTTTTTTATCGACCGTCGATATTTTATTGTAAATGTTAAGTTTTTTTAATTGGCAAAAAATATTAATTGCAACACCTGAAAAACGAATACCAAATACTGTCATAACCGAAACTATTACACCACGTAAAATAAAACTATTAAACAAATATTACTTATGTAAATTCTTTTTTTTTTCTTTGAGATAACTAAACGTATCCCTCAACAAGTTAAGCTTGGCTTGGGTCCATCATAATGGACTAATGTTAATTAACAAAGGAAACCCTAAACCTTAAAATTAGACCACATTAATATTAAATATATAGATCGATAAAAATTATGGATTGATTCCATCCCTTACATCGGTTTACTATATTGGCAGCTCTGCTGTTACGTCATTAGGTGATTATGTTGGTATCAAGATATAGTACGCGTTCCATACAAGTGACATTTCTCATAATTTTTTATGGCACTCCCGTCTCTTGGAACGTAGTGGTTAAGATTACATTATCTTTGAATCGAATAAAAAAAAATCTTATGACGTCAAAGAGGCGAGACTGACATAAGTTTAAATCTAAGGTTGAAATTTAGTTTAGTATGCTAAATTTGAAAGCGATCAGTTGCATTACCCTTAAATTATTTATATGTAGAATCTCTTGCTGTTAGACAACCGATAAAACAGGAATATTAATCTAGTGACAAAGCTACGTCTTACAATCGCGCTTTGTATTAGTGTGCGTGCATTGCTCAGAGTAGAGGTTTGTTCTACGTATGTTTTCATAGCTGTCTATATAAATGATCTAAGGTTTTAGTATAGTAGGAAATCTATATTCAAGATATTTAGCAAGTGACACTGTCGATGCATGATGAAAACTACAGTAATCAAGACGTCAAAGTAAATATTGAGTTTTGTATTCAAAATGGTTTTAATTTCTTTTATTGCGGCAATATTATCGCAATTAGGTGAATTCGAGACACGCCTTGACAATTGTTTCCTCATAATATCACATATATAAAATGTAGTATTTTTTCCTATGCCCGAGACGTCGATCTTATAACCCATAACCTATAAAATGGCTGTATGCCCTTTTATGGAAAACAACCTATAAACCTTATACTAAAGGGAAAGGAGGGCATACGGCCCTGTTATAGGTTGTTTTCAGGTTCCACATAAGGAAAATTGATCTATAAATCTATAGTAACAGTACTATGGAGGGTAGAGATAAGGAGAATCATCTGTGTATATGAAAAACTGTCCGTTAAAATGCGTTAAATTAGGGTGGCGCTACAGTAGCATCAGGGTAGACCAAAAAAAACCGCCAAATATAAAATCACTCTAGGTGCACGTTTCCCTATAATTCTTTAAGGATATATTTACTACATTATTTTGTTTGAAATTTTCAATAATTAACTAAGTACTTTAATAGACAATAACATTATTTTTTTTAACTCGGCATACTTCAATTCGTTTACAATTGCTACATTCACCATACTTCATACCATACCCTGTGCCCACACCAGCGCCATTGCAGAAGGTTTTTGAACTGTTATTTACAGCATATGCTGTACACTTTCAACTTTTCTCCCATATTTGATGATACTCCTTGCCTCTACCCTCCATAATTTGGACAAATCAAAACTGATCACACATTATCGGGCTGTCTGTTCGCTAGTGTTAAGTGTGTATGGCTTTTTTTATGACAATAAGGGACGAGACGAGCAGGACGTTCAGCTGATGGTAATTGATACGCCCTGCCCATTACAATACAGTGCAGCTCAGGATTCTTGAAAAACCCCAAAAATTCTGAGAAGCACTACAACTACGCTCGTCACCTTGAGAAAAAGATGTTTAGTCTCATTTACCCAGTAATTTTACTAGATACGGCGCCCTTCAGACCGAAACACTGAAATGTTAACACATTACTGCTTCACGGCAGAAAAAGGCGCCATTGTGGTACCCATAATCTAGCCGGCATCCTGTGCAGAGGAGCCTCCCCCTGGTATAGAACACATATCCTTTACAGCAGCTGTCAACTTAGGAATATCTAACATACTAATGAACAGGCCTCTGCTGATATGCATTGCGACGAACGCTGTTTATGCGTTGGTTGGTAACAGCGCATGTCACTCCCTCGCTTTTTGCCCTAAGACATCTCATCCTATAACACATATCAAAATCCTTCGGTTAGAAAGCCCTTAGTATATCTCTGATATTTATGTGAAAAAATTTAAGTACCCCTAGAGTTTGAGTCACTTAATTTTTCATAATAAATAACTAATGTGTGTTAACTTATTTGACATAAAAATTCATTGGTCATATATCTATAATTAGATGACCTTCAGCAATATTTGAGTTACTGCAAAAAATATGCCAAGTCTTTAACCAAATAGAGGCGCTATTTCTTTATTTTGTGTAATATTATTTTTGGGTCAGGCAGTGATGTAATTATATGACAAAGGCTATCGAGTCTTATTAACGCATGTAGGTGTTAAATTGTAAACTCTATCACCCACGATCATTCGCACATTTGTAGGTCAAGATGAAACAACTTCTGTAAGCTTAATGTTTATCTTAATAGTCCAAGCTTTGCAGCGTTGGGTATAAAATGTTAAATTCGCGTCAGGACACGTGCCCTGATCGAAAATTCGTAAGACAGTCGTTTAAAATATGGAAAATAGACCTTCGTTGAAAGGTTTGAAAGGATTCAAACTTTATTGTCTACCAACTTTAACTTCAGAGACGGAGCTCTGTACCATTACTCAGGTTTTAGTAGCTTATTGAAGTGAAAACTTCTCTAGCGGCGTTGAGCACTTTTCTTGGTATGGGTATTAAATGTTAAACTCGCGTCAGGACACGTGACCTGATCGAAAATTCGTAAGACAGTCGTCGGAATTATGGATACGATTACGAAACTTTTTAATGTAAAATAATTGTAATACTTCTAAAGTCTTTAATATTTATGCAATTAAATTTGTTAATTTATAAAAAACTACAATTTATAATTGTAATTTTTGTGTACAATAGCGCAATAAATGAATATTGTATTCATTCAATCCATTCCAAAATACACAACCTTAATGTTCAAGTTTTCACTTCTGCCGGCACTCCCAGAGTGCAACCCGTTATTTTTTTTAAATATAAACTGGACCCTATTTCGACAGCTGACAGTAATTGTCAATAAAATGTTTTTATTTATTCAATATTGTACACTGGTTTTACTTTTTGAAAAAAAAATATCACTTTATAACATCTTCCTTTGTATTCTTTAAATTGCTGTCATTACAACGTCCTTTTTTGCGACAGAGAGAGATAGAAAGGCTCTATCTAGAGGTATAAATTATCAAAGATATTGTCAATATTACTACTATGGAGGGTGAAAGCAAGGAGAATCTTCTAATATGGGAGAAAAGTTGAAAGTGTCCAGCATATGCTGTAAATAACAGTTCAAAAACCTTCCGCAATGGCGCTGGTGTAGGCACAGGGTATGGTATGAAGTATGGTGAATGTAGCAATTGTAAACGAATTGAAGTATGCCGAGTTAAAAAAATTAATAATATTGTCGACTAAAGTAGTTAATTATTGAAAATTTCAAACAAAATGATGTAGTAAATATAACCTTAAAGAATTATTATAGAGAAACGTGCACCTAGTGATTAGTATTATTTTATATTTCGCGCTTCTTTTAAGATCTACCTACCTGCTGCTACTGTGGCGCCATCCTAATGCATTTGTACTGACACTTTTTCATATTCTTTCTCACTTTTTCTCTACCCTCCATAATCTAAATGTATAAATTATCTAAGATATAATTTTTCCATATGAATCTAGCTGCCAAATAGAAAAACTCAAATAATAAAAAGTTTGTATAGCTACCTGGTTATGATGCATGTTATGATGACTCTGCGGCCTCACAAAACTTCGCTCCCTCATGATAACACCCGGGGAGACGAAGTCCTGTACCCGATAGCTCCTCTGAAGTTCTCCACCCATTTGCGTCTGCATTTTTGGGATTGTACCTTCGCCTTACAATTTCGTTATCACCGAAAATGTTTCCACCAAAACCTTCTTTGGTATTATCTTGAATATTGTCTGAACCTCCGGTATATACAGCTTTTAGAGAAAATAAATAAATAAATACACTAGATAAATGACTAGTATTATAGTTACAACGTCAATTTATAATTATTACAATTAACATAATACACTTAAATATAATGCGAATTATTCTGATTATTAATCAACAATGACGTAAGAGATCTCTTCCCCGGTTTATATATGCATATATAAAACGTTATGTACAACCCCCTCTTGGCCACCGAGGGGTAGAAGGTTCGAGAAGTTCGTTTACAATTTATAGTATAGAGCGATGCAGCTTTTTTGATCCTTAACAAGCACAGAGCGGTTTATTACGAGGGGCTTTAAATGCCTATCTCGAATCGTTTCGTTTCGGCCTTTGGACGGCCTTATCTGAAACAAAATAGAATTCAAATTAAATTAAAATCTTATTGAAAATAATACAGACGCTACGTGCAGATTGCACCTTTCGGCCTCGGTGAGTATTTCAAGTAATTGCGATTAAAATAAACATGTTTAGGTGGTGAACCTAGCTCTATGAAATAAAACTTAAATACACTACTGATTTGAAATATATACTTAAAGTCAAGGTATCTACTTAAAAGTGAAAGAAAATTATTTTTCAAAAATATTTTGAAGTTTTATAAACCAATCTAGAAGGATACTTATAAAGTAAAAATAAATCAAATCGACTCATAATGGACAAGCTTCCTACTATTTTTGTCATTTGCAATGCTTGTCTATGACACATTTGAGTATGCAGTCTGCTGTTCATGAATAATTAACGTAGTGTTTAAATTCTCTTTGATGGATTAGTTCAGGCAATCACTTACGTAGTGTTTAAATTCTCTTTGTCACTTACTATATCAACAGATTTAAATTTCAACTGCCAAACATTTCTGATTGACAGACTTGTGCTGGCTAGTGAAATCAGTGACTCCAAAATTTTATGTGATTCTTCATCCTGCCCGCCTCCACTTGATCAATTATTAAGAGACAAAAGAAGTTATAAACCATTATATAAATATATTAAGAAAACAATTCTAACAATATAAAATAAAGTGAAGTGATAAGTGAAGTGTGAAATAAAAAGTATACATATTTAGATAATAAAAAATTACTTGACTTAAAGGTCTTAGTTACCAGGTCATAAAATCCCAAAAAAAAAACAGATTTAAATAATATCAACACAGCAGATATAAATAAGCAACCCACAGACAGAGGAGTAAGGAAGACATTTTCCCCGACTTCTTCCAGTCGCATTCAAATGTAAAAAATCATATATGCTATTTTCAGCACTCGCAGGTACCTATGTATTTCAAAAGGCATCTTGATAGGTTATCCGTGTTCAAATGTATTATTAAATAATTGGAGACAATGACAAATTTCAAATTAAAATATTTAAAATCACTTATTGAACGTCAAAAACTACCACCCATTCGAAATAGTGTGCCTCAGACCTGAGAAGAACGGGCGAAAAAAACTCAGTGGGCTTTTTTTTTTAAATTTGTACTGTAATACCGTACAATAAACATTTATAATTGAAAAGCCTGAGGGTGTTCGCTCCATTTCCAGTCTGTGATATCATTATGAAAATCATTTATGTTATAACTTTACCACACATACGGGTCTTAAGAATCCTTTTAAATTTCGTAACACAATTGTTTTGTACATTTTCTGAAATGCTGTTGTAGAAGCACATACATCGCCCAATAAAAGACTTAGATAACTCGAGTTAACCGAGTAGTAGGCATCAATCAAGGCAACAAGTTTATATTTGGTCCTCGTGTTAACATTATTATTGTCGCAGTTTCTAGCAAATTCCTTAATGGGCTTATGAACATACATAACATTATCAAGAATATATAGAGATGCAACAGTCAAAATGTTTATTTCTTTAAATTTTGCTCTCAATGATTCTGTAACCTACCTAGGTCAGGTTATGAATAGCGTGAAAACACATTTGATCACGGATTACGTATTGAGAGATCGTCTAGAATAGAACCTTAGCCTTTATACATCAATGGTACAACCAAAGCAATCGTAACAAACGAAATGATTATGTAGTATAGGTAGATAGATGTTTTTGTATAGCCTTTGTGGCGTAGCAGTCGATAACCTGCGCGGCTTACTGTTACTACGTGGAGGTGGCAATGACTCACGCGCAACTCCAGCAAGGTACCGGACAACGCTTTCATACACTTAAGGCGAAGAGTAAGCAGAAAACACGCATTCAAGGTGTTTTTAGACAAGTTTTTTGGTGAAAATAAAACATTTCGAGCTATGAACACAACTCAATCCTTTCACACATATCCTTAAGTCTTATTTGTAGGTTGCTAATGCTTGGTGTTGGTTATAGTTAACACTCCAGAGCCTTTTTGAACTATCACTTTTCCTTTCAGTTAAACAAGTTTTTCGGCATGGCATGACGCATTTTTTTAGTACAACTCTCAGAAAAGTTATTCTTATAGCTTTTACTTTTTTGTGTAGGTATTTTTATTCAGATTAGTAATGAATAACGAGGATTGTAAGCATATAAACTGTTTTCCACCCAAGAATTTTGAAAATATTGCCTTATTTACATAGATGGCGGCCGGAAGCCGTGAACTCAAATCGCTCAAGGTCGCTGGCATTTAGTGTCGCCTTAAACATTGTAGCCAAATAAGAATATACTGTATTCACTATATTCCAACCACCTGACTATTCATTTTACATGTACATATTTTATTATTTCTAATATATAAAATTCTCATGTCGCGGTGTTTGTAGTTCAACTCCTTCGAAACGGCTTGACCGATTCTCATGAAATTTTGAGTGCATATTGGGTAGGTCTAAGAATCGGACAACATCTATTTTTCATCCCCCTAAATGTTTACGGTGGTCCACGGCAAATTCTTTTATTAATTTTTTTGACATTTTCTTTTAAATTTGTTTGATTATGAGTCAGCATTAAAAAATACATACAACTTCAAATTTTCACCCATCTACGATCAACAGTTACTTTTGTATCGCGATTTTAATATCGGCAATACAATGTTTGCTGGGTCAGCTAGTTATTTCTATATAAAGACCTATTTTGTGTCTCAGTTTCTAGGAATGGCTCGCCTAGGTGAAACCTGTGAATTCCTTCAGAGTCAAAGTCAAGTTAACTTTATTCAAATAGGCTTAAACTAACCGCTTTTGAATCGTCAATAAAATATTTAAGTAATTTAGATTACTGAACCTACCATAAGTATGGAAAAAGTAGAGCTCGCGAGAAGAACATACAAAAAACACAACGGTCACTCTATTGAATCAATGAGTATTTTATCAATGTCATTATCTATATCTACCAATATCAAATATTTCTATTGAATTAGGCGTTACTTTGCGGAAATCCATAACTATACAAATGAATTAAGTTTTCTTTAGTGTTAATTCCGCCAATATTTGTTTTTAAAACAATTCGACACATGTTTCGCCTCTACACGAGGCATCCTCAGGACGTGTTGTCTCGCTAAAATCTGGCACGACCGCACGAGACTGAATCAAATGAGCCGGAAGCCGCTCTTTTATATCCTCGTCCCATGAAATGACGCGCTGTGATTGGTCGGCTGTTACCCCCGGAAGAGACACGTAACAAAGGTGATGGGACTAAATTTGTTTGTTCATTCAACAATGTAAACATGTTATTTTTATGTTTTATTATTTCTAATTTCTAACACAATTCTAATTGCTCTAACACATTTAAGCGAAATATCGCTTAAATTAGAAATAATAAAACACAAAAATAACATCGAATTGTTTTAAAAACAAATATTGGCGGAATTAACACTAAAGAAAACTTAATTTTTTTGTATATCAAATATTTCGTAAAAATTAATACAAATAGAGTGTATTAATATAAATATTCGTATATTCGTTGTATCAACCTTTAGAGCTTGAATTCATTGTTTTTGTAAGGATGCTTTGAGACCATGATGGTCGTGATTACTGTCATAATTAGTAATCACATCAAACAAATACAATGATGTATTAACTATAACAGATCCACCGGCCACCACAAGCAGAACTCGTTTACGAGTTGACGCATGGACCGGCCATCGTTTCTGTCGCACATATTTGCAGCCTTGGCTTCGACTTAGAAATACCCTTGATATTTTCAAAATCTTCTTCTTCTTCATATAAATAAAAATTAACGTGTGTTTGTTTCTCTTCTATGCAATCCTAAACAGTAATCCTAATTTGATGAATATTTGTACATCAAAGTGTTTCTACGGAGAAAGTCACCAGAGGGAGGTTCCTTTGCACAGGATGCCGGCTAGATTATGCGTACCACGACGGCGCTTATCTATGCTGTGAAGCAGTAATGCGTAAGCATTACTGTGTTTCGGTCTGAAGGGCGCCGTAGCTAGTGAAATTACTGAGCAAATGAGACTTAACATCTTATGTCTCAAGGTGACGAGCCCAGTTTTAGTGCCATTCAGAATTTTTGGGCTTTTTCAAGAATCCTGAGCGGCACTGCATTTTAATAGGGAGGACGTATCAATTACCATCAGCTGAACGTCCTGCTCTTCTTGTCCCTTATTTTATATAACAAAACAAAAGTCTCTATGCCATCCACTTTGTCGACAAGATAACAACTAACTACATAACAACCTTTGTATATGTTCGGTATATAATTATTATAAAAGTGACGACCCGCTAATTTCTCGCGTGAAACCTCATTTTCAATGTTACTCAATGGGAAATGATTGAACCTGAATAACCTTTGATCCCGACCACCTACAACCGAAGCTTTTCTCATCCAGACCTTTCCAACGATACATTATGAGGGTACCTATTGTGGTATGCAACCACAATATATATATATATATTGTGTGTTGTTGGTTCGATAATAAACTAAAAAAATATAGAGATAGGCTTTTTGAGATCGATATTACCATGTTGGCGTAATGGCTATTTTGTATAATTACTACTTTGAGGCTCCTTGGTACAAGATTCCGGCTATATTATGGGTACCACAACGGCACCTATTTCTGCCGTGAAACAGTAATGTGTAAGAGTATATCTCAAGGTGACGACAGAAATTGTAGTGCCAACAGTCAACAGTCTGAATTAGTCAACACATGTTTACCATGCTCGATAGTAAAAATTTTTTCGTAATTTGAACTATTTCATACATGGCAATAAATTTTCGTACCTAGAAGCAATATATAATGCCTTTACAGGAGTGTTGAATTCAATTTCACCGAGTTCTTCCATAAAGGCATAAAAAACCTTCGCGAGGTATGCCAGAAATATATGAACTATGAGGGTAAAACTTTGATTCAATATTCATATTATTTTAACTTGTAAAAATGGTTTGTTTTCTGTACTACATATTAATTTTTTGACACCGTGAGTGAAAAATTTCATGATCATCAAAAGGATGAGGAATTAAGACTTGAAAGAGTAACAAACTAGCTCTGTGAACGGCTGGATCTCTTGGCGTTGCGTAGAGACGTCGCTTCATTGTGTGTCTTCTACCGCATCTATCACGGGGAGTGTTCCGAAGAGCTGTTTAACCTGATTCCTGCCGCCGAATTCCACCTTCGCACGACACGCCACAAGTCAGGATTTCATCCCCACCATCTGGATGTGTAGCGGTCCTCTACAGTGCGGTTTTCAAGGAGCTTTCTCCCTCGTACTACAAAGCTATGGAATGAGCTTCCTTGTGCGGTGTTTCCGGGAAAATACGACATGGGTACCTTCAAAAAAAGCGCGTACACCTTCCTTAAAGGCCGGCAACGCTCTTGTGATTCCTCTGGTGTTGCAAGAGAATGTGGGCGGCGGTGATCACTTAACACCAGGTGACCACCAATTAACTCATATATAAATGATTTGAGTTTTCTTTAGTGTTAATTCCGCCAATATTTGTCTTTAAACAATTCGACACGAGAGTCTCGTGCGAGATTTTAGCGAAACAACACGTCCTGAGGATGCCTCGTGTAGGGGCGAAACACGTGTCGAATTATTTAAAGACAAATATTGGCGGAATTAACACTAAAGAAAACTCAAATCATTTATATAATTATGGATTTCCGCAAAGTAACGCCTACTTCAATAAAATTTAAATTAATTCATGTTCAAGTTTAAAATATTATTTACATGTTTAATCGAATAGTTTTTTTCTTCTCATGTGAGAAGAATTTTTTTCTTCACATGAGAAAAAAAAAACTTAACCCTTTAAGCCTCAAAAATCTTTGACAAGTGTGTCTTGGTTGTCGTAAACTATTTTTGAGTTTTATTTAAGACTAGCTGACCCGGCAAACGTTGTTTTGCCATATACTCTAAAAATATTTTTTTTAGAGTTAGACCGTTTCTTGGATATTGCAACGTTACTCAATTATTCTAAAATATAAGACTTTTTTCTAAAATAAACGTAGCTTAAGTTACTCCTTATTACATCAGCTACCAGCCAACAAAAGTCCCGTCAAAATTGGTCCAGCCATTTCAGAGATTAGCCGGAATAAACAGACAGACAGACAGACAAAAATTGTAAAAAAAAAATGTTATTTTGGTGTATGTACCGTATATATATTCATATATCAATATAGTAAAAATGGGTATTTCAATATTACAAACAGACACTCCAATTTAATTTATATGTATTGATGGATTGGATTTCCCTACCATCAAGTGAACCCGAGCTTGTTTATCGATGGCTTACATAAACATAAGATATATAAGTAGTTCGATATAACTAACCGCTGTCTTCTGTGCTTGTCCGGCTTCTTAGCTGCACTCGAAACTCGTTCACTTAACTCGTATTGATTTCACTACAACAAAACAAATTGCGATTAGAAAAACAATTACTTAAAGAACTAATTTACACTTATAAGTTACATTTGTATGTTGGGAATGTATGTATGTAATACATTCGAAACTGATATTAAATTGATAAAAAAAGTGCTTTCTCCAATATTCGGAATGGATGGTTAAGATGGAGTCTGTAAGTTATTCCATTGCCCGTCGGTCCAATCACAGTCCCTCTGATATTTAGGCCTAAATTCCCCCCACGAATCCCCCATACTAAATAAACATATTAATGGAAGTATCAGCAGTTTGTATTTATAATAGTTCCTCGTGTGGTTCAAAAAAAATAAATTAACCAGAAATCACTAAGAAATATGATAAATAGAATACGGTGGAATGTAAAATATTAAAAAAAAATATCAATACGACTGCCATTGATGCAGGTTGACGAACCTTGATAGCTTTCTATCATAGTCATTCGTTATATGTGGACTCAGCATAAAATTATAGTTCGATAACTTCGTGCGCGACCGTCCCACGGGGTAACAGCGGGTTACGCGCTTCCCCGCAACACACTCGCTGACATCCTTAGTACCCCGTCCCTGCTACCGTCTGTCACCCCGTGGGACGGTCGCGCACCTATTTGTCGGACGTATTTGAAGTATCACTCTCTGAAGAACTCTTAGTTTCAGATAAAATGTACTTAATAAGTAATAATGTGCCTCTGACAATGTTTGTGAAAAACTTCATGATATCCGGTTGAGTAGCTAGGGCGTGAAAGCGTAACAAAAACAAACACATTCGAATTTATAATATTAAGTAATAAATATAATCAGAAAACATTATGTTGTAGTTAACTACTGAAAAAGTTGATTCTAAGGATGTGGATGTGTTTTCAGTAGGTATAATATCGTACAAAAGACTATTCAAAATTTCTTATGGACTATTTCTAGGAGTATTTTAGGAACACAAAATAGATGAGTTATAATATCAATAACTATCATAATTACCCATTATCATATGAGGTTTTTTTTAAAGTGCAAGATAACAGATTGCTGGAACACATACAGTTAAATGTGGCAAAATATTTGGTAGGAAAGAATTGAATAATATTAATAATAAGCAAGCTACCGTCAGCCCACTAGAAAGTGTTAACAGATTCACACGAACGTAAGTGAACAATTAACGTACAATTCACACTGTTTGGGCCTTCATTAATGCATTGGTGAAATAAGGAGAGAATATCGATTGTGATATAAAATTGATGGTAATTAAAGTGTCGAAAAGCTTAAAGGAAAGTCCATTGAGGTAAGAAGTGTTAACACAAACAACATTTAATTTTGAGTCTTATTTTCATATCGATACCTAACAAATGACATCAAAAATTTAAAACTTTCAAATAAAAAAAAACTACGTTTAAGAAAACCGACTTCAAAACTGAAAAGTATCAAATAACTAAAAATTTTATTTAATACACCTCTTATGTAAACCTTTACCTTTAATATTAATAAAATACTATTATTTGTATGTGCTACATATTGCCTTTATTACATTTGGCTTGGCACCGACTTCAAAGGTTTCAATATGTAGCACATACAAATAATAGTATTTTATTAATATAAAAGGAAAAGGTTTGCATAAGAGGTGTATTAAATTAAATTTTTAGTTAGTTGATACTTTTAAGTTTTTGAAGTCAGTTTTTTTAAACGTAGTTTTATTTTTATTTTTTAACGTTTTAGTGTCAGTTAATCTAATATATAAAATTCTCATGTCACGGTGTTTGAATACCGAAAAAATACCGATCGAATTGATAACCTCCTCCTTTTTGAAGTCGGTTAAAAAGGGAAATTTATTTTACAACTGCGTCCCAGATCATGTCATACAAAAAACCTACATGTGAATGTAGATGTTGCGAAATTTAAAAAAGATTTGTATGTTTTCAAATTTTATATTTATTAAATGACTTTCAAAATTATACCACACTTTACTTGAATAAAAAGAGGCTCGAAGAATTTCTTACGCCCGTAACTCCCACAGGTTCATCTGAGGCTTTTCTTCATCTGTAGTAGATTTTGACGTTCAGTTAGTGGTTTAAAAATCCTATTTCAAAAATATTTGAATTCTGCATCTCTCAACTATCTTCCGTTCCAGTCTTACCTACGTATAGTCAGCTAGATCTCCCAAGAAACACAGGCAGTTATCTCTTATAACCCTGATCGTATAAAATATCTAAATCTCCGACCGCAAAATGCAGTAGGCGGTTCCTCATGACATCACCTTGTTTACTGATTGTCTGACGCACACTTGCATAATTATCTTATAATTACACGATATTCATCTTTATTGCTATACACATACAGCCTAATACTACGTGATTGTTTTCCTGCTGTTATATTATTGTTAGGCGATTATATAACGTATTATTGTACGCCATAAGGTTCAAATTATCATTGGGGTGTAACAGACAAGATTTGCGTACTGAATACCTTTGTTCTGGGTCAGTAAGTATGATCGGTTTTGTTTTGTGTATCGCCATTCACCGATACTGATAAAAATCAAAGCCTTATCGTAGAATTAGGCCGCTGATATGACAATAGGCTAAACAGACTGGAAATGGTGGAAAAACAATATCTTATATTAAAATGTAGAGTTACTTGTATTTACAGAGATCCATTGTTATGTGAGCGGTTGATTTTTAAAAACTATCCAGACGAACATTGCATTCGTTCAAACTTGATCAGTCAAAAAATCAGGTGGTTAGTGGAAGGACAGGACGACAGAGGAGCGTTTTCGTTTAAAGAAACGACTACATCTAAATATCTACCTAAAGAGCTAGATAAACTTTTTCCGGATACCCACGTCGTATCGACATAGAAATACCGCTCACGGAATCTTATTCCATTGGTTGGTTGAACGTGAAATATTTCTGAAAACTGTGTTATTGGAACGCTACACAACCGGATGATTAGGATCATATGTGGTTCTTGAAAACTCATGAGAGACGATTGCATCCTTCAAACCCAAACACAAAAATTGCAAGTGCAGCAAAGTTAGATGTTTCTTCTCGTATTACAGTATCTGTTCCGGAGAAATATTCCAAAGAGCTGTTTGACTTTTACTTATGTCGTCGATTTCTGCAGTCATCACACTCTACGCCAATAGTTCAAATATTCCATTCATCTACAAGCCGTTTCAAAGGAACTTGACTGCCCGCATGACCAAATAATTAATGTATTAGTCCCTTGTGGTGTTTCCAGGTCAAAGTAATATGTGCATCTTTAATAAAAGCACAAATAGCATTACTAGGAAGATCTGGCCAAAAACGGTAATATTTTATAATATGGCAAGAAGAACATGAATGGGAAATGCATATATATTAATGCACCTACCTCATTTCAACCTAAAATTAAACTAGACAGCTAAACAGGAACCGAACTTTTAAGTATTCTGATAGTCTATGCTTCGTAAAAAAACTTGGTTAATCTTAATTTTTTTAAGTAAATAATTAATAACGTTAGTGTTATCACCGGTTAGAGAATGCGTTAATTAGGCACTCAAGGTCTTAGACATCTTATCTGAAACCTGCAGAAATTATTGTGTAAACTAGTTTTAGTCAAGACGTGAGAGTATGTACTCATATAAAGCCATACCTTTATATATGACTACGAATGATAGTTTAGGTATAGTTCGACTTTGTATAACTTCGACGACCCATATAGCCGAATGGTTAGTGACCCTGACCACGAAGCTAGAGGTCCCGGGTTCGAATCCCGGTAGGTGCATTCATTTATATGATGAATATGGATATTTGTTTTTGAGTCATGGATGTTTATATGTGTTTATATGTATTATTTAAAGTAAGTATATCGTTGTCTTACACCCATGGTACAGGCTATGCCTAGTTTGGGGCAAGATAATTTGTGTAAAAGTGTGTCAATATTGTTAATATTACCTGCTTTACTGGTATTAATTATAATAATATAATGTTGACGGTACGAAATTATTGTTAAAACTTAACAATAATGGAATTGGACATGGAGCCCTTTTTCATTTTCAAGACCCTTCAAAACCTAGACAATTTGGAGCTCATAAGAGAACCACTGGTCAATATTTAAACGATAATTTAAAAATTTATACATTCATGTATAAGTGAATGTACCATAATTTTGTGAAAAAGGAACGCACAATCAAGATACGATTCTTGAGAAGGTGGTTAAGCTTTATAACAACACCATATTACATAGAAACCTAATCAATATAATGAATTCACGAAGACGCAGCATTGTGTCGTAAATATTGATCTACACAAGCTTGGTTGAAATCGAACCATTCTGACTTCATTACAGCTGAAGCCTGGCCGTATCTAGTCCCGAAGCATTTGTGGCCATTTTACGATACAAACGTTCAAGTCTCTTTTTTCCTTGGTTTTTAATTCTAGACCAAAATTATTTCCAAAAAAGATCGCTGTCGTCAATATCTGGTTAACTTTTTTTGATATTCTCGTTATTGCAAGTGCTAGATTTTTTTTTAATGGCAACAAGGGACGAGATGAGCAGGACGTTCAGCTGATGGTAATTGATACGCTCTATCCATTACAAAGTGGTGCCGCTCGGGATTCTTGAAAACCCAAAAATTCTGATCACAAAAGATGTTAAGTCTTATTTGCCCAGTAACTTCACTAGCTGCGGCGCCCTTCAGACCGAAACACAATTAACTTACACATTACTGCTTCACGGCAGAAATAGGCGCCGTTGTGGTACCCATAATCTAGCCGGTATCCTGTGCAAAGGAACCTCCCACTGGGAAAAGTGCTTAAAACGGTTAAATCATATACGCCCCACTACACAGAATCCTATAAAAATCCGACAGCATTAACCGAAAAACTAAAACAGTCCGATACATAATATTTCCTTCTCATTCAGATTCCAATATGATTGTTTCCCATTTTGAAGGAAGATTGAACGAAAATTTTAAGATTTTTGCTCACGACGTGTAGTCGTATCTGCAGTTGTATTTGTATTTCATTGCACTGATGATTGTCTCGCCCGCGTTAAAGGGACGGTATGTTGTTTTAGAATTGGAAAATTAAAAAAAGGCCTCAGCTAATATTTTCTCACAATCCACTGCATTTTATTTCAAAGCAATCTATAAGATTGGCAGTGAAGAATATTCCCATGTAGAATGTGCGTGTGTCAGTTGATAACTGGCCGCAACACTTGAAGGTGAATAGTTCTATCGCCTCTTTACCTATTATATCTGGACACTAAATCGTATATTACTCGAAATAAGACAAGAGATGATATGTAAAATATAAACACTCAGTAGGAATTGAATGGTTGTCTTGAATACTTGAATGACTCATAAACTTGTTTCGACGCAAAAAGCATTATATATTTTATACTGGTATAACAAACATCCATTACAAATTAATTACAAAGATTTATCTTCATTAATAGTATCTGTTTATGGGGCGCATGATAGAGCTTCATTTTCGAGTTCAAAGTTTTTTTGGATGAGAAGTCAAACCTTCCCGTGTAAAATGTTAAAATGTTGAAAATGTTAAAATTTTTACGAGTGAAATCGAAGTGTACCTGGTTTTTTTATATCAGAAGATGAAAACTGGCGCGTGGCCCACCTACGTGAAGACAAGAAGCAACACCAAAGGTCAGGAGATGTGTTACCGGCCTTTGAAATGTATGAGGATTTAAAGGCCCATAATATCAGTTCAAGAATACAGAACGTGGCAAAGATTTTCTAGTGAAACGCGCGGTTGTGGAATGCCATACATTAACGTTGGTTGGAATTTCGCATTTTGAAGTATTGTAGGGTAAAAAACAGCTGCTAATATTAACCTTAACAGCTCCTCTGAATACTACGAGACCCTACATCTCTATGCAAAGACAAAAGAATCAAGCCGATCAGAGATGACTTGGCCATCGATGGTTGGAGTAGCTCTCCGATTTAAGTGATCAAACGAAAGAAGAACGGACTGTTGAGCGCCCGCCAAGAGGTGGGAAAAGGGGAGGTGCAGGTGGTGGCTTAAAGTGAAGAAATGTCTCGTCTTACTTAGCACACCAAGCATTCAACAAGAATTCAAGCACAGTGGCCATCTTGGCCTTCACTTCCAAATGAAGACGCTGAGTAGGCTAATAAAGCTGTGGCAATTAGGGGAGAATTCTGAAATCTAGAAGATACGACACAGGGAAAAGTAGAAGTTTTTAGCAGTGAACGCACAGTATGGAAGTTGCATAGCGCAGTCTCGATTTCAGGTCCAAATTTGTTCTAGTTCTCGTCAACACTATGCCGAAAGATGTTGGCATGCCTGGTGTATAAAGGATACCCTTTCCGCGTCTGTATTGCAATGAAAGCCGCTACTTTGCAGTATATCATACATTATATATGTATACAGTGTAGAGGATAGAACGCGGCCTCTCTCTCTCTCTCTAAACCGCTTCCGGTCTATGAGTGAAATATACCTACAAGAAGATCACCAGCTGAGGGACACTAATGGAAATCCTCAAACACACACCACAAAACGGTGTAATCACAGAAGCGGTCTTTAGAGGCTTTCCGCGCTTTTTTTACACCGCATAAGGTGTTTACCACGTATTTTGTATATTTTTTATTAAAAAAAAAGTACTATACACCCCGGGATATTTCTTGAGAGGTGCCATCACACGCGTTGAAATAAAATACAAGGTCTCATTGGTGGAGAGCATGGGGGGGAGGGGGGCTGTAATATTCGAATTGATTATACCATACTCACTCACTTGCCTCACTGAGCATAATATTTTATGCATTCATACCAGGGCCTATATGTATAGCGGCAAAGCTGATTAAAGATAGCGGTATAAAACGCACTAATATCGCAATTACCGTGGATGATTGCACACAGAATTTCAATAATTTCAATGAGTATTAGCATGTATGCAAGCACCGCATTCTCGAAGTGAACGTATTAATTATCACATTATGAATAGTTACACAGCACACGTCATGGTCATGTTTCGCGCCTTTTTTGTAACCCACAGACCGCCCACGCATTTCAGCCATATTGTTTTTTAATTTGGCTTGAATAAAAGTTAGGAAATACGTATTATTTGATTCAACTTTCACATAACATAGAACATCACCGTTTTAAGATGACTAATTCTTGTCTCGAGGTCGCCATAATAACTATTTTTTAGGAGAAGCAATGATATACCTTGTTAATTTTTTAATGGAGAAAAAGAAACAATGTTGCATACGATAGACGTGAAAACTTCAGTCTACCTAAGTTGACTAGAGCTGAATTTACTAGAATGAGCGTTACATAGCCTTTCATGACGGTTCAGAAAATATAGTCCGCAGCGCGCGTAAAAAAGTTTTCATTTCATTTTCACTCTTACTAAACTAAGAGATTCATAGTTGTTTAAAAAAGACTTACGTGTGATTTCCATACAGTTTAGATGTTAAAATATGTTTTGAGCGTTCCTTTTTTTTTAAATGTGTAACGTAAATAAGTACCTACTAATGAAAATCATATTAATCGTAAAATTATAATAATTGTACGAAGGCTCTTCATGAAGCACTTCAAAATATGTCATATAAAGATATAGAAAAATTACAAATAGTGTTAAAATAAACATTATCTATTATTTATTACATTATTAGTCATTACTAATTACATTGAAGATATAGTTTAGTTATATACTTAACTTGTACATTAATTTATACCTTTTTACTTTTTTAAGTTTTTCTTTTTCTGATTATTTACGCCTGAAACACAGGATTACCTAGTTGTAGGTTTCCTAGGCACAGTGTTAACTAGGTTTTTAGTAAGACTTGTATTATTATTCTTATTTTGTAATTTTATAATCGTTTAATAAAAAAAAAAATCATTATTCTTATGTGCTAAGAGTCTGGGAGATCTAGTATAGAAGTCTTATTATAAAACTTGTATTTAAATTGAAATTATATATTGAAATTTTATTTAATTCTCGTCCACTGGTTGTGACTCATATGTCTAATATGAGTTAGAAGAGGCTTAGTAGCTGAAGTATGATACAAATGATCTAGTTGACCAGCTAACGTCAGGGTGTAGAAAATGCATGACGGTGAGCACGCATATCGTAAAAATTAACTCCGATAATTTTGAATAATGCGCCAAAAGAAGTATAACTTTTCTTATTTAAGAAACTGATCGAATCTGTATAACTTAAATTTACCCAACCCTTTTTGCGATACCTACTGTTCAATAATTCATATCAATACTGTAGTAATACTAGGTTATGTCCAAAATGGACCGATTTTTAAGGGAATTTCACTGCCAGACTCCTCATCTTCTGATGATATAGAGCTAGTTTCAATTTGGAAATTTAATTAGAATTTCGGTCAAAAAACTCATGTAACTGTGAACAAAAAATGTTCGTTTTTGTTTTGTTTGATGCAAGGCAATCAAACTGGCATGTCAAATTCAGTTTCGTTTTAAAGTTTATTTATACGTGAAAAAAATTCTTGAGAATGATATTTTATTTCTTTCTCCTGGTGACCAAACGAACGGTCACGTGAAAGTAAGTGATCAACATCGTTCATACCAATTACCAGTGGGAGGCTCCTTTGCACAGAATGCCGGCTAGATTATGGGTACCACAACGGCGCCTATTTCTGCCGTGAAGCAGTAATGTGTAAGCATTACTGTGTTTCGGTCTGAAGGGCGCCTTAGCTACTGAAATTACTGGGCAAATGAGACTTAACAACTTATGTGTCAAAGTGACGAGCGAAGTTGTTGTGCCGCATAGAATTTTTTGGGTTTTTAATAATCTTGAGCGGCACTGCTTTGTAATGGGCAGGGCGTATTAATTACTATCGGCTAAACGTCCTTCTCGTCCCGTCCCTTATTTTCATGAAAAAATACTACCTTGCAACACCAGAGGAAAACTCGGCACGGGCGTACTCTTTCAAGTAGGTGTAGATACGTCCTCTTTTTGAACGTATACCAATCTCGTAACGTCCTCGAAACAGGTCGCAATGAAGTTAATTACATATCTACCTTGGGGCTCCTCCACTGGGGTGGAACACCACACTTACAACTATTGTTAAAATCCTTGGGAACATTCTCCATTACAGATACATCCCCACTAATATTAAGTTAAGTCAAATTAAGTTATGTGTTCCTAAAAAACAGCTGCGTAATCCCATCCCCTTTTATAAAACTCTCTATCGCCGTAATTCCTTCTTCGTCCGTACAAGGATCAAATTTAATGAACTTGAAAATGCTTACCCCGAAATTGACACTCTTTTAACTAAACCTAGTGCAATTCTGATGACCAAATCATACTTTCTTCCCTAAGTATTCAAAGTATTCAACAAAATCAATGTAAACTTTAATTATATTATTATTTACTGTAATTATGTTTTATAAATTGTAAACTTCTTGCTTCTTGGTATCTTTAAAATGTAGTTATTATAATAAAGTACTAATTTTATACATAGTATTAATGTAATAGATTATAAGATAGCGTAACTCTCTAGTAATTTTAAAAACTAATTAGAATCATATATTATGTGAAAACTAGTTAGTGGCTTTTAGTTATACAAATAGATGTCAACATAGTTGTAAGTTTTCATAATCAATAAATAAATAAAATAAATAAATAAATATATAAAATGTGAATGTAAGTTTGTTTGTTACGCTTTTACGCCGGAGTAGTAGCTCGCTCGGTTCAGTAGAATCAATTTTAATGAAATCTGGTACAGCGATAGACTAGAGCTTGGGCAAGGACATAGGCTACATTTTATTCCGGAAAAATCTATCTTTCCTCCGGGATTTGTGAAAAACTGAAATTCACCTCGATGAACTAAACTATTCCAATAGTAGGTTTAGTTCGCCATAGCAATGTTCCTCGAAATAAGATTCATATGATATGTTGGGAACGTTCGAAGATTCGTATCTTATCGTAAATCTTCAATTCCAAACTAGCTTATTATTTAAAAACTCTTTAACTACGCGGACGAAGTTGCGGGCATCAGCTAGTAGAATATAAAAAGGCATAAAAGGCATTTATTTTCTCAAAATTGATTCCTTTAGAATTCTTTTTGATGTCATTTCTAATAAATTAAATAGTACTACCGCTTCGGAAACAAATCGCGCTCTGAGACAGAAGAAGCGGTGCAAGAAACTCTCCCAGCATTCTTTTTTTTGCGTTCTTTTCAATAAAAATAATCAATATTGTACAGTCATTTCTATCGCTATAAAATAATCATAATCTAGTCCCAGGCTGTCCGATCACTTAGATATTCAGCTGTGGTGTAATAGGATTTACGACAGAGCCATTTTTTTTATAAAACATTTAATTTTATTTATAGATAATGCCTGAACAGTGGCTGGGACTTTATTATGAAAGTGAATACATTTACCCTGAAAGGTATTATGTATAATATTAATGTTAGCACGATGTTATGTATTGTGATGATGTGGGTAATGATGAGAGTCTAGCTGGGAACAATACGGCAGAGATAACACCTTTGTGTACAGAGGTTGATAACCTCCAAACTATGCTGTAACTCAACAGACTATAATTATAGTACATCCATGGAGTAATAGTACATAATCATTATCGTCTATATATATTGGCACGACAATTGTAACGCTTTTAATCTCATAGATTATAGATTATTACTAACTCCTTAAAAACATGGTTTTTGGTTCATAAATGTTGTCTATGGAAATGGAATCTTTTAAGGCTAAGTAAGTTTTAACAAGCTAAGAAAATATGCTAGTTAATTTGCAGAGCTTGTTGCAGCTGATGGCAGCGTAGAGATTTAATGCATCATCATCATCAGCCGGAAGACGTCCACTTCTGGACAAAGGCCTCTCCAAAGATTTCCACGACGATCGGCCCTGCGCTGCCCTCATCCAACGTATTCCGGCGATCTCGACCAGATCATCGGTGCATCTTGTGGGGGGTCTATCAACACTGCGTCTTCCGGTACGTGGTCGCCATTCGAGGACTTTACTGCCCCAACGACCATTTGTCCGTCTAACGATGTGCCCTGCCCACTGCCACTTCAGTTTCGCAATCATTTAATGATTCAATGCATAATACTTTCCTTTTTTTCGATTTCCCACATTTTTTGTTTTTTCTAATACAACTCGGGCATGGTACGATGAGCCACTGGTAATATAATATTATCACTTACATTAGACCTGATCCCACGTGTTCAAATCACTGAGTCACGGTAAAACTATATCACAAGTCGCTTGGATGAATTACTGACTCGCAGTCTAGTCATTATGGTATAAGCCTTGAAGTGGAATGCGCGTAATAAGATTATTTTATAATTAATAGCCTGCGTAAGATATTGAAAAAATCTATTTTTTTTACTAGTCAACTGTACATGCGTCAAGTTTTTTCATCCCTAAGCGTTCTGTAGAATATATTATGTATATAGTATACATCAATGTTTCCCAAACATTATTGTGCCATGGCCCGGTTATTTTCACACTGCCCCTTCGTGGCCCTTACTGTTAAACCCAAGCCAAAATACACATTTATTAATAGTAAAAAGGGTTTTTTAGTACTTCATACTTTGTTGTCGTGTATTTAGTCAGAAATTTAAGAAGAGTAAGTTTTACTATCGAATAATCGAAGTTCGCGGAAAGTGAAGAAAGTTTTATCCTATGGAGTTTTTTTTAAAACGAGGCGGGAATTTTGTGACCCGATATTTTATTTTGATAGCCCGGTACCGTGTCACCACCCGGCAATAGGGAAACCCACTACTATTTGAAATATTTGTTTGTCGACTATTAAACGTACTGTGACATTTAACAATATTTTTTTTCAACTTTTTTAACCATTAGTTCGATCACTGCCATTGTTGGGCGACACAACCGAGGGTCTCCTTTGGCGGATGTTTTTTCACGTTCGACCCATCAAAGTGAAACTGTATAATATGGTGGAGCACACAGAACAGTTGAAAGACATCTGTTCTGTGGTGAAGCATTTGCACCTAACGTATCCTGCTGACTTGAATAACTGTTTTGGTACTGAAATTTTGCAATCACAGATACTTAATAACCGCATGCAATTTAATTTTAACCATTTTCGACAGCACGCTCCTTCAAACTAAATAACGATAATGTGCTTGAATTCAGGACTTTTAAGTTTCTGTATCTGAAGGGCAACCCTAGGAATCCTCTGTTTAAAAACAATGTTTACAAATTGTGAATCTAAGAAGTTTACAGCTCTTGAAAGCACACCCCGTGATAAATGCGGTAGAAGACAGACAATGCAGCGTACAACAATTCGTATAATCAAATCTGGAAACGTATGACCCTGCTAATTAATATCTGAGTAGTAAATTTCTACCTCTTATCTTGGGCTATATCAGCGAATAGCTTCGTACTGCACCGCTTGTCATTTTCTTTCATTAACCTAATAACATTAGCTATTCGCCTTACTTTCTCACGGGTGAAATATAGAAAAAAGGGCTTATAGAGGAACTACAATTCTCTGGTTACTAGTAGATAATTAGGTTTTATTATAATGTTTTTTTTATGGAATAGGAGGACAAACGAGCGTACGGGTCACCTGGTGTTAAGTGATCACCGCCGCCGACAATCTCTTGCAACACCAGAGGAATCACACTCATGTGATTCCTCAACGCTCACGTTGCCGGCCTCTAAGGAAGGTGTACGCGCTTTTTTTGAAAGTACCCATGTCATATCGTATGTAGATATGTATTGTATAAACCATCCGTAGAACATATTTTATTGATGGTGGAAAACAAGCCCGCAACAATTTTTTGCGAGTTTTAAAAGGAGTTGGCGGATATACCTACAAGCAGACAACGGATAGGGACTTTGTTTCATAGTATCTCTTACAGGTAGATAAAGATTTAAGATTTAGACCTATTAAAAGACAAGAAACTTGTATCTTCCTCTCATGAGAGGGTCGTGGAATGGGGTAAAATTAACCAAGTTCAATTCAAACTCCTCAGAAGACTCAAGTTTACACGTTAATCACAAATAAACATTTGTCTTATCACCGCTCTTCGAAAGACTTCCCTCAATGCCTCGCCTTGTATTGGAATGGATGAACCCAGTGTCTCGAAATTTCGAGCGATTATCCTTTCCGCGGTCATCTAAAATGGAAGGCCAAAATGGATTCGATGAAACTGGAGGTCATAAATAAAGCATTGCAATTTTTTGAAGATGACCCACATTATAGCGCTCTACAAATCCTAGATCCGGTCACATATGGAGTATTTCTCTCATATCTGGTCTGGTGCACCCTAGTATCAGCACGAATTTGACAGAGCTTCTTCAATTGTACCGGATCCAGTGGTCTGTGAACTTGGCATTCCGTAAAGACGCCACTTTATTGTGTCTGCATTTATCGCGGGGAGTGTTCCGAAAAACTGTGTCACCTAATTACTGCCTTCAAATTCCACCTGCGTACGACACGCCAGAAACTTGGATATCGCCCTCACCATCTGGATAAGTGGCATACCACTTCAATTTGGTTTTCAAATAATTTTCTGCCACTTAGAACCAAATTATGGAATGAGCTTCCTTGCGTGGTGTTTTCAGGACGATACGACATAGATACCTTCAAGAAAACCGTGAACCAATTCCTCCTGAAAGGCCAGCAACGCTCCTGATTCCTCGGATGTTGCAGAAGAATGTGGACGGCGGTGATCACCTAACATCAGGTACCTCTGACGCTCGTTTGTGCTCTTTTACCGTAAAATTTTTAAACACTCATCTGTATATACCTATATTTTAAGATCGGAAGATAACATTAAGAATGAAAAAGAAAAAGAAATATGAAACATATTAAGGTAAAAATTTCGTATCCAATCAATAATTATTTACTTAACAGCCGAAAAACGTCCACCGCTAGATAAAGGCCTCCTATATAATTACTTATTTATTATGAGTGTATCAGAAAGCTTACTGCAGAAAAAAATATGATTTTGTAAAAACAATTATAAGGTAAAATTTAAGTGTTTGCTGGTAGATTTTGAAAACGGGAAGAAAGCTCTATCTAAAATAAGTAGAGTCGTAAGATGTCGGATTACCAAATAATAATAGTCATTTGATTATGAATTATTTCATTCAACCATTTTATCACAACATATAGCTGAGTATAAGAAAATAAATCATATCAAACAATATTAGGTATGCACAACATCTTAGAATAATTATTGTAGATTACGTTGACGCAAATTCGTGAACAAAATTATCTATAGAGTAATTTACTTTAAGAATAGATAAATATCTATCAATTGCAATCCGATACATTCATTAATTGAATAGCACAAAATTAGTGAAGCGAGCAAGTCGCGCTAACATAAAAGAATCGGTATTCAGGCCGACCGCGGCGCTGTTACGGAAGAGCTCAAGAAAATCTATTTTGTGCCGTAAAACCTACTTAGTGTTAGTTTAGAAACCCACTCGATGCCAGCTAATGCAATACTGCATTCACTTTTAGTGAAACTTCATCGTTAACTCTATTCGACTAATGATTTAGAACGCGAGTGAAAACTGCCCACTGAAAGCAAACCGCTTGCAGTGTTCGAAAATAAACTAAATTATTACTAAAATAGAAGATCCGACGATAAGAGTAGGGGAATTAAAATAGCAACTTGTAGCACTTACCAGAATCATGCGCGTGCGTGTCGGAAGCTTTCGTTGGCGTATTTATGTGTTTTTCACAAATATTAATTAACGCGATTGTCGCTTGCGCAGATTCTGGTCGTATGGCGCCCGCCCGGGCGGTTTGCCGATTGCGGACTAACTGCCTGCTAGTCGCGAGCGCATCGGCTGTCGACTCTATCATGATTGGCTAGCCGGCCGCCGGGCCCGATCGCCGCGCGCGACCGATTTTCTTTTACGATTGCATCTCAGTCACACAATTTTTTTTAGTGGTTCATACCTACTTCATAATAATACACTATTCAGCGCTAAACTGGCTAAACGCGAAACAATTCAGGTGACTAACGTTGGATCCTTTTGATACTTATAAAGTAAATAATTCACAAACTGATTCTATTCCATCGTGATTCGTGAATATATTTATATAAACTGCTGCTTGAAAGTTAAAGTGCTTATGTTAAGAAACGGTAATGTTCTATATTATCGCGAGTTGTGATTTAGTGAGGTTTTGCGACATCTTATATTATTTTGTACTTTATATAAATATGTCTTTTACAATAGAGCCGAGGCGGTGGCAATCTCTATGTACTATCAGAGGATGACCATTGGGTGGATTTACCAGTGGGAGGGTCCTTTGCAAATGAAGCCGGCTAGATTATGGGTACCACAGCGGCGCCTATTTCTGCCGTGAAGCAGAAATGTGTAAACATTACTATATTTTGCTCTGAAGGGTGCCGTAGCTAGTGAAATTACTGAGCAAATGAGACTTAACAACCTATGTCTCAAGGTGACTAGCGCAATTGTAGTGCCGCTCAGAATTTTTGGGTTTTTCAAGAATCCTGAACGGCACTACATTGTAATGGGTAGGGCGTATCAATTACCATCAGCTGAACGTCCTGATCGTCTCATCCCTTATTTTCGGTAAAAAATGCCTCCATAGTAAAAGAACATATAATTCTAAAATTTCACTAAGTCCTACAAGGTAGGTACTTTAAAATTACGGACTGTTAGTTTTTCCAATAATCTCAGATTATATTTTGCATGAAGTTAGATTTGTAGTCGTACCTATGCTCGCTCAATATGTTAAATTCGTATGTTTTAATAAAAAGAAGATCAAAGTAGGTTTAATTAATCAACCGAGTTTTAAAAACTAGAAATCTCAAAAATCTAAGTTTTATTGACATATTTTATTCTGTCTTACGACAATAATCTAAAAATTGATGAGTTTGTATGTATATATACCACAATACGTGGGTAACACTGAAAATGGTTAGAACTGGCCAGTTAGAAACATTGCTAATGAAACTTTTTTGAATTTCAATTTTAGAACTCTTTATATTGCATTCATTTTTCATTTGGTTTTGTGAATTGGCGGCAAATCTAAAACTCTTGTTACACGTGAAATTGAACCTAACGCGAGAAAAAATTCGGTCAATGATTTATTATTACTTTCGTTGTGGGCTTACTCAACAACAATGCTATGATAGGCTGCGATTACCATTTCTTAATGAAGCCCCCATCTCGTGCCACTATTTACAATTGTTTTAACGAGTTTAAGCGTGGACGTAGCAATCTCAATGATGATCCGCGTGAGGGACGTCCTTTAACAGCGACTACTGAAGATAAAATCAGTGCTGTGCGACGCATGATAGAGGAAGAGTGACTTATCAGCAGATACGGGCAAGCCTAGGCATTGGTATGAGTCAAGCTCAAAAAATTGTACACGAACATTTAAGCGTCAGGAAGCTTTGTACCAGATGGATTCCCCATACTTTAACCGACGACCAGAAACACCTTCGCATGGACTGGTGTCACCAAATGTTAGATAAGTTCAACGCCAGTGACTTAAATGCTGTATTTGACATCGTCACAGGTGATGAAAGCTGGATATATTGCTACGAACCCAAAACCAAAAGACAATCAGCTCAGTGGGTGTTTCCTTTCGAGGATCGGCCAACTAAGGTAAAGAAAGGAAGAAGTCAAGGAAGTTGTGCTAGAAGATGGAAGGACAGTTACTGCAGACTGGTATGTCAATCGCTGTTTGGCTGTTGTCTTGGAAAAAATTCGACAGCAGCGCCCTCGAAGCAGGATCCTCCTTCACCACAACTATGCTTCAGCGCTCTCCGCAACACTATGACTATGGCAGGTGTCGAGATAATGAGTCATCTGCCATACAGTCCTGACCTGGCACCCTGCAACTTTTATTTATTCCCAAGAACTCAAGATAAAATTCAAGGTTTTAGCTTTACGAGCCCTGAAGATGCAGTGAATGCGTACGAAAATGCCGTAGAAGAGATCCCTAAGTAAGAATGGGCCCACTGCTTTTCTCAGTGGTTCCATCGAATGCGACGATGTGTACAGAGTAACGGAGATTACTTCGAAAAACAATAAAAGTATTGGCGACTTTCTACATTAAGCCGTTTTACACTTTCTAAATATTTTCAGTTTAACAAAAAAAAAACATTATAAACATTATATTGTATGATTCTTTAAGGGAGAAAAAATTGTGTAATTAGTATCCCCCGTAACCGCACACACACTAGCATAATGGTGCTTCACTTGCTAATATCACGGCGCGAAGTCCTTCTTTTTTTACTCGTCCGTGTTGATTGATTGAAAATTGCAGGAGCTTTGTATGGGGCAGCAATCATTGGGGGGGCTGTTTTAGCTGTTTGATATTCCGGAAAATAAATTCATAGATCATATATATTTTTCACCTCTCCAGCAGAAAATTACTACGTCAGAACTCGCAGCAAAAACGCTTTTTCCTTCGAGCGTGAGGCAAAGTGATTTAAATTTCGAACCCCACGTGACCATTCATCCGGGAATTACTCCGCGTTAAAAAAATAAACAATGCGATCCGAAACTCATTTTAGCCTAGCGTATTATCTCATTGTCACAAAAATGTATATGTTACCTATCGAAATTTAGATTTATAAATTTTATTATTGCATTTTTAAAGACTTAATATTTAAAATAAATACTAGTTATGATATTTATAGTAAACATTGTTAAATATTATCTTAATTTTTTATATTACTATAACCTATAACACTTTTCTCGCTAGTCGAGGTGAAAAGTTGTATGTTTCACACGAGAGCAATTTTTTTTTGTCTCCTGCCTTTAAATCACTCACTACCTCAGTAGTCTATATTAGAATCACGAGCGTAGCGAGTACTAGTGACTACTTCGTGAATTCGTGATTTAAAGTCACCACTCGCAGAAAAAAATAACTTTGCTCACTTGTACATCAAATAACTATTATGACAGGGCGAGCAAAGGTATTAAATAAAAATGAAACATTAAAATCTGTTGTTTTTAAAAACAATATAAGCATCAGACCAAAATTAGGTTTCAATAAAATGACTTTTGGTCGTTATAAAAAATATTTATTACGGGATAATCTTAATATTAAATATAAATAAAGATGTTCGTAGAATAAACACAAAAATTTCCAACTATACACGAATCCAAAAACAAAAAGGGAATGTACTTAAACTAAAAATTATGAGGGAAAAAAACATTTACTAAATAAACTTAAATTATTTGGTGGTACTGTTGATAAAACTAGTGGATGGAAATGCAAAAGTGATCTGAAGTACTTAAAGATACAAAATTTACTGCAATCCAATTATTGTGTGTTTTTGCCAATTACCTGTATATTTAAAAATAATACTACTGTACTGTACCTACTGTTTATGGAGGATACAGGCAAGGACAATCGAGAAAAGTTGAAAAAAATTCCAGCTTATGTTGCAAATAACAGTTCAAAATGCTTCCACATTGGCGCTGGTGTAGGCACAGGGTATGGTATGAAGAATGGTGAATGCAGCAATTGTAAACGAATTGAAGTATGCCAAGATAAAAGTTAAAATTATTGTCGGCTAAATTAGTTATTTATTGAAAATTTCAACGACTTACTTTGAACAAAATAATGTAGTAAATATAACCTTAAGTATTTATTATAGGGAAACGTGTACCTAGAGTGTTTTTATATTTGGCGCTTCTTTTAAGATTTAACCTGATGCTACTGTAGCACCACCCTTATTTAATGTATTTTGACGGACACTTTTTCATATACACAGATAATTCTCCTTATCTCTACCCTCCATAGTACTGTTACTATAGATTTATAGAAGATAAATTTTCCTTATGTCGAACCTGAAAACAACCTACAAAATAGCCGTATGCCCTTTCCGTTTACTACAAGTTTTATAGGTTAAAGGGCTTACGGCCATTTTATAGGTTATGAGTTATAAGATCAATGTCTCTGGCATAGAAAACATAGTTACATTTTATATATGTGATATTATGACGAAGCAATTGTCTATACGTGTCTCGACTTCACCTAGTTGCGACAATATTGCTGCAACATAATCAGTTAAAACCATTTTGAATACAAAACTCAATAGTTACTTTGACGTCTTCATTACTGTAGTATCATCATGCATTTAACAGTGTCACTTGCAAAATATTTTGAATATAGATAAAATTTCCTACTAAAATAAAACCGTAGATCATTTATAAGTCTAGATAGACTATAACAGCTGTAAAAAACTTCTAGAAAAATTGAGTTTATAACTAGCCTCTATTTATTATCACACTAATACAAAGTGTCATACAAAGCGCGTGTGTAAGACGTAGCTTTGTCACGCACACTAGACTAATTTTCCTTTTTTTATCGGATGTCTAACAGCTCGAGACAATTTAGACCAGATTGGGTTTAAAAGTATTATGTGGGGTACGAAGGGGCAATGTGAAAATTAACGGGCCACGGCAGAACAATGCCCTAGTTAACTTAGAAGAAGCTTTTTATCAACATATTTTTTATATATTAACTTGTTTGAAAATAAACGGATAACAAACTCACTGACCACTTTTAATATTATATTCAACCACAAATATTTTTATTCAAAATAGGATGTGACATCACTTATTCAAAGTCCAAAACCCATTCCAAAACTAATGCCTCACACCTGAGAAGGACGGGCGCAACAAACTCAGCAGGCTTTTGTTTCATAAAAAATATAGTTACAATTAAGCTACAATTAAGTTACAGTTATAGTTACAATTAAGCTACAATTAAGTTACAGTTATAGTTACAATTAAGTTACAAATATCCTGAGGGCGGTTAGAGGTTGGTTCTAAATACTATTTTTATCGACGTTTCTACTGCTGTCATAGTCTATCTAGACATAAATACTCTAAGGGTAAAATAATACACATATATTAATATTAAAAAGGTTATAAATAGTAACCTATTTATTTACCTTACGAATATTTACGATGAGTCAATCGATAGTAGGTATTTTTTTAATGAAAAGGTGGAAACTTTTTGACTCTGAATTTTATTTTGATGGCCCGGTATCTGGTTGTGACCGTGGGGATAATCTGAAATGCTGTACTAGGTACGGTATTCGAGCATGAGTGCCAGAGAAATTTTTCATCACACAGGTTTTATGTTAGTGACCTTACTGGTATTTTAATATCTCTCAATACTTCAGATAACTAAGGATGAGTTAATTCGAAAACATATAACAAAAAATCAATTGAGAATTTGGAACTATATTTCATAAACAATAGAAGAAATGGGTATATTTTAGTATTTAAACGTTATAACAATACAATATAGCTATATTATAGTGGGGAATAATTGATTCATAAATTATTTAAACATTAATAGTGTTATTACAAAAAAATATTTAAACATGGCTTAGATACTTGTTTTGTTAAAGTGTCTAACTATTTAAGCGACGTCTAAAGATTGACGCTAAGCAATAGAAACACTCGGATTTTTAATAGTTATTTTTTTAAACAAGTGTTCAACGCTTGTTTAACTTTTTTGTAATAACACTGTAAATATCAAATTAATAAACCTCCATTAAACTATTTTGTCAGTTTATTTTTATTTTATATTTTATTCTTAACAAAATACTAACACAATTAACAATTAGTAAATATTGTGTTAGTCTCTGTCCACATATAAAGAATATCGAGTAATGGTTTTCACTTGCCTCGCCACATGTACTCTTTCTTTCTAGTCATTATTTATTATGTAAGCATCTAAACCTTAAATTTATCAGTGTTTATAGTTCTCTAGACAAAGCCCACATAAAAGTGGAGGAAAAAATCTGCACATTGATGTATTTTCTTTTCGTCTTAATGTAACTGTAATAATCAGAAAGTAGAATGGCTCTTCCATTCCCAATTTTAAGGCACTGGGGAAAAGCAGTCTTTGAAAACACATTATGAATTTACTATGAAACTTATTGTAGATTGTTAATGATTGACAACCCATGGCCAAAACTCTCATATTGTGTAAATACTTGCATCCTGTGCCATTTAATAAATGAAAAAAAGTGTTTAAAAAGTTAAGTATACACGCATGAAGTTATACTTCTTTGGCTAACGAAGCAAAAATCATTAAAATGATTTATTCCTCGTTTTTTGAAAGAACAATTTTGTAAAAATCTTGCAAAGGCAATTAATTATTAAATAATGAATACGGCTGTACGGGCTTGAACCCTTTGCCTATCCTAATAATGGATGAAGAAACCAAAAAAAAACAACGAGTGACGCAAACGTCAGAAAATTTTAGGAACCAACTTCAACCTGTTACTTTTGTGTTACAGTGATGCGCGCGCATCTTAAAATTGCACTCTCATCATTTTTTCATAACGCGCCCAAAGAAGTATAACTTCAAAAACTGTTGTGTTACAAATGGCAATGTGCAGTTGTTTTACCATTAGGCCCTCTGTTACTAATTGTTATTTGGAAAAACTCAAAACAAGTCTGTACTAGAAACATTGAATATGACAATATTAAGCTTCTTCTATTACTCACCAGTGGCAGAACTAAACTTTCAATTAGATATGTGTCATTAGTTGAACTTTGGAAATGCGGATTTATACTGAAAATGGCCAGGTTCATACAACTCATTCAATTTATTAAGCTACTTCAGATTTAACAACAGATTTAATCGAACATTAAATTTTAACCGGGTCAAGAACTAAAAACGTCATACCTTGTTTAGTATCCTCGAAAATAACTATTATATTGTAACTATTTCATATAAATGAATTTGATAGGGTGAAAACACATTAATTATTATCTTTTTTTTTATGGAATAGGAGGACAAACGAGCGTACGGGTCACCTGTTGTTAAGTGATCACCGCCGCCCACAATCTCTTGCAACACCAGAGGAATCACAGGAGCGTTGCCGGCCTTTAAGGAAGGTGTACGCGCTTTTTTTGAAGGTACCCATGTCGTATCGTCCCGGAAACACCGCACAAGGAAGCTCATTCCACAACTTTGTAGTACGTGTATCTGTGTAGAGTACAAGTTTGCAGCTCGAAAAAATAAAAATAGAAAACTACAAAATATTTAAAAAAAAAAGTTTTTTGGTAAAATTTTAAAGCAAAGCAAAAAAAAAGGTTTTTAGTGTTTCAAATTATTGTTAAATATTAATTGTAATATTAAAAGAATCAAAACACAGTTCATAATCATCTTTAAGTAGACGGACATACATGGCTGTGTTCTTCTTTAGGATCGTTCAGTGGCACAAATGTTCGATTGGACGAAACTAATTGGACAAAACACTACGATATCTTACGCCGATTAAATCAAAACTTAAAACGCTAGAACACTTTCGACGCAGCGGCACGTATAAGGCCCGGTTTCCACTAAAGTTAAGAGGAGAGGAGATGTATTTTGATAAACAATCAGATTTCGTTATTTCAACATCTCCTCTCCTCTTAACTTCGGTGGAAATGGATCGAGCTGAGAGGAGAGGAGATGAATCATTTGTCTATAGAATTTTAAGCCGCAACGAGTTGCCTTTTCTCCGCACCTCGCACACGCAATATCATTGCTATAAACACAGCTCACATCTCCTCTCCTGAAATAACCTGACAGCGGCTTATCTCCTCTCATCTCCTCTGGAAAGGCCCACTTTGGTGGATACCGGGCCTTATACAGAAATTCTTGTGACGATCTTTTGATTCTAACATTCGCAACCGACACGTATCTACTTTCATAGCTAATTTATGTCCTGAGATATTAATAAAATGCCCGATATAAACATAGCTGTGAAAGACATGACTTAAGAATAGTTAGGGCAAAAAATCACAACATACAGTTGAATATGTTACATAATAATTATTTTTCATCAGTCGTTATATTATGTATTAAGAATAACATGAGGTACTGAATATTGAACTTAAATCTATTTATACATCTGTTACTTTATATTTATAGCCTTGGCGCAAAATGCATAAAAATGAAATATGTTTGGGCAAAAAGATTATTGGTTGATTATGAACACAGTCAACCCATAGACCATAAATAGTAACTAGACATCGGTTTGGCTTGGCCAACATGAGACAGATAATATCCTATATATATATATAGGTTCATAATATAACACAAGTGTTCTTTCACTATCACTTTTACATCGTAAAACACAACATCACAACATATTTCCTTCGATTCTACTTAAAATTGTCACTGATGTTTAATAATTAGTGGATATTTCACACGTTTCACAAAAAAATAGCTTATTTTTATAGACGCAAATAAAAGTAAACAAAATTACTGTGTAGAGCTGTCAAGTTTGTTTAGCACACCGGTGTGCTGACCTTGAAAAAACCGGCACGCATGGCGCCGCGGCACCGCGAAACAAAAACTCTAATAACTCTATCTCATTTCTTTACATAAGACTCGCGTAAGTTTTTCTTATTCTCGTGTGAGTGAGACTGAAGCTATCAATTAGTTTAGTTACTAAAGGCATAAAAGGCATTTATTTTCTCAAAATTAATTCCTTTAGAATTCTTTTTGATGTCATTTTTACTATACTTGGTCTATGAGTCAAACTGAATCACAATGAAAAATAAAGAACAAATGTACTTGGTTGGGGCATAACATTGTCACAACAACGGTATCGTGCTGTCAAACAAGGCCATTAAAGCCCGGAGTTGGTAAAACCCAAAAATTGAACTTAGATCATTTATAAATCTAGATAGCCTCATACTGTTAGACAAGCGATAAAAACAGGTCAGGAATATTAGTTTAGTGTGCGTGACAAGCCACGTCTTACACTCGCGATTTGTACGACATTTTGTGCTAGTGCTCAAAATAGAGGTTAGTTCTATACTCAAATTTTTTTCGTCGTTTTCACAGCTGTCAGAGTCTATCTAGACGCATAAATAATCTAAGCAATTAAACATAAGTTTTTACGGAGACAAACCGAAATAAATTTTCTGCCATCAAACCATCAATACAACCATTATTGTTTCAGTTAAAAGTGCCATAAACAAGTGAAGTTACTGTGCAAATGATAGTAAGCATCTTACGGCCGTTCCCAATATACTATCTACAGATAGAGATAAATTACTACCTTCTACTGTCAATAATCAGCTGTCAATAATCTGAAGCTGTCCCAATATACCCGTTAAGTCGTCGTATTCTTATCGCCTTATATTGGGACGCGTGAATTACAATTTCCATACAAACTTCTATCGCTGGTAAGCTATACGTCGTCCCATTGACAGACAGCGTATACGAATAAGGTGAGTTACCGTCGATTAGTTTATTGGGACAGAAAAGTCAACGATAGTTACGATTTTTATCTCAAGTAAGAAATAGACTGAATATTGGGAACGGCCATTAAAGCTTCAAAGTGACTCTGTCGCTCATAAATTTTGATTTTTCATCAATCCTGAGTGATACAGCACTGTAATGTGAAGATGAAAGTCTTGCTCATGTACTTACATATCTCATAAAAAAAAGGAAACAAGACTATGCAATAAAAATATAAATTTAATATAATTTAAATGATACTTGATGATTACCAGGGTATATGCATGCAATTTTAAGATTTAAATATTTTATTTGGAAGTCAATTCGCATGTGAGAAACTTATGTAAGGGTTACTTATCCAAATGTTGGGAATTGTTTTCAATCAATTCGACACGAGGCATCGTCCGGAGATGTTGATTCAAACTCAGCCTCGTGCCAGCATTTGGCGAGTCAACATCTTCTGAGGATGCCTTAAGAAAACTCATATTTGGATAGTAACGGATTTCCGTAAGATAACACCAATAAATTTTCTTAAGGGTTACTTGATTTTAGGTGAAATAATTTAATGAATAACAAACACCCTGTCTCAAATTTTGAATTCTTGAAGGAACTTCAATTTTTAATTTTTAAAGAAGGAAGCTGTTTAGTCTGTGGATTGTGTTTCATTGCCATATATAAATAAATAATATATCATCTATACAATAAATTGCATGCATATATGGAATATATAATACATGCATATACCCAATCTATTGTCACTATAAACATGAACGAGATTCCTTAAAACCTTCATTCTCAATTTTACAATCCATTTACAACTAATTTACACTGCAAACACTACCATCATATAAACAAGTACAGAACAGTTAAATAGCACTTTATTACCTGGTTCATGTCATATCACTGTATCACTGTTTAATATCACTTCACAATACACTAAGTGTCCACTGAGTCACTGTTGTCAGTCAATGATAATGACATCATCATTATTCTGTAGTCATTTGCTTGGTGACATCAGACCAAGAGCTGCCGACAGTAGTCTCACCACATTCTTCTGTTCTGTTGCTTCGTTTTCTGTAAAAGGCCACATTTTAATATGGTCAAAATGAAAATTCGAAGTTTAACTTTTCCCCTTTAATACAGTTTCATCAAACGCGGCTTTTTAGTTTTTATTTATTTATTACGGAAGTTTTAATGGGGAAGGCATATTACCCAGGGGCCGGGCCATAAACTACGGTACATGTTAAGGGTGACGGAGGGGGTTGGCAAAGTGTGACAAGGGGCGGAGAGGGTTGCCACACTTTGTGGCATCACATTTTTTTTAAATATAATATTTTATGCTTAAGTATTAAAACACTAAATTTAAACATCATTCCTACTAAAGAATAGCATAAAATAGTTGCAACTCTTTCTGCATGACTAGAGATGTTGGTTAGAGCACCGGCACGGAACGCCGGAGGTCGTGGATTCGAATCCCGCATCATTCATAAAATTTTGTTTTACAAATTTTATTTGTGTATTAATCCTAGAAGTGAGGTTTATCACTTTAAAAACATAACATATTGTTTAGATTTACAAGAGCGACATCTCAAGTCAATTTCCTAATATTCAAATATTGGGGTTGAGTAGGTTATCAACTGTAAAGTAGATCCTGTAGATGAAGCCACAACCTGACAGTTGAACAAAGCAAACAGAATTTTATAACGAGGCGGTACTCGAACGGTTAGCTCAGTTGGTTAGAGCACCGGCACGGAACGCCGGTGCGGCACGGTCGTGGGTTCGAATCCCGCATCATTCATAAAATTTTGTTTTACAAATTTTATTTGTGTATTAATCCTAGAAGTGAGGGTTATCACTTTAAAAACATAACATATTGTTTAGATTTACAAGAGCGACATCTCAAGTCAATTTCCTAATATTCAAATATTGGGGTTGAGCAGGTTATCAACTGTAAAGTAGATCCTGTAGATGAAGCCACAACCTGAGAGTTGAACAAAGCAAACAGAATTTTATAACGAGGCGGTACTCGAACGGTTAGCTCAGTTGGTTAGAGCACCGGCACGGAACGCCGGTGCGGCACGGTCGTGGGTTCGAATCCCGCATCATTCATAAAATTTTGTTTTTCAAATTTTATTTGTGTATTAATCCTAGTTTAAAAACATAACATATTCTAACACAGTGTATTAAGTCAGAACCTACATACTCTCATCATAATTTATGTAAGATAGAACTTACCATCAGCACCAGTGACATGTTTCTCCAATGTGAGTTTCTCCTGCGCCACCTGGTAGATGCCCTCCTCAATAGTGCCCGCACTCAACAGTCTGTATATAGTGACTGGACGGGTCTGACCCATTCTATGACATCTACAAATAACAACACTTTTTAGAATTCAAATATTTCTTATTAAAATTAAGGGACTTTATAAAAGGGACTAAATTAAACCACTGTCTATCATTTTTGCAAGTGGCACCAGTCAATTAGAAGACAATTACAATATGCCCTCAATACAATCAAAGTACAGATAACGCACGAGTTGAATGCAGAATTCGGGAATGCGATAGTGTTGTGAACTAATTATAATAATAATATTGACACACTTTTTACACAAATTATCTTGCCCCAAATTAAGCAAATATAGCCTGTGTTATGGGTTACAAGACAATGATATATTTAATACAATATACTTACTTAAACATACATAAATACATTTAAACATCCATGACTCGGATACAAACATCCATACTATTCATATAAATGCTTGCACCTACCGGGATTCGAACCCGGGACCTCTAGCTTGGTAGGTAGGATCGCTGATAATTATAATGGATGACTGTAATCATGAGTTTCTCGATTAATTTAAACAATGCTCTAAGATTGCCATTTTATCTCAAAATTTTGTTCTGCACAACATGCAGAACTGCTCAACACAAATGTCTAAAACATTTAGCCCCTTATTCATAATAGTCTGCTAACTTAAAGCATTGCTAATTCTCACTCTGTCTTCTTCTATTGACCTAAGTCAGAATGAGCAAAAACACTCCTTAGCGGCTGTTTTAAGTTAGCGGACCATTATGAATAAGGGGGTTAAACAATAAAAACTAGTTTTTTTTTTTGGAACTGTATTCAAATTAAGAAAAATAACACGGGATTGCAACTTCAGTTTAGTACGCGATAACGCAGTAAGCGTACGATAACTGTCAAAGACGGCACAACATAGCATAAGATACATAATAGCTTTAAGGGTAAATGTATACACTTCTACTATAAAGTCCCAGCCACTGTTCAGGCATTATCTATAAATAAATTTAAATGTTTTATAAAAAAATTGCTCTGTCGTAAGTCCTATTACTCCACTGCTGAATATCTAAATGATCGGACAGCCTGGGACTAGATTGTGATTATTTTATAGCGATAGAAATGACTGTACAATATTGTATATTTTTATTGAAAAGAGCACAAAAAAAAAATGCTGGGAGAGTTTCTTCCGCCGCTTCTTCTCTCTCAGAGCGCCATTTGTTTCCGAAGCGGTAGTAGTATCTAGTAGTATAAGAAATGACATCAAAAAGAATTCTAAAGGACTCAATTTTGAGAAAATAATTGCCTTTTATGCCTTTTAACACTACACTGTAGGCGCTCGAGGTGAGGCTTGCGGAAAGCGGGGAGATACTCTCGCTATTTACGTCAGATCCCCACTGCATTCAACTCGCGCGCTAACTGTCTTAACAATTCCATAGCCTCGTTTTTCATCGTATTCTAAAGTAGCAACTGTATTTATTGTTCTAACCTGTCTTCGGCCTGCTTGTCGTTGTAGGGGTTAAAGTCGATGTCGTGAATAATGACCGTGTCAGCCGCAGTCAAGTTGATCCCCAGTCCACCCGCGCGTGTTGATAGCAGGAATACGAATATGTCCTCTGCATTGTACTGCCTTATTAGATCTTGCCTGTAACATTGTTTTTTTTTTTTTTACATAAATGTTCTTCGCTTATAATCAAAGTCTGAAATAATATCTATATTACTATACTCGATTAAAGTTATTATTCTCAATTTTCAATTGAACTTGATCAATAGATTGATTCATTTTTTTCTTCTTAGTTAGTCCAATTGCTTCATGTAGAATATAGTACTAAGGTGACTAGCTGATTAAAATTACTTTATTCTACTGCATTTATAACGTATTGAGTTATATAACTCCTTGATTGATCTTTACAACGCACGCCGCAAACGTTAATCTAATACATAAAATTCTCGTGTCATGGTGTTAAACATTGAACTCCTCCAAAACGGCTTGACCTATTTTTATGAAATTTTAAGTCCATATTGGGTACGTCTGAGAATAGGACAACATCTATTTTTCATCCCCCTAAATGTTAAGGATGCTCCACACGATTTATTTTTTATTTTTTTGACATTTTTTTTTAAATTTGATTTTGAGTCCGCATTAAGAAATACATACTTCAAATTTTCACCCATCTACGATCAACAGTTACATTTGTAACGCGATTTTAATATCGGCAATACAACGTTTGCTGGGTCAGCTAGTATCATTATAAATATCTAGATGCAAGGTGTTCCTCCACCATACACTCAAGAAATATTCTCATACATTTTACAGCATGGTTCTACTATTCCACTAAATTGTTGATTATGTTTGGTATAATTTAAATTGAATGGTATAAAACTAGCCACCGTTTACAAATATTTAACTTTTAATAGACTGAACAATATATAAATATTTGGTAAGTTTTTATATTAAACGGACAAAACTATTGAAATCATGTGATCTTTTTTTATTTAGCGAAGACTTAGATACATAATATCATTCTTTAGTATTTTATTTGATTAAAGCGAGTGTTACACATTTAAATAAAACAACCTAAAGGATTAAAACGCGTGTAATTGTAACTGGTTTTACATTCGAATTTTGCGTTAGAGTTACATTTTTATTTTAGCTAACCCGACGTTTCAAGACCTTTCCAGAACTCATTTCTAGGGGGAAATGTAACTTTTACGCAAAAACGTAATGTAAAAACAGTTAAAATTACACGCGTTTTAATCCTTTAAGTGTTTTATTTAAATATCATTCATTGTTTGTGAAAAACGGTGTTGATACCGACTAGTGTAAAACCATTCGGAGGTCCTTCATCAGGGTGAGTTCGCGGTGATGTCCCATTTCCAACTGTTAAGCCGTTTTAGAGAAAACTTTATAATGTCTCACTAAAGTTTTAATAATTTAATATTGTGTTTTGACTCACACATATCACTAATATGTGTTACAAATAATTTTTAGTAACCAAAATTTTTTAATTTTGTTAATGTTAAACAGATTTACAATAAGACAATAATAGAAAAAAGTGGCGTCAAAAAAGCGCCCTACACAGTAAAATGCAGCTATCCCCCTTGTAGTTCCACTAATATTACAAGAGTATAGGTAGCGATAATCAAATAGTACTGAGTGCTATACAAAATACATACAAAATACTATAATACCGATAGTATAATAAAAAAAAAAAATTTTTCTTTTTATACTATCGGCGTGATGTTACGGTAAGAAACCCTTCATGTTGTTTTGTTATCCTAACACCTGGATGGCCATATGATAGTTCTGATTCACATTCTCATAAAAAACAACAAATATTACTCATTGACAAATCAATTATAGGTATTAAAATCAAGGATGGTCATGCGGCGGTGCCTATTTCTGCCGTGAAGCAGTAATGTATAAGTATTATTGTGTTTCGGTCTGGAGGGCACCATAGCTAATTAAATTATTGGGCAAATGAGACTTAACATCTTATATCTGAAGGTGACGATCGCAATTGTAGTGCCGCTCAGAATTTTTGGGGGGTTTCAAGAATCCCGAGCGGCACTGCATTGCAATGGTCAAGGTGTATCATTTACCATCAGCTGAACGAGTTGCTCGTCTCATCCCTTATTTTCATAAAAAAAAACTTATTCCTATATTTTTATTAAAATACGTTTTCATTATGTAAAGAATATGATGAATTATGAATGTACTTTGAAGGATGTAAACATTTACCTATCATTAACTGCAGTGCTTCCATCTAGCCTGATGTAGCCATGGCTCCGCAGAGTAAGGTATGACTCCAGCACATCAAGTACCATTGTGAACTGGCTGAAGATAAGCACCCGGTGACCCTCAGCCTTCAGCTTGGGCAACATCTCATCCAGCTTATTGAACTTTCCGGAATCTTCTATTAGGTTTGAAGGTAGGCAATAAGAGCCTATACACTGTAACAGTAATATTTGATAAAATAAATTATAGAACAATGATTGAAGTGAAGAGTCTTTCTACTCATGTATGACTTGAATAACTGCTTAGTATATCCATTTTATTATATTGATCGAATCAGATATGAATTCACTGACATAGCTCAATGATTGAGAAACACTGCCACTGAAAAAAATTACCACTTCAGGCAGTGGGCAGGGCACATAGTTCGACGGACAGATGGCCTTTGGGGCAGTAAAGTCCTCGAATGGCGACCACGTACCGGAAGACGCAGTGTTGGTTGGCCCCCCACCGCCCCACCAAGATGGACCGACGATCTGGTCAAGATCGCCGGAATACGTTGGATGAGGGCAGCGCAGGACCGATCATCGTAGAAATCTTTGGGGATACCTTCGTCCAGCTGTGGACGTCTTTCGGCTGATGATGTTGTATGCACTTTTAAATTATTTCCTTTAGGTAGGTAGGTACATGAAAATCTGACAATTAATTAATTTAATTTTGTTTATGACTACAAAACAAACATTTAAGGAATAAAGATTACAGGTCGCCCACATGCTTTCCAGAATGGTTCCATTGTGCAGTTATTAGACAAACAGATGAAATGCACTTTTGGAAGACACCAGATTTGTGTAACAGTGGAAACAGTGTATCAATCTTATCATGTTGACTCATACAAATAATAACCAACGTATGCGCCGTTTTTTTTAAGGTGCATATGCCGTCGTTGGAAACACCGCACAAGCAAGCTCGTTCCATAGTTTTACTGTACGTAGAAGAAAGTTCCTTGAAAACCGCACTGTTGAGGAAAGACGGACATCCAGATGGGGATGGTATTCTAATTTGTGGCGTGTCGTGCGAACGTGGAATTTGGCACTATGAGTACTTACTATAGACAGAACTCATATTATGCAAATGAGTAGTTAGTTTAAATGAAGTAGCGAATGACAACAACTATCTATGAGCAAGTTAGTAAAGAAATTAAGTTTTTGAAAAATAATTTCATTTATTCTAGATCTCTTCTTGTATAATTTTATTAAGACAAAACAAAGCTTAAAACTATATCAACAATTCATAATTTGATTAAATTTTAATATTAAAATCTTTGTTTTTTTAACTCTTTTTCAAATTTTTATGTGTTATGTCTAACATCTACAAGTATTGTTGACCTGTAAATATTCTTTCATTTAAATTCTCATTTATAGAAGACTGTTGGTTCCTTTATAATAATAAAGAAAGAAGAGTAACAGTCTTACCCCCTTATTCATAATAGTCTGCTAACTTAAAGCATTGCTAATTCACACTCTGTCTTCTTCTATTGACCTAAGTCAGAATGAGAAAAAACACTCCTTAGCGGCTGTTTAAAGTTAGCGGACCATTATGAACAAGGGGGTTATCAAACAATGTTAATTTATGTCTAATTGCCTATATTATTATCCGGTTGCCTCAAATGAACCCCTCAACACATGCTTATGTACCATAACATATTTAGATAATTGTAAGAAATGAATAACTAACCTGATACTGCTGTGTCAACTGGTGTATCTGAAAGTCTGACAGAACGCCAAGGTCCTGGAAGACATACTCTTCGTTCTTCTCCTTGTATCCCTTATCCTTGGCGAGGCGGCCGGCTATGGACCGCAGCATGCTGTCCTGATAGTAGTATCGCAGGAGTACTGGATGGTTCGCCAATTTGCGCATATCCATCATCATTGACATGCCACTCTGCTCTTGTGTTGCGTGCACCTGGTTTTAGTATAAGTTAAATTTATTATTATTATTAAGCCTTTATAGATGGTATTTACAATTTTACACATTTATTTTATTATATTTTAATTTGAGTATCTTATGACAAAATCTCTTCCAGTGGGAGGCTCCTTTGCACAGGATGCCGGCTAAATTATGGGTACCACAACAGCGTCTATTTCAGCCGTGAAGTAGTAATGTATAAACGTTACTGTGTTTCTGTCTGAAAGGCGCCATAGCTAGTGAAATTAATAGGCAAATGAGACGTAACATCAAACGTCTCAAGGTGACGAGCGCAATTCTCGTGCTGCTCAGAATTTTTGGGATTTTCAAGAATCCTGAGTGGCATTGCATTGTAATGGGGAGGGCGTATCAATTACCATCAGCTGAACGTCCTGCTCGTCTCGTCCCTTATTTTCATAAAAAGGTCTCCTCCAGTTTCCTCTATAAATGCTACAATATTCTGCTATAAATAGTTCTTCCCATTTCATCTGTTACTATTTTTGTGCATTTTATTGTGCTGTCTCTGAGCATATGTCCTGTCCATTGCCATTTCAGCTGTCTAATTTTAATATTCCGGATTAGTACAGGGTCCCATATTTAAGGTCTTCGAGTCCATTGAGCACCTTGTAGTGCAGGGCACCAGAGGGCGAGAAAGTTGAGTCGGCTGTGGGTCTATTGAACGAGTGTACTAGGATGTCAGCCGGCAGGGAAAAGTGGAAAATGCTCGTGAGGCGAATCACATCTGCCCCAAAAGATGTCACTTTGTGATGACCATGACAACTCTGCCAAGAGTGTCACGAAGAAGAAGAATTTCAATGTAAGTTACAATAGTAAGGAGTAAAAGAGAGAGTGAGCCGATGACCCACCTGATGTCAGCTGCCCATGATGATAAATTAATCTGAGTATGATAACACATAATAAACATATGGTGCAGTGTACCCCAAAACTATGACATTCATATTGCACTGCAGCCTGTGACATGTCTCATATGAAGTGTTTGAAGTAATGACACAGGAACCCAAACACTTTCAGAATAGAAAGCGGACAGTAAAAGTTTGCTACGATTTTTCAACTGAAATAGGTGTGTGTAGTGGCCCAGTTTGCTCTGCACTTTTTGTAATGACGGAATTTGGTAGATTTACAATCTATTTATTAAAGAAATCGTGCAAAATGTATCTTACCAAACCATCCTTAGCAGAGAAAGCAGCTATAAGATTCTTGTACAAGGTCTGCTGTCTTTCCGACATAGGACAAGACACAGTATGATTTGTCTTCTTTGGCAAGTCCTGTAATACATCCTTCTTCAATCGTCTCAGAACAAATGGTTTCATAATGCGCTTGGCTTGAGTTATTTGGCTCTGTTCAAATGCTGGCACATCGTCCTCTTTGTTTCCATTCGTTTTCTTTGTGGTTTTTGCTTTCTAAATTGAGAAAAACAGAATTATGATTAAAATTAGTTAAAATGTCGAATTTTAAGTCGCAAATAAGATTAATAAGATACTGTGTAAGTTGAAAAGATTTATTATTTTTTAGAAACTTAAAACCTTTTTTTATTCTTAAAATAATTATTTGTAGAAACACAATAGATTAGGAAAAAATATTATATTTCTCTGTTTACGTTTATGGATGAAATATGCAAATAAGCTCTACAAATAGTGTTTGTTGAAAAAGCCTTTATTAAAACATTATTTAAGTTCTACATGAACTTCTCTCTTCTTCACTTTGTGAATTGTGTCAAACTCTGATATTTTTATTCAAAATAGGATTCTTGAATTAGTATTTAGAAAAGATAAAGACCTTATACAAGAAGCAATAGATACCAAGCGCAAGAAAAATAAAAGGCTTTATTTTTGTAAAATAAAAAAAAAATTGCATTAAACTTAAATCAATTCAATAAACAAGGAAATTAATTGCCACACAGATCAAATCACATCATTTAGAAACCACTTATTCACAAATATTTTTTAAATTTTGTACATTGAATTCAATACTTAATAACTTAACTAAGCGTTTGTTCCTAGTGTTAACAATATTACATATTTTAGGAGTTTACTCACAGAATTTTTCTGGAACAGATTCTTTAGATCATCTGTTTTGCCTGAGAACATATGCGGCATCACAAAACACAACAGAGACATGAGTTCCACAAGATTGTTCTGGAGTGGCGTCCCTGTTAGTAGTAGCCTGTGTTTTGACTGAAAATATGTAATAAGACAGTCATTACATTAATCAAACAAAACAAATATTATAACTATACTAGCTGACCCAGCAAACGTTGTATTGCCGATATTAAAATCGCGATACAAAAGTAACTGTTGATCGTAGATGGGTGAAAATTTGAAGTTGTATGTATTTTTTAATGTTGACTCATAATCAAACAAATTAAAAAAAAATTTCAAAACAATTAAAAAAAAAATCGTGTGTTTCCCTTAACATTTAGGGGGATGAAAAATAGATGTTGTCCGATTCTCAGCCATGACGTTTCGGAGGAGTTCAAAGTTTAACACCATGACACGAGAATTTTATATATTAGATTAACCATACTATGATACATAAAATTAAAACTATCATAACCATGAATACTGGCCGCATTTCCGCGTTGGATAGCTAGGCTGATCTGTTGACCGAAATAGCTGCCAGACAGTAATTAAACATAATATAATTAATAACTATAATTATATGAATAGTACAAATATTTGCTTGCGTCTTACCTTTATTTTTAGTAGGTTATCATATCTCTGAGTTGACATATTCTTAAGCATGTGGGCTTCATCATACACAACATAATGCATTGGAGTGATGCGGAACATCTTGCGTTCTTCTGGACAACTACTCACCATTGTATACCTGAAAATGTTAATAATAATGAGATATTTTAGACAATAATCTATATACAGGGTCTGTCGTAAATAATGAATAATCCGATAAGTTGAGGTAATCCCGATGTCTGGCTACAATAAACTCTAGTTTTTACGTCAGTTTTTCCAACAGTGTAAAAATTATGCATACATTTAGTTTTTTTCTAAATTTTTGCTCCTTTAATAATTCAATCGGTTTCCATTTCTTTAAAATTAGGTATTTTTGTGTATTTTTTTTGGCATCGTACTCCTAAAGACTTGTTTTATTAAATTTAATTACATTTATAGCCGTTGTTATCGTAAAATATTATCAAAACTAACATTTTAAGTAATTTTTTTCCGTTTTTTTGGAATTACTTGTAGTTTTGACCCTTGATTGTGAAAAAAAAAAGTATGGTGCTATAGCTGCCCATTATCGTAAAAACATGGCTAGTATGTGTAGATTCTAAAAAGGTATGATAGTGGGTACCTTAGCAAATAATATTAGCTCCAGGTGCAAAAGAACTAAGCTAGGTCGGGATTTCAATTTCTCAAGTAATGTCATACTTTTCGTGATTCAAGCTATAACACACCAAGACATGATTTTATTCCATTAAGAATGCAATTTTAATCTAAATAGTATCTAATCATCTGTTAATTTGCATTCGTAAAAAATACATGCGACTATGTGTAACCAGTTACTAAAAAACATAAAAATACCAAATTTTAAAGAAATGGCAACCAATTGAATGATCAAAGGAGCAAAAATTTTGAAAAAAACTAAAAGTATGCATCATTTTTACACTGTTGGTAAAACTGACGTAAAAACTAGATTTTATTGTAGCCTGACATCGGGGTTACCTCCACTTATCGGATTATCCATTATTTACGACAGACCCTGTATATAAATTTATTATAAAAAGGTTGTTAAAACTAAATGTTCACACCACAGTACCAACAATAATATCAACATTCATAATATAAATACGGTGTCAAAACATTTTACGAGCTTAAAGCTTTCTTTAAAATTCCTCTAACATCTATCATCTATATATATAATGAAAATGGTCTTTGTTTGAGGCTCAATCACGCCTTAACCACTGATCGTATCGATATGAAACGGTACACCATTCAAAGCGAAATTTATCCTAGATGGTTTATGGCTGCTTATTTTTCGAATTCCAACGTTCCTTAATTAATTTATTTCCTTTTAAAATTCGCCCAGCGAAGCGGGCGGGAACGGAAATTTTCATAAAAAATGATCATAAAATGAAAACTACTGGGCCGAACCAAGTAAAATTTTTATGGGACCAATGGCATCGATTCTGCTAAAGAACAATAACGTAAATCGGATAAATCTCAGAGTAATCGATGTACATACATAAAAAAAATACCGATCGAATTAAGAACCTCCTCCTTTTTGAAGTCGGTTAAAAAATAACCACCACCTTCATGGTCATCTGTACACTGACACAGAATTAATAAACTACATAATATTTGTTTCCGAAGCGGTAGTAGTCTTAGAAGTGACATCAAAAAGAATTCTAAAAGAATAAGTAATAATAACTGAGTAATAATAATGCTTTACCAGTGGGACGCTCCTTTGCACAGGATGCCGGCTAGATTATGGGTACCACAACGGCGCCTATTTCTGCCGTGAAGCAGTAATGTGTAAGCATTACTGTGTTTCGGTCTGAAGGGCGCCGTAGCTAGTGACATTACTGGGCAAATGAGACTTAACATCTTATGCCTCAAGGTGACGAGCCCAGTTTTAGTGCCATTCAGAATTTTTGGGCTTTTTCAAGAATCCTGAGTGGCACTTCATTTTAATAGGCAGGATGTATCAATTACCACCAGCTGAACGTCCTGCTGTTCTTGTCCCTTATGTATATGTACCATCATGATATTATTTATCTGGTAAATAATCATGTGACCCTCATCATACACCACATAATGCATTGGAGTGATGTGGGACCATTGACCATTGAGGACTCAGACAGTTCTACCTCAAGCAATGATTGCGACGATAATGAGAGTGAGATTATGTTTATAGAGAAATTTGAATATTCTGAACCTGAATATAACCTAACAGCTTCAGTTAAGAAGACACGACCGGCGCCGGCGTAAGTCAACCGCGGCATCATCTACCAGGAACGCAGAACCAAAAGAAGCCCCTCTCCAAATCAAAGTCGTACAATGGCTGCACAACTCAACGAAGTAGACGAATATCAAAGATTTATTGCCGAAAAACTGATATCAGATGTTGTTTTTAACGCTAGGGTAAAGAAATTAGCACCGGATTCATTCATTAATATATAATAAATATATCGTATATATTTTTGTATAATGTAATAATAAATTCAGTAACATCTGGTAAATAATATCATCACAAAACTGACAGATTTATTAAAGCCAAAGTAATGGCTACACACTTGAATGACTTACGTTGTTAGCACCACGTCGTAATTATTCAAATGTTTAGCGTACTCAATACGCAGCTGTCTACGCTCTTCGGGATGACCATAGTACTTGCTTACCCTCAATGCAGGACACCATGTGGCAAGTTCGGTACTCCAATTATCTGAAATGATTATAGAAGAGACTATAAGATAAGATAAGATCATTTATTTGTAGTCAGGGGTATACATAGATGTTACAAATCACAATAAAGTTCTCCATTCCTTGCCCGCATGCTGTATCGTACAATTAGTAATTAATAACATGTCAAACAAATATATTTATACACAATGACAGTTAATTGATGTACACATCAATAATTGAATATTTTGAAATAACATATAACAAGTGAAATTGGTAAAAAGAAATTAAATTAAGTAACATGATATTTAAAAAATGTTAATTGAGTGTTGTATCTGAAAAGAAGTCTTTTATGGAATAGTACGATTTTGTCACTACCACATTAAATAGTTTCTTTTTAAAACACGTCAACTTAAGTCCTGTGATAGTTGAAGGTATCTTGTTAAATATTCTCGGCGCCATTTCAAGAACACTATTGTACATCGAAGCTGTGTTGCTGCCATGTAAACGTAATCTATCCTTGCTTCTCAAATTAATATTGTGGATTTGAGATGTTCTGACAAATGTATCAGGGTTAGTTTTTATAAATAATTCTATTAAGGGAGGATAGGAGGATTATAGGGGCAATACAAAATATACATTAAACACCTTAAGAACTAGTTTATAAATGTCAAAATGGAAAACATTTTCTGTTTTATGTTGGATTTACAGTCTAATTGACTTAGAACACCATCAAAGGATCACGAAAAAAAGTGTGTGTGTACTTATGTATCCACACAAGAAGTTATACTTCTGTGGCTTAGCAATGCAAAAATCCTTAAAATTATTTATTCCTCATGCTATTCTATGTTTGAAGAAAGAACAATATTGTAAAATTTTGCAACAATGGCTTTAACAATTAATTAATCAATAACGAGTACGGGCTTGAACCCTTTGCTTATCCTAATAATGGATGAAGAAACCTAAAAAAAAAATAACGAATGTTACAGTGATGCGCGCGAATCTTAAAGTTTCACTTTCATCAATTTCTCATAACGCGCCTAAGTATAACTTAAATATTGTCATAATAAACTAATTTCGTCTCCACAGAATCATGTTAAGTTTACAACGAAAGATATTTTTGTAAAATCAATAATAATCAATTGATAATATAAGTCCATAATAGTTATTTATGCAACTGTTGTGTAATAAGGGGTATTAAAACACGAATGTGGGTGTGTGATAATAGTGACAGTGACATAATAGTGACAGTGACATAATAGTGACAGTGATATAATAGTAACATGAGTGTTTTAATACCTAATTATCAACAGTTGCATACAAGACTTTATCTACACCCATAATATGAATCCTGTTAAACATTCTGAAACAGTTAGCTTACTGCTAACATTAAAACAGCCAGTCCTCGTAGTAACCTAATATCATCCATTACTGATTATATATAAATAAACTAAGTATTAATGAAAGAATTATTTATATTAGTAGTAATTTACATTTTGTATAGAGCAATTATAAAAATTCACTTGATTATTATGTTCTTTTGCAGCCTTTAAAATATCTGGCGGTGTGCTATCAAAACTGGAATCGCTCATTTTTTGTACACAAAACAATAAAAATATCGAAGAAAAATGGCGGGGATTCGAATCACCTACTTTTTTAACAGCGCGCGACGTTCTGGTAGTGTGGAACGCGCGTAAACGAAAATGTTCTTTTTTTGAAATTCATACAGATACCACGTATCGAGCAATAAGAATGTGGATGTCTGTTGAAACTCTTTGCGCATGAAGGGATCGAAAAAAAACATAGGAGTGTTGTTATGAAATTCAGTACAATATTATAATACTCGTTTGGATGATGTAATGGTTATTACGACATTGGGTGTTTTAATGTTGGCAATAAGCTAACTGTTTCAGAATCTTGAATAGAGGATTTAAAGCATGGGTGTAGATAAAATACTTTACAATAGAATCATTACAACCAGATGGAATAATTTTAAGCGGTTTGAACTACACTTACCTAGTGTTGACGCAGGAACAACAATAAGATGTGTCCCCTTTGCCTGGCCAGTCTCCTTAAGATGCGCTAGAAATGAAATGACCTGCACAGTCTTCCCAAGTCCCATCTCATCAGCCAGGATACCGGAGACACCCTGCTTGTGGAGAACAGCAAGCCAATTTAGCCCCACTAACTGATATGATGCCAGTTTTAAACTGAAACATAATAGTTATTACAGTTAAAAAAAAATATATATTAATTTGTGTGAGCTGTTATCAGATGAAATATCTGACAGAATGTGGGACAGAAAAACTTGTTCTTGCAGGTTAAAAGTTCTATTGCATTTTTAAAATACATAATATAATAGTTGAGATTGTATTGGCAGCACAGTCTATACAGGAATTTTTTGTTGGGTGCTTAAATATCAACTGAGTCATTATTTATGTATGGTGTGTGTGGACGATGCAACTACTGAACTGAATACCTTTTGTTTTGTATTAATTTACATTTACTTTTTTGACTTACTTGTGTAAAGCATTGACTATTTGACGTTTGAGTATTTTTGTTGCATCACTTTACATTTATATTGCAATTGAAATTATTTGTAAAACAATGACGGTGTAAATGATTTTTTGCCACTTATTCTCATTAGCTGAACCCTTTACGAAGTTGCGGTAAATTTAATAAGAAATGTAATTTTATGACATTCATAAGTGTCATTTCCGTGACCTACACGAATAAAGTGATTTTGATTTGATTTGAAATCTCACCTGTGTAACTTAGATAGATATGACGGACAAAGTGATTGTCCGGATTGATAATATCAGGTAAATCGCAAGCCTGTTTATTTATGTATACACTTCGAAAATGGTATCTTTCTTTGATTAAAAGATAATGAACATACCCTTGTCCTAGTGTGGTAGGTTGACTCAATCTGCCTGCACCAGCCGCCACAGCTGCTTCTAGCTGCTGAGCAAGACCAACACATTTCTTCATTAACCTCTGTATGTTATTCCTGGTACAGAGCAACTCTTGTGTTGAATTTAATAGATCTGTACTGAGCATTTTATTTTCATTGAATTTTTGTACCTGGAATGTTTTAATTCTGTGTAATTTTGTACATAAACATATTTTTTTTTTTTACTAGAATACAATAAAAAGAAATAATTTGGGAAGATTGATATTACTATAAGTCAAAAGTGAGGACACAAATCAGGAGTGAAATTAAATAACAATAAAATATATATGGCCTACACAATATCTTTATGTGCAGTCAGAATTTTAAAACAAGGCATGCCTGGCTATTTATTAAGTATAAATATAAAATTAATAGTAATTTAATAATGCTTATCTTAATATAGTTTTGTAATATTAAATTATAAATTATATGAATAATTTCAATATAATTATTCTAGGTTAAGTAAAGCACATTTTAAATCTTGTCTCATTATTATTATATTTTCTTAATATATAATGGCCATTATTTTGTTATAGCACTTTAAGAATGTTACACTGGACCAACACCTATAATTATCGAATAATCTGCTCACATCATTCAAATATAGCTCCCAAAAAACAAAAAAACATGAAGTTTTCTTATCTTAATAGCAGCATGTTAGATACATACCATATCTAACCAACCCTTGAAGGGTCTCTGTGCTATAATAGCTTCAGCTTTCTTCTGCGAACAACCACTTAACATCATCAATTCATTTAAACTACTAGTGTTTAGGAACTCAAATACTTTGCGCTTGTCTCCAACCAGGTCATTTGATATTTCATTATCTGAATCATCACTGTAAGAAAATTCAAATTAATTCAAAAATAAAAATGAGACACTATGAAGAAATGCTTGTTTTCAACCATCATATGAACCCCTTTATGAAAAATATTTGAATCACATTATGCAAAGTTTGAAGCCATCTACAAGTTTTTATAAAAAAAAATTGTTTGTCACAATCACAAATCTATTGTTTACATGGTATCCATATACAGGCATATCATTTTTCAAAAAGGTGTCCTTATTTTAATAGATAACAACAGTAACCTTATAATACAACAAATAAATCTCTCAAACTTATAAATCTATTGAAAGAAAATAAAAGAGAAAATGAAAAGAGTTAAGTAGGACTTTTACCCTTACACTGTCAAAGAATGTAAGATAGGAGCAACAGGGAGCTTACTTTGTTTCGGTCTGAAGGGCGCCATTGCTAGTGAATTTACTGGGTAAATGAGACTTAACATCTTATGTCTCAAGGTGACGAGCGCAGCTGTAGTGCCACTCAGAATTTTTGGGGATTTTCAAGAATCCTGAGTGGCACTGCATTGTAATGGGCCGGGCGTATAAATTACCATCTGCTGAACGTCCTGCTCGTATTGTCCCTTACTTTCATAAAAAAAAGTTAAACTAATACTGTGAAAGTATTGATTTACAAATTTAAATCAATATGGTAACAATGTGTTGCAAGAGAATGTGGGTGGTGGTGATCACACTCATGATCAGGTGACCCATACTCACATTCTCTATAAAAATGTTTCATTTGAAAACTGTATTATTATAATAATAGTCATTAATAATTTGTTTATAATGTAGTTATTTGTAATGTGTGTGCAGTTTAAAAATTCAACAGAGAATGTAAATAAATGAAGGCTAATATTAATATTTGGCTCAAGCGGAAGATCGGCGCTGAGCATGCATAATATGTGTGCCAGCATATGCCGAGCTTGAGCTTATTTGCGGCTAACGTTCCTAGTCTTTTAATAAGTATGGTGTGTTTTATTGTTTAATTTCAAATTTAATTTAATTTAAGAATTGTTTTATTTTTTGTGTTTTTTTAGCTGCAAATAAAATATTTTATTATTATTATAACTAAATAATATTTTGTGCTTACCTATCATACACCTTATCATCTTTCCCTTTCCTTACTCCGTAATCATCATCCTCACTGCCACTGCTACCAGCTTTTGTTAATTTAATTCTAGCTGGCCCAGGCCTTCTAACTGTAGTATTACTTATACTTTGCACTCGAATTGTGGTCCCATTTGAACTAGAAATTTGTCCAGAGAAGCCCGGTCGAGAACCAAAAAATGTTGATGTGGTGGGTTTACTTGGCTTAGTATCATTACTCTCTGGATCATACTTTAGAAGTTCATCACGAGATCTTTCTTCATTCCAACCATGTTTTACCAATGTGTTTTTAACAAACTGAAATTGGTAATAGAAATTACATCATTAATTAATAATTTTATGAGACATAATGAGATGGGCAGTGTTCAGAGAATGCCTGCCAATGCTATGCTGATCGGGATAATTAGATATTATGAGTGGTACAGCAATTACAGTTGTCACCTTGGGCCAGATCAAATGTTCAGTCACATGCCATAACATTACTAGGTATGACATCCTTTAAACTGAAGAAACCCTTAAATTGAATAGTGCTGGCATACTCCCAATATGATTTGGTCCTTAAATACTTGACTGGTTACCCTTTCTCTGTCCATTATCATCAATTCTATAATGCTTACTCTTTTGTTCTTAAAAATCGTGTCCCTATTAAATCTCAGATCTGATCATGGAATGGCACCTACATTATCTATTCCTTTATTGACTATATATAAAATGAAATACAGTCAATCTACTTTCATCCCCCTCAAAAAGAGTAAGTCACCTTAACCTTTACTTATTAATAACAGTCTCTTCTAGTACTTCATATCACTCTCTTACATAACTATTACTTAATCTGTTTCAAAATATCTCTTTTGCCATAAGATCTTTAAGAAATATATGTATAAGAAAAATAAATGATGAAAGATATAAAATTACCAGTGGAGTTATATCTGGAAACATTTCCAGCATGTTTCTAAATCGCCTCTCCTTAACTGCTGTGGTGAGTTCAACAGTAACCTTCTTGGCTGGTGATGCCGCATCATCTGAATCAGAGTCCATCACTCTGATACGTTTGTACACAAGTGGTCCATTATTACTTAAATTTGGAGCCTGCATTCTGATCTGTGATTCTGTTAACCAAATATTAGCATTATTTAATAATATTGTGTTAAATGTTATTGTATGTTTAATTTAATATTCGTTATTATAAATGAATACGACAAATACAGACATAAATCCCGTAGCAGCCTAAATATATAAAAAAAAGATTAGATTTTTATATCGAGGAATTGTGAATCAAAGCGAAACTTGTGAAAATCTAATTGGATGGTTAAAAGATTTTAAAAGTAAAACCTTGAGTGAATTCGTTTTGGCGTGAGTGCGAACGCAAAAAATATATCACGTAAACTTTTATGGACACGTCAAAAACACATGTTGTAATTTAAATAAGTCAAATATTATAACTCTCATTATTATATTCAAAAAATTAACAACGTACGAGAGCTTGAAGGTCCAGAAAGAACCGTAACCGGTGCACTGGAAGCAGGTGTGGGTTTTTTTTGGAACCTATATTGTCTCAAATAACTTAACACGCTGGGACTACTACTTTCTGACATTGTTCTTCTCACTAAATTTGTTCAAATAAATTGAATGTTCAACTTCAGTTATAAAAATTATTAATTCCAGTCTGAAACTTGGTCACAAATCTTTAAAATTTCACAATACACCGCAACAACTTAAAATCAACACTGCGGCCATTTTTATCCGCGAGATTGATCACGTTGGACCAATCATATTCTAAAAAGAAGTGACATTTGTAAATTTTAAGACAATCGGAAACTGCACATAAAGTTTCAATAATCTATACTAATATTATAAAGCTGCAGTGTTTGTTTGTTTGCTTGTATGTTTGAACGCGCTTATCTCTGGTACTACTGGTCCGATTATCGTCCATTTATCGAGGAAGGCTATAGGCTATGTTTTTTTTTTTCAAAATTAGGAATCCGTAATAAAATTTCTATTTTATAACACAAGGTGTAAAATCGAAAACCTATTTTTGCGTGCGCTGCAAAAACTATTGACAATAGAACAAAATGATGTACAGGCTATAATATAGGCAATATTTTATTACTTATAAAACTATCGCGTGAATTATACTTTATATGGCAAAACAACCTTTGCCGGGTCAGCTAGTCATACATAATTTTCTTATCGTACCTGAATACCAGAAAATATTATGCATATTAAAAATGCTAGGGATATACTATTAATTATAATATAAATTAATTTGCTCAGGCAACAGGGATTAATAATTCAATTTAAAAGACACTTTATTTTTTTAGATTATTTAATACCCCAAAATACAAATGAATTATAATAAATTGCATAGGTACAAAATATATTATAACGAGTTTGGTAGTTTTGACGATTATCTTCAAAAATATAATATTTATGTGTTATAGAATAAATGTACTGTTGATTAGTAAAATTTTGCTGTTTGAGCAGAGTACCTATGGCATTACATTTTAGCAAAATATACAAATATTATTTATAAAAGGGTATTTATAAATTTTTATCAATCATTTAGAATTCTTTTTGATGTCAGTTCAAACACAACGCCAAAGTGGCTTCGAAGAAGCTGGGCGTCATCAATAGAGCAGGGCAATACTTCAAGCCGGCCCATATTCTAGCGCTCTACAAAGCACAGGTCCGGCCACACATGGAGTATTGCTGTCATCTCTGGTCTGGCGCACACCAGTATCAGCTCGATCCATTTGACCGCGTGCAACGCAGAGCAGCTCGAATTGTCGGGGACCCAGTGCTCTGTGGACGGCTGGATCACTTGGCGTTGCGTAGAGACGTCGCTTCATTGTGTGTCTTCTACCGCATTTATCACGGGGAGTGTTCCGAAGAGCTGTTCAACCTGATTCCTGCCGCCGAATCACACCTTCGCACGACACTCCACAAATTAGGATATCATCCCCACCATCTGGATGTTTGGCGGTCCTCCACAGTGCGGTTTTCAAGTAGCTTTCTTCCTCATACTACAAAGCTGTGGAATGAGCTTCCTTGTTCGGTGTTTCCGGGACGATACGACATGGGGACCTTCAAAAAAGCGCGTACTCCTTCCTTAAAGGCCGGCAACGCTCTTGTGATTCCTCTGGTGTTGCAAGAGAATGTAGGCGGCGGTGATCACTTAACATCAGGTGACCCGTACGCTCGTTTGTCCTCCTATTCCATAAAAAAAAACACTCCCACTGGTTTGAATGGCGCTCTGAGAGAGAAGAAACGGCACAAGAAACGCTCCCAGCATTATTTTTGCGCTTTTTGTAATAAAATAAAATACATAATATTGTACTGTCATTACTAATAATATAAAATAATCTAATCAGCCGTGGAGTAGTAATATTTATGATCGATCTATTTTTCAATAAAACATTTAAATTTATTTATAGATAATGCATGAACTACGACTGGAACTTTATTATAAAAGTATACATTTACCTTTAAAACCATTATGTATCGTAGAAGCATACTAGAATTAGCTTAGACTATTTATACGTCTTGATAGACTATGACGGCTGTGAAAATGTCGAAAAAAATTGGGTTTAGAACTAACCTCTATTTTGAGCAATTCACGCAAATCGCGAGTGTACTATTAGTCCTGGCCTGGTTTTATCGGTTGTCTAATGCAAGAGACTATGAAGATGTATTTATTATTTAAGTTTAATTGTTGGGTTTTACCAGCTTCAGGCTTTAATAGCCTTGCTTGACAGCATGATAGCACTTTGTTGTGACAGTGTTATGCCCCCAAGAAGTATATTAGTCACTGACCTGTATAAATATCGCTGGACAGGCTGTTCCATGTGTTTGATAGCAATTTTTGTGCCTATTAGAAGCGCCACTCGCGAGCGTCTGGAGAACTAATTTTAACGTATAATACAAATGAAGTATTATGCATTTTGAATTTATTTTGGTCGTTTTCCATGTATACTTCAGAAATCAACGTTAAGGCTGCCAGTCCACCAGAGCGGAGCGAGGCAGCGGAGCCGAGAAACGGAGAAATATTAACCAATAGGATTGCACAAAATCTCCGCTCCTCTTAAGTGGACAGGGACTTGCGAGCTAGTTTAAAATTTCATATAAAACCGGTATGCGGAGCGGGGAAACGGAGCGGGGAAACGTGCGGGGATGCGGAGCGGGGAAACGGAGCGGGGAAACGTGCGGGGATGCGGAGCGGGGAAGCGAGTGCGGGCGCGGGCGCACTTTGCGCCGGCAGTGTGCCGCCGTATTCCGACCAGTGCGTATGTGACCGAAGATAATGGATGAAAAACTTATTGAAAGTGTGAAAAAGTTTCCGTGCATTTGGAACACATCTTCAGAATTTTACAAATGCAACGAAACAAAAGATGCTGCGTGGGACCAAATTATCATTGAAACAAACATATCGGATGGTAAATAATATGTATCTTTATTCTATAATACCTTCTAGTAGGTACATATTGATATATTTTTTTTTATTTAACAAAATAGCCTATATAATGTAATAGCCTAAATAGTTAAATAATGTCCGCAGCTGGCCAAATTATCTATATCTGTCTCACATCACTGACTATTATAGATTCTTTTCAAAATTCGAGTATCTTGCCATGGTACCTTCCCCTGATTATTAAAGTATGAACAATACATTTCACGAACTTGATAACCATCGTTACTAGAATGTTGTGTTTCTATAATATCACCAACTGATAATAATGATTGCTCCATGTTATTTTCAATATTGTTTATATAATTAGGTTGTCTTTGAATTAAATAATTGTGCAAAACACATGTTGCTTTTATTACCTTGTCAACTGTTTCTATTTTGCATTCAAAATCTTTATGATACACGTACCACTTTCTCGTCAATACACCGAAAGTTGCCTCAACAATACGACGTGCTCTTGATAATCGGTAATTAAAAATTTTTTTTTCTGCGTTAAGTCCATCACGTGGGTAAGGCCTCATAAAATTTTCCATTAATGGAAAAGCTTCGTCTCCTATAAATACGAACGGCATTTTTGCTCCACCTTGATAAAATGGTACCGGCTGAGGTAAATTCAATCTCTTTTCTTTTAGACTCTTTCCGAAAATGCTGTTATCAAAAATTCCTGCATCAGAAAATCTTCCCATAGATCCCACATCAGCCATTATGATTTTCCTTTTGGCATCAGCTAAACACATCAATACTACAGAAAATCTCTTTTTGTAGTTGAAAAACGAGGACCCGGTTTTCGAGGGAGCCTTGATATATACGTGCTTGCCATCAAGAGCACCTATACAATTTTTAAATTGCCATAGTTCATCAAAATCTTTTGCGATTTCTTTCCAGTCGTTTTCTGTTGGTTGTGACATGACAAGAGGTTGCAATATATTCCATAAAGCATCACAAACCTCCTCAACAATTCTTGATACACTTTTCAATCCAATTCTAAAATTCTCTCCCATCGTTGTAAATGACTGGCCGGTTGCTAAATACCTAAAAAAAAACGTATTTAATTGTACTTCGCGTAAGTGATGTAATATTTTTGTCATAAATAGACCATGTAATACATTTTTGTGTTTGTTGATTGTTTCAGTTACAACTGCCAAGTCGCGATGGAAACAACTGAGAGATAACCATCGGGATGCCTTAAAAAGACAAAATGCAACAAGGAGTGGACAGGCTAGAAAACAACGAAAAGAATGGAAATATCAAAAAGCCATGTCATTTTTATTGCCTTACATGAGTAACAGAGACCGGTTAACAAATTTTACGCCCCTGGACCACTCAGTAAGCGAAACTTCAAATCCGCCAAATACCATTGAAGAGAGTTCACGGGAATCATGCAATTTTTTGCCATCAAATTCAAATAATCTTCCTTCTGCCGATTATCCTAAGAATCCAACAGCTTCGGAATCTCTTCCATCAACATCCAAAAAAAGAAAGAACGATGAAATTCTAGATTATTTAAAAAAAAATCAAGAACGCCGCGAAGTGTTGGAACGAGAACGGATAGAACTTAAAAACATGATGTCAGCCAGTGATAAATACGATGAAATAGACTTATTTTTTTTAAATTTGGCTGCATCGACAAAAAAGCTGCCGTATTATTTTCAACTTCAAATTAAAAAAACCTGCTTTAATGCGGTAATGTCAGCTGAAGAAAGTAATCTTCAACATAGTTGGTATTCTCCGAATAATTATGGTTATTCTACAGGCTCAACACCTACATCAGATAACATCAACACTAGTATCGATACTCCTAGTGCTTCAGATAATATCAACACTAGTATCAATATTCCTAGTGCTTCAGATAATATCAACACTAGTATCAATATTCCTAGTGCTTCAGATAATATCAACACTAGTCTTAATATTCCTAGTGCTTCAGATAATACCAACACTAGTGTCAATATTCCTAGTGCTTCAGATAATATTAACACTAGTATCATTAATCCTAGCGCTTTACAAATTCCAACAACCCAGGATATTGAAACATCTGCAGCAGAGCCAACAGAACCCAATGAAAATGCGGTCAATTTTGAGACAGATTACGATTTTTAAATTAATATAACATGGCTTCTATAACTGTATGCAAAAATAAAAGTTACTTTGATTTAAAATGTGTACTTACTTTAAACACACCGCTAATCTTTCTCGGCTACTAATTGAATTTCTGTAAATTTGTGTCTTGTTTCCGAATATATGGTTCAATCAGGGAGTGAAGTTCATAAAAAGTACATCTTGAAACTCTATAAGAATTTTCGAAAGTTTCTTCATCAGCTGTTTGGAAAAAAGTAAAATATTCACTGTGTTCTGAACGATGTTTGATATGATTTCTTAACCAAAATCTATGTTTCCTCATAGAATTGTTCAAATGGTATATGGTAAGTATTTCGGCTTCTTCTGACTCCAACTCTTCTTCCTCAAGCAATGTAAGGTAATAATGTATCAACTTTTTCGATGGCATGTCTGCTATCACTGACATTTCGCGTAGAATTAAACCAATCGCCCCACGCCGGGAGCTCGAAATCACTCGTCGCGTACTTGCTGCCTAGCTCCGCATATTGAAAAACACAGCAACTCCGCTCCGCATTACTTCCTCACTCCGCTCCGCAGCCTCGCTCCGCTCCGGTGGACAGTCACAGTACGCAACTCCACTCCGCATTAGTCCGTTTCTCGGCTCCGCTGCCTCGCTCCGCTCTGGTGGACTGGCAGCCTAAGAAGTACACATTTTTTTTGTAAATAGTTTTCCTATTGATGTTTGATTAGGTGCGGTGTCATCAAAAGTTTTAGTTCCGCAGACTCTCGCTACATGGCCAACAGCGCCAAAATAGCGAATATTAAACAGGCACATAAGTACTTTGACAGCCGCCAGTCCAGTGGTAAATACTTAGAATATTAAGGTAAATAGTAGAGCTCAGTGATATTAGTTCATTATTTTTATATTGTGGTACCTAGTGTCTGTTTGACTGTGTTCATTATCAACTAATAATCTTTCTGCCCAAACATATTTCATTTTTATGCATATTGTGCCACGGCAAGAAAATATAATGTAACAAATGTATAAATAGATAATATTCTAACTCTCACACAGGGTTCGTCTTTTACGCTAATATCAAATAAAATTACTATATATACGCTAATATAAATTAAAAAGAATTCTAAAGCAATCAATTTTGAGAAAATAAATGCCTTTTATTATACTAAGTATATGGTCAAGACAGACACACTTTGGGATTTTTTTTTAATATTTTTATTAGTTTTAATATTTTTGGCTTACTGATGGTTTTGTTGCCAATGCTCTAAATTAATAAAACAAAAAAATATAACTGTCAAATGTCATTGAAATGTCAAATTAATAGGCGCGGCCATGTTGGTTTGTAGTAGATAAATTTTATCGAAATTCATTTCTAAAAGAAATAAATTGACACAATATGCCCAAATGCGACCTTAAAACGAGATACATCCCCGCGACTTTCGCATGGACTTTATTACTGGGCACGACATCCCTATTTTTTTATTTTCCGTAAGTACATTTACTTTAAGTCTACCGAGTGCACTTTGATTTGACAACTTTCACATAAGATTTTAGATTTGCTTCTATTAATATCATCGGAAATACCTTTGCCCTAATTGCCTTTTCATTAAAACCGCTTCTTTTTTCTCTATTTACCATCTATTTACGCTTCGCTGCAATCCCCTATAAGTCCATTTATTTAGGAAAAGAGGTCATTATTTACACTTCAGTTAAAGTACAAAAAATACTAAAGCTTAATTAAATCATTATTTATGATAGGTATTGGTGAGTTGTAGTAATTCTATAACGTGTTTGATTGAGATACGAATAATTTTATTCATATCTTTTATGTTTATTATAAATCATTATATCATAAAGTTAGGAAAGTACTTAATTCATTTGAATAAATCACATTACAATGTATTTATATTTTGACAGTGTTTTAAGGCTAATATTGATGTTGTGTTGATTGCATTTATTTTTGCTTATCTTATTTGTTATTGTAAGAAATATAATAATAATAAATTATTTATTTCTACCAACAATGGATCATAATGTGTTTAGTAACGAAGTTATTTAAAACCTAGTGTAGGTACAAGCTATCTAAAAATTTTACCTAGGACCCAACTTGTTTGCATTATCACACAGCAGGGGTTGGGGTACTGACAATCAAACCTGCGGAGAAATGCCCTAATGATATTAGAAATGTCTGTCTAATGTGAAAAATTATGTGCACAAAAAATGCTTACATTTTATGATGATTGCAATCATATTAAAAAAGATTTACTTTACTTCATAAGACATAGACATTTTTGAAAAATTTGTAATTTTGTTTTAAGAAAATAAGGGATTGGAAGAGCAGAACTTTCAGCTGATGGTTATTGATATTCCCTGCCCATAACATTGTAGTGTCACTTAGGATTCTTGAAAAACACAAAAATTCTGAGTGGCAATACAATTGAGCTTGTCACCTTGAGATAAAAGACTCATTTGCCAAGTAATTTCACTAACTATGGCACCCTTCATCTGAAATACAATAATGCTTAAACATTACTGCCTCACAACAGAAATAGGTGCAATTGTGGTACCTATAGTCTAGCCAGCATCCTGTGCAAACGAGCCTCCCACTGGTGTATGGAAATGTTTTTCTGTTTCAAACCGAATTATGTTTCAGATGTCAGTATTATCTCCAAAAACATCCATGGGTGCCTGCTTATCAAGGTGTCATAACATTTTTTGTTTTGGCCAATTTTACACTGGCTACTTTCATGGACCCGGGGGTCATACCAAAAGGTAAATCACATTCTGTTTTCTTTTATCTTTAATATTTAAATCCAATAATTGAAGTGACTGTACTATTTTGTTAAGCTAATCTGTATACTACTTAGTATAAAGTATAAACATAATCATAAAACCTTTTTGAAATGTTTGTATATCTAAAAAAAAAATTACAAATAAAGTATGTTTTAAGACATTCATGAACTGTACAACTGCTGAAAATGCTCGGAATTAAATAAAATTATTAATCAAAATGTTTCTAACTTTCTCAGGAGGTAAAATAAACTTAATTTTGTATACAGAACAACATATGTCGGGTAAGCTAGTATGTTAATATAAATTCAAGTGCAATTATGCATCATCATAAAATTTGCTGTGATGCGGAATCACACACAGCAAATTTCATTTGTTCATTGCATCACCATGGGTCCACCACTTTTCATGTCTTCCACTTTACCCTACTTACTAAATATAGCTGACGCAAATCCGAAACCCCTAAAACCAACAAGTGGCCCCAAACTCGAGAGAGAGAGCATCAAGTGTCGGGATAGTGATAGGCTTGTGAACACATTCAGTGTCATGAAGAATTGTCAAGAATTTGTTCATAGGTGAGCCTCGATTCTCACTTTACACTTTTGATGAAAGGTGAAGTGCAGGCGACCTGGTGAGCGATACATTGGAACCTGCTTCTCTAAAAGAGTTGATGTACATTAATGAGTTTGCATATCCTCAGAAGGTCGCATAGAGTTAGTGATGATAGAAAATGGCACTCTGACTTTACATTTTACATATTATATTGTAATTTGAAAGGATTTGTAAATCGATGTTATTAAATGTAAATCTTGATATGAAAGAGTGGAAATGAGTTTCTTGCTACTTCTTTTCATTAGCTCAACCCTTTACGAAGTAGCGGTAGATCCAATAAGATTTTTTTTTTCTTGACATTCATAAGTGTCATTTCCGTGACCTACGTGAATAAACTGATTTTGATTTGATTTGATAAATTTGCCCAAGAGATTCTCAATGATTAGCAAGGCCATATTTGGCCAAAATGGGTGGTAAATCGATGCAGATGCATGATAATGGCAGACCACACACGGCTCAAGTTGTGCAAGAATATATTCAGGAAGTTGGTATCAGAGTAATGGCTGGGCCACCAAGTCCCGATCTCAATCCTATTGAGCATGTCTGGAATAAGCTAGGCTAGTCAGAAGCCGCAGACCTACCACCCTCAGGGTACAAAAAAACTATATGCCTACACATCCCTTGCCGGAGACCTCAAAATATCGCGGCAACCACACTCCGTTAGTATTAAAAAGGCTGTTTAAGCAAGAATTTGCTGAAATACAATAAGGAAACAAAAAATATTATAGCGGGAAATAATGATGCCCCCCAAAAATCTTTCGTCTAAGAAGAACGGAAGCTTGTTACTTACCGTCGACATACAAATTCAAATTCAATTTTTTTTATTCAAAATAGGATGTGACATCACTTATTGAAAGTCAAAAAAACTACCTACCATTCCAAAATGAATGCCTCAGACCTGAGAAGAATGGGCGCAACAAAGTCAGCAGGCTTATTTGGACACAGGACATGCCCTACATCAATCCTGTCGCACGATCCTGTAGACAAACTGTGTAAACAGTTTTACAGGACTTTGTATTATTTTATGAAGAAACTGTATGTTTATAATAAACTAGCTGATATCCCGTGACGTCGTTCGCGTACGTATTTTTACACCTTGGGTTACATTAGTGGACTTTTAGTAGGGATCCTTAATTTTTTGAAAATTTAATATAGCCTATAACAACCGGGGATAATATAGCACAGTGAAAGAATTATTCAATTTGGTTCAGTAGTTGTGGAGCCTATTCAATGCAAACAAACAAACAATCAAATCTTTCCTCTTTATAATATTAGTATAGAAGTTAGATAAATAAATAAACAAAAAATCGCAGTTAAAGAGAATGGTTCGATCAAGATGCGTTCCAAGCGTACGCAGCAATGTAATATCGGCTACATTAATTGTCCCACTAAGAATTAGCTCATAACATTTCATACTTATTACCTTCCTGTTTATCCAAATGTTTTGAGTTTTCTTTAGTGTTAATTCCGCCACGAGACAGACTGTGGCGAGAGATGACTCGTGTCAGAGTGTGGCGAGTCAGCATCTACAGAGGATGCCTCGTGTAGAGGCGAACCACGTGTCGAATTGTTTAAAGACAAATATTGGCGGAATTACCACTAAACTCAATAATCAAAACATTCTTACCTCCCTATTTATATAATTAATATCAATGGCACAGACTCATTAAGGGTTTTAAATTTTTTATTCAGCGGTAGTAACGATAAAATAAAATGAAATTCATCAGTTCTCTGATCCGCTCAGCAACACAATATCTCGGATGAGCTGTTGTCAGCGGTTTTAATTAAGTCTGCCAGTGCATTCATACGTGGATGAAACTTTAATCTACTCAGATTCAACCTAGTTAGGATCCATTTGCAAAATTGTATTATTATGAAGTAGAGTCTAAAAGGGTTTATTTGTTATAGTATTTTTTTCTGTAGTTATCTACAAAAAAAATACTGTTTTATAGGAATTTGCCAATAATATTTCAAAACATCAAGAATTATTACGTAAAAAATGCTCCCTGTTGTTATAACGAAATCGTTTCACATTCTCTCATAGAGAATATGTCCATATTGTTTTGTATGGAATATTGAAAAAAAAAAAAATTATGGGTCCCAAATTGAAATAAAAACTATCCTATCTCTCAAGTTGGACTAAACTGCACTCCATGAAACTCCGCATTAAAATCCTTTCATTAGTTTAGGGAGTCCAAACAATGTGACACGTAATTTATATATATTATGATATATTATAATATAATAATAATAATATATAAAGCTGCAGTGTTTGTTTGTTTGTTTGTTTGAACGCGCTAATCTCTGGTACTACTGGCTATAGGCTATGTTTTTTTTTTCAAAATTAGGGATCCGTAATAAAATTGCTATTTTGTAACACAAGGTGTAAAATCGAAAACCTATTTTTGCGTGCGCTGCAAAAACTATTGACAATAGAACAAAATGATGTACAGGCTATAATATAGGCAATATTTTATTACTTATAAAACTATTGCGTGAATTATACTTTATATGGCAAAACAACGTTTGCCGGGTCAGCTAGTATTATAATATAATAGTTGTGCTCTGTGGTTTCTACTGTATATAATAATTTTTTGTCATAAAATTTCTATTGAGGCTGATACAAAAAAGGCGTATAATAATAATAATATTGACACACTTTTTACACAAATTCTGATACCCCAAATTAAGCATGTATAGCCTGTGTTATGCAAGACAACGATATATTTAATACAATATACTTACTTAAACATACATAAATACATTTAAACATCTATGACTAAGAAAAAAATCATCGATATTCATCATATAAATGCTTGCACCTACCGGGATTCGAACCCGGGACCTCTAGCTTAGTAGGTAGGATCGCAAACCACTCGGCTATACAGGTCGTCTATACTGCGTATGATATCGCGATTGTTTAGAGATGTATCTAGAATCATTTTATTTGTAGAGCATTATATTAACACAAGTACACTATCACTACCGATTACGCGGGTGCTTTATTTTTCGTCTTACTTCACATAAATAATAATTTATCTCTAGCTGCTAATAAATCTGGCTATTTCAAAAACAATTATTCAAATGCGACTGGTGAAATCAGATATTCTATAGTTCAAACAAACAAACATGCAACTCGTGAGCTCTTTAATATTAATAACTAAATTTAAACTATACTTATAAATGGAAATCCGTTTTTTTGGAGTTTACTCCTTTAGAATCAATCTTCATATAAGGCGCCCGGTATGAGAAAAATATGGACAGTAAAATCTGCTCATCAAAATTTGATAGTAACGTTTTTCTCATCTAAATAAAAACAGACTTTGTCTGCTTACAAATAAGGAAACAATTAGCATTGTATTTTCCTGTAGGCCACCTATCGTTACTTTTGATTGTTTTTTAATTAATACGCTTTTATTAGCTTCTGCTGTATGTATGTTTGTAACCGAATCCATTGGACTTGATTTTGTTTAGTACCTGTTTAAAGACAATCGTTCTTGAGCAGTAAACTCCAGTCGTGCGTCGGAGCTGACACACACACTTTTTATTTTTTTCTTCGGTTATAATAAGATTAAAAGTTTGTTCAAACATGGAGAGTTTGGCCTTGTCAGATTCATCCATGACTAAATAGCTAAGTAGCGTGGAAATGGCGCATACAGTTTTATATGCGCGCCTCAGCCCTGAGGAAGTACGAACGCGTTGTGGTGCGTAAACTAATTTATCAATGTGTTATTAGTCCACTTCAGTTACGAACCTACTAACGTTTTAAAATGAGTGGGCACCTTAACCCTTAGGTAGGCGCGCTAAAAAAATACATAAGTAGGCGCGTGGGGTGCTATACACCCCGCTTATTTTTTTTAGGTAAATAAAACACAAAATATATGCAAATCAGACTACCATTAGTGATGACATTATAATCCTACTGTTACTGTTATAATTATTTAATATCTGGACCACCGAGCCTCGCTCGAATTTTTAAGAATGTACAAAACTTGAACAAAAAATATCTAATAGGACAACTAGATTCGAACCGGTTTCTTCTGCTTTCCGGATCACCCAACGTCCCATCTGAGCTATTATAGTCTTGTGTATAGTGTGGCGAAATACACCTTTCTATTCTAATGTTATTCTAGCTGTTTCTCATTAAAACACGGATAAAACTAATTTTTTTTAATTTGAAACCTAGCTAGATCGATTTCTGGCCCCCGAAACTTCCTGTAGGTATACAAAATTTAATTAAAATCGTTGGAGCCGTTTACGAGATTCAGATTATATATATGCAAGAATTGCTCATTTAAAGATCTGTGCTAAACGGAGGGAGTTGCGGGCAGACAATAGTATCATATAAAATAGTTTTAGGCAGTGAGGTTACTACTTAACCTTATTATAGAGTAATCCTATTGAGTCTGAATAGTGTTCATTGAAGGATATTGAAATCGATAATACTTTAATTCGTCTTTAGAGGAAGTAGGCCAGAATTCGCCCTAATATTTTGATGTTGTTATGTTTTGTGTGTTTTCAATAGGCTAGGAGCATCCCGTCCCAAGTTCGATACTTACTACCAAATTGCACACTTGCTTTAGATCTTCCTATATTATGTCATAATTGACTTTGACAAACTTTTGACATCGACTTCCTTTGTGGAAATTTTGATGTGCAAAATATTTGATGTCTTGACTTAAAACGCATGTTGATCCTTGTTCTGTGAAAAACGGAAAACTAATCCATCCTACCAGATTTGTAATCTTTTGTGGGACCAAAAAAAACTTCTTCATTCTATGACTCGTAAAACACCCCTATGCAAAAATGATGTTAACCGTTGCTCTGTGAAAAACAAAAACGAATCTATGCCGCAGGAACCGTTAATTATTCCGGGATTAAAAGTCGGCCTATGTTCTACTCAAGACTATGATCAATATCTGTTCCAAATTTCAGCCAAATGAATTCAGCTGTTCAGACGTGATTGAGTAGCCAACATTCTCGTACATAATACTAACTTATAGAACAGGTAACGGAGCTGCTGTCAGCAATTCTTTTGTGCGTTGGATAAGTCCTATGAGAAGTTTATGTAAAATGGCAAACTGCCACAATGCATAATTAATGGTGGTGCTAGAAACTTAACTTATGGCGTCTAGTGCGCTTCTTATTACGTTTTAGTTATGGTGAAGGATTTGAAATTTGAATATACCACCGATACCCCATTTAAAAAAAATTCATATACATCTATTTACATTCACAAATTGAAAGTACTTTCTCCTTTTCATTAGTCCCAGATAAATATTAGGCACTGTAATGGTAGTCATTACTTACTGTTACTAATGGAAAACCATTAAAATACAATTTTTGAAAATTATCAATCTGTTAAGTGTTTTAAGAGTTACACGAATACCTACACATCGGCGCAAATAATTTAGATAACAACTTCGTGCGAGCAACTGGTGAAGAATTTGATTCTCGCTTGGACCCGCATGTTGGCTGATTAGAAAAACTAGTACTGTCAGTGTCATTCTTTTATGGCTAACCTACAACATAATATACGTAATTGAATATGGAATAAGCCATAAAGAATGAATATTTCTATTTTGAAATAATCTTTCTCTAGATATAAAACAATTAATACGCGGAAAAAATTACAAAACCAAATTCTTAAGTGATAGGATCATAGCTTATAAGAACACCAGGCCTCCGACCAGCACACGCTAAGCAAGTTGATTTAGTGAGGGCATATCCATACAACGTCACGTGCAGAATAGTTACTGCACGAGGTGAGATGGCGTGGGTCAGTTGTGCAGGGTCTAAGAGCTGTTATATAAAATAAATTAAGGACACATCGTTATCACTAAGATATATTAACAGATCATTAAATTATAAACAAGTAGCGCTCGTTTATTAGGTGAAGCTCCGGAACCTACATGGCTATGGCTTTTGTATGGTACACCCCAGTATTAGCTCCATCCAGTAGTTTGTGAACGTCTCGATCGCTTAGCGTTGCATTGAGATTTTGAATCATTGTGTGACCTGACCATCAAGATCTGTTGTACCTGAACCCAGTCGAATTATCATCCTTATTAATAAAATTTTAGAAGGAGCCTTCGTTCTGCAGACACATTGTTAAAATCTCCTAAAATTCACTATTTGAAACTGACTGTTAATTTGCAGGCTTATCCTCCTCGTTTCCTCTTAATTAGGCCATTCCGACAAACCCTCCGTGACTAACTTAATTGGGCTAAATAAGCGAGTGTCGTGTTGAGTGACTTCCTAAGAATTTAATGACTGCCATTTACACGTTTACGGTTTTTCGAGGCCTTGTGTCGTATATTTTCGATTTGAGAAACAATAAACTATCAGAAAACCGTGCTAAAGAACACGTATTAAGTTCACTTTTGACCAAATAATAATTAAACCGATTAAAAGTGCCATTAATGGGTTACTGAGACTTAATATCTTATGCCTCAAAATGACGAAACATGCAAGACGTACCTACCTTATGGTAAGTGATATGCCCAACTCATTTCAATGCAGTGTCGCTCACGATTGTTGAAAAAACAAAATTCCGAGTCACATATGTTATAGTCACCTTTACCGCATACAAGTCTTTTAACAATTCTTTTAACTTTCGTCATTTTCTTGAATTGTGAGTATATGCTTAATATACTTTTGTGAGTATATTAAGCATATACTCACAAAAGACTTACCTACTAAATCGACTCTTCCGAGTAGTAGGCATATCAAGTCTATGTTTATTCCTGGTGTCATTATGATCACCACAGTTACTAGAAAATTCGCTTGAGTGTCTTTCATAACTTTATCTAGAATATATTGAGAGGCAACAGTTTTATTTCTTTAAATTTACTCTCAATACTTAGTCTCAAGCCCTAGGTTATAAAAAGCGCGAAAAGCTTCTGTTCAGAAGAGTATTTATATCAGATGTGTTGCTCCATAACAATGTACCATACGACATAATAACGAAAGTAAACTAGTCGCGCCGTACATGTCAGTTAATTGCCAAATCATTTCGACCGTATGCTGCAGAAATACGTTACTTTTTACAAGTTTTTTTTCCTTTGAAGCTAGATCATTTATACAGATAAGGAAGAGGAACGGTCCAAGAATAGACCCTTGTGGTACCTCTAGACAGAGGAATCCCATCCTGGAATGAATGGGGATGGAAATCTACCATTCACACCTTTTGAATTCTATTGTTTATGTATTAAATTAGAAGGTCGAGCGCAGTTCCAGCTTTTATGCCATAGTGACTATCCGACCAACGCTGAATATTGACCACAATCAAAAGCCTCAGATAAATCATAGAAGATACCAAGTGCATTTTGTGATTCCTCCCAGGCATCAAAAATTTTCTTGATTAGCTCAACACCTGCACCCGTAGTTGAGCGTCTTATAATAGTAAAGCCAAACCGTTTCATAATACGAATTGATTTTTGGGAGTCCTAACTCCGTAGTATTCGTAAGTAAGCATTTGGCTTAAAAGTGTAATGTAATAGTTAAAAACCATCAACATCACAGCTGAACTCAAACCACCCCTTTTGTTGCGTCGATAATTAATTACAATAATATGTCGGCAAGATTATACGTGTCACCTGAAAGCAAGTGCTTTCGTTATATCGCTGTTGCCTATCAAACTGTTGATCTCTTTTCAGCCCCACCTGACGAAGACCGCGAGGATGATTTCCGCGCGCCGCTGTACCGCAGCGTGGAGATCAACGGCATCACAGTCCGCATGAAGTGGTGCGTCACATGCAAGTTCTACCGGCCGCCGCGATGTTCGCACTGCTCGGTCTGCAACCACTGTATAGAGGTGAGTGAAGCAGCTAGGAGAGGTCTACTAAGCCACCCAACTTTAATAAAGTCAGAAATTGTGAAATATCAACAAAGATATAACAGCGGTAAAGCCGAGCAAACGCGAGATGTGAACTAGACTCTCTGTGCCGTGTCATGGAGTCTGTTGGTGAAATCGGATGCCTTTTGAAGGGAGACACTCGCAGCATTATTTTTTGAGATCAGTTTTTAAGTCAGAACAGAGATCAGGTCACGTTCCTCACTCTTCCTACATCTTTTTTTTTTCTATGAAATAAGGGACGAGAGGTTCATTCCAGTTGATCCTTGATTCATTCATTCATTCATTTCAGATGATTCCTGAGCAATTACAACGCAATGCCGCTCAGGAATCTTGAAGAACCCCAAAAATTCGACATAATAAATGAGACATAAGATGTTAAGTCTTATTTGCCCAGTAATTTCACTAGCTACGGCGCCCTTCAGACCGAAACACAGTAATGTTTACACTTTACAGCTTCACGGCAGAAATAGGCGCCGTTATGGTACCCATAATTTAACCGGCATCGTGTGCAAATGAGCCTCCCACTGGTAAATTGCATCCAATCTGATCAGCCATAGTAAAATTCTCGATATAGTATCATGACGATTGTAAAATGTGCCCACAATGTGCCAACTAACACCACTGTCATCACTGACTGGCGAATGAAGTTGCTTTTTCAAGCAGTATGTCAATATTGAGGAATAGAAAGACAAACGATGTTGGTGAGGCTTCATTGTCCATCTTTTATCACGTCCAATACTAGTAATGTTCCGAAGAGGTATTTGAAGAACAGCGTGTTGTTCACAATCTCGAATATGCCCTTACCATCTGGATGCATTATGTCCCTCTGCATTGAGGTTTTATATTCCAATTTAGTAATTGAGATGAACCAATCCAAATCCAAATCCTGAAATGAACTTGCTTACTAAATAATAAATGTCATAAACTGCAAAGTCAAATGCCATTCTTATCTGGATGTGTGGCGTTCCTACAGTGTGGTTTTCAAAGATTTTTCTCTCACTTACTTCTAAAATGTGAAATGCATGTACTACTTACTGCTTTGTCACACACGTCACATCCTATATAATATATTTATTTTGTCAATTTTTATTTTTATTTTATTATGACTCAGAATTAAAGAAACAATTTCAAATTTTAACCCATCTACAATCAACACCTATTTTTGTATCGCGATTTTCTGTTCCATCCACAGATCCGCAATAGGGGTACAAGATCGAATACAATAATTGTATTAGGATAAATTTTATGTACGATATACGTCTTTATTATTTCGGTATTTCTGAGAATTAGTCATCATCTAATACCAAAAAAAAAATTAATTAATACATTTTTTTATTACTATAAGTATATGGTAATACAATGTTTGCTGGGTCAGCTAGTATATAAATACGATTCTCTACATCTGGAGATGGATTGGATTGGACATTGATATCTCTGTGATTTTCAAGGACTTCCACTTACTACCAACCTAAATGAACTAAATCACATTTTTTTTATTTAAATTCCTTTTTTATTATATATTAAATGAGTAATGTATTACCCTCGTTTCCAGACATTCGACCACCACTGCCCCTGGGTGAACAATTGTATAGGTCGACGAAACTATAGGTTTTTCTTCTTCTTTCTAATATCATTGTCAATACACATGCTGAGTATATTTGGACTCAGCCTATATTATATTATGAATATTAACAAGACATTGACGCAACTCGAGCCCATTGTATCGTATCCTTTTTTATTTTTAATATATTTGACTCTTAACTGTTTTAAAAAGGCTAGCAGGAAGTTCTCCTGAGAGTTAGTGAATCTGTGCCTATGAAGAGAGCTTCCGAACTGCATTGCCATTGCGCACGTCACATTGAGACATAAGATGTTAAGTCTCATTGGCCCAATAATTTCACCAGCTATGGCAAAAATTAAAAAAAAAAAACAATCCGAAATTCACATAGTGTTTGAAGACTACTGCTTGTAAAAAAGACGTTGCTGTGGTCCATCTAGACGGGATCCTGTGACAGGAGGCCGACCAATAGAAGGAACATTCACTGAATACCATAAAATGTACGTTTATATATATTTATAGGTATATAATCGCTCTTAAAATGCTCATAGAATACCTTTGTTTATTTACAGTATGTGTGGAAGATGCAGTTACTGTACTCAATAACGATTGTTTTGTATTAATCAACATTTGATTTTTTGACCTACTCGTGTAAGGCATTGACTATTTGACGTTTGAGTATGTTTGTTGCATCACTTTTCATATTCCTATATTGTAATTGAAATTATTTGTAAAATGACGAAAATGTGAAAGTAAACAACCCTTTACGAAGTAGCAGTAGATTCAATAAGAAAAAAAAAATTTTGACATTCATATGTGTCATTTCCGTAGAATAAAACGATTTTGGTTTGAGAAAATTTATTGAATTAGGCGTTACTTTGCGAAAATCCATAATTATAAAACAAATATTGGCGGAATTAACACTAAAAAAAACTTAAATCATTTGTGCGATTTTGGTTTGATTTAAATCTTTTATTGTCACCGTATTTATTTTGCTTTCACTATAATTTTTACAATACAAGAAAACCTTAAACTGATCACAGAATGGTAATAATGGGTATAATAGTGTTGCTCGCCATCCCAATATTCGGGTTGACGGGCTTCCACATGGTGCTGGTCTCCAGAGGTCGCACCACTAACGAGCAGGTGACGGGCAAGTTCACCGGCGGCTACAACCCATTCTCAAGAGGTTGTTGGAATAATTGCTGTTACACGCAGTTTGGGCCACAGTATCCTAGGTGAGTTGCTTGCCTCAAGATCACGAGTAACAAATGAACACACTATCTAACCTTAATCGTGAAATAATAAGTCTTAAATTTAAAGTAAATAATTTAAATTTTGAAATGTTCTAACAAATATATTTAGGAAACAAAATTTTAATTATCTTTACATGTTCGCATAAGACGACACCAAGTAGCTGTCAGACACGATAGCGCGAGGCTACTAGATTTCTTACGGCCGCTCCCAAGATAAAAATCGTAACTATCGTTGACTTTTCTGTCCCAATAAACTTATCGACGGTAACTCACCTTATCCGTGCACGCTGTATGCCAATGGGACGACGTATAGCGTACCAGCGATATAAAGTTTGTATGGAAATTGCAATTCACGCGTCCCCAATATAAGGCGATAAGATTGACTTATATATTGGGACAGCTTCAGATTATTGACGGCTAATTACTGACAGTAGAAGGTAGTAATTTATCTCTATCTGTAGATAGTATATTGGGAACGGCAGTTAAAGGTTGTACCGAAATGATATTATGAAAAATTTATTTCTTTATGTGAATTATGTATTTTATTTTTATATGATTACGATTAAGTACTACTCGTGTGTTTATTTAATGTCGCGATTGATTAACTTTATAACTATTAGAAGTATATCACCGGAGCCAAAGCTCCAAAAATAGAATCGCACGCAAATCAAATAAAATCATCTTTATTTACAGGATACGGTAACATAGTCTTGTTGTCTCTTATCCTAACCCATGAGACCATTTTACTATGTATAAATGAATTTATATTCAGAAATATTGTTGAGAAAATTAAAGTTAAACAAAGTTAAAGAGCAAGCTTTTATTTTTGCTATCATTTGAAGAAATTGCTTCATAACGTTTTCATAACTTTATTTAATAGCATGCTATGAACACGTACATAAAGACCCACCGTAACATTTGCCTCGACCTCGGTTAAATAATATCAGTTCACATAAAATTTGCGAGAGAAACGCGCGTACGCATAATAAGTATAGCGTTTTTTTCATTTAGAATAATAGTAGCATTAACATAAGCTTTTTCATTTTAAATACTAATTCTGTAATTTAAAATCTCAAAACGCAGTATATGTCCATACGTTTATGGTCCTTCGAGCCGGATGTGAAATCATTAATTTTAATGAAAATATATTTATTTTTCAGCCTTGTCCGACCGTCTAAGTACATGTACAAGAGCAGTAAAAAGCGTCGGGAAGCTATGATGGTGGGTGGTATAGCCACCATAGCGGCGAGCGGGACAGGGCCGGGAGCGGGTGGGGCGCAGGTACACCATCAAACTATATACAAATATAATTATATTTTCTATATATTTAAAATAATTAAGTATACAACTTTTGAGCTTAACGATAACTCTCACAAAACTTTTTAGATTGATCGCACACAATATATTATGTAAAAATATTTATCTAGTAAATTTATATTAATATTTGTCAAAACGGTCATTATACTAAATAAAACCAGTCAAGTGTAAGTTGGCGCTTAAATGGGGGCGCTTCTGTCGTTTGGGCTTGTCATATTACCTTCATAACTATAGGTTTTTTACTATGTAAATAAAATAATAATAACATTATCAACTAATTGTAATAAATGATTAGTTCCTTTTTTTGCCCTTCGCCAACTTATAGTTGATAGGCTATATATAGGATCTCTTACAATTATTGGTTAATATCTATGTATCTGCCAATGGTCTTGCTCGGGCGGAACCCCTGTCTATGCACACATATTGATTCGAATGAGTGTTACCATTTGTAATATAATAAAACTGTTGTATAAATATTTCCAAAAGGTAAAGACTTACACAGCGGACAACGGCGCGGCGCATCGTCCGCTCGGGGCGCACGCGCATTACAATAAGGTGAGGGCCAGACGTCACGCATGCCTTACACACGGATTCAATCGCTTCTATAACGTACTATAATAAACAATTGAACAGTGCAAGGAGTGTTAATAAAAATCTAAAGGAACACACACACACACACACACGCACACACACACACACACACACACACGCACGCACGCACAAATACCACGTCTTATTATAAATATTGTTATATTACAACTTTACTTAAGTTCTGTGGATTTTGTGATGTATTAAATATAAATAAATCAAAAAGTATTACTTTGAATATGCTGGTAAAGGTATCGCCACGTAACAGCACAGGCACATAACCTGTCTGTGACTTTCCCAACAAATTGGCGGGTTCGAGGGGGGGTGACGCGTGTAACAGTAGTGCCGTGCTCGGTCAAGACTTTGTCGATGCTTTAATATTATAGTCGCTTTCTGCGTCTTGTCACGCCCTCCCCCCCCCCCCCCCCCGTCCACCCTAAAGTGCTTTTTTACGTGGCGCGAACAATACTGCAGTGTTGTGTTCAGGGCGAATTACTTACCATTCAGTTCATCCTAATGGATCTTCTCGCCAATTCTCAGGAAAAATAAAAGTGTGTGTGTACTTATGTATGCACGCAAGGAGTTATACTTCTTTAGCGTAACAAAGCAAAAATTATAAAAATTATTTATTTCTCGTGCTTTTCTACGTTTGTAGACAGAACAATATTGTAAAAATCTTACAAAGATGGCTTTGACAATTAATTATTAAATAACGAGTACGGCTCTATGGGCTTTAACCCTTTGCCTGTCCTAATGGACGACGAAACCAAAATAAAAATAACGAACGTCGCAAACGTCACACAATTTTTGGAACTAACTTCAACCTGTTACTTTTGTTTTATAGTGATGCGCACGCATCTTAAAATTTCACTCATAATTTTTCATAACGCGCCTAAGGAAGTATAACTTCAATAAACATTTTAATAATGTTACCCTGCCTCGGTTTGAGGGATATGTTATGTTAAGGCATTGATCTGTGGGACTATTTAGGAGACAGGTGTGATTAAATAATATATTTTATCATGTGTATTGTAAATGGGGTTTTTCATTTTTAGAAATTAAAATAATCTTTATCCAATAAGCATGTCCATTGATATCTGGTGTTTGGATGAATGCTCATATTAATCTCGACATCACGTGGAATAGTACACTATAGATATAGTATTAACATGTATTTCAAACTAGCTCACTTTGTTCTGACAGCATACCCGACAGACTTTGTACTGAACAAACGTTTCAGTGTAAAATTAATCAAATATATCAAAATGAAGTGTCATTTTGAAAGTTTATTTGAATTGTAAATGGGGTCTACCTTTAAATGTATTAACCGATTCATCATTTTAGGTTTAATGACCAGAGGGCCTACCATCAACTTTTAATAAGCGATGCGATTCCGATGTAGATCAGTTTAGGTAGCTAAACTGAATCGCTAATATTCGTACCATGAAGTGCCTTTTACTGAATGGCGTTTGGATCGCTTATGATGAATGAATGAAATAAACCAGCCAGCCATTAAGGATTAAGCCCTTTTTGTACTTATTAAATAATAGTAATATAAATGAGTATAGTTCTTTGAATTACAAATTAAATGTTTGTTTCGGTGTTTTCGTAAAAATAACGAGTTATGAACGCACCTCCATTGATGTTTGATTTGACAGGAGCACAGAGTACATTTTTTTAATTCGTTCTTGCGAATAGGCTAAAGCCCGGGCCCTTACTGCCTCGTCTTTAGTGTTTCTATTTTTTGTATATATTTTCAGTATTTTGTTTTACATAAAAGTCCAATAAGATATTCTCATCTCATGTTTCATGAATAAAATTTCCCTTTTCTGTATGTTTTCACTATTTTTTAAAAGTTATTAACAACACGATTCACTTACTTCTAAGGAAGTAGTAACTTTTTTCGAATCGCTCACTTTGACACATAAGCCATCCAGTTTAGGTTGTACCTCAAGGTACGAATGAATGAACGAACTAAATCAGTTTGCGATTCAATTGACATCATTTCGATTTAATCAGTTGATTTGACGTCAACCTAAATCGAATAAACAACCGTCACGTCGTGGTACGAAATAGCAAAAGCAGTTCATTATAGCTTGTCAATTAGATGACAATAAGAGTTCATGGTAGGCCCGCAGGTGTCATTGACACTTAAGGAGATTTATCATGGTGCATTTAGAAGTTTTACATACTTATAACACTGAACTCACCACTGCATGTTATGGGTTATTTGCACATTTTTGCCACACTTCAGATAATATAATTTATATGTTTATTTAATTTGTCAGTAATGTAATGTGAGTGTACACAAGAAGCGATTGCATCCAATATAATGTTATAAACACTAAATAGAAAGTATATGTCCCACTTCAAGCAAGTTTTTATGCTCGAATTAGCTGGTAATATCTTTATTTATATCTCTTCACTATTCACAAATGTGTGAATCGATAACTCACCTACTGTTTACCATTTATTTGGAATAAATCATTAAAAATAAGACGTACGTGCTATTTTTATACAATTATTAACTTTAATATGAGGAGGACATAATAGCTATCTGTTTCGTGAGTTACAACTACATTCTCAGCAATGTATGCACGCACCCACACGTACATTATCATTCCCGCACGCATACCTTTGCTGTAAATCATGCATGCTTGTATATTTATTTGTTTTAAGAAATTTATTTCTATTTATTTAGGTTTATTATTGATTTTAAACCTGAAATAGTTTTTAGGAGAATTAACATTCAATTAACACGACTAAGGAATGTCTTTCTCTATAACAAACTGTTTAACACGTTTGCATTGCTGATAGAAAACTGTTGCTAGAAATGACATATCTGGAAGACGCACTGACTTGTATAAATACCACTGGACAGGCTTTTCAATATGTTTGATAGCAAAAAGTGTCCAGAGAACGAATTTTGACGTATAATGCAAATGGCTGCGAGAGAAGTGTATTATAGTACTCTGAAGTATTATTGTAGTTTGAATTAATTTCGGTCGTTTTCCTTGTTATATATACTTAAGGAATCAACGTAATAAAGTACACATTTTTTTTTGTAAATAGCTTTCCTGTCGATATTTGTTTAGCTGAGGTTGTCATCACTAAAACTAAGACGCAGACTTCTACCGCAGACTCTCGCTATATGGCCAACAGCACCAAAATGGTGAATATCAAACAGGCACAAAAGCACATTGACAGCCGCCAGTCCAGTGGTAAAAAGTAGAGACTTAGAGGTCAGTTGGTAGATGCGTTTTTGTTTTGTTTGAATTGTGAATAAATAATTGCTTGATAGATTTTTTCTGAGACATTGTGCAATAAAAACAGCATAGGAAATGCTTATGACGTTAGGCATCAAATTTTAATGCCCCCGTAAACAAGAATGGATCATAAATAATTGATATACGACCTAAGATAGCTGCATGGATCGTTGTTAACAGCTTGTATTATAGATTACGATGGATATCTCTACGATATTCCCTGCTTATATATTCCAGTCAAAAGCAAGAGAGAATTTCGGTCATTTAGCTTAGTGCAAATAATGCTAATTATAACATTCACAACACGGACGAGTAAAAAAATAAGGACTCCGTGTCACCTTACATAACAATGAGGCACCAAAACAAGCCGGTAAACGTGTAAATACATAGCCCCACGCATACACTTACACTAATACAAGCCGATCGGCCGCCTATATGAGATTTGTCATCGTCTGTGACAGATCAGTTTGCGTCGCAATAAAATATTTTAAAAATGTCGTCGTGCGTTGTGAAAAAGTGTAAAAATAACAATCTAAAAGTATTTGTGGATATATGATTATTTAAGGGAGAAAAAATTGTGTAACCGGTATACCCCGTAACCGCACACACACTAGCATAAAGGTGCTTCACTTGCTAATTCACGGCGCGGAGTTCTTCTTGGTTTTCTAGTCCGTGATTAACAACGATATTTGTTCATGTATGGATGATACTAAGTTATCTTTCATTTTAAATAAATGAAAACAACAATAAGGAATCTTGTAACGCCTTCAAGTCCACTAGGGGTGTGGTTTATGTGTATATGTGGTGGAAACTACTAAGTTTAGTTAACTCGAGCGACTGCGTCATATCTTAGAGGTCAATGTCCGATATTTTTACTGCTTCACGATCCACAATTGAATTACCAAAGATGGCGGCTCTCACACACTGGTCAGTATATGAATAACGTTGTGTGTAGTGATAATATGTGTGGGTATTATATAGTTGTTCGTCTAGATTTCTAGAACCTAGAGTCTCATTAGAAATCACGCTTGTAGAGCGCTACTTATCTTGAATTCATCGGCTCCATCTGTGAATTAGAGACATTATAAGTCTGGCTCTCAAAAAATATACCAACGGTTTATTTTCACACACCAGTATGTTAAATGCAGTGCAGCATTACAGAGTTCTAAATATATAAACGGCTGGTATTAAAAAAAAATATTTCCAACACATGTTGTGTTGTTACACCAATTATCGAGTATTACCCACTGTCGTCTGATTCCAAGAGACTAATATTTCCCTGTGTCATTATCCAATGCTAAAATATGTTTTTAACGTGAAAGTCGTGTGACGATATCTTTGAATAAGGGTGCCCATAGAAACCCGTCGTACTAGTTGGTCTTGCTCTTCCTAAATGCTTTCACTTCTGCAATGATAGCATATCGACATATTTATACAGGGAAAGTACTTATCTTAAAAAAAAATGTGTAAAGATTGAATACGTCAGTCTTTCGGAGTGCGTGACCAAACAAAAAAGTTAAATAAAGTAAAAAAGTTTCGATTTTCAGCGTCTCTCTTAAGTTCCCACAACTTCAGGCTCGTTATTTCCTCGAGTTGGAACATTCCGAATCGAGGCGGTTGATAAAAAAGGTGCAAAACATATCTAAAGATATTTTTAGTGGGTAATCCATCGACATTTCAGCTGTCGCCGGGTCGCGATGACCATGAAGGAGATATGGAAGGGCCGGGGGCTTCGCAGTCGACTGATTGTGAGCCGACGCCTCCGCCACTTCAGCGCCGCGGTTCCTCGGCCAACCTGTTCCCGGAGCCCCACCATATGCCACGCCACCACTACCCGAGGCTCAGTCCTCTCTCAAGGAATACTAGGTGACATAGTTTAAAAAAAATTTTAGCTTTACTAATTTCCTCAATGAAAATTGTTTATTTACCGATTTATACGGGCAAGTATCGGGTTGACCAAAATTACAAATTTTACACACTCTTTCGCTAAGCTTCCAACTAGGCACGTGTCCCACCGCCGGCTTTGAAAGAAGTGAGTAATTGAGGGAATTCTTTTTTTGTTATGAAAATTAGGGACGAGACGAGCAGAAAATTCAACTGATGGTAATTGATTCGTCCTGTCCATTACAATACCGTGCCGCTTAGGATTCTTGAGAAGCCCAAAAATTCTGAGCGGCACTACAATTGCGCTCGTCACCTTGACACATAAGATGTTAAGTCCCATTTGCCCAGTAATTTCACTAGCTACGGCGCCCTTCAGACCGAAACAAAATGTTTACACAATTCTGCTTCACGGCAGAAATAGGCGCCGTTGTGGTACCCATAATCTAGCCGGCATCCTATGCAAAGGAGCCTCCCACTGATAATTCGCTCGGCGAGTGTTTCTGACTGCCAAGCGAGTATCGCTCGGCGAGTATTTATTACCTTTGATTGCTCTTATTACTGCGAAACAACAGACAATTGTACGGGTCTGTCTCTTATGTTGTACATCTGTGGAACGTAAAAAACAAATTATTTTCATGAGGACCAGAACAAACATAACTATTATTTATTCAATAAGGCGAAGACCTTAGTACTTCGTGATGAATTAGAAATAAAATTATCATTGAATAATATTATTTGTTCAGAAAAAGGTTGGTCAGCCTCTTTGTTGGTTAAAAACTTGTTTATTTTTAGTTTTTCACATTCGTTTGTGATTTCGATATAGGCCGATATACCCCATCCATATACGAAACGGATAAGTAACACTATATACCATTTTGAATTAAAAGAAAAGCTTGCCTTGTTGACTATTATCTGCTCGGCGTATGTAAAGGGTTTGCTGCTGATACTTCATGCGAAGAAAGAGAGGGAGAGATACCTCGAAGGCGACTTAGAGATGAGACTTGGTTAGATGCACTTGGTGCAGTCGGAAAGTACCCGAGGGAATTAAAGCAAAGTTGCGTGAGACCAGTGCATAAAAAAGGGAAACAGAACGATGTTTCTAACTATCGTCCTGTTTCCCTCTTATCATCTATAGATAAAATTGTTGAGAAGTACCTCAGTGGTCAGATTCAATCGTTTTATCACGACCATGATATTAATAGCAAAAACCAGTATGGTTTTCAACCACTCAAAAGTACTTCGTTGCTGCTCTCCAAGTTCAGTGATGAAATTAACGGTCACTTAGGTAATCGCAAACACGTCTTTGTCCTTTTTATTGACTTCTCGCGCGCATTTGACACTCTAAATCACGAATGCTTGATTTCGAAACTTGGAAACTCTGGAATCAGAGGCCCGACCCTAAAATGGTGTGAGGATTATCTCAAAAATAGGTCATTTTATGTTAAAATAGAAGATGCCAAGAGTGATGTTCTATCAGTTACTGAAGGAACAGCACAGGGATCAGTGCTCGGCCCAATACACTTTATCGCGTATGTTAATGATATAAATAATATACTGAAGCATTGTACATCATATCAATACGCTTATGACACTTGTCTTGTAATCGCTGATAGAAACATTGAACAAGCACTTGAGAACCTTCAGTTTGACTTCGACCGCCTTAACAAATGGTGCCACGACAATAGACTTGTCCTCAATGCCGATAAAACGAAATTGATGCATATTCGATCACCATATCTTAAAACTAATTATGACACAATCAAGAAGCTTAAGGCGCATTGCCATATGTGTTTTCATCAAAAGCTACAAATATGTAGCTGTCCCACTATTGAAACTGTTGAAAATCATACGTACTTGGGTTTAGTTATCGATTGTTGTTTTAACTGGCTCCCCCATATCAATACTGTATGTGACAAACTCAGAGCATTTTTAGCCAATTTAATTTTAATAAAGGGTAGAATACCATATAAAATATTATTATTATTATATAACTCACTAGCCGATTCCATTATAAGTTATGGTATTACCAGCTATGGCAGAACATTTAAGACCTACCTAGATGAAATACAAAACATGCAAATTAGGATAATTAAAGAAATAGTCTCCCCAGTAGTAAAAAAACAACATAAAGCGAATGAATATAACGATCTCTTCAGGCACTGTAAAATCTTACCAATACACACAAAATTTAATTATTGTCTTCTTAAGGAACAATTTTTCAATCATGAAATTCAAAGTAAAGTTTGTCATAAAATAACCACTAGGAAAATCACAAATAATCACTTAAAAACATTAAAGTCCAATAACATTTATGGTTCGCGCACAACACAATATTTGGTTCCTCGGCTATTAAATGATATTGATCCATCTGTAAAAATTTGCATCACCAGAAAAAATTTTAGAGATAAGTTAAAATTGCAATTTTTGAACACCCTGTATCTTACATTCTAAGTGGGTCAAACATCGGGTTCTTTGTCACCGCCCACCGGCCGAGCGAATAGACATATCGCTGTGCGTGTGCGACGGAATAGCGCGATCGAAAGATAGCAGTGTCCCGTTTTCGCATAGAGATATGAATCAGCGATGACCGGTTGAATGCGAACCTGATCTAATGATGCTTTGCTTGTAAACCTTGTGTATGACCTTACTTAAGTTTTTTCTGATCTTATTTTAATTATCATTGCGAACTCAACTCATGTTAGCAATCCGGACAAATCTTCGTGATTTTTGGTTTGCTGTTTTATTTATATAAATATGTAAAGTTTTAAATGAATATATTAAAAAAAAATATATGTTTAAACGTGAATTTAATCAAAATCGATATTGATAGAATATATTAACAAGAAATATTCATTTAATATAAGATTATCTGTATTACAGTCACGGTGGCACGAGTACTACAGGGTACCGCGTGGTGATGGAGCCACTACGATACGACAACGGCTCGAATGGCGCCCGGCCCTCGCCCACCATGCAGCAGCGGATAAAGGCACTCGGAGTGCCCACGCCATTGGCTATCACAAGTCCTGTGCGGAGGTATTTTAATATTCTTAGATATTGACGGGTACTATTCCAAATCGAAGTAACATCGATATACCAATTACACGTTACACACCAATTACAGATTAAAAAGCCAAAGGCGATCATTCAGCCTACAATCTGCGTAGTAGTTGTGTATACATAGACCAGGTTATTATTATTCATTGACTGCATACACGCCAAAAGGCAGCCAGTCCATAGAACGCCTTGTCGTCCAGGGTAAAGTAGAAGGCATTAGACAGCGCGGAAGGTCACTTATGCAGTAGACCGATCAGATCGAGTCTGCTGTGGGCGGCCCCGTACATAAGCACTCGAATGACCTGTAACAGGGAGATATGGCGAGAAATTGTTAGGTGCATGACATCTGCCCCTATTGAAACTTCCTGAAAATAACGAACACTCTCTCAATAGCATATCGAACGAGACGAAGCTACATGCCTTATTAAAGCACGAACTCTCAGATATCAGTTTTACTTCTTTGGCCTAACAAAGCAAAAATTCATAAAATTATTTATTCCTCGTGCTATTCTACGTTTGTAGAAAGAACAGCAATGTAAAAATCTTGCAACGATGGCTTTGACAATTAATTATTAAATAATGAATACGGCTGTACGGGCTTGAAACCTTTGCCTATCCTAATAATGGACGAAGAAACCAAAAAAAAAAAAATAATGAATATCGCAAACGTCAGAAAATTTTAGGAACCAACTTCACCTTCACCCTGTTACTTTTGTATTACATGTTGATGCGCGCGCATCTTTTAATTTCACTCTCATCATATTTTCATAACGCGCCTAAAGAAGTATAACTCCAAAAATAAATCTTGTATTAATCCATAGTTGCCAATAGTTTTTCTTTATTTTACGATTTGTTATGGCCGCTCATATCAGTTTCTGGGCTAAATTGGTTTTTGCATTACGAATATTGGGAGGTTACTATCTATATGCAAGCATAGGTCACACATACAATGTAAAACCTACATTCACAGTGTCTGGCCCCTTTATATAGACTAAATATTTTTTTAACTTAATTAATAATAATATTAGAATAAATTAAATAAAAGGTAAGTATTTTATTACTTATTTAACACAAATAATATTGTCAACTTTATGCAGTTACTATTTTATAAGATTATCTACAAGTAATTATTACTACAGTTTAAAGATATTAAGAAAAAAATTAAGGTTGTCATTTTGTTGGAAAACTAAACGCAAAAACAATTTTGCTTGGTATATACAGTGTCATACTGAATATATAAAGCTGGCATGCATAATCTTGTATTCGTGTAAAGTAAACACACACACACCTTATTTTTTTTTCTTAATTCTTACAGTATTACTACGATTTTCCACTTAATCTACACTTAAGCTTCTTTATAATAAACAGCTTTCTACTATCATGGCCTCCTCCAACCGTACCTAAAATGTGTCAAACGAATTCCTGGAGAACACCTCTAGTACATATTTTGAGTTTTGTGTACTTTACTACCTGAAGTATCAATTTTATTTAATAAAATGTTCACATAGACAATCAAATATTGTACTCGGGGTACATGTGTGAGTTTTCTTTCTGTCTGCACTAAATTGATTACGAATGCCTATACATTCAAGTATGAATCTACAGAGCTTAGATGTTTTTTTATCCATTTAACTGATATATAGTATATTTAGTAATACGGCTTTACTTATGTTTTATCGGTGTTAGTACCGACTAGTTTCGGATCTCGGAGGTCCTTCATCAGGGTGAGTGTAGTGGGATCGCGATAACGTCCCGTTTCTTACTACGGACTGGTACTCGTAGTGCGCGACACTCACCCTGATGAAGGACCTCCGAATGGTCCGAAAATAGTCGGTACCAACACCGATAAAACATGACAGCCGTATTACTAAATAAGTAAATAATGTCTCAAGAAAGTTTTAATAATTTAATTGACAATAACATGCTTTTATAAATTCAAAATTGCATCATTTTTCCTTGTAAAATTTAACTTAACTCACTAATTCATGTGCGTCAAGTTTATGGTAATATTGATGGTTAAAATATCACAAATTCTAAGACCTATCTTCAGTTTATTTAATGTATACATACTTTTTTTTATTTATTGAAGTAGGCGTTACTTTGCGGAAATCCATAATTATACAAATGATTTAAGGTCTCTCTAGTGTTAACTCCGCCAATATTTGTTTTTAAACAATTCGACACGTGTTTGGACTCACACACTGAGTCTCGTGCCAGATTTTGGCGAGACAACACGTCCTGAGGATGCCTCGTGAAACACGTGTCGAATTGTTTAAAACAAATATTGGCGGAATTAACACTAGAGAGAACTTAAATCATTTTTATATTTATACATACTGTATAATATCTTTTATTTACATACTGTATATTATTAAATTATGAGGTAATTATTTTCAATGTAATAAATGATATAATCATCATGGTGCAGATATAAAGAAACTCTCACAGTCAACTCTCCGTTATGCATTTGCTTTATTTGGTTCGGTGTTTAGAATTATGATTTGCATGTTGTATCGTTTGCATCATGATTAGTAGTGGTTTATTATTTATCTTGTAAAACAAAGCATTCGTTTTCAGTTTTTATTATATATATTTTATATAATATAATATATTATATTATATTATATTTTATATGCAAATAAATACACTTACACAATATTATTATAATTATTTAAATGTACATTATATACCCCTTAATCATTATATCACTAATATGAATCATTTTCGCTTTTTTTAACGCAATAATGGAGCATTCACACATAGTCTGACTTCTCAAATTATATATAACATTGCATTTTCATGCATTTAAAAATCAATAAAAAATAAATCTATTGATTAGAATAATAAACAATAGATTTATAATATAAATCAATTATACTTAATTGGTGCAGAAGAAATGAAAGCACAGACACGTCGTTTAAACGTCAGATTAAAATAAAAGACTGAAAGGACATAGATCCCTCGATATCTTAGAGATAATAAAAATGTGCCTTCGAATTCATACGATACAGTTTTAAACTTACTTCGCCTAAGAGTCCAGCTTACCCATACATAATATATCAAAAGAACCAGACCATAATGCGTCTGTCACCTTAAGGTATAATCAACAGATGTCAGACATAAAATTATTCTACTCTGTGTCGGTATGAACTTTCCTATATGACAGGCTAAAGACTCATGTGTGAACTCACTTACATTCACATAAGATATTATATGTATATGTACTATCATACTAATATAATAACATGTATAGTTAGTGTTTGTTGAGAATATTCAAACTGTACGTTTATGGCTTACGTGGCAGGTGGACTTAACGCATACGGCCAACGTGTCGACGGTAATCCTTTGTTTTTTGATTGTTTGTGCTCGTTTTGTCTGTGGAATCGTGGAATGATTTAAATTTGGAATTCGAATGTTATTAATTTTAAAAAAAGATGTTTAATTTTAATATTAATATTTCATTTATATCTTCCATGATTACGGCCGTTTATTTTTGATTTCACATCAATTGAATTATTGTTGGAATATGGCTTGTTAAAAAATATAGAGTTTTGTTGAAAGCTTCATAAATGAAATCTAGAGAACGGAAACAGATGGAACAATTGTGTATTAGTTTGTAATAAATATAAATAAATATCAGTCATTCCACAGTTTCAATTTGAAAGTTTGTGTAAATTATTGTGTGTAGTTTTTTGGTTGGTTTTGGATCTTATATTTTCATTAACTACAACATCTGATTCTTTTTAATTGCCTTGTTGAGCTAATTTTCTCAAACAACTGCATGTTTTAGTCGTATGAACATTTTGTAATCAACGTCAGGTTGCCTTTTTGATATAACTATTGTGATACTGTTCATCATTTCAGCCGGAAGACGTCCAATGCTGGACATATGCCTCCCCTAAATATCGTCATGACGATCGGTCCTGCGCTGCTCTCATCCATCCTACTCCGGCGATCTTGACCAGATCGTCGGTCCATTTTATGGGGGGCCTACCAACACTACGCGTTCCGGTACGTGGTCGCCATTCGAGGACCTTACTGCCCCAACGGCCATCTGTTCGCCTCGCAATCATTTGATCTATGTCGGTTACTTTGCTTCTCCTACGGATCTCCTCATTTCTGATTTGATCTCGCAGGGAAACTCCGAGCATAGCCCTCTCCATTGCTCGCTGAGCAACAGTGAGCTTCCTCATAATGCCCATAGTTAGCAACCACGTCTGTGTTCCGTATGCCATCACTGGCAACACACATTGGTTAACAACCTTCGTCTTCAGACACTGTGATATTTTGGTAGAGAAGATTTTACGGAGCTTCCCGAACGCTGCCCATCCGAGTTGGATTCGACGAGTGACCTCTTTCCCGAAATTGGACCTGCCCAACTAGATTATTTGTCCAAGATGGACGTACTCGTCAACAATTTCGAGAGTACAGTTCCGAACTGTTACGGGAATAGGTGCGACATGGACATTTAACATGATCTTCGTCTTGTCCATGTTCATTTTGAGACCTACTCCTTGGGAAGCTGTATTGAGGCCATCGAGCATATGGCTTAAGTCTTCCATGGTCTCTGCCATGATTTCGATATCATCTGCGAATCGAAGGTGAGTGATGTATTCGCCGTTGATATTGATGCCCAGCCCGTGAAGCTTAAATATCTTCCAATGCAGCGGTAAACAGCTTCGGCGATATAACATCACCTTGTCTGACTCCCCGCTGCAGTCGGATAGGCTTCGAGAACTGATCCTGGAGACGGACTGACATGGTGGCGTTATCATACAAACACTTCAACGCTTCGATATATCGATAATCAATGTGGCACCTCTGAAGAGACTGAAGCACCGCCCAGATCTCGATCGAATCAAAGGCTTTTTCATAGTCAGATCTCATAGAGCAGGTGTCCAGAATTTAGGATTATCGAGTCCTCACCCTGTCTTCGGACCTCAGATAACCCATCCCAACATCCCATCGTAGTCTGCTAAAAACTTCCTCCAGTTCCTCCAACTTCTCGTCGGTCCGCAGTGTTTTGACATTATGTTGCCAGGGCAAATGGTCTTCGTCGGTGGTAGCGAAACCGATCCGGGGATTCTTAGCACCCCCTGCCCCGTCGCTTATGTGGCTGCTACCGTGGCCGCCACGAGCAGGGCCGCCTGGGCCTTTTAGTGTCCTTTTTCATATTTGGGGTGTTTTTTTGCCGTAATCGCCAAACTTAGCAGGCGGGTTGGCGATCGCAGTGGGTGTTGGTGGTTCTCTCGGAAGGATGCTGCTGCCCATCCTTCGTTCTTTAAATCCGTTAGTCGCCTCTTACGATACCCACGGGAGGAGATGGGGTGGTGCTATTCTGGTGCGACACCACACGCAAGTGATACTGTTGGTATTTATATAATATTTCCGTTGATTCAAAGCCTCCCTAATACAACTTTTATTTACTCTGTATTTTGGCGATTCCGTTTAAGTATATATCGAATACCAATTGAAGAAATAAGCTTATTCTTAAGTTATAAATGTGAATATTATCGACAAATTCTATGACAGAACTGTGTTCACACATAATGATTGCATTAAAGTGATACTAATCATACGAAAACATAGGGGGTTTCAACAAATTAATTCAACAGTGCTAAGAAAGATTGCACCTTACCTATTATGTAAATAAAGTGTCGAAGTTTCTTCTATCAGACCATAGATGTTTAATGATTTTAAATTTTCTTGATATTAAAATAGGTTCGAAGGACCATGACACAGGATAAATTTGTATTCAATACATACCTTATATCAGCAGCATTCTAATGAATAAATGAAAATACAAGCTTGTTAACATTTATATACTTAGTAATGCCAGTTGTAAAAAGTTTTTCTAGAACATAATACCGTTGAACTTCGCCATTGGATTTTAATAATAGGCGTCAGAAATTTATTTTCATAAAGTTAAATTTACCGAAAGCATAGCGTTGAATTTTATTAACTCAAATTTACTTTATAACTGCTAAATTACTTTTTTGCAAATACAATTTTTTTTTTCTATTTCGCACATGGTTTTTATGTAGTTTTTGGCTATGACGATGTCGTAAAACTTGATGATTTGATTAACAATTAGTAATGAGTTAAAAACAGAACATTCAACATTTATGTCTACGTTTAATCAAATAGATGTTTTGGTAGTTATCATGTGATAGTTACTCGTAGAATCATCAAGTTAGATCGACACTGCTTGCATTTGGAATGTAGTTAGTAGTTGGCATGGCGTAAGCATGCACCCGTAACCGTTGACTGTCTCGACTCGGACAAGTTCAGAACGTACATCCATACACGCCAGTCAGACTAACCTGTGCGTATTGCTCAGTCTATTCGCTTACTATGCTCTATGTAGCTCTTAGTCACATAGATTAGAGGGTGGCATGGGTATATTCTCTAAGATTTGATATATTTTATTCTTTTATAAATGATAAATGCTCTAAGCTATCTAGATATTTTTATTTTTATCCTGCTCTATAGAATTTTCAAATTGATTGTGATTTGTTATCTTAAGCTTAATAAAGAGTTTGAACTCGAGAGCGAGTTTTATTAAGGTGTTTGAAAAGTCTATATAGCGGGTAAAATATCTGGATAGTTTGAACTCTGAATTCCGGCGCGGTGGATGCCCATGCCTCATCCCCGACTGCACTGTAAAGGCGGCATATCATTATCGGACGAGTAACGTAACGTTCTGAACTCGAGTCGAGGGGCGGCGGCGCCGGCGCTTCTCCCCGCAGCTCCCCGTGTCCTTCTGTCCGTAGGCCGCACGATAGTAGCGAGCACTCGGACGAGCTCGCCCGATTATACCCCTGACGTGAGCGCCGCGCACAGGTCCAACCCGGGCACGCCCACGCAGCCGCGGAGGCCCGACTTCATCGGCGGCCGGACGTCGCCGCAGCGCCGCTTCCTGTCTGAGGGGGAGCTGCTGCGGGACGAGGACATCCGCGAGCTGGCCTCGTCGCCGCAGCGGGGCGGGTACCTGTGGGCGGAGCGACCGCCCGCGCCCTCGCCCGCGCCGGCCCGGCGGCGCCCGCCCGTGCCGCTGCGGCCCGCACGGCCGCTGTCGTTCGTGCGAGCGCTCGAGGTGCAGGAGCAGCTGGAGCGGGCGCCGCAGCTGGAGCCGCCCGAGCGCGCCTCCGTCTACGACTGCAACTACGAGATATCCGTCTGAGACAGACACTTGACTCCCTATTACCCGAATAGGACTGTTACAGAACGACCCGTCGCCCGCGCCCCGACCGCATCCAACGCACAACCGGTCATGCCATATTATAGTGAAGTGTAGGACGAGTGACTCGTGTATGTATATTTGTGTATGTCCGAGTGTAGATATTCCCCGCGTTGTGACGCCGTGAGATAGTTCGATATAGATGTAAATTGTATCTATTTATATTATTAATATTAAGACGTTGATTTTATCACAGCTTTGAGACTTGCAGAGAATGCACTCAGCATTGGGAGCGGCCGAAACTTCAGATTATTAATGGTTAAAAAGATAATCTTTGATTTGTTTGCAAATATACCGGGTTCAATTAACAATAAAATAAGCATAAACAAATTTTTGTGAGACTTACTTGATTTGGTATATTCTGGCATAATAAAACACAATAAAACGCTTAACAAATTAATCAAAACTAATCACTGATCTACATGTTGGTGCTGTATCATTTATGTGTGTATTTCTCCAATATGTGTTCGTATATTCACAATGTGGTCCAATTGGAAGGTTTTTGACTCAATTTTATTTTAAGTTTAACACTATTGTAATTAAGAAGTCCGTGCAGTGCCAAATATTGTGTGGGGAGGGTAGTTTAGTAAAATGTTCAACTCAATTGGATTATAATTTCAAACAACTATCTAGAACTGTCTATTTTGACATAAGTGTTATTGTCCTTTCCAAGGTTCAAGGTGTATTTGTGACGTGTCGGTCGCTGATTGGCTGCACCTGTTCGTATACACATACGAAACTGGTTTTAGAATTTACTCGTCGAAGAGTATTAGTTTGCTTATTAATTTATCGTTTGTAGTTAGTTATATTTATATTATGTAGATTGGACAAAAGGACATTAACAAAAGTGACATAATTCGATGAAATTCTAAATTGCTGGCTACTCTAAATTTGTATTTAGACAATTTTATCGTTTGATTATCCACACCTCGCGTTTTGCTATAAAATTTAGAAGTAACCCACAATAATATTATTACATAATATAATTATGAAAATCATTGCATTTATGGAATCTCTGGTGAGGCGCCAAAATTCATCAAACATAAAGAATACATAAGTATGTATTTCTTTAAGCGTTTTAGCCATTGTTTTAAATGGGATTAATAAACGCATTTGGAGTGATATGTAATAGATTCATTTGACATAAATCCTGTTTACACGATTTATTTATAATACAAACAAAAAAATAATAATAATAATATAAATTATATGACAGAGGCACCCTTTCAAATTAAGTTTGATACCTTAAAAGTAAATACAATGACCTTACAGCCTGTTCTTATACAACGTACAGTTACTTTGAAAGAAATCAGTAGGGTCAATGTCTTAAACTCTCAGCTTCGTGACACTCTCGTTCCTCTTCATCCCGTTTCACTGTATACCATTTCAAATTTTAGAGAATAGAAATTATAGGAACACCAATTATTTTAGTGCATTATGGTGTAGAAATTTATTTTTTTAAATATTTTTTAACGCGCCTGGAAGATCTCGTAGCACCGAATTTCCGACCGCCGGCAAGTACTTAGATTTGTGATTCGAAATAATGTTTTAGATGGATGATTTTTATTTTAGTTATTATATTATTTTTGTATTTTATTTTACATGTACTGTTATTAATTAATTTGCAATGACAAATATGAATATATTGAAAACCGTATTCAGAAGCGTATTAAATAGATAATTATGAGAGATGATTGTTTTAGTTCCAAGACTGACTACTCTATTGTGTTGTAAGTTTTTTATTTATTTTGTCGGACTTTTTAGGTCTTGTCCAGAGGCGTGCATACCTCGTTATGAACCTAAATAAATATAGCACTAGTGTTAAAGTTAATTTGGGTCTGTTATTTTATAATCGAACTATTATTTAACACCCACTCATAGATCGCTAGATACTAAATACCTACGGTAAGCAGTCTTTTCATATTCCAAACCTCAACTAGGACTAGTTAGATCCACAGTGCCTACCTTACTAGAGAACCAATGCACGCCCCTGGTCTTGCCTTAAAGTACGGACAGACGTGCTCACTACTAGCACGAAAGCATGCTTTTATTGAGCATGTGCTCATTAGTAGCACGTGTGTACTGTAATGAGCATACTTATTTAGAGCGTGCTTAAAAAACAAACGACGTTTGATTTTCGAGCATGCTACCTGCGGCGCGGGTAGAAGGAGGCGTGCTCCGAGCGCGTCTGAACAGGTTTGCTTATTAGCATGCTATTATCGATTTGATCTCGATCCGCGGCAGGCGACTATGATTATTTTATTGAGTTCTGTATGGATATCACTGTCACTATATCTTTGTACATCGATTTTGTCCAAGAGCCTGGTGCCATATAGCAGCACATCTGTCCGGTAACGTTTGCTTTGAGAAGCTCATTTATGAGTATGCTTAAGCAAGCATGCTTATTGCTGGCAAATGTGAACAGTTGCATGAGCATGCTCACTTTAAGGATACTTAAACGCACGCTTTTTTTGAGCACGTCTGTCCGTACCTTAATGAGCACGTCTGTCCGTACCGTAATTATGTGCGAATAGAATAGAGACACAGTCTTGGACGTATTGAAATGTTACTATCGGTGATCGTAATTTTGTTTTGTATTTTTTTTTATATTTGAAATATTTGTAAGTCCTGACCGTCACTTGCGGGTTTGAAATGAAAGAGGCAAGTCGCGTTTAGTTTTAATAATTGACTTTAATAAACAAACTCGGTGTTTATTTTAAAAATAGAGCCAAGCTTACACTAATAAACTAAAATAGTATAACACATATTTATTATGGAATGAGAAGACCATCGGACATACGCTTGTATATGAGTACCGATTTGCAATTGAACGAATCGGTACTACCGCTAACGGTGGTGGGGTCGCTGCTCTTTACCGTATCTCCGTTGCGCTGTCTAGCGGTCAAGTTGAGTCACTATTTGTGTTACTATTATAAGCCACATTAACACATTTAACATAATATTACAAATATTTGAAAAATCGAAACAACTGACTGAAAACTACTTTTTTTTAGTTTGAGTCTAGCAATTTAATGTATTTAAGAGCAGTCGTTTTCGTAGAATATAGGCTTATAGGTAGCATTGACTCTGCATTTTTTTTATTATGAATGCAGTGCCGCTCAGGATTCTTGAAAAACTCAAAAGTTCTGAGCGGCACTACAATTGCGCTCGTCACCTTGAGACATGAGATGTTAAGTCTCATTTGCCCAGTAATTTCACTAGCTACGGTGCCCTTCGGACCGAAACACAGTAATTAAGTTTGTATATTTTTTTCCTTATGCTATTAAACGCAGCGGTAACAGGGTTAAGTTTATTCTTAACGCATAACAACCGTATCATAATAGTAATTCCTCTGGTGTTCAAAGAGTTCCTCTGCGTCGGTGATCCCCTACTCAGGGGACTTGATAGCTATCAATAAAACCATAATATTATGTGTGTTGAGCTGTACATTTATTGTTACATAGTTTGGTTAAACAACGTTTAGTTTCGTGGTGTAAGCTCGGCTCGCAATTAGTTTTAAAAATGACGTAGCCCATTTGGTCGGGATTCGAGATTTGTATGTATGTACATAAAGCAATATAAGTAATAATTTATATATAAAATTGTACCGAATATATAAATTGGATACAGAGCGCGCATGTGACGAAGAAATTCATGAATATTTTTTTTTATTGAGTCAGGCGAATTTTTGCGGAAATCTGTAATGTTATCCACAATAAAAAATGTTCCACCAATCCACAACATGAGAGTTGAACAAGACATACCAAGATTTACGAACCCTACGTCATTCGAACGGTTGGCTCAGTTGGAAGAGCGTGCGGACGGAACCCGGTAACGGGTTTGAGTCCCGCATCGTTAAAACACGAGTCACATCGGGTTAGAATTACACGCATATTAATCCATTAAAAAGTGTTCTATTTTAATTTAATTAATCCTAGAAGTGAGGGTGATCAATTTATTAATATGTAATTAATATGTTCATGTTTTCAAATACGCGCCCTCTGTAGCTTAATTATATAAACTCTAAAAGACCCGTATTCTAGAAGGTTAGTGAATTTAACTATGTATACTATATTCGAAATAGATTGAAGTTGTATAGACAGAGCTTAAACCTTTTTCACCACTGGTAGGTAATTGTGATAGCAGGTACTTAAGTGAGAAAAATCACTAAGAAAACCGTTATCTCCAGAAGTGCCCTATAAATATTTTCTTTTTGTCTCAATATAGATCGATTCTCATCAAACATTTGTAGAGAACAAATCTACCAATCTCAATTTTTACTTTTTCAATTGCGCCGTTTAGTAGGTCGCTATAAAATAAATAGTAGTCAAAAAACTAAACAACACGCTTTTTATAGAAAACCGAACTAAAAAATAGAAAATTTATTTTGAAATTTAAAAACTAGCACCATTTCCTGCCGACGATAGATGAACATTGAATAAATTAACAAAAATCTCAATGTGCAAATTGAAAAATGGAATAATTTTATCAAATTAATGTATTGTCCTAGGTCCTCGATAAATCTACGAAGTTTGAACGAAATCTGGCCGTTTAAAGTGAGTCAAAATCGCGCCCAGATGTGTCGGTTACAAACAAACATACATACATGTGAAGGTAATATAAAGCGTGTACAAATTTAATAAATAATTTAATCCAGACCTGTCTGTCATACTACATAATAAGAAATAAATGAGAAAAACAATATAGTAACAGACGCGGTATGCAATATGTTCATAGTAACTTCTAGAATACGGGAGTAGTGTTTGCTATTGTAACTCGCTAGTTTGCATATACTATCCCCCTTATTCATAATGGTCCGCTAACTTTAAACAGCCGCTAAGGAGTGTTTTTTCTCATTATGACTTAGGTCAATAGAAGAAGACAGAGTGCGAATTAGCAATCCTTTAAGTTAGCAGACTATTATGAATAAGGGGGTATATATTTAACTGTTGATAGTTGTACATAATATATTTATTTACTATAAGAGTACGTGGCCGTACGACGTGAAAATTAGATAGAAGTATTAAAAAGCGTTCATATATTGAAAGCCCTAAAGCGTTTTATATTTATTGTACATAGAAAACGCGACGGTCGATATTGAACTGTAAATATGTAGGATTAAGGTGTAATATGTAAATCGTTAGTTGTGAATGTAATTACGAATGATTGTTTTTCAATAGTGCCTGCATTACTGGATTTCCTGTTCGACATATCAGTAGAACCCCAACCTTTTTATTGGCTTTGGTATTTCGTGTTTAATTGTTGCAATGTGGATACTACCAAATATATAATTGATGAAACGCCGACTTAGACTGATCTCCCATGATAATAAATTTTATTTGCTGCAATTATGTCCATACCAATCACGGACGCGACAACAAAAACGCGTCTACCCACTGACCTCTAGTCTCTACTATATACTGGACTGGCGGCTGTCAAAGTGCTTTTGTGCCTGTTTGATATTCGCCATTTTGGCGCTGTTGGCCATGTAGCGAGAGTCTACGGTACTGAAACTAGTGTTGACAACCTCAGCAAACATCGATAGATGGAGGGAAACTATAAAGAAAAATAATTGTGTACTTTATTACGTTGATTCTTGAAGTATATATAACACGAAAAACGAACGATATTAATTCAAATTGCAAAATACTTCACAGTATTGTACGTTCCTTTGCCTTCCAGCCATTTGTATTATACGCGAGTGGCGCTTCAAATAGGCACAAAAAATTTGCCGTCAAATATATGGAACAGCCTGTCCGATGGTATTTATACAGGTCAGTGATACCAATTTTTTCCTTTATATCTTGCTTGTGACCTGTGAATGAATAATTTAATTATAATATGATAGTTATTATTATGAATTCCTCAGCATGTTAACGGCCTATTGTTTGTGTGCTATTCATGTCCTCTGACTATCCACATTCCGTTAAGCCTAAGTGACAGTACACACCAAAGAGTTTAACGTAAGATAAATATAAAATTCTTTTAAGTATGACGTTATCATAATTATCTGGTAGAGTTTGTATGAATTGCGGGTCTGTTGAAGTAGTATTTGATATTGGTGTGTACAGCTGTACAAGTTTATTTTACGTACTTAATTCTGATCGTGTTGTTATAAATGACTTAATCCCATCTTCCAACCTAGGTCGGAAGTTGGGAAGTTTGTGTCATATTCCAACCTCTGCCAGGTTGGAAAGTGGGAATTCTTTGTCTTAACAATGTTTGTACTTTCAAACAGTCAATAATGCGGTACATTAATCGACATTTTACAAATTTACGTTGTTCTGTCAATAAACGGTTCGAGAGATATGGTAAATGCGTGAGTGAGTGTGTGGGTGGGATCGTGACATGACAAACTATATATGTGAACCTTCCTTGAGCTTCAATGAATCTATTACAAAAGAGTTTATTGAGATCGATCGAATAGTTCAGGAGTTATTAGGGAACATACAAGCATACATTCTCTTTTATATATATAGATAGATTGCTCGGATACAATTATTGGTGGTGTTCCGAAAATTTCGTCTAAAAGGTATTCTTAAATATTATTGTAACGAAATTTTTTTTTATATTTGTATATAAAAAATATAATATGTTCATTGTTTACATATTATAGTGAAGTTATAAATGATATCTTAATATGTTCTTTGAACTTAATATGTTCGTTGAATTTTTACAGGAATACCTAAAGACAAATTTGGTCAATTTTGGTGTGAAGTGGTAAACACTATCGAAAACTATAATTAAAAACAGTGTTCTAAGATTGTTTATATATTGTTTTTCCGGAGTCATTAAATTTGTCACGTTCTTAATAATTCTATAATCTATTAAAATACTCATGTTTATTTTGCCAGCCACTGTATATCAATGACAGTTTGGAAGGTGGTTACAAAAATAATAAGAATGATGTATTCCCACTATCAAACCTGGCATAGGTTGGAAGACGACACATAAAGTTCCCAACTTCCAACCTAGGTTGGATGATGGTAATAAGTTTTAAAAATATAGGACTGTTGAAATAAATTTCACTTGAGTTATGCTTTGTACTAGCCGATACTCGTACTGTGTTAGCATCTGTTAGCACTCGCACGTAGAAAACAATGTAATTTCCTGATTTCGTGGTGAAATTTGGGTTTTAGCAATATCGTCGTTAAGTGTGCTGTAATAACACAAATGCAATACAAATTTCAGAGAATTTACTATTGACACAGTTTTTAATGTATCGATTCAAATAAATAACGCATGTGATGAGTGCTTCTGTTTTCTGTGTGCAGTACAATTATATAGATCGCATAGCATCACAAGAATCACAAGTTTCACCAAGTTTAATAATATATAATGTAAAATAACATATTGTATCATTCTGTTACCACTTAAATGTATGTTGTGTAAAGTATCTTTTAATATAATTGTTGATTTATACTTAATGATAATAAAATGTCTTCGGTCTTCTGATATCTATGTGTAAGTTAATATATTATTATAGCTCAAAATGGGTCTTAGCCCGTGTCGGGAGTTGCAAGTGTGTTAGAGGAGTTCCTAGTCAGTATCCTGGCTGCCACTGTCTGTAATAGACGTGTCACATCACATAGCAGAAGTTTCAGTTTATTTATATTTTTCGAGACATTGTTTTCTGTCAACGAACAACCATGACCGCAAAATGTCTGCAATCGCTAATTGGGATATATGCGTAACTCCACTTTGCCAAAGCAGCCCTTCCAATGAATATACTTTTCTGGAGGTTACTTATATAAAAAAATTGTGTGTTTGTGTGTGAGTTCTTATGTACACACGCAAGAAGTTATACTTCTCTAACGTAACAAAAGAAATCCTTAAAATAATTAAGATATTATTATATTACATTCAATCGATGAAAATATTATTATAAATTAATTAATGTTTATTTCAAATATCATTAAATTATTTTTATACATTAAGAAAAAATGTTTTTTTTTTTATTTTACAAATTATACATATTTACATTTATTTAATTCTCTGCTTATGGTAGCTGAAGTATGATACAAATGGTTTAGTTGACCAGCTAGCGTCAGGATGTCGAATTTGCGAGACGGTGTGCGCGCGCATCTTAAAAGTTCACTCTAGTATTTTTTCCCTAACGCGCTAAAATAATTTACAAAAATGAAAATTTATAACTAACATGGTCATGTTAATAATAAGAATGAAAATAAGTGCTAAAATTTCAGCATTCTTATTATTTTGGAACAACTGATCGTATCGCATTCACGATGATGACGGAACAATGTATAGACTGGGGCCTCGTTGCAATCGTTTGTTAACTCTTCCCAACTTGGTAAAAATAACTGATCTGGTTGTTATGTTTCATGTCATATTGCAATATTCTTAGATAATAAATACGTCTAGGTAGACTCTTGCTGTTAGACAACCGATAAAAACAGGCCAGGAACATTAGTTTAGTGTGCGTGACATGCTACGTCTTACACTCGCGATTTGTATGACACTTTGTGTGCGTGAATTGCTCTAAAAGAGTTTTGTATCAAACTCAATCATTTTTGACGTTTTCATAGCTGTCATAGTCTTTGTTAACGTATAAATAAATGATCTAAGGCAATAATAATATTATTACACAGTATGGTTGGACCTGAAATGCACATTTCAAAGATAATTAGATACCGAAAAACATCTCTCGCTGTTCGAACTGGCTAATAATAATTGTTAATACAGTAATCTATTTATTATATTATATACAATATCCCAATAGTGGTTGCGCAGGGATCATTTGCTAGCCTAAACTTTATGCATCGCGAGTCCGTAGTAACCCAAGCATTTCATTACAAGAGCTTAATATTAATGTTTTTTTACAATTATTTAAAATAAGTACCGTAGTATGTATTAGTGAGTTAGTAGAGTTCGTTGTGCGAGTCAGGCCCGGCCGTACGGTCCATACGTAGTCTCGATAAATATGAATCTAGCGCCATTGTAATCTAGGACTTGTTACACATTTGTTTGAGTGTTGTATGAGTACATTGACAGAGATCGTTTAATTATCTAATTGTGCGGACAGTGTTTTATTTTTGTATTTTGATAAAATTTGTGTAAATAATTTTCTTATTTTATTGATATTAAACTCAATTAATCATACTGTGTTTTACTGTGTGACTTTTATTTTTGGCGAAGCTGTCAAATTCATTAATTGATAGAATTGTCGATAAAAATGCGATGTGGCGTCGTGTTCTTCTTAGACCATACTTATTTATTGTCTGTATCCATATACAATCTGACGTGCCCGAGTTCCGATCTTATGCAGCCCATCTCTTTTGTTCTCAGCAGATAACAAAAATGCTATAAAATTTTTGGTGAATGGATACCCGATTTATTTGAAATAATAAATCAAATCGGAGAAGAGCTTTTTAGTAGAGGTTTATTTGTAAAAAATGACATAATCCTACCCCAAAGAATAGAAAATACTAATGGCACCTCCACTAAAAATTCCTTAAATAAATAAAAAGCCTTTAAAATTCCTTATAAATTCGCACAATATGAAAAACAGTTACGTTAATCAGGAACATTTTGCAAGTTAAAATGTGGTTCCTTTCGATCGAGTGTGGTGAAATTTATTGGTTCTCCCCAATGATATTTAAAAGTACAGATAGGTTACGTAGACAACATTCGGTGTTTGAAAATGATACACTAACGCACACATGAATAATTTAACATTGCAATAGCACACTACATTACAATTATACGTCAAAGAAGGATAGTAAATGCAATTATCGCAAGCGAAAAAGAGATAACTCTAATTTGCTAATTGTTTCGTATTTGTATAGAGAAAATACAGTTAATTCTGATTTTATGATTATTTACCGTACACCGTGATTTATGCCTAAATTACGATTCATTCATGAGTCCATTTAGTAAAAGCTATAAAGTAGTAAAACTGCATTGAAATTAGGTAGATAATGTGTCATTGACTTTATATAAAAAAATAATTTAATATTGATTATAATATATAGAGCCACATTGATGATGTTAATTATTTATATATAAAATAATAAAAAAACATACAGAGACCAAAACAAAACCGAATGGTATCTACAGTAAGGTATGTCTTTTTGTTGAGGGTTTATTACAATAAGGTAATGGGAGAAGAAGAAAATGATCCATTGATTCTTCTGCAGTTAGCAAGGGATATACTGAAAAAACTACTACGTAAACAAATAGCACTCACTGTCTACATCCGCTACCTACCCTAAAACTTGTTTTAGTAGTTTGATAGTTCAGCTACCTATATATGCACTTGTTTATTAAAAATTATTACATTCACTGCAACAATGACTTTTACATTATATCCTAAAATATTCTACTAACGCCGATCGCTGCCAAGCCGATCATAGATTAACGTATAGAAATGACAAAATATTGATGCTGTCTGTTGCGGTACAATCGATGTAGAATATTTTAGGAAAGTATGTAAAAAAGTAATTGTTGCAGTGAATGTAATAATTTTCAATAAACAAGTGCGTATATAGGTAGCTGAACTATCAAACTACTAAAACAAGTTTTAGGGTAGGTAGCGGATGTAGACAGTGAGTGCTATTTGTTTACGTAGGAGTTTTTTCAGTAACACTGTCCCTTTCAGTATATCCCTTGCTAATTGCAAAAGAATCAATGAATCATTTTCTTTTTCTGCTATTACCTTATTGTAATAAGCCCTCAACAAAAAGACATTTATAAATAATATAAGATACAAAAAGTAACAATTGTAATCCTAAAACTTTTTGGGAGCCGTCGTTAATAAAAATGGAAACCTTACTGTAGATACCTTTCGGTTTTGTTTTGGTGTCTGTATGTTTTTCATTATTTTATGTATAAATAATTGATATCATCAATGTGGCTATATATTATAATCAATATTAAATTAATTTCTTATAAAATAAATTGGTTCTCCCCAATGATATTATAGTATTAAACCTCCTCAATGATATTATAGTATTAAAACAGGTAGATATGTCACTAGCGCGCCGAAATTCAATCCCCTGAATTGAGTCAATTGGTTCCTTTGGTCGTAGTCGCTCTCTCGATACGAAAACGCTACACACGCGTTTGTAGTTGACAGAATTGCTTACAACTTGATATAGGTACAACATTAAAATGCCGTCTTGTGTTATGGGAAGATGCACTGATGATACGAAAGTAAAAAAAATCATAGAATTACATACCACAGTTCAGAAATAATGAATTATAACATTTTATTTGATTTCATTATTTATCTAACAAAATATATATGTGGCCATGACAACGCCGATCGCTGCCAAGCCGATCATAGATTAACGTATAGAAATGACAAAATATTGATGCTGTCTGTTGCGGTATGATCGAGGTAGAATATTTTAGGAAAGTATGTAAAAAAGTAATTGTTGCAGTGAATTTAATAATTTTCAATAAACAAGTGCGTATATAGGTAGCTAAACTATCAAACTACTAAAACAAGTTTTAGGGTAGGTAGCGGATGTAGACAGTGAGTGCTATTTGTTTACGTAGGAGTTTTTTCAGTAACAATGTCCCTTTCAGTATATCCCTTGCTAATTGCAGAAGAATCAATGGATCATTTTCTTTTTCTCCCATTACCTCATTGTAATAAACCCTGAACAAAAAGACATTCATAAATAATATGAGATACAAAAAATAATAATTGTAATCTTAAAACTTTTTGGGAGCCGTCGTTAGTAAAATTGTAAAAATGGGACCCTTACTGTAGATACCTTTCGGTTTTGTTTTGGTGTCTGTATGTTTTTCATTATTTTATGTATAAATAATTGATATCATCAATGTGGCTATATAATAAAATCAATATTAAATTAATTTCTTATAAAATCAATGACACATTATCTAATTAACTTAACTTCAATGCAGTTGTAGCTGTAGCTACAACCAATAATATCAATTAATACAAATGTCTAATACCTAACTTGTAACGTAGCATTATAGATCGAAGAAATAGTAATCGTGCATAATAACTATAATAAGCGTATGCCGAAAGATTCGTTCTGACAAGAACATTTTATGTTATATAACGTAATATTAGCTCTGATAAGAACCATTTCATAATGCTGTACATCAACTCATAGAATCATACAGATCACCAGTAGTCAACTCAGTGAAGTTTCAAGCATCGTACTTTCTCTCGACGATCGCAGATATACGTGATCAGTCATATGCTCCGCGTTACACAACCGCACAGCAAGCCCGAGCGGACTCGACTGACGAGTGAAGCGTCGAGACTCGATCGCTATTCATGCAATTTTAATCAATGAGCGACAACGTAGGTGCGGAATGCTCATTGACATCGTATGATCGAGGTTCGACGCGAGTTTAAACAAACTGCGATAGCATTAGTTTTAGAGCGAGATAGAACATATAATATTATTCTCAATTCTTATTGAATGAAACGTTTTACTATTGGTTAAAATGTAAGCTTTAGTATTGGTGTGTATTTTCTGAACTTGTAAATATTTTTTAAGTAACGATTGTAATTGGGTAACTAGTTTTAAGGATTTTGTATATATATCGTGTAACCTTTTAATAAAATATATCTTCCACATATTCCTCACAGTCAAGCAGTTGTTTTATTTAATCGCCAAACGCTCAGTCTCTAAACAGTTTTACTACTTTATAGCTTTTACTGCATGAACTCATGAATGAATCGTAATTTAGGCATAAATCACAGTACGGTAAAAAATCATATCTGATGAATTTAATGTATTTTTCTATTCAAATACGAAGCAATTAGCAAATTAGATTTATCTCTTTTTCGCTTGCGATAATTGCATTTACTGTCCTTCTTTGACGTGTAATCGTAATGTAGTGTGCTATTGCAATGTTAAATTATTCATGTGTGCGTTAGTGTATCATTTATAAACACCGAATGTTGTCTAGGTAACCTATCTATACTTTTAAATATCATTGGGTTCTCCAAAGATTTAGTATTTTTAACCTTACCGCGGCAGAGAGTCGCTCATCGTTTCTAAAGCTGCAATAGGTAGGTGGTACCAATAGAGGCTAGTCTGAGGGCATTATAGCTTATTGCTTGTGGTTCTGAATTTAGTTCGGTGGCCACCAGACTACTGAGCCATAACATATAATAGTTTATATCGCAGCTGTGTAAACCAATAGTGCCGTATTCGGGGCAAGTACCGATGTCTTACCTATCATCAATGCCATAAGGATATATAGGTACTAAGGAGCGCTCCAACTGAGCTGAATTTAAAGAATGTTTTGTGAGGCCTATATTTATTAAAGATTAACATAATGATTATTCTTACTGTCGACCCATAACAATACCTACTGTTGTTACTGGACTGATTTTTTGAAAAGTATATTTATGTGGACAAATAAGTTCATAGTTTTAACAGGAAGATTGAAGTATTACTAACAACAAAACCTTTTATCCAAATTTACTGACGAGGTAAACAATAATTAGATCTTAAAAAACACGTTTAGCATTATTTATAGACTTTTCTCGTGCCTAAGATTCTCTGTTGCACAATCAATTTATTAACAAGCTATACTTTTATGAAGTCCGAGATCTATTACTGGAGTGGTGTAGTAACTACATATCTAAAAAATCGAACATTCAAAGTGAAAACCGACAATTCGTTTAATAAGCCTGTCACGGAGAGAAAGGGCGCTGCTCAAGGTTCAGTATTAGGGCCGCTACACTGTCTTTTATATGTGAATAACATGACAGATATGATAATACACTGAACCTGTTTCTACTTTGACGACACTTATCTCGTAATCGCGGACAAAGATCCAATAAAGGCTTGTGATTTTATACAACAGGATCTATTCAAATAATTAAAAATGCTTCAAATAAAATAAAAATGACTTGGAAAGTCATTAACTGGGAATCTGGAAGAGCGAAAAACTGCAAGTTTGAATATAATCTAATAATAAGCAATACAAAAATCCACTCTGAGCAGGAAGTAACTTCTGCTTTTGAGAATTTTTTTTCTGACATTCCAGTTTCCATCTCAAGCACCCTTGTCTCCTCCACCAGTGTTGCCGAGTCACTTCTTTTGGAAAATATTAAGGAATGTAAACAAAATTTCAAATTCAGTGTTGTTAGCCCAGCAGAAATAATTAAAACTTTCAGATCCTTAGAAATGAAAAAAACTGCTGATGTATGGGGCATATCTGTAAAAATAATAAGTTCTGTTATTGACGTCATAGCACCATATCTAGCACTAGTTTTTAATAGCTGTATTGAACATGGCGTGTTTCCTGACCTTCTGAAGTATAGTAAAATTACACCAATATTCAAATCGGGACTCACTTCTGACCCGAATAACTATCGCCCTGTTTCGGTGTTGCCAACCCTTAGTAAAATTTTTGAAAAATTTATTTTAAGCCAAATGCTTACTCACTTTAACACTTATAAGTTACTTCATATAAAACAATTTGGCTTTACTAGGGGACGCTCGACTACGGATGCAGGTGTTGAACTCATCAGGAATATTTTTGAGGCCTGAGAGGAATCACAGAATGCACTTGGTATCTTCTGTGATTTATCTAAGGCTTTTGATTGTGTTCAACATTCAACGCTGGTCAGGAAGCTATGCCACTATGGTATAAGAGGATCTGCACTCGATCTTCTGATCTCATATTTAAATAATAGGATTCAAAGGGTTGAGGTGAATGGCAGGAGATCTACTGGGACTCTCAGTATGGGGGTACCACAAGGGTCTATTCTTGGACCCTTCCTCTTCCTAATTTATATAAATGATCTACCTAACCTTGTAGAAAAAAAAACACAAGGTGGTATTGTTTGCGGATGACACTTCACTTATATTCAAAGTGAAACGAAGCCAAGTTTTATATGACGAAGTAAACAATGCTCTATCTGACATCGTGTACTGGTTTAGCGCCAATAACTTATTGTCAAATAATCATAAAACCAAATATATTAAATTCACCGCGCCAAATGTCAAAAATGTAGATGCGAATATTTTATTAAATGGAGAGGTGGTAAAACCAGTGGAATCTGCTATATTTCTTGGCATTACTCTTGACTCCAAATGGAAGGATTGGCGAATAGGCTTAGTTCTGCAGCATATGCGGTTAAGAAAATTAGCCGGTTAACTGACATAGATACGGCGAGATTAGTATACTTTAGTTATTTTCATAGTATTATGTCCTATGGTATATTGTTATGGGGCAGTGCGGCCGATATTAATACTATCTTTGTGCTGCAGAAGAGGGCTATTCGCGCGATTTATAACCTAGGTCCTAAAGAATCATTAAGAGAAAAATTTAATGAAATAAACATTTTGACTGTTGCTTCTCAAAACATTTTTGATAATGTTTTGTATGTTCATAAGCACATTGAGGAATTTTCTAGAAACTGTGACATTCATAATGTTAACACGAGGAACAAACACAAACTTGTTATGCCTACTACTAGGTAGGGTCGAGTTAGTAAGTCTTTTGTTGGGCGATGTATCTGCTTCTACAATATGATCCCAGAAAATGTACAAAACAAATGTGTTACGAAATTTAAAAGAATTGTTAAAAAACGTTTGTATGGGAAAGGTTATTATAGCATAAACGATTTTCTTAATGCCACCACGGACTGGGAATAAAGCGAACACCCTCAGGCTCTTTAATCATATATGTTTATTGTACGATATAACATTGTAATCCATATTTTATATTTAAAAAAAAACCCGCTGAGCTTCTTGCGCCCATTCTTCTCAGGTCTGAGGCAGTCTCTTTTGAATGGGTGGTAGATTTTGACGTTCAATAAGTGATTTTAAATCCTATTTTGAATAAAAATATTTGAATTTGAATTAAGATCCTTACCGCCTTCTGTCATGTTCTAAATCGAAGTAAAACAAAGCTCCTAATGATAAAATCTCCCTAGGTATATTAAAGAAAAAACCAATCAAAAACCTAATTTCACGAATATGTCTGGTTACATATTTTATGATTTACGTAACTAAAATCTGAGTAAAGTCTAAGTACGCTCTATAGATCCCAGCCTCAGTCACGATAAATGAAAAGACTACGCTAACCTACTGTGCAGACTGCAGTGCCAAAGAAAAAAAAAGTAAATGTCAAGTGTCACCCGTCAATGTTGTAAAATTGTTGGTCTTTTCTTGTCGACGGCTAACGAGAATGTGAGTTTCGAAAAGATTTTGAAATTAATCTATAAAAATCTAGAAGATATTAATGAAAATTTCTTTAGCTTTTAACAAAAACCTAATTTAGTGAGTTATAGTGTGTGGCTGTGAATTTATTTTACTCAGCTGACAAAGTAAACTTTACATTGACGTTCCATGTATATAATTCTGTTTACCGTTCTTAGTTTTATTTTGTTTTAAAAAGACTGCTCCTAACTTCTTCAGAGTTAGAAAGTTTGCCATAGATTAATGTTTTTAAGTTAGGAAATATGAGTGTGTTTACGTCTTGCCGATTTAAAACGGAGGTTATGTTGTTTTACAGATCCATCCAAGATGGGTAAGATTATGAAACCAGGAAAGGTGGTGCTGGTCCTCAGTGGCCGGTACGCTGGCCGAAAAGCCATTGTAGTAAAGAACTACGACGAAGGCACATCAGACAAACCCTATGGTCATGCCTTTGTTGCCGGCATCGACAGATATCCTAGGAAAGTCCACAAGAGGATGGGCAAGAATAAAATTCACAAAAGATCGAAGGTCAAGCCTTTCGTTAAGGTAGATATAATTTTTTAATGTTTTCAATTTGAGGTTATGTTTATGTTAAGTAGAAGATAACAATTTGTATATTATAAAAATCTAGTCTATGGATAAGAATGAGAGTGAGGCAAACTCTTGATCTCAACTCAATAGGTATTCTCACCTTTCTTAAACTCTATTTTATATATTGCTTTGATATATTTTTTAATTAGTTATTCCTGTTATTATTATTTGACAACCAGCCCAGTGATTAAGTGTCCCTGCCTACTAAGCTATAGGTCCCGGGTTCATGTAAAGGTGTGTGAATATTATTATTATTAATGTCTTGTGTGCTAAACAAATAAGAGTACTAACTAAACTGGTCTCATGGCAACGGTAGAAAATAGGAGGTTAAAAATCAAAGATTTCAGTTTGAATAATTAATTAACAGGTGTAGGGTGTGTAAATCAAGAAAAATCTCATCCATTATATTGCTAAAAGGTTTTTAGGGTTTTAGGCTTACATTGGTTTATTGTATACATTTAAAAAAACTTACCCTTTAAAATAGTGTAATAATGGTTCTAAAAGCCTTTATTTTCATTTTTGATTAATTGTTTGAATTAATAATTAATTTGTTTAAATTTTCGGACATTAAATTGATGAGGACATTTGGTTGTGAGTAGAGTCAGGTTGACCTGAGAAAGGCTAGTTTCTTCTTTAACCTATTCCATCAGTTTGGTGTTCTTTCCACTTTTGGTCTAAGAAATTGATTAAAATATACAGAAATATTCTAATCTGTTGATGTGTATCTGCTCATCTCTTACCTATGTATGTATACTATTATACAATAGATTTCTCTCAATTATCTTTCTGTATATGTCCTATGGAATACTATCATTTTGAGAATTAAATCTAATTATCTTGTATATTATGTTAGAAAAGCAATATTTTACAACCAAGTACTGGAAATTTATTTATACCACTTACATAGGCTAAACCTTCAGAAAATGCATTAAAATACTTCACATTTATAGTTATTTAAAATCTTAAAGAAAACCGATAGTATATCTTTATCTGTTACAGACACTATTTACACTCTTCTTCAGTTTAAATCCTTAGTATAATTGGGCATTAAATTTAAATTATCTTTTACATAAAATATTCTAATAAATACTTAAGATGTTAAAGTCTAACAATCCTACTTCTAAAAATGTTTTCATATTGTCGAACAAAAAGTCAGCCAATAACACAAAAACCTTCAAAATGTATTTTTTTTCTTCTATTTCATTTTTAGATTGAATTTTACATCATTATATCCATTTGTGCCAAGATAACTTTGCTACAAGTAAATGTTTTCTTTTTAGGTAGTAAACTACAATCACTTGATGCCAACCCGTTACTCACTGGACATCAGCTTTGAGAAATTCAGTGCGAAGGACTTAAAAGACCCAGCTAAGCGCAAGAAGCTTAGATTCAACACAAGAGTCCGCTTTGAGGAGAGATACAAGAGTGGAAAGAACAAGTGGTTCTTCCAAAAACTTAGATTCTAAGCTGTACTATAAATAAAATTGCAAAAACACCTGTTGCCTTTATTTTCACTCAGATATAATAAATACTTGGTTTGGTTTTTGGGGGTGACTTACTGTAACCTCTAGTCGGAGCAGAGAGCATCCACAGTGGCACACATACATCTGCCTGGGTGCTCCTGGTTCATCTAATGTTTTTGTTCAACAATGATGGTTTAATGCCAAGGTTACTTTGGATGGACAGAGCATACTTACATATTCATAGGGGGTTCCAGTCTAGGATCTGCCTTGTTATAAAGTTAGCATCCTTTTGGAGACATATCCAGCAGGCCATCCATATGATGGTTAATTGGCATTTCATGATGAATGTTGGCAATTTTATCAGCCAATAAACTGAAAATACAAGACGACCTTGGTCTTTCCATGTCACACATTCATTCAAATTTGATGTTATTTCATTAGGTTACGAACCTTTAATTCACTGCAAAATTGTTTCATAATAAATTATGTCACTTGGGCAAAATTATATCTCGTACGGTAGGCACTGGTTCATTCACCTGTACCTACCATGATTGAAGATTCGTGATTGACACCTACAGATATGAGGATACAATTGTCTCCGTTAGTCCGGGTCTATACAAACTATGTAGCCAGAAATAAGGGTAGTTTATACACCAGTTACACATAGGCAAAGAATTTAAATTTCAATTGTATTAAGTGCCAGCTCATGTTATCAATACCTAGAGTAATAATAACAATCTTCTGAATTGAAGCAAAGCATTTTTTTTTTCAACAATATTTTATATGTGTCTATTTCTTATTCACATAACTAGTGCCTTGTTCAGGGTGATCTATCTGTAAGTGGGATGTAGTTATGAAATATTGATCAATTAACTGAAATATAGTGCTAATAATTTTTGGGCACTGTTATTTGTACTATTACATATTTGTTGGCACTGATGTAAGTGTAATGTTGGTGAGCTGACTTTATTTTGAATATGTTTTAAATAAAACTATAAAGTTACATAATAATATAATTTCATTTAATCAATAAATTATTATTCATTTACTTAAGCAGTCTACAGATTTTAATACAACAAGAAGCATTATCTAGTGTTTAAGATTCGATAAAAATATTGGAATAGCAGATAATGTGCTTAAATAACATCTAGAGAAAAGCAGATATTTTCAAAGGGCACTAATTTGTAAGAAAATAGACAACTATATAAGTAATTTAAATTATCATACGAGTAGTCATGATTTTTTTTTTCTTCAATAGGTAGATACTTATTATGAAATAATTTACATGTTCATATGTCAATAGTGGTGCGACATACTGATTAAGTGTTTGTCTTTTGATAGATACACTTTCTTGCCTGAACTCGTCAAGTAACACAGCCCAAACTAGGTTTTCAATAGAACTGTTATAACCATCAGCAAAGTAAGGTATCAAAATACAAACACTACCTTTATGTTACAAGTATTAACACATTTTGATAAAACCGTCTAAAAGTGATTAAATTTAATAAACATGCTGTTATAATGTATTATATCATTTACCAAAATGAATATAAAACCACTGTACCTACTGTTTTACAAGAGTTAAAAAAGGTTTTATGGAATTTAGTTGGATAACCAATTAGTTTCAATCAATAATAGATATGCTAAGCTATTTTTGGAGTTCAAATCTTGAGTTACTTCTACTGCATCCTGACCTTATTTGTTATTATTTTTTAACACAAATAAAATTTGAAAACAAAATTTTATTAACGATTCAGGATTCGAACCCACGTCCTCGCGCGTAGCGTGCGAGAGCTCTTCCAACTGAGCTAACCATTCGAGGCTTGGCACGGAACGAGAGAGGTCGTTGGTTCGAGTCCCGCATCGCTCATAAAATTTTATTTTTGTATTAATCCTAGAAGTGAGGGTTATCACTTAAAAAAACAAGCAATTATTTAGATTATTTTTAAGTACCCGCAAAAGTAACAAGCGCGACACAACGTCTGGACATAGCAATCTCGCGAAAATATTACATGTAATGTTATTTTTAAATAATTTGTTAACTGTCATAATAAAATCAGATCATACCTGCATATGTTCATAATATGCAACGTTGCTATGCTCCTAAAAATCAGACCTTGGTAAATAATGCACTATTAAATCCAGAAAGTTTATAGTATAATTGGACGTAATTCCAGAAAAACGTTCCAAACCACAATCATGTCGAAATTGAGAACACAAAACTGGTCACGTGATTCATATTAACGGACTGACAAGAAATGGCAGCCCTACTGTCACTCAGCCCAACCCACATGTATGGAATACACTAATATTTATTAAACTTTAAACACGAATTCCTTAAAATGTGATGTTTTTGGCTTAGAACGTTTTTCAGGAACTACGTCCAATTGTGCTGTAGTATAACATTCTGGTTGTTGCAATAAATATGGTAACACTACTTTACTCGAGACTGTTTTATTTTCTTTGAGATGGTTTTATTCTGCTTGCGTGGGTATTATAATAAGGCTACGAATTAGTTATCTTCTGCCGCAATTAATCCGCATTTCTAGTTGTGCTAAGCACCAAAATGCAGTTATTTTTCGTTAAAATATCCCGGCACGTTTCGTATGTCCATTTAAGCTGCTTCATGCCAGCTTGGCCACTCTCTCGTCCAGCTTCTTGAGCTCCTTCTGCAAGCTGTCGATGTTGTGAGCGAACACCTCCTGAACACCCTGCAGCAGCTCCTTGTTGTTCTGAACTCCGTTAGCTATTGTGCTTTGTAGCGTCTCTAGCTCTGTCAACGACTTGCCGAAGTTACTCGCTGGAAAAGTGGGTAATAATTATGAGTCAATGACTTAACATTTACTTCTGTTTTGTCTGATGTAAAGTAATTAGAATATTTGTGTGGTGTTATAAAGTAGGATATAGTTATTTATGCAACTGTTGTGTAATGAGGGGTATTAAAACACTCATGTAATACTATTATCAGTTTTAATACCTAATTATCAAGTTGCATACAAGACTTTATCTACGCCCAGAATATGAATCCTCTAAAAGATTCTGACCCAGTTAGCTTACTGTTAACATTAAAACAGCCAGTTCTAGTAGTAACCTAATATCATCCATTACTGATTATATAAAAATAAATTAAGTATTAATGAAAGAATTATTTATCTTAGTAGTAACTTACATTTTGTATAGTGAAATAATTATTAAAATTCATTTGAATATTATGTTCTTTTGCAGCGTTTAAAATATCCGGCGGTGTGCTGTCAAAACTTGAATCGCTCATATTTTCAAGAAAAATGGCGGGGATTCGAATAACCTACTTTGTTTTACGGCGCGAGTCATTCTGGTAGTGTGGAACGCGCGTAAAAAAGGTCTTTTTTTGAAATTGAAATTGAATTTTTTTGAGATACCACGCATCGAGCAAAAATAATGTGGCTGTCTGTTGAAACTCTTTGCGCATGAAGGGATCGAAAAACATAGGAGTGTTGTTATGAAATTCATTACAGTTATTAGGACATTGGGTGTTTTAATGTTGGCAATAAGCTAACTGTTTCAGAATCTTTAATAGAGGATTTAAAGCATGGGTGTAGATAAAATAAATAACAACTCGGTTGCATCCAAATCGTATTCGAATAGATCTATTTGTCAATTGTTGGCCACATAGGAAATACTTTTGTAGCGAAGCTTTGAAACGAACGTTCGGGTTCGCGCTCTCTGACCAAGCTAAACGTCATATTTTAACGTTACACGAGTCTCAGTTTGAGGATTTTCAAATGTTTTTTTACCATGTGTTGCTAACTGTTACAGTTGAAAATTGGTATCTACCCATTAAATTTTTTTGTTGCCGCGTCAAAATTTATTATTTAAACATTCCGACCGAGACGTATCGTATGCGAAAGGTGGTTCGTTGGTGCGACGAAATGAATTTTTAAACTTTTCTATCAACCAAAATAATATAAGTAGATAAATTTCGTTTTCATAGCAATAAAGTACGAGAATATAATCCGATTAATATTAAAAAATGTCCAAGCGTCATAGTATACACATAACAATGTCGTAACATAGTACAAATCGAGCAGAGGTATATTATAATATCATGATATGACACCGGTTACATCACACTGCGCCCGTCACTCTACGACTGCACAATACTCGAATTACATAAAAATCAGACACATAATATAGTAAAATAATATGCTATGTTACGTGTCTTAGCAAACAAAGGATGTTTATGTTATAATAACGAAACTTAAATGGAAGTGGACGCGGCATACTATAAGAGGACGAGAGAAATGGTGTAAAACTATAATGAACTGGTATCCGAGAGACAGAAAAAGAAACCGAGGTAGACCATTAAGGAGATGGGTGGACGACATTAAAGCAGTTGCCCGTAGTACATTTGTATTGCCGCTCAGAATTTTTGTGTTTCAATCTTCTCGTCCCTTATTTTCCTTTAAAAAAATATCTGATATCCGATCATAATATATTCAAAGCTATTTACCCTGGTTATGCAGAGCTTCCAGGGCCTCCATTCGTTCCAGTATCTCGGAGTGTGATATACCATCGATTTGTTTCACAAGTTTGTGGAGCTCATTGACCTGCAAGAAATATATAATAATGGTTGTTAATATTTCCTGGCCTGTATTTAGGATAAAATCTGATATACCTACGCCGGGTTTTAACAGCAATGTAAATGTATACACTTTTATAATAAAGTCCCAGCATTCAGGCATTATCTATAAATAAATTTTAATGTTTTATAAAAAAAAATGGCGCTGTCTTAAATCCTATTACACCACAGCTGAATATCTAAATGATCGGACAGCTCGGGACTAGATTATTATTATTTTATAGCGATAGAAATGACTGTACAATATTGTATATATATTTATTGAAAACAGCGCAATAAAAGGAATGCTGGGAGAGTTTCTTGCGCCGCTTCTCTCTCAGAGCGCCATTTGTTTCCGAAGCGGTAGTAGTATCTAGTATATTATAAATGACATCAAAAAAAATTCTAAAGGGATCAATTTTGGGAAAATAAATGCCTTTTAATGTTTAGCTTGTCGTACAAATGGTGCAAGTTTAGGTTTTTTGATGTCACTTGCTTATAATTAACAGTTAATAGATACAACATAATATATTTAATACCTTCCTACAAAACTGATCTTATCCTTATAAATAATTATATATATAACATTAAGACGATTATTAAAGTTAATTAAGTTATGTTAATTTACATGAAGTAAAGAAAGACGTCATGTTAAAGTGATATATATAAGTGGCCTTCTTCAAGAATAAGTGGTATATATCTACTTATTATATTTTTATAAAATTATAATTCGACAAAAAAAATAAGTTATGGTATTGGTTGCAGGATCAGGTAACCAGGCGTGTAATGTACATATTATATCGTGCACACACGTTCATTTATCATTACATTCTCGGCTTCCTTATCGCACTCCTCTGCGAAAAGCATATTGTACCGCCTCAACTAAATAAAAAATATTTTTCCGCTGAAATGGAACCTCGTGTATGGATACTAGGACTCACTGAGCACAAATTCAAGAAATGTAATATTAAAGCTTCTCTAACAAAGAAGGCTTAACAGTACAGTAGATTAAATAGACCATAATGATGCATGGTTATATTACGATATTGTTAGACGCCAAATGATCGATATTCCTCTTCTTTTTTTTCTTCTTTTCAAATTCGCATGTATCTTGATTTTATAATTTTTGTTTTATTTTATATTATTGTTTTCTTGGTATCACGGAAGCAAAGACTGTGCATGTTGTGACACCTTAATTTGTTCAACTCATTATTTGTTAATATTTGATATATTTTAACCCCCTTATTCATAATGGTCCGCTAACTTTAAACAGCCGCTTAGGAGTGTCTTGTCATTCTGACTTAGGTCAATAGAAGAAGACAGAGTGAGAATTAACAATGCTTTAAGTTAGCAGACTATTATGAATAAGGGGGTAAGCGTATTAGAAATAAATGGTTCTTATCGTATTAGTAATGGTCACACATTACTGCTTCACGGCAGAAATAGGCGTCGTTGTGGGACCTATAATCTAACCGGAATCCTGTGCAAAGGAGTCACATATATTTTTCTATTCTATTCGTGTGTCAGCAGGGCTACCTTGGCTTCTAGGTGCGGGTCTGCGGGCGCCACTGTCGCCTTCAGCGTGTCCACGTTAGCCAGGAGTGAGGCCAGACGTGCGTCAGCTGCCGCTAACTCCGCGGGCCGCAGGAGAGCCGCCGTCGACGATAGCGCTGCCGCAGCTCCAACCAACGTCGCCTGCACTCGACCAAATTACTTATCAGCCTAGCGAAACTCTCTAAGAAAAATTAATAAATGAAAGGTATACGGGACGCAGGAGCTGGTTCTGTCCTATCGGTGCTGTGCCACATTGATTATGACTAGGAGTCCTCCTCTTCTTCCGCTCCACCTTAATGAAACCATCCTTGTCGGTCAGACCCTTCGACACAGTTCTACAAGCGGGTTTGTTGCGGGCGTGCCCGCTTCCACTTTCTGTCCTCAGTGCTGTCCGCATTCTGGGTTGCTGGCGGATGGCAGCAGCATAGTCACGTTGAGGTGTTGACGTGACGGCAGCAGGCGACACCTCCGAGAGGGGAGGAGGTGAGGGACGGGCGGCAAGTACATTACCGCTTACATATGCGGAGACAGCGGCCGGTGTCGAGTCGAATTTCGCTGATTCAAAACTCGCTAGATAGATTGACAGATGGCAACCACTGGACAGGCTGTTCAATATGTTTGATAGCTATTTTTTTGTGCCTATCTGAAGCGCCACTCGCGGGCGTCCAGAGAACTAATTTTGACGTATAATACAAACGGCTGCGATGGAATGTACAATACTCTGAAGTAGTTTTGAATTAATTTCGTATAAGTATAAATAACACGGGATACGAATATCCCGTGTTATTTATACTTCAAGAATCAACAGTTAATAAATAGTTACCCACCATCTATCGTTGTTTACTGAGGTTGTCTTCAATAGTTTTAGTACCGCAGATCTCGCTAAAATGGCGTATATCAAACAGGCGCAAAAGCACTCTGACAGCCGCCAGTCCAGTGGTATGTAGTAGAGGTTACTTTGTTTTGAAGTTTGATTTAACTTATGGAATATGTTTCATACTGAACTAATTTTTTTTTTATTAAATAAAATTTAGCAAGGGCAAGTTGTGATGTAAAAATATAAGTCTAAACCAGTTTAAGCCTGTTTTCACGACCCAACCAAACAATTAGATTGAACCAAGTTACTCGGCCGAGTACTCAACTTAGGTATCATCAAACCAAGGAATTCTCGGTGACTTTTTAAAACTAGTTCTCGGCGCATCACTAGTTTGTACCTATTATTTCGTTCGGAGTGAAAACGTTTACGGAATTATTAGATTTTATGAGTTATATCAAATGTCAGTCTCTGGTTCCCGAGTTTGGCGAGTCAACATTTCCTGAGGATGCCTCGTGTAGAAGGGAAACTGATGGAAGACAAATGTAAATGGAATAAACACTTGATAACACATAACATGTAATAACGTTAAAGGTTTATAACTCTTATTGGCCGGCTAACTCCATAAGAGTCGAAACGAGGCGAGCAAATGCTGGGCAAAGGCCTCCCCCAAAGATAACCATGACAATTGGTCCTGTGCTGCCCTCATCCAACCTATTCTTGACTAGATCATCGGTACATCTTGTGGGGGCCTACCAACACCAAGTATTACGGTAGGTGGTTGCCACTCGAGGGCTTTACTACCCCAACGGCTGTATCTGTCAGTAGAGCTATATGCTCTGCCCACTGCCACTTCAGTTACGCAACCATCTGAGCTATGTCGGTGACTACAGTTCTCCCCTGGATCTCCTCATTTCTGATTCGATCTCACAAGAAACTCCGAGCATAGCTCTCTCCATTACCCTCTGAGGCTGCTCATAAGGCCCTGATAAAGTTAGCGACTACCTCTGAGTTCCATATGTCATCACTGGCGGGTTAAATAATATGTTGATATTATGTTACATGGTAATGCTCGCCTCTAAAGGAATAAAGTTATAAAAAGATTACCTAAAGTTAAAGTTAGATATCTATATCAAATAATAATTACCTCTCCAGTGACCATCTGCAATTTCCTGAATGCCTCTTCATCCCTGACTCCAGCGGCTTGCTCTAACTTGTGTAGTCTGAAATATTTTAACTACAAACAACAATAATACTAAGAATATTTTAATAATGGATAGAAACACCGCAGTGGTGACAGAGCATGTTCTCTCCTCTTTATATTAGGTTCATATTTACTAGGACAATATATTAAGTTCGATAAGGTAAAAGTATTGGCACAGACAAGAACTTTGTGTCTCACAAGCTTTTGAAAGCCATTGCCAATTTTAATTGAGACACGGATTGGTCTCTGCCACCTACTTGGAATCCCATTTTGTTTCAGTGCTTCTGTCAGCGTCATCATTGCCAAAGCAGCGCAGTTAAAGACCAAACAACATCACGGACTCAGCATAGGTACATTCGAAACTAGTTTGTACCAACTTTGACATACTAGAACAACTTGAGTAAAGCCATTTTAGATGAATAACTTACCTATGTTCGAGCTGAGCTATTCTAGCTGTTTGTGCCAAATTAACTTCGGGTTTCAATTTCAGATGAGCTGTCACCAGCTCGCCGTTCTTCTTTTTACTACCCACGGATAAGTAATCCCTGTAAAACATATGTACTAGTACAGGCGGGTAGAGAGTTAAATTGTCCAAAATAAATAAATAATTTCATATTTTTTTTATATTGGACTCAGTAAATGAATTAGCATTCCATAATGTGACACCCGTGATCAGAGCACTAGCGATTTATATACGCTGAAATGATATAATGTTGATCAAAAATTGGAGTGCAAAGGGAAGGGATGCGCCATATGTCATTGGGACCATGATATTAGCAGAGACTTTGTTAGCATTCATTCACATTAGGGTATTTGTATTGTTCTGCATTGAATGAAACATACCTAAATAAAATGTGTTTGTTATATCTATTAGAAACGGTCAAAAATGAGGCACATATGTCTATTCACAATTCACATATACATATAGTAATGTACCTCCAAACTAATCTTTAAATAATTTATAAACTATACTAATAAGAACCAACTTCAATTTCTCGGCTTTTGGATCAATATGTTCACCCTCTTCCAACTTCAGCTCTTCAAGAAGTTTCTTTGTTGATACGATTTGTGAAACCAACTTTGAATGTTCTTCCTGGAATAGATATTTTGGATTGGTTTAATTCCGCCCATTTCACAGTGGCTCATTTAGACAGATTGAGTGACAGTCCTATTTAATTCCAATTTGCCCTTCTCTTGGACCTGTTGACACCTTTGTGTAAATTGGAATATAAAAGGGTGTTTGTTGAATTTCTCGAAATATAAAAATTTTTTTGAATCTGAAACTACTTAACATCTAAAAGAGCATACCAAACATTTTTGAGTATATCTTGACATACCCTATCCAAGAAGAAGGTTTAAATTCCAATTGAAAATTAAGATTAGAACAATTTACCCTGTTTTACAGAATTAATCTAATTTAAAAGATTAAAGTATGAAAACAAGTTACCTTCTCACTCTCAGTAGCTTGATCCTGTTGCATAGTAACTTGTTCAAGAAGTTCAGAAAATTCACATCTGAGCCTATTGTATCGCTCCAATGGAGTTTCTGATTCACCCTTAGGGGCCAGTTCCCACTCTCCTGATCTGTAAATATAATATCACATTTGTACCTAATCATATAAAGATACCGCACAAAATTCTACCTGTATTCTTTTTCTTCTCTTTAAAGTAGTATATAATATATAGAGACAAGCAGGATGTTCAGCTGATGGTAATTGATACACCCTGCCAATTACAATGCAGTGCCACTCTAGATTATTGGAAAACCCAAAATTATGAGAGGCCCTACAACTGTGCTTGTCAATTTGAGACATAAGATGTCAAGTCTCATTTGCCCAGTAATTTCACTAGCTATGGCACCTTTCAGACCGAAATACAGCAATGCTTACACATTACTGCTTCATCGCAGAAAAAGGCGCTGTTGTGGTACCAAAAATCTAGCTGGCATCCAATGCAAAGGAGCCTCCCACTGGTAAATTAAGTAATATATTTTGTAAAATTCTAAAGCTGTAAATATAGATTTAAAGACTGGCGACAAGTTTTGCTGTGCTTTTTATGTGTAATTTTATCACTTTAACTGTTTTGAATCATTTGAGGTTATTTATTAACAAAAAATATGTGCTGGAACATTTAATACTTAATATATCATAACCATGTCATCACCTGTATCCAATTCTTGTTCTTTTACTTAGGCGGTCGGAAAAATCCACGTTTCCTATTAGAACCTTTCCTTTGAATTTGTTGAACGAGTCCTTCACTGATAAATGCAATTGTTCTATACACTCATTTTCTTCTTCTTCATATGGATCTGGTTGGTCAGCTTCGGGTAAATCACCAGTTTCATAAACATCGGGCTGATCGTAAGCCTAAAAAGTCATATTTTTAAATTTAATAAACATCTCTCAGAGAAAATGCATATCACCATTGCATCACTTACGATGCCTGGAAGATTTTCATATTTAGGGTCAGCCATGGTTCAGTAAAAACAACTACAGTAGTTTATTTTATTTACAAAAATATCGATTGTTGTAGGGGTTTCATAGAAGTGTCTTCACAATCGCTTTTATTTTATGAAATGTCAACGTTATGACAATTGACTAGTATTAATTTTTTTTTAAAGACTTTATGGCCTGGCTCATCAACTCAATAATTAAAAGGAATTGCAGACGCAAACAGCCCAAGTAGTTGCAGGGTGCGGCCAACTTTTGTCCAGAGTAGTTGGTGCTTGGAGCGCGCGGCCAAACTCTGCCAGTATGCCATTGCTTCACTTGTGACAGTGATACTGAATATATTTTTTCGAACATAAAAAAAATTACATGGATAACTTTTTTAAAGAACCTGCGAGATCGATCATTAATCAATCGTCCAGCCAGGTTCAATGTTTATGTCATGATCACAAAGGGATTTTTCGAACCGACGTGTTACAAAGATGCATTACTATCATGCAATGAAAGGGAGCTTTGGAAGAAAGCTATGGATAGTGAAATAGACTGCCTGAAGAAAAATGAAACATAGGTTTTGGAAAAATTTCCGAAAAATAGAAAGGCTGTTCCATATAAATAGGTTTTTCATGTGAAGCTGAATGCTGATGGATCAGTTGACAAATACAAAGCAAGACTGGTTGCTAAAGGTTTTCGTCAAAGAAAGGAGAGAACTATGATCAAACTATCAGTCCGGTTGCGAAAATGACTACTGTCCGTACTGCTATCAGCATAGCAGCAAGCGAAGGCATGAATATGTATCAACAGCTTTTTTGTGTGGATCACTTTCGGAAGAAGGGTTTTCTAAGAGCAACCTGAAGGCTATAATGATGGTTCGGGAGGGTTTGTTTATTGAAGCAATGTCTGTATGGGCTAAAGCAGTCGCCAAGATGTTGGAACCAAGCAATGCTAAATTTCTTCATATCTGTCTATTTGCAAGAGAGAAAGTCTACTGGAAACTGGTTGTGGTTCTCTATGTAGATGATGCGCTTGTAGCTGGAATAGATCAAGAACTGGTTGACGAGTTTCTTGAAGAAATGAAGGCGAGATTTAAATTACAACGAAACCAGCTTCCTATTTCCTTGGAATAAAGATTTCAACCAGAGAATGTGATGTAGTAGTAATACATCAAACATCGTATGTTATGAAAGTCTTGAACACGTTTGGAATGCGGAACTGCAACAGTGACTACTCCTATAGTCAAGGAAGAAGAAGTGTCACAAAACGAGAATGATGAGTTCATTCTGAATAACTACAGACAAGTAGTTAGGTTGCTTGGCTATTTAATGGTTGGAACAAGGCCTGATATTGCATTTGCCATCAGCGTAGTATCAAGGAGTCTGGAGAAACCAACTCAAGTGGATTGTGTCAGGGTAAAACGTATAATGTGATAACTACAATACACACCTAACCTTGCTCTCCTGTGTCCTGGATAAGACGGAGGCAGCAAAGCATTGCAATTTCGACAGCAGAAGCTGAAGTGGTTGCTGCCTGTGAAGCTGCGAGAGAATGTGTTTGGTTGACTTGATTTATCGGAAGTCTTGTAAAACTTAAAGGTCTGCCTACCTTACAAGTGGATAACGAAGAAGCTATAAAGTTAGCTCAGAATCCAGAGTTTCACCGACGTACCAAACACATCCGCACCAGTCACTTCTTTGGAGAACTTGTGACTAATGGAGAACTGTTAGTAAGGCGTTACCCAGACCTAGGCTTCGCAAGCTTCTCATTTTTATTGGTCTTCACATTGAGAAAAGGTGTTAAAGTTAATGCATGTAACCTCAGAATATATGCATACTTTTTAAAAATACAATGTGCCACCATAAAAAAAAACTTGCTTGTCATTCTCTTGTCTTTTGTAATGTCTTGTAAAAAAATGTACTAATCTTTAAGAGATTATGTTTTCTGTAACTGAATGTTTCTGTCCCTAATAAAATCGAGACGAATCTACTCGTAAATTACTATGAGATATTCACTTTGTCTGGCGTTATTACAATCTATTTAAACATGAGTTTTAATTAATGTACAACATTGCAGAATTAATATTTAATATCTTACCAAATAAGAATTAAAGCAAAAACGTAGAAAAAAGGCTTTTAAAGAGAAGTTGGTACTCATTTGAACATTATTTATCTGTGGTTACTGGTTACTGCTACAGTTTACTGGCGTCTGGCTGCCACTTGCCACACAGAGTAAGGAGAGTATCAGAGTAGTGTGGTTGCTGTTAGCCTTCGGGCCTTCGCTGTTCTTGAAGTAGTAGCACCTATATTATTTAATGTACTCTGTGAGTAGTAGGTACACGTCATGTGTAAACGCCTGCGTCATATTTTGACCTTTTGCTCATCCTATGATTCATAAATTTGATTATTCTTTGACATTTGTTCATACTTCATGTAAAGTTTATGATTCACCGATATTTTCGATTGCACTATTCAAATTTTATTATCGCTCTCAGTTCTCCACTTTGTGTTAGTGTAACATTTTTCCTTCGTGAAGTAACGAAATCAAAATGAGTTTACAGTGGACAATCATAGCTACGTTCTTATACGCAGAAATCGCTGCCGTGCTTCTATTGACCTTACCAATCGTGAGCCCATCAAAATGGCAAAAATTCTTCAAATCGAAATTTCTAGCATATATCAGTGGCCAAGCGTCTATTTATTTCCTTGTCCTAATTGGTGTTTTGATATTATGTCTACTTGATGCAATCCGAGAGATGGTGAAGTATTCAAATATGGAACCGACCGACCATCAACATTTGGATGCCGAAATGCAAGGTAACATGCGTCTTTTCCGTGCTCAGAGGAACTTTTTTATCTCTGGTTTTGCTCTGTTTCTGCTAATAGTGATTCGTCGATTAGTTCAAATGATCTCTGAATTGGCTACACTTTTGGCCCAAGCAGAAGCGAATTTCCGTCAAGCACAAAGTGCATCGGCCACCGCCAAAACTCTTCTAGACCAACAAGGAGCTGGTGATGAGAAGAGCAAGAAAAAAGTGGAAGAGCTCCGGAATGAAATTGATGCTGTAAGGAAGGAGTTGTCTAGAGAAAAGAAAGATAAGGAAGCAGTTGTATCACAGGCTGATAGCATCAAAAGGGAATATGACAGGTTGTCTGAGGAGTTTAGCAAGCTAGAGAAGAAGCTTACTGTAGCTGGTGGTGATAAGAAAGCTGATTAATTAAGTTCTTAATATCTTTGGAACAAAATGCATGGAAGAAATGTTTCTAGCCAAATGGGTCACTAAAAATACAAATATTAAATGGTTATTAAAGATTATATGGTTTAGTACACATAAATAAAATATGTTTTGACAAATTGCTTATCATAATATATAGAATATTCAATTATTATTTTTGTAAACTCTAAATATGAGAATAGATTGCTATGGGATCTTTGTATCAATGTATCTTTGGTTGAGTGAAATAATATAGAGTACTAAAATGTGTAATGAATAAAAATCATATAAATTCAACTAATAATTATTTTTTTCTGTTGGCTACTAACTTAGTATGAAGAATAATTGATGAATGTATTTGATGTAGTTATAGCTATAAAACCTTGTGATTATAAGGCTTCGATGATGCCTTCGGTAGTTTGTTATTACAGAATGTTTAACAAAAAGTTATGTTCAATTGTTACTATTATGTAATAGGTTTCATTTTATTTGGGCTAGTGTTTTAAAGTCTGATTTTTAGTTTTACATGGTATGTTTGCCTGGTCTGTTTAATATATTATATTTCATAATAGTTTATTGGTCAAAATAATTAGGTGGTAAGTGTAAACAAAAAAAAATGTATTCTCTTGATAAATGTTTAGTGTGGATGGAGGTAAATTGGTAATTTATTTTTGGTAAAAATTTTTTTTTTATATATTTTGCTTTAGGACCACAATGAAGTTAGTGTATCTCTATAAAAAATTGTTTATTTTGCTTTGTGTATCCTAACCATCATTATAACTATCTCAACAATAACTGAAGTTCATTTCATCATGTCAAAATTTGTTTGATTTTAATAAATAAAAATGATTATCAGAAACTGTTATTGCTCTAATTATTACAAATACAAGTTATATATTATATTGTGTTATTATAATATAATACTAATACTTAATGAATTTCAGTTTATTTACAATACTGTACTCATGTAACTAACATTCAGTGTTTCTCCTTTTTGGTAATGGTTTTGTTATTAAATATATTATATAAACCATGTTTTATTTAACTAACAATATCTTAGATGATTGAATTGTAAGTACTGTGAATATTCGAAAATAAACTATGAAATGTACCTACTTTACTGCAAATCTCACCTTTACAGCACTTACATTTGAAAATTGTGGGATGTTGCTCTGTCGGAATTTAAAAATAAAATATTGGTGTATAATTCACAAACACATAAAAACCAAATGTGACGAATAACTCACAGATAACCAGTTCGGCTTTAGATCAGGATTCTGCACAAGAGAGGATCTATTTGCAGTACAGGTTTTGGTGCAAAAATGCTAAGATATGCAGCCGGATGTTTTTCTTTGCTTCATCAATTACGAAAACTTTTTCCTACAGAGATTTGCATGACCACTTATTGCAATATTACTAAATATCCGGTTGGATGGAAAAGATATATGAATCATCCAGAATCTGAACTCAAATCAAGGAGTTTGGGTTGATAGTGACAAACAGACAAGACAGCAGAAGTCGAAATTAATTTGTACTTGGAAGCCATAATAGCAGAAGTAGTCGAGGACTTAGACTGTGGAGTCAAAATAAATGGCCAGAACATAAATAATATTAGATATGCCGATGATACAGTCTTCATAGTCATAGCGTCATCTGCTAAAGATATTCAGATTTTGTTGATTTGGATGAAGATCTCAAAGACGAAACTCATGGCCATATCTAAGAATAAAATGGACGACTTTGACATTACAGTAGCAGGTCAAAAACTAGAAAGAGTGCGCAAATACAAATATTTACGTACGTGGTTAGATGAGAACTGGAATAGCGACCAAGAAATCAATAACAGAATTGAAGTGGCGCGAAGCACCTTTGGTAAAATGAAAAAAGTAATTACCTATTCTATCCCTACGATTTCCTTGCGCACTCGTTTACTGCGCTGTTACATTTGACCCATATACGGGTGTGAGGCGTGGACTATTAAAATAGACCTCAGGAAAAGTATAGAAGCTTTTGAAATGTGGGCATATAGACGTATGTTGGCCATTAGTTGGAGTCACGACATCACGAATGTGGAAGTTATGTATAACTTGAGTGATGAGTTCGCTACACCGAGTACGGTACACCACGTCAATCAAAAACGCGAACTCATGCTAACCATCAAGGTGAGGGAAGCATTATTGGGGCACGTGCCTAAGCACAAGAGGTACGAAATCCTACATAACTCATCATGGTGGGAAAAGTTGCCGGAAGAAGAGGCGTAGGTTGCAGAAAAAATTTTTGGATGTGCGCGAGTGCGGCAGAGTTATTCTGCCTCGCGAGGAACAAAAAGTTAAAATTACAAAGCTGACTGCCAACCTTCGCTAGTCGGAGAGGCACGCGAAAAGGAAGTAACAAAAGAGTGCTGTAAGTGTGTAATTTAGTAATCTTCCCCGCGTGTCTCCTGTGGTCGTGTATGCAAGCCTGGTTAAGGATATGCAATAGTAGTTAAAACTTACTCCAATTAGGCACCTTCTTATGAACAAACCTCAATTTCAATGTAAGTGTATGGGAAACTATGACGGGAAATGTTTGAACCTAAATAGCATCCTAGCGAAACTCTAAGAAAAAAGTGAATCACTTTTTTCAACATGAAACATGCAGTCATTGATAGACTACCAGATGACGGCTATAATCTTGTAAAAAACAGAGATAACTGAAATCCACTATGTTTTAAGCAACTGTTCGCAAACTTAGCAGGACTTACTTCTTCGCCAATGGTTATATTGAAATTACTACTATTTCAAACTTACGTGAAATCACTGCACGTTTCATACTAAACTAAATTTCAATTTTTATTTAGGGACTGCCTAATTACGCCGCCTCTTATTACATTAGTATTTACATCCTCGTTTCTATATAGTTTTTGATCCCGACCTCCTAGAAACCCAAACTCTCTTTCTAAGCTATTTCTCATCACAAACTTTCCAACGGTATATTATGGGGGTCTATACATATTGTGGTTGCTGAGGAATAAAAATTCTAACAACGTCGTTGCGCTTTATATTTAAGTTTAAGTAAATATTTACATCTAAGCTGTTAGTGGTGTCTAGGTACCTATGTGGGGTAGGTGTTTAAAATTTAAATAGTATCGAACGAACGTTGTTTTGCTCATTCATTTGTTCATTTCGCGGATGGTTATTTTACCCTACGTGCTCTTTATATAGTGCATGGTTCCATATACTTGCAGCTAGTGTAGGACAGAAACCATGGTTGTTTGGTGGTTAATAGCTGAAGAACGACTCTAGTCACTAGACCGAGAGTTTCTGATCTTTGCTTTTGTTTATGTGATTTAAAATCTTATTTTGAATAAAAATATTTGATTATAATTTAATACACATAGGTAACTATATAGATTGTCAATCGACTTGTTTTTTTTTTACAATTTAACGGCCTCGTTTTAGAGACATTGTGGGTAAATGCTGTATGGTCCAGCATTATGTATAGATATTATTATTTATTATTGTTATCCAGATTATGAGATATTACTAAAGGGATATAAAATAAAACAAATACTTAATAATTTCTATATGTATTTACTACATAATTATACAAAGTAAACTTCCTCCTCCTAAAAAAAACAAATAATATGATAATGTAATAACTACCTACCTACTCATAAGAGGCTTTATATAAAATAAAAGTACCTATTGTAAAATAAGCAATGACAGCAATTTAAAGTTCATCCTTTACATTAGCATGATAGTTCTCGTTTTCGATGAACCCAAGACTGTCCCAGAATCTTTTGTAGCCAAAATCGTCACTTGACCGCATTTCTATCTTATTTGGCCCATCAATTTCCAGATAGTCGAGATCTGGGGAATCCGGATTAACTTGCAGCCATTTTGTGTTCGGTACTTTTGGTGTTCTGAAATAATAATATAATGTTTTAGTAAGGTATAGTTAGTTATCTGTTATGATATGTCTGACTACGAAAAAGGGTTGATCTTCACTAACTGTAGAAAGTTCGATTTTATTCATTTCGGTAAAAGAAACACGCAACTTTTTCATTTTTACATATTATAACGAAAGTATATTAAACTGTTACATAATGCTTAATTTTATATTATTTAATTGTCACTATCATTTAAGCAAGGCCTTTGAAGAATACAGAAGAAGAATCATATAATATTTACAAAACACTCATGTGTTAACATTATTATAAAGTTTTATTTATCTTTAATTACTAGGTAGGTACGCATAGACGCGGGCATGGCTAAGGCACGAACCGAGCGATGCGGGTCAACGACCCCGTAAGGACCGCGTAATATTTTTTTAAACTTACAGTTGCGCGTTGCGCAAGAGTACGAAATACTATGATATTTGTTTTTGCATTTTTGAAGTCAAACTTCTTTATCGACGTATGAGAGCAATAACGTATGACCGAAAATCGTAGCGATTTTCGGTTACGCGCCATTAAATCCATGATGGCCGCCGCGCAAAATTATGATTGCAACAATATGGGTATCGTATCCGAGGTTCTCAAGGGTGCAGGGAACGATTAGGGATCATGTTTGAAATCCAAGATGGCCGCCGCGAAAAATTATGATTTCAACAATATGGATATCGTATTCGAGGTTCTCGGGGGTGCAGAGAACGAATTTGGGATCATTTTTTAAATCCCAGATGGCCTTGTGTTGCTTTTTTCGTAATCGTGTTTTGAAACTGCAATAATTTAGATAAAGAAATGAAGATAAACATGTCAAAAAATTGGAACCGTAGTATTTGTAGAAGTATTTTAAGTAAGTTTCCAAAAATGTTAGTTTTTGAGACTATAGCGCCCTAATGAGAAACCTACGTGTTTTACTTTATCATCACTTTAGTAAAGTAGCGATTTACTGAGAAAAAGTGGCATGAAACTCAGTGCCATTCTTTTAAATAAAAGCGGGCATGTTTATGTAGAAATGATATTTAAAGACACCAAAATTTGATTACCCGGTGGAAGCATAACTGTACACCAAGTCCAGAAGAACCTCGCGCATCTTGTCATCACCAGGACCCGAAGAGGTTGTGTTGGTGGCAAAGTTGAACAGCATAAATACGTCATCTCCATGGCTGACACCTGCGGCAGAACGATTTTGGATTATTGCAAGAATTAGTCAAAGCGTATGCTGAGACGCGGGTCACGCAGCACAGTACAGTATAGATTTAGCAGGGCAGGGCAGCCGAGGTAAACATAGGCCTCGAGCATATGCTGCGACGCAGCAAGACACGTTTGCATTGTCTAAGGTTGCCATTGAGAAACCTTCTTGTACCAGGAATCTTCTTTTCTCGCGACCTGAGCAGTCCATTGCCACTTCAGGCTTGCCATGCGTATGACGGCTACCGTGAAATGCTTTTCTCTGGTAAGTCCATGTATTCGGTCATTTTTCAGTCATGCAGAGTAGCACAAAAGTTTTGATGTTTTCTCTGTTGAGTAATTTGATTTAGTTGAGATGGTCGGCTCTAATGATATTTAAAATAATATAGGAAGATATAATAGAGAATAAGAAACGGCTTTAGTTTGAAAAATACTTACAAATACCAAATCTTACCAAAGTTATCTTCTTTTCCTGACATGAGATGAGAAAGACTCCACTGGCTGCGGTAAGCGTAGCGGTACATATAGGTCGGTTGCTTCGCCTTCGCAGCGTGTATCTGAGCCAGCTTTCCAACATGCGTCGAGAACAAACGGTCACCGAGGGCCTGATAAAAATTATCAAAATTTTGTATCTAGTAGCAACTAGCAGTAAAGGTACCGAGTGCGGCAGACGGTAAAGTCAATCAACAACGGTATGTGTAGGTTTGCCAGCCGTACTCTATGAGAGAACTCTTATTTCCTGTTGGTTTACTACATAATCTATAACACAAATAGAATATGCAAAAATACTCTTACTCATAATCATACTTTTTGGTATATTTACTGAGCTGAGAATATACTGGTTCGTTGTGCCCAAAATCTTAAAACTGGGGCGTTTCTGAACGCAGCAATCAGTCAAGTCAAAATATGATGCGAATGTGACAATTTGTTTAAAAAAAACATTTAAAAATTTAAATCCATGATCCTATTTTTAGTAATCTGTACTCTTTATTCCAGAAAACGACCACTCTTCTACCAACTATACCAGTATACTATCAGTTATATGTACTATCAGTTCAGTAAATATACCAAAGTTTATAATATCATCACTGTTATAACAGATGATATTATGATATTTGTAATGTGAGCAATCTACTGGTGGTTACTAATTATTATTATTAGAAGAGGTTTGAATTGAGAATTTTATTTGTATATTTAATCCCAGAAGTAAGGGATATCACTTCGAAATAACAAACTAAAGTTCGTGCTAAATCTGAGCTTTTAGAATTTGGGCATAAGCTGTTTTGTTTGTATGGTTAAAGAATATGTAACAGTACATGTATAGTTTGAAGAAATCCAAAGAATACTCTCGGAGGACTATTTGAAAATTAACCCACCTTTTGAAATGAAACAATGATCAAATAAAGAAAAACTAGTGAAAATGTTTTAAAAGAAACTTTTCTTTGATATTTTGCTTCGGTTGCGTATATATAAGGAAAATTATAGATTTCCTCAAACCTTTTTCCAATTATGAAAATTTCCAATAAAATATATAATTATAAATTCTAATAAACGCCTGAGATATACACATATTAAATCCAGTAGATTCTTGTTATGAACATCAAATAAGTTATTAAAAAAGAATAATTCATGCATGAAATATTAAATATGTGGGTAGTCCCAAAAAAGTATTCTTTGTAAGCGCCGAAGATGAGCTCATGAGCGCCTACGCCAGTTTATTTATATTTAATATTTTGTAAGTCACTTGTATTTACATAATGATTATACACTCGCTTTCCAGTTAACAATAAAATATTATAATTTAATGTCTGTCACGCCACTGCGTGAATATTTTCCTGTTTACTTTTATTTGTACTTCGTTTATTTTATTTAGTTCTTTTTTTGTTTCTCATCATTTAATTTTAATAGTTAGTTATTGATTGATAAATTGGGCAGGCTTTATCCGTGATTACACCCAAGTAAGACTCATATTGAAAGCCAGCGCTGCAGCACTGCTGCTGCAGCAATGCTGAGTGAGAGACTTGTATTTGATCGCATACAACAATTATTGTTGCTTTTATTTTAGATTTAGTGTTGTTTTATCGTAAATATTTAATTGTTAATTTTATTTTATTCATTTTAAACAAGAAAGAAAACTTTACGGTAAAGTTTTAATACCAGATTACCGTTAGATTACAACAATACCCTAACTCATTAAAAATCGTATTAATTACTCTCTATAACGTGATCTATATTGTTATCAGTAGGTCTTCTCTTATTCAATGAAACACGAAGTGTCGAAAACAACAACATCAATTTTTCGATTAAAATAATAACACGATTTTATCGTTACGTTTCTCTAAACAAATCTAGTGGTTTGACCAAAATATGTCAGGGTTGAATTCGTGAAATGACAAAAAGTCTTTTCTTTGGTATTTTATAAGTTTATTTGATAAGACATAATTTGGTAATAATTTAGTATCGTGTCGCAGGTGGAGGGGGGTGAGAGTGAAAGAGGGGGAGAGAGGGAGAGGTCCTCTGCCCCCTGGCACCACTCCCACGAAAAGGTAACACACCATTCTCTTGAAAATCAAATTAGTGTAAGCTAACCTCAAAGCAGATAAATGTTGCTTTAAAGGCCGAGTAGAAGCCCATGTTATTTAAAAAAAAAACGAAGGGGATGACGGTCATGGTCCGCCATCCCCTTCCACCTAACCTGTCCGGGTCGGGGTATGACTCAAGTCTAAAGTTCGCTCGTTTACATCCTAAGTTCTTCTTGTGGCGTCACTTATTGTCATTTCACAGAACCAACTCTGGTATATGATCAAATCACTTAGGGAAATGACCAGATCTCTGTTACTATCATATCCCTGCGATATATTATATATATTTTGATTTTTCGCCTCTGAGCAATACCACAGAGTAGGGAGGAATATAATGTATAAAGCAATTCTGAATAAATATGTTTTATCTTTTGAGGTTATACATCTACTTCTGTTTATTCAGTTCTTATTTCATTACTAATCCTAGAATAAGTTAATACTAACAATATATGGGCAATGCTGCCTGAAATAAATAAATTTATTATTATTATTATTACCAGGTTTTTCTTTATCGATGCCTTGCAAAAGTAAATCCAAACTACCTAAGGATTCATCAAAGGCCAGAGCAGAACAAATTTACAATACAGAAGTTTTTTCAGTTTCTTAAACAACAGTGAATTGTGAAATGCTCATGAGATTATTTTATAATTCTTTTATTGTAGTTAGTCAGAAAAAAAAATCATTCATTCATTTTACACTTATCTAATACATCAACGCGAGCGAGGCCGCGGGTAAAAGCTAGTCTCCAATAAAGTAGATAAGAAATACCTGAACTAATTGCGGGAATGTGTCAGGCCCGACAGGCTTCCCGCCAAGATACTGCTGTTTGATCTTTGCAGCAACGCTGGTGCGGAGACTGATGGGCAGAGTATCGTTATACTCGAAGATGTTGCTGGCGAAATGATCCCAGCGACTCTCCAACTCGTCTAGCATGCTGGTATCTTGTTGGTATACTAGAAATGGTGCAATAAATTATACTCACTCTATTATATTTCAAAAAACAGCTTGGGTGTACATTTCAATAGAATAATATATTATTATGACATAATTTGGTCGAATAAGTAATAATAATAATAAATATTGCGAAATAAACAATGAAACAGAGCAAAATAAAAAAAAAACTAAATGTCATAGACATGTCAGTATGTTTGACAGACCGCCGTTTTCACTCCCTGTACTACAGCGTCTGACAGTCTCAGGTGTAATTTTATATAGAGCCTTTTAATAAACAGCTAATTTACTGTTAAAGTAGTTCTTCATAATATATTCATCTGATGTTATTGCTTTATTGTAAGTAGTAGAACAATAAACACTTTACCAGATGCCGGGTAAAGTCCTTCCTCGGAAGTAACAGTGGTGATGAGGGGAACATCGTGCATGGCTCCAGAAGTCGCCAGGTCCCACGGATACTGCGTCAGGAATGCATTCTTGGTTGACCTGGGTTCCGCCGTCGGCGTGAATAGTGTAAACATATGGACCTTCCAATCCTGTGAATGTCAAGTTTAAGTTAAAGTAAATATTGTGTAGATTGCAGTTTGTGATTTCCTTGTTTCGATTGCTGGAAAAAAAAGGAAGCTTAGAAAAGTTATTTTAGCTCCACCCATAAACCTAATACTCCTAATAATCTTATATTACTTTTTAATTTTTATATTATAATACCGATACATTCAGATTATTTGAAATCGGAATAGGTTGGCTTACCCAAGTGGTAATCCCTTTTATTGCGCAGAAGTGTAAGTCCAGTGTATGTAAGTTTTATTCAATGTTTTATAAAATAGTTAAATTTTGTGAAGTTTTGTTACCATACATGACTGTTTCAGCCGTGTAGCAGTAATGTGTAAGCATTATGGCGTAGACAGTGAAATTACTGGGCTAAAGACTGATCGTCACTATTGACGCCAGCAATACCCCCTTTTTTTATGGAATAGGAGGACAAACGAGCGTACGGGTTACCTGGTGTTAAGTGATAACCGCCGCCCACACTCTCTTGCAACATCAGAGGATCACAAGAGCGTTGCCGGCCTTATATAAGTTACATGCATATACACTATATGCATGTAACTTATATTTAGTTGAAATATTATTTTTTCTAATCTTTATTATTATTTATTTTATCTGAAATAGTTTTTTTTTATTAAATTTGTGCTGAATAATAAATAAACAAAAGTGCAATAAATACGCGCGAAATATAAAACATCGAAACGCAATGCTATTGGTTGAAGCGCGATGTGACGTCAAAGTCTAGATAAACATAAGCAATGGTATTGTTCCTAGATTTTATTTTCGGTGGTTAGCGATATATTAAATTATATGTTGTTTTTTTATTATTCAATGATCTGTATAATTATTAATTACAGTGATTGAAAGTGGATTTGTTAAAACGCAATCACTTAATCTTCCAAAAACAGATGTGTTTATGATGCTGTTTGATACGTGTTTTTGTGTTCCAAACCCACATTTTATTTCTTCTGAATTTAAAAGATTGAAAGTTACAAGGTAATTATGTGACAACTAATTTAATTTTTAAGTTTTCTCAATTCATATTTTCTCACATTAATTTTTAAACTAAACATACTTAATATATAAATGCAGAAAATATAATTTAACTGGAATTACCATATCCATTGTTTTTGTCTGTTATTAAAGATCATTGTTAAGATTCTGTTTTAAGTATTTGCATTTTAAAGTGAAAAACAATCAAACTATAAACTAAATAAAAACGTGCCCGCTCATTGTATGAATTATAACTTTAAGTAATGAAGTGTCATGGACTGAATTAGTTGTATTGCGAAATAGGCATTTCTAACTAAAAAAATAGGTTCTAATAAGTAATCACCAACATATTATATACTAAAATCTTCTCCGAAACACGCTGCATCTAATGTTACAAGAATTATTCTCATCGGTACAGTAGTTTTCGCAGTATAAGCGAAGGAAAAAACCCGCCATTCATTTATTAGTACAATATACATTCTTGGGATAGACACTGACGTGACAGAAACCCCGCGCAAAATGGCGCCTTTGAATAGGCGACATATTAAGGTGATAATAATAGGCGATTTATTATAATATTGCTGGGAAAGAATATTTATTTTTTAATTGAATAAGAATGTTTTTATCTATAATTTGATGTGTTTGATAATTTTTAGGATGTAAAAAATCAAACTTAAGTATTTTTAAAATTCATGCAAATACCCTATGCCGCTCAAATGGTGGGAGTAATCATGAATCTTAAGCGGCACTGCATTGCTATCAGCAGGACGTACCACTAACCATCATATGAAAGTCTTACTAGTCTCATAACCTTTTCTCATAAAAAAATAAATAAAGAACAAATCTACGTAACTTTAAGCAATACCTTCGTTGCTTTGATTTTTTTATGGAAAAGGAAGACAAACGAGCGTACGGGTCACCTGGTGTTAAGTGATCACCGCCGCCCACATGTTCTTCTAACACCAGAGGAATCACAGGAGCGTTGCTGGCATTTTTGGAGGTGCACGTGCTTTTTTTGAAGGTACCCATGTTGTATCGACCCGGAAACACCGCACTAGGAAGCTCATTCCACAGCTTGGTTGTTCGTCGAAGAAAGTTCCTTGAAAACCGCACTGTGGAGGAACCCCACACATCCAGGTGGTGGGGACGATATACTAATGTGTGGCGTGTTAAGTATTAAAATGTTAAAAACAATCAAAAGTCTGCTTTCGTGTTTAGTTCTTTCGATAATATTTATTTGAAATGTTTTGTCTTTTGTAAAGTTTTCAATCACTCAACAATATTTAACATGAACCAAAAAATACATCCAAAAACCAAGCACCAAGAAGATATCAAACATATTTCTGCGGAAACATTGCAATGAGAATCAAACGCCTAAAACTGTCACTGTAAAATGTTATAAGTTATTTAGTGCAAGTCAGGATGAAGTACAAAAGTTACAATAGCATTCAAATGAGTATAACAATATTCATTAACAATAAATTTAGAAACATTATTTCCAACTATATATATATATATATCATTCAAATAATCTTTCACATTATAATAACCTTATATGTTAATTTATTTTTTACGATACATTTAATTTTTTTATTGGTAATATTTTAATATTATTTGGGAGTTTATTGTAAAATATAACACAGTCCACTTTAAAAGATTTAGCAATTTTATGGAGCCTAGTAGATGGAATTGCAAGTTTATGTTTGTTTCGAGTATTGATATTATGATTTATATAATACTATTCTTTTTAAATTGGCTAATATGTTTATGAGCGTACAGAAGGTTCTCGTATATATACTGGCAGTGTACTGTCATAATATTAATTTGTCATAAAATTAAAGTCTAGCCGTTTCAACATCTGTCAGTTGCCTAATTTTTTCAATCGAAAATCTGCAGAGCTTAGTCTATTTCATAAGTTTTTTATATGAGCTCCCCATTGAAGCTTAAAGTCTTATGATAATTATAATCATATAAAGTTTCCAAGGCAAACGTAAATATGGCCACATTTTACCCACCTGGCAGTCATTGCAGAAATGATTATTATTGGGAACATCTGAAGTGAAACGTATAGTTCAAGAACGAAGAACATGTATGAATTTAAGGAAATACTAAGTGATGACTTATAAGTAAACATGAAATAACAGCCTACAAATGAGTCTGTAGATGAGTTTCCTATAAGTTAAAAATATTACGACATTAGATTACGAGTATAATCTGCATAACTTTAACAAACAAAAACTAGTTCCAACATAGTTGTTCGCCTTGATCCCAATATATTTTTTGACTGTATTTCTTATAGGCTATTTTTAAATATATAATAAAAGTGGCTATTTGTAAGACTGAGGTGTGTTTGTACTAAAATTGGTAACAAGTCTAGATTTAATCTGTTTATAGAAAATCAGCAACATACTAAAAGAAATCACCGACAATTTTAGATAACATTTTACTTGACTACAAGCTATTTTGTTTTTGTTTTTTTATAAAAATAAGAGACGAGACGAGCAGGACGTTCAGCTGATGGTAATTGATGCGCCCTGCCCATTACAATGCAGTGCCACTCAGGATTCTTGAAAAACCCCTAAAATTCTGAGTGGCACTACAACTGCGCTCGTCACCTTGAGACATAAGATGTTAAGTCTCATTTGCCTAGTAATTTCACTAGCTACGGCGCCCTTCAGACCGAAACACAGTTCTGCTTACACATTACTGCTTCACGGCAGAAATAGGCGCCGTTGTGGTACCCATAATCTAGCCGGCATCCTGTGCAATGGTAAAACTATGCTAATAGTATTAATACTATCTCTACTAATAGTATTGTATTCAATGTCTTTGAATGACCATAATTTTATGGACACTGCAGACATTTATTGTTGTACACAAAAAAGATGAATGTATTTTACTGGGAACATGAATGCATTGGGTGTGTCCAAGACTTAAAGAAAGTAGAGGAAAACCTGTTAGCACCACTTAAGATGCACTATTCAGAAACTTTCTCCGTGTTACTGACTCTGGTTTGGAAAGGCTATCATGTTGGACTATATAAATATAGACACTAATTATAGATAAGCAATCTCAACTACGAAACGTTTATTAGGCTTCCAAGTTTCTTGGCCACCACGGGGAATCATATATTTAAGTATATGTTTCTGATTCCAACTAACTGTGCGCAGAATGAATAAATAGATTGCATGAGGACTGTTTCAATAACATATCCGAGCAGGAAGCGATTTTCACCCTTATATTTAATCCCTACTAATATTATAAACGTGAATATAAGTTTGTTTGTTACGCTTTTATGCCGGAGCTACAGAACCGTATTTGGTGAAATTTGGTACAGCGATAGACTAGACCTTGGGAAAGGACATAGGCAACATTTTATCCCGGAAAATTCCTACAGGATTTGTGAAAAACTGAAATTCACGTCGATGAGCTATAACTATACCGATAGTAGGTTAAGTTTGCCATAGCAATCTTCCTCGATATAAGATTCATATAATAAGTTGAGAACGGGAGCGAAAAGGGGAACCCGAACTGGAATAGGACACGAGGTAATCTTCAATTCCAAACTAGCTTATTATTTTTAAGAACTTTCTATCCACGCGGACCAAGTCGCGGGCGTCAGCTAGGAGAATATAAAGTAATGGAAAATATATCAAATATTATATAATGTTAAAAATATAACGCATTCTTTGAAAAATATCTACAGCTACATGTTAATATATATAAAATACGTGACAAGTTGTTTGTCCGCGATGGACTCCTAACTAATTTAACGGATTTCAATGGGGATTACTTCATGTAATGAGTAGTGAGTGCAGTTTAGTCCAACTTGAGAGAGGATACTTTTTATTTCCAATATTTGTTTTGTATGAACATATTTTCTATGAGAGAATTTAGTGACGCACGGTTTGACAGTTCTGCTGTGAAACAATTTCATTATAACAACAAGGAGCATACGTTACGAAATAATTATTGATGTTATGAAATATTATTGGCAATTTTTTTTTATTATTTACAGAACAACGTCCGTCAGCTAGTAGTATACTAAATGTGTTTTTTACTTACAAACATTTCAATCTGAGCATTAACAATCGTCTGTCCAGGCCTGTATTTGAGACACTCCACCATTTCCCTGCTGTCTGTAGTTGGACAGCCAACAATAGCTGCCAATGCCTTAGCCTTCTGGGCTGTCTTGACAGAATAAGTCCACGACGCAAACGCCGCACCACTGAACGCTATACCACGGTTGAACTTATCTGAAAAATAAAATGAAAGGTAAAAACTATTCTTGGTAACTCTAGCCGAGGGAACTTGAATTTTCGTATGTGCGGACTAGATTATGATTATTTTATAGCAATAGCATTGACAGTACAATATTGTATATTTCATTAAAATGAGCGTAAAAGAAGAATGCTGGGAGAGTTTCTCGGAGTGCCATTTGTTTCCGAAGCGATAGTAGTATCTAGTATATTAGAAATGACATCGAAAACAATTCTAAAGGAATCAGTTTTGAGAAAATAAATGCCTTTTTATGACTTTTTCTTTAAAAATATCAATAATTTACACATAAAAATAATAGTATTTAAATAATATTACAATTATTAGGTTTGCATAAGGTGTATTAAATCAAATCTTGATTAAGTTATTTTATATTTTTTAACTTTTGAAGTCGATTTTTTTAAAAGTATATTTTTTACTTTTTAGTGTCTTAAAGTTTGCTCTGCAAACTACTGTATCAGGTAAACTATTACATTTCGTTGCTATTTATTAACCGACTTCAAAATAGGAAGAGGTTCTCAATTCGATTGCGTGTGAACCAATCTTGATGACTCTTTTTCTTTTTGAAAGCTGTTGCTGGTTTTGGAATACCTTTATTGATGTCGGTTGCTTTTTTGTCATATTATATTAAATAGTATTTTTTTTAAATAGATATGGGTGGGAAAGGTATCGCACGCCTTAAACAATATATTTCCCAAGAAACAGGAAAGGAAGAAAGGAATCCACTCCGTAAAAATACTGTTCGAAACTCTATTTCACGTTCTTGTGAGACAGTGAAGTATCGTGAAGAACGTTTGTTAGCTACGAATCACAGATTGCCTAAGACCCATTTATCGGAACACGGGTTTATAATAATATAATATTACTAGCTGACCCGACAGACGTTGTTATGTGCATAATAAATAAAATACTGTTTTTTTTATGAATTTGTCAGTAATAATTCATAACACCAAGAATTATTTTGTAAGATATGCTCCCTGTCAATGACGTTCTATATTGTCAATACAACGTCATTGCTCCCTGTTGTTAACTATAATGAAATTGTTTCACAGCAGAACTGTCAAACCGTGCGTCAATGAATTCTCTCACAGAAAATATGTACATACAAAACAAATATTGAAAATAAAAATAATTATGGGTCCCAAATCGAAATAAAAACTATCCTATCTCTCAAGCTGGACCAAACTGCACTCCATGAAGTAATCCCCATTTAAATCCGTTCTCCTCATCCACGTAAACAAAAATGTTCATAAAATGAAAACTACTGGGCCAAACTATGTTAAATTTATGGGACCGAATGGCAACTATTCCGCATCAAGTTAAAGAAGAATCACGTAAATTGCATCATTAAAAAAATATACCAATCGAATTGAGGACCTCCTCTTTTTGAAGTCCGTTAAAAAATATAATGATGTAGGTATATCATGCACAAAAACATTCGTGATATTATATCAACTGAAGGTAATGCGCAGGTGAATCTTACCCGTCATTCTGTACTACTGTTGACGTCGACCGTCCGGCGGCGTCGGCATGATTTTGATGCGATGGTGCTTTAAAACTACCCACTAGTATTATAATTTTAACTTACTAAACCTATTTTAATTAATATGTATTTACTGTACGCTTTAAGATGCAATTTAGTAAACCTACTTTTTGTATAACATAACACAACGGCTCCTATTTCTGCCGTGAGGCAGTAATGTGTAGCATTACTGTGTTTCGGTCTGAACGGCGCCTGTAGCTATTGAAATTAGTGGGCAAATGAGACTTACCATCTTATGTCTCAAGGTGACGAGCGCAGTTGTAATGCCGCTCAGAATTTTTTGGGTTTTTCAAGAATCCTGAGCGGCATCAGCTGAACGTCCTTGTCGTCTCGCCCCTTATTTTAAAACTCTCCTTTATGGAAACTACTTTATGGAACAATAAATGTCTTAAACCACATCCCGTCTCCTCCCTTGCCAACCATTTTTTATGGGAGAGGAAGACAACCGAGCATACAGACGGGTCAACTGATGGTATATGATACCCGCGCTTTGTTTACCGACTTCAAAAAGGAGGAGGTTATCAATTCGATCTGTATTTTTATTTTTATGTATGTACACCGATCACTCTGAGATTTATGATCCGATTTACGATATAATTCCTTTGTTTGATGCGAAATAGATGCCATTACGTCCCATAAAATTTTTATATAGTTTGGCCCAGTAGTTTTCATTTAATGGACATTTATATGAAAATTTTCGTCTACCTGGATGATATAATTGTTTTGGAGTTTTGATTCAGGTTGATAATATATTGCACTGACTTAAAACTTATCAATAGGTAGCACATACAAATAATAATATTTTATTAATATTAAAGGTAAACGTTTGCATAAAAGGTGTATTAAATTAAATTTTTAGTAATTTGATACTTTTTTTAGTTTTTAAAGTCGGTTTTTTTAAACGTAGTTTTTTTTTACACCAGAAGAATCACAAGAGAGTTGCCGAGAGAGAGAGACAGAGTTGTTACAACACCGTATAGACGAACATAATATGAATTAGAAAACTGAAAGACATTGGACGTTGTACGTGGCAGGATCTTACTGGGGGAACTACGGTGAGCTGGCGAACCGAAGCTATAATTCCCTATGTCAACAACATCATCTGTTACTAATAACATAAACACAGATGTTTCTAAGCCCGGTCCCATAAATAAATAGAGGAGGACTACCACAGAATTGCTTACATTAAAGTTTTAATTTAAAAGTCTCTTTCTTTAATACTATACGTAAAATATAATGTGTACGTCTTAGTTCGTTTTTTTCAAATATAGTGTATACCGACTGAACGTTGAACGGGTGCTGCTTGCGGTGGCAGGGTGACCTGTCATAGTTGATGAATCATTGTATTTGTTGGATGCAATTACTAATTGTGACAGTAATCACGACCATCATGTTCATCATGAAGCATCCTTACACAAACATTGAGCTCAATCTCTATAGGTTGGTGCTGATATATTGGATATACGATAATTTATAGTTATGCATTTAATTCTTTATTGCTTTTCATGAAATAATCTATATTTTTTAAACACGTTTCATATGATTGATTGTAAAATACTCTATTTGATTGAAAAGAGTGGCCGTTGAGTCTCTTATATGTTCTTCTCATGAGCTCAACGTTAGTGACAATTCAGAAGCGCTTAGTTTAAGCCTATTTGAATTAAATATATTTGACTTTGATATAATTTTGCAGACAAGCATGGCTATGAATTCTTGGCAGGTGATCCTAATTGATGCTGCACTTTTACTTGGAAAAAGTAATTAACGTCAATGATGAATAAATTGTATTTCTCAGAGTTATTTCTTTCCCAGCAATCAGAGAGTTTTCAAGAAGGCAATATAATAAATACACCGCATAGTCCTTCAATTTTGGTATAAATATAAATGGTAAACGTAATTTCAATTAATGTCTAGCTATATCCTTTTTCTTGCAAATCTTTTTGAAGGCGTGTTAGAAAATGTACTGAAGGAATTAATTCTTAATATATCACAAGTCAAAATTTTAATGACAGGGCTTATACCACGAAACATAAAAAATTAAAACTTTCCTTTCATTGAAAACAAAAAGGCAAACTGATATAAAACTAATAAAAATGTCGTTTCTTCTAAAGAAAACACAACAATAAACCAATCATCTGTAAAATGATATTTTGAGTCTTCACTTACGATGTTTCTTCCATGTGATCTGTCTACATTATTAGTAAGACTATAGGTATCTGTTGTGTCTGTATTTATCTTTCATGATGTTTTGATAATATGTTAGTTCCCGTGGTTGGGCTCAAACCTTGATCGATTCTTAGAAGCCTCCGGGCTTTTATGTTACAAGTTAATGAGCTCACGTAGCATGAATACTAACAATATAATTTAATAAACTACACGAGGTCGTTAATCAAGCGAAAGGAAGGTTATCCATATTGAAGTTTCCCGCCAAAAACACTATATGGTAGTTATAAATATTTGGCAAGAAACTTTGAGAAATTTCCTTTGCACAGGATGCCGCTTAGATTATAGGTACCACAACGCTATTTCTGCCGTGAAGCAGTAGTGTGTAGGCGTTAGTGTGTTTTTGATTAAGAAGACAAACCCATTCTTTCATAACATCAGAGGAATCATACGACTGTGATGGCCTTTCAGATGAGTATCTACATTTGGTTACTTGTACTTAGTTCAATTTTAGGACTCCATATATTATAAATATAAATATTTCTCTTACCTTTAGACATTGGCGACAGATAGTGATAGTGCACACTAGCGCCACCCGCGGAACATCCTGTAAGTGTTACGCTGTCAGGGTCGCCTCCGAACATTTTTATGTTCTGCTTTACCCACTGCAGCGCGAAAGACTGGTCTTTCAAACCGTAGTTTCCTGGAGATGCTTCATCTTCGGTACTCAGAAAGCCTTGAAAAAACAATGAAAATTATGTAGGCCATTTTAACTATTTTATTTTGTATGTCATAGGTTACACGGGAAAAAGCTCTTCTTCGCAAGAGCGGAAAATAATGTTCACATTTTGACATGATTTCTACCGACTGCAGAATTAAAACTCTCTACTGTCAGTAGGAATTCCAAAAGACTTTTTATCTCTATGATATACCAAGTAGTCTTCTAGTACCTAGTGTCCAAAATGGTTGAAGTAATTTAAGGTAATTGTTATGACTTTATGATATATGTATTCAATGAATAGAAGCGATTCTCTCGCAAGGTGTTGCGTGATCAATTGACCGACTTTTAAAGCACACAAAGTACAAAAATATTATTCTTTACGGTCTAGAAAATCTTTTTGTATTATTAGTCCGTCAGTATGTGGTATATCAGCTATAAAAATCTGGAAGGAATAGAAAATCTCAAAGTACATCCAACTAACACGTTCTTTAGAATTATTGTGAAGGGGGTTAAATACAAATATGTATAGCTTTATCATTCATTTCTGCCCATAAGTGTGTCAAAAGAACTCAATCACCAATATGCGAACCGTTACTCAGAAAGTCGATCTCACACCGCTTATTTTAGAAACAATATCTATCGTGGGCTATAAAATGTAACTACTGAGGTTATCGTGTCTGTAACTGGATACAAACAAAGGCAGCTCAAGTAACATACAGACATTAATTGACATCTAGATATTCTATTACAATAGGTTTATAATAATGGATCAATTCACTGAAATTAAATGTCGTTATTAAAAGGATATCTATGTATTCAGCATTACCAGCATATTAAAATATTACTTCTTGGATTGTTAGCTTAGCTTCTCAGAATATTAACGCCTGACAGATGTAAGGCACGGACGAGTAAAAAAAGAAGGACTCCGCGCCGTGATATTAGCAAGTGAAGCACCGTTATGCTAGTGTGGGTGCGGTTACGGGGAATACTAGTTACACAATGTTATCTCCCTTAAATAATCATATTATATGGCCACAAATACTTATATAGTATCGTTTTTACACTTTTTCACAACGCACGACGGCACGCCGGCACTGATCTGACAAACACGTTGACAATTCTTATAATGGCCGCCTATCGGCCTGTAGTAGAGTAAGTGTGTGCGTGGGCCTATGTATTTACACGTTAATCGGCTTGTTTTGGGGCTACACTGTTATGTAAGGTGACACGGAGTCCTAATTTTTTTACTAGTCCGTGATGTTAGGGTTTCTTTTCAAAGTTAAGTTCATGGATTTCTATAGCAACATAACACTTTACTTCTATAGCAATATAACGTTTCAGCGATATGGAACCCGTTACTCAACTTATAATAACCACATCGAAATAATCCAAAAGAAGTTAACACGAATGTTAAATCATCCTTGCTACAATTTGTGTAGGTGATCTAGGTTGTACTCAATTGTTCCTTCTAAAATGATTATGTTAACCATTATTCATCATCATTATTTCATCCAGAAGACGTCCACTGCTGGACAAAGGCCTCCCCCAAAGATCGCCATGACGATCGGTCCTGCGCTGCCGTCATCCAATATTCCGGCGATTGTTGACCAGATCGTCGGTCCATTTTTTGGAGGGCCTACCAACACTACTTTCCCTGCCCACTGCCACTTTAGTTAGGCAACTGTCTGGGCTATGTCGTTGACTTTGGGTATCCTACGAATCTCCTCATTTTTTGTTCTTCTTATTTCTGATTCGAACTCGCGGGAAACAAAATTTTCATTAAATCATTCATAATTTCGATAATGTATCTGATGGATTTGAATCTGCCGACTTTGTGCTAGAATTTCAGTATCGCTTTGTTAGGTGACCCGTAATAGTAGCTTAATTTAGTGTAAAAGACAATAGCTGGACATCGTACCCAAAGGACCCAAACGGTAGTTCAAAGTCACAACGACCATATCGCGATCCATGAAGTGATCTGCCTTGTACAGTGATCCAGCACCGTACATGAAGGCTCCACCGTGGATGAATACCAGCACCGGAAGATTAGCACCGATCTGGACCCTCGGAGAGTGCACGTTCAGGTAGAGACAGTCCTCATCACCTGCAATTTTTTAAATTCAATTTCAGTCGATATTAATAATGCAAATCCGAGGTTAAGGCTCAAATTTCATACGTTATACTGGAGACTAGAGGAGTTACTGAAATAGTTCTTTTTTATTATGAAAGTAAGTGACGGTACGAGCAGGACGTTCAGCTGATGGTTATTGATACGCCCTGCTCATTATAAGCCAGTGCCGCTCAAGATAATTGAAAAATCCCAAAATTCTGAGCGACACTACAACTGCGTCACCTTGAGACATAAGATGTCAAGCCTCATTTGCTTAGTAATTTATAACGTGTCTATGGTTGTAGAAGGACTCACTATATTTGCAGTTTTGGTTCACGGCATTACTGCCTCCACACTTATTTTTGTCGCCATACGTACTTGTTCTGTTTCCTACCTTTTTGGAGGGTGTGTGTGTGTGTGGGATCCTTCATCCCAATATACCGTTCCGAAGATAGTTAATCCAAAGAAAACACTTCATAAGAACAACAGCAACAAGGAAAATAATATAAATAGCAATTTTCATCACATCTCGTACCATTTGTCACAATCCCGGATTACGATCCCGTGGGATTATTTAAACACGTGATAGCGCGTTCATTTGTAATAATAACAGAATATAGCTTTTCGTTGCTTTTGTTTCATGTTTCTATTTCCATTTTGACTTAATGTGACGAATGCGATCAACAAGATATATTTCATATATTAAATGGGAAATTAATTAACTGTTCTAGATAAAATGACAAATTAGATTCAGTTTACCTCAGGGAAAATAATTTCCTTTCTTAAAAAACAATTTAAGCATTTTTAACCTTTAGGGATAAACCTTTGAATGCCAATGGGTATTGTTCCTCTTGAGGCCCAACTATAAAGTTGATTTTTGCTTGTACAGTCTGAAATCCCACAGTTCATGAACCATTCTCAGGCAGAAAGTGTAAGCTGCTTAGTTGAGCTCGACTCTATAGTTTCCTGGCGCCAATACCAGCGTTATCCTACACGAATAACAGAGACAATTAACTTCTTTTTTTACCTTTATTAACGGTTTTAAGCCTAGTTGTGCTTGATTCAATGTCCTTTAAGAACTGCCTGTCATAATTAGAATTCACATTTTTAGTAGTTTTGTCAAAGTTGTGGTAGGCACAACCTAGCAAGAACATTAATCATTGCTAATCTTCGTTTGATACCCCACATTAAATTACTTGTTTACACTAATCTCTAAGATCGTAGTACGTATGGAATAATTTATTTTTATACAGGCCTCTGTTTATCCACCACACATTTCCAGCCTCATATATTCTGAGATTTGCTTTTCGGCTATCCGATTTGAATTTTTATATATAAAAATCATTTTGAAGAGGCTCACGGGATATGCCAGATTGGCCTACTCTTCCAAGTGACCACGGAATTGAACGTCGCTCGATATATCGACGCCATGTATGCCGATACAGGCTGTGGCAGTTAGAGGAGTGATCTCGAATCGACAAAGGGAGACCTTTTTGCGGTAAACGCACAAACTTACGTCTTCTTTGGCTTGAATTAGACTAAGTTTTCAGACACAAGTTTGTTCCGGTTCTCGTCGACGCTATCCAGGGACATTTTGGCACGACTGGTGTAGGAAGCATACCCTATCTATATATCTATCCTAATATCGTCTGCATAGCAATAAATACTGCTGATTTGCAGCATATCATTGATATGCAGAAGAAACAGTGTAGGGGATAGCAGCCAGGCGGGAAAGCGTTTATGGGTTTCAATTTAAATAAAAAATACTGCATTTATAGGTAGTTCAATTGCTTTTATATTAATTGAGGACTTTTACCAACAATCTTCTGTGCGAACGGTTCATACTGAAGACAATCTGGCAGTACTCTGGTTGCATCCCAAGTTCCACTCCATGGTTTCATCTGCTGTGGTTCCTATACAAAAACATAATTAGTTATAATTCTTTAGTGATTGTCGGGGTAACATACTTGCCGTGTGGTGCTTTTTGTGTCAATAAAAAATACTTGATGGATGTAAAAGTAGTAATAATGTAAAAATTACAAGTATTTAAAAATCATCGGTGGCGAAATATGTCCCACTGCATTTTACTTATTGAAAATCGTGAGTGAAAAACGAGTAAAATAAAATTTATTAACAATTTAAAGTTGATTATAGACTATAAGTTACATAAGTTCAATTATTAGATAATAAAAGGATAAAATATAAGAAATAAATACCGAATCGTTTTTATTTATTATAATGTTTCCAAAGATTACGTTTAAATTCCTGTAGACTATTGGAAAATATGTCTAAGTTCTCTATTTTTTTATTTATCTCATTGTACTGCTTAAGCAGGTGGTACTGGTGAAAATGACCCTAAGTTTGTTCAATAGCATGGTATATCAAAAATACACGAAATGGCTTTACGAGGCATTATTAATTTATTTATTATTAAATATCTTGAATAAAATATCACTATATTTGGCAGAAAAATAAATTGAGCAAGTTAGGTGTAACGATCAATTAGAATATTATATTAATTTAATGCTAATAAAACTACAAGTCCGGAGCTTCAAAATGAATATTCTAGCTCACGATCCAAACAGAATTCTAATATTTGCAGTTGCCCCGTTTGTGGTTTTCGTTCCGTGTTCACAGTGCCGTTTGTGATTTGCGATGCGTATATTTTGTAATAATGACCAATTATGTTTCGTTAATTTGGTAATTGATGCGTAAAAACAACAAACGAAGACATTGTTAATTATCTCCATTAAAATGTTTGTATGCAACTAGTAACGGGTGATTGGTAATTGTGTGAGAATCGAAAGATTAAGTATCATATTTGCTTTATAATTTTATTACTACTACTAGCAATGCCTCGCGGTTTCACTCGCTTAGATACCGATCTCGTGGTAGTGGAAAGTCTACTAAGCCGGATTATCGATTTATTTTTGTTAACACAAAAGTTTTACTTCACCTAGTTTTTATTTTATTATTGCATTATTTTCTTTATTTTGACATTTTTTAATTTTTTATATCTTATTATAAATATACTATAAATTATAAATTTTAATAATTTAAAAAGTATTTTACAGGTATTAGTGGTATGGTCTTTAATAAAACCATCTAATGAGATAAGGATGTACACAGAGGCATCAATCATTTTGTTCGATTATCGTCGGCACTTTTACCAACTTTTAAAATCTAAAAGAGTAGTTTTATTTGCATAAATATAGAAGTAAGACATATGGTATCGCAGACTTTTTTGTAGATATTGATACGTTCTATAATACTGTAGAATATTTTTTGTTCCATCATCAATATTTTCCGCAGCGCACGCGATGACAGATTTTATGACAATTTTTTTCGCACCTTGGGTTATATTATTGTATTTTTTTTTAAGGATCCCTATTTTTTTAAAATGTAATATATCCTATGTCACCCAGTGAAGAGGCAGCTTTCTAATGGTGAAAGAATTTTTGAAATCGGTCTAGTAGTTTTTGTGTGAAAACATGACAAACATACATAAAAACACACAAATGTTTCCTCTTTATAATATTAGTTTAGATGACTTAATACGATATCATAGATAAACATTAAGCATGGATTTACGGCTGTTATCTATAATCTATCGCAATCGTAAAATAGAAATTGGAGATTAATATAGTAAACCATTTCCTGCTTTTGGCATTTCAATATCCGATCTATGGAACGATTTGGTCAGTTCTTTTTTCAAACCATCTTTGGAATGATGTATTTGTTTTTTTAATTCGTTTGTGACGTGATGAAGGACGGAATTAACAGGTGAATGACTTTTCTATTTTTAAAGACGGCGGTTCGTTACACCCATTAGGTTAAAAATGAACACAATTGTCTACGTATAGAGAGTTATATGTATGTATAGGAAGAGATATCTAGAATACCAGAATTGATAAGGATAGCAAAATAAGTTTAAGTAGTCTTTGATAAGATCATTTAAATCTTTATGATTTCTCGTAGTAGCAATCCGAAACGCTGTCACCCGAAGATATCTAATTGAAACAGTTCAGGGTACTTGGTTAACAGGTCACAAAAGTAACACTTGTTAACGTCAATGTTAGAATTAATACATGAGCCAGTGCAAGCTTTAATGGAAGTAATCTTTGCCACAATTTTTACTCAATATTTACAGCTTCATATTGATCTGAATAAAGTTCTTTGTTATATACATTTTAACGTTTATATCAGAGTGCCAATTACAAATACAAAATACAAAACAATATTTATTACAACAAAATACAAAATATATAATATCAGCGTTGGGGCTTCCTTTTAAGCAAAGAGTTGCCTGTAGTAGGAGGCCACGCTCTTCCATAGCAAAAACATAATAATATGATGTAATAATAAACAAGTTGACCTTAACATAAATATAATTAATTAACTAAGGGAAAGAAAACAACTAACATTACAATTAAAGAGCCTCAATATTCTTATGCTTTTTTATGTAGTATAAGCGATCATTCTCCTGATGATAAGTAACATCATTTGCCCGCTAAATCAATCTTATTCGTATAACAAAAAAAGAAAACCTAAAGCAGGATTTTCACTGTCCGAGTACATACATATACCGAATGCACGCATACAAGCAAAACAGCATAGGAGTACTCTTGGATTCCTGTTTGCTGATATTCTAGTACAGAATCCTAGTAGCGTTTGTCTCCTTACACAACCAATATAAGAACAACTGGTTTGATGCTGTGAGTTATAGAAGTGTTTTATTTTGTTAATGAAAATAAGGGACCAGATGAGCAGGACGTTCAGCTAATGGTTATTGATACGCCCTGCCCATTACAGTGTAGTGCCACTCAGTATTCTAGAAAAACCAAAAAAATCTGAGCGGCACTACAATTGCGCTCGTCACCTTGAGACATAAGATGTTAAGTCTCATTTGCCCAGTATTTTCACTAGCTACGGCGCCATTCACACTGGAACACAGTAATGTTTACACATTACTGCTTCACGGCAGAAATAGACACCGTTGTGGTATCCATAATCTAGCCGGCATTCTGTGCAAAAGAGCCTCCCACTGGTAACCGATAAAACTGATTATGATTGAAGTATAAATGATAAAATTGAAAGAAGGCAGAAGAAATGATTTAAGACAGACTTTTTCAACTGGGTGATACATATTTAATCGAAAAAAAAAACACAAAAGAATTCAAAAAGCACACTTGAGAAAACAATAACCCCTATAGACAAATTTCTAGTAGCTCATTTCAATTTTCCTTAGATGACGCCATTTTGTTTTTATAAAATAAACCGAATGAACTTTTCCATTACGCAGTCCTTGAACAGTGAAAACGCGGCTTAAGATAAGCTATTGCGATGCAGAGACTTGAAATCCAAATAGGTGGTAAATACTACGAATGTTTGAAATCTGCCATAGCATCAGTTACCACGCTCTTCAAGTCGCAAAACAACAGTACAAAAAAAAGGACAACTGAGTTGAATAAAGGGTTAATCAATTTTTATTTTGCACTAAAAAAACATATATAACATAAGATTGATATTAGAATGATATTGAAACATTTACAAGTTGCCAGTATTTTAAAAAGAGAACATGTTCTGATGAGTACTTATTCAGACCGGTTATAGAAGGAAGTGGAATCAGTTGACTCATAATACGCATATAAGCTGTGATTTTTAATATTGCGTGAGGAAACGAAAAAATGGTTTATTATAACTTATTTAATGTTCTGTGGTTATTTATATTACATTAGATAGTTTAGCTAAAACTTGTACATTATAATTGAATTCCTATATTACATCGAGATTTTTGGTAATAAATAATACACAAATAAAATTCGGGATTCGAACCCACGACCTTCGGCGTTCCGTGCCGGTGCTCTAACCAACTGAGCTAACCGTTCGAGTACCGCCTCGTTATAAAATTCTGTTTGCTTTGTTCAACTCTCAGGTTGTGGCTTCATCTACTGGATTTACTTTACGCATCGTTCATAAAATTTGTTTTTCATATTTTATATGTGTATTAATCCTAGAAGTGACGGTTATCACTTTAAAAACATAACATATTGTAATAAATAATCTTTTTATTTAGCCCGATCTTTCGTTATCTTTTTAGATCAAGTTCGTAAGAGGGAGTTTAAGTTGGGTTTAGCGCTTCGTAAGTTGTATTTTCTGTATATAGAATTAGAATAAAATAAATTCTTTTATTCTATTATTATGTATGTGTTTTTTTGGATTGTTTGCTTCAGAAGGGGCATTTTCTGTAAGTTTACGGGCTTAAGAATAAAAGAAACATATCCTTTCATTATAAAATACATTACATATTATTTATATTACATATATAAATGTGTAATTTTGGATATATACATTTGGAGATTATGTTTAGCTAAAACTTGTACATAATAACTGAGTTTTTAAATTACATTTAGATTTTTGGTACAAAATAATCTTTTTATTTGGCCTTTCTATTTATGTTTCGATGATCTTTGATGATCTTTTTAGATTAAGTTCGTTAGAGGGGGCTATGTTTGGTTTAGCGCTTCTGAATTGGTATTTTCTGTAAGTGGATGGGTTTAAGAATAAATTTAATAGCCTCACATATCACTCATGAAAGAAAGCTATTCTCTATTACCAAAATGTATTTTTGTATCTATGTATTCGACAGTCTGATGTTGTTTAAAATACCGCTAAATCGGAGTGACGTGTGTGTTTGATTAAAACACGGATAAAACTACATTTTTTAAAATTGAAACCTAGCTAGATCCCCTGCCCCTGAAATTCCCTGTATAATTAATTTTATGAAAATCGTTACAAGTATTTCTCGTTTAAAGATTAAAAATAATACGTAATAAAGTTTCTGTATTATCAATAACGTTAATATAAGGGATAATCGGTAAATATATACTCCTTGGCCTTACAAATAATCTTGGTATACAGCTATAACTGATGATAAACAAAGAAAATGCAAAATATTTACAATATCGTTGACAACACTGTCAATACAATGATAATTCTGAAGTATTCCTAATGACAAGCTGACTTGCCAATAAACGCGGGAAACGTTATACGTCCGAACAAACCATTCGTAAGCAAAATGTCTAATTGTAAACATTTTACATATTCTTGGTTTATGCCTATTATTATTTAGTTACTAGTTGACCCGACAGACGTTGTTCTGTATATAATAAATAAAATAATGTTTTTATATAAATTTGTCAATAATATATCATAACATCAAAAAATACTTCGTAAAATATGCACCCTGCTGTCGTAATGAAATTGTTTCACAACAGAACTGTCAAACCGTGCGTCAATAAATTCTCACATAGAAATTATGTATGGACACATCAAAGGAAAAACAAATTTGTTGTTTTTATTTAATTTAGCAGCATTTTCCTATTTATTCACCTTTTCAACCTTCCCTGGACTTCCACAAATAATTCAAGACCAAAATTAGCCAAATCGGTCCAGCCGTTCTCGAGAGACTAACGAACAGCAATTCATTTTTATATATATAGATAACTTTATGCCAATTTTATTTGTAACGCCGCTTGTGTCAATGGACTTATAATTAGTACTTGAGATTATTTACAGAGATAATTATTACAGATTTATATAAACACGTATTTGTTGACAGTAATAATTATAGTCGATAAAATTAATTGTATTGTTGTTTGACAATTTAAGTAATTTGTGATTCATAAATCAGTAATGACCTAAATCGTATTATCGGTTGCAAGTAAAACGTAAAACGGCCGTTTTGAATAACCTATCTATTCTTAGTTTAACTTACTTGAGGTACACAAATCTATCCTTTTACGCTTACTTACATTTCAATAACCAATCGACACAAAATATTGGACTATAACTATATTGGACAACTATGGATAGATACAATATTGTCATTGAACGGTGACAGCAATGTATCCTTAAGTTAAACTTAGGTTAGATAGATTATTGAAAACGGCCGTAAATCATTAACTCGAATCAACTACCTAACCATAACTCGTTTAAAGCACGTTATAATTACCTTGACCTACCTATATCGGCGTATCTATCAAAGAGGATATATTAAAGTAGGTATCTTTCAATTTTTAAGATGTAAGACTTGAAAAATTATCAAATTTACTGACACGATGCCGATATAAGTTCAATTATTTATGGGCACCCAATTATACAGACACAAATCCTTATTTTTTATTGGAGTTTACTTATTAGGAATCGATTTTCATATAAGGCGCCCGGTATGAGAAAAATATGGAGAGTAAAACCTACTCATCAAATGGGATAGTAACGTTTTTGGTGCGCATAATTTCTCGCGCACCTTTCCACTTTTCAGATGTGTGTGTGTGTGTATATATACACAGCATACTGCGTGATAGTTTATGCATGTAGTATAATATACCTATTAGGGTTGTGTTTGGGCATTTCCTGACATATTTTGAGCGTTAAGGATTTATTTGATTTTTTAATTAGTACGCTTTTATTAGCTTCTGCTGTATGTCTGTTTGTAACCGACTCCATTGGACTTGATTTTGTTTAGTACCTGTTCAAAGACACTCGACTCTTGACGACAACGGAAAAACACCGCCGACCATTTCGCGGTGCCAGAGCTCTATGCCTGAAGTATAGTTCAGACAGAAAACTGTTAGGTGAGCTATGTTTTCGTTGGACGTCAGGAAGTCGAGCGGGCCGGATGGCATTTCTCCAATCGTGCTTAGAACGTGTGCCCCTGAGTTGACGCCGGTGCTAACGCGTTTATTCCGACACTCTTATTCCAAAGGCGTAGTTCCTGACTCATGGAAGTCAGCCCTTGTCCATCCGATCCAAAAAAAGGAGACAGTTCGAATCCGGCAAACTACAGGCCTATTGCTATTACCTCCCTGCTCTCCAAAATCATAGAGAGCATAATTAGCCGCCAGCTCTTGGTATACCTAGAGGGTCACCAGTTGATCAACGACCGACAATACGGCTTACGCCATGGTCGGTCGGCAGGTGATCTTCTGGTATACCTAACATATAGATGGGCTATTAAAAGCAAGGGGGAAGGCCTGGCAGTTAGCCTGGATATAGCGAAGGCCTTTGATCGTGTATGGCACAAGGCACTCCTCTCAAATATCCATTATTTGGGCTTCTAGAGAGCTTGAGCAGGTGGACCTCCAGCTTCCTCACTGGGCGCAGCATACAGGTCGTTGTCGACGGATATTGCTCGAACCCGAAGCCCGTGAAGTACAATTTTGTTTTGATCACGTAGGAATAACCTGTGAATTTGTAAACCTTACATAGAAATTTGAAAGACATTGAGATGTAATATCCGAATAGGTAGAACATAGAGTATTTATTGAAGTAGGCCTTATTTTGTGGAAATCCATAATTATCCAAATGTTTTGAGTTTTCTTTCAAAATCTGGCACGAGACTTTTGGCGAGTCAACATGTTCTGAGGGTGTCTCGTCGAGAGGCGAAACACGTGTCGAATTGATTAAAAGACAAATATTGGCGGAATTATCACTAAAGAAATCTCAAAACATTTGGAGAACCTAGAGTCCTAAGATACAGCCTCTGGTTTAGTTAAGGCTTCAGTCTCTCACAATTAGTTACCCGTGTATTTCATTATATACATTCTTATGTTTTTTTTTTATTTATTGTTCAAAATATATGAGAAATAAACTTCTAAACAATTTAGGCCATCCTCATGAAACTCAAGTGTTTATGTGAGGAATAGCGAGTTCACTTATTTTAAACTTAAAATATTTTAATAAAATAATTATCATTCTTAAAATATCCAAGTATACTTGCATTGTATTGAGAAATAAAATCTCATTATTAATCTTGTTTTCCTCTTATTGAGTCTCGGTTTAAGAAAAACACTTGCATTGTAATGTACCGTTACGTAATTGTGTTGATAAATAAAATCTTATTATTAATCTTGTTTTCGTCTTATTGAGTCTTGGTTTAAGAAAAACTTGTTTTTAAATGTTAGTGGGAGGCTAGATTATGGGTACCTTATGCCGTGAGGCAGTAATGTGTAGATATTACTGTGTTTCGGTCTGAAGGGCGCCGTAGCTAGTAAAATTACTGGGCAAATGAGACTTAACATCTTATGTCTCAAGGTGACGAGCGCAGTTGTAGTGCCGCTCAAAATTTTTGGGGGTTTTTTTTAATTACCATCAGCTGAACGTCCTGCTCGTCTCGTCCCTTATTTTCATTAAAAAATGATTATTAATTGACACACGGGCCAAAGCCAAGTGTGGATCTTTGAAAGCAAGTGCAAGCGGAAGTATTTTAAGAATGTATTGCATAATATATGTAAATGAACATTCTTATTTTGTTATTTGGCTTAGTTCTCGTGGTAGACTTCTTCATGATTGCTTAAATGTTGCTGCTTGTGGCGATGCAGACAATGGCTGGCCCTTTATGTCGTTTCTTCATGTGTTACAACAGACAATTGCCAGACGAAACTGACGTAAAAATGGCTCAACATGCGGTGGGTCCTGTAATATGGCGATACTTCTTCTGGCCTAACTAAATAAAGCATTGCTGTATCAAAGAACTTTCTGCCAGGTACAACCAAACTTTGGAATAAGTTTCCTAGCGTGGTGTTTGCAAGAGTTCAAAAGGCAATCTTGTGTTTCCTCTAGTGATGTAACGCAGTATTGTCAAGCATTAGTAAATCTTACACTCCTGTTCAAAAGTAAAATAATATCAGATTGCTACGTTAACGAACCACGGCAGTTCGTTCGTTTAAAAAAAGTACTTAAACATCCATTATTGATGATTTCACCCACGGACTAGTAAAAAAATAAGGACTCCGTGTCACCTTACATAACAGTGTAGCACAATTGTAAAACAAGCCGATTAACGTGTAAATACATAGCCCCACGCACACACTTACACTACTAAAGGCCGATAGGCGGCCATTATGAGAATTGTCATCGTCTGTGACACATCAGTTTGCGTCGCAATAAAATATTTTAAAAATGCTATCGGGCGTTGTGACAAAGTGTACAAACGATACTATTTAAGTATTTGTGGCCATATATGATTATTTAAGGGAAAAAATTGTGTAACTAGCATACCCCGTAACCGCACACACACTAGCATAGCGGTGCTTCACTTGCGGCGTGGAGTCCTACTTTTTTTACTCGTCCGTAGATTTCACCATCAATTACTGAGATTGCCCGAAAGTTTCCATTGATATATACGTCTTTTTAAGATACTTATTCTGCAAGGATTGTACAATTTAATTGGTGAAATCATTTCCAAAATATAGAATTAAGTTAAAATGACATGTATATAATAATATATTTGTCTGTCCAAAGTTATATTCAAAGCTTCATTATAATATTTTAATACCCAGTCAAATCCCAACTGCAGTACCACGGAGAATTCTCAAAAACACTACACAAATAAAATAAAGAATCTTAATGTATTCTATATAACAAGTTTTCTGGAATGTTAAAGCATTCTGTTCTGCCGATGGCAGTGTTTGTTGTACTACTTATTCTGTAGGTATTATTATTACTATTATGCAACATTGCGTAGAGACGTCGCTTCATTGTGTGTCTTCTACCGCATTTATCACGGGGAATGTTCCGAAGAGCTGTTTAACCTGATTCCTGCCGCCGAATTCCACCTTCGCACGACACGCCACAAGTTAGGATATCATCCCCACCATCTGAATGTGTGGCGGTCCTCCACAGTGCGGTTTTGAAGGAGCTTTCTTCCTCGTACTACAAAGCTGTGTAATGAGCTTCCTTGTGCAGTGTTTCCGGGACGATACGACGTGGGTACCTTCAAAAAAGCGCGTACACCATCCTTAAAGGCCGGCAACGCTCTTGAGATTCGTCTGATGTTGCATCAGAATGTGGGCGACGGTGATCACTTAACACCAGGTGACCCGTACGCTCGTTTGTCCTCCTATTCCATAAACAAAAAAAATTGGCGGGCGAGGCTCGAACTGAGAGCCCGGAGCGAGACTCAACGGTTCTACCATTGCGCCACTGAAACTTTATTTTTTTTAATAATAATCCTTGAGAACCGAAAAAATCTTAAGGACACTACAATTGCGCTCGTCACTCGAGTCATAAGATATTAAGTCTCATTTGCCCAGTAATTTCACAAGCTACGGTGCCCTTCAGACCGAAACACGATATTGTATAAAAAAGGCGCCGTTGTGGTACACATAATCTAGCCGGCATCCTGTGCAAAGAAACCTGCTGTTTAAGTAAGTGGAATTTAATTTTATTCACAATTTTATTGATTATAATTGCACAAGAAACTCCTCTTCATTTCAGAAGTTACTCCTTATAACATAAGCTCTGTGTAAGTGAATAATATTTATTAATATTATCATCAAACTTGATTCCCTTGATGTACCCCGAATGGAATTAAATTCAAATTCAAAATTTTTTGTTCAAAATAGGATATGAAATCACTTATTGAAAAGACATAAAACGAAATACAAAGTCAAATACCACCCATTCGAAAAAGTATGCCTCAGACCTGAGAAGAACGGGTGCAATTATATATGGTTACAATTTAATATTGTACAATAAAACTTTTTATCAAATAGCCTGAGGGCGGTCGCTCCATTCCCACTAAAATAAACACTTCATAGTACATGTTATATATAAATATGACGGGGAGCTTGCCAAAATATATCAGCTAAACTGCTTTCAAATCGGTTTAGTCCTTTGTAAGATTAGCATGCTTGATTGTTATTTATTTTTATTATTAAACATTGATTGCTAAATATTATATTATAAACTGACTGACCCGGCAGACGTTGCTCTGTACATAATAGATAAAATACTGTTTTTTTGTGAATTTGTCAATAATATTTCATAGGATTAAAAATTATTTCGAAAAATACGCTCCCTGTTGTTAAAACGAAATTCTTTCACAGCAGAACTGTCAAACCGTGCGTCAATAAATTCTCTCAGAGAAAATATGTCCATACAAAACAATTAATATTGGAAATAAAATAATTATGGGTGTCAAAACGAATTAAAAACTATCCTATCTCTCAAGTTGGACTAAACTGCACTCCATGATGTAATTAAAATCCGTTCATTAGGTTAGGAGTTCACTGGAAACAAACATCAGGACACTAGATTTATATATATTAAGATAATTAATATGTAAATGTATTATGGAATATGCTCTGGGAACTTTAGTTATAATATTAAGCTGACAATGTTAATCCGTTTTGACACAACGAATGTTTGATACGGTTATCTCCTCGACGTTTGTAAAAACCATCCATAACTATTTAATATATCTTATATATAAAATTCTCGTGTCATGGTGTTAAACATTGAACTCCTCCGAAACGGCTTGACCGATTCTCATGAAATTTAACATCCCCCTAAATGTTAAGGGTGGTCCACGCCAATTTTTTTTTTCAAAAATTTTTGACATTTTTTTAAATTTGTTTGATTAAAAAATACATACAACTACAAATTTTCACCCATCTACGATCAACAGTTACTTTTGTATCGCGATTATAATATCGGCAATACAACGTTTGCTGGGTCTGCTAGTATTACTCATATAAATTTAATAATTCGTATTCGTTCGTAGAGTTTTCGTACTTTATATAAAAAAATAATGTTTTACTACCAGATCCATGCGGGATTCGAATCAAGGAATAGTCACTCATAATAACCATTATTCGATGCAAAATTTTCCAGTCAGAAAGTGGTGTTCGGTCATTTAAGGCGGGAAAATTGGAGACCTACTGGACCTTAACGGCCTTAACAAATGTTTTACTCTAGATAGAGCCTCTTGCTGTTAGACAACCGATGAAACCAGGCCAGGTTTAATACTTTAGTGTGCGTGACAAGCTGTCATGTCTTACACTCGCACTTTGGGATAGTGTGCGTACATTACTCAAAACAGAGGTTAACTGTTATCCTAAATTTTTTTTTCTCGACGTTTTCACAGCTGTCACAGTCTATATAAACGTATAAGCGATCTTTTGCATTTTGCTTATGAACGGTTTATTCGGACGTATAACGTTTCCCGCGTTTATAAAACGCCAGAATTATCATTGTATTGACAGTGTTGTTAGCGATATAGTCAACATTTTACATATTCTTGGTTTATTCTGAGGTATAACTTTATACCAAGTTTATTTGTAAGGCCGTTAAAATTTTTATTTTACCTACCATTTGATTGATGCGATATGATCAGATAGATATATCTATTTATTTATTTATTACAAAGAAACTTATCGAACCTAACAATAGAGGAAGAGATCCAAGATATAAATCTTAGATTAAGGATTGGTCTCCACTTCGCTCCAACTAGATACCGCACTACCCAAGAACAATAGCTTTTTTATGCTTGTGTGCGTGGCATCTTGACATCTTGAGGTCTTTAGGGCGCCGTAGCTAGTGTAATTACTGGGCAAATGAGACTTAACATCTTATGTCTCAAGGTGACGAGCGCAGCTGTAGTGCCGCTCAGAATTTTTGGGGATTTTCAAGAATCCTGAGCGGCACTGCATAGTAATGGACAGTGCGTATCAATTACCATCAGCTGAACGTCCTGCTTGTATCGTCCCTTATTTTCATAAAATTTTAATTGTATCTTTCAACGCGACTGCGCCTGCGTTATCTAGTTGGAGCGCAGCGGAGACCAATCTAAGATATAAAATATAGTTATGCGTCCCTACACATGTTCCACATATACAATAATGACAAAAAGAAAATCAAAGTGGTACACACGCAAACATTCACAGAATTAACTAATTTGATTACTTATATACAAAAATTGAGTGTTATAACTACAATATATCTTTTTTTCTATACACATAACAAAATAATAAACGTCCCATGTCAAACTTCAAATATTTTTCCAATAATTTTATTATTTATGGCGTACTTAGGTGGGAAAAGCCAACAAAAATATTATACAAATTAAATTTGAACGCAAAAGTTATGAACGATGCGGGAATCGAACCCGCGACCTCTCGCGTTCCGTGCGCGCGCGTTTCCAATGAGCCAACCGTTCAAATGATGTATTTTTTTTTATGGAATAGGAGGACAAACGAGCGTACGGGTCACCTGGTGTTAAGTGATCACCGCCGCCCACATTCTCTTGTAACACCAGAGGAATCACAAGAATGTATCGTTAAATCTTGTATGCATTGTTCAACTCTCAGGTTGTGGCTTCATCTACAAGATCTACTTAACAGTTAATAACCTGCTCAACCCCAATATTTGCATATTAGGAAATTGACTTGAGATGTCGCCCTTTAAAATCTAAGCAATTTGTTATGATTTTTTTTAAAGTGATAATCCTCACTTTTGTGATTAATTTCAAAAATTTAATTTGAAAACAACAAACAACAACAAGAAAAATATTTTTTTTTTTTAATTTTTGTCTATTTATTTATACACGCTAATTTAAGAATCAGCTAAACGATTTTTATTGTGAAAAGCATATTATAATATTACATTGTGTTATTAATAATGTTTTCATTCATTCATTCTTTCATTCATTTCATTCATTCATATTTTTATTGTTTTACTTCAATTGGTTCCCACGAAAAAAGCGCTGACAATTATTTTCTTCAAATAAGTTTGCCTTGTTCTCCGTAAATTATAGCAAACGCTACATTTGTTACATTAAATTTCTGCAACTTTATAATATTATGTTTATCTTTTGACGATAACTCGCAGAAAATATTTTGCTTTTCAAATTTAACACCTTATATAATTTATACGTCTAGAAAGAAATGTATACACTTCTATAATAAAGTCCCAGCTACTGTTCAGGCATTATCTATAAATCTATTTAAATGTTTTAGAAAAAAATGGCTCTGTCGTAAATTCTATTATTCCATATCTGAATAACTAAGTGATCGGACAGCCTGGGACTAGATAGTAATTATTTTATAGCGATAGAAATGACTGTACAATATTTTTATTGAAAAGAGCGCAAAAAAGAATTCTGGGAGGGTTTCTTGCGCGGCTTCTTCTCTCTCAGAGCACCATTTGTTTCCGAAGCGGTAGTAGTATATAGTATATTAGAAAATACATCAAGAAGAATTCTAAAGGAACCAACTTTGAGAAAATTATGCCTTTTAGATAGACCCTCTTGTTGTTAGACAACCGTTAAAAACAGGCCAGGAATATTAGTTTAGTGAACCTGAATTTCTCAAAATAGAGGTTAATTCTAAAGTCTATTTTTTTCAACGTTTTCACAGCTGTCATAGTCTATCTAAACGTATAAAATAGTTGAACACGGTTGAAAATATATAAGCATCCGTTTTGTATATAAAAAAATAAACGTACCCTGAATCTATATTTTCCAATCGGCGGCCTGGCGTATGGGATGCCTTCAAAGCTGGCATACTCCCGCCCTTTTGTTGATAGCTTCCATTTTCCCTGGATGATACCATGATGTACCCTCACTGTTGGATTAAGTCCTTCAGCAACCGCAAGCTCGAGAAGAACTCCAATTAAAAGCAAACGTAAGCAGAACATTGTTAAATCCGTGCGCATGCGCCGATATCTCCGACAACACTGTTACAGTTTAGCAATTAGTATAAACGTCTCTGCCGTTAAAATGGTTTATCTTGTGATCACTTTGTTGATTCTAATATTATTCTACTATTATTACAATACATTAATGATTTTAATCATTTAATTATGATTATTTTAATCATTACCTACTGAATTGGTAAAGCTATTTCTATTCTAAACAAATCAAATCACTTTGTTCATGTTGGTCAAGAAAATGACACCTTTGAATATCAAAAGTTTTATTTTTCTTTTACATGCACCACCACTTCGGAAAAGGTTGAGATTTAATGAGAAGAAGTGGCAAGAAACTGATTGCCACTCTATTAAATTAACATTTACATTAATTTTATTATATAATTTATATTTTCTATTAAATTAACGATTACAGCTTCATCGTTTTACAAATATTTAGGAAATAAAGTTATTATTATTTTTATTTAATTAAAAAATAATTGTAAAGCAACAGTTATTGAGTAGGTACCTATCGTAAATTAGATTTTACCAGTGGGAGGCTCCTTTGCACAGGATGCCGGCTAGATTATGGGTACCACAACGGCGCCTATTTCTGCCGTGAAGCAGTAATGTGTAAGCATTACTGTGTTTCGGTCTGAAGGGCGCCGTAGCTAGTGAAATTACTGGGCAAATGAGGCTTAACATCTTATGTCTCAAGGTGACGAGCGCAATTGTAGTGCCGCTCAGTATTTTTGGGTTTTTCAATAATCCTGAGTGGCACTGCATTGTAATGGGCAGGGCGTATCAATTACCATCAGCTGAACATCCTGCTCGTCTCGTTCCTTATTTTCTAAAAAAAAAACGAAAAAAAAATGTTATAAATATAAATTAACAATGTAAAGAGGTAACTAAATTAAATTTATTTTGCTTTATGGTTTCTTTGTGGCCTTACACTTGGCTCAATTTCAATTGCTTTTTAGTTTTTGGATTTCAACTTGCTTGTGTAGACGGAGCCTCAAAGTCTTTTGCGATGTAGGCTCTACATCCATCTTGCATTCCACATGATACTTAAATAATCTAATATCTCTTCTCTATAATTAATAAAATTCTCGTGTTATGGTGTTAAACTTTGAACTCCTCCGAAACGGCTTGACCGATTCTCATGAAATTATGAGTGCATATTGGGTAGGTCTGAGAATCGGACAACATCTTTTTTTTTTTTTTTTATAGAATAGGAGGACAAACGAGCGTACGGGTCACCTGGTGTTAAGTGATCACCGCCGCCCACACTCTCCTGCAACACCAGAGGAATCACAAGAGCGTTGCCGGCCTTTAAGGAAGGTGTACGCGCTTTTCTTGAAGGAACCCATGTCGTATCGTCCCGAAAACACCGCACAAGGAAGCTCATTCCACAGCTTCGTGGTACGAGGAAGAAAGCTCCTTGAAAACCGCACTGTGGAGGACTTGTGGCACCGTAACTTGTGGCGGGTCGTGCGAAGGTGAAATTCGGCGGCAGGAATCAGGTTGAAGAGCTCTTCGGAACACTCCCCGTGATAAATGCGGTAGAAGACACACAATGAAGCGACGTCTCTACGCAACGCCAAGTGATCCAGCCGTTCACAGAGTACTGGGTCCCCGACAATTCGAGCTGCTCTGTGTTGCACGCGGTCAAATGGATCGAGCTGATACTAGGGTGCGCCAGAACAGAGATAATACAACAAAGATAAGCAATACTCCATGTGAGGCCGGACCTGCGCTTTGTAGAGCGCTAGAATGTGGGCCGGCTTGAAGTATTGCCGTGCTCTATTTATGACGCCCAGTTTCTTTGAAGCCAGTTTGGCTTTGCCCTCCAGATGGCCACGGAATTGGCAATTGCTCGAGATTTCGAGACCCAGTATTCCGATACTAGGCGAGGCTTTAAGGGAAGTGTTCTCGAAGAGCGGTTGGTTTTGGTTTTTTTAGTGGTAAACGCGCAAACTTGAGTCTTCTGGGGATTAAATTGGACAAGGTTCAACTTACCCCATACCGTGACCTTCTCGGGAGAGGACTCGATAGAAGACACAAGTTTCTCCCGGCACTGGTCGACGTTTTCCCGAGAGAGACCTGCATGGCCCGTGTATACGGCATCACCAGTGCTGTCGTCTGCATAGCAATGCATGTTGGTCCAAAATATCATTGATATGCAGAAGAAACAGCGTGGGAGATAGCACACAGCCTTGGGGCACTCCAGCGTTCACTGGCTTGGGATTCGAGCAATAACCGTTGATAACGACCTGTATGCTGCGCCCAGTGAGGAAGCTGGAGGTCCACTTGCATAAGCTCTCGGGAAGCCCAAATGATGGAAGTTTTGCGAGGAGCGCCTTGTGCCATACACGATCAAAGGCCTTCGCTATATCCAGACCAACTGCCAGGCCTTCCCCCTTGCTTTCAATAGCCGCCGCCCATCTATGTGTTAGGTATACCAGAAGATCGCCAGTCAACCGACCATGGCGAAAGCCGTACTGCCGGTCGTTGATTAACTGGTGACCCTCAAGGTATACCAAGAGCTGGCGGTTAATTATGCTCTCCATGATTTTGGAGAGTAGGGAGGTAATAGCAATAGGCCTGTAGTTTGCCGGATCCGAACTGTCTCCTTTTTTTGGGATCGGATGGACAAGGGCTGACTTCCATGAATCAGGGACTACGCTTTTTGAATAAGAGTGCCGGAATAAACGCGTTAGCACCGGCGTCAACTCAGGGGCACACGTTCTAAGCACGATTGGAGAAATGCCATCCGGCCCGCTCGACTTCCTGACGTCCAACGAAAACAGAGCTCGCCTAACAGTTTTCTGTCGGAACTGTACTTCAGGCATGGAGCTCTGACACCGCGGGATGGTCGGCGGTGTTTTTCCGTTGTCGTCAAGAGTCGAGTTGGTGGCAAAAAGAGTGCACAGGAGATCGGCTTTCTCTTTTGCCGTATGGGCCAGGGTGTCATTCCTCATGTGCAACGGCGGCATGGACGGCTGATTGAAGTAACCAAGAGCAGCTTTCGACAACGACCAGAACTTGCGTATTCCGGTCGGGTAACTGGAAAGCTGCTCGCCAATTTTGACGACGTGCTTCGATTTCGCACGGGCGATTTGCCGCTTAAAAAATCTGGAGGCACGGTTATATTTCCTCTTCAGAACTTTGCAGTTCGGATCCTTTGAGCACAGCGCCGCAACCCAAGTTCGATACGCCTGTTTTTTGCAGTCAGATGCTGCTTTAACTGACGCATCGAACCAGGGCTGTGATCTGCCACCGATCGGTACTACAGAGCTTGGTATAAAAATATCCATGCCCTGCAGTATCACATCGGCTACTGCAACGGCGCAGGCACTAGGATCATCCGAAGGGAAACAAACCCCGCCCCAAGGGTCGGATGCAAAAAAGGAACGCATCCTATCCCAATCTGCTGACTTGTAGTGCCAAACGCGGCGGGTCGCTGGTGGTCTGCGACGTTGGCGTCGGATAGGCACTACACTCCTGACCAGGCAATGGTCGGACGTTCCGAGAGGGGCGTCGACAGAGACCTGGTAACCATCGGGATGTGTAGTCAGCAGAAGATGTAATAAGGACGGCATGTGGCTATCCACATCCGGGAGCCGCGTCGGCGACTCAACCAATTGGGACAGACCATACGCCAATGCAAAATTATGCATAGATCGCCCTGCGTAGTCTGTGGTACGTCATCCAAGCCATTCGGCATTGTGCCCGTTGAAATCACCCAAGACTACGATTTCAGCGGAGGGGATCTGAGCAAGCACGTCATCAAATGCCGCTTGAACGCAGCCCATGAGGTGATCCGTTTCTGCGTTACCACTATGGGACCTGTAGACACACGCATAGATGCGGACGCGGTCCTCTAAATCTACGCGGAGCCAGAGAGTAGACAGGCCCCTACCCTCAAAATTGCCGAGACGGCGACAGCAAATATCCTCCCTAACGTACACACATACCCCGGCATGAGGCATGAAATTATGCTCAATTTTGTACCCGGGGTACGTTAAATATGACGTATCGCTAGGTCGAGATATCTGCGTCTCCGTAAGGAAACACAAGGCCGGCTGCGCCGTCTCAAGATGGTGGTGGTTGGCGTTTAAGTTGGAGTGAATTCCCCGGATGTTACAAAAGTCCACATTAAGCGTGGAGCGGGGTGCCGTGGTGTTGCTGCCCTGTTTGTCCTGTGACATTCGCGGTACTGTGCCCTCCCCAGAATACGAGGGGCAGCCCGAGCCGCTACTTCACGCCGGTATTCTGTGCGAGTTTGGTAAGTAACCCGGACGAGTCTGGCCCGATTGTGCTGATCTCATAAGACAGCAGCGTGACTCTCCCACTTTCAAAAAGCCCGTAGTCGCCTCTTACGACACCCTTGGACCTGGGACTACCCTATTCTTTTTACGCCCTCGGGCAGCACAGGGCAAATCACATCTATTTTTCATCCAACGGTGGTCATTCTTAACATTTAGAGGGTTTTTTTTTTTAATTTTTTTTGACATTTTATTACTTATAAAACTATCGCGTGAATTATACTTTATATGGCAAAACAACGTTTGCCGGGTCAGCTAGTGTACTCATAAATTGTAAAAGTAAAGAAAACATAGCAATAGAAACCTCGCGCATGTTAGTACATATGTCTATTTGAAAACCATTTATTTCACAAATTTGTAAGGATTACTCAAAAACACGTATTCCCTGAAAGAAGTTTTATGGAATTTCTTCACACTATTTTTCGTTCAATGTTATCGCTTTCTCTTGTAGGTCGTCAACAGGCGGTATGAGTTGCAAAAAACAACATGCTTTCGACCAGATTCGTATTGACGATAGATAGGACCGGGAAGGGCCCTTAGGCAGCCAGCCAAGAGCCATTACGCAACATGGCTCAGACATGGTGTAAACTATGCTACAATGACGTAAACAGCTGAATATCTAAGTGATCGGACAACCTGGGATTATGATTATTTTATAGCAATAACAATGACAGTACAATATTGTCTATTTTATTAAAAAGAGGCGGTATGAGTTGGAAAAAACAACATGTTTTGCGACCAGGTTCGTATTGACGATAGATAGGACCGAGGGCCCTTAGGCAGCCAGCCAAGAGCCATTACGCAACATCCGAGCCCAAGTTTCGGTAGTAATTTAAACTCAGACATGGCGTAAACTATGCTACAATGACGTAAACAGCTGAATATCTAAATGATCGGACTTTTTTTTTAAATTTATTTAATTATGAGTCAGCATTAAAAAATACATACAACTTCAAATTTTCACCCATCTACAATCAACAGTTACTTTTGTATCGCGATTTTAATATCGGCAATACAACGTTTGCTGTGTCAGCTAGTACTATACATAACACTTCGATCTTATAGTAATCGTAACATGTTTCTCGTTTTAATAAAGTTTAGGATAGTCTTAAATAAAGTATAAAAATATCTATTAACAGAAAATAATATTAAACTCAATAATTACAGTAGGTCATTCCATGCAAATTGTAAAAATAAACAAAGGTTCTATACGAGTATTTTACTAGTGACTATCTCATTTTGTTTCTCTTAAAATTTTCTGGTTTTAGTTAAGATTGTAGTAAGTTAAAAAAATATGTATCAACAGAAAACAATATTGTACTCAAGTACAGTAGGTCACTCCACGCACTCTCTAAATAAATAAAGATTTTCTACTAGCATTTTACTAGCGATTATTTACATAAATGAAATGATAGAGGTTTTTTTTAATGGAATAGGAGGATCACCGCCGCCCATAATCTCTTGCAACACCAGAGGAATCACAAGAGCGTTGCCGGCCTTTAAGGAAGGTGTACGCGCTTTTTATGAAGGTACCCATGTCGTATCGTCCCGGAAACACCGCACAAGGAAGTTCATTCCACAATTCGATTTTACACCTTGTGTTACAAAATAGCAATTTTATTACGGATCCCTAATTTTGGAAAAAAAAACATAGCCTATAGCCTTCCTCGATAAATGGACTACCCAACACTGAAAGAATAATTCAAATCAAACCAGTAGTTCCAGAGATTAGCGCGTTCAAACAAACAAACAAACAAACACTGCAGCTTTATAATATTAGAATAGATTATGACGATCAAAGTTTAGAAAAAATTTTTGCAAAAAAATTATATTCGGAGGGTTACGTAGGTCACACTAAAACTTTTGCGTAACTTAAAAAAACAACATGTTATAACAAAAATATAATGTTTATTGCTTTTTAAAAAAATCTCCTTTACATTTTAAACATTTTTTCTTGCGATCGAAATATTTTTTAAAACAGGAGGACCACAGATCTGAAGGCATGTTTTCTACGTGCTGATTGAACGCTATCACTGCCTCTTCGGTATAGGTAAACGTGAAACCTCTCATCAAATCTTTGATTTTGGGGAAAATACAGAAATCACAGGGTCGGGGTTATGTGCAGGATGGGTGACGAGTTGTACTTTTTCGTAAGCTAAAATGACTTAGTTTTGTTGGCCGTGTGTGAAGAAGCGTTGTCATAATGTAGGAGAACGCGGCTTTTTGGTCGTCTTTCGAGAACTGTTTTTAACACCCTGGCTAAACAAAATGGTAGAATACCACTTGGCATTACCAGTCTTTTGATCTTCAAGTAGAATAGTGCAGATGGGACCCGTAGCTGAGAAAAAAAATGCGATCAATTTTTTACCAACGTATCGCGCCTGCCACACTTTTATTGGCCTGTTCTCATTTTCAAACACCCATTCACAAGATTGCTGTTTTTTTTCGGAGTCAAAACAATAAATCCACGTCTCCTGTGACAATGTCATAAACTGCATTAGAATGTCCGTGGTCGTACTTCATTAGCATCTGTAAGCACCATTCCACGCGAGCCCGCTTCTACTCCCCTGTCAGTTCATGAGGGATCCAACGACAACAAACTTTCTGAACTTTTAATTCTTCGTGTAAATTTTTCTGAATTTGTCTCATATCAATCCCCAATAGTCCTCGAATTGTCTCATAGGTAATTCGCGGGTTTTCTTCAATAAGCCGCTTTACAGTAGCCACATACATTATTTTCGTTGACGGAAGTTGAAGGCCGTCCTTCACGAAATTCGTCATGTAAAGAAACCTGAACTCTCTCCAAATCAACAAACCATCGCCTCACGGTGCTCAAGATTCTCTCCCAAAAGCATTTTTTAGACGAGCGGCACAGTCTTGCATCAAACTGTGCGTCAATAAATTCCAATAAATATTTTTATTCAAAACAAATATTGGCAATGAAAATAATTATAGGTCCCTAACCGAAATAAAAACTATCCTATCTCTCAAGTTGGACTAAACTGCACTCCATGAAGTAATCCCCATCAAAATCCGTTCACTAGTTAACGAGTTCTCTGGAAACAAACATCAGGACACTGGACTTATATATATTAAGATTAAGATTGTATATCTTGCACAGCATGCATTGACTATTCTCAGCAAAGGGTTCAAATTGGCAGCAGTTAGCTTATGTAAGCAATGACAATAAAGGCAATTCATATGTAGATTAATTGATAAATTGACTAGGAATTATTAGTTATGCATTGTGGGTTAAATATCTCTAAAGCTATATGCATAGATACATGTAAGACTGTTTTGTTAACCGAATATATAAGACTATGGGATTTTTTATAAAAGTCAACGATTAACGGATAGATCTTTTGTTTTTATGTGGTAACCATTGGTGTACTATGGTATGGTATAGGGGCTCCCGTTTCCGCAATTAAACCACTAGATTGGGTCCATTTTGCGTGTACGTATTGGCCAGTTACTCCAACCAGCCCAGCACCTTCCAGAAGTTAAGAACATTCCTGGGGTGTTCGCAGACTTTCTGGAGCGACCTCGTATTTATTAAGGTTTTTGCTCGATGCACATTCCAGGATTTCCAGTGACCGTTTCGTCCTCGGCTAGTGATGTGTGACTCGACCAGTGCTCACCATTATACGGATGTCATGTCTGTTGAGGCTGATAAGTCTACGTGTCAGTTTGGGCGATAGTGCAGGTATCGCTTCTTTCAACTGTCTACAGGGGTGTTGTGTAGGTTTTTGTTGAGAGAACGTATCCATCAGCCATTAATGTACAATTTTTTTTGACGAGTCGAGCGGGACGTTCAGCTGATGGTAATTACTACGCCCTGCCCATTACAATGCAGGATTATTGAAAAACCCAAACATTCTGGGCGGTACTACAACTGCGCTCGTCACCTTGAGACATAAGTTGTCAAGTCTCATTTGGCCAGTAATTTCACTAGCTACGGTGCCCTTCAGAGTGAAACACAGTACTGCTTACACATAAAAAAATGCCTTAAATCTGAGAGCATGCGCATGAAACTCGGCGAGAGAGCTTTTTTTTAACTTTTTACTAATTATTTTCTTTATTACTTTCTAACTTTTACTTATTGGAAAATGTGTTCCTTTATTTAGTTTGTAGTAATTTTTATTAATCAAAACCATTTTTGTTCTTGTTGTTATAAAGGAGAAATGTTATGTCACCCAACAAATGTCGTCGGCTGAGATGTACAGAGCTTACTTAGACTTTGCTCAGACTTTACTTACGTAAAACGTAGTCGAGCGAGATAAAACGCGACACTGACTTTTGCATTGGGCTGTATATATTCAATATTCGGCATAATTTCAACTATAACATGACTATAAAAACGAAATAAAAGATTTATGTTAAGTTAACACTCAGTTAGGTTTTATCAGCTCTAAAGATCTCAGCCTTACTAGGTCTCCTTAGCCATCTCGTAAACAACATGTGTATATCTGGTATCAACGTTATGATTATCATAATCTCTAGTAAAAAGCTAATGTAACATAGATTCTCAAGAATTTATTATTAATTTATCATTACTTTTACCTGAAAAAATGTTAGAAATAATTAAATAAAAGATCTGTAGACTTAGATTAAGGATTGGTCTCCGCTGCGCTCCAACTATATATATAGTAAGATAGTAAGTCGCAAAGTGCGACAACTTTTACTACGCCCAAGTGGGCGTACTCGAGCCAGTCTCGAATGAAGTGTGACGTTGACGTGCCACAAGTTCTGTTAAACTTTACTAATTAATGAAACAAAAATGCCGGTTTTGCGTAGTAAAAATAATACTACAAGAAATAAGAAAGACAATCACATATCATCAACAAGTAGTTTCTATTTTATTAATTTCAATGTAAAATAACACGAAGCGTATGTTACGAAATTTTAAAGATGTCATTGAGTGTGAAGATGCCATGCATTTAATAGTTGCCGTAATAAAAAAGCTATTGTTGTTAGATAGTGCGGTATCTAGTTGTAGCGCAGAGGAGACCAATCTTTAATCTAAGATTTATATCTTGTAACACTTCCACTATTTTTCAGTGTTTGTGCTGTGTTTGTTATGTTTCCTTCTAATAAATACATCTATCTGAAGTCGCACGAACCAAATGGTGGGTAAAATAAAAACTGTAACAGCCTTAAGGCCTGTATTCACCTTGATTAGTGCGAGTGCAAGTGATTAGTTATTGAGAATGATTAGTGCAGGTGTATATTGCAAGTAGTGTCCAATTCTTGTTTAGTAAATTCAGTTGCAAGGTGTCGATCAGCAAGTATGGACGAACATAGAGAAGCGCGCTTGCAATTGCGAGAAGTACATAAAAAAGTATTAAACGCGGTGGTATCCGAAGATCTTTTGGAAGCTGAACATGCAAGACGAAAAATATGGGTTCGAAAATGGATTAATAGAAGACCCATTCATGGCGCAAGCTACCAATTCTTTAAGGAGTTGGCTGCTGAAGATACGACGGAATATTAATTTGCTCTCGTGTTTAGTGGCAGACACGCTGCGAGTGAGAGGGAAGGGAGGTCGCGCGGGACGTGGCTAATCGCACTTCACTCGCAAAAAAATAGAACACGCTTCTAATCACGTTACTACGCAGCCAACTAATCACCTGCACTAATCAGTCGTTGTCCATACTTGTTTTCTCCTAATCACTAAATAAACAATCCATAATCGAAGTCTGTAGACATGTCAACATCAAACAATGATAAATTGAATGATTATTTGTCTAAGTACATATTAAGTATTGAGGTCTAATTTTAAGAGGTGGTATCAAGATAACACATTCTATTTACAAAGGCTTGATTTATTGTTGAAAAATGAGAAAACGCTTTATACCTACTTAGAAAATTTGAGATGTACCCTTAATTACTCAAAGATTTCATCATCAGACGATATGATTTTCGAAATAAAAAAAATCCAAACTGCCGGCGTTCTGAGGTGTCAGGAAACATATTATTCAAATATTTTGGATGTGACATCACTTATTGAAAGTCAAAAAAACTACCACCCATTCCAAAATGAATGACTCAGGCCTGAGAAGAACGGGCGCAACAAACTCAGTGGGCTTTTTTTTCATTAAAAAATATTTTTACAAAGTAACATTGTATAATTAAACATATTATTTAGTAGCCTGAGGGCGGTCGCTCCATTCCGAATTTGTGGTATCATTAAGAAAGTCATTTATGTTATAGTAACCTTAACCACACAAACGTTTTTTAACAATTATTTTGAATAACGTCATACTTTTTTTGTTTTGAAAATTTTCTGGGATCTTGTTGTAAAAGCATATACATGGCCCCACAAAAGACTTACTAACTCGACTTAGACGAGTAGTAGGCATTATGAGCTTATGTCTGTTCCTGGTGTTAACATTATGGTTATGACAGTCTCTAGCAAATTCACTTATGTTTCTATGAACATATATTATCAAGAATATATTAAGAAGCAACAGTCAAGATGTTAATTTCTTTAAATTTTGATGAAATTTCTTTATATGATTCCCCTTTCTTTAGATGGGTAAAAAATTAATAAAATTTATCAACACAAAACAATTTATTTGATTTAGAATATCGTTTCAAATTCATAAAACCGTTGGTAATAACTGTTATCTAGTTGTCATTCTAAATATATTAAATAACATTATGATATCATTTCAGTGTTATCGAATTCAGCAAACAAAAGCTCAAGGTTACACCAGATATTTACAATGGCCAACAAAAACGAATTATAGAACAATTTTTTAAATAAATTTTAGTAAAATAAGTTGCTCAACAGTTGTAATTTTGACACGAGAGTGGGTCAGGTATTGGAAGTAAATACTCCGCTCATAGGAACGAGTCTATATTTGCGTTCACTTTTCTGAACATGCACTTCGCCGGTCTGCCGCTGTTCCTCTTGTAGGCGTCGGTACCTTCAACGCGTCCCACCACACTGAACACTAAGACTCTTCTATCCTCTTCTTCTTCTTCACCTGGATCACTTTCCACTTTTCACTACTTCTTCTTTTCTTCTTGTTCTTCCATTACACTTTCGAGTCAGAACTAGAACTGCGTTGCTACGCGACAATATGTATATTTATCAAATGAACACAATCATTCGCACACATACTAAACCACTAACGCAGCCTTATAATTGGTCAACACATAGATAATTGGCATACACACGCCTATTTTTGAAATCTCACGCCTATGAACTTTCATATTTTTTTACATAAACTGTCATACCGATAATGTTATACTTCATAGATGATAGATAGATTCATAGATAGATACATGAGTATAGTGATGTGCCACGCATAACGAACAAACCGACTTTCAAAAATCAGTTTTGACATTTAAATCGAATATATTCAAATCATGTTAATAATAATTGATACGCATGGGTTCTCTATTCACAAAATATAAGTCATGTTGCAACGTCAGGTGATCAAGCCGTTCACAGAGCACTTGATCCCCGGACAAATCGAGCAGCTCTGCGTGCAGCGTTCAAATGGTTTGAGCTGATACTGGGGTGCGCCAGACCAGAGATGACAGCAGTACACCTTATGTGGCAGGACCTGTGCTAAAATGTGGCCTGGTTAGAAGTATTTCCGTGTTCTATTTATGAAGCATAGCTTCTTCGAAGCCAACTGGCCTTGCTTTCCAGATGACTGCGGAATTGACTCGAGATTTCAAATTTAATTTCCGATACTAGGCAAAGCTTTAAGGTCGAAGAGCGGTGTTATGACAAATGGGTTATGAGTTGTAAACGCGCAAACTTGAGTCTTCGGGGGGTAACCTCTCTGAGTACATTTTTAGAGTTACTCTGTATATTTACACATTATCTTGCCTCAAACTAGGCAGAGCCTGTACTATGTGCACAAGACAACGATATATTTATTACAATATACTTACTTAAACATACATAAATACATTTAAACGTCCATGACTCAGAAACAAACATCAATATTCATCATATTAATGTTTGCATGAACCCGGGACCTCTAATTGTGTTGGTGTACAATTAATAAATTGTCGTACAATTTGTATATTGAACGATAAACAGGGGTATTTTGGTGATTTTACTTCGCATTGTCTATAAAAAATTTAAGAAAAAAGTAATAGTCTGTAGATATATAATTATTTTTTGTAAATATACAAGCTTTATATAAACCATAAAGAAATGGTTTCAATTATGCGCTATTTTGGCGATCTCTTGGCTATGCCAAGCCGGCCTTAATAACATTGCGCGGCTGCACTATGCAAAAAAGTTTGACGTAGAATTGTGTTTTACTCAAAATTCTTGTTCTTCGTTGAGTTCAAGACTATCCCAAAATGAAACGTTTCCAAAATTTTTTACACTCATCATTTTCAAGTTATTTGGAGCAGATATTTCTAGAAGATTCAGTTCTTTTGAATCTTTGTCGACAGGGAGCCATTCAAAGTCAATTTCATTTTTCTTCCTTGAATTAGATTCAACTGTTTTTAATAGTTTGATACTTTTTGTGAGACGTCCGTTTGTAGAATTCAGTCTGAAATTAAAGAGAGAATAATTAAAAATACCTTAAGATTCGAATAGCCACCAGTGGGAGGCTCCTTTGGACAGGATGTCGGCTAGATTAACAACGGCGCCTATTTCTGCCGTGGAGCAATAATGTGTAAACGTTACTGTGTTTCGGTCTGAAGGGTTGTTAGCTGTTAGTTAAGCTACTGGGCAAATGAGACTTAACATCTTATGTCTCAAGGTGACGAGCGCAATTGTTGAAACAGAGTTTTTGGGTTTTCAATGGGCGTCCTACTCGTCTCGTCCCTTATTTTCATAAAAAAAATACTTTACTTAACATAAGAAAGAAGACCAAAGAAGACATTAGATAGACAGCACTGCAGGAAAGAGTTAGAATATTCTATATAAAATAGAATAGCCTCTAGACGACCTCACAGCCCAATAAATCGTCTATGTGTGCGTCAACTAGTTAAGGTTTAGTATTCAATTAATGCTGTTTTATTCAATTTATGCTGTTTGATTCAATTAACCCTGTATTTTTCAATTAATGCTGTTTTTTTATTTTTATGAAAATAAGTGATGTTATGAGGCGGACGTTCAGCTGATGGTATTTAATACGCCTTACTCATGATATGTGATCCCAGTGTCTTTCTTATTTCTTGTAGTATTATTTTTACTACGCAACCCGGCATTTTTAGCAAACTTAAACAGAACACGTGGCACGTCAACGTCACACATTGTTCGAGACTGACTCGAGTACGCCCATTCGAGCGTAGTAAAAGTTACCTCACATTGATACTACGCCTGCGGTATCTAGTTGGAGCGCAGCGAAGACCAATCCTATATCTAAGATTATAACAACTTTCACTCCTGATAATTATTACGAAGCTTACAAATTATCTTTAGACTAACAAAGAAATTATTCGCATGAAAATGGATGCTCACATTATGCAAGAATTTTGTAAGTTATTGTGATATTTAAAACAATTTCAATTGTGAGTATGATTGCGTATTTTAAATGGAGGACCTTATAAATAAACTAGCTGACCCAGCAATCGTTGTGTAGCCGATATTAAAATCGCGATACAAAAGTAACTGTTGATCGTAGATGGGTGAATATTTTAAATTGTATGTATTTTTTAATGCTGACTCATAATCCAACAAATTTAAAATAAAATGTACAAAAAATTTAGCGTGGACCACCCTTAACATTTAGGGGGATGAAAAATAGATGTTGTCCGATTCTCAGACCCGCATATGCACTCAAAATTTCATGAGAATCGGTCAAGCCCTTTAACTACAAACACTGCGACATGAGAAATTTATATAATAGAGATATGTCAATAAACTACTTAAGACTGTTATGTATACTCAGCGATTACACAGAGTAGGTAAGCAGTGCGTTTCTTGTTATTCTTCTCAAGGGCTTCATTGTTGTTGAGCAATTGTCATCCAAATCCTAACTATTATCAAAGAATATGTAATATTATATTATAAATGCGAATTTGAGTTTGTTTTTAACAGTTATGATTGAGTAAATTTATTGAAGTAGGCGTTACTTTGCGGAAATCCAGTACCAGTTACCAGTGGGAGGCTCCTTTGCACAGGAAGCCGGCTAGATTATGGGTACCACAACGGCGCCTATTTCTGCCGTGAAGCAGTAATGTGTAAGCATTACTGTGTTTCGGTCTGAAGGGCGCCGTAGTTAGTAAAATTACTGGGCAAATGAGGCTTAACATCTTATGTCTCAAGGTGACGAGCGCAATTGTAGTGCCGCTCAGAAATTTTGGGTTTTTTGAGAACCCTGAGCGGCACTGCATTGTAATGGGCATGGCGTATCATTTACCATCAGCTGAACGTCCTGCTCGTCTCGTCCCTTATTCTCAAAAAAAAAATCCATATTTATACAAATGATTTGAGTTTTCTTTAGTGTTAATTCCTCCAATATTTGTCTTTAAACAATTCGACAAGTGTTTCACCTCTACACGAGGCATCCTCAGTTTTCAGTCTCGTGCCAGATTTTAGCGAGACAACACGTCCTGTGGATGCCTCGTGTAGAGGCGAAACACGTGTCGAATTGTTTAAAGACAAATATTGGCGGAATTAACACTAAAGAAAACTCAAATTATTTGTATAGTTATGATTGATATTCTTTTATATTATAATTTTTATGGTAAGTTATTTTATTTCAACTCTATTTATTCACTTAATTTATTATATTATTATATGGATTCTTCTTCAACTTCATCAAGCATTCCAATAAACATAGTATGCAAAGAGGTAAGTATCCACATCTGTTTATATTCGCAATGCATTTGGGCTATACCCAATTAAATAGCGAACATATAAATAATCTCTTATCGAGATGTATCTTTTTAAAACTATGCTAGATAAAGGAGCGCCAGACAATAAAAATAAATGTAGACGAGCAGGACGTTCAGCTGATGGTATTCATACGCCCTCCCCATTACAATGCTGTGCCGCTCAGGCTTCTTGAAAAACCCAAAAATTCTGATCGGCGCCACAATTGCGCTCGTCACCTTGAGACATAAGATGTTTAGTCTCTTTTGCCCAATAATTTCGCTAGCTACGGCGCCTGTCAGACCGAAACACAGTAATGCTTACACATTACTGCTTCACGGCAGAAATAGGCGCCGTTGTGGTACCCATAATATAGCTGGCATCCTGTGCAAAAGAGTCTCCACTGGTTAGTTATTTCAATTGTATTTTATTTTTCATTAATATTATTTTATTTTGAATTAAACACCATCTAGCTGATAGGTCTGATTTATTTTATGACATGTGGTTGAGCCGTGATTGTCTATTCTCGTTGTTATAATTTTTTGCTATGGCAAACTATAGTGCTACTTGCACTAAAGTTCCTGTAGAAATAGAGAGATACCTATAGACAACAGACGCATTAGTATCTGATTGGCTTATCTAATGTCAATTGACTCTCGCGCCGGTTAATAACCAATTGTCACCGAGCCAATGGTCAACGGAATAATCCCACCATAAAGTACTCGGTGTAACCCAATTCATTCACGAAACGCCGAGAGGACACAAACTTTAGCACCAGGAGTTCGTCGAGCATTAGCAGGGGCCCCCAGCTGCAGACCATCTCTTCCTCGAACCTCAGGTATGTCTGTCTATTGTTTCACTATAACTTATTTTCAGTTTTAATATCATATGTTTTTCCACGCACGCGCACGCTGTACAACATGTTTAGTAGCAGTAGAATTTATTATATATTTAATTTCACATAATCTTGTATTTATTATTCAAACAAAACAAATCTTATAACTATATTTACAATACTACCACTACATAAAATTAAAACTATCATTACGTGGAAGCGTACCAAGAATACTGGCAGCATTACCGCGTTGGATAGCAAGGCTGATCCGTTGACCGAAATAGCTGCCAGCGCTTGGGTTTCCAGTAGCCTTATTGAGGCGCAAAGATAGTATTTTGAACATTCTCCGCGCCTCTGGGCCCCACGGGCCAAGTGTCTCGACACCAAACGGCACAAAGATGTATGACTCACAGAGGCCAACATATTTGCAACGCTTGCTGTCTTCAGCAGTCGAAGCAGCAGCCGCAGCACCAACTGACGTAACTTGGACATGAGAAGGAGCAAGAGTGTCAACGCAAGTCGCGTCCCACACCAGCGCCCTTCCCCGTGCCCAAGCCACCAGCGTCATTCCATCAGGACGCTTGCCATCGCGGCGGGTAATACCATTTGGCTCTAGAACAGTTGGTATATTAAGAGCGGCAATGCCCTATGGATGACTTCATTAACGCTGGTGTGACGACTGTTACGGCCCGCCGATTTGAGGCAGGATAACCCGTGACGTCCAAGAACATCTACCTGAACGCCACATCTACATTGATGTGGTCCATTCAGTTTAATGCCTCGATACGATTTACGATAATTAATTAAGTAACAAGCAGTAGAATTAATAGTTTGCACATTTTGTCTTTTGCAGTACTGCTGCTACACTTATGTGTGTCGCAAATCACCAGAGCACTTGTACTAAAAATACTTCTGTCATGTCTCTCTCTTACGGTCTTCTATAATTTCGGAATGTACATACATACCCATCGGTAGCGAAGGAGTAGATTATATTGATAAGTAAATCAATCATTGCTAAATCATCAGCTCTGTTTAGTTCGAAGTGTGGAAGCACGAATACTCTAAAGAGATCGTCCGAATGACTTACTCCTGCAAATAAAATAATTATAAGTTGAGATCTCTTCATGCCCTGACAAATATCTAAACTAATATTATAAAGAGGAAACACCGAGAAATTATTTATTATTCAAACAAAACAAATCTTATAACTATATTTACAATACTATGACTACATAAAATTAAAACTATCATAGCCAAGAATACTGGCAGCATTTCCGCGATTGATAGCTAGGCTGATCTGTTGACCGAAATAGCTGCCAGTGCTTGGGTTTCCAGTAGCCTTATTGAGGTGCGAGCATCGTATTTTGAACATTCTCCGCGCCTCTGGGCCCCACGGGCCAAGTGACTGTATGACTCTCTGAGACCAACATATTTGCGATGCTTGCTGTCTTCGGCAGTCGAAGCAGCAGCCCCAGCACCAACTGACGTAACCTGCACATGAGAAGGAGCTAGAGTGTTGATGCAAGTCGCGTCCCACCCCAGCGCCCTTCCCCGTCCCAGGCCACCAGCGTCATTCCATCAGGACGCTTTCCATCGCGGGGGGTAATACCATTTGGCTCTAAAACAGCTGGTATATTAAGAGCAGCAAATGCCCAGCAGATGACTTCATTAATGCTGGCGTGAGGACTGATACAGCCTACCGATTTTAGGCGGGATAACCCGTGACGCCTAAGAGCATCTAACTGAACGAGCCACATCAATATAGATGTGGCTCATTCAGTTTTATACCTAGCCCAAACATTTGTTTTTTTTTTGTACGAGGGGCACACTGAAATGATCGGGAATAGAATATTTCGGATTGAGTTACAATAAAACCTTTTTTAAAATTTTAATACTGGCCTCTTAGAATCTTAATGACATTCATATAATTAAAAAAAAAGATCATAAACAAAAACTATGTTGGTTTAAAGTTGACACGTCCACCAAATACCACCTACGAGGCGAGAAATGGCGCTAAACTTCACATGACAGCTATGACAAATACTATCTCGACTCCTGTCAACCGCAGTCCCCTGAAAACGAGCTCTGAAAAGGTCACGATACGTCGGGATAAAATAATAAAACTCGTAACTTTTACGCAAAAACCTAATAATAATACAGTTTCAATTAAACGCGTTTTAATCCTTTGAAAAGCATTTTAGTTAAATATTTCATAACATCAAACAGACTTCAAAGCAGAGTTCTCGAATATGATGATAGACTCGACCAGTCATCCCAAGCTGTGCCCGTTCACATCATTATTCATCCTTTCTCTCACCACTTCCACGTGTTCTTACTAAATACGGCGTTCAATTCAATATCACTTATTGAAAGTCAAAAAAAAAAAAACTACCACCCATTCCAAAATGAATGCCTCAGACCTGAGAAGAATGGGCGCAACAAACTCAGCGGGCTTTTTTTTTATCAAAAATATAGTTTACAATTAAAGTAACATTTACAAAGTAACAAAGTAACATTGTACAATAATTAAACTTTTTATTTAATAGCCTGAGGGCGGTCGCTCCATTACCAATCTGTGGTATCATTAAGAAAGTCATTTATGTTATAGTAACCTTTGCCACACAAACGTTTTTTAACAATTCTTTTGAATAACGTAATGCTCTTGTTTTGAACATTTTCTTGGATCCTGTTGAAAAGCATATACATCGCCCCACAAAAGACTTGCTAACAAATGGACGACTTGAACTTATAGCTAAGGGCTCCTCTGTAGAGGTAACGCAACGAAGCGAAAATATTATACAAACCATAATCGTTATTGTTTAATCCAATCATGTTTGAAAGGCTTTTTTCGCCACGGAAACTGTATCGAAAAGCATATATCGGTAGATCTGAACGGGATGCAGCCATTTTCAAAAACTTTCCAATATTCGAGTAAAACAGTCGGTCACCAAGACTCTGTAAATGTTATACATAGGATAATAAATAAAAATAAATAAATAATATGCGTAAAAAACTGAGATTACTTATTTATACGTATAGACAGACGGTGACAGCTGTGAAAACGTTGAAAAATTGTGATTGACAGTTAGCCTGTATTTTGAGCAATCCCCCACACTAACACAAAGTGATATACAAATCGCGAGTGTAAGACGTAGCTTGTCACGCACACTAAAGTAATAAGCCTGGCCTGTTTTCATCAGTTCTCTAGCAGCAAGAGGCAGATAGAGCCGTATAAATTAACTTAGGTTAAAAACGTTATTACGTGCTGATTTCACCATTGAAATAGAACGTGATTAGAAAAATTTATACCAAGTTTAAGCCTTATAACTTCATTTCGCAGTTCACATAGCAGTTATGGCCTCATCTCGTTTGTATGCTGGCCACCAAATTTTCCATATTTAACTTATTTGATGGCGTTCAAGAGCTTGCACTTTGTTATTGAATTTTATGAACATACTTATCGAGGACAGTTTTGACAGCTACATGTTACATTCTATTGACGTCATGTAAACTCGGTTTTCGTGAACGCGTTTTAAATGTATTGGTGAAATCGCCTTGTCTTTAATCGAGATCAAGACTGAGACATTTGAACTAGTTTAAGTTAATCTGAGTTTTATTAAACTCAGCTTGTAGTATCATCATTGGTGAAATCACGGCTACATTTAAAAAGGAACTGGTTCAGCGAGAATCAAAAATGCATGCAGAGAGTTCCGTACGATATTTTAATAATCATGTATTTTCAATCAGACCCTTATTTGTTTGTGTTAACTATGAAAAATACTGGATTGAAGAGGGGTATTGCAGCCAATACTTAAACCATATTATAGTTTTTTTTTCTTCTATAGGTTTTCTTGAATAAAACTAGTTCGGTTAATTTTGAAGAAGAATTATTACAATTCGGGCGAATCAACGTGATACATCGCTCGATGACGTTTGTGTAATGTACAGTGTGCAAGCACGGACGAGTAAAATAAGAAGGACTCCGTGTCACCTTACATAAAAGTGAGGCACCAAAAGAAGCCGGTAAACGTGTAAATACATAGCCCCACGCATAAACTTAAACTAATACAAGTCGATCGGCCGCCATTATGAGATTTGGCATCGTCTGTGACCGATCAGTTTGCGTCGCAATAAAATATTTTATCTACATCCATGCTTTAAATGTTCTATTAAAGATTCTGAAACAGTTAGCTTATTGCTAACATTAAACCACCCAATGTTCTAATAACCATTACATCATCCAAAAGAGTGTTGTAATGTTGTACTGAATTTCATAACAACACTCCTATTTTTTTCAATCCCTTCATGCTCAAAGAGTTTTAACAGACGGCCAAATTCTTATTGCTCGATGCGTGGCATCTGTATGAATTTCAAAAAAAGAACATTTTGGTTTTCGCGTGTTCCACACCACCAGAACGTCGAGCGCCGAAAAAAAAAGTATTATTCGAATCCCCGCCATTTTTCTTCGATATTTTTATTGTTTTGTTTACAAAAAATGAGCGATTAATTTCCAAAAGAACATAATATTCAAGTGAATTTTAATTATTGCACTATACAAAATGTAAATTACTACTAAAATAAATAATTGTTTCATTAATACTTAGTTTATTTGTATATAATCAGTAATGGATGATATTAGGTTACTACTAGGATTTGTTTTAATGTTAGCAGTGAGCTAATTGTTTCAGAATCTTTTAGAGTATTCATATTTTGGGTGTAGATAAAGTCTTGTATGCAACTGTTGATAATTAGGTATTAAAACACTCGTGTGATACTATTATCACACTCGGCTTCGCCTCGTGAGATAAATCCACATTCGTGTTTTAATACCCCTTATTACACAACAGTTGCATAAATAACTATTAAAAATGCCGTCGTGCGTTGTGAAAAAGTGTAAAACAATTTAATAAAAGTATTTGTGGATATATGATTATTTAAAGGAGAAAAAATTGTGTATCTGGTGTAAAAGTTTTTGTTTCCATTTCACAATCTCTTACGAAAACGAATAATATTTTTATTTTTTAAACATCTTTTGGGTGTATATTATTAAATTAAATAGATGTTTCGGTTTTGAAATAAAATAAAAAATAGAAATAGAACAAAAGTAGGTAGTTATAGAAATTTTGTATTACATTTATTTATTTACCGTTATCTCCTAGTAAAATATTTGATAGCATGAGTGACCGATTTGGAAATACTAGATAAATAATTGTGACTTGTGAATGGGGAAAGATCATTGTATTTTTTCTTAAAATACTATTATACTAAATATGTTTGAGAGCCTCATAACAAGACAACAAACAAGTCTTTCAATAATCCTGAGAGTCACTGCATTGTAATGGGCAGGGCGTATCAATTACCATCAGCGGAACGTCTGGCTCGTCTCCTCCCTTATTTTAATTTAAAAAAAATTTGTATTTTTATATCCTTTAATATCTTTGTCGTGACCACAGACTTCCAATATACTAGCATAAAGACAAACAATTCGTGCGATAAAAAAAGAACAGCTCTAATGTAGATACAGCTAGAAAGACATGGTAAGGGAATCTATTGTGTCTGTCACCGATTTTGATTGATAAGTCGTAAACAGTCAGCCACGCTTAGCATTAGCTCAGTATTTTGAATATAAAACCACTAGCTTACGCATACATTGATAATTCGAAATTGGTAATATGTAACGTAGTATTGCTACTATATTTAAAGTCTATTGTCGTTCAAAAATACAAACAAATTCTTCTGCAGTGTAAGACACAAGCATTGCAATCTGCAATATCCTTCTTTGTTGTGCCGGACCTCACCTGAACAAGCTGTGGATAGGTTTCCTGTCCGATGGACTGATTATTGAAGTAGTACTCCTTTATTCTTGCAGTAACTTGCCGTCTTTTTTCCAACGGTAGCGAACACTGATACAGAGAACTCGCAAGATTTTCCCAATTGTCATTCAGTTCCGGTAAAAAAGTCGAGTCTGATTGGAAATCTGAAAAGAATTGTAAAAAGTGAGTTCATAGTATTCAAAAATAAATTTTTATTAAAATAATTTTATTAAGTATTAAATTAGTAAAAAACGAGTGTGATTTTTAGACCACAGGACTGTAGTAGAACAAAATATTAATTTATTAAATTGTTCGAGAAAGAAATAAAATAACGAAATAATAAAGAAATCACCGTTCGCGTATCGCTAACGTTCATATCGCTCTCGTCACGCATTCACCTGCTTACTAACCAATTCAAGAATACACCGTCCGCGTAGCATTAGCGTTCGTGCGTATCGCTCTCGTCACGCATTCACCTGCTTACTCACCAAGTCAAGAATACACCGTTCGCGTAGCACTAGTGTTCGTTCGTATCGCTCTCGTCACGCATTCACCTGCTTACTCCCCACGTCAAGAATACACCGTTCGCGTAGCACTAGCGTTTGTTCGTATCGCTCTCGTCACGCATTCACCTGCTTACTCCCCACGTCAAGAATACACCGTTCGCGTAGCACTAGCGTTCGTTCGTATCGCTCTCGTCACGCATTCACCTGCTTACTCACCAAGTCAAGAATACACCGTTCGCGTAGCACTAGCGTTCGTTCGTATCGCTCTCGTCACGCATTCCCCTGCTTACTCCCCACATCAAGAATACACCGTTCGCGTAGCACTAGCGTTCGTTCGTATCGCTCTCGTCACGCGAATGCGTATAGTAAGCAGGTGAATACCTGCTTACTCCCCACGTCAAGAATACCTCGTTCGCGTAGCACTAGCGTTCGTTCGAATCGCTCTCGTCACGCATTCACCTGCTTTCTCACCAAGTCAAGAATACGCAAACAAAAAAGACAAAAGAAAAAAAACTCTTGTTATTCAAAAGTGTAAATTCCTTGAACTCCATGAATAAAGTGATTTTGATTTGATATATCATTTAGCATGAGGTGAATTCTCATTGCATCACTTTTTCTTATAAAAAATCACACACACAAATTGAGAGACAGAGAGACGGACGGATAGGTTGAGTGGGTAGAAAAAGGGTTCTCGTTCGTTTTCCTTTTAGTAAAAAAAAACACATGCATAATTGGCTCCCTGTAACGAAAAAAATTTATAATTTAGCTATAAACAACTTACAAGCGGCTGGGTATAGTCCTTCTTCAGAAGTAACCGACGCGAGGATGGGCTTCGAAAACTTTCCTATTGCCGTGGCGTGACTTGGGTGTGACGCAACCAGCGGGTTCTCAGTTCCTTCTGGTTCCATTGATGGAGTAAACGGAGTGAAGAGGGATGCACCTTTCCATCCCTTAAAAAAAGTGTATTAAAAAAAACTTGAAACAGACTCGTTATACAATGGTTCCCTATTAGTCTAAGATCCCAGTATAGAACGACCTTCAACGAGCTGGTTACTGGATGAATCATATTTCTTTGTCGTTTGTTTGTGAAATTTAATATGTCAATAAATATATTGCATATGGGTTGCCTAGCAAATTTCAGTCCAGTAGGTATACGATTAATAATTATTTTTTTTTTAATATTTAAGATTTTTTTTAAATATTAATTTATATAGCATACTATAAAAAATAGTTAAAATAATATTATTTACATATTATATTAAAGAAGGTGATTTATGTATTACGTTACGGTTACCGGAATTACGTCAATGCATGCGACTAGATTTTTCTATTTTTAAAGTTTGTTAATAATTGAGAACGTACTAATTGTTATCAAGTATAGTGAGTAGAGTACAAAATCAAACATTATGTTGAGCTCACACTCAGCTAAGCTGTAAAGTCTGAGCAAAGTCTAGCACGCCGCATAAATCTCAGCCTTAGTATCATTGTAAATCTAAGATGGCCGCCCGTGCCGCCACAAAATGGCGGATTACATTTTTTCATAGCTTCCCTCAATTTCCGTAATAATTGATAGGGATTTACAAGTCCAATACATTACATTGAGTAACGAGTAGCTAGACTGCAACAAAGGAAAGAAAACTTATAATGAAACGGTACTAACTAACTAATTCGTATTTGAAATAGTATGTAGGTACGTAGAAATAAAATTAATAGCTTAAAAAGGTAATTAATACAAGTTAACCAGTTTTATTGAAATACAAATTCAAATATTTTTATTCAAAATAGGATTCAAAATTATCGACCACACCCATTTTCCTGTAGTACGGAGGTGTGGACACATACCGGGTCAAACACCTGGGGTCACCGAGGACAAAGAATTTATTGGTCCATTTTTTATTTATTTATCGCATCAATATTAGGAATTTGAATAAATAAATATTCATACAGATTCACGGGCGACAAGGAGCTTCAAATTTATCAAGAACGATGTCGCTAGCAAAATCTACTTCGGAAATACAGTACTTTGGTTGCTTAGAAATAATGATCAAACTACGTACATTTTTTTTATGATAATAAGGGACAAGCAGACGACGACGAGGACGTTCAGCTGATGGTAATTGATACGCCCTGCCCATTACAATGCAGTGCCGCTCAGGATTCTTGAAAAACTCAAAAATTCTGAGCGGCACCACAATTGCGCTCGTCACCTTGAGACTAAGATGTTAAGTCTCATTTGCCCTGTAATTTCACTAGCTACGGCGCCCTTCAGACCGAAACACAGTAATGCTTACACATTACTGCTTCACGGCAGAAATAGGCGCCGTTGTGGTACCCATAATCTAGCCGGCAAACATAAAATCAAGCCTCTTTCCCGTAGGGGTAGGCAGAGACCACTTCTTTCCGCTTGCTACGATCCTTACATACTTGTTTCGCTTCGTCCATTTTCATTATTCCTTTCATACATGCTCTTCGGTTTAGGGTACTCTTGACCTGGCCTTTTTTCAAGACGTCCCTGATTTGATCTTGAAACGTCCGCCTAGGACTACCCCTTCCAACACTTCGTCAATCGTTCTTTAATCGATCAATCTCACTATTTCTTATCCTGTCACTCAGTTTAACTCCTATCATACTTCTCAACGCTCTCATCTCAACTGCATTTATTCTGCTTTCATGTTTCTTCTGCCATACCCAACTTTTACTTCCACACATTAGTGTTGGAACCAACACAGGGGGTGTTGGTTGAAATTTAATATGTCAATAAATATATTGCATATGGGTTGCCTAGCAAATTTCAGTCCAGTAGGTATACGATTAATAATTTTTTTTTTTTAATATTTAAGATTTTTTTTAAATATTAATTTATTATTATATTAATTAACCAACACAGGGGGTGTTGGTTCCAACACTCATGTATGCTAGCCAAACGAGCCTTATTAGACACCTTCTGACTGTTCATAAAGGAGTGCAAGGCTCCATTCACCATGTTTCCTGCATTCACTCTCATATCACTCTCATACTTTCCATCTCTTGTAAATTTAGAACCCATATACACAAACTCATTCAATCACTCATTCATCATCCTGTTCAATTTTTTCATCTCCAATCATGATATTGCAGTCTGTCACTACCTCATCTCTTTCAAGCACCATTACTTTCGTCTTCTTTACATTCATCTTCATTCCCTTTCTACCAAAAATCCATTCATAGCAATTAGCATCTCCTGCAACTCCTCGACCGAAGATGTAAGTAATTCTTGGTCATCAGCATAGAGACAACATTCATTCTCAACCCACTTTCATTCTCTTTTAAATCTGTCAAGCAATTGTTCATGAACAGATTAAACAACCACGGTGACACTACACATCCCTGTCTAACACCTTTTTCGATATTAAACCATTCAGTGTATGCCCCGTTTATCCTTACACAAGCACTAGAATCTCTATAAAGAGATTGCAATGCTCGTATGAGGACACTGTTCACACCTTTACCTAATCTCATACTTTTCAATGCTTTCACTATTTCATCCATGCTTATCTCACTTTCATCAACATTTATATTAGTTTCAAACAAAACAAACTCTTTCAAACAAACTTTCAAAATACTCTGTCCATCTCTTTCGCACACATCCTTCTCTTCTTATAATGACTCCTGATTATACTGAGCTCCGAGGTAGAAGTTTTTCCTCTGGCTGTTTTGATGGATTTCCAGAAGAACTTGATATTTGACTGGAAATCTTCAGTGAGGCTCCTATCAAAATCATCCTTTCGTTCTTCGTTTTTTTAGACACAACTTCTTTCGCTGCTGATTTCAATCTTTTATACTTCGTTCTTGCTTCCTTTATCTCGTAATTCGTTGCCTTTTGAAGTTTTTGGTTAGCTTTTATTGCTAACAAATTCAACCACGCTTTCTTCTTTTCTTGCACCGCCATTTGTACCTCTTTATCCATCCACACATTATACTTCTTTCTTCCTTTCCTTCTTTTACCTACCCCGCATATCTCAACAGCAACATTCACGACCCCTTTCTTAAATGTCTCCCACAAATCTTCAATCACACCTATCTCTTCTATACCTCTAAAATTTTCCTCTAATACCTTCCTAAAAAATATAAAAATAAACTATAGAAACTATATCCATACAAAATAATGATGGGTCTCAATTCGAAAAAAAAAAACCTATCGGAGAAGTTGGACTAAACTGCACTCCATGAAGTAATCCCCATTCAAATCCGTTCATTAGTTTAGGATTTCACTGGAAATAAACATCAGGACACTGGATTTATTTAAATTAAGATTTTCAAATAGCACATATATGTCAAATTTAGTTTGTAAATGTTATTACTTTCTGTTGTGTAGGATTCACGTTAAAATTTAATAATAGTTTTTTTTATAAATAAAAAGGTTAAAAAAAACAGAGATTCATACGTGTGTCTTATAGCTTAAATATAACTACGAACAAAAAAGATCGATCGAAAATTTGTTTGTAGATGCAATCCCTACACCTGTCTCGCTCTAAATATGCGTGAATCAACGACAGAGGGAAGATGTTCTACTCACTAGAGGCCGCGCGTTCCAAGTAATTTTAAATCGGTATGACTGTATGCACTTTTCAAATTTCAAATTCAAATATTTTTATTCAAAATAGGATGTGTCATCACTTATTGAAAGTAAAAAAAAAATACCACCCATTCCAAAAATGAATGCCTCAGGCGTACGAATGGGCGCAACAAACTCAGCGGGCTTTTTTTTCATCAAAAAATTAGTTAACAAAGTAATATTGTACAATTAAGCTTATTATTTAATAGCCTGAGGGCGGTCACTCCATTCCCAATCTGTGGTATTATTAATAAAAGTCATTTATGTTATAGTAACCATTACCACGCAAACGTTTTTTAACAATTCTTTTGAATAACGTAATACTTTTGTTTTGAATATTTTCTGGGATCTTGTTGTAAAATCATCTCTCATATACATCGTCCCACAAAAGACTTACTAACTCGACTTAGCCGAGCAGTAGGCATTATAAGCTTATGTCTGTTCCTGGTGTTAACATTATGTTTATAACAGTTTTTAGCAAATTCACCTATGAACATACATTACAATATCAAGAATATATTGAGAAGCAACAGTCAAGATGCTAATTTCTTTGAATTTTGCTCTCAATGGATCTTTAGGACCTAGGTTATAAATAGCCCTTTTCTGCAGCACAAATATTGTATTAATATCGGCAGCGTTGCCCCATAACAACATACCATAGGACATAATACTATGGAAATAACTAAAGTATACAAGTCACGCCGTATCTATGTCAGTTTATTGTAACTAACCTAATAACAATCTAATAACCTAAAAATAGATAACCTAAACTATAAACAACAATGTAGGAATGATAAACAAGCAAAAGTTTCTAGGTAATGTGTGACCTCATGTGTTATTTGAATTATCAAACTATTATCTAGTGAAATCGCTTTATCATTGCAAACAGAGCATCGAGACAAACAACATCTTAAACTTTAACTTCAGTATTTTATTATTTTGCAGACAGAGATCGTGTATTACAAACTTTTATTCAATTTGCAATGTTGAGGCCGATTCGACCGGTATCGTGAATTGGATTTTCTACTTTAGTCCTCATATTACATATACTAATAGCGGTCTTACTATAAAAAAATGTGTGCGTGTAATCCTTACAAAGATTGAAGTACAACTTATTAATAATAACATTAAAATAAAACTATAGTTACGGGGAAGCGTACTAAGAATACTGGCAGCATTTCCACGTTGGATAGCTAGGCTGATCCGTTGATGATAGTACTTTGTACATACTCTGAACCTCTGGGCCTCACGGGCAAAGTGTCTCTACACCAAACGGCACAAAGATGTAAGACTCACTGATACCGACATATTTGCAGCCCCAGCACCAAATGAGAAGAAGCTACAGTGTCGACGCAAGTCGCGTCCCACACCAGTGCCCTTCCCCATGCCCAAGACACCAGGGTCATTCCATCAGGACACTTGCCATCGCAGCGGGTAGTACCAACGGGCTCTAATACGGTGACATATTTAGAGCGGCAAATGCCATGCGGATGATAGCTCGTGACGCCCAAGGGCATCTACCTAAACACCACATCTACATTGATGTGTTTTATTCAGTTTATTACCTAGCTGGAGTGATACGGATATTGACAATATCATTTTATCATGTAGAGACTGGATGGCGCAGAAGGCAAGGCTTGTAACCAAAAGCCCAAATCATTTTGTGTCACGTCCAAAAGACGATCTCTGTTCTGTCAGTAGCTGACGTGATTAAAAGATCATCAAAGGCTGACTTACAAAGAATTGCGTCCCATGCTTTTTGACACTTTAAGTCGTCTGGAAATTTTTGAATATTTGCAATATTTAGTCAAGCATTGTAAGCTTCATTCAAATACGCAATCTAATTATAAAATAATAATTAACTTTGAAAATAATTAACAGAACTGATTAGTATTCCATTTAAAATTCATTAATACCATTTCATATTTTAAATCTTCTCTCATTAAATAAAATGATTGATTATAAGAAATATTAATAATATTATTTACACACTTTTTACACCAATTATCTTGCCCCAAATTAGGCATATATAGCCTGTGTTAGTTGCAAGACAACGATATATTTAATACAATATAATTACTTAAACATACATAAATACATATAAACATCCATGACTCGGAAACAAACATCCATATTCATCATATAAATGCTTGCACCTACCGGGATTTGAACCCGGGATCTCTGGCTTAGTGGGTAGGATTGCTAACTACTCGGCTATACAGGTCATCAAATAATAAGAAATTGAACATTAGATTATTAGCACATGACAATAGAACGTGCAAAGAGGATGTAAATACTAAGTAAAAATTAATATTTAGTTTAGTACTCGTATGAAACGTGCACTGACTTGACATAAGTTTGAAATAGTGGTAATTACGTAATAGTAGTTAGTAAAGTGATTGGCGGCGAAGTATAACCCGGCTTTTTTTGAAAGCGGACAGTTGCATAAAACGTAGTGGATTTCGGCTATCTCCGTTTTTTACCAGATTATAGCCGTCATCTGTCAATACTATCTATGACTGCACGTTTCATACTATCGAGGGAATCGCTTCTTAAAGAGTTTCGCTAGCCTGATAACGTGATTGAATATGTCGCAAACGTCAGAAAATTTGAGAAAACTTTATTTATCATAACATTTATACTGACAAGTATAATTTATTAATCTAAGTAAATTATTTATTTAATACAAAACAATATTAAACACTGATAAGATAAACAAAAACACTTGGAGATTTTCAAAAATATTAGTGAGCAATTTGATCATTAAATTTTAACGGTTAAAAAATTGCATCAAGTAATTTTTATCTGACAGAAGTAATGCTCAGTTACATTCAAGTGCCTAAAGAAGTTTTCCTTCAAAAATAATAGTATGTGGATGATAAATAAATCCATTCCAGTCGTTTCTATTCCATTAATATCAATGGTGAAAAGATTTAAAACGAAAGGTTGCGAGGTGAACATTATTCCTCTGTTTTTTTCTGAATTAACAGAAGACTTCATCTAGGCGAGGTTTACATAGTCGTGAAACTTCGTCCCATGGAGAGAGAGGCTGAGCTCATAGAGCCTTCGCCGGACCACAGAATAAAAAGGAGTTGGTAGAGACGTCGCTTCATTGTGTGTCTTCTACCGCATTTATCACGGGGAGTGTTCCGAAGAGCTGTTTAACCTGATTCCTGCCGCCGAATTCCAACTTCGCACGACACGCCACAAGTTAGGATATCATCCCTACCATCCATGGATGTGTGGCGGTCCTCTACAGTGCGGTTTTCAAGGAGCTTTCTTCCACGTACTTCAAAGCTGTGGAATGAGCTTCCTTGTGCGGTGTTTCCGGGACGATACGACATGGGTACCTTCAAAAAAAGCGCGTACACCTTCCTTAAAGGCCGGCAACGCTCTTGTGATTCCTCTGGTGTTGCAAGAGAATGTGAGCGGCGGTGATCACTTAACACCAGGTGACCCGTACGTTCGTTTGTCCTCCTATTCCATAAAAAAAAAGGTAGAGTATAGAGTAGGAAGCTTTGCAGTGAACCATTCATAAATTATATTTAGTTCATAATTTATGGCATATCCAACTTATTAAAGTATTTGAGTATTTTTTTTAATTTTAGTTTGTTATTTTTTAGGGGATCAATAATTAATAATAAATAGTTTGAATTATCTTATATAAAAATTATCTTAAGTTGACATAGCTAAGTTCAATCGCAATATAACAGGCGTGTAAAATACAGAAGATAATATATTATAGACGCTCTCTATACCTTTCTATATCTATGGTTGCTACCCACGTTAAATCTATAAACTTATTGTTATTTCTACTTGAATATACGGGTATTGTGTATGTTGTTGTAGATTTAGATCGTAGTGCATTCTGAATTTAAAGTAAACATACTTTGTTCAAAATAAACAACGATGTAAGTTAAGAAGTTTCTATTTCCTGTTTGACTCGAGCATAATATAATATTATCGTTGTATAATCTAATCTAAACTTATAAGAAAACTGTAGAGTTCGAATTTCTGTACACAGAAAAAAAATGCTCAAAACACATTCAGGGGGATGTAAGACGAAAAATAGAACAAGTCCCTATTTATTTTCTAATATTTGTTTCTCTCTCTATTTTTATGTGTGTCTGTTAGTCTATTTATACGGGCTAATCTCTGAAACTCTTGGAACGATTTAATTGAATGATGGTACCTCACAGCCCTGGTAAACAACTTAGATACTTTTCATCACGTAAAATTAAAAAGTTCCCGTAGGACAGTTTAAAACCTATAGTATCTTATAAAGCTAAGTTAACAACAACTTATGCACAGAATGTTGTAAAATTAGGCATGTCGATACCTTATATTGCTGATGAATATCTTAGATTGTTTTCAAAAGTTAACAAGTTCCCGTGGGTTAGTTAATAAACTAAAGTAACGTAACGTATCTTAATGCACTATAACTTATACAGATAGTTTAATAAAATTTGGTATGTTGATACCTTCTATTGTCGCACAACGTCTTGGATACTATTCATCCCGAAAAATTAAAAGAGTTCCCGTGGGATAGTAAAAAACTAATGTAACTTATACAGCTTAGCACACGCATACTTATGCATACAAATTAATAAAATTTGGCATATTGATACCTTATATTGTCAGTCAACGTCTTAGGTACTTTTCACCCAAGAAATTTAAAGAGTTTCCGTGGGATAGTTAAAAAACTATAGAAACGTAACTTAGTACATACACAAAAACTTATGCACCTAATTTAATAAAATTTGTCACGTTGAAACCTTATATTGACGGTGAAACAATGTGTATTATAAAATTTATAAATTCCATAAAAGGACGGGTTCCTGCGGAAAGTAAAACATTACAAAAAAATAGTCCTGCATAGCGAAATTTATATTAAATCAATTGTGTGTGATGCACGTAATTTCCATCTGAGGCTAACTAAACTAACTAACCTATATAGCTCAGACATAATAAATAGATACATACGACGATACATACTAAACTTAATCTTACAACTTTGTTTCTGAGTGGCATTGGTTCGGGAATACAGCAATTTGATGGTAATTTCCCAACGTGGCTGAGGTAAAAAAGTTGCTACGGATATATCCCGCGAGCGACAGTATATTTAAGCATGTCGTAGACACAGTATACACGCGTATGTTCACACATATATGTATTAGTTTTTCAAAAAAAAGTGTGTGTGTACTATGTATGCACGCAAGAATTTATACTTCTTTGGCCTAACGAAGCAAAAATCATTAAAATGATTTATTCCTCTTGCAACTCTACGTTTTTAGAAATAATAAGTTTGTTAAAATCCTGCATAGATGGCTTTGACAATTAATTATTAAATAATGAATACGGCTGTATGGGCTTGAACCCTTTGCCTGTCCTAATAATGGACGAAGAAATAAATTAAAAAAAAAAACGAATGACGCAACGTCAGAAAATTTTAGAAACCAACTTCAACCTGTTACTATTGTGTTACGTGCATCTTAAAATTTCACTCTCATAATTTTTTCATAACGCGCCTAAATAAGTATAACTTAAAAAAAATTACTCTTTTCGGTCTAGCATTCAGCATACACTCCCGTTTCGCTGGAAAAGCTGATTGAAGAACAGCAGGCACTGTGTTAACGATGCAAAGCATGAAAAATGTAACGCCTGATCATATTTTGCGAGCGAAATCTTTCTTACTTTACTTTTGTTAAAAAGTAAGCCGCAAAAAGTTATATGCATACAATCTTTGTTATTGATTACGAATCCTAATAAATGTACTTTCACAATAAAATTACAAGCTTAATGAATACCTCTTCTGAGTTTCGTACTAAACAAATGCGTTATGAGAAACAATCGTGTTTAACTGTAAATAAAAATGGTAGTTAATAATTGCTCTGGAGTGTTATCTTTAACCATCAGCCAGCATTGGCAAGTTTCAAATAAGACTTAAGGGTATGTGTAACAGGTTAAAGCAGTGTTCATAGCTCCAAATGCTATATTTTCACCATAAATAGTTCCATTAAAACACCTTGCTTTCTTGTTTTCTCATTTCCAATTTTGCCTTACATTACCGGCATAGGAGAGCTATTTGTCAGTAGGGGATATCCGCGTATGTAGAAACCCAATTCCGACATATGGGCCCTGCTTATTAAGCATTCGGCCTGAATATGTAAAAGTGCTTTTATCCTTTAGAAAAAAAAACATCTATTATGCTTTTATATTAAACACTTTTTAAAGGGTTAAACCTAGTGTAATTGTAATTGTGTTTTTACATTAGATATTGTGTATATAAAGGTACAATTTTATTATTACTTTATTACGCCTTAAGGCGAAGGGTAAGCATTAAACACGCAAACAAGTTGTTTTTAGACAAATTTGATGGTTAAAATATAGCATTTGGAGCTATGTACACTACTTAATCCTGTTATAGATACCCTTAAGTCTTATTTGTAGGTTGCTAATGCTTGCTGTTGGTTATAGTTAACACTCGAGAGCCTTTTTGAACTACCACTTTTCTTTGCAGTTAAACAAGATTTTTCGCATGGCATGACGCATTTGTTTAGTACTACTCTCAGAAAAGTTATTCTTATAGCTTGTACTTTTTTGTGTAGGTCAATTTATTTAGATAAGTCATGAATAACGAGGATTGTAGGCATATAAACTGTTAAAATGTTTCGTTTTCCACGCAAGAATATCGCTCAAGGTCGCTGGCATTTAGTGTCACCTTAATACGACGTTTGTTCGTTAACTTTTGTATGTTTCGGTGTAATTACACGCATTTTAATTCTTTAAAAAGTGTTTTATTTAAATGTGTAACACTCGCGTTCATCAAAGAAAATGCTATCTATTATGTTTTTGAACAAAATTTGCTTTGCTAGGTGTGCATAAGGGTGTGCATACACGCCGTTATCCAAAAAAAATATTCGTATCTAACACCGTAACAAAAATAATTTATATATCGTCGTCTGGTATATCATAGAGCCTCTTGCATTGCATATTTTACAAATCAAGCTCAGATCCATATTAACTTAACACCTGTAGGGAATTGTAACTGTTGTAAAATATTGAACAGAATTTTTGAAGTGAAATATTGGAAAGCTTTCTACTTTTATTGAAAGTATGTTACTATGGGGTCATGCATTGAAAGTATATTACTATGGGGTCATGCTGCTGACATTGATATAGTGTTTGCTCTGCAAAAGAGAGCTGTTCGTGTTATATATCAGCTTGGTTATAGACAGTCTCTCAAAGAAAAATTAAAAGAAATAAATATTATGACTTTTCATTCTCAGTACATTTATGAAAATTTAAAATACGTTCACAAAAATCGTCACCTTTTTGCGCTTAATAGTGATTTTCATTATTATAACACTAGAAATAAAGGATTGCTTGTAACTAATTCTAGTAGGCTTCATAAGATACATAATAGCTTTAAGGGTAAATGTATACACTTCTATAATAAAGTCCCAGTCACTGTTCAGGCATTATCTATAAATAAATTTAAATGTTTTATAAAAAAATGGCTCTGTCGTAAATCTTTTTACTCCACTGCTGAATATCTAAATGATCGGACAGCCTGGGACTAGATTGTGATTATTTTATAGCGATAGAAATGATTGTACAATATTATATATTTTTATTGAAAAGAGCGCAAAAAAAAAATGCTGGGAGAGTTTCTTGCGCCGCTTCTTCTCTCTCAGAGCGCCATTTGTTTCCGAAGTGGTAGTAGTATCTAGTAGTTATAAGAAATGACATCAAAAAGAATTCTATAGGAATCAATTTTGAGAAAATAAATGCCTTTTATGCCTTTTAGTAATCTGTCACGCTCGGTTTTGTATGCTCGGTTTGGTAAAATGAGCTCGAGTGGACTAAGGGAGCGAGATAAGTGCGAGCAAACTTTACCAGAATAACTTATACACAATTATAATTTATATCTGCAATTGTTTATGTAATAACTTTATTAATACAGAGGAAAAATAGCTGTATTTCTTTCAATTTACCTCGATTTGGTAAAGTTTTTACTTCTGTAGTCTGCTGAGTTCTGCTCTTAACGTTTTTTTTTTTTTAATTTTTAATTACCTTCCTTGTTTGAAAGTATAACAATGTTTGAAGTTTTTTGTTTTCGACTTTAATTTGTATAAATAGTCCCAGAAATGAGGGATATCACGTCTCTAAAATAACAAATTGTTTAAATACAAATATATATGTACATACCAACATATAAGACTGTGCGGTAACTATCTCATCGCCAGGAATTTTCTGGAGGCAGTGAACCATCTCTTTAGTATTGCTCGTTGGGCATCCTACGAGTGAAGCTAGCACCTTCGAGTTGTCACCTGGATCCTGCTGATAGCTCCAACTTGACAAAGCTGATCCACTCGAAAACAAGCCTCGACTGAAGATATTTGCTGGAATGCACAAACGAAATTTGCAATCGAAAGAGGTCACAAGTAACTGCTTTTATTATGACATGGTAATTTCACTAGCTACGGCGCCCTTCATATCGAAACATACTAATGTTTAAATTACTGCTTCACGGCAGGAATAGGCGCCGTTGTAATATGCCCATAATATAGCCGGCATCCTGTGCAAAGGAGCCTCCCACTGGTAAAATTTAGTAGTATGTATTACGAGCGATTTATGCCGCAAAAGATCAACCACAATACGAGTACCAAATAAATTTATTTTGACGTTTTTAACCTTGGTCTTAACCTTTTCCAGCTAATTTAATTTTAATTTTACTTTTAATATATTCATAATAAATGCAGAGACACATGCAGAGCATATGCATGAATTGTCATATTACGTAATGAGATATCACTGATTGCATTATTTGCATTGCGAATGTATAGGTATTTCTAAGGGGCTGTTTCACACTTTCCAAGGAAAGTACCAGATTTTCAAATGCTAGATAAATATTTTACTGGCTACATAAAAGTTCCAGATAAAACAGATTGTGTTTCACAATCACAATTCCGTATGACGAAAAGAAAATATCAAAAAACGAAATTTGTGAGTGTCAACTAATCAATTGTCAAGAGCTTTTCATAATTTTATTGTCCATAACGGCCGTTTCCAATATTCAGTCTGTCTCTTACTTGAGATAAAAATCGTAACTATCGTTGACTTTTCTGTCCCAATAAACTTATCGACGGTAACTCACCTAATCCGTACACGCTGTCTGTCAATGGACGACGTATAGCTTAACAGCGATAGAAGTTTGTATGGAAATTGCATTTCACGCGTCCCAATATAAGGCGATAAGAATGACTTATCGGGTATATTGGGACAGCTTCAGATTATTGACAGCTAATTACTGACAATAGAAGGTGGTAATTTATCTCTATCTGTAGATAGTATATCGGGAACGGCCGTAGTCATAACATAAGCAAACCATAATATATCAAGCATATAGAAATATAGATAGAAAAGAGGCAAGAAGTCTATTCGTAACTTTACTTGGACATTGTGAAACACCCTAAGGCAAAATAAAAAAGGTACCGGATAAGTAATCAACAACATATCATATACTAAAACCTTCTCTAAAACACTCTGAATTTTATTGTATTAGTATTATTTCGATCTGTACAGTAGTTTTCGCAGTATAACCGGTGTTTTTACCAGTGGGAGTCTGAAGGGCGCCGTAGCTAGTGAAATTACTAGGAAAATGAGACTAACATCTTATGTCTCAAGGTGACGAGCGCAGTTGTAGTGTGCCACTCAGAGTTTTTGGGCTTTGTCAAGAATCCTGAGCGGCACTGCATTGTAATGGGCATGGCGTATCAATTACCATCAGCTGAACGATCTGCTCGTCTCGTCCCTTATTGTAATAAAAAAAAACCGAAGGATGAAACCTGCCCTCTGTTTATTTATATATATATTATATATTTGTTATTGTTTTCCAATTATTGTAAAGAAATCATACCCTTCATATGTCTAGGCGACACAAAATGATAGTGCACGCTGGATGCGCCTGCTGAGTTTCCGTATAAAATAATATTATCAGGGTTACCACCAAACATTTTGATGTTGTCTTTCACCCACAGCATGGCGTGGTATTGATCTTTTAGCCCGGCATTTCCTGGGACAACCCTGTCTCCTGTACTTAAGAAACCTTTAAGAAAGAATAAATAATTTGTATGATATCACAGTAAATGAAAAATAGAGTTCTGATAAAGTTTAAAAAAAAGCGTTATTAGATTGTTAGGATACGTTGGTATTGATAACGGTCTCAGTGGATTGTCACCAAATTAATGAGTTACCTGCTCAATAAAAAAAATTAAAACATTTTTTTTAGAAAGAAATAGACATTTTAACTATATTCTTGATAATGTTATGTATGTACATAAGAACATTAGCGAATTTGCTAGGAACTGCTATAATCACAATGTTAACACTAGGAACAATCAAACTTATTATGCCTACTACTCGGCTTAGTCGAGTTAGTAAGTCTTTTACAATATGATCCTAGAAAATGTTCAAAACAATTGTATTACAAAATTCGACAAAAATTGTTATAAAACGTTTGTGTGGTAAAGGTTACTATAACATAAATAACATTCTTATTGACACCACAGATTGGGAACAGAGCGACCGCCCTCAGGCTATTAAATAATAAACTGTACGGTATAACATTCCAAAGATATTTTTATGATAAAAAAAAGAAGCCGGCTTAGTTTGTTGCGCCCATTCTTCTCAGGTCTGAGGCATACTTTTTCGGGTGATACTTTTTGACGTTGAATAAGTGATTTTAAAGTCAAAGTCACAGAAACTTTATTGAATTAGGCTTAAACTAAGCGCTTTTACTGAATTTACCATATGGTCTTAAAAATTCAACGGCCACTCTTTTCAATCAAATAGAGTATTTTACAATGGCTGTAATATACATTACAAAGTAGTTTGAAAGGTGCTGCATCCAATTAATGAGGCATGTTTAAATAATATAAATTATTTCATGAAAAGTAATAAAGAATTAACTGTATCGTATATTGGCTACATCAACCTTTAGAGCTTGAACTCATTGCTTGTGTAAGGCATGGACGTGTAAAAAAAGAAGGTCTCCGTGTCACCTTACATAACAGCGAAGCACCAAAACAAGCCGGTAAACGTGTAAATACATAGCCCCACGCACGCACTTACACTAATACAAGCCGATCGGCCGCCATTATGAGATTTGCCATCGTCTGTGACAGATCAGTTTGCGCCGCAATAAAATATTTTAAAAATGCCGTCGTGCGTTGTGAAAATATGTAAAAACAATACTATAAAAGTATTTGTAGCCATATATCTTATATCTTTAAACGAGCAATTCTTGTATATATATATAATCTGAATCTCCGAAACGGCTCCAACGATTTTCATAAAATTTTGTGTACAGGGGATTTCGAGGGCGATAAATCGATCTAGATAGGTTCCAATTTAAAAAAAGTAGTTTTATCCGTGTTTTAATGAGAGACAGGTACAAAAACATTAGAATACAAAGGTAAATTTCGCCAATATACACAAGACGTAGCTCAGATGGGAAATTGGGTGATCCGGAAAGCAGACGACCCCGGTTCGAATCCAGAAGTCCTATTAGTTTTTTTTTGTTCAAGTTTTGTACATTCTTAAAAATCCGAGCAAGGCTCGGTCGTCCGGATATTGATTACTTAAGGGAGACAAAATTGTGTAACTGGTATCCCCCGTAACCACACACACACTAGCATAAAGGTCATTCACTTGTTAATATCACGGCGCTGAGTCCTTCTTTTTTTCCTCGTCGGTGGTGTAAGGATGCTTCGTGAACATGATCGTCGTGATTATAGTCACTATCAGTAATTGCATCCAACAAATTCAATGATTTATTAACTATAACAGGTCAGGTTTGACTGCGGCCCACTAATGCATAAGCGTAACACAATCTTTGGCAACTACTTCGTACCACCAGATAGTGTTTGCAACACTCGCGTCAAGGAACTACTGCGGTTCGTAAAGGCGGTAGGGCTTGACGATGAGCTTTAGTATGAGTGGCGAACACAATAGTCCAATTCTGGACGCGGTGTTACTAGGAACCTTTTAGGACCAGGAAATAGCCACCCTCTTCAAATAATAATAATAATAATAACTATAACAGGTCGGCCTGGCACCACAAGCAGCCTATCTTTTTAATCCTTGAATAAAAATATTTATATTTAAATATTCTAGGCTGCCATAAACTCAGACGGCTTTACAAATAAACTTGATATAAAGTTATACCTGATTATAATCCAAGAAAATGAAAAATGTTGATAGTATCGCTGACAACACTGTCAATACAATGATAATTTTGAAGTTTTCCGAATGTCAAGCAGCCTTGCAAATAAACGCAGGAATCATTATACGTCCGAAGCAATCATAAGCAAAATGTCTATTTGTAAACATTTTGCATATTCTTGGTTTATTGTCAGGTATAACTTTATGCCAATATTATTTGTAAGGCCGAGAAAGATCTATGTCCACACAAATAAAGTCGCAGGCACAGCTAATCTTATCTCATATATAAATTTATAATCCCAGCCAACACATGGTTAATAATCAAAATAATCACAGCCTTTTTGTGAAGGTTCATATTGAATATTCATTACTGATTGCGCCGCAAATGTCTATTATCTTTTTGAAATTTTTGTTATGGCAAACTATAGTGCAGATAGGTCCTGTAGAATAGAGAGATACCTAGAGATCACAGACGCATTGGTACCTGATTGGCTAATTTAAAGACTCTCGTGCCGGTTACTAACCAATTGTCACCGAGCAACAACCACAGTCGCAAGCATTAATAATTCATCAGTGGTCAACGGCCTTCATAACACCAGCCGGGAGGACACAAAGCAAACTATAGCACCAGGAGTTCCTAGAGGATTACCGGGGGCCCCCAGCTGCAGATCATCTTTTCCTCGAACCTCAGGTATGTCTGTCTATTGTTTTGCTATAACTTATTTTCATTATTTAATATCATAATATGTTTTCCTACGCATACGCTAATACAATTACATTTAAAAAAAGTGCACTTCGACCAAAACACAATACCTAAAGGTCCCAGTCTGTAGTTGACTGTAACGACCACCATATCCCAATCCATTAATCTTTGAGGTCCATAAATGCTACCGGTACCATACATAAAGGCTCCACCGTGAATGAAAAACAGAACCGGAAGAGATGCTGTCTCTCTCAGGTCTGGAGAGTAGACGTTGAGGTAGAGGCAGTCTTCCTGTCCTGAAAAGAAAATTGATTGAATTTGGCGTTACTTTGCGGAATTCAATCTTGTAACAGAATTCGGCGAGTCAACATCTCCCGAAGATTTCTACATAAAATCCACAGAACTTAAGTAAGGTTATAATAATACTATTGTAGAACTTACTTCTAATAATAGATTTACAATATTTATAATAATACGTGGTATCTCCAAATCACATACGCACGTATGTGGTTTGGAGTTAGTGCGTGTGTGTGTGTTTGTGAATTACTTTTAATTTAAACCTTCCTTTAGATTTTTATTAACACTCCTTATAAATCATTCTTTATTGTTATTAAAAAGTTCAGTACTGTTCAATTGTTTATTATTTTTGTATAGAGTGCGACAGATTACCGAATTTATTAAATATATATCAAATAAATTATATTCATAATAATTGCTGTGACTCAGCGGGACTTGGAATAGAGATGTGTGTCTAGTGCGAACTGTCGGCACTCGTAACTGTAAGAACACATAGCTCATTTAGCTCTATACTGTCGATACCTACCATGTCCTACCATGAACTATGTTATGAAGGAAAGAGAGATCCAGAACCTTGCGCCTCAAGTGATATCATATTATGATACCTGCAAGATTCGGGGTAGTTCACGTAATTGTGTCGTGCACGATAGTTGAGATGTTTTAAAAATTTTGCTTGTTTGTTTTCTACATCTTGGACATGTGTACATAACACTCACAATCGTGGGTTCCATAATATTGCTGCAGTATTCGAGAATACTTTTTACGTAAGCAAAATTTAGTACTTTAATACATTTTATGTCTGAGAAAGGTTTACTGACGCGCAGAATGTATCCCAAATTTTTATATGACCTGGTGACTATTTCTGATAGGTGTTCATTTATTTTAGTGTCCATTAAAACTCCTAGGTCATAGATTAGGTTGGTTTGCTGAATGATCGTGTTATATATATATTATAATTAAATTTGATGGTGCTTATCTCTCGCGAAAGTAATAAACTTGCATTTGCTTACATTAATTTTTATTTTATTAGCCTTATAGTAATTGCTCAAATTATTTAGGTTAGTTTGGAGCTTAAGACAGTCAGTTGGATTATTAATACGTAAATAGATTTTTGGGTCGTCTGCGTGCATGAGGAATTTTGCGTATTGAAAGCATTTTCCTACATCATACAAGTATGTGGTATATAATAAAGGTGAGAGCAATGAGCCTTGTGGTATGCCGGAAGCGTTGTCTGTGTAGTCTGAACGTTGCCCATCTACTACTACTGCCTGGCAGTGATTGCGCAGGTAAGATTCTGTCCATCTCAAGAAATCACCCGCAAATACCAAGCTCCTGTAACTTGCGTAGCAGGATGGTGTGGTCTACTCAGTCGAAGGCTTTCTCAAAGTCCGTGTAGATTACGTCTACCTGCGAGCCACCATCCATACTCTGCAATATATCGTTAGTGAAAAAGAGCTAGGTGAGTGTTAGTGGAGCGACCTTTTATAAATCCATGTTGTTGTGCACGTATATTGCAATACAACGATAAAAATATTGATGAGCTATTTTTAGATTATTATTACTTAAGATGCCTCGTGAAAAGGTGAAACACGGTTCGAATTGATTAAAGATAAATCCTAGCTAAACTTACACTCAATAAAACTCACAACAATTGGATAAATTTAATTGAGTTTGCAGTATCTATGGCTCTTATGGATAGATTGCCGATTAGATGGAAATCATAGCGGCCGCTGTTTGTGCTGACCCGTATGAACTCAATCTCAAACATTTACCAACTCACCTATCACTGCGTTAGAAAACGGTTCATATTGCATACACGATGATGAAGTTCTTGTCGCGTTCCAGACACCAACCCATGGCTGCAGATCATTCACCTCCTAGAAAAGTAAAATTAAAGTAAAGTAAAGTAAAGTAAAGTAAAGTAAAGTAAAGTAAAGTAAAGTAAAGTAAAGTAAAGTAAAGTAAAGTAAAGTAAAGTAAAGTAAAGTAAAGTAAAGTAAAGTAAAGTAAAGTAAAGTATACATTTATTCATGACAACACAAAACATATATACCTACATAGTAAAATTAACAAATAAAAAATACGGCGTCATGAAAGGACACCCACTCAGTATTTTTGGAAATGATTTCCAACGCTGATTTTCAGTAGGTACCTATCAAGTCGACCTGTTGATAGTAGCTGTAGACAACACGGTTCCTTTTGTTACAGGTCTTAAAAGTGACCATCCAAAAAATAGTAGAAAAAGAAAAGAAACTAAAAGATTGAATTGGAAAGCGAGTTTAAAAATATTTTTATTTTAATTTTATTAAATACGACATATTTTGATTTTTTATTTTATTTATTCATGCTGTTTATTTTTCATTTTATGCCTCTGAACACTTATGTTTGTCTAACAGAAAAGATTTCAGTTTGTTTTTAAAGGAGAACAAGCTTTTTGATCTTTAATAGGTGGCGGTAAATCAATCCAGCATTTGGAGGCGCTGTATTTAAAGCTACCCCTAAATGCTGCGGTACCGTGTAGAGGCACTTCAAGGAGAATCTTGCCGTGACGCGCCTGATAACTCTCATTTGAGTCCTATAAACACCTAAGCCTTTTATATAGGTAAAATGGTATTCTGTACTTAACCACGCTAAAAAGTAACGAGGCAAACTGAAATTGCCTACGTAATTCCATCTTCATTATGTTGTTGGTGTTCAAAAAGGGTGTTACGTGTGTACGGTAAAGAATATCATAACAAAATCTTGTGTAAGCATTTTGTACCCTTTGTATAAGTTTTTTTGAAGCCACCAACAACCTAGGCCCAATCACTGTATTAGCGTAGAAACAGAATTAGCAGGATCCTAAAACGAGCTTCAGTTAATACCATTTTCAAGCCACACAAGAAGGTCCACCAATTCTTGAGACTAGTAAAGTATATAATATAAGTAAATATCCCACTGCAAGATGCAGGTGTCTATAAACTGGACTGCGTCTGGGGCCAGTCTTACACTGGGCAAAACAAACGAAATATCTCAAGCCGACTTAAAGAACACATTGCGGATATCAAACACAGACGTCACTCTAACGTTCCCAATATTCAGTCTATCTCATACTTGAGATAAAAATCGTAACTCTCGTTGCCTTTCTGTCCCAATAAACTTATCGACGGTAACTCACCTTATCTGTTCACGCTGTCTGTCAATGGGAGAACTTATAAGCTATATGTCGATAGAAGTTTGTATGGAAATTGCAATTCACGCGTCCCAATATACGGCGATAAGAATGACTTATTGGATATATTGGGATAGCTACAGATTATTGACAGATAATTACTGACAGTAAAAGGTAGTAATTTATCTCTATATGTAGATAGTATACTGGGAACGGCTGTTAGTCAGCTGTATGTGAACACATAACAGACCGTCCTAACCACTACATCCGGTTCGACCAACCCAAAGTTTTGGTAAAAGAGAATAGATTTCTCCCAAAACTGGTACGTGAAGCCATCGAAATAAAAAAAAAACAAATTTCAATAGAGAAGATGGTCTAAAATTATCTAACACCTGGGATCCAATAATCTCTAAATTAAAACCCATAACTACACACAAAAAAGGAAGAGGCCAGGAATCAAAGAAAATACTAAATTTCGTCATTGTATCACAAAGTCATTAATATACAATTTATATTGCATAAAAAATGTAACACTTCAGAACAATTGTAATTATTTTACATTAAAAAGTTTATCTCTTAGAAAAATCTAATTTAATCCACTGTCCAATTTCAACAACTGTCTTACGAATTTTCGATCAGGCCACGTGTCCTGACGCGAGTTTATCATTTTATACCCATCCCAAGAAAAGTGAATCAAAGAAAAAAGGGATAAGATATCAATATTAAATAAGAATCATAAAACTATTTAAGTTTTAGTCTGTTGTCAGTAGTTAGTAAACTCCTATACACTCTGATCTTAAAGAGGCACAGAAATGTATGAAAAAAAATCAAAACTATTTCTCTTAAAAAATATACTTAATTCTTTCTTGCTGGAGTGCTGGAGAAGGATGTTGGGCATACCTTGGACAGCACACCGAACTAATGTGTCGATCCTGAAACGGCTGGGCATTGTGACTAGGCTCTCTACCATCTGCTTGCGTAGGGTCCTAGAATACTTCGGCCACATCGCCAGAAGGGATGAAGACAACCTGGAGAGACTGATGGTAACAGGGAAGGTGGAGGGAAGAAGACCAGGAGGAAGGAGCCCCATGCGATGGACCGATCAGATTCGCACTGCCCTTGAAACCACTGTCCACGACGCTTTACACTGTGCATCCGATAGGGGCAGATGGCGGCAAATAATACGCAACAAAGTACTCTTTCGAGATGATCACGACCCTCAGCATTGAGGAAACCGACGCGAGGAGGAGAATTCTTTCTTTCCTCTTTCGAAATCCCCAGCAAGATTTGAAACCATTACTGAATGTAAGTATGAAAACTAAAAATCCTAACAATAGAATCTGGTTTCATTACTATCTAACGTTTGCTTATTCAAATGACAAGTTAAACATTATGATCCCTCATATTATGAGAGCGAATCAAATCATATTATGCGGGCTTAATGGATTGGGAATACAGTTATTGTAAAACTATATTGAAGGTTGTGAGCATTTTAAGTTATATTCAATCTGTTTAATCGATTTCAATATTGATATTGTCGGTATAAAATTATATTGTGGGCAAGATTTACAATAGATAAACATTAAAGCAATTAATAAACTATTTAAGAACCCAAATAACTTTTAGGCTCTGTATCTGACAGATTTTAACGTCACATGACAGCACCAGACTTAGGACGGTTTACACTTATAATATATACACGTGAAAAAGGATTCCACTTAAATGTGTTAGAATAATTAGAAATAATAAAACACAAAATAACATGTTCACATTGTTGAATGAACAAACAAATTTGGTCTCTTCACCATTGCTACGTATCTCTTCCGGGAGTAATACGTCACAACATCAAACAAATCACAGCCCGTCAACTCATCCGATGGATATAAAAGAGCGGCTTCCGGCTCATTCAATTTAATTTTCCTACACGCACACAGCCGGTCCGAGGTTCGAGTCTCCTTAAGAGACGCCCCGCGACGGTTGTTGCGTAGTCTTTGCGGCCTCCACGGCCCACGTCCTATGCAAAAGTAAAAAGTCCCTGTAAAAGCCATCAAGGCTGAGCATAGAGGAGGTTTTAAGTCAGTAGGGGGTCCAACAGATGGGCCCCATTTCGGGGTCTACAATACGTAAATGTATTTTCCTCTCCTTCTAAAAAAAACATTCAATTTAGTGCCAGAGTTTGGCGAGTAGGATGCCCGTGTAGAAACGTGTAAAACACGTGTCGAATCGTTTGAAGACAAATATTGGCGGGATAAACACTCAAGAAGTCTCAAAACATTTGGATAATTATGGATTTCCGCAAAATAATGCCTACTTCAAAAGATTCTCTTTGATATAATATATGACACTCGAGCTAAGACGAATAACAAATCATCTTTGTACCCACTTCTTGTGCTTGACGTTATTGACTCCTACATCACAACATTTACGGGTTCATCATCAGACGGAAGACGTCCACTACTGGACAAACGCCTCCCCCAAAGATTTCCACGACGATCGGTCCTGCGCTGCCCTCATCCAACGTATTCCGGCGATCTTGACCAGATCGTCGGTCCATCTTGTGGGGGGCCGGCCTACCAACACTGCGTCTTCCGGTACGTGGTACATTTAGGACTTTACTGCCCCAACGGCCATCCGTCCCTCGAACTACTCGTATGTACCCTGCCCACTTCAGTTTCGCAATCGGTTTGACTACGTCGGTCACTTTGGTTCTCCTACGGATCTTCTCATTCCTGATTCGATCTCACATTTACGGGTTAAAGTATGATATTTCTGATTTGTACTGAAAAATTTAAATTCATTTTTTTTTTCATTTAACATATTTATTAAATCAAAATAATTATCATTATTATCTATACATTGCTGCCATCTAATAGGAAGGTCATTAAGTCTCGCACGTCATAAGATTCTTAATCTCAAAGCATATAAGTCGATTTGCAGTCCGACGCTACGCGCCTCATCCACAGGCTCGATATTATCTCCATGAACACATATTATTTTGGAGTCCAGAACTCTTACATCAGCAATCTGCTTTTCAGTTCTCATAACCGCGTATTTAGTTTTAGATGGATTAAGAACCATGTTAGCCCAGTTTGTTATAAGTCGTAAATCCTCATTTATTTATTTATTATTATTCGCAATGCCTTATTGAGTATCATTTTTTTTTGAAAAAGGAGGACAAACGAGCGTACGGGTCACGTGGTGTTAAGTGATCATCGCCGCCCACATTCTCTTGCAACACCAGAGGAATCACAGTAGCGTTGCCGGCCTTTGAGGAAGGTGCACGCGCTTTTTTTGAAGGTACCCATGTCGTATCGTCCCGGAAACACCGCACAATTAACTTCATTCCACAGCTTCGTAGTACTTTTTTTTTTCGTAGCATTTGGACTAAAAGATAAATAAATCTGAATATCGTCAGCATCAACGTGAAAGAGTTAGGGTTTAACGGATTTAGTAACGTCCGCACAATATAAAGAAAACAATTATGGTCCCAAGATCGATCCCTGTGGTACACCCCGAGATAATGTTTTAATCGTGACTGAAGCGTATTTATTATGATATCGATTATCTTGACAAACTGCGATCGCCCTCGTAAATAACTCTCAAACCATTTGACAGCAGATGATTTGAAAACATTAATATGCTAGCTTCAACAATAAAGATGGTATAAAGTGCGATGATATAAAACACGTTTAACTCGTGGCTTCTCAAGATATTGATTCATTCTATAAGGTTAATTAGGACAGGTTTTATTCACTTCCCCGCATTCCGGGGCCCCTGCCAGGTACGGTATTGCAGCTGCAACAGTATCACTTACTACCATGAGAAGGTTTTGCTCGTCTCGTCGCTTCTTCTCATAAAAAAATATACATAACATGCAATATTCGTGTTTGTTCAGACGAAATCTTGTAACAGAATTTGCTCATATCGTCAACCGATTGAGCTGAATTTTTATACGTTGGCTTATCTGCTGACCTTCCATTATTATTGTAAGCAAAACTAGAATTTACTTCCAGGATCAGCTTCACATACGGGAATTCTTCCTTCATCGGTCAATAGTATTATAAATAAGAAGTTTTGTGTACGCATTTATAGAAGCCTGTTTTATTTATCACCAGCGTATGGCTACTGCGCTTAAGGTGATGTGGTACTAACCTCATCATCACACCGAGGAAGTCTTATTGAACAGGAATGATTAGAAAACAAGATTTTTTTAAATGAAAATAAGCGACGAGACCAGCAGGACGTTCAGCTGATGATGATTGATACGCCCTGCCCATTACAATGCAGTGCCGCTCAGGATTATTGAAAAACCCAAAAATTGAGAGCGCAACTATAGTTGCGCTCGTCACCTTGTGGCATAAGTTGTTGTTGGCCAGTAATTTCACTAGCATCGGCGACCTTCAGACCGAAGCACAGTAATGCACATTACTGCTTCACGGCATCCGGTGTAAAGGAGCCTCCCACTGGTAAAAATAAAAAAGTACAGGTAATTTGTCATTGATCTATTTCCGATGAAGAAAAATTTACAAAAGAACAAAGTATAAAAAATAATCTGATTTCGTATATCACTTACCATGAACCTGTTCTTCCCAATTGGCGGAGTCGAATAGGGTATCCCCTCGAAACTCATATAATGCCGTCCTTTGGCTGATATTTCTGTTTTACCAGAAATAACTCCTTGGCGTACTTTGACAATTTGACTCACTGCACCGTATAACACAGATAAAAACAAAAACTTAATGAAACAAATCGATCTCATTGTTAAGAACGTTACAGACGTCAACTTGTAAAGACAATGTGTAGTTTGATAGACTAATTGATAGTGACTTATTATAGTCTATTTAGTTATCCTTGAGAATTAATCTTTACGATTATGTGCTAATGTTGTTCTATTTTCTGTAATGTCAGTCAATGATCAACTGTTTTGTCTGTTCTAATTACGTGTACAACTAACAGACGTCTGACTTTGTTCGCGTAGAATTTCTAAGCCGATTGCAATGAAATAAATACTAAGGCCGGTATCACTGATATATATATATGCTATGCCGTTAGCCGCAGGAGTTAGCCGGTCCGGTTAGCTATATATATCACGATGTATTAAAGCGGAATGTAAATTAATGTATCCATTATTATGCAATCCCCCCCCTGCCAGGTGCGATTTGCTTGTCTCGTCACTTCCTCTCATCTATACATATAAATAAAATTGGAGTGTCTGTTTGTATTATGCTCTAAAAATTGTATTATACTCTTTAAATAACCAATTTTTACAACATGTATATGAATATATACGGTACATACACCAAAATAACATATTTTACAATTTTTGTATGTCTGTCTGTTTGTTTGTTTGTACCGGCTAATCTCCGAAATGGCTGACCGATTTTGACGGGACCTTTATTGGCAGGTAGCTGATGTAATAAGGAGTAACTAAGGCTTCGTTTGTTTCAGAAAAAATCTTTTATTTTCGAAAAAACAATAATGTTGCAATGTCCAAGATACGGTCTAACTCTAAAAATAATTTATATAGCAAAACAACGTTTGCCGGGTCGGCTAGTAAATAAATAAAGTTATTAAATAATATGCAATATTCGGACGAAATCTTGTAACATAATTTGCCTAAACGGTCAACCGCGCCAATACCCCAATACATCGTCATAGATATAGCCAACCGGACCGGCTAACCGCTACTGCGGTGAACTGCATCGCACTATCAGCGGCCTAATCGTAACTTCACCACGATGGCGATAATTTAACATACATGATAGATGGATAGACGGAGCTAGTGATAGCAAAAAACTCACTTAACTTACTTATTAAAGACTTGACTATCGTGTTGAAATCATTGAATTGGTCTCCTTATGTAAAGGTGACTGCTGAACTTAATAAACGAATAATAATTTCCACCCCCATAAAACATCTATATGCATTCTATACGGTCTATAACAATAGTAAAAACTATAAACATAATTAGCGCCATCTAGCGACAGTACGCTATGAGCGTAAAAATAACGCAGCGCCATCTCTAGGCCTGGGTACACTGATTTTACAAAATAAAACCATGAGTTGCACATCTATCTGTAGTGTATTAGCTATGGCCAATACATTAGTGATCACCGCACGTATTAGGCGTTCGTGCGCAAATAAAGAAACTGCATGCTATCGATTCTATTAAATATATTAATTAAAATATTGGTCGCAAGCGATGGACTATGTAAAAACTGTCATATAACTTAAAACAATACATATGTTTGGTATATATGTGTGGTTTATAGGAATTATTCTCAATTCACGGCACTCTATTCCCGACGTCTGAAAAACTAACTAAAAATCAGTAGACAATGGCTGTATAAAAAATGAAATATTTTTTTTTGTTTTACTTTATTTCAATTTTGGTTGTTTTTTATTATATTTTGTAAATGTTTTTGTTAAACACAATAGAACTAAATATTAATTCAAAGTTAACTATCCTTATTATAGGTAACTTAGTGGCTGTCATTAAACTGATTAATCATATCGTTTCGTACTAGTAAAAACTGTATCACGAAAGGATAGTATTCATCGTCCTTACATATAAATAATACGTGGTAAAGATTCGATTATTGCTGACATTTCTAGGTAATATATGAATTTGACTGAATTTTATAATAATTTTTATTGAATATAACAAAAACAACGCAAAGACAAGCCACGCATAGAGTTTAGATAGATATGTTTGATTTTAAATTAACCTCGTTTATTTAAATTTGACAAGGTCGGGCAGAGGTTGTTCCGTTGAATCAAGAATTTAAGTACAGGATAATAAACAGTTTTATTTTGATATACTAGGTAATAAGAATGCTACGTACGTTGACTCAGATAGTCATTTTTAGGGTTCCGTAACCAAATGGCTAAAAACGGAACTCTTATATTATTATTATATTTTCCTTTCTATATACATTTTATATTATGTTACTTCCGACTCGCACTTGGCCGCTTTTTTTTGTTTTACTTTATTTCAATTGCAAAATATAGAAACAATTTATTTTTAAACGGTGTAATATAACTTATTCTATTTGTTATTTTTCGCTTAAATAGAAATTGAAATTGCCAGACTAATCTTATATTTGGGTAATAATATAAACCTTTAGTTCTGAGTACAATATAATTATTATTTGCAAATTGCACATTATTGCTTCTCACGGCAGAAATATGTGCCGCTGTGGAATTTACCAAATGTCAAATGCAAGGACTGTTAATATAATTTCCTTAAGAAAACAGGGGAAGTTCCAAACGATCATGAATTTAAATAAAGGCATATTTTTGTCTTTTTCGTAGCTTTAGACAAAAACAAAACTTCAAAGATAATAATAATATCTCTTACAAAAGTACAGCAACTTTACAAATGAACATGAATGTAAATAAAGACATATTTTTGTCTCACTCGGAGCTATTATGTTACCGTAGTCAAGGCTGTAATATTTTCGCAACCTATTCAACTCCTGCTATAAAAATGTTATGGCCAGAAATGATATAAAATAGTTAGTTTTGAAGGTAGCACAATAATATTGTTTGTCGGTTCTTTTGTGGTAAGACAAAATAATATGCTTTCGGGATAAATTTTCGTTTTTAGGTCGGAGAAAAAATCTTTTGAATACATCTTTAGCCACTCAGCAACAATTAAGAGAGTTTGGCTGGGAGTTGTGTAATGTATTTAGGCCTTACACATTAGACACTTTCTAGACTAATATTCTTAGCACATCGGACGGTCCGGTGGGCATGAGTGGGCACCTCCCACCAATTGGTCAACCGTATTTCTTGGTCCGGACGGTAATAATTATAATTTTGTAATATCGTATTGTAAATTTCAAATTCAAATATTTTCATTCAAAATAGGAATCAAAATCACTTATTGAACGTCAAAAACTACCACCCATTCAAAAAAGACTGCCTCAGACCTGAGAAGAACGGGCGCAAGAAATTCAGCGGGATTTAAAAAAAAAAAAATATGGATTACAATGTGATATCGCACAATAAACATTTATAATTAAAGAGCCTAAGGGTGTTCGCTTCATCCCCAGTCTGTGGTGTCATTAAAAAAGTCGTTTATGCTATAGTAACCTTTCCCACACAAACGTTTTTTCTTTTAAATTTTGTAACCCATTTGTTTTGCACATTTTCTGGGATCATATTGTAGAAGCATATACATTGCCCAATAAATGACTTATCTACTAACTCGACTTAACCGAGTAGTTTATGTGTTAAAATTATGAATGTCACAGTTTCTAGTAAATTCCTCAATGTGCTTATTAACATATAGAACATCATCAAAAATATATTGAGAAGCAACAGTCAAAATGTTTATTTCTTTAATTTTTTCTCTTAATGATTCTTTAGGACCTAGGTTACAAAAAGCGCGAATAGCTCTCTTCTGCAGCACAATGATGATATTAATATCAGCCGCACAGCCCCATAATAATGTGACCATCTAATATTATTGTCCGCTGTTGGGAAGTGGAAAAGGGGGGGGGGGGGGTGTAACTGCAAATACTACGGAAATAAGTTAAAAGGAAAAGTTGTAGGAAATAAAAAGATCTACAACTTTTGTTCTTACAATTTTTTCAAAATTTATGTGAAAAATTTAAAAAACCAAGTTATTGTTTTATCTATTCCAAAATATTTTTTTTTTCATGAAATTTGGTGAAAATTTATCTTTTTATGTCCCAAACACACTATAATTTATTAGAATTGAAATATTTATATTTTCACCTTATTTTGACTCAAATTTCGTAAAAGAACCCTTAATTTCAATCGAAAATTCACCCAATTTGATAAATTGTAATCATATTATTGCCGCTACTAAATAACATGTATGAATTCTTTATGAAACGCCTTTTGATGGGCTTAAATGTTTCGAACATTTACCATTATAAATTATATTTTTTTTAAACTATCAGTAAAAAGAGATTTTGCCGAACAGAAAACAGACCATTTTTTTGAAAAAAGCTGATATTTTGACGGGATATGTGAAAAATTGAAAGAACAAAAGTTGTAGATCTTTTTATTTCCTACAACTTTGTCATTCAACTTATTTCCATAGTACTTGCAGTTTTGCCGGAAATCGAGATAAACCGTTTTTTACCCTTAATCACACCCCCTTTTCCACTTCCCGACCTCAGATCGCCCGTAATTTATTTTTCCTTTAATTTCTTCTTTCTTCCATTTCCAATTATTTTTTTTGGTTTAAAAAATTATCGACACAGTACTAAGCTATAATGTACCCGCCTTATAGCCCTGACCTTGCACCTTCAGACTTCTACCTGTTTTGGTCACGTCACTATTATTTAGGCAGTGTCAGGTTACTATCAAGAAGATTTCCAAATGTCATCGAATTAAATGGCTCATATACATATTAAATAAGTAATTGTAATAAACTTTGAAACAACAAATCTTGAATCTATACTAATATTATAAAGCTGCAGTGTTTGTTTGTTTGTTTGTTTGTTTGAACGCGCTAATCTCTGGTACTACTGGTCCGATTTGAATGATTCTTTCAGTGTTGGGTAGTCCATTTATCGAGGAAGGCTATAGGCTATGTTTTTTTTTTCAAAATTAGGGATCCGTAATAAAATTGCTATTTTGTAACACAAGGTGTAAAATCGAAAACCTATTTTTGCGTGCGCTGCAAAAACTATTGACAATAGAACAAATGATGTACAATATATATATATATATATATATAGGCAACATTTTATTACTTATAAAACTATCGCGTGAATTATACTTTATATGGCAAAACAAAGTTTGCCGGGTCAGCTAGTTTTAATATAAAACGCGAAGAAACTTTTTCCACAAATATTTATCAAGCTGAATGCCGTAAATTTATCAAAGGCATTTCTTTTCAAGGATCACAATATAGTCTCAGGCTGAGATAGACTAAGGATTCTACCTACTTACGTAAAACTAAGTTGATGTGTACATAAAACGCGAATTATATTATGTTTTTAAACTTTTATCATCGCGGAACTTTAAGTGTCAAGTGTCAAGTGTCAATGTGTCAAGTGTTTCTCGCCGCCTCCGCAGTTCCGTCGTGACCACGATTCATGCAATTGGATCGAAATATCGACATCAAATTAATAAAATACTAGATGACCCGACAGACGTTGTTCTGTAGAAAATAAAAAAAAATACTGTTTTTTTAGGAATTTGCCTATAATATTTCAAAACAATAAGAATTATTTCGTAATAAATGCTCGCTGTTGTTATAATGAAATTGTTTCACAGCGAGCGTCACTAAATTCTCTCATAGAAAATATGTCCATACAAAACAAATATTCAAAATAAAAATAATTATGGGTCCCAAATCGAAATAAAAACAATCCTATCTCTCAAGTTGGACCAAACTGCACTCTATGAAGTAATCCCGTTAAAATCCGTTCATTAGTTTAGGAGTCCATCGCGGACAAACAACGTGTCACGTAATTGATATATATTAAGATGTATCGTGAGTACCCGTCATAATAATTACAATGTCTTATAATATTATGCTCAGCATAATTCCATCTGTCAAATAAATGTAATAATGAAATCAAAGATTATACTAAGCTTATACTCAGCTAAGTTTTACGTAAGTAAAGTCTGAGCAAAGTCTATGTACGCTTTATAAATCTCAGCCTTAGTCTCTTAATGTTCATCAAAGAATATTTTCGATGATACGTACCATAGATTACAAGTAACAGCAAGAGAAATTTGGCAATAAATAAACGGGTGGCCATAATGGCCTTTTGTATTGCCGAACCACAACCAAGGTGTAGACCAAAGCGGTGTTTTAAATATGGTAAAAATAACACAAGTGGGAGACAAACACCATATAATAGTTGAGCTGGTATAGGCCTCTTCCAGAAGTTTCCAATATTTGTGTTATTTTGCTTTCATATAATTCATCTCACCATAAAGCACAATCTTTTACAAAAATAAGGAATAAGTAATATTGAAATAGCTGTTTCTTTCTACATGTATATGAATATATATATATGTGTATGTACCACACCAAAATAACATTTTTTACAATTATTGCCTGTCTGTTTGTTCCGGCTGATTTTGAAATGGCTGGACCGATTTTTACGGGACTTTTATTGGCAGATAGCTGATGTAATACGGAGTAACTTAGGCTTAGTTTATTTTAGAAAAATAAAGTAATGTTGCAATGTCCAAGAAACGGTCTAACTCTAAAAATAATTTATATGGCAAAACAACGTTTGCCAGGTCAGCTAGTATTATAATAAAGTTTTAAGTAGTACTTAGACTTTTAAAACCACAAACAATACAAAATGTAAATTTAGCGACATGAAATGTAATTGCATTGCATTTCATTCAATGTAAAACAATTACTTCTGCACCCGCACATGGATTTGCATTTTCATTGTTATGGAAACATTAGCCTATTACTAACTTTTACCAGTGACTTCGTTCGCTTGCAATACTTGCTTTGTAAACATAAGGTACTTTGTAAATAATACACTACAAACTGCTGTGGTTAATACATTATTGTAAGCTACCAACTATAGAACTTTTATCCCCTTTTTTCACCCCACAAAGGTCTAAATTTTAAAAACGCTGCAACAAATATATATTTATTTCTTATTAAGTGCCTAAATATAATGTTTCATGGTGTTTCATCTTCGATAATGACGAACTTTCATACAAGTTTCCACCCCCTATTTCAACCCCGTAACGCCTATTATTCGCGATAAAAGGTAGCCTATGTCCTTTCCCAAGCTCTTGTCGATCTTTGTACTAAATTTCACGAAAATCGGTTCAGTGGTTTAGGCGTGAAAGCGTCACAAACAAACATTTACATTCACATTTATAATGTTAGTAAGGATAAGGATGTGGCATATTATGATTTTTTACAGCATAATTAAAGTTGAATGATTGAAATATTTATATTTTCACCTTATTTTGACTCAAATTTCGTAAAAGAACCCTTAATTTCAATCGAAAATTCACCCAATTTGATAAATTGTAATCATATTATTGCCGCTACTAAATAACATGTATGAATTCTTTTTGAAACGCCTTTTGATGGGCTTAAATGTTTCGAACATTTACCATTATAAATTATATTTTTTTTAAACTATCAGTAAAAAGAGATTTTGCCGAACAGAAAACAGACCATTTTTTTGAAAAAAGCTGATATTTTGACGGGATATGTGAAAAATTGAAAGAACAAAAGTTGTAGATCTTTTTATTTCCTACAACTTTGTCATTCAACTTATTTCCATAGTACTTGCAGTTTTGGTTCAGTGGTTTAGGCGTGAAAGCGTCACAAACAAACATTTACATTCACATTTATAATGTTAGTAAGGATAAGGATGTGGCATATTATGATTTTTTACAGCATAATAAAAGAAAATTAAGAAAATGCATCAGTGCTGTGAGTATAGATGTCATGGGCGTAGCTACCGCCGTATCCTTTCAATTATACGGGGCCCCGGGCTACGGGGCAAAAATAAATAGCAAAAATTTAAAATCTTTCGTTGCTTGCCGAGAAAATGGCAAGAAGAGTATATTTAATTTGAACTGTTTCTAAAATTTTGGAAACAGTGACAGATAGATAATTATGCAAATTTTTTTTTTTCTTTTGTTAGAAATCTTTATCCTTCAATATTCAAATTCAAAACACCTTTATGCACTGTAAAACTTTATAAGTTATTTAGTGCAAGTCAGGATGAAGTATTTAAGGATCATAATATCATAACATCGTTAAGTAATCGGCAAAAGTTTTCATACAATATAAATCGTATGTAACCTATTGTTAGGTTACATACGATTTACGATTAAAGAACTTTATTTCTCAGAAGAATATTACAATATTCACTTATAGAGAAAATATATTCTTATTACTATAGAATATGTGAGCCGTGGGAATATAACAATATCTATGATATATCGATTACTTTTTCTTGTTTAACTATAAATATTAACAAAGTAAGTAAAGTGGGAAAAAAACAGTAAACACACACTAGATGAAACACTTAAAAGGAAATAACTATACAACTTATAATCTAAAGAACATTCATATATAAGTTACCTACACTACACTAATGAATATCAACTAAAGACATAATATGCATAAAATAGTTTTAAATGTAAAATGTCGAAGTGAAAAATTAAAAAAAAAAATCATTAATATTGTGTTTTTTATTTGCACCATATACTGATAAGTCACAGAAGTACACAGAATATATGGCGTCTGAGTTCACGTAATGATGAAAATGTATGTCCAAATGAGGTAATGTTTATACGACTGTTTCGGAGTGGGTATCTAAATGATTTACGGTAATGTACGAGCTAGTAAGATTGAATTTAGTGCGAGGGAGTTGTTATAACTTCAGAGATTAAAATTTGAAGTTAAATTATTTAGGTTTTGAAATATTGGTTGTAGAGCTAAAATTTTGCACGCACACGATGTAACAGACGAAGATGTGGTGGCGGGATGATCCTGTTGCCGGGGACTCGGTTTCAGATTCTTAAAAGTTATTGTGTATGTGTATATATATATGTATGGATATATACATGTTTATTTATTTATAATCGCTTATAAAATGCTCACAGAATACCTTTATTGATTTATGGTGTATGTGGATGATGCAGCTACTGTACTCAATAACTTTTGTATTAATTTACATTTATTTTTTGACTTACTCGTGTAAGACATTGACTATTTGACGTTTGAGTGTGTTTGTTGCATCATTTTACATATTATATTGTAATTGAAATGATCTGTAAATCTTGATATAAAAGAGTGGCAATGAGTTTCTTGCTACTTCTTCTCATTAGCTCATCCCTTTACGAAGTAGCGGTAGATTCAATAAGAAAAATATTTTATTTTTTTTGACATTCATAAGTGTCATTTTCGTGACCTACTTGAATAAACTGATTTTTATTTGATTTGATTTAAATAGTCCTTTGTGAGCAAAAGTGAAATATTATTTGAATCAATAAAATTGTAACACCAAGTAACGTAGAAGCTTAGTAGAAATGTACAAGTGATCTTAGAACAGATTGACAAAACATAAATAAGTAATAGTTAAAAAAAAACTAAAAAAAACACGCTTTTTATAGTAAACCGAACTAAAAATAGATAAACGATAGATGAAAATTGTATCAATTAACAAAACCGTGTTTTGCAAATTAAAAAATGGAATTATTTTATCAAATTTATGTATTGTCATCGGTCCTTGATAAATCTACGAAGTTTGAACGAAATCTGGCCATTTGAAGCGGGTCATAATAGCGCCCAAATGAGTTGGTTACAAACAAACATACATACAGGTGAAGCTAAAATAAAGCGTGTAAAAATCGTATAATTGGTGTCAGTGACTCAAAAAACTTTTATAAATTTACTAGCTGACCCAGCAAACATTATATTGCCGATATTAAAATCGCGATACAAAAGTAACTGTTGATCGTAGATGGGTGAAAATTTGAAGTTGTATGTATTTTTTAATGCTGACTCATAAACAAACAAATTTAAAAAAAAAAATGTAAAAAAAAATATCGTGTACCCTTAACATTTAGGGGGATGAAAAATAGAAATGAAATGAAATGATTTATTTGTAAAAATCGTGGTATTACATAGTCGTTAATAATTAATTGGTGTACAGCACAATTCGCCAATATATCGGCATACAAATATTTGACTGTCAATATTGGAATTTTTTTATTTATGCGTCACTAATAAACATTACATAGTTTTAATTATAATATAATATTAAATAAACTTTAGTTTGTAGGTACCTATAAAAAAATTACATTTAATACTATTATTTTTGGCTAAAGAATTCTTTTAAACTATAAAAGCATTTATCTATTAGCCATAATTTTAATTTTTTATGCATCAGTGTTTTAGGCATCTCTCTAATATTCTTTGGAAGGTGGGTAAATACCCTAATACACATAACATTTGCGTTATTTAGATGTTGTCCGATTCTCAGACCAACCCAATATGCACTCAAAATTTCATGAGAATCGGTGAAGCCGTTTCGTAGGAGTTCAATGTTCAACACCATGACACGAGAACTTTATATATTAGATCATAAAACTTCAAATAAAATGTTGTTACAGACAAAGCCTACAAAACAATAGCATATTCTGTCTTGCTTAAAAGCAAGTTAACACTGTGCCTGAACTAGGTAATCTTTTTCAGGCGTTAAGTATACAGGGTGGTTTTTTGGGAAGAGCGGTGATGGCCAAGGCGGAAACTACGAGACTTAGAGAAAAGTCGTGAAAATGAGTCATGCCCTCGATTTATTAGGCACCAATATTTATGCAGTTTTTTTTGATAATATTAATTTAAAAAAAGCAAACGGGAAGTGAGTAAAATTTAACTTGCAATATTTGATTACAGACAGACAACGGGACAGGTGAAATTAAATAAAAATGCTTGTCATAATAATAATAATTAAAAAACATAAAGAAATTAAAAAAAAAATCAAGGCTCGAACCTGAAACCTTCTGCACAAAAAGACACAGAAATAGCTATATGGATCTAGTAAGTGGGGTGTTAGGTTATTTTCGTTACGGAATTTCTGGATTCGGTCTCCACGCTCAAGGCCCGCGATAGAAGCTATGCGATAGCTTAAATATATTTTCACATGATGAATGGTTTATTATTAATCTCAGGCATAAATCGAACGAAGCTTGTATATTTTCTTCTTGTGATTGTAAGGTAAATAATTATTTCAACGTAAATTCTTTAGATACTTGAATAAATAATATTTGAGTTTGAATCTGCTTTATGATATCTATATTTTTATTAATTTAATCCATCAAACACATTGAATCTTATAATTTCTACATTTATGTAAAATTTAATTGTCTAGGCTTCCTTCTGAATATTTAAAATTTAAGATTCACTTCCACTCATCTTTGTAATTTGTACATTTATGTAAATTTAATCGAAATGGCTTACGACTACCAACATTTAATATTTAAAATTCACATTGAATCTTCCTTATAATTTCCTACGTTTATGTAAATTTAATCGTCATGGCTGCTAACTAATATTTAAAATTTTAAATTCACATTGAATCATCCTTATAATTTCTACATTTATGTTAATAGAATCTACAATTGCTTATTACTGCTTAGATAGAATATTTAATTAACATATAAAACTAAAACCACGAATAAATAATTTGTACGTACAAAAGACAACCTTGAACCCGGCTTTGAAAGGATTAGAGAGACAAAAATATGTCTCAATTTTCATTTTGTTGTTTTCTCTCTAGTAGCGTGAATTTATCATCATTCCAAAAACTTGACGAAACTAACACAATATTCATACGTGACTTGGTTTCAACCAGATCTTGGACAGTGTGTAAACATACCAGTCTCTAGGTTATGCTAATAGAATCTATTGACAGTAGGGAGACTAAGATGCAATCGTGCAGCTGCAACATACTTCGTCCTGAATAAAGCTAGGCCACTATTTGGGTGACGGGTTTCCGAACCAACAATTCCATATTAAAGAACAGAAGATAAAAGAAAGGCTATCGTCGACTGTGTAACTACGAATTCTAAAGTTCTTTGGTCACATCTCCAGAAATGATGGATCGATTGAGCGGTTGATAGTGCAGGGTAAGGTGGAGGGGAAAAGAGCGAGTGGACGCTCACCCACGCGATGGACGGACCTTATCAAAACAGTGACCCAGACACCTGTTGTGAAGTGCTCCCGCAATGCTGCAAACCGTCAAAAGTGGAGGAGCATCGCGAGGGAGGCAGTGCGACCCATAACTGTGGAGACCAACGGCGACTAATGTTGCGTCATCTTGGCAACCACGACCACTCTGACAAGAGTGAACGATTGAGAAGAGAGACTATTTGGGTAGCTTCTTTGGGCGATGCATTCACGTTTGTTAGAAAAACAATTCTTTGGCAGGATAATTCCCGTGCGTTGAGATAGTGACGTCGCGTCCAGGCATACATTTCATAAATAATAAATAAAAATATTTTATTTCAGAACCGTCCATAACCAATTTTGTATTAAAGTTGGTATATAACATTACTTAATTAATTAGAAAACATTAATTACAAATTAAAAATAACATTATTACATTATTATGAGAATAAGTAAGTATAAGTACAATGTTAAGAAAACAGTTACAATAGTGTTCCCTTCGGGCGGAGGTCCGGAGAAGATTCCAGCGGTATGTCTCAACGGAGATGCTTGAAAGGGTTAATCAGTTCTGATACCTCGGATATACTAACGGAGGGTCTCGTTGACGATGAAGATATAGAGAGGGAGTGTCGTGCTCTGGCTGTTAGATGCAACAAGCTCGCATGTCGCTTCGTAAAGTGCAGTGACTAATTAAAGGTGACATTGTTTAGAGCATATTGACACGAGAGTGGGGCAGGGATTGGAAATAATACTCCGCTTATAGGAACGAGTCTGTAGTTGCGTTCACTTATTCTGAACTTGCACTTCACCGGTCTGCCGCTGTTCCTCTTATGGGCGGCGGTACCTTCAACGCGTCACGACGCACCGAACACTCTCAGGTCTCTTCTTATCTTCTTCTTCTTGGAACACTTACACTTTTCACTACTTCTTCTTTTCTTCTTCTTCTTCTTTACACTTTCGAGTGAGAACTAGAACTGCCGTAGGCCACGCTTAGTACGGCTTATATGCCCCCGGAGCTGTTCTATTTTCAAAATGATTCTCCCATTCCATCTCTAAATTTAAATTGTACTAGAAAATTCTTTTAACTATTTTTTATCCTGCTTACACATTTTCCATCCCCTTTTTTTCTGTTCGATTTGATCCTGAACTTACTAGAAATTTCCATTAACTTTAACAATACGAAAAAAATTCCATACACTGTTAGGTGTATCGAACCCGGGTCTACAGCGTCTAAAGTAAACACTTTTACGCCAAAGCTACGAGTACTGCTGTCGGAGCTGTTAAAATTATCAATGTGTTTAAGTATGACAACTCTCGTCATGTACGTTGCTGCACGATATGACGTTTGACAACACTCATCATATACGTCGAAGCGTTGCTACGCGACAATATTGTTTATGTTTCTATACATGTCACCCATATGTATTATTATATTATTCCCTATATATTATTATACTCTTTGATGTCAACTTTGGGTCAAGTTCAACAGGCGTGCTGTCAACAACATCAGGGTGCAATAGACGCGTATCGTATTCTGATGAAGTTGCCACGGGACTGCAATGCGTCGGACATGTTCGCTGAGGCCGGAGTATCAGTCTTCTCTGCGATCATAAGATCACGAACATCATCTATTTGGAATCGTCTCAGAGGTACTGAGTAACGTTATTCTCAGTACATTGGCGTAGGATTTGAACTATTCCATTTTCAAGCACTGGCACTCAGTGCGCCGGGAGGCGAACAAAAATAGCTCTGATACAACAGGTACCAAACAGGTACGACCATGACGAATGACGACATATTGTGAAATATGATATTAAGCTTATTGCCATCGGCAGTTTTTAATTATTAATTTTTATTTTTATTTCATTTTTAATTTAAATACGTTGTATTGGGTTTAAACCTTTGAATAAAGACTATTATTATTATTATTATAAATCACTATTCATCAATAGTAGATACCGTATTTAAACTAAGGACTCCTTACTGATTTCACTCATAGCTAATTGGATTCCCTCTGTGCTTCAACCCGCAAGGATTACAATTGACGATGCCGCTTTATGTCAACGCAATGTTACGCTGGTGGGCCAAATCCTTGATCAAAGTTTTGATGATTTATTTTCGAATATCATCATCATCTTCATCACTAGCCGGAAAACGTCCACTGCTGGACAAAGGCCTCTTCCAAAGATCTCCCCGACGACCGGAACTGCGCTGCTCTCATCCAACGTATTCCGGCGATCTTGACCAGATTTTCGGTCCATCTTGTGGGGGGCTTACCAACACTGCGTCTTCCGGTACGTGGTCGCCATTGGAGAACTGTTCTTGCCCCACCGAATTATGTGCCCTGCCCACTGCCAATTTAGTTTCGCATTTATTTGGGCTATGTCATATTCATTTCGGATATAAAAAACAAAATTTACAGTGTGCTATACATTATGCTACAGAACGAATTCTTCATACTTTAAAAATATATTTTTTTTAATAACAACAATTTGTATTGACAAGGAATGAATAAGATATCACGATAGTGTCAGTAAAACAGTAAGTAAAAGAGTATTGAGTGGATAGTAAGTACTAATTCAAATAAATTCGTTGTTTCGTGAATAATAGGTACAAATAGCAAACCAAGAATAGATGTACGACTCCTTGAACTAACTAAGAAATAACTTTATATCAATGTCGTACTTTATTAAGCAACTTCAACAGCTCACATAAACTACGATGTATAAAGTTACTTCTCACCATTCCCATCCGCATACTATCATATAGTTTACAGGTATTGAATAGCTAATCCACTAATACGGGTATGATCTACGATTGTCATAACACCTTAAACCATATTAAAATATAACTCTATAAAGATTAAATGTCACAGATGGATTAAACTCATTAAAATATTACTCTAACTCTCCCCGACATTGATTGTCAAATCACCTTATTAAACTCAATAGAATTCCAGTTAGACAGATAACTGTGCACGGTACTTATAACCATCTATTTAATAATGGCATAACTGACAGCCCCCTGCATGATGGCAGAGGAAACTGCATTCTAGCGCTGTACAAAGCGCAGGTCCGGCCACATATGGAGTATTGCTGTCATCTCTGGTATGGCGCACCCCAGTATCAGCTCGATCCATTTGACCGCGTGCAACGCAGAGCAGCTCGAATTGTCGGGGCCCCAGTGCTCTGTGAACGGCTGGATCACTTGGCGTTGTGTAGAGACATCGCTTCATTGTGTGTCTATCACGCGGGGAGTGTTCCGAAGAGCTATTTCACCTGATTCCTGCCGCCGAATTCCACCTTCGCACGACACGCCACAAGTTAGGATATCATCCCCACCATCTGGATGTGTGTCTGGGCGGTCCTCCACAATGCGGCTTTCAAAGAGCTTTCTTCCACGTACTACAAAGCTGTGGAATGAACTTCCTTGTGCGGTGTTTCCGGGATGATACGACATGGGTACCTTCAAAAAAATATAAGTAGAGCACAGTAATACTTCAAGCCGGCTTACATTCTAGAACTTTACAAAGTGCAGGCCACATATGGAGTATTGCTGTCATCTCTGGTTTGGAGCACCCCGGTATCTGCTCGAATTATCCGGAACCCGGTGCTCAGTGAATGGCAAGTGATACTTGGCGTTGCGTAAGGTTACTTCATTGTGTGTCCTCTACGGTAGGGGTAGGCAGAGGCTCTAGCTTACCTAATTCCTACTGCTGAATCACAGGACACGCCACTAATTAGGTTATCATCCGTACTACCTGGATGTCTGGCATTTTTCTGCATTGGTGTTTTTCAGGGAATTTTCTTTCGCGTACAAAACGAGCCATGGATAGAAGCTACACACCACCAAAGTGCGCATGCTGAGATGGGTGGGACGAGTAACACTCAGGACAAAGTACAAAATAAATATATTAGAGGAAGCTTTTAAGTTGGATCCATAGCCGACAAAATATCGAGCTCAGATGGTTAGGACACGTTATACGTAGGCCCTGCGATTATGTGCTTAAAAAGAAGAAGAAGCTGCAAGAAAGAGGAGTAAGGAAAGACCTCAAACTACTTGGATGACGAATGTTCAAAGGGACACGAAGCGACTTGGCCTCAGTGACGAAGACGCGAAAACGTGTTGTACCATGTAGATCCGCAGCATGATAAAAAAAGCCGACCTCGCGTAGCGGGTTAAGGACGAAGAAGTACAACCAAGCTGTGGAATGAGCTTCCTTTTGGGGCGTTTCCAGGACGATGGGTACCTTCAAAAAGAAGGACTCTTCTTAAAAGGCCGGCAGCGTGACTGTCTGGTGTTGCAAGAGGGTGTGGGTGATCGGCGCTGATCACTTTACATCAGGTATACTCGTTTGTCCTCCTTTTCCACAAAAATCGCCTTGCAATTAAACTACAAAAAGTGATGATAACGTACCATCATTTCAATTCAATTTCCAGCAATGAGCATGAAAATATGAATTTATTAATTAATAAATTTGGGTAGGTACTAATAGTAGCCCTCAATAGTAGGTTTTTATTAGTTTAATTCTAGTGATCGCGTGGGTTGAAAATCGTTGATATACTCTTGTGTGATAATGTTTTGTATGAGCTGATGGCCTGGATTTACTTTCGATTAATTGGATAAAATTGAATACGATAATAAATAACATAATGCTGAACTGGCAAACTTTGTTTTGCCACATAAATTAAGTACTAAATTATTTATATTGCGAATATATAGGTACTCATAAGACAAAAAATATTGGTCCCCGATAAGTAATCCAACCAACAACCTAGCTTCGAATAAATAAATAAATTTGGCCGCACAAAAGTACAGTTTTAAATTTTTCAGTACAAAATGGCAATTTCATCCTTTAATCACTAATATTTAAAAGGTGTATTTGTATGAGATTTCACAACATGATTTAATACGAGCTCGTAACACACACTTCGGTTGAAGACCTCGTATTCTTTTCACAAATTTGAAGCCGTGTAACTCAATGATAAGAACACGCAGCAAAACCATTTAACTAACGCAGGGCGTTGACCATACTGCATCTTTCTGACAACTTGCGGAGGTTCTTCAGAGCTGTGATATCTAGGGAGATACAATACACTCTAATTTTTTGCATTTTGAAGAGTTAATAAATCTTCATCATATATAATGAAAATGGTCTTTGTTTGACGCTCTTTCACGCCTAAACCACTGATCGTATCGACATGAAACTACCACCATTCGATGCGAAATTTATCTTAGATGGTTTATGGCTACTTATTTTTCTAATTCCAACATTCCTTCATTAATTGATTTCCTTTTAAAATTCGCACAGCGAAGCGGGCGGGAACGGCTAGTAACATATAAAATTTAATCAGTGCAGCAATATTTTGTTACCCTATAACCCCAGATTATCGTAAAATTATACTTATAATTACAGTTACACTGCATAATCTAGCTTACTAAGTATAATACCATATAAAAAGCTTTAAATTTACATCAGAATTAGAGCACAAACTTCAAATAATAGTAACGCATGATCGTAAAGCCGCCCTTTGTTTAATGAGTGACAACCCTAACGTAGCGCCTGGAGGCTGGGACTCATTCACTTGACGGCAGTATTGCTCAAAATTTTGCAACAGGCGCACGCTTTTGCGTCAACAAGTTTTAAATATGATTCTAGCATTATTGAATGAAAATATACGAACTATAACTTGTATAGAATAGTTTGAATAGTCTACACGTTGTGTTTTGTTTTGCAGTGAGAACTATTTAGCAAAAATGTGATTTTATAGGTTATAAATAGGCAACTTGCGAAATTGTTTTGCCAATTGTTCAGTATTTCAAGCGAGGTGAGTTTTGAAATTTGTTTGTTTCTCTTACAATTGTACAAAAAACTTCTTGCGATTTTATACGGCTTTTTTCGTACTTTGTAAGTTAATTATATTACTGGGACAATTATTACTGTTACCATTTAGCTTTTATTCATTTGCATTCAAAATCTGTGTGTAATTCAAGTGGAGTATTTTATTGCTTTGATGTTCTTGCTTATGCAATTTTTTATCAGCCGTGTAAAACATATTTAAGTACATATTAATATGTATGAACTAAACTATCGATTGAAATCTAAACCTCCGGGACCCCAACAAGTATGTTTTCCAACAGTTTAGAACCCAATACATTTCGAACTTTGTAATTATCTATTTGAAATAACTTTAGTTTGTTAATTAACTTATTATATCCATCAACCTATGGACCAAGGGACCACAAATGGCTTTGATATCGTTCAAATCATAAGGGATCATCTCACACCGAGATATTTATGACCCTGCCTTAAACAGACTGTGCTATGATTCAAATTTGTACAAATATAAGCCTAATATTGTAGTAAGTACAGTTCAAAATTCCGTAAGCTTCTAACAGTTGCGAACAACATTATTTATAGTATTAATCACTTGTTTTGAAGGACAGTAATTTCGCGCGTAAAAGTGGTTTCCGCATCTAATTATTTTTGGGTATTGATGAAACGTTATAATAACTTGTGTCTACAACGTAGGGTTGCCAGATACAGGCCTATTATTATCTTGATATATCTCGGGTAACGAACAGAACTTTAATCCACTTAACTCCAAATGGTCTTGGAAAGTATAAAAGGTATATTCAGAATATTAAAATATTATTTCTGTAGGATTTTAAATGGAAATTATTCCTTAATATTTTATTGTTTGATAGCAGAGACAAGAAAAGAGAACTGTCGCAATGAATGAATAAATAAATAGATTTTCGGGTATTGTCTGTTTCTTCGAACACGATTCGTCAGAATTTGAATAATTCTTTTTGTTAATAATATCCTGAATTTTTAGGCTACAGCTCTAAGATTGCTTGAAATATTATTAGAAAGAAGTCGGAAGAAAAGGTGCTCCCAAAACCCCTTAATCGCGCATGATAATAATAATAAATTATACTACCGCAGGGAATTACTGGACTTCAAATATTATCATTTCCTTTTATATTTTCACAATCCTGTTTGTGATACGGGTCTAGAGTGTACCCGTAATAAAATACCCGTAAGGTCTTCTATGTATAATTCACAGAATGATGCGTATTCTTGATATCCATTTCTTAAAACCCTTGACATAGAGATGTAACTAAAAAAACTTTTTATTCGTATACGTTGGAAACTTTTGTGTACAAAACCGTACTAATCGTTTCCATGTATTTATATTCGACTAGCTGATCCACCAAACGCTGTATTGCCATATAAAGTAAGAAGAAAAAAAAATTTTTTTGGGGTATTTGAGAAATAGATGACGACATAAGATTAAAACTTAAGATATATCCATCGACATAAAAATAATCTGATAGTTAACAAGTGTAGTTAATCTACTAACTATAGTTGGCTAAAATTAAGTTTATTTCTTACCTCCTGAGAAAGATAGATAGATATTATAAAGATTCTAATTAGTTATTTATTTTAAACAATTCTTTTGCGGGACACATCAAAGGAAAAACATTATTGTTGTTTTTATTTAATTCCGAGCATTTTTCATATTTATTCTCCTTTTAAACCTTCTCTGGACTTCCACAAATAATTCAAGGCCGAAATTAGCCAAATCGGTCCAAGCGTTCTTGAGTTTTAGCGAGACTAACGAACAGCAATTCATTTACAAACTTCATACTAATCTTCCAATTCAAAATTTATTCCATAAAAAGTATTGTAATGCTATAACTAGGTATATTAACTTTTTTTTACATTATAGAGGAACTTATGGGTTGGTTTTTTATATTGTAACTAAATTAGATAAAAGATCAAGCTTAACACGGGTTTTATTGTCCGTTAGTTTGTCACTTTACACCATTGTATCGGGGTTTGTTAATTATTGGTTAAGTTGTAGACTGGCTTAATTTTAATCACCCGCGTACGTGATACCGCGATTAAATATTCTAACAACACTTTTAGTGAATTTACAGGAATGTGCGCATAGAAGTTTACTGCGCGAAGAAGATGGACAGTAAATGTATGGGTCTGTGCCCCAGAATGTATATCTATGTCATTTTAAAGTAGATATCTTCTAGAACAAAAGTAAAAAAAAATCATATTGCTCAGCAGCGGTGAACAAAAGTTATTGGGGCTTAAAGAAGTTGTGTAACTATGGCAAAATTGTTGTTATATATACATGTTTTGTATAATAATATATGTGTATATTTGTCCCCGGAATTTTGTATACACAGACACTACGGAATATAAATGTGACTATACCTTATAATATGATTGCTATAACACAAAACAAACCAACCAGCTCGGACGGCGCGAATATGTTCACACGAATGTACCTATTAAAATATATGCGGCCGTTTTCAATAACATATTTCTAGTAACAGATACATTGCTGTCACCGTTTAATGACAAGATCTTATCTATTCATAGTTATGTCCAATATGGTTATAGTCCAATGCTTTATGTCGATAGGTTATTGAAATGTAAGTAAGCGTAAAAGGATTGATTTGTCTACCTCTAGTAAGTTAAATTAAGTATAGGTTAGGTTACTGAAAACGGCCGTAAGGCACTGTCATTTGACAGTGGATCGGCGGCTCGAGGTTGAGTGCTGCCAACATAATATAATAATATTATAGTGGTACGTATTCGATTAATTTTTCTAGTTGGCATTCCGACGCAGCCTAGCGAAACTCTCTAAGAAAATAGCGATTCACTCGAGTTTATGAAACATGCATTTTTAGCAACTGTTTGCTTTCAAACTTAGCTGGATTATACTTCGTCGCCAATCGCCATACTGTAATTACTACTATTTCAAACTTATGTCAAATGACTGCTCGTTTCATACTAAACTAAATTTTAATTTTTACTTCGCTTAGCCTCTTATTACGTAGTATTTATATAACTCTTTGTACCACCGAATGAACCATCGCTCATATTTTTAGGAGCTTTATCAAGAACTAGCTGACAAGCTGAACAAGTGACTTCGCGCACATACGCACACGACTGAGCACGTATTGCTTATAAAAATCAGTGTTTATTTAAACTTTAATGGCTTTATTTTAAATGAAAATAGCGGAATAAATTTTAAATAAGGGCCAAGTGTCTGAGGAATTAAACTTACAAGACTTATCATCATATCTATCTCTATCGTTTAATTTATATTTGACGGGGCCGCCCACATGGTCAGAATACTATTGGGTGTGTTGTGGCTTTTAACACGACGGCAAATAAAACACAGTCTTACAAACACACGGTATGATAATCAGCAACAACCGTTTGGTTAAAACTTAGTATCCCGTAGCACGAATTATGAGGTAAAAAATAATGTAGTTGATAGAGCTTTAGTACACGATTATAATGATACCACTCTTTTTTCAAGGTAATGCACCGTTTTCAAGAAAATAACGAAAAAAATTCTAACCTAAAACAGGTAAATCACGTAAATAAACACTACTGACATCGCGGCGGGAGGCTAAAAACTGTCATGAAATGATTTTGGTTTCTTCGTAAAATATGAGAACAGGCAAAGGGTTTAAGTCCATACATTACGTTTCTTGAAAATGGTGGATTACCTTGTAATTAGAGTGGTATTATTATAATCGTGGACTAATATCAACTAAAATATTTTTTACATCCAAATTCGTGCTACAGGATATTTATTTACGCGATTTACCTGTTTTAGGTTAGAATTTTTATTCCTTATTTTCTTGATAACGGTGCATTACCTTGTAATAAGAGTGGTATCATTATAATCGTGGACTAAAGCTCTATCAAATACAATATTTTTTACATCCAAATTCGTGCTACGGGATACTAAGTCGAACCCAAACGTTTTAATTCACAAAGACAGCTGCTATAATAGATTACATAATATTAAGAACGTGGTTTTCCCGGCATGCGTACGAGACACAACCGCCTCGCTCGATAGTTCGACACTGACTGGTGTCTCGGCGCTTGGGAGGCGCCCGCACTCAGCCCGCACGCCGATTACACCCGAGCTAAGAGGAATACCGAATCATCTCCGTTCTAGAACACAGAGGATAACCTGTGTAACCAGCGTGATTCAAAAGGGACTAGTGATACCACAAACTTAGTATACTAGCGTAAAAGATCATCCCTGTGAGAAAATGAGAAAACTATCCTCAGATAAAAACCTAGGTGTCAGATAGAGACGGAACAGATGAAGACCATGAAACCGTTTTGAAACAATTTAGTGTCCATTAGTCTCGTGTCAAATTGAACCTGTTTTAAATTGTGTTGTTCCATATAGCAATAATCCAACTAAGAGACATTTCATAGGTAAATAATGATGTTATGTTTAGGATAATTTCGTGATGTTTATTTTCGTAGAACATAATATCCACTAAAATACTAAATATTACATTTGATATACGCAGTAAACACCCTATTTTCTTAAGATTATAATCATTTAAGAAAATGTGTGTTAAATAATAAAATATACGTGAATATGAAGCCGTTTATCAATATTTGTCACAGGGCATTCCCTTTTTTGGTCGGTTGCTTTGGTCATTACCAAAGACAAAATACACTTCATAATGTTAACACGAGGAACAAACATAAACTTGTTATGTCTACTACTCGGTTGGGTCGAGTTAGTAAGTCTTTTGTTGCGCGATGTATATGCTTCTACAATATGATCCCAGAAAATGTACAAAACAAATGTGTTACGAAATTTAAAAGAATTGTTAAAAAACGTTTGTGTGGGAAAGGTTATTATAGCATAAACGATTTTCTTAATGACACCACGGACTGGGAATAAAGCAAACACCCTCAGGCTCTTTTATTATAAATGTTTATTGTACGATATCACATTGTAATCCATATTTTATATTAAATAAAAAGCCCGCTGAGTTTCTTGCACCCATTCTTCTCAGGTCTGAGGCAGTCTCTTTTGTATGTGTGGTAGTTTTTGACGTTCAATAAGTGATTATAAGTCCTATTTGGAATAAAAATATTTGATTTTGAATTGAATTTGACTTCACTAACTCACTAACGAGGAGAGTGTTTGTCGATTACGATAGTATTCTAAGTTAGTACTTATAGGAAATAAGTTTATGGTTGATACTAAATAGGAAAACAACATTGCCAGTATCACAGCCTAACTATGGATAAGCTATGGCAATTTTTCTAAAACATATAATTTTCTATTTGCTGGGTTCATCTATTTATAAAATGCAATGCTTAAAACTGGGTCAGTTCTATTGTTGTTTGATGTTTCAGTCAGCTCTTTGAGTGCATTATTTTCTACGCAACGTATTATTTACAATGAGCGCTATAATTTGCTATTTTCTGTATGGTGTAGGATGTATATGGGCTTTACCATGATAGATGTTGTGCAGCATTTATTGCCAAAAATGATTGTTAGTCCCCCTTATTCATAATGGTCCGCTAACTTTAAACAGCCGCTAAGGAGTGTTCTTTCTCATTCTGACTTAGGTCAATAGAAGAAGACAGAGTGAGAATTAGCAATGCTTTAAGTTAGCAGACTATTATGAGTATGTTTAGTCCTTTTAAAAGCCCCTTTACAACTTTTATGTTTGTAGGCCTTTTTTTAAGGTTTTTCTTCATGTTTTCAATCTATTTTTTTTGTCTGATCAAAGGGAGAAAGTTAAAGTTTAGCTGTAAATCTACATTCAACTGCTGATAACATTTGTTTTCACTTTTCTGATACATTAGACAATCTATGGATTGAGAGATTCCATATTATCAGGCTTATGTATAAAATATTTTAAAAATATAATATGCTTTGACAATCATTTATAGTCACAGAGTGCTGCACCGTCCTCGTTGGAAGTTCGTTGCTGTCTGACATACCTATTGCGACACCGTATACACACACATACATACACACACGCATGTAATGTTATTTTTATTTATTTATTTTTATAATATTTGTCACGTTATTTAATATAGTATTTTAAGATTTTACTTAATATTGTAAATTGTTGTGTTTTTGTGTGAGTAATTTTTTTTTGCAAATAAAGTGTTTCTATTTCTATTTCTATACAAAATTTTTTTATGGAATAGGAGGACAAACGAGCGTACCTGTTGTTAAGTGATCACCGCCACCCACAATCTCTTGAGAAACACCAGAGGAATCACAGGAGCGTTGCCGGCCTTTAAGGAAGGTGTACGCGCTTTTTTTGAAGGTACCCATGTCGTATCGTCCCGGAAACACCGCACAAGGAAGCTCATTCCACAGCTTTGTAGTACGTGGAAGAAAGCTCCTTGAAAACCGCACTGTGGAGGACCGCCACACATCCAGATAGTGGGAATGATATCCTAACTTATGGCGTGTCGTGCGAAGGTGGAATTCGGCGGCAGGAATCAGGTTAAACAGCTCTTCGGAACACTTTCCGTGATAAATGTGGTAGAAGACACAATGAAGCGACGGTTCTACGCAACGCATTTGTTATGTTTTTAAAGTGATAACCCTCACTTCTAGCTCAGTTGGCAGAGCACTGGCCCGGAACGGTCGTGGGTTCGAGTCCCGCATCGTTCATAAAATTTTGTTTTCAAATTCTATTTCTATTCTAATGTATAAATTCGTTTTTTTTTGTAAAAAGTTGATGTAAACATTACCGAACCGTAATATACGATCAGGTCGACTTTACCTACACTTTTTTACTTATTCTGTCTATATGGATTATGAAAAGAAACCGATTAATATTCTTATCGGTATGCAATAAGATGTAAGGTGATTGATAATCTACAGACGTGGGTTTGTAAGTTGAAATATTTTAATAAGGTGACAATAGAATTTATCGACATTCCGTTACGAGACACATACATTAGCATATCGATATACTTAGTCTGGCCATAAATACTGTTACAATTAAAAATAAACGAAATTTACATTTGAAATTGGAATCTGTCATTTTTATATGATTGTCCATTGAGTTTTCTCATTTTAGCGCCAATACATTTCAGTTCAATATTTACGATATTAAAATGGAGTGGAGAACCGAATCGCTGTGATTGCATTACACAAAGTAGGTATGGAGCCAAATGCATTTTAAAACTCTCCATACGCTTGGTATTAGTAAAATGTTTGTGTAACGGGCTATTAATAGGTACAATGAGACCTCCTCTGTTTATGACACGAAAAGATCTGGCCGTCCACGCAGTGTTCGTACGAGAAAGGTAGTCAAGGCAGTAAGGGAAAGCACTCGAAGAAAGCACCGAAAGCAAAAGATTTTATCTCGGAAGATGAAGACGTACTGATTATTTCTTAACTGATAACTGCTGAGGCGATATGCAAAGGGAGGTCTTAGAATATTTTTATTTACGGATGAGTTTTTTTTTACAATTGAGCAACATTTTAACAAACAAAATGACGGTATTTATGCTGAAAGCTCTAAGGAAGCTTCGCAATTAGTCGAAAGAGTACAACGTGGGCACTATCCGACTTCAGTGAGGGTTTGGTATTAGGGAATTAGCTATGAAGGGGTGACAGGACGTCAACTCTTATAACATTCATTTCGAAGTTCGGAACGAATAAATCCTTAGTAGGAAACCCCGAAACTTCATTCGAAACTTCGTTTTTCGTTGAATAGGAGTAGACCTACTGCACTCACTTTTGTGGATCAAGTGGATCAAGATCCCATTTGAGAAGGTAGTTAAGCCTCTTAACAACACCATATTCCATAACCAAGAATGGTCCTTCCAGCAAGACTCGGCATCTGATCATAAAACTCGGTTTACGTAGTCTTTGTTGGAAACGAACGTTTCGGATTTCATCAGTGCTGAAGACTGGCCGTTGTCTAGACCCGATCTTAATCCGCTGGATTGTGATATATGGTCAGTTTTAGAGAGTACAGCTTGCTCTAAATGATAATTTGGAGTCAATCTAAAACAATCCGTACGATTGGCAGTGAAGAATTTTCCCATGGAAAGAGTGCGTCATTGCAGCCAATGGAGACCACTTGGAATAAGCTTTTTTTTTTTTTTTTATGTTTATGTATTAAACGAACACACTGAAAAAGTAATAAATTTTATTTGGAATAGAAACTTTTTATTTTTTCTATTTATGGCAAGGCATATTTTTTCTATGTATCAGTATTTAAGGCAAGACTAGCTTTTAAGACAAAGAGCAGCTCAACTTTGCATAACTACAGTGGAAAGACAACTTCGAAGAAAATTATAAATTCTCAAGACATTCTCATTAATGTTCATGTCAGTAATGACGCCGCCAGAAGTTTTCCAAGTTTTTTTTATTCTTAACTATCTGATGCCCGCAACTTCGTCTATAAAATCTTAATATATATAAATCTCGTGTCATAATGTTTGTCCTCAATGGACTCCTAAACTAATGAACGGATTTCAATTACTTCATGGAGTGCAGTTTAGTCCAACTTAAGAGATAGGATAGTTTTTATTTCGATTTGGGACCCATAATTATTTTTATTTCCAATATTTGTTTTGTTTGGACATATTTTCTGTGAGAGTATTTTTGACGTGCGGTTTGACAGTTCTGCTGTGAAACAATTTCATTATAACAACAAGGAGCATATTATAATGTTACAATGAAAAATTATTGACAAATTCATCAAAAACGGTATTTTATTTATTATGTACAGAACAACGTCTGTCTGGTCAGCTAGTAGCTTTATAAAGATGGAGAAAATTGTTTTAATCTTCGTCATATTCTCCAGTAAGCTAAATGTGTTTTATCCATCGATCTTCTAAATCCTTAATTCCATCTCTATAATGGTTTTCCTTGAGGGTGCTGTATCTGCCAACGGCCTTGAGTATCTGAGCGGAGCGAGATGTTTTCCCCGCACCTATTGGGCCCCCGCTATTATTCGCTGGCCGCGCTGCAATCTGTAACTGGGCTATCGTTGCATCGTGTGTGCAGGCGTATATATGATTTATTATAAGCCGGAAATCATCTTTATTATCTATAGGGCTATCGATGTAACATTGAATATTTAGGCTCAATTATACTATAGTATTCCTGTGTGTCGAAAATATCGATACTATAGATAGTTTATCGATATTATTTGGCATAATTTATAAATTATAATATCCTATTGATAGATGACTATTGAACTGAAATACTTTTGCGTGTCATACCTGTCATTTATATTAGGTAGGTACATTTTATTTCAATGGTAAAACTCGGGCGAATCAACATGATAGGTACCTGGCTCAAATGTCGGTTTGGCAGTGTACAGTGTGCAAAAAAGTAATTGTTTCCATTTTACTTTCTCGTACAAAAACGAATAATATTTATAATATTTTTTAACGTCTAATGTATGTATATTATTAAATAACATAGGTGCAGGCTTTAGGTAGTAACTTGTAGTTGTTATTCGATTTATATGGAAATAAAACAAAAATATATAAATAAAAAAAAAAAAATTCGTGTTATTGTTTGAGATTTATTTATTTTCCATAGTTAAAAAGTTATATTTTTACTATGTTTGTACGCTATCATTATCATGTATTAAAAATATATATTTCAAGAAGAAAAGTCCAAATGTAACAAATACAACAAAAATATTAAAGAGTACAATTACACGCGTTGTAATCCTTTAAAAAATATTTTATTTAGACAAAAACTTATCAAATACCTAATAACAATAACCTTAGAGCGTGCAACGGTAACTGCGATATTATCGCTTAGAATGTTACAAGTTATAGCAGTTAATATAAACTGTTACACTGAAAAAAAACACTAACCATGTCAATATTAAATGCTGTAAAGGAATAAATTCAATTATAATTTTTTAAGATAATTGTGATCTGTTATCCAAAAATCTTCTTATAATACTCTCGATAAAATGAGTGTTTGATTTGAAAACACTAAATATTTTGATAAAGTGACACTACACACAATACTTTACAGTTGATAACCTCAATCAATTCTATTTCCTACAATAGGAGAGTAGTAGTAGTATACAACAGTAGACTTACAACAGCAAAATCTCAAGTCAATTTAATAATTATTGAATCAAGTCAAAATTCAAAATTCTGTCTCGACAGTAACCTAGAAAATATCGAAAGCTTTATATGAATCCAAATTTTCTTAAAATCGGTCCAGAAATGGCCGAGAAACAATTTAACACAGAAATCAATTGGAGTCACCCAGTATACGCTGCGCTCAGCTTCGCTTAAAAATAGTACTTTATCGTCAAACAACAGCGTTCGAATTAACGCACGCACCAATTCAAATTCAAATTCTAATATTTTTATTCAAAATTCCTATTTTTATGTTTAATCACTTATTGAAAGTCAAAAAAAAAACTACCACCCATTCCAAATTGAATGCCTCAGGCCTGAGAAGAATGGGCGCAACAAACTCAGCGGGCTTTTTTTTTCATCAAAAGTATGTTTTACAATGAAAGTAACATTTACAAAGTAACATTGTACAATTAAACTTATTATTTAATAGCCTGAGGGCGGTCGCTCCATTCCCAATCTGTGGTATCATTAAGAAAGTCATTTATGCTATAGTAAACTTTACCACACAAACGTTTTTTAACAATTCTTTTGAATAACGTAACACCTTTGTTTTGAACATTTTCTGGGATCTTGTTGTAAAAGCATATACATCGCCCCACAAAAGACTTACTAACTCGACTAAGCCGAGTAGTAGGCATCATCAGTTTATGTCTGTTCCTGGTGTTAACATTATGGTTATGACAGTTTCTGGCAAATTCACTTATGTGCCTATGAACATACAATACATTATCAAGAATATATTGAGAAGCAACAGTCAAGATGTTAATTTCTTTGAATTTTGCTCTCAATGATTCTCTAGGACCTAGGTTATAAATAGCGCGAATAGCCCTCTTCTGCAGCACAAATATTGTATTAATATCAGCAGCGTTGCCCCATAGCAATATACCATAGGACATAATACTATGGAAATAACTAAAGTATACTAGTCGCGCCGTATCTATGTCAGTTAATTGTCTAATTTTTTTAACCGAGTATGCTGCAGAACTAAGTCTGTTCGCCAATCCTTCAATATGGGGGCCCCATTGTAATTTGGAATCTAGAGCTATGCCAAGAAATATAGCAGATTCCACCGGTTCTCACCTCTCCGTTTAACAAACATTTGCATTTACATTTTTGACATTTATTACGGTAAATTTAATGAATTTAGTTTTATACACATACACATAATTTACACGTATATGATAATTATGTATTTAACACGTTGTAGCTAGGTAGAGACTTATCTATTCAGAAGACAGCACTGGTGATGCCGAATACACGGGCCATGCAGGTCACTCTCGGGTAATCGTCGACTAGAACCTTGAACCTTGTCCACCGAAAAAAAAATCCCATTTGTCGTATCACCGTTCTTCGACAACACATCCCTTAAAGCCTCGCCTAGTATCGGAATACTGGGTCTCGAAATCTCGAGCAATTGCCAATTCCGTGGCCATCTTGAGGGAAAAGCCAAATTGGCTTCGAAGAAACTGTGCGTTATTAATAGAGCACGGCAATACTTCAAGCCGGCGCATTTATTCTAGCGCTGTACAAAGCGCAGGTCCGGCCACACATGGAGTATTGCTGCCATTTTTGGTCTGGCGCACCCCAGTATTCTTCAGCTCCATTTGACCGCGTGCAACGCAGAGCGGCTTAAACTGTCGGGGACTCAGTGCTCTGTGAACGGCTGGATCACTCGGCGTTGCGAAGAAACGTCCCTTCATTGTGTGTCTTCTACCGCATTTATCACGTGGAGTGTTCCGAAGAGCTGCTTAACCTGATTCCTGCCGCCAAATTCCACCTTCATACTACACGCCATAAGTTAGGATATCATCCCCACCATCTGGATGTTTGGCGGTCCTCCACAGTGCGGTTTTCAAGGAGCTTTCTTCCACGTACAGCAAAGCTGTGGAATGAACTTCCTTGTGTGGTATTTCCGGGACGATACGACATGGGTTCCTTCAAAAAAAGCGCGTACACCTTCCTTAAAGGCCGGCAACGCTCCTGTTATACGTCCCATATTTTCGGATTATTGAGAACCTCTGATTCTATATCCATATTGTTGTAATCATAAAATTGAACGGCGGCCATCTTAGATTTAAAAAATTATCCCAAATTCGTTATCTGCACCCTCGAGAACCTCGGATAAGATATCCATATTGTTGAAATCATAATTTTGCGCAGCGGCCATTTTGGATTTTAAAAAATGACTCCGAATTCGTTTGCTGCACCCTCGATAACCTCGAATTCGATATCAATAGTGTTGAAATCATAAATTTGCGTCGCGGCCATTGGATTTCAAAAATGATCCCAAATTCGTATCTATGTCAGTTAATTGTCTAATTTTTTTAACCGCGTATGCTGCAGAACTAAGTCTGTTCGCCAATCCTTTAATATGGGGGCCCCATTGTAATTTGGAATCTAGAGCTATGCCAAGAAATATAGCAGATTCCACCGGTTCTCACCTCTCCGTTTAACAAACATTTGCATTTACATTTTTGACATTTGGTACGGTAAATTTAATGAATTTAGTTTTATACACATACACATAATTTACACGTATATGATAATTATGTATTTAACACGTTGTAGCTAGGTAGAGACTTATCTATTCAGAAGACAGCACTGGTGATGCCGAATACACGGGCCATGCAGGTCACTCTCGGGTAATCGTCGACTAGAACCTTGAACCTTGTCCACCGAAAAAAAAATCCCATTTGTCGTATCACCGTTCTTCGACAACACATCCCTTAAAGCCTCGCCTAGTATCGGAATACTGGGTCTCGAAATCTCGAGCAATTGCCAATTCCGTGGCCATCTTGAGGGAAAAGCCAAATTGGCTTCGAAGAAACTGTGCGTTATTAATAGAGCACGGCAATACTTCAAGCCGGCGCATTTATTCTAGCGCTGTACAAAGCGCAGGTCCGGCCACACATGGAGTATTGCTGCCATTTTTGGTCTGGCGCACCCCAGTATTCTTCAGCTCCATTTGACCGCGTGCAACGCAGAGCGGCTTAAACTGTCGGGGACTCAGTGCTCTGTGAACGGCTGGATCACTCGGCGTTGCGAAGAAACGTCCCTTCATTGTGTGTCTTCTACCGCATTTATCACGTGGAGTGTTCCGAAGAGCTGCTTAACCTGATTCCTGCCGCCAAATTCCACCTTCATACTACACGCCATAAGTTAGGATATCATCCCCACCATCTGGATGTTTGGCGGTCCTCCACAGTGCGGTTTTCAAGGAGCTTTCTTCCACGTACAGCAAAGCTGTGGAATGAACTTCCTTGTGTGGTATTTCCGGGACGATACGACATGGGTTCCTTCAAAAAAAGGGCGTACACCTTCCTTAAAGGCCGGCAACGCTCCTGTTATACGTCCCATATTTTCGGATTATTGAGAACCTCTGATTCTATATCCATATTGTTGTAATCATAAAATTGAACGGCGGCCATCTTAGATTTAAAAAATTATCCCAAATTCGTTATCTGCACCCTCGAGAACCTCGGATAAGATATCCATATTGTTGAAATCATAATTTTGCGCAGCGGCCATTTTGGATTTTAAAAAATGACTCCGAATTCGTTTGCTGCACCCTCGATAACCTCGAATTCGATATCAATAGTGTTGAAATCATAAATTTGCGTCGCGGCCATTGGATTTCAAAAATGATCCCAAATTCGTTCTCTGCACCCTCGAGAACCTCGGATACAATATCCATATTGATGAAATCATAATTTTGTGCGGCGGCCATCTTGGATTCCAAAAATGGTCCCAAATTCGTTCTCTGCACCCTCGAGAACCTCGGATTCGCTATCCATATTTTTGAAATAAAAATTTTACACGGCGACCATCTTGGTTTTCAAAAATGATCCCAAGTTCGTTCTCTGCACCCCCGAGAACCTGGGATACGATATCCATATTGTTAAAATCATAAATTTACGCGGCGGTCATCTTGGATTAAAAAAATATCCCAAATTCTTTCTCTGTACCCTTGAGAACCTTGGATTCGATATCCATATTGATGAAATCATAAATTTACGCAGCGGCCATATTGGATTTCTAAATTGATCCCCAATTCGTTCTCTGGACCCTCGAGAACCTTGGATACGATATCCATAATGTTGAAATCATAATTTTGCGCGGCAGCCATCTTGGATTTTAAAAAAAACCTGCACGATACAAGGTTAGTAGGGAAGCTGGAGAGTAAGAAATACTATTCTTCAATCGGTGTCAATCACTCTCTCCCTTGATCAAAAACCTCCTCCTCTTCTTGAACAAAAACATCTCAAATTTCCGTGACGCTTCCATTTACGCTTTATTTGTAAAAAAAAGTTACCCTCATGCGCCTAAAGAAGTTTCACTTTAAAAACTTTTTTGCACACTGTACATTGCACAAACGACATTTGAGCCAGGCGTCATGTTGATTCGCCCGAGTTGTACCATAGAAATAAAATGTACCTACCTAATATAAATGAGAGGACACGCAAAAGTGTTTCAGTTCAATATTCCTCTATCAATAGGATATTATAACAGCTGATAATTTAAGGCAAATAATATCGATAAGCTATCGATATTTTCGATACACAGTAATACTATAGTATAATTGAACCTAAATATTCAATGTTGTATCGATAGCTCTATAGATATTATAGATGATTTCCGGCTTATAATAAATCATAATATATCGACAACCAAAGTCAAAGTTATCGATAGTGCGACAACAGCAGCCCGCACGCTCGACGCAAAATGAAATTTTAGTATTTACACAATAAGTACCTTATACTAAAATAAAACAAGTTTCACTAAAGTGGGATGCGCTAATTAGTGCACCATGAAATTATAACAAGTAGCGTGACCTCTCCGTCCGACAGTCCGACTTACACTGCCGCTCGTCGCCCGCGCACGGACCCGCTAATGCGAATTTATATAGAAAACAAGGTATAGTTAATTTTAACCTAATAAGTCATTATATTGAGTCGCCAATCGTCCACTTTGTGAAAAATATCTAGCCAAAAATATATGCGAAAGAAAAATACTGTTACAAAAATTCAATCAAAAAAGGCTTCACTTTGAGATTTTTTTTGCATCTATTTATAAGATTCTAAGAATTATTTCAAACGTTCAAACTAAAATATAAAGTTCAATAAATAACATATATTTTTTTCTGTTCATTTATATTCACTCAATAAAGAACAGATACACGGAGGTAACCTCTTCTTCTCTAATTCTTATTGGTTACACAGGCCTTAACGCCTTCAAAATACTTTTATGCTTCTATTTCTTTAATTTACTGCAGATATCATATATACTAGCTGATGCCCGCGACTTCGTTCGCGTAGATAAAGGGTTTTTAAAAATAATAAGCAAGTTTGGAAATGAAGATTATCTCATGTCCTATCCCAGTTCCGGTTTCCGTTTTTGCTTCCGTTTCCAACATATTATATGAATCTTTTTTCGAGGAATATGCTATGGGAAACTAAACCTACTATTGGTATAGTGATAGCGTCGACGTGTATTTCAGTTTTTCACAAATCTTGCGGAAACCATGGAATTTTCCGGGATAAAATGTAGCCTATGTTCCTTCCCAAGCTCTAGTCTATCGCTGTACCAAATTTCATCAATTTTTCGGGATAAAATGTAGCCTATGTCCTTTCCCAAGCTCTAGTCTATCGCTGTAAGAAATTTCATCAATTTTCCGTGATAAAATGTATTCTATGTCCTTTCCCAAGCTCTAGTCTATCGCTGTACCAAATTTCATCAATTTTTCGGGATAAAATGTAGCCTATGTCCTTTCCCAAGCTCTAGTCTATCGCTGTACGAAATTTCATCAATTTTCCGGGATGAAATGTAGCCTTTGTCCTTTCCCAAGCTCTAGTCTATCGCTGTACCAAATTTCATCAAAAATCAGTTCAGTAGCTCCGGCGTAAAAGCGTAACAAAATTCACATTCACATTTAAAATATTAGTAGGGATTAAAGGCGTTATCTACAATTAATAGTACAATTTTATACTGGACTTTTAAATGTTCGTAAGAATTTTATTCAAATAATTCAGATAACATAAATTTATTTCAGTGCTTTTGTACTTTATTTCTAAGCTGGCACTACAAAGTAACTGTTTAAAGTGCATATAAATATGTATGAGTACCAATTGAAATCTACATATTCAATGTATTTTCGTTAGAAGTAGGTTTCACAATTGTTTGTATATCAATAGATTTGGAACTTTGTAATGAATGCTATGGTAAACTAATCCATTTGACCGTGTGCAACGACAATTCCAGCTACTCTGAGCTCGAATTGTGAGGGGGCCCAGTGCTCTGTGAACGGCTGGATCACTTGGCGTTTCGTAGAGATATCGCTTCATTGTGTGTCCTCTACCGCATTTATCATGGGGAGTGTTCCGAAGAGCTGTGTCACCTGATTCCTGCCGCCGAATTCCACCTTCGCTCGATACGCCACAAGTTAGGTTATCATCCCCACCATCTGGATGTGGGGCGGTCCTCCACAGTGCGGTTTTCAAGGAGCTTCTTCCACGGAAGCCACCAAAGCTGTGGAATGAACTTCCTTGTGCGGGCGTATACGACATGGGTACCTTCAAAAAAAGCACTTTCCTTAAAGGCCAGCAACGCTCTTGTGATGCCTCTAGTGTTGCAAGAGAATGTGGTCAGCGGTGATCACTTAACACCAGGTGACCCGTACGCTCGTTTATCCTCCCTATAATTAATAAAAAATTCAGTTTCTAAATTATCTTATCTAAAGGTTGCCGATCTTTTAGGTGAACTTACGCATATTTTTATTCTAACCTTAGATTAAGGAAATATTTTCTGCCGTTCGATGTTACACATATATCTTTTGCAAACTTAGATTAAGGATTGGTCTCTGCTGCGCCCCAACTAGATACCGCAGGCGTAGACGCAAAGTGTGGCAACTAATACTATGCCCAAGTGGGCGTACTCGAGCCATTCTAAAACAATGTGTGACGTCTACGTGCCACATGTCCTGTTAATCTTTGCTAATTATTGAAACTTAAATGCCGACTTGCTAATTAAAACTATATAAAAATAATACTACAAGAAATAAGAAAGACACTGGGATCACATATCATCAGTAAGTATTTTGTATTTTATTAATTTCAATGAAAATAACACGAAGCGTATGTTACTATGCCATTGAGTATCAAGATGCCACGCAAACAAGCATCTAATAGTTGTCGTAATAAAAAAGTTATTGTTCTTAGGTAGTGCGGTATCTAGTTGGAACGCAGCGGAGACCAATCTTTAATCTAAGAGTTTACCCTTGTCTTATTGACCTAGAAACATCGATTTAGCAAGTTAATTTCACAGTTAGTTTGTACATGGAAGAAAGATCCTTGAATCTAGTAATTACAAATTTTAATGACGTGCAAAGATTTTGTTCGGGAAATTTGTCACTTAAAGTATCGTATCGTATAGGCATAGTTATATTTCTATTATCCAGGACTTTACAGTTATGATCACAACAACAAGCAAAATTAAATCCAAATCCATAGAAGTTTCACAAATGGAATAATTGGATAAGTGCGAAATGTCATCATCCTGTGTCAGTCAGGATTTGGTGGGGGTTGTCTTATCAAAGATTCACAAAACTTCATTTTTGTGAAAAAGCAGTGAAGTTTTCAGGCAAAATGATTGGGCAAAATGTATGAAACCGTTTAGCAATACGCAATAAGCCTTAGACTTAATAAGGTAGGAACTATCCAAGCTTGCCTGAAGTCTTGCCCTCGTCTAGCTGAGATCTAAGCCCTTTAGACTACAAGTTATGGTCAGTTTTAAAATTTTATGGCCTGCTCTAAGTTGCATAAGAAATCTCTTTAACAAGCAGTGAGTTTTGGCCATAAAAAAATATCCTGCATTATATCCTATCGGTAGACATAGTGTCGGTAGGCCCTCCACAAGATGGACCGACGAGGTTGCCGGAATACGTTGGATGAGGGCTGCGCAGGACTGATTGTCATGGCAATATTTGGGAGAGGCCTTTGTCCAGCAGTGGACAGAAATTGGTTGAAATGATGACGATGATAATTGTAGCCAAATTCATTTTGAATTCAGAAATTTGCTGAGACTTCAGTACATAATTGTAGCCAAATTCATTTTGAATTCAGAAATTTGCTGAGACTTCAATACTTATAACTTTTATAAGAATTCCATTAGGTCATCATAACAAACGATTTTTACTTATAAAAGAACTTATAGCTAGAATAGGTATAGTGCAGAAATATGATAATAAACAGAACTTAATGAGGATGCCTCGAGAATTCTTAATGAATTCTCTTAAGGAGTTCTCATATTTACTTTGAGTCTTCACTCTTGAATATAGTAATGCAATGTTCAGCTCGTCTCAAGGCATTATATTATGTCTAGACGAGGCCAGGCTAACAATATACCTAATGGAAACGTATTCTCTCTCGTGCCGCCATTTTGATTTATTTATTTGTCGCATTAATATTTATTATAATTTTTTATAGTTTATAACTCTATACATTTTCAACATGAGACAAAAGCAACATATTAAGATATTCATTCATTCCCATTGACAACCAAATATTAATGACGATGGGAAGACTACAGCAGTCAATTCCAATGAAATGAAGGCTGCTGAAAACCAGTGTTGTGTTGGTGTCTTTTGCACTGACCAACAATATACTGAGTCAGCTCCTTTGAGCAGGGAATCTTTTTTTTATATATTAATAAATTTTGCTACTTATTTCATTTTATTTATTATTTTAAGATAGTAATTAATACTGTAAATTGAAGGTGTGTGTTTTTTATTACTAACCGACTTCAAAAAAGGAGGAGGTTCTCAAATCGTCGGTATGTTCTTTTTTCTACTTTTTTATGTTTGTTACCTCAAAACTTTCGACTGGGTGAACCGATTTTTATAATTCTTTTCTTATTTAAAAGCAAGTGTTTTCCGTGTAGTCCCATTGTAATGTAATGTAATTGGTCCAGATTTGACAATAGCATACATGAGAAAACCATAATAGTCTTTAATTTGCTAAACGACGACAAATTTACGAATAACTCGCCAACCAATTTCGATGATTCCTTTTTTACTGAAAGGGATGTGTATCCCTTTCAAAGATAGTTTGGAGTCGGTGTCAGCCAAGATAAGTTTGTAACTACATATGTAGTTATAGGTGAGATGTGCTTGAGTCGTGAGGAGGCGAGAGTCGAGAACGGGTCGCGGCGGAAGGACACCGATTCAAAAAATAACAATAATCGTAACTAGAATTAGATTAATTAATTAGATTGTGTAAAAATACACAATTATTTTTATACTTTTTAGTGCATATTATCTGTTGTTTTTGAAGTCTGCTGTTTTTGTTAAAAAAAAATATTCTATTCTTTTGAATAGTATTGATAACCCTTTGACATATTGCGTGCTAATTTTGTTTTCAGGTAAGCACAAGTCCACTCCTGAAGCTGAACTTTTTGGAAAACGAGGAGAAACGAGCGTTCGGGTCACCTGGTGTTAAGTGATCATCATCAGGGACTTCATTTCTTACCTCACCTTGTATTACTTATTGCGTACCTCCTTAGTACTCTTTGTAAGTTTTCCAATAAAAAAAAATATATTTATTTTTGTATAGGAACTGCATACTAGCGTGAGTGTTGCTTGTATCTTCTGTTTCGTTATTTTTTGTTTTATGATAGTAAGGGACGAGACGAGCGGACGTTCAGCTAATGGTAATTGATACGCCCTGCTCATTATAAGGCAGTGCCGCTCAAGATTCTTGAAAAATCCAAAAATTCTGAGCGGTACTACAATTGCGCTCGTCACCTTGAGACATAAGATGTTAAGTCTCATTTGCCCAGTAATTTCAATAGCTACGGCGCCCTTCAGACCGAAACACAGTAATGTTTACACATTATTGCCGTGAAGCACGATAGAAATAGGCGCCGTTGTGGTACCCATAATCTAGCCGATCCTATGCAAAGGAGCCTCCCACTGCCGGATTTATGCGGATATCCTGGCCTCCTGGTAATGTTTTTTTTTATCTTAGATAATGTACATGTATAGATAGACTGGCAATGTTAAAAAAATAGCGGAGAACTATTAGCCTTTATTTCCAGCATTTCACGCCCACTAAAACAAAGTGAGCAGCGTATCGCGAGTGGAAGATGTAGCTTGTCATGCACACTAAAGTAATTTATTTATTTTAGATGTACCAACAATAACTCAACATTAACAAATGATTTGCACTAACATACTAATTATAGGTTGGTTATTCTAATTTGGTACATTCAACATTTAAAACATGAAAAAAATAAGTAACTTTAATCTAGATCTTAATTCTAGAAACAATAATTATAATGTGAATAGTGTGAAATTACAAAAATAAAAGTAATAATTAATAAGTGATTAACAATCTAATACAAACTAGATAATAAGTAATAAAACTAACCTGTTGTCATGCATTGTCTAACAGCAGGAGACTCTATCTAGAAGTATAAATTACCTTAGATTATTATTTATAACAAGCTGACCCAGCAAACGTTGTATTGACATCATAGTTAATCTACCGAGTTGAGGTAGCTAAAATTTAGTTTGTTTTTTACCTCCTGAGAAAGTTAGAAATATTCTAATTAGTAATCCATTTTAAACTATTCTTTCAATATGGTTTCTGAACTACGGGGGACACATGAAAGGAAAAACAAATTTGTTATTTTTATTTAATTCCGAAAATTTTCATATTTATTCACCTTTTAAACTTTCCCTGGACTTCCACAAATAATTCAAGACCAAATTAGCCAAATCGGTCCAGCCGTTCTGGAGTTTTAGCGAGACTAACGAACAGCAATTCATTTTTATATATCTACTAGTGGACCCAACAGACGTTGTCCTGTCGGAAATTTCAGACACACGTCTTAAATTTGATAAATCGGTCCATCCGTTGGGAGGAGTCCACTTAAATACACATGAGCAGGATAATTATATTATATCGACGGAATTGAGAATCTAAACCAATCTCAAATTCACTGCAACACACAAAAAATTATCAAAATCGGTCCAGCCGTTTAGGAGGTAGTTTAATTGTGAATCAAAACCATTATCAAATCCACTTGAAGACACACACCAATCTCAAATTCACTGCAACACACAAAAAAATCATCAAAATCGGTCCAGCCGTTTCGGAGGTAGTTCAATTGTGAATCTAAACCATTCTCGAATCCTTTTGAATACACACAGAAAGTTTCATTAGAATCGGTCCAGCCGTCTAGGAGGAGTTCAGTGACATACACACGCACACAAGAAATATATATATAAAGATATAGATAGATTACATGCAAGTGACAAAAACTAACTGTCTTTTTTCTTATTGTTTTAATTTCTCCATTCCTTTTTTTGTTATTTCAATTTATTGCAAAAATATATAGTAAAGTTAATGTGCCGTATGGAACACTTCTTTCGTTCTTCTGTGTGTTAATTATGACAAATAGAGAAGGGCTAGGAACTTTCTTATCAGTTCTTCTCCCCATGTCTTAGCTCCTTTAAGAACTGATACAGCTTCATGACGTTCACCAAGGTTCTCCTATGGAAAATAAAGATATTTCTTTCTATTATATTATGACGTACGGTATTTTACTATGGGGTCATGCTGCTGACATTGATATAGTGTTTGCTCTGTATAAGAGAGCTGTTCGTGCTATATATCAGCTTGATTATAGACAGTCTCTCAAAGAAAAATTTAAAGAAATAAATATTATGACTGTTCATTCTCAGTACATTTATGAAAATTTAATATACGTTCACAAAAATCGTCACCTTTTTGCTCTTAATAGTGATTTTCATTATTATAACATTAGAAATAAGGGATTGCTTGTAACTAATTCTAGTAGGCTTCATAAGATACACAATAGCTTTAAGGGTAGATCGGACAGCCTGGAACTAGATTGTGATTATTTTATAGCGATAGAAATGATTGTACAATATTGTATATTTTTATTGAAAAGAGCGCAAAAAAAGAATGCTGGGAGAGTTTCTTGCGCCGCTTCTTCTCTCTCAGAGCGCCATTTGTTTCCGAAGCGGTAGTAGTATCTAGTAGTTAATAGAAATGACATCAAAAAGAATTCTAAAGGAATCAATTTTGAGAAAATAAGTGCCTTTTATGCCTTTTATATGTAGCTTTATCAAAGCTGTTTTTCTAAACATGCTTCACAGAAATAACGTTTTATTGTGACACATCTTTCTTTGATATATTTCTGCCATTTGTCCTGGTCACAATGAAAGGAAAACAGCAAGAGTGTGTACTGTAATTGATAATCTGAAAGTATGTTGTTACCCGACTTCAAAAAAGAAGAAGAATACTTTTTATCTTTGATAACTCAACACCTTGTCGTTATAATAATAATAATAATAATAATAATAATAATAATAATAATAATAATAATAATAATAATATTGACACACTTTTTACACAAATTATCTTGCCCCAAGTTAAGCATATATAGCCTGTGTTATAGGTTACAAGACAACGATATATTTAATACTATATACTTACTTAAACATACATAAATTCATATAAACATACATATCAACATACATAAATACATTTAAACATCCATGACTCGGAAACAAACATCCATATTCATCATATAAATGCTTGCACCTACCGGGATTCGAACCCGGGACCTCTAGCTTAGTAGGTAGGATCGCTAACCACTCCGCTATTCAGGTCGTCGTCGTCGTCGTCGTTATGGCTTACGATTTAGACTATTTTATTAATCCAAATGTTTTGAGTTTTCTTTAGTGTTAATTCCGCCAATATTTGTCTCGTGCCAGAGTTTGGCGAGTCAACATCTCCTGAGAATGCCTCGTGTAGAGGCGAAACACGTGTTGAATTAACACTAAAGAAAACTCAAAACAATTGGATAATTATGGAATTCCGCAAAGTAATGCCTACTTCAATAAATGTTATTATGTTTTTAATTTAAGAGGGTTGGTCTTAGATTAAGAATTGGTCTCTGCTGCTCTTTAATTTGATACCGCAGAGGTAGTTGCAAAGTGCGGCATCTAATGCTACGCCCAAGTGGGCGTAATTGAGGCAGTCTCGAACAAAGTGTGACGTTGACGTGCCTAAAATTAATTGACAATAAAAATAATTCTACAAGAAATAAAAAAGACACTGGAATCACATAATAATCAGTATTTTGTATTTTATTAATTTCAGTGTCAAATAACACGAAGCGTATGTTACATAAATTGAATGATGCCATTGAGTGTCTAGTTGCCACGCACACAAGCATCTAATACTTGCCGTAATAAAAAAGCTATAGTTCTTAAGTAGTGCGGTATCTAGTTGGAATTCACATTTAAATAAAACACCTTTTAAAGGATTAAGACGCGTTTAATTGTAACTGTGTTTTTACATTAGATTTTCGGGTAAAAGTTACATTTTTATTATAATTTTAGTTACCCCGATATTTCAAGACCTTTCCAGACCTCGTTTTCAGGGGGACTGACTGACTTTAGACGCGTAATAATTTAAAAGTGTTTTATTTAAATGTGTCACACTCGCGTTAATCAAAGAAAATACTATAATCAAAGAAAATACCGAGTTTACATTGTTCGAGACTGGCTCGAGTACGCCCACTTGGGCGTAGTATTAGTTGCCGCACTTTGTGACTATTGCGGTATCTAGATGGAGCACAGCAGAAATCCTTAATCTAAGTCTATTCGCTAATATTTTCTAGGTCTATGACGCATAAATAACACATAAATCTTAAATAAAGCCGAGTTTTGTATTGAAACTCTGATGCCTACAGCAAGATCTAACTTGTATTATGGGTACCAGTGCTCACACAAATTAAATTTACATTAAGATAACATTAACTTGATATTTAAGATGGCAGTCGACAGTCGCTAGATGTTTGTAGGAAGGCCATTAGATTAAATAGATTGAGGTAGGCATACAAGATATAATAGGATGGCGCGAAAAATACTCATTTGTTATAAGCTCCAAGAAAACTCATTACATTTTTTTTAATATTGACACACTTTTTACACAAATTATCATGCCCCAAATTAGGCATATATAGCCTGTGTTATGGGTTGCAAGACAACGATATATTTAATACAATATACTTACTTAAACATATAAACATACATAAATACATATAAACATCCATGACTCGGAAACAAACATCCATATTCATTATCCCGGGACCTCTAGCTTAGTAGGTAGGTTCGCTAACCACTCGGCTATACAGGTCGTCATTTTTTTCAAAGTTTAGTTACATTCAAATACAGAATTCATATTCATTCATACACACACACACACACATACTTACACATTTAATTTTTATTCATTATCAATTGTTTCGTTTGTCCACTCCTTTTAATATCACTGCAAAACCGTTTTTCAATGTTATTATTATTACAATTAACGATAAAAATATAAAAATAATAAGTATTATATAATAAATATTGTACATGTAGTAAATGAAATAAAATATTAATATTTATTAGGTAAAGACATGATCCCGATGCTATTGAAATTCTGGGACTTCTGATATCAAAAACGCGACTTGGCAGTCCTTACTTAATGCTCATCTGACACTGCCTTAATAATGTTAAAGAGACCTGTTATGTATCGGTTTTGGGCACAGCTGTCTTAGAATAACTACAGAAGTACCCCCCATCGTTCTTAAAATTTTGTTTTTCAAATTTAATTTGTGTAAAAACAGAAGTGATTCATTGATAATTGGGATTTGTTTACTTAGTAAAACAACCGCTGTTCAATAAGTAGCACTGCCCCGCGGACGTGCGCTTCCGACCAATGACCGATTGGAACTGACCAGGCTAGCGAATCTCTCTAAGAAAAAAGCGATTCACTCGATTGTATGATATGCAGTCATTGACAGGTGACGGCTATAATTTTGTTAAAAAAGCGCGATACTGTAATTACTACTATTTCAAACTTATGTCAAATTACTGCACGTTTCATCCTAAAGTATATTTCAATTTTTACTTAGGCAGTTCCGCTTCTTATTACGTAGTATTTACATCCTCTTTGCAACTGATGCAAAGATTATATTAACTCTAAACTGGCGTTCCCGTTTTGCTATGCATTCTTTACACTGACCTCTACTATAAGCCACTGGACTGGCGGCTGTCAAAGTGCTTTTGTGCGTGTTTGATATTCGCCATTCTGGCGCTGTTGGACATGTAGCGAGAGTCTGCGGTACTAAAACTAGTGGTGATAACCTCAGCAAACATCGATACATCTTGGGAAACTATTTACAAAAAATGAGTGCTTTATTACGTTAATTCTTGAAGTATAAATAACACGGAAAACGAACGAAATTAATATATAATGCAAAAATACTTCAGAGTATTGCACGTTCCTTCGCAGCCATTTGTATTATACGTCAAAATTAGTTCTCTGGACGCTCGCGAGTGGCGCTTTAAATAGGCACAAAAAATTTGCTGTCAAACATATAGAACAGCCTGTCCAGTGGTATTTATACAGGTCGGTGATTCTTTATATATCACTTAATATCACACGGTTAATGTCATAATACTGACACTGATTGTTAACACATATTTAATTCAGTCTTAGGCTGGGTTGCACCAACTAACTATAGCAATAACTAACATGTTAAAGTACCAGTTAAACAAAAAATGAGTAATGTCTCGTGCCAGATTTTGGCGAGACAACACGTCCTGAGGATGCCTCGTGTAGAGGCGAAACTTGTTAACACTAAAGAAAACTTTAATCATTTGTATAATTATGGATTTCCGCAAAGTAACGCCTAATTCAATAAACTTTTTTTTTCAAAAAATGAGTTGCAGTATTTGACAATTTTTATATGACGTCATAACTTTAAACCGTAACCGTCCAATCTTGGCCGGTTAAAGCTATTGTGAATGTTGAATGCTCAATAGCGGCCTCTCAAATTTTTCAAATGAATATTCGATATTGATTTGATATTTCACTTTTTAACTTTAACTATGCCAAAGAATACGATGGTGCAACACATTCCGCAGTCTATGTTACAGGCAGCGTTACTGCTAACGTTAAATTTGACTCAAATCTTAACTTTAGCAGCTGATATGTCACGATTCTACAAAACCGAAATAGGTGGAGATTTCAAGTTCAGAGGTGTAGGATGCATTAACACCTCCCAGCCAAACTCTCTTAAAATACTTGCTGTTTTTTTTTTATGAAAATAAGGGACGAGACGAGCAGGACGTTTAGTTGATGGTAATTTATACGCCCTGCAAATTACAATGGTGCCGCTCAGGATTATTGAATAACCCAAAAATTCTGAGCGGCACTGCAATTGCGCTCGTCACCTTCAGACATAAGATGTCAAGTCTCATTTGCCCAGTAATTTCACTAACTACGGAGCCCTTAAGACCGAAACACAGTAATGCTTACACATTACTGCTTCACGGCAGATATAGGCGCCGGTGTGGTACCAATAATCTAGCCGGCGTCTTGTGCAAAGGAGCCTCACACTGATGAAGTGGTGGTGGTGGTGTATAGGTAACGATGTGTGTGTTCTAGCTTTATCGAGATGAAACACCTTTCTATTGGTCAATTCTCGCTGCCTTTTCTCAACTTCTTGTTTTAATCTCTAATTGTTGGTAGTTGAGATCCGAATCGATGGTTCTGCCCGGTGATATTCCAAACCCACCATCGAACAGTATATTACCTTATTGTGAGTTAACCTGGATTTAACCACAGTTTGTGAAGCCTGGCCTACCTTTAAAAACAACCGCCTTCAAAAACACTATTCGAAAACAACAGATATAATATGCACTAAAAAGTATAAAAATAATTGCGTATTTTTATACAATCTAATTAATTAATCTAATTCTAGTTACGATCTTCCGCCACGACCCGCTCTCGCCTTTCACCTCCTCACAACTCAAGCACATCTCACCAATAACTATGTATGTAGTTACTAACCTATCTTGTATGACACCGACTCCAAAAATTGAGAATAATTGTAACTAGAATTAGATTAATAATTTAGATTGTATAAAAATACGCAATTATTTTTTCATATCTGTTGTTTTCAAATAGTGTTTTTTGTGTCGGTTGCATTTTTTTGTTATTTTTTTTTAATTTTAACTTTTAGTCAGTTTGAAGTACACTTACTAACAATTTGTCTAAATATGTGTAGATAACGTAAGCGCTTTGCAATTTAATTACAGACAGAAATTTTACCACACTGCGCGATATTGAGTGATTCGTAAATTTATCATCCACTTTGCTATACGTATGTGTAGCAAATTTAAGACTTATGATTTTCGCATGGATGAATTCTATGTCAGATCTGAACTAAATTACAATTACCACACGGGAAGCACCAGCTTTCAAATAAAAAAAGAATTATCAAAATCGGCTAACACAGTCGAAAGTTTTGAGGTAACAAACATAAAAAAAAATGGAAAATCCCTATGAATTGATTTAATACCGTACTTTGTGAGTAATGTACTCACAAAGTACGGTACGGTATAAATTTATACTATAGATTATAATAATTTAAAAGAGCAAAAACTAATCTCCCTCAGTACTTAATTCATTACTAACCAAAGGTCGTGATGATATGGATCATGTTTTCGTTGAACAACAGTTTTTTGTTTAAATGCAATGAAGACAGTATAATTTCAAAACAAAAGCCGTTATTTGTTAATATTTCAGCTAATTGTATGGCCATACAATGTAAACCAATATAACTCAACCTAATTGTTATAACTTTAACAATATGAAGATCATAAATTCTCGCAGCGGCGATTCATGAAAACGAGAATTTCATTGAATACAACGACAATTGGTGACGTAATAGTCGAATTCAAATTCAAATATTTTTATTCAAAATAGGATGTGACATCACTTATTGAAAGTCAAACCACCCATTCCAAAATGACTGCCTCAGGCCTGAGAAGAATGGGCGCAACAAACTCAACGGGCTTTTTCCCCAATCTGTGGTATCACTAAGAAAGTCATTTATGTTATAGTAACCTTTACCACACAAACGTTTTTTAACAATTCTTTTGAATAACGTAATACTTTTGTTTTGACCATTTTCTGGGATCTTGTTGTAAAAGCATTTTGTGGCGATTAATAAGCAAACACTATAAATAATGATAATAATAATAATAATAATAATAATAATAATAATAATAATAATAATAATAATAATAATAATAATAATAATAATAATAATAATAATAATAATAATAATAATAATAATAATAATAATAATAATAATAATAATAATAATAATAATAATAATAATAATAATAATAATAATAATAATAATAATAATAATAATAATAATAATAATAATAATAATAATAATAATAATAATAATAATAATAATAATAATAATAATAATAATAATAATAATAATAATAATAATAATAATAATAATAATAATAATAATAATAATAATAATAATAATAATAATAATAATAATAATAATAATAATAATAATAATAATAATAATAATAATAATAATAATAATAATAATAATAATAATAATAATAATAATAATAATAATAATAATAATAATAATAATAATAATAATAATAATAATAATAATAATAATAATAATAATAATAATAATAATAATAATAATAATAATAATAATAATAATAATAATAATAATAATAATAATAATAATAATAATAATAATAATAATAATAATAATAATAATAATAATAATAATAATAATAATAATAATAATAATAATAATAATAATAATAATAATAATAATAATAATAATAATAATAATAATAATAATAATAATAATAATAATAATAATAATAATAATAATAATAATAATAATAATAATAATAATAATAATAATAATAATAATAATAATAATAATAATAATAATAATAATAATAATAATAATAATAATAATAATAATAATAATAATAATAATAATAATAATAATAATAATAATAATAATAATAATAATAATAATAATAATAATAATAATAATAATAATAATAATAATAATAATAATAATAATAATAATAATAATAATAATAATAATAATAATAATAATAATAATAATAATAATAATAATAATAATAATAATAATAATAATAATAATAATAATAATAATAATAATAATAATAATAATAATAATAATAATAATAATAATAATAATAATAATAATAATAATAATAATTAGAACTACATAATACCAAACAATTGAGCGAAGGTTTGAGTATGAGCTTGTGTCTTGGATTATTCGCGTTAATAATGATACTACTACGAGTAAATAACTATTATGAAAAAATTAAATTAATTAATATATTACCGTCGCATCTCACTACTTTATAATACGTGGGGCACTCAGAAAGTTTTTAGAAACTAAAAAATCACATTATATTAAAAAAATAATTCTATAAAATCTTTTCAAAGTACTCTCCACCAGCTTCTACACAAAGTCTCATGCGCTTAGCCAGTTTTCGAAGCACTTTTTCCAGTTTGCCGCGGACACCTCTTCTATGGCCTTCTCGAACACTGTTATAGCGCATCTTCCGGTGATGAAAACTGGTCCACTCCCAGTTGATTTTAGGGAATAAATATGATAAATGAAGTTATACGGTGCTAGTTCATGTAAGAAGGGTGACCAGTGGACTTTGACCGGTATGGTGTTTTTGTCCCTTCGGATGCGTTGGTGAAGCAATAGCCCGTGGAGCCCGCTATTCGGGAATTAAATGAAGTCACATGGTGCTAGTTCATGACTGTAAGAAGGGTGACCCGTGAACACTGACAGGTATTGTGTCCTTTGTCCCTTCGGGTGCGTTGGTGAAGCAATAGCCCGTGGAGCCCGGTATCAGGTCGCCTGTCGCTCATAGCAGTGAAAAATTCTCTATAGCATTTGGTAGTATACCGTTTGGCGTTAATGAGGCTATAGCCGATGTATATTTTGTGTCGATTCCATTTATGAAACTAGTTTCATAGTGGAATCTGTACTTTAGAACTTAATGGCTGTCACATTGAAGAAACTGTCTATTAATATTTTACCTGCGCTTCTCGATCTTTTCACTTTGGAAGGCGTTGCTTCGTTTTGAAATAGCCAAACTGTCACTGACGCTTCGAGTCGGGATCGCATTCATAAATCCAGGATTTGTCACCTGTTACAGTGTCGTAGACACATCGAGACAAGTCTGCTTAAAATTTATCATTTCACCGCACCATTAGAAGGTGCTGGTGTAGAATTTTGTGATCCAATCTTCCCGATCCAATCTGCAATATATCCTGAATTTCTTCGTATGTAATTCCTTCGTAATAAATTTAATTTTTCACTACTAGCGCATTCCTCGGTAACAGCCCTCAACAATGAGGGTTACCGAGGGTTTATTCGTATATAAACGACCGCGCTTAAATTCGATATGCCAACGGTAGATGGTTGCTTAACAGAAGGGCCGTCATCCATAGACGCTATTTGAAGTCGATCAAATGACTCGTCTGGTTTAAGGCTACATTTGAAATTTTATTGAATAATTATACAAATGATTTAAGTTTTCTTTAGTGTTAATTCCGTCAATATTTGTTTTTAAAACAATTCAACACGTGTTTCGCCTCTACACGAGGCATCCTCAGGACGTGTTGTCTCGCCAAAATCTGGCACGAGACTCTACTTTACACATTTGAAATCATAAAAAACATCGCAGAAAATGTCCCGACCCAGATCCATTTTTGAATGAGAGATGATAATTCAATTTAGCTATCAAAACACTTTCACTTGTAAATTATTAATCAATTTTTTGTAATAATTACAATTAGCCCCAGGGCTTCATAGAAAAAACTTTGTTTCCCAAAAATTTTACATTTCTTTAAATTTTCTTGAAATTGAATCATAAAATCAACCTAATAATGGACTAGTAAATCTTTCTAAGATGTATTTAAAACAGAGTTCCAGAAAATACACAAAAATTTAAATGAATTATTATAAAACGGAGTGGTAAAAATTAATATAACTTATATGACTTCCTAAATGATGCAACATTTTGGTGTGACCGCATCCGGTTATTTAATAAAAAAAAATATTGTAATGCAATTTAAAAAAGGGGCCCCCTTAGTTTTGTGTTCATTCTTCTCAGGTCTTTAGGCATACTTTGGAATGAATGGTAGATTTTCACGTCGAATACGTAATTTATAAAATCCTACTTTGAAAGTATTTGAATTAGAATTATTTATCGATGATTCTGATGCTACAAGCAGCGTTAGCTAGCGTTCTGGCTGGCTATTTTACTATACTTCGAAAAATGAAGAAAGAAATGCTGTTATTGTCAATCACTACATATTATAAAACAAAGTCCTCCCGTCTGTCTGTCTGTTCACGATAAACTCAAAAACTACAGCACCGATTTTCATACTGTTTTCACCAATGTAAAGCGTGGTTCTCGAGGAAGGATTTAGTATATAATTTGTTAAGGTTTTGTATACATCTTTGTATATAGTAACAAAATGCGTTGAACGTATCGAAAAAAGTAAGTCGTCTGGGAGCTTTCAACAAAAACGCTGTCTAAACCCTTTTAGATATACCAAAATAATGTATTGTGGAATTTGCGTATCCTAAATAGGTCTACAGAAAAGTCCCCGATGGCATATGATTATCTATAAAGGATAACATACTATATCCATTTTAATCAATGATATGTTGGACACCTCCAACATTCATTGCTATGCAGACGACAGCACTGGTGATGCCGTATACACGGGCCATGCAGGTCTCTCTCGGGAAATCGACGACCAGTGCCGGGAGAAACTTGTGTCTTCTATCGAGTCCTCTCTTGAGAAGGTCGCGGAATGGGGTAAATTGAACCTTGTCCAATTTAACCCCTAGAAGACTCAAGTTTGCGCGTTTACCACTAAAAAACCCCATTTGTCGTATCTTCTCTATCCGCTCTTCGACAACACTTCCCTTAAAGCCTCGTATAGTATCGGAATACTGGGTCTCGAAATCTCGATCGATTGCCTATTTCGTGGCTATCTGGAGGGCAAAGCCAAATTGGCTTCAAAGAAACTGGGCTTCATTAATAGAGCACGGCAATACTTCAAGCCGGCCCACATTCAAGCGCTGTACAAAGCGCAGGTCCGGCTACACATGGAGCATTGCTGTCATCTCTGGTCAGGCGCACCCCAGTATCAGCTCGCCACAAGTTAGGATATCATCCCCACCATCTGGATGTGTGGCGGTCCTCCATAGTGCGGTTTTCAAGGAGCTTTTTTCCATTTACTACAAAGCTGTGGAATGAACTTCCTTGTGCGGTGTTTCCGGGACGATACGACATGGGTACCTTCAAAAAAAGCGCGTACACCTTCCTTAAAGGCCGGCAACGCTCCTGTGATTCCTCTGGTGATGCAAGAGATTTCGGGCGGCGGTGATCACTTAACAACAGGTGACCCGTACGCTCGTTTGTCCTCCTATTCCATAAGACAAACTTTTAAAATTGCCAATTAAAACCTCTTTACACAAATACGATATGAATCCTTATCATTTTATTACTAGATATTAAAAACCATTCAGAAATACCTTTTAACTTTAATTATTCATTTCCGATGACTTTAGAGTACATTATTCCCGAATACTTACATCATTTTTTTTTGACAGAACAGCGTCTGTCGGGTCAGCTAGTAATAAATTGAATGTTTGATTCATTGTACATGTTTATGAATTGTTGCAGCAAGATGTTATCAAGTACACGCCGCGTAGATCCGGCATCACACTGCACAACGCCATCTGAACCCGGGGCTCCCCACCTGGTGCCGGTCAAGGTTGGCTGTCTCCACATCAATCTAGCTACTGAGTAAGTCTACAATTAAAACATTATTAAAAAAAATCAAATTCCAAATTTCTATATTTGATATTAAAATATATATACAAAATTACCTAAATCTACGTATTAAAGCAATTTACAATTAAGCCTTATATATGTACGTATCAGAAAACTTATTTCTACAACCCTATCTACGTGTTGGGGGATAAAACTTTACTATTCTTAAAAACTAATACATGAGGTTTGTGGGGGGGGGGGGGGAATCCAGGAAACTGGGAAAAACCTGGCTATTTGCTATGTTAAAACATTATTCAAATTCAAATATTATTAATCAAAATTGGAAATAAATTCAATCACAATTTTTTTTTATATAATCTTAAGAAACCTAAATCCAGTGTCCTGATGTTTGTTTTTAGTGAACTCTTAAACTAATGAACGGATTCTAATGGGGTTTACTTCATGGAGTGGAGTTTAACTTCGACTTGAGAGATAGGATATTTTTTATTTCGATTCGGGATCCATAATTATTTTTATTTCCAATATTTGTTTTGTACGAACATATTTTTTATGAGATAATTTATTGACGCACGGTTTGACAGTTCTGCTATGAAACAATTTCATCGTAACAACAGGGAGCATAATATACGAAATAAATCATAATGTTATAAAATTTTTATGACAAATTCAGAAAATTCTTTTTTTTATTTATTATGTACAGAACAACGTCTGTCGGATCAGCTAATATAATATACTTATAATATAATAATTTTTTAATCTATTTTACAATTTAAATATTCTGATGCTCGCTCCGTTCCGAATCTGTGGTATCATTAATAAAGTCATTTATATTATAAAATTAACCTTTACCACATAAGCGTTATTTTAAAACTCATTTGTATTTCGTAATTCATTTGCTTTGAACATTTTCTGGGACTCATTTGTATTTCGTAATTCATTTGCTTTGAACATTTTCTGGGAACATAGTGACTGCCAGCAGCGGAAACAGCAGTTTGTGTGTGTATTATTTGAAAAGTATAATAAAAAATAAAATGCCCAAAGCTACTATTCAACGTGGACGAAGTCGCGGGTAAAAACTAGCTAATAATAAATTTTTATAAGATAAAGTGTCAAAATGAGCAGGACGCTCATTTGATGGTAAGATACGCCCTGCCCATCAGAATGCAGTGATGCTGTTTATTTGATTGAACCTAAAAATAATCTCATCCTAATTGCGCTCGCTACTTTGAGGCATAAGATCATTACCCCAATAATTTCAATAGATACGGCGTCCTTTAAACCAAAACACCCTAACGTTTGCACATTACTATTTTACTGCAGTAAAAAGTGCAGACAGGTGAATTTTTTTTTTCATTTCTCATACTCGGAAAGTAATGTTGTCTTGATCTGATTATTGGGTGGAAAATGCTGCTTCCCTCCATAGAGAGGGAAAAACTCATACAAATTACTTTCCACCTAAGGGCCGGAATGAACTTCAAAAATAGAACTGCTTTCAGCTGGGAAGAGTTTTATGTAAAAAAAACTAATTAAAAAAAAAGCTGCGGCCATGTGAATTTCTAAACAGCCAGTGTGAACTTAGCGCAAACTTCTTTGAGCGGAATAAGCCGCAACAATTACGCGGAGAGTTCCATATTTAAAATTTAAAAAGTCGTCATAAATTGTCCTAATTTGACAATTAATTTTAAAAAGGTACTACTAATATTATGATTTAATATCAATAAATAGTTTAGACAAACAACTAGTTTTATTTTCCTCATATTCGAAATGAAAAGTAAAGTGCTTAACACGGGTAAAATAATCAATTCCTACTCGGACTATAGCCGCCCTTGCTGCGCTCGGTCGTCTAAATACCTCGGGAATTGATTCTTTCGACCCTAGGTTAACAATCACACAGTCCTATTGAAAAGTTAGTATTTCATTTTCATATACTACAATATCGTTGAACCACTACATATTATAAAACAATATCCACGGCCACATCTGTCAGTCTGTCAGTTCGCGATAAATTGTTGTAGTTGCTGGTTTCACCAATATATAACCTAGTTATCGAGGAAGGATTTAATATATAATTTGTTAAGTTGCTGTATACAAATTTTTATAAATAAATTTTTTGGAGGTGTCGTTAAAAATAATCTGTCCGGGAGCTTTCAACGAAAACGTTTTTGTGATATGACATAATAATGTAAGGTGGAATTGTGTATTTATATTAAAGGTCTACAGAAAAGTCCGCCATGGCTTATGTCTATATCTTAAAGGTAACGTACTATATCTATTGTTTCATTTAAAAAAAAAATAATAATAATAACACATTTGAATTACACGTCTGTCGGGTCGACTAGATTTAATATAATTCGGGAAGGATAACCCTGAGTTATTTATTTGACGGCGCTTTTGGTTACTTGAGTGACATCACGGATTATAGTGAGATAATCGCTGCCATAATTTCACCGTGCCATATAATTTAGAACTATGCCAATGGGATCTTCAAATTCATATTCAAATTCAAAAACACTTTATTCATGTAAGTCACGGAAATGACACTTATGAATGTCAAAAAGAAATAAAAATATTGTTTCTTATTGAATTTACCGCTACTTCGTAAAGGGTTGAGCAAGTAGCAAGAAACTCATTGCCACTCTTTTATGTCAAGATGTACATTTTAATTGTTTTACAAATCATTTCAATTACAATATATGCAAAGTGACGCAACAAAAATACTCAAATGTCAAAAACTGAAAAGCTTACACAAGTAAGTCAAAAAAAGAAAACAAAAGTAAATTAATACTTATAAACACAAGAGTTATTGAGTATAGTAGATGCATCAATCCACACATACCGTAAATAAATAGAGGGATTATGTGAGCATTTCATAAAATAAAATATATAATAACTTTAACTTTAAAGGAAATAATAATATAATAATAATAAAAAACACATCAAGCAGACCTCCCGGTAACAAGATCATCCAGCCACCTTCACTTGACTATCCCACAGAATAACAATATTATATTCCTTACAGTAGTGGAACACTTTGAGGGGAGGTGCAACTGGCCTTGAAGGTTCACACGCAAATATGCAAGGGTTGTCACTTAATTTGAAAGAGAATTACCTATTAACTTGTTCTATAAGATCTTAGGGCGCAGATACTTAATAAATCATGTATTTAATTTAATAAATTATCGACAAAACACCCCGACAAACTGAAAATAGAAAACTTCTATTTCTAACACTTGGTTCCAAAGAGTTTGTATCTCATTTCTAATATTAATTGAACGCCTCTAGTATTGATTTTTTTATGACAATAAGGGACGAGACGCGCAGCACGTGCCGCTCAGGATTCTATGCGGCACTACAACTGCGCTCGTCACCTTGAGACATAAGATGCCAAGTCTCATTTGCCCAGTAATTTCAGTAGCTATTGCGCCCATCAGATGAAAACTCAGTAATGCTTACATTACTGCTTCACAACAGAAATAGGCGCTGTTGTGGTACCCATAATCTAGCCGGCATCCGGTGTAAAGGAGATAAATTTTCTTTAAACTTATTTATTCAGTTTAGGTGATTTAGATTATTTAACTAAATAACACTCTTTATATAAAAATAATAAAATAAAAATACTTAAATATAATATCTATTAAAATATTATAATAACTTACAAATTTTATATATCGCGAAGATCGCAGTCGGCAGGCAAGGTGCCCATGTGCTGGCAGCGTTACCTCTTGTATGGCCAAACTTATCCACTGACAGCAGTACGGAACAGACATTGGGTCACCTGTCATTTCGGTTAGGCGCCTGGATAACTCTGTTTAGAGTTTTTGTGCCGATGAACCCCAGGGAGCTATCATCTCAACCCCAAAGGGAAAAATGTATCCATCTCCGATTGATGCATATTTCCTCCGCTTTAGATTTTCAGCAATTTCCTCCGCTGCACCTGCCACCCTAGATGAATGTTCAATATGAGAGGGCGCCAGCGTGTCCACACAAATCATTAAAGTTAATTTTATCCTTATCAAAGTGAACCTTGTTGTTCGCGGGTATCTAAAAAGGCAATTTCTTTAAAAGGTGTAACTAAGTGAAACGTGTGCACAAATCATCTTATTCTGTGCTTAAAGTGGCACTCATCAACAAACGAAAATATCCTCAAAGTTTTCGCGTTTAGAAACCTCATATTACTATTATTATTACTCATAACTTATTGCTCCCGGGTTCGAATCCCGGTAGGTGCAACCATTTATATGATGAATATGAATGTTTGTTTCTGAGTCATGGATGTTTATTTGTATTTATGTATGTTTAAGTAAGTATATTGTATTAAATATATCGTTGTCTTGCACCCCATAGTACGGTCTATTCACCAGTGGGAGGCTCCTTTGCACAGGATGCCGGCTAGATTATGGGTACCAAAAAGGCGCCTATTTCTGCCGTGAAGCAGTAATGTGTAAGCATTACTGTGTTTCGGTCTGAAGGGCGCCGTAGCTAGTGAAATTACTGGGAAAATGATACTTAACATCTTGTGCCTCAAGGTGACGAGCGCAGTTGTAGTGCCATCCAGAAGTATTGGGGTTTTTCAAGAATCCTGAGCGGCACTGCATTGTAATGAGCAGGGCGTATCAATTACCATCAGCTGAACGTCCTGGTCGTCTTGTCCTTTATTTTCATAAAAATAAGGCTACCTATGCCTAGTTTGGGACAAGATAATTTGTGTAAGAGTGTGTCAATATTATTATTATTATTTATATGAGTCCGTAGCTCAACCTTTTATCTATAGATTAAATATAAATGATATAACAGGAGCGTGCTTCATATAAATATAAAATGCTTCGTAAATGTTAATACACCACGTTGTTGGGACATGTTATTTCCTTTATTGTAAACGAATACATTGCGTTTAGTTCGAGCTGAAATGAACACGTCTGGTTCCAATGCTTGTTTATAGTTGATAATTTACATTTATTTTAAAAGTAATTTTTTGCATCTAGGTATGCAATAAAATAATAAACACCGCTGCGCTAAAGTGAAACTGGACTTGGCATGTATGTCCGATGGGCATAAGTCGTCACGCCTCAATACGGGCAAAGACGTCGAGGCAGACCCCAAAAACGATGGAGTGACGATCCGGATGCTTATAAGAAGACTTAGTCGAAGTTGGCACAGGACTGAGATAAGTGGAGTAAAACAGGGGCTCCGATAGGCTATTATAAATAAATAAACCAAGGTAAAATTCGGGCATGGCACCGTGATTAAGGCCTTTTCACCTTGGACATTCACAAAGCGAGCGGGCCCGATGGCATTCCCCGATAGTGCTGCGAACATGTGCTCCGGAATTGGCGCCAGTGCTTACGCGTTTTTTTCGGCTCTCCTACTCATTAGGCGTAGTCCCGAATTTATGGAAGGCGGCTTTAGTGCACCCGATCCTTGAGAAAGGTGTTCGCTCGGATCCGTCCAATTACCGCCCCATTGCCATTACCTCCATTTTCTCCAAAGCAATGGAGTCGATTATCAACCGCCAGCTCTTGGAATACCTAGGGGACCACCAGCTGATCAGCGACCGCCAGTAGGGTTTCTGTCAGGATCGCTCAACTGGTGATCTTCTTGCATATCTCACCCATAAAATGGGCGCAAGCGGTTGAGTTGAAGGTAGAGGCGTTGGCTATGAGTTTGGACATAGCAAAGGCCTTCGATCGGGTGTGGCATAAAGCGCTTATTGCTAACTGCCACCCTATGGGCTTCCCGAGAAGTTGTGCAAATGGGTCACTAGCTTCTTGGCCGATCGGAGCATCAAGGTTGTTATCAACGGTACGTGCTCCGAATTAAAAGCCATAATCACTGGTGTCCTGCAAGGCTGCATGCTATCCCCTACACTGTTTCTTCTGCATATGAATGATATGCTGCAAATCGGCAGTATTCATTGCTATGCAGACGACAGCACAGGGTTGCGCATCGCAAGAACGGCCAATGGGAATTTAGTACCATGGCGTCGTTTAGCGGTAGTCAACGTGCATTTTGTGTACGCGAGTACTATCGAAACAACGATTCTGCGACCTTAGCTCAACGAAAGTTTTGCAATCATTACAAGATACGACACAAAAATCAAGCTCCATCAGGTGTGTTAATTAAATAATGGGTGCTCAAGTTTGAGAAGACGGGTTCAACAATGGATTTACCTCGATCTGGCCGGCCTAGAACGTCGAGGGACCCCGAAAACGTGGAGCGAGTAAAATCGTCTGTTCGTGACCAACCTGGACTATCAACTCGAAAGCGGTCTGCTGTCCTTAACGTGCCAAGATAATGATGTATTAAACCGCATTCTCAAGAAAGATTTAAGTCTACATTCCTATAAAATCCAAATGGTTCAGGAATTAAGGCCTCAGGACCATGCCACTAGGTTGCAGTTTGCGAACGAAATGGTAGAGCGATTCACCAGTTTTACAAACATTTTTTTCTCAACAAGGCACACTTCCACCTAAATGGGCATGTTAATAGACAAAATTGTCGTTATTGGAGTGACACTATGTCATTTTGATCAAAAACCCCTGTATTCCAGCCAACCAATCCAGTAACTCTTGACGAATTAAAGGATCGTATTCGCACAGAAATCCAAAACATCTCAACAGGAACATGTAAAGCTGTCATCGAAAATTTCCGCTCTAGATTGCAGCAATGCCAGAATAATATAGGATTGCATATGGATGATGTGATTTATAAGAAATAAATTCCCCTTTTGTTTACTATTGAAAACAATAAACAGTTTTGATCTACTATAATTAGTTTTTTTTTTAATCATCATTCCAATTATAAACGGACTTTTGGTCCACCCTGTACTTTCAAGAAGATGTGTAACGGGATGTCAATTCTTCCAAGTTCCTATCCTTCCTATCCTATTTGAGTCAATAGCAAACAGAGCGGCCTGACTAGGTGTGTGGAATAAATACAATTGTCGACGTAGCCTTTACTCAGGATGGTTTCTGCACATTCTATTATAGCGTAAACATTATACCTCGGACTGGAAGATCAAGGCAAGGTTTCCCAAATTCATAGATTTTCCAAATCTGTGGCATGTAGATTCCAAACGTATCCAGACACGGATTCATCGGTTTACAGCTTGTATTTAGCATCGATATTTAGATCCTACTCGAAAGCATTGACTCGACCCATCTGACTGTAGTAGAGTCGACCATTTTAATAGCTAATGCCTCAACTAAAGTCCTTATTGGTGTTTTTTCAAGAGCTCCTTTAATATCGAGGAAGGCGCAAAGTGCAATTTGTTTGTCCTCAAGTGCCATTTCAACCCTGTCCACAAGCTATAATAGGGCAGTTTCAGTTATTATAGCTATTTCAGCCATAATAGAGCGGTTTGTAGATCTACCTCTATAAAAGGCATGATGAGTATTGTGGATGGGGTTATTGGGCAGAACCTTATCCTGATGTGTGTAAAGGTTATTATATCTAAAATATTCTTAATTCTACTATGCTTTATTCAAGAAAATATTGTTTTTATCGACATCATTATTCATTTTAAGATAAACATCGTAAAGTAAAGTAAAGATAAAATCCATTTTTAAGTCTATTTTTCCCTGGATGGTTGATAATTATAAATATTTTTCTTGCAAGTGATTTGTAAGCGTCCTATGTACGCATGTGCATAAAGGCAATAAAAAGGCATTTATTTTCTCAAAATTGATACCTTTAGAATTCTTTTTGATTTCACTTCTAACACTATCACCGCTTCGGAAACAAATGGCGCTCTGAGCAAGAAGAAGCGACGCAAGAAACTATTTTTATGTAACATAATTTTTTCTTGCACTTTTCAATAAAATATACAATATTGTACTATCATTATTATTCGCAATATCATGACACTCTCGGTTCCGTTATCGCACTCGCCTCGTCATTACCAATATAGTACACAAGTTTCATAATGTACTATTAAACTTTATTATTTCTTTTATTATTTCAGCTTTTTCATTACAATTTTTATTCTGTGTCATGTTATTTTATTGTCATTTATCGAAGATACAGGTTTTACCAGTTCAGGGGCCAATCTTTTGATATCAATGTAAAACGGTTATTTTATTTTATTTTATTACAATTTACAACAAAATCATGTGTGTAAAATATAATAAACATAGTAAATTTTGTAATTTTAGTTATTTGCAGTGAGTGTGATGAAATGTATTTGTAATTAGACGGGATTATTTACCAATTAATAAATCTTAGATACAGAAATACAAAAATACCTCACCGTATTTCGATCTAAACGTCGACGGCTTGAAATCAATCAGAGAGTAATTAACCGCGAAAATCAGTATCTTTCAGCGTAGGGTTTCCACTGCTAATTAGAACAATTTAAAATATTATTCAGTGATTTTTTTATGTAAAGTAAGTTTAAAGCTTAGCAAAAATAGCTTTTTTTATTTCGGCAACTATTAGATGCTTGTGTGCGTGGAATCTTGACACTCACACATCCTTAAAAAATTTTAACATACGCTTCGTGTTATTTTACATTGAAATTAATAAAATACAAAATACTTACTGATGATATGTAATCGCAGTGTCTTTCTTATTTCCTGGAGTATTATTTTTACAAAGTATAACTACGCAACCAGGCATTTTAATTTCAATTATTAGCAAAGTTTAACAGAATATGTGACACGTCAACGTCACACATTCGTAGGCGTAGTATTAGTTGCCGCACTTTGTAACTACGCCTGCGGTATCGACTTGGAGCGCAGCGGAGACCAATCCTTATCCTAAGATTTAAAGGTTAAATAAAAAAAGATCTATTTGACACATTGACAAACATAATTCATCAGTTATCGGGCTATTGCTGTTATATTCCGCTATTACGCAAGTTTAATCTTATTCTATACTAGCTGACCCGGCAAACGTTGTTTTGCCATATAAAGTATAATTCACGCGATAGTTTTATAAGTAATAAAATATTGCCTATATTATAGCCTGTGTACACATCAGTTTGTTCTATTGTCAATAGTTTTTGCAGCGCACGCAAAAATAGGTTTTCGATTTTACACCTTGTGTTACAAAATAGCAATTTTATTACAGATCCCTAATTTTGAAAAAAAAAACATAGCCTATAGCCTTCCTCGATAAATGGACTACCCAACACTGAAAGAATCATTCAAATCGGACCAGTAGTATCAGAGATTAGCGTGTTCAAACAAACAAACAAACACTGCAGCTTTATAATATTAGTATAGATTACCAGTAGTATGTGAAGATCCGTGTGAAAATGTAATAATAACATCGAACATTACTTATTTTGTCTATAAGTAAGTTAAATATAAAATGATGTTTTATGCACAGAAACTCTTTGTTCTAAAAAAAAAGAAAAAAAGAAAAAAAGAAGTTAAAATTAGAACATTAACGTTGTGCATCTTGTTATTTTGGAATGGTTGGGGATTAATTTCGCAAGAATTGCTTTATTCATCAGTACTTGCTTTTATGTGGTTAAATATAAATAAAAATAAATAATAAACTTTATTTCACAAAAAACAGAAGTTCACAACACTTAAACATATATGTACTATGTTTTAAAAATTAACTTATCTTAAATAAAATACAGTGTTGAATTGAAACTCTGATACCCATGATAAGATCTAACTTGTGTTATGGGTATCAGTGTTTGCGTAAATCAATTTATATTGGTTTAAGATAATAAGATTAAAATGAAGAAGCGCACATACATCTCATCTAAACAACATTTTAGTATTTACATTCATACAACCTTTTAGTACAATAGTATTTTTTAGTTTTATAAGTTACATATCTTGAGGAGATCTTCAGTTTCTGTGTATGTTTTTGATGGGAGCCATTTATTAACAACGGATTTACATGAAAATTTTGCAAGAGGATATATGTTAAATTGTTGATTTATTTTAATATAGAGATGACTTGCGATTACTTGATGATGTCGACTGGCTAGAGAAGTTCTAAAATTTGGAACTGGACAAACTCTTTGCGATTTTCTTCTTTTACTTTTATTTTTATCGTATGAGAGTGTGGTGTGTTTTCTTAATACAGAATGAAGTATAAAGAGCTGTCAGGACTCCAGATTCTTTGTAAAGCAAGCGCGTAGAGTATCTAAAAGGTTTACACGTCATTACCTTGATAACAGCTCTTTGTGCCAGAAATCTGGTCTTTGCGGCACCTCCCCATATTGAAATGCAATAGCTGATGATGGACTGGCACGGAGCAAAGTAAATTAATTTTAAGCGTATCACTATCAGCGGATGATATTATCATTTTAAATATGTATATTAATTTTCGTATACGCGAGGTGAGTTTTTCCAGGTGAAATTTCCAATTTAATTGGTTATCAATATAGGCTCCAAGATATTTGACATTATTAGACCTAGATAAAGTTGGGCAATGGCAATAATGGCAATAATCACATGTAGAAGGTAAGAAACGATTTGTGCAGGAGTGGACCCCATATAACATTCATTTATTGCGCTATCGTACACATAAATGTCAATTTATATTATACAAATGATTTAGGTTTTCTTTAGTGTTAATTCCGCCAATATTTGTTTTTAAAAACAATTCGACACGTGTTTCGCCTCTACACGAGGCATCCTCAGGACGTGTTGTCTCGCCAAAATCTGGCACGAGACTAAAGAGGCGAAACACGTGACGAATTGTTTTTAAAAACAAATATTGGCGGAATTAACACTAAAGAAAACCTAAATCATTTGTATAATTATGGATTTCCGCAAAGTAACGCCTAATTCAATAAATTTATATTATCTACATAAAAAAATTAACAATTTAGAACTAATATAATTATTTTGCATTAAAATGTTTATCTCTCAGAAAAATCAACTGTCACCCGTAATAAAAAAGCTATTGTTCTTAGGTAGTGCGGTATCTAGTTGGAGCGCAGCGAAAACCAATCCTTAATCTAAGGTTGCACAGTAGGATTAATTATTTATAGACGACAAAAACAAAAGTCACATAACATAAGATATAAAATCTCTAAGTGATAACATAAATCAAGTTTGCCAATTACGAACGATCATAAAGCACTCAATTAAAATGCAAAGAAAATGAAACAGATCAAATCAAAACTAAAATAATAAATTGTTAAGCTTTATAATAAAACGAATAGATTTTAGATTTTAATTGTGAAATATTGGAAAAAGCGACCTAAGTTTCAAATTATTTTAAAAATCCCAACCTCTAGAAGGTAGAACCTCTGGTAGAAACCAACGTAATTATAAATGACCAGAGATTAGAAGTTGTGGACACTACGCTCTTCTTGGGTATGACATTAGATAAAAAGCTTCAGTGGGGTCCACATATTGCCCAACTAGCAGATACACTCAGCTCTGCGGCATATGCCGTTAGAAAGATTAGAGAGTACACGAATGCTGCGACCGCTAGATTAGTGTACTTCAGTTATTTTCACAGCATCATGACGTACGGTATTTTACTGTAGGGTCATGCCGCTAACATTGATATAGTATTTGCTCTGCTATATATATAGCACGAACAGCTCTCTTTTGCAGACTGTCTATAACCAAGCTATAAGCTTATAGACAGTCTCTCAAAGAAAAATTAAAAGAAATAAATATTATGACTGTTCATTGTCAGTACATTTATGGAAACTTAATATACGTTGACAAAAATCGTCACCTTTTTGCTCTTAATAGTGATTTTCATTATTATAACACTAAAAATAAGGGATTGCTTGTAACTAATTCTAGTAGGCTTCATAAGATACAATAGCTTTAAGGGTAAATGTATATAATATATACGTCCATACTTTTATAATAAAGTCCCAGCCACTGTTCAGGCATTATCTATAAATAAATTTAAATGTTTTATTAAAAAATGGCTCTGTCGTAAATCCTACTACTCCACAGCTAAATATCTAAGTGATTGGACGGCCACGGACTAGATTATGATTGTCTTATAGCGATAGAACAGACTGTACAATCTTTATAATATATATTATATTTCTTGTGTGCCTGTGTATGTCACTGAACTCCTCCTAGAAAGCTGGATCGATTTTGATGATATTTTTGTGTGTTCCAGTGAATTTGAGATCGGTGTGTGTCTTCAGGTGGATTCGAGAATGGTTTAGATTCACAATTAAACTACCTATTAAACGGCTGGACCGATTTTGATGATTTTTTTGTTTGTTTCAGTGAATTTGAGATTGGTTTAGATTCTCAATTCCGTCCATATAATATAATTCTCCTACATGTGTATGTTAGTGAACTCCTCCTAACGACTGGATCGATTTTTCAAATTTAAGACGTGTGTACAGGACAACGTCTGTTGGGTCCACTAGTATTGTATATTTGTATTGCATAGAGCGCAAAAAAAGAATGCTGGGAGAATTTCTTGCGCCGCTTCTTCTCTCTCAGAGCGCCATTAGTGCAAAGGAATCAATTTTGTGAAAATAAATGCCTTTTTTAGGCCTCTCATACAATCTTGTTACTTTTTTTTAGCAACTTATCTAATATAAGTAAAGAGATATGAACTGCACTGATATTACTTGATCTTAATTAATCTTGTGGCCGCGTCATGGCATGGGTCGTGCCCTTCTCTAAGATGCTTTTGTTGGTACAAATTTTGGTACGATGTGTAGTACACACAGCCCGTTCGACAGAAAGAAAAGCTTTAGGAAAAGTAAATAATATAATATGATACGAAATGATTTTTTTTTTTCTATTATCATAAAGTAGCATTTAGAATATATCTATACCTAACAATAACTTAGATTAGTTTATTTTATTATATAATTACTTAGCTTAGATTTAGATTTATGTTATACTTAGTTGTAGGTAATTAAAACACAAATTATTCGTTTCCCTAACTATCCTTTAAACAATTCTCAATTGATTATTGCAGACTCTCAAATTCTTTATAATTTTTTTTTCACTGGTTTTTGTTTTTAACTCACTTTTAGATTTGTAATAATGTATTGATAAGGAAATTAGCATGTAGTATTTACCTTTAAATGATTTTGCATACCCTGCACATGTAATTTAAATTGTTAATTGTTTAAGAAATATTTTTATGTAAAATCGCTGGTAGACCAATAAATAAATAACTCTGCAAATTATATAGATTTCTCTGGGAATTTGAGATTGGTCAGACTTACCGCGCTCACTGACTATTAGGTATATAAATAATTAATTTCCTGATCAAAATATGAAAATATAAAGGAATAACCAATGCCAACAAATCTTGTTTTTCTCGACTTGGCGACAGAACTACAACATTTTCCCAACAACTGATAAATACCCGCAAAATATACTAGTTAGTGAGCCTAAAGAAGTGTTCACATAAAAACTTATATTTTCTGTTTACAGACATTTATTCTTATAAGATTTACTTTAGGTTTCTATGACTAAGTATGCAAAACAAACAAAGTGAACAATTACAAAAAATGACGGTTCATAAAAAATTCTCAACAAAAGAACATCAACATATTCTATCTACATTACATATTTATATTTTAATCACTATAAACTGATTATTTTAAATACGCTGAAACGTATTCTTTTGTTGTAAATAAAACGATATAAAGCAGAAATAATTGGCTTGTCAACCATTACAAAATGTCAACTCATATAAGCCTTTCACAAAGCCCGTAAAAATGGACCAAAAATACTATTTGAATCTCGACAACATATCCTTAATATTTTGCAGCAATTTCGGTAACAAAATTTAATTAAAGCCGTGTTAGCTTTGGACCTTTTTTCACCATCGAAGCCGTTCATAGCCGGTATCTATAATCATTATATTTTATTAATTAGCCAGTATTTTGTATTCTGCCAATCTTATCTATACATCTATGCATATAAATAAAATTGGAGTGTCTGTTTGTAATATTGAAATAACCGTTTTTTTGGATGGACCGATGTTGACGAGACTTTTATTGGCAGGTAGCTGATGTAAGAACTTGGGCTACGTTTATTTTAGATTTTTTATTTTTATTTTAGAAAAATAAAGTAATCTTGCAATGTCCAAGAAACGGATTAACTCTCAAAATAATTTATATGGCAAAACAACGTTTGTCGGGTCAGTTGCATAAATATAAATCCAGTGTCCTGGTGTTTGGTTTTAATGGAGCTAAACAATTGTGTTGGTATTTCTAAATAAATAATATAGGTCCATACATCTTAATATATATAAATTACGTGACACGTTGTTTGTCCGCGATGTACTCCTAAACTAATGAACGGATTTTAATGGGGATTACTTCATGGAGTGCAGTTTAGTCCAACTTGAGAGATAGTATAGTTATTATTTCGATTTGGGACCCATAATTATTTTTATTTCCAATACTTGTTTTGTATGGACATATATTCTGTGAGAGAATTTATTGACGCACGGTTTGACAGTTCTGCTGTGAAACAATTTCATTATAACAAACAGTATTTTATTGATTATGTACAGAACAGTCTGTCGGGTCAGCTAGTTAAATTATAAAAAACGCACAAATCCACCAACAGATTGTAATTTAATGAAATTTCCCTAGAAAAAATAGCTCGAGTGAAGTTCTTGTTTTTCTCGCTTTCAGAGTGTTTGCGGAGCTTATCTGATGAATAATCGACTTTTTGCTGTGCGCGTGTGTTAATTAAGCGTGCCTTAATAATAATTAACGCCTTTTCTTTGCCAAAATGACACTCCCGAGACATGAAAAAGTCGCTAATCCTGAAGATTGATAAATTGAAAGTAGATAGAATTGAAAAATGGGACAGTTTATATAAATTATTGAATTTTCATCAGTCTTTGAGGCAATTGCATTTGCGTAGAGACGTCTCTTCAGTGTGTGTCTTCTACCCCATTTATCACGGGGAGTATTCCGAAGGGCTGTTTCACCTGATTCCTGCCGATGAATTCTATCTTCGCCACAAATTAGGATATCATCCCCACCATCTGGATGTGTGGCGGTCCTCCACAGTGCGTTTTTCAAGCAGCTTTCTTCCACGTACTACAAAGCTATGAATTGAGCTTCCTTGTGCGGTGTTTCCGGGACGATACGACATGGGTACCTTCTTCGCTCCTGTGATTCTTCTAGTGTTGGAAGAGAATGTGCGCGGCAGTGATCATAATTAACACCAGGTGACTCGTACGCTCATTTGTCCTACTTTTCTATAATAAAAAATAATCCAACGTTTTTAATAAATCCCTCGTCTTAAAGACGTCTAAATTCACGTTCATAGATTCCGGTACATAACAACAGGCCATTATAATATTATTACACTAGCTGACCCGACTGACGTTGTTCTGTTCATAATAAAAAAAAAACTCTTGCGGATGGAATTTTCGAAAATCCGTTCTTAGCTGACCTCTACTCGGTGAAAAGAATATTCTTACCAAATTTCAATAATTTGGTTATTGATATAAAATAAATTATGGAAAAAAAGTGTGTATGTTTGCACGCAAGAATTTATACTTCTTTGGCCTAACAAAGCAAAAATCCTTAGATTTGATTATCTCTGTCTGTTCTACGTTTGTAGAAAGAACAATACTGTACAAATCTTGCAACGATGGTTTTGACAATTAATTATTAAATAACGAATACCGATGTACGGGCTTGAACCCTTTGCCTATCCCAATAATGGACAATGAAACCAAAAAAAAAACGAATATCGCGAACGTCAGAAAATTTTAGGAACCAACTTCACCCTGTTACTTTTGTGTTACAGTGATGCGCGCGCATCTTAAAATTTGACTCTCATAATTTTTTCATAACGCCCCTAAAGAAGAAATACTTAAGCAGGGCAGTGTTAAAAAACAAACGAATTTATTAGAAAAAAAAAACATAATACAACGGAAAATTAAAAAAAATATTGTTATTTGCTTCTGTTGTAGTTGTCTACGACAGAAAATTTAACATTTAAACCTTATTCAAATATTATTGTGAACAACATTGAGATAGAGTCTTCGCGCAAACAGATAAGTTGTGGATTCGCGAGGCGCTCTTTTCCCAACCGTTTGAAACATTTATCGTATTGAATAAATAAATTTTGAACATTGATGAGAACTTTTGTTACGAAGGTTACGTCGAAATTATGCGAGACACAGAATTCCTTGTATTCGACGGCGTAAGTGAATCTCGACCTTATTTCCCATTAATTAAGGTTGAATATAATATTACTTGGTGTATGGTAAATATCAGTTTTAACCGACTTCAAAAAGGAGGTGTTCAATTCGATCGGTATTTTTTTTATGATTACGCTGAGATTTATGATTTGATTTACGTAATCCTTCTTTAGTTCGATGAGGAATAGATTCCATTTGGTCCCATAAAATTTTACATAGTTTGGCCCAGTAGTTTTATTTTTTGAAAATTTTTTATGAACATTTTGTTTACCTGGATGATATAATTGTTTTTTGTGTTCCATTTTTTTAAGGAGTTTTCATTCAGGTTTAATAAACCTTTGTGTCAATATAATCTATATTATTATTATAAACTGACACCAAAATGTAAAAAATAACCGACATCAAAAACTGAAAAGTTTAAAATAACTTAATAAAAATTTAATTTAATACACATCTTATGCAAACCTTTACCTTTAATATTAATAAAGTACTATTATTTGTATTTGATTTCTTGATTATTGTTGATTTCGTTTTCAGAGGGACTGCAGATGAAATGAGTCAAGATAGTATTTTCATAGTTGTCATTATGAAGTTTAGCGCCATTTATTGCCTCGGAGGTGGTATTTGCTGTAGACTGATGGTTTTTGGCGAAATTTACTGACAGTGTTGTCTTCTCTTTTGGTATGTGTAGTTTCCGGTATTAATTTAGAGATTATTGGATCCAACGTGTCAGATAATTTAAGATCGACATCTCTATTGAAATTTTAGTCCTTTAAAAAGTGTTTTATTTAGTGGTGTAGCACTCGCGTTAATCAAAGGAAATACTATTTTCACTACAGTCAGCCAATCTTACTTACATCTTTAAGTATCTCTTGCATTTTCGCCATTTCAGCAAATACCTACGCTTTGAACTGAACTGAATACAATAATTTTGTATCTAGACTACAGACTTAATAAAATTTTATTTCGTCTTCGCAGAACTCCGTCGACTGATTTAATTTTTATATTGATAGTATAAGCATCCGGTTCGGTTCCACTATAAAATAAATTAGTTCTGAGTATCAAGTGTAAGATATTTTACCTACTCGATCACGTAAAAGTTAACAGCGATTTGTATGGCGTCGAAATATCGCTATCTAGTGACAGCAGAGGAAAATATCCTAGACGCCACATTAATTATGCCACACAAAAAAATATTAATTAAAACCTTTTGCGACTATAACTAATCAAATTGAAACGGCATGAATATAATAGAATTCATAAATGGAATCATGCATCATAGGCGTTTTTGGGCTATTCAGAATTGTCATAAGCCGCACTCTTTCAGTATTTGTTAGAGGAAGTGGCACTCGCGAACAAACTATTCTTATACTGCGTCAGATTATTGAGAAGGCCAGAGAATTCAATACAACCCTTTACATCTGCTTTGTGGACTTTCGCAAAGCATTTGACACGGTTATGTGGACACATCTCTGGAAGATACTTGCGGAAATGGGTGTACCACCCCATTTAATAGTTCTGTTGAGCAGGTTGTATGAGGACGGTACTGCAGTGGTGCGAGTGGATGGTACCCTTTCAAGTGAAAAAGACTGAGACCGGTGTACGACAAGGATGCATCTTATCGCCATTACTCTTTAACATCTACACAGAGTATATTATGCGCATTTTATTGGAAGATTGGAACAAAGGAATATCTGTTGGGGGACGCGTGATAAATAACCTCAGATACGCTGATGATGCTACCCTTCTCGCACAGACTAGAGAAGACATGGAAAATTTTCTAACCCGTCGAGAAAGTACCAATCTCCAATTCAGACTTGCTATTAACCGAGACAAGACGAAGATGATGATAGTAGACCGGGCCGAACAAATTTGAAACAATGTACACTACATAGCTAACTGTGAAGTGGTACAGATCTATATTTACGTTGGTTCTACTATATCATATGCTAGAGGATGTGGCGACGAGATCAGACGACAGTGCGCCATCACTAGGTCTGCAGTGGAAAGACTGGGAAAGATTTGGAGGGATAGGAGGATATCAAGAAGAGTAAAGTCAGATTGATGAAATGCCTTGTGTTTCCAAACTTTCTCTATGGAGCCGAAACTTGGTCTCTGAGACTGCAGGACCGCCGTAAATCGATGCATTAGAGATGTGGTGCTGGAGACGCCTCCTAAAGATCCCGTGGACGGCATTTTGCACCAATGTATCCATCCTCAAAGAGCTTCGTATTAAAGACAGACTATCGTCAATTGTGCAACTAAGAATACTAAAGTTCTTTGGCCACGTCTCTAGAGATGAGAACTCGATGGAGAGACTGGTATTTCAGGGCCAGGTGGAAGGCAAGAGAGCACGCGGTCGATCGCCAACCCGCTGGATAGACGCCATCACAAAGGCTACTGAGTCCACCGTGGTCCAGTGTACTCGCAACGCCTGTAACCAGCAGAAATGGAAGCACATCGCCAGGAGAGCTACCCTCAGAAAGGATATCGACCCACCGAATACCCCACCGTGTACCTTGTCAACGCAACTACGACGACTCTGACAAGAGTGTCCGACTAAGAAGAAGCACTCTTTCAATATTTAATATGGATTGTAATGGTTTTCCCCGACCCAACACAGAACAGTTTAAGGCTATCTTACCTGGTCTGTGCGTCACAATTACTATTTCGCACTACTCTTAGTATACTCGTGTACGCTAATATTTCATGTATTGAAAAATATATATTTCAGGAACAAAACTGGTACAAACATAGTAATGGATGTGACTTTTTCAGTTAGGTACACCTGTGCGAATGCCACGCTCTTCCATATCATAAAAATTTAACAGTAACAATAATCTTATATTCACAATAGTTTTAATCAATAAAAAATATATCAAAACTAGCTGACCCGACAGATGTTGTTCTGTAAATAATAAAAAACTAACTGTTTTATAGGAATTTTGCCAATAATATTTCAAAACATCAAGAATTATTTCGTATTAAATACTCCCTGATGTTATAATGAAATTGTTTCTCAGCGGAACTGTCAAACCGTGCGCACTCACTAAATTCTCTCATAGAAAATATCATGTCCATACAAAACAAATAATGAAAATAAAAATAATTATGGGTCCCAAATCGAAATAAAAACTATTCTATCTCTCCAGTTGGACCAAACTGCACTCCATGAAGTAATCCCCATTAAAATCCGTTCATTAGTTTAGGAGTACAACGCGGACAAACAACGTGACACGTAATTTATATATATTAAGATGTATGGACCTATATTATTTATTTATTTAGAAATACCAACACTTGTTTACATTGATCCGTTATATATTTATAATACTGATTAAATATAATGTTCTTAATGTAACAAATTATTAAAGGTATTTACGACATACTTTAATAATTTTCACAAAGTAAATATTAGTTTAAGAGAAAAAAAACATATATGCTAACAAGTAATAATGGTTCAATGATTTGTTATTAAATTGTTAATGGTAAATTGATTAAATGGTTAATGATTTCTTCAATGAATTGTCATATTAGACGATTAATAATTGTAAAGAATAAAATATTTGTTTTTTTTTTTTTTTTACTTTCTTATTTTATTATGTTAGACAATTAGGTAAATATAAAAGGTATTTTTTCAATGGTATAAGATTCATTTATCCATCGTTCAACCTTCCTCCTCTTGGAGAACAAACAAAAGTGCAAGCGAAGTGATCACCGCTTCCCACGGTCTCATGCATCACCGGAGGAATCACAAGAACATTGCCGGCCTTCTAAGTAGGTTATCACTGTTTTTTTTTTGAAGGAACTATTACTGCCGTGAAGCAGTAATGTGTAAAAATTATTGTGTTTCGGTCTGAAGGGCGCCGTAGCTGGTGAAATTACTGGGCAAATGAGACTTAACATCTTATGTCTCAAGGTGACCAGCGCAATTGTGGTGCCGCTCAGAATTTTTGGGTTTATCAAGAATCATCAGCATTGCAGTGAGCAGGGCGTATCAGTAACCATCAGCTTAACGTATTGCTCGTCTCGCCTTATTTTTAAAATAAATGTACTGGATTAGTGACCCCCAGTTTGTTTGAAGCTATTTTGGCTTTGTATTCCAGGTGACCAGGTGATTTGCGTTTGTAACTGATCGAAGTACTGACAGCCTGAAACATTATTACTTGGAAATCTTATAGGATGCTTCGCAAGAAGTGCTTTGTGCCTTAACTTTGATAGTAACTCATAAACTTGTAACAATGGGAGGCTTTTTGGCAAATATGTTCAAGCATTATTGTGTTTCGGTTTAAAGGGCGGTATCTAGTGAAATTACTGGACTAATGTTACTTAGCATCTTAGATCTCCAAGTGACGAGCGTATTAGATTATTAAGCTTTTTAATTAAAATAATTGTATATAGATTATTTAATAATCTTTAAGAAGTCAATAACACTGAATATAACTTTATGTAAATTATTCAAAGTTAAAAGAGTTATGCTTTGACATCTTAAAACCAAAACGTACTTATTTGTATTTTAAACCCAAAACAGCCAATAGGAGCTTGTTCCTAATTGTCTGTTCGGCTAGGATTGCCAACCTAAGTCTACTTCCGGCTTCGGTGTCAGCCAAGGTAGGTTTGTAACTACATGCATCATTGTCTTGCAACCCATAACACAGGCTTTATGCATAATTTCGGGCAAGATAATTTGTGTAAAAAGTGTATCAATATTATTATATTATTATTATGCATAGGTGAGATGTGCTTGAGTTGCACCCGCGACGTGAAGAGGCGAGAGGTGAGAGACAGGCCGCCGCAGAAGAACACCGATTAAAACAAAAACAACAATAATCGTAACTAGAATTAAATTAATTAATTAGATTGTATAAAACTCGAAATTATTTTATACTTTTTAGTGCACATTATATCTATTGCTGAGGAATAGTGTTTTTGAAGTCAGCTGGTTCTACAATGCTCGTCTACAACACTGGGCAGAATTATTGAAAAAAAAATTAACAAAAAAAAACCGACTTCAAAAACACTATTCCAAAACAATAGATATAATATGTACTAAAAAGTATAAAAATAATTGCGTATTTTTATAAAATCTAATAAATTAATCTAATTCTAGTTACGATTATTGTTATATTTGGAATCGGTGTCCTTCCGCCGCGATCCGCTCTCGCCTCTCGCCTCCTCACGACTCAAGCACATCTCACCTATAACTATGTATGTAGTTACAAACCTATCTTGGATGACACCGACTCCAAAAGTAACAATAATGTAATAGTGTCTTTGAAGTCGTTTTTTTTTGTTAATTTATTTTTATTTTTTGATTTTTTGTGAATATGAAGTAGCACAAGTACACTAACAAACAATTTGTCTAAATATGTAAAGATATACAAAATTTTTCAATGCAGCCATGAAGGTAAGTGCTTTGCAATTTGATTACAGACCGAAATTCTGTCACAGTAAGTCGTTCAGGAGTCCTATTGATCAACATATTCGACTACGACAATTACTTGACCATAACTATGTTATGGTAGATGACTTAATATCCGGATAGCATAAAAAGATTCGGCCGAGTATCGTTAATATGCTCCTAAGAATTGACGAGTTCCGTTACTTTGCCATGGATTCCTTAATCAGAACCTAACCAAACTCTCACCAAACTATCTTTGAAGTATATCCTTTCCAATAAAAAAAATAACCATTGAAATCGGATGGCGCGATATTGAGTTATTCGTAATTTTTTCATCCACTTAAGCCTTAAATTTGCTATAAGTATGGTTTTCTCATGGATGCCAAATTACATGGGACCACACGTGAAGCACAAGCTTTCAAATAAAAAAGAATTATCAAAATCAGTTCACCGAGTCGAAAGTTTTGAGGTAACAAACATAAAAAAAAAACATACCGACGAATTGAGAACCTCCTCCTTTTTTGAAGTCGGTTAAAAACTTACTAAAGTTTGTTGAATGATTTATCCATTGTTGAAAATCCATCGATTCAGTTCTTGGTAATATAACAGTTTTAAAAGTCATATAATAAAGGATAATATATGTGTCACTAAAGCGTTCATTAAAAATCTTGTTCATAATACGCTCTCAATAGACTCAAATTGTTTACAATGCTTTTAATGCCGCATTAATTATTTACCTTACAGAAGATATCAAATTCTTTTTCAACTTAAAACGCTTAAATACATGTAATTCATAATTTATTTACAGTTAACGAGCCTACCCGATAGACGTTGTTCTGTATATAATAAATAAAATACTATTTTTTATTAGTTTGTAAATTATATTTTATAACATCAAGAATTATTTCGTAAAATATGCTTCCAAAATGAGCACAGCTCATTGTTTCACAGCAGAACTGTCAAACCGTGTGTTAAGATTATGGGCACAACAACGGCGCCTATTTCTGCCGCGATGCAGTAATGTGTAAACATTACTGTGTTTCGGTCAGAAGGGCACCGTAGCTTGTGAAATTACTGGGCAAATGAGACTTAACATCTTATGTCTCAAGGTGACGCGCGCAATTGTAGTGCCGCTCAGAATTTTTTGGTTTTTCAAGAATCCTGAGCGGCACGGCATTGTTATGGGTAGGGCGTATCAATTACCATCAGATCACCAGAGAAAAATCTCTTAGAAAATATGTCCATACAAAATAAAAATTGGAAATAAAAATCGAAATAAAACTATTCTATCGCTCAAGTTGGACTAAACTGCACTCCATGACGTAATCCCCATTAAAATCTGTTCATGAGTTTAGGAGTTTATTGGAAACAAACATAAGGACACTGGATTTATATACGAGTATATTAAGATGTAAAAGTCCAGGCAAAGTTTACGTTATATATAATTCCGTTATGTTTTTCTTTTACATCCCAATTTGACTTCATGAGAAATCTGAAAATGAGAAGTTTTTAAGACAAGAGATTATTCGATATTTTTCTGGTTGTATTTTTTTAATATAGCCTATAATAATACTTTGCCCCAGTATCTTCTTCTCCAGATGATATTGAGGCCTGAGAGATGTCTTAAAATATGGAGAGCTTCATACAAATATGAAATAAAAATTATTTAACACCAAAAGAAAGATGCGGACTCGAACCCAAGACCTGTCGCGTTCCATGCGAGTGCTCTTCCAACTGAGCTAACCGTTCGAGTGACGTATCGTCATAAAATCTTGTATGCTTTGTTCAACTCTGAATGAAGCCACAACCTGAGAGTTGAACAAAGCACACAAGATTTTATGAATCCTAGAAGTAAGGTTTATCACTTTAAAAACATTTTGAATTCTATATTCTTAGGGCTTTATTTCAGAACATGACAAAAAAACTCGTAATCTGTCAGTACGAGACGAATGATGATGAAAGAAGTGTGTTGTATGCTTAGATTATGGATTGGTCTCCGCTGTGCTCCAACTAGATACCGCAGGCGTATTCGCAAACTGCAGCAACTTTTACTTCGCCCAAATGGACGTCTCGAACAATGTGTGATATTGACGTGCCACATGTTCTGTTAAGCTTTGCTTATAATTGAAGCTAATCTGACTGATTGCGAAGTAAAACTTTGTAGAAATAATACTACAAGAAATAAGAAAGACACTGGGATCACATATCATCATTAATTATTTAATATTTTATTATTTTCAATGTAAGCTAACATGATGCGTATGTTACAATATTTGAAAGATGCCATTGAGTGTCAAGATGCCACGCACACAAGTATCGAATAGTTGCCGTGATAAAAAAGCTATTGTTCTTAGGTAGTGCGGTATCTAGTTGGAGCACAGCCGAGCCCGATCCTTAATCTAAGATTCTATGTAAAATAGTCAGACATTTAGTCATCAGAAATTATACAAATTATACATCAGAAATAATACAAAATTATACAAATGTTTTGGACATAATCTCGTAAATAAAAAAACTCAAATGGAAATGGGTAGGGCACGTAATAAGAGGGCAAGACATATAGAACGAAATTGTCACAATAGAACGTATAAGGAAAAGCAGCAGATCAATAAAAGATGGAATAATGACATGATAAGTGGCACGAGTAATGCGCCTTTACCGTCTGGCAAACAAATAAGCGAAAAAGGAAATATATGAATTTGTAGATTATAATATTGACACACTTTAACACAACTTATCTAGCCCCAAACTAGGCATAGTCTATGCTGTGAGTACAAGATTACAATGTATACAATATACTTACTTAAACATACATAAATAGTTATAAACATCCGTATTCATCATGTAAATATTTGCACCTATCGGAATTAGAACCCGGGACAGTAGACAGGATCACAACAAGGCTATAACCTATATTAGGATATGGTACTGCTTACATGAGTATAGGGCTATTATTATTACTGTCATGGTCATTAATTACTACGAACCAGTGGGAGGCTCCTTTGCACAGGATGCCGGCAAGATTATGGGTACCACAATGGCGCCTATTTCTGCCGTGCATTATTGTTTTAGCATTATTGAGTTTTTGTCTGAAGGGCGGCGTAGCTAGTAAAATTACTGGGCAAGTGAGACTTAACATCTTTTCTCAAGGTGACGAGCGCAAATGTAGTGCCGCTCAGAATTTTTGGGTTTTTCAAGAATCCTGAGCGGCACTACATTGTAATAGGCAGGACATATGAATTACCATCTGTTCAACGTCCTGCTCGTCTCGTACCTTATAATATATATTTTACTACCAAGAATTTATCTCATTTTTATAATAATACATGAATTACAATTTTTATTCAATTTTCTCGACAAGTTAGTTAGTTTATTCTCAAGGTGACTTTTTCGAGACGTCTACATGCATTCTCTTTCAAAGTGTACCGTAAAGTGAAACTACATCCAATATCATTAACTCTTGTGCATCTGTGCCATTTCAGCAAATTTCTACCTTTTCCAATTGCAAAATACGGTGTTTTATTTATGTGCTAAAATAGCTCCTTCATAAACATAACATTTAAAACAAAAGTAGTTTGACCAATATTTCTTTATTTTTATACGCTTTATATTAGTTTCACCTGTATGTTTGTATGTATGTTTGTAACCGACTTCTTTGGGCGCGATTTTGACCCACTTTAAACGGCTAGATTTCGTTCAAACTTTGTAGATTAACTATCGAGGACCGATGACATTACACTAATTTGATAAAATTATTCAATTTTTCAATTTGTAAAATATGATTTTTGTTAATTTATATAATTTTCATCTATAGTCGATAAGGCAGGAATTGATGTTAAAGTACTTAATAGTTTTAAAAATACGCTTTTATAGAAATATTTAACTAAAAAATAGTTAAAAAAACTAAAAAGCACGCTTTATATAAAATTCAACTAAAAAATAGAAAATAAATTTAAATTGAAAATAGTGTAAAAAAATATATTTCGATGGCTCCTACGTAAATAATCGTATCCCACAAAACTGCAATTTTTACTTTTTTGTATTTTCTTAATGAACTAAATCAGTACTATAAACTGTGTAAATTTTAAAATCAAATAATAAAGAATAAGGCTTTTATGTTTTAGTTTTCTATCGTATGTTGTTTTTCCATGCGGCGTAACTGATTGTATTTACTCGGGCTATACTTTACGCGGGAGGAGTGTGCGGATGAGGTGAAGCGCTGCGTATCGTATGTATCACTTACCGGTTAATACGTTGAACTTGTATATACTCTAATCACAAATTTTTATTTAATTTGATGTGATAATTATTGATTGGTTTTACTAGGTTTTACTTACATTGAGAAAGTCGAATTATATGGAATATTCCCGCGCATAAAAACCCTATGATATTGCTTGTGGATCGATCTGAAATGCCTTGAATGTTTGTGACGTTGTACATAAAGCTGAAGAGGATCACTGCATTTCAAACAATAACACTGAAAACAGACTATTGAATAAGTATTTTTAACGATTTTTATGATATTTACTCGTAGATTAGAATAATACCGTTTTTAGTAATACTTATCAATCAAATCAAGTAAGACTATGGTTAGTATCACTTACGTTTATGTACGTTGTTTTTATCTTCTAAAATGATATCGTATGTAACTCAAACAATTTTTTACTTCGCTCATTATAGGAAGTTATTTATAGTATCTAATACTTACACTTTTTTACTTTATTCGCATAAGAGTGTTTAATATCGTATTTATAACTTAACATAATTTACGTTGCTTTATCTCTTATCGTAACTAGCAAAACGATAGTACACATGGGACTCTATAAAAATAATGGTGTCGTAAGTCAGATTTTCTTTTGTTTCAGACTCTCCATTTCCAACCTAGGCCGACCTTATTGAACTTATAGTCCTTTCTGAAATTTTGGGTGAAAATTTAGCACGATGTACACCACTATTATTGACGTGTCTAATTATTTATGATAATGGTTAATATGATGTTAGTCTTAATTTAGATATTAATATTTAACTTCTTCTCCTAGCTGACCTCAAGCAAATACAGCAGTGTCAGCTTAAGTCAAAAACTTAAGAGGAGAGTTTATATCCATATAGAATTTCGTCGTTAACGCACATTTCAATGTAAATTACCTTTTCCTGATTGTGAAAACAATATCATAGTCAATACCTCAACGTGTGTAAAAAGCAGTTTCTAGTGACACTTTGGAATAATGATCAACTCGTGTATACTCGTACCACTATATAAGTAAAACCAACTTATCAAGTGGGGCTTTAGAAAACGATGTATGATGATCGGAGTAAGAGCGAAAACCACCCCCGCAAAGTTATAGATGACGGTAAGAAAAGTGTTATCATTCATTAAATAACTCACTGTGTAAGAAAACACACATCAAAAATTTATTTAGATGGTGATTGAAACTTTCGAAAGTTATTCGTTATGTATAAAGAATGGCTCAATCTTGGTATTTATCTTAGTCACGCCAATAAATTTGAAATTGAGTTTCTTTATCTAAAAAAATTACTAATGTGATATATGCCATAAACACAAGCTAATAATTACCACAAATAAATAACGTGAGGTCATAATATTCATATTGCTAATAAATCATAGCACGTGCGCTAAAAATAGCAGACAAAAAAGAGGCAATATCATCTGAAGGCAAAATTATAGCAGCCCCGTTTAATTTTCAAAAAGTTGCTTGGGTTAATAAGTGTCTTTTATTATAAACGAAAGTTAGGGACTACTAATTTTACCGTATTTGATCTTGTGGGTGAAGAAAAAAAGGAGCAAACGAAGTGGCTAGTTGTTTAACGTATTTTGTAGCAAATGGTATGCAAGGTGGGGCAGTGGAGTTTTGGTTTTTCTCACACAACTGTAATGGCCAAAATTGGAACCGCATGATCGCTATTAGTGTGTTTTTGGCAAGAAAGTATAAAATATAACGATCAAACATACCTTTCAAGAGAAAGACACACTCAAGAAGGAGACAGCGTGCATTCATTAGAGAAGAATTCAAAAAATAAATGAATATATAAACTCCTTTTGGATGGTTTACATTTTTCCGGTGGGCTTAAAACAGATGAAAGACCCTAGAAGGTAAAAATAAGGGAAATAATTTACAGGGTGATACTGTTCGGTGGACCAAGATTACGAAATTGAAAATACTTGCTGGAGAACCTTATAATATTCTGTATAAATATAATTTGAATGAACAATTGAAGGAGTATATGATACTTATGAGAAAAATTAATACCCGGCGCCGACAGTAAATCAACATTTCAGTAAAGCCACTTTACAATAATGTATTTCCGATACCTCTAGCAAAAACTTATTTGATTTGTGCCTTCCAGTGAAACCTTCAACCTTTAGAAATACTTATGAAATAGATTCAGACTAAGATATTCACATTTTCTCTTAGGTTTATAGGAAATACCGATTGTTCATCATGAAACTTACACGATCTCTTTTAGTCTTGATCTTAAGATTATCCTAAGTACAAGAAATCCTTAAATTAAGTTTTCGATTATTGTGTGATAGTAAATAGGCATACTTGTGCTCTTCTATAGTTATTTTTACTACTTTTACAGACACCTACGAGCTAAATGTAACTCAATTTAACAACGATCTCATCTCTCTCTCCTATAAAATATATATAAAGTACTGTTAGTAAAAAACTTGCTTAATATAAAAATGTGACGCTAAATTGTAAGACTAGCACTCTATTGGTAGAATATTTAGTATTAACATTAAGCTTTTATACCTTATTACCATATTACCACTGTGATTAAAGAAAACTAATAGTAATTATATAAAATTTAACTAACTAACTTTAATTTGTGACAGTTACACAAAAAATATTTGTTTTATTTTTTGCCTATAATTGTTTTTATTCTAGTTATATTGATAGAAAATGAAATGATCGAAAGTTATTTTTGGTCATTAATTATTATTGTATAAGAAACGTTCCCTTCAAAATAAATATTACAAAGTAAACTTGACTGCTTTTTATGAAAATAAAGGACGAGACGAGCAGTACGTTCAGCTGATGGTAATTGATACGCCCGACCCATTACTATGTAGTGCCGCTTGCAGGATTCTTGAAAAACCCAAATATTCTGAGCGGCACTACAATTGCGCCCGTCACCTTGAGACATAAGATGTTAAGTCTCATTTGCCCGGTAATATTTACACATTACTGCTTCACACCAGTAATATGCACCATTCTGGTACCCATAACTAGCTGGCATCCTGTGTAAAGGAGCCTCCCACTGTTTATTACAATCTTATTTTAACTATTGAATTATGATACCGGCTGACTAATTTTAAGTTTATTGTATTTATAAATACAATTTTTAAACCTAATCATCACTTACAATATAAAAAAAAATACTATGTACGAAGTAAATCATAGCATGTGCATGTTACTTCTAAATTTATTTAAATAAGATCATTGTAAACTACCGTAAGTTTTATATACGATATTTCAATAAAATTTCAACCAGGCGTAAAAAATCGTAAGTATGACATACAGGGTGGCGCAATAGAACGTGCATATTGCATCATCTTTTTTCGCGGGGTAGAAAGTGCGCGGGCGGAGGGAGTCTGCATCGTTGGGTAGGCGGGCTCATGGAGTTTTAGTCACTATGAGTCACTTCGACGGGAAACGTCGCGCATTTTGCGTGCGCGCATTTTACGAGAACTCTCGTTCATACATCGTTACTAGGCGTTTATATTGTTCTGAATATGGACTACGGCAAATTAGTGAAGCTCCGAGTGCTAATTTAATTAAAATATGGGTACAGCGTTTTGAAGAGACTGGTTCAACGTTTAAACCACAAGCAAAAGGTCGTCCAAGAATATCTAGAACCGACGACAATATTGAGAGAGTTATGCAGTCTGTACGAGGAGATCCACAAATGTCTACTCGCAAGAGATCGTCTGTCTTACACTTATCGAGACGAAGTTTGCAACGAATTTTAAACTTGGATCTTAAACTGCATCCTTACAAGCTGCAGTTAACACAAGAATTGAAAGAGTCTGACTTCGGAGCAAGGCTCGCATTTGCTAATGAAATGCTTAATCGATTTTCCAATTTTGACAATATCCTTTTCTCAAATGAGGCCCACTTCCATATCAATGGGTTCGTAAACCGTCAAAATTTGTCGTTACTGGAACAGTGAGAATCCCAAACTCAAGCACCAGAAACCACTGCATAGTCCTAAAGTGACAGTATGGGCAGCAATCTCTGGTAGAGGAACAAAGTCTACAGCAATAATCCGAAAAACATCGATCAGCTCAAGGAGAATATCCGTGGTGAAATTACACCAGCATTACTGAAGAAAGTTTTCAATAACTTGCGTTTGCGATCAGAGGAGTGTCGTCGTAGAGAGGGTCATCATTTAGACGATGTTATTTTTAAAAAATAAACTTCAGTTATTTCTTAATAATACCTCAGTTTTATTTTAACTATACCTTTTGTATTTATTTTTTAAGCAATATTTTAAATATGCATGTTCTATTGCGCCACCCTGTACTATTCCTTTACCATATGCATATCCAATGTAGTGTCGTAACTGCAATATTTAAAAAACTACAAATAATAAGTATTTCATTCCCACTTCAAATTGTGAATTCCTATGTTATCTATGCATATTGTAAATTTCAAAACAAAAGATATAAATTCAACGATACGATGCAAGATATCATCTTTAAAGCTCTGTCCTGAAAAGTTTGCATATCAAACATACGACTATATACGTAGGAGCCATCGATTTTATTGTAAAAAAAGCGTGGGGTGCCTTTTAAGATATTATTAAAATAATAATTCTTCTACACGCCACGCTTTTTTTTACAGTAAAATATATTTTTTTACACTATTTTCAATTTAAATTTATTTTCTTTTTTTTTAGTTGAATTTTATATAAAGCGTGCTTTTTAGTTTTTTTAACTATTATTTATTTTAACATTGGACTTAATGCAGGTTTAGATTACAGATATATATTTCGCACTCTGCATTTATAATTTACTTATTTAAATTTTATTCGTTACATGCGCCTTAGTTTCTAAACAAAATTGTAGTACTAAATAATTATCACATACACCTCGTAAGTAACAGAGGGACAGACATTCAAAAGTTTTTTTCCTCTAAGTATTCATTAATAGAATGATAACTTTTTTCCAAAAGTACCTTTTTCAAAGAGCTTATGAATTTTGGTTTCGGCTTTTAAGTGTTCTGGTAACTTATTAAAAATTTTAACTGACATTGGGTAGGGACCGGAACTGTGTAATGTTAATTTAGATTTAGTTGGCAAAAGATTATTTTTATAGCGAGGAATTATTAAGTCATATCACCATTTCGACTATCTGTATTCTGTGGTCATTTATATCTCTAATTTTACATTGCCAGTAACAAAGTTAGTTAAATTTAATGCTTTTCTACCACAAAAATACACCTTTTATATCAATATTTATTATCTACAAAACTTATAAGATAAATTTGCAAGCATAATCGTAAGTCGTAAGAAATACAATATATACGTCTTATAAAAAAATCAAGAAATAAGGGTCGAAATAATTAAAGTAGTCTGGGATTTCATTTAAGATAAGATCGACCAAAATACAACACTCAAAATTATATATTATGGCAAAAATATTATGCAAATTCCAATTGCGATCAAATTTAATGATTATTTGATAATTAGGAATAATAATAATAAATAAGAAAACCAGACTATAAAATAATAAGTTTGGTAATTTTATTGATATTCTATGTGTTGAAAACGAGGTAATAAAAGCAGTCAACTCTTTCAATTATAAGGCTGTAAGTGATGATAACTTAACAACCTAAGTAATAAATGTATAAGGTGTAGTGCTGACATAATTAACTTCATTTTTGATCAAGATCAATTCACCGGAACCCTTAAGTCATCTATTAAAAAGACTCTTAATTAAGAAGAACTTAAGAACTTATTCATCATAAAACAATAAATCTCATATCCATTCTAAAACTTTTTGAGAAAAAATTGTACAAACGACGAACCGTCTTCTTTACAAAATTCAACGAAATTACAGAGGAGAAATATTATGGCTTTCCACAAAATAAATCTACCAAAATGGCCGCATATACATGAGTTAAAAATCTAATAACAATAAAAGACCACAAAGTTAGAGTAATAGCGGTATAATCCGATATGCTGCAAGCTTTGGATTGTGCTGTGAAAATTTACTTATTAGAATTTCAAAGTCATTGTAATAAATAAATGTTTTATGGGAGTAGAGGTGTCACTTTAAAATGGTTACTATATAAAAAAGCTGTATTATAATATGGGTATAGTGAGTCGAGATTAAATTGACTGATTTAAGATAAAATTTAGTAGTAGGCTTTTAAAGCTGCGTAATTGCTAACGCTGTAACTGCGTAGAATACTATATGAATATTTCGAAAATTAATTTATTTGAAATTATTTAAAAAGTTTAGTCACAATGACACGCGTTTTAATTCCTTAAAAAATAATTTATTTAAATGTGTAACACTCGCCTTAAGCAAAGAAAATATACAACTATACAATTTACAATAAAATATGTTTCGTTGTAAAATTACTTTTAAAGTAACAAATGACAAAACAATATGTAGCTTAGCCGTGGATTGAGCCAATGAAAAAGATAACATTAGGGCAGATACATTAATTTATATAAAGTATCAGGGCAGTGTTTGAAATTAGAAATGATATAAATTTACCAATATTAAAACAGAAGAAATAAATATGTTACGAGAATTTCTCTACCAAGAGCGCTTTTTTTAATAGAGTGGGACTAAACAGCCCTAGTGTTACTTAATAGTAAATGATCACTCCAGACCGTGCTCTTAGAAAACATGAATATATACAAATGATTTAAGTTTTCTTTAGTGTTAATACCGCCAATATTTGTTTTTAAAACAATTCGACACGTGTTTCGCCTCTACGCGAGGCATCCTCAGGACGTGTTCTCTTGCCAAAATCTGGCACGAGACTGAAAACTGAGGATGCCAGTCTCGTGCCTCGTGTAGAGGCGAAACACGTGTCGAATTATTTTAAAAACAAATATTGGCGGAATTAACACTAAAGAAAACTTAAATCATTTGTATAATTATGGATTTCCGTAAAGTAACGCCTAATTCAATAAACATGAATATAAAAAAAAACACAAAACTAGCACTGGATAGAATGCGTCAAGAACCCCATCATCATCATTATAAGCCGGAAGACGTCCACTGCTGGACAAAGGCCTCCCCCAAAGATTTCCACGACGATCGGTCCTACGCTGCCCTCATCCAACGTATTCCGGCGATATTGACCTGATCGTCAAGATCATCAAGAACCCCTTGGATGCGAGAAACTATTTCCTTTTCGATTAATCTTTAATCATTCAAAATTATTAATATTTATAATGATTGTCTCAACAGAAGGGGTCGCAAGATCTTTCTTCTTCAAATGCTGATGGTATGCTTCATCCCCCATGCTGCCCTGATCCTGCAGAACTGCTCCATAATGTCGCAGCTGAGCAGCACCATGGATGCATCAATTTTTTTGAATAATAAAGTAAGTTTTAAATTGTTTTTATACTAACGTTTATTTTCTATTCGCTATCATTTTTAATAGAAATCAGTCCGCCCAATGTATCAAAAGGGCAACATGTCTTGCTCTAAGTATAAGGCCTTAATAAACTTGGTGTAAAGTTCTACCTTTTTTTTATGGAATAGGAGGAAAAACGAGTGCACGGGCCACCTGGTGTTAAGCGATCACCGCCGCCCACTTTCTCTTGCAACACCAGAGGAATCACAGTTGTGTTGCCGGCCTTTAAGGAAAGTGTACGCGCTTTTTTTGAAGGTATCTATGTCGTATCGTCCCGGAAACACCGCAAAAGGAAGATCGTTCCACAGATTTGTAGTACGTGGAAGAAAGCTCCTTGAATCGCACTGTGGAGAACTGCCACACATACAGATGGTGGGGATGATATCCTAACTTGTGGCGTGTCGTCCGAAGGTGGCATTCGGTGGCAGGAATCAGGCTAAACAGCTCTTCGGAACACTCCGTGATAAATGCGGTAGAAGACACACAATGAAGTGACGTCTCTACGCAACGCCAAGTAATCCAGTCGTTCACAGAGCACTGGATCCACGACAATTACGAGTATAGCAGCTCTGCGTTACACGTGGTCAAATGGATCGAGCTGATACTTGAGTGCGCCAGACCAGAGATGAAATACTCCATGTGTGGCCAGATAAGCGCTTTGTAGAGCGCTAGAATGAGGGCCGGCTTGAAGTATTGCCGTGCCCGTAAGTTAGTGACGCCCAGCTTCTTCGAAGCCAATTTGGCTTTGCCCTCCAGATGGCCACGGAATTAGCAATGGCTCGAGATTTCGAGACCCAGTATTCCGATACTAGGCGAGGCTTTAAGGGAAGTGTTGTCGAAGAGCGGTGATACGACAAATGGGTTTTTTTTTAGTGGTTAACGCGCAAACTTGAGTCTTCTAGGGGTTAAATTGGACAAGGTTAAATTTACCCCTTCCCGCGACCTTCTCAAGAAAGGACCCGATAGAAGACACAAGTTTCTCCCGGCACTAGTCGACGATTTCCTGAGAAAGACCTGCATGGGCCGTGTATACGGCATCACCAGTGGTGTCGTCTGCAGAGCAAGGTATGTTGGAGGTGTCCAACATATCATTGCTATGCAGAAGAAACAGCGTGGGAGATAGCTTACAGCTTTGGGGTACTCCAGCGTTCACGGGCTTCGAGTTTTAGCAATAACCGTCGACAACGACCTGTATGCTGCGCCCAGTGAGGAAGATGTAGGTCCACTTGCATAATACCTGCGTATAAACCAAGAATTTGCAAAATGCTTACAAATAGACCTTATATACATTTCCCGCGTTTTTTGCAAAGCTGCTTGACATTCGGAAAACTTCAGAATTATTATTATATTGACAGTGTTGTCAGCGATAGTCGATATTTTGCAGATTCTTGGTATATTCTCATTTCATAACATTATACCAAGATTATTTTTAAGGCCGCAAATATAGCATAAACAAGGAATACATTCTATCTCACGCCAAATTTTATGCACGTGATCACTGCTTGTGTACACATGGTGCATTGTTTGGTAAGAATGTGATGGGCTTCTCTAATTCTGATAGTCCGTGTCTTATGGGATATTGTTAAAATTTCATGACCATTATCATATTTCAACATGGGTATGAGGGTAGAGCACCACTACACCACCGCTAAAGTCCATGCTGGATGAAATGCAAAAAAAAGAAGTGAGGAACCGTTGAAGTGTCTGTTTACTATCCAGTAAAAATTTTGGCTACTATCCAGTAGCCAAAACTTTCTTCCAACTAATGCGATCGTATTATCTTCAAGGCAACTTATCTGTTTCCGAATCACCTACTTATTGGTATTGTATACAAAGTATAGCAACGTAGTTTTGACATTTATCTGATAAGTCAAACTTTCTTTGGTTCTACATATGACAGCTTAAAAAAGTCCAACATCTGTAGATTAAACTATATCTTAATATATATAAATTATGTGACATGTTGTTTGTCCGCGATGGACTCCTAAACTAATGAACAGATTTAAATGGGGATTGATGGGGATGGATTGATGGATCATGGAGTGTAGTTCAGTCCAACTTGAGAGATAGGATACTTTTTATTTAGATTTGGGACCCATAATTATTTTTATTTCTAAAATTTGTTTTGTATGGACATATTTCCTGAGAGAGAATTTATTGACGCACGGTTTGACAGTTCTGCTGTGAAATAACTTCATTATAACAACAGGGAGCATTTTTTACGAAATAATTATTGATGTTTTGAAATTTTATTGGCAAATTCCTATAAAACAGTATTTTTTTTACCATCTACAGAACAACGTCTGTCGCTTCAGCTAGTATAATATAAAAAACAGCTACTACACAGTACTTTGTTACTTTTTTTTACTAAACTTTACTTCATTTTGTTTTTAGTATTAACAAAGTAAGTAAGTAAGTATATCTTTATTTGGAACAAACACTACAGATACAGGTTAATATTTACAAAATATAATAACAAAAAATATGAAAAACTTATCAAACTAATTACGAATATAATATACATGCCTAATCGACTTAAAACTAACATACATTAAAAACCAAAGAAAAATACTAACGTAAGGCTTATTCTATATCAACACAATAAGATGGTGTGCAGTGTTTTGTCCCAAAAAGGTTTGCTACTCAGCATATTAGTTAGATTTTCAGTAGCTACCTTCAATAAGGCGGCCGTCGCGATTACAGCCACAAGTGCTTCGATTATTAAATACAATATCTATGTAATAAGTAATAAATAAATAAATGTTAGTACTCAAAACATAAGGTTAAAAATAATATTGTTGTAGACGGCTAGGTCGTTATAAAAGTATCAAAGTGGTTTGAACTATAATGGATATAAAGGGCTCAATTTCTTCTTACATCGTATGTGCGCCGATATAATTTTATTTAAACCATCCCGGTTATTCTGGAAAGGATATAAGACCAAATTAATGAACATAATATGGGTCCTTGAAACGTGTGCAAATTATCAAGACAATAGAATGTCTTGGAAAGATAAAAAAAGATATGCGTATAGTAAAGATAAGTATGCAAATACATTGAGTATAAAAACACTTAATGCTATAATATTTAAGAGTCAAATCTCAAAACTTTACTAACACGCTCCTTGGAAAATATATTAATTTGAATTTCATTTTATTCCTTTACAAATTTTGCAGTTGTAATTCTATTCTCCTTATCCTCTAATAATTACTAAAACGCAGTGGTAAATAATAATTTTAACACTATGTTTCAAAAACTGTCGACAAAGTAATATCTGTATGTACAACGATCTCTATGTAAAGAGGTATTATTTAATTATCCCTTAGTACTGCACTTCTGTAACTTTCTAGAAAAACAAATGCTGAACGACTGTCATAAGTCAGTATGATGTTTTTGTTTACGACACTGTGCGCGATAGTGGATATTTATTGTACTTTCCGAACTTAACATTTATCCAAATGCGTGAGCTCGATTCGATTGCAAAATACGTTACATTTTCAGCTTTAATATTCCATTCGACGGCTGTCAGTTCGTAAATTTAGTCAAATTCCTAGGATTGTAACAATGTCACCGAGCATTTGCTGGATTTGTCTTTGAATATTCCGGTTGGGAAACTTATTGAACATTTTTACACGGCTATATGTTCTGTTATCAATGTTTTAATTTCCGTTGACTGGGGTTTGCTTATTTTTATTCAAATCAATATCAATCTTTTTCAACATATAGAACATCTCTCTGTGATCATTCTCTCACTGAAGATCGTGGTCATTTTCGGGTGAGGAAGCTAATAATTTGTGTACTTTTTATGATCCCATCGGTGCCTGTCCATTACATCTCTGACAACCGAGCTGAAATTAGTTGAGAATCGGCCTTTCTCTTGATCGCTCCATCTGGTAGACGATAGTCCGCGGGCTCATTTGCCTTCAGTGTTCCCAAATACGATCAGCTTTTTAAAGCTAAGCCTCATTACGTGACCTATAATATGTGAGAAATCTCCAAGCCAATAGAATGTAGAGATGTGGGTACTGACACAATCTGCGAAAGAATTGATGCATTCTTGCGTTTGGCTGTCCAGGGCATCCGTAACATGCACCTCCAGCACTACATCTCAAATGATACTATCTTTTGCTTTTCTCAAGCTGCTATCGTCGACGTTTTCACCCCATACAGGAAAATCGGTAATTTAAGAGCGCGTATTACCGGATATATGTGGCATTGGTTGTACTCCTCCTCTTTCAAATGTTACTTTGTCAAATCATGGCGTTCTTAGCCACACCTTTATTTCCGGTGCGCAACTACCTTCGTTACATATTACTGTGCCTAGGTATACGTAATAATCCACAATGTCAAACCCTTGGATGATGTTGCCAATGCTGGGCAGTTTTCTGGCACGATCTACCATCATCATCTTCGTCTTGCTCCTGTTTACTGCGAGACCCATGCATCTGCTCCTGCTCTCGAGTCTCCGTAACAGCTCTTGTATATCATCTACAGATATATCTGGAGGGTAGGAGGCTCGTGTCATCGATGTATCTGAAATCTGTTTTCCACCAATTTGGTATCCCTTGTCCTAGGATTCAAGTACAAATGTTAAACAGACCAGGGGATAGGATGCAACCTTGCCGCACGCCCACTTGTGTTTCGAGCACATTAAAACAATCAATTCTGACTAACGAGCAATTCTCAACTCACAGATGATTGAATTAAGCCAATAAGGAGTAGGTACTCCTGCTCAGCTTGGGTATCTCACGTAACACAGTCCATAACTTTTCATATCACTGCACACAGTCAAAGACCTTGGTAAAGTCTATGAAACACATAGATCATTGTAAAAGTCGAGACGAGCAAGACGTTCAGCTGATGGTAATTAATAGGCCCTGTCCTTCACAATGTAGTGCCGCTCACATTTCTTGAAATACCCAAAAATTCTGAGCGGCACTACAATTGCACTCGTCTCCTTGATAATATGTTAAGTCTCATTTGCCCAGTAATTTCACTAGCTACGGCGCTCTTCAGACCAAAACACAATAATGTCTACACATTACTGCTTCACGGCAGAAATGGGTGCCATTGTGGTATCCATATTCTAGCCGGCATTATATGCAAAGGAGCCCCCCACTGGTTGTACGTAGTTTTCCTGAACAAATACAACTTAGGGATCTTCAAGCTTAGATCATACTCTTACACTTAAAGGCCGGTAACGAATTTCTTGACCCCTGGTGTTGCAGATATCCATTGGCGGTTGCCTCAGCTCTTCGCATCCCATCTTAACCACTTAACCGATTTACTAATTTTAAAATAACAAAAGTGTTTATTGCACTATGATTAAATATATTATTTATACTTGTTTCACACATTTTGGTAAATTCCGTTGTGATTGTAGTATGCTTTAAATGACTACTTTGTACAAATATGTGGCAGTAATTTTGTATGTAAATTCATGTCTAACATATTTTTTTTGTTTGGCCATTGTAAATTTTGATGAAAATACATTGTTCACAATTGATTGTGAGAGATGTGCATTCCAGAAATGTAGCATCTAAAGCGATGCTACGTTCCTACGTTCCCAAAGGGGGACTCCAATTCTTCATCCACTTGATATACGTTAGCTTACTGCAAAATATATAATTTGTTTCATAAAAAGAATCAATCTTAGCAGTGAGCTATAGTTAACAGTGGCTATCACAATAGATCACTTTGGGTTCAGTGAAACAGGGCTGCATTGAACTGTACTAAGCTGCTTTGCAAACCATAACCATTGAGGGCACACAGAAAAGTATGTCCGGAATATTTTATCACGGTATATTTAAGAATTCGACGTGAACGAAGTTGTGGGCGGTAACTATGTTTTTGATGAAAATAAAGCACAAGACGAGCAGGATGTTCAGCTGATGGTAATTGATACGCCCTGCCCATTACAATGCAGTGCCGCTCAGGATTCTTGAAAAACCCAAAAAACCTGAGCGGCACTAGCTACGGCGCCCTTCACACCGAAACAGAGTAATGTTTACACATCACTGCTTCACGGCAGAAATAGGCGCCGTTGTGGTACCCATAATCTAGCCGGCATCCTGTGCAAAGGAGCCTCCCATTGGTAAGTAACTATTAGATAATAAAGCTACTGTTACCTATAGAGCATGGTAGGGTATAGGTGCTCCTGTTTCCGCAATTAAACCACCAGCATGGGTCCATTTTGCGTGCAGTAATGGCCAGTTACTCCAACGAGCCCAGCTCCTTCCAGAAGTTCAGAACATTCCTGGGGTGTTCGCAGACTTCTTGGAGCGACCTCGTATTGGTTCAGGTTTTTGCCCGTTGGTGAGCCAACCCTGCGCATTCCAGGATTACGTGAGCGACCGTTTCGTCTTCGGTCAGATAGCCTCTGCACTTAGGACTGTCCATTACGCCGATTGTGAAAAGGTGTTTGTTTAGTGATGTGTGACCCGTTGGGTGCCCACCATTATACGGATGTCATGTCTGTTGAGGCTGATAAGTCTACGTGTCAGTTTGGGCGATAGTGCAGGTATCGCCTCCTTCGACTGTCTACAGCTTGAGACATTCATCAATCGGGTGTTGTGTAGGTCGTTGGTGAGGGAGCGTATCCATGAGCGCATTTGGCTGAAGGGCAGTGGCAGAAGTGGCAATGGACCAGTCACTATATTTGCCGATGCCCGCCTTGCAAGCTTATCCGCTGCATCATATCCCAATGAACCACTATGTCCCTTGATCCATTTCAGAGTTACCCGGTTAGAAGAGGCAACTTGCTCCAGGGTTTGGTGACATTCGTGAATTAGTGCTGAGTTGTATGTGGTACCCTTCAGCGCTGTTAGTACCACCATACTGTCAGAAAGAAATCTGATACTGTGGCCATGTACCTTCCTTCTTAATATAGCGCTGGCGGCTTCCTTGATGGCTACGCACTCACATTGGAAGATGGAGCTGTGTGTGCCCAAGGGTATGGAATTGTGTATGTTTAGTTCCTGTGAGAATATGCCGGTCCAGTAGCCATTTTCGAGCCGTCTGTGTAAATTCTTAATTCGTTTACACCTGACTGGCCAGCATCTTTCTCATATAGCTGTATGTGATAGTTTTTATGGAAGGCATGAAAGTGTATGTCGAGTGGTGTTAGCCCTAGAATAGTTTCAAGGGCAGAAGTAGGCGTGGTACGCATGCATCCTGTTATGGCTGTGCAGGCCAGCCGCTGGAAACGCTGCAGCTTGGTTTGTACTGTCACAAGCTCTGTCCTGGGCCACCAAGCTGTTGCTCCGTAGGAGATAATTGGTCTGATGACTGCTGTATAGAGCCATCTGCTTATCGTTGGAGCAAGACCCCAGGTTTTGCCTATGACTCTTCTGCACTCCCAAAAGATGATGCATGCTTTTTCCAGCTTGTGTTCAAGGTGTTTGTTCCAAAGCAACTTACTAGCCAGTATGACCCCCAGGTATTTAACTTCTTTAGTAAAGCTTAGTTCGGTGTTGAACAGCTTTGGTAATGTTAGATTACCAAGGCTGCGTTTGTTTGTGAATAGTATTAGTTCCGTCTTTGACGGATTAGCTGTAAGTTTGTGTTGCGCGCACCATTCTTCCAAAATCTTAAAAGCAGATCTCATGAGGCTACATAAGACGCTCTCAACTGGTCCTGTTATTAGAATGTCGAGGTCGTCAGCATAGCCCACCGTGTACAGTTTCTTTTTGTTTAGCCTTGTGATGAGCTTATCTACCACAAGGTTCCAGAGCAGCGGCGAGAGTACCCGTCCTTTTGGGCAGCCCATTGCCACCACACATCTAGTACTGGTGTTCACAGTGAATCGTATCGCCCTATGCCTCAACATGCTGTCTATCCACCCGGCAATTGTAGGATCTACATCATGAGCGGCTAGCGCTCGGCCTATGCTAGTGAAAGAGGTTTTGTCGAAGGCGCATTCAATATCAATAAAAGCACCTAAGGTTGATTGTTTACGTGACAATCCTTTCATTGCGAGAGATGTTACGCAATAGAGTGCGGATTCGGTTGATCTGCCCTGAGTAAAGGCGTGTTTGTTGGCATGTAGCGGTTTTTGTATGAGAGCATTTTCCCTAATATCGCAGAGTTTCTCTAGAGTCTTCAACAAAAATGACGTGAGACTGATTGGCCTGTACGATTTGGGGTTTGTGTAATCACTTTTGCCGGGCTTAGGGATAATACCACTTTTACCTCCCTCCACTGGAGCGGTATGTATTTGTAGGCCAGGCATACCCTATAGATAGCAGTTAGATGTACTGCTAGCGGCCCCATACCGCTCCATTGTAGCAGTCCTGGGAAGATCCCGTCCAGGCCTCCTGATTTAAATGGACGAAAGCTGCTAATTGCCCATATTATCTTGTCTTTGTCTACCACCCTGTGAGCTGTGGTCCAATCCGTTTGATCCGGTGTGTTGCTCTGCGGCGCCTCCTCCACCCACGTTTGGTTGTTGGTTATGCGGCATCCAGGAAAGTGAGTTTACAGGAGTAGTTCGCAGGTCTCGGTGTCGGAGTTGGTGTATGTGCCGTTAGATTTTTTCAAGCAACCTAGATTACGCTCTGGGTCACGTGAAAGGATGTTTTTAATTTCAATTTTTTATTTTCAATGTTAGTGCAGAAGCGTCTCCAGCTTTCTCTATTCCTTTCGCGGACGCGCCTCTTGAAACGAAATTGGGCCTGTTTGTATGCGTCCCAGTCGTCTGGTGCCCGGGTATTTTTGGCTATGTTGAACAGCTTCCTTACTTTGAAGCGCAGCCTATCTAGCTTTGGACCCAATGACATGGTCGGTTGCCAGTATTAGGTCGATTATAGTTTGGGCTCGCGCCGTAACATAGGTAGGCTCGGTGCCCCTGTTAAGTATATTAAGGTTAGTTGAGAAAAGGTATGTAAGTAAGTCATCACCTCTTTTGTTGGTATTTTGGCTGCCCCAGATGGTGTGATGTGCATTGGAGTCAACGGAGATGATGAGTTCCAGCCTCTCTGTCTCGCAGTAGGTGACTAGCGCGGTGAGCTCCGGTGTTGGTACCTCCTCTTCCTCCGGCAAATAGACCGATGCTATGACCACGTCTGATAGGCCTAGGCGGTCATCTGCCTGGAGCTTCACAGCGGTTAGATCTCTGGAACATAGCTCATTTATAATGGTGGTTGTTACATGTCGCGGAGTATAAATACATGAACGTGGTTTACCTTCGGTAGCAGATAGAAGTTTGCCTCCGATGTTGGTGAGACCACATATATTGCCTTTTCTAATCCACGGCTCCTGGATTAGGGCTATGGTCTCGGTGGTTCCCTCCAGCAAACGTCGCAGGTTAGCCGTTGCGGTGTAGCTGTGCTGGAGGCTTCTTTTGAAAGGTCGATTCCAATATAGAAAGGTACTTTTATAGTATGGAGGAACAGTACAGTGCATTCAGTCGGTAGCTATAATCACAAAGTTTTTAGCATGTGTTAAGAAGGTGAAATTAGACGGCAGTGATTTGGTCATTCTTTGGGGTAATTTCCGTAATGAATTCAGCAGAAGATATACAACTAAGCGACTTCTTTACGCAGCACCAAGTGATCAAGACGTTCACAAACTAATAGACTAACAGCTCTGCGTTGCAAATATAGTCTTTATTGTCTTACCTTAACAATACCAAAGTCCATTGTATAGACCTGGAGTTTACGCGGGGGCCGGGCGGGGTGGCTTAGAAATAGTACTGCCGAGAAGGACGCTCGATCGGCACTCTTGCACTCAATTATTATTAAATCTATGTACCTACTCGCTAATTTCTATAAAGTGTAACTAAAGATACATACACTGTAGGATGGTGACACTTTCATGTGTTTTTTTTTTATAATTTTGTTTAACCCATCAATTCCGGTGAACATAAATGTGGTTTGGATAAAATTTAGGAAAAAATAACTGGAAGATCGGCAACGCTCTTGTGATTCCTCTGGTCTTACAAAAGAGTATGTGCTGGGGTGATCACTTACCATTAGGTGACCCGTATGCTCATTTGTCCCTCACTATTATAAAAAAAGTTCGCTTAATATCTGAGCAATGCAAACGTTAGCAGCAATTTAATCTATGTATATGTACTAGACAGTCATTTCGCAACGAATAAGTACTTATAACATTTCTATCACCCTCTTATTTAGATTTCTATGATTTTTAACCGACTTCAAAAAATAAAGGAGGTTCTCATTTCGTCGGTATATGTTTTTTTTATGTTTGTTAACTCAGAACTTTCGACTGGGTGAACCGATTTTGATAATTCTTTTTTTATTTGAAATCTGGTGCTTCCAGTGTTGTCGCATTGTATATTTTTTAGATCGTCGGAGTAGGTTGGATGAGGGCAGCGCAGGATTGATCGTCATGGAAATCTTTTGGTGGAGGCCTTTGTCCAGCAATGGACGTTATCCAGCTAAATTGATGATGATGATGAATATATCTATTGTTTTGGAATAGTGTTTTTCAAGTCGGCTGCTCTTTTGTTAAATTTTTTTCTAATGGGTTAATTAACCCACCCATATTTTTGTTCTGACCGAAGTCTATTTCGTTTTCATTTCAATATTTAAGCCTTATAGCGACTCGCTGGGATGTTTCAACATCAAATAAATGTCATGTGCCCCAACAAAGCCACTATGGAATTTTTTCTTACTGTGTAAATATTATATTTACGACGAACAGTATTATAGACGAAAATTATTATATTTGTGTGAGCACACATTATTTCACTGTGTATTTAGTATTCAAAATGAAATTGTTTGAATTCCGACAAATACCAATAGGAATAAATTATATTGTTTCCAGCTACCGCTGTCTATAACAGCCTTAATGGGATTACAAATACTCGTCCATATTTTTCAGGCACAATAACTTTTTTAGTTTTCAATATTTGGTACAGATTTTTATTTATTATTATGAATTATATTTAGCTACACAAGGCCTCTTTCCTGATGAATGGATACTGTTAATAAAGTGACGCCTACATTAGGAAAATCGGAAAACTCCCTAAGTACGCATGAATAATTTAACGTTTGTACCTGAGCTCTTTCCAAACTACACAATACATGTTTCGGAAAAATACGCCTACGCAAGTGATTTATGTACGAATTACTTATTTATTACTTACTATTTCAAATTATTTTGCCCAATTCCAATACTATGTTAAGATTCTAAGTCGTTTTTGAGCGAATTTTCTTCAACTTTTTGCTTAGGCCGGTAACAGAGTAACAATATTTTAATCAATTAGTTAGAAAAATAATCTCACTTTATTCTTCTTAGTTTTCGTTTTTCTATTTCTTCTTCTTCTATTCTTTCTTCTTTTTTTTATATATATACTTTACCATTTCTTTAATTATAAAAAAACTTAACTACTTAGTTCCGTTATTCCTTAGCACAGCTCTCTCTTTAAGTTTAACAAATCCCTGACCTTAAACTTTGTTAATTGAACAGCACCCTCGTACCTTGCGAGACATATTTTATTTTTTGACTTCTACGATTATATCTGTACTTACTGAAGGGAAAAGATCGCGCGGTCGCTCTCTAACAAGATGGCTTTACCAAATTAAAGACGCATTATCCAAATTCTAAACGGTTGTTGGAGACGCACTGTAAATTTTTATTTTATGAAAGTAAGGGACGATACGAGCAGGACGTTCAGCTGATGGTAATTGATACGACCTAGCCATAATTATTCAGTGCTGCTCCAGATTCTTGGAAAGCTCAAAAATTCTGAGCGGCACTTCAATTGCGCTCGTCACCTTGAGACATAAGATGTTAAGTCACATTTGCTCAGTAATTTCACTAGCTACGGCACTGCACACTACACACTACCCTACGAGTGAAACTCAGTAATGCTTATACATTACTGCTTCACGGCAGAAATAGGTGACGCTGTGGTACCCATAATGTAGCCAGCATTCTATGCAAAGGAGCCTCCCACTGGTTAATCTGGTAAAGGCAAATCATCTGCTCCAGATGCAACTCTAATGCTGACCACGATCCTCAAACAAGAGGGACAGACCCCAGAGAGAGAGAGATAGAGAGCTGTACTTACAAAAGTATTTCTTCAAATTAATTAAATGATGCAACTATACATTTTCCATAAGTAGGCGCAACTAAACTCAAACGTGTCCACAAAAAATCGTTTATGACTCTACCACTATTCTTCTGAATGTCACTGTAAGCACTTCTAGAATTCTGGTATCTCCATCATGGGTCGAATGCTATTATAATATAGCGAATGTCGTAAAGCGGAGTGATAAGATTCTATCGAGTGAAAACATATAAACTGGTTGATTTGCAGAAACAATCGCTAATCAAAGATGTATAATCTTTTATAGCTTTATTTATCTCATCAATTCAAGCTATTGCATCAGTTATATAATAAATAAATAAAATAAAAAGCCTTTAGTGCTGTACTAATTTAACATACTAGGTACTGAAATAAAGTAAAAAGTGCCTGCAAATATCTGCAAACGGTCGTTACTGTGGTACAGCTTGTCTTCCGACAAAGGCCTCCTCCAAAGATTTCCATTCTGTCCTATCTTTTGCTGTACGAGTCCATAGTTGCCTCGCTATTTTCTTGACGTCGTCTTTCCATCTCATAGGCTGTCTACCTCTATTTCTTTTGCTGTCTAATGGTTGCCATTCAGTTATTAGTCTTGCCCATTTCTCTGTCGATTCTATTATCATATTACCTGTCCACTTTAATTGTCGAATGTTGTGTATGCATTCTTAAAATTTGTGTTATTAATGGCTTTCAATTTTACACGATCCTTTCTTTTAACTCCTATTGTGCTTCTTTCTATTCCATTCTGACAAATTTTGAAAAAATTGCATCATTTATAGGCTATGGTAAATGTTTCGTTGAGTTATTTAAATTAGGCACTCTTTTATCATTGGAAATTTCCAGAAACTTTTTAACAATTTTAATATAGTGCTTATTGTTTAGAAAAGGAAGACCACGAGTTGGGCATACAAAAGACAAACAGTGGCTGGCCGAAATAGAGCGAATTATACCTAGTCGTAGCGTGTTTTTTTTTATTAATAAAAAATAAATTTAACATGGATGTTACAAAGAAAAAACCACTGAGATTTGTATTATTGCAAAATAAGTCTAAATACTGAAACAAAGAAATATTTTTTTTTCTATTGCAAGTAACACCTTCAACTTTTACAGTGTGTTAGTTTAATACATAAAAATAAAACAATTTAAAATATAAAAAGCTTACTTAAAGTTGTCTCCATTGGCTACAATACAGTCCTTTGAACTTTGAGGCTAGTTATCAATAGAAGCACGCACTCTTTCCATGGGAATTTTATTCACTGCCAATCGTACGGATTGTTTTAGGGATTCCAAATTATCATGGCGTTTAGAGTAAGCCGCACTCTCTAAAATTAACCATAAATAATAATCCAGCGGATTAGGATCGGGACTAGACGACGGCCAGTCTTCAGCTCTGATGAAGTCCGAAACGTTCGTTTCCAACTAAGACTGCGCAGACCGAGCTCTATGACCCGGTGCCGAGTCTTGCTGGAAGGACCATTCTTGGTTATTGAACATGGTGTTGTTGAGGAGCTTCACTACCTTCTCAAGAATGGTATCTTGATACAATTGTGCTGATGTATTGATACCTGTTTCACAAAAGTATGGCTCAGTCACTCCTTCATAGATAATTCCCCACCAAACCATCACTGAAGTCGGATAGTGCCCACGTTGTACTCTGTCGTCGAATTGGGAAGCTTCCATATAGCTTTGAGCATAAATACGATAATTTTGTTTCTTAAAATGTTACTCAATTGTGAAATTTTTTTCTTCTATAAACAAAATTTTTCTGTGACTTCCCTTTGCGTGCCGCTTCAGTAGTTTTAACTTAACCACCCTTAGCTTTTTAAAATTATCAGTTAAGAAATAATCAGTACGTCTCTTATAGGCTGCAAGACTTAAGCCGTCTTTTAAAATACGCGACATTGTTCAAGGTGGTATCTTCATCTCCCGAGATAAAATCTTGTCCGAATAGACAGGATTTCTTTAAATTCTTTCCCTTACTGCTTTGACCACCTTTTTCATACGAACACTACGTGGACGGCCAGATCTTTTTCTGTCACAAACAGAGGAGATCTCATTGTACCTAATCGTATGGAGAGTTTCAATAATTTATCATGGTACATAAGCGTATGGAGAGTTTTAATAATTTATGTATTAATACTTTGTATATTGCAATCACAGCGATTCAGTTCTCTTTATCACGCCACTCCATTTAAATATTGTACTATGTATTGGTGCCAAAATGAAAAAACTCAATGAACAATCATATGAAAATGACAAATTGCAATTTTAAATGTAATATTTTGTTTATTTTTTATTGTTACAGTAGCTAATGTAGCCATGGCCAGACTAAGTAGTTTTCAAGCTTAAATAAAGTTAAATTTTATATGATAATGTCTTTATCGCGATCACCATTTGACCCAATGGAAGATCACTCCTGGTTTTCAAATGAGCAATCACTCTGAGTTTTCACTACTTTGTAACGGATAGAATAATATTTCAGTTTTTCTTTTATAATTACGTGTACAATACGTTTCAAATAAACATTTTTCTTTCTTTCAAGTAAAGTTCTATGAATTTTCAATAGAAATCTGAGAATCCCTTATGAGAAGTTACCCTAACTCAGCATATTTAAACACGAAGTCTTGCCCGAAACTTTAGCTGCGTGGTCAGAATAATTAAATGATTTGATGTATCTTTTACTGGCTTCAGCCTGACTTTATCCGCATTGAATTCGTGTCATGCTCCTTCGGGAACTCTTAAAATTTCGAGAAAGAATGTATCGTCTTGCATTGTACATTATAATGTTTGTACAGAATTTCATGATGATCGGGTAGTTAATTATGACGAGAATGTGGGGCAAACAAACAAACACACATATTTGAATTTGTGCTAATAGGATTACAGTTCTGACAATCAATGTTATTGTTCTTGTTAACTATGTAGGCATATTTAAAACTATTTCCTGGTTTTCTGTAGCTCATATACTTACAATCGGAATATATACTAAGATATACTATATAAGATATTGATAATCTTACATCAATCTTGATGTAAGATCTTCAATATCGCAATAGTACTCTACTGGAGTAGATGATATGCATTGCTGTACGCTTTCAGGCAGGCCCTGCATTCTATTTTATACCAATTTTCACCATACTCCTTCTTTGGTAAAAAGGGGTACAAAGTTTTTGCTTAGATATGCTTGCGATAAGATTGCAAAGCTTTTGCTTACGTAGGTATTAACATAAAGATAAATTTATATTTTTTTAGTTTGGTTAATGAAATGATGATGAAGGATGATGATTAAGTATAACTTTTGTTTTAGGTCAGTGGTATACTTGAGCACTGCGATGCAGTGTTGGCCATCCAAGATGAAAGGAGTGCTGTGACTAATTATTTACTCGGGGACAGCAATGAGAATGAAAATCCGTAAGCATTTATTTTTATTAATTTAAAAATTTATTCTTTAAACTAGCATTATTGTTTGTTTAGTCGATTCAATTATTCGTGGTTTAAGAAAACGGTGCCATCAAGATTTAAAATTAAATTTTAAGAACAATAAATTTAGCTCTCGATTACTTAGTCTACTGTAAATTAATATCTATAAAATAATTAAAATATTTACACAATTAATACCTAAATTTACATATTTTGGAAGCAGTTGTTCCTGTCTTCCTGAGGGACGTCTGGAATGGCCGCTCGAAACGTATTCGCGCCTCTTTGGCGCTAGAAATCGTGTAATTGAAATTTTTGGAATTAGAAATTTCTGTAGGTACGTGCTCCAAACTTTAAGGTGGATGCGTAGTCAGTTTTATATTTCAGGCGTTTAAAACTTATTTGTTATGTGAGCGGAATATGAGGATGCATTACACGGCGACTTTGCTGCGAAGACGTTTTTAAAAACTGTCACAAGACGATCACCTAATGGTAATTCATTCATCATAACTCTGTAAAACAAAAACTCTGAGCAGCACTATTAATGTGAAAAGGTTTCTTTGCATTTTATATGAAAACTCAAGATTTTTCTTTCCATTTAATTACAGTATATGCGTGTCAGTATATTTCGATAATTTTTGGCAAAGCCTTGCTTAATAAAATTTTGGGACTTCGCATCAAAAAAATAAAGGCCACAATTAGTTTTGGCTGTCCCTTATTGCGAGTTAACACTGGTTTTGCCACAGTCTGTGAAGCCATATCTACGTTTTTTTCAAAATATGCGATTTCAAAGCCTTGTATAACACGGGCAATTCCCCATATAATACGGGGTTTTCTTACAAACATAATATGTCTGTACTGTGAAATTTGTAATGATTTGTACAGTTCATTAATCGCTTCGCGTACCTTTGCACGTGTGTCATTTTGTTATTAAAAAATTTAATTAGTGTATCAAAATCTTAACAAAATAGTAAAACTGGGCAATCAAGTGGAAATACTTGTTACGAATTGTGATTAATTATGAAAAATATTATTATTACGAATTAAGAGGTAGTAAAATCGCGTTAAACACAATTCTAAACTGCAATTTCCTATAACGCAGGACCAATCTACGGTGTTATAGTCTCCCTATAACGCGGTATAAAGTTTTCAATGTCATTAAAATCAATCAGATAAAAAATAATACACCCAAAGAGAGAGAGAAAATATAACATTTTTTCACAAGTTCGAAGAGAACCGAGCATCCATCCATCCAAGCAATAAGCTTGGATCTAGTACTCTGTTATCGGCCCAATCACTTAGCGTTATGTAGAGACTTATTATTTTCACTTTATTGTGTGTCTTATGTGTCATATATCGCATTTTTTACTTCCAGTATTCCGAAGATCTGTTAAACACCATTTTTTCCACAAAATTACATCCTCGCACATCACGCCAGAAACTTGGTTATCACCATCATCATTGGTATTTGTGGCGATCCTCCACAGTGTAGTTTAAAGGAATTTTATGCCATGAACAACCAAACAGCGGGATGAGCTTCCTTGTTCAGTATTTCCAGGATTATACTAAATGAGAGCGATTTTTTTTTATTTAAATAAGGGACGAGCAGGACGTTTAGCTGAGGGTAATTGATACGCCATGCCCATTACAATGCAAAAATTCTAAGCGGCACTACAATTGCGCTCGTCACCTTGAGACATAAGATGTTAAGTCTCATTTACCCAGTAATTTCACTAGCTACGGAGCCCTTCAGACCGAAACACAGTAATGTTTACACATAACTGCTTCACGGCAGGAATAGTCGCCGTTGTGGTACCCATAATCTAGCCGACATCCTGTTCTCGGTCTTTTGGCTAAGATCAAAGTGTAGTTCGGTACACAAAAAGCGCAAGTACCTACGTAATAGACCTGCAACGGTCTAGAATTTCTTTTTGTTTTGCAAAACAGTGCAAACAGCCGTGATCACTTCACATCAGGTACTCCGTACGATCACTTATCCTGCTCTCCCAGAAAATAACAAACTTTTATTGAATATGAAAATTTTTTTTATTTACAAAAAGCATCTGTAAATAGTCATAAAATGTTCACAAGTGCGCAAAAGCGTCAAAAAGTAAATTAAGTAAGTAATTAAAAATACGTCAGTGGATGCTACAGGGTCGCAGAGACTCGTGATGTTCATGGTACCGTACTCCAAACTTCTTTATCCTCAATATATTCCTATTGAAGATAAATCGATCAAGAAATGCTCGTTTAATATGATCATCATATGATACTTCGTAAATAAATATCTTCAATTGAGGAAATGTAGAAAATTACTCAATATTGGTATCCTGTTTACAAGTAAACATACATACATAAAATCACGCCTCTTTCCCGTAGGGGTAGGCAGAGACCACTTCTTTCCACTTGCTACGATCCTTACATACTTGTTTCGCTTCGTCCACTTTCATAATTCCTTTCATACATGCTCTCCGGTTTAGGGTACTCTTGACCTGGCCTTTTTCAATACGTCCCTGATTTGAACTTGAAACGTCCGCCTAGGTCTACCCCTTCCAACACTTTCATTCACACTGGCCTTATACACTTTCTTCGTCAATCGATCTTCATTTATTCTCTCGACATGTCCAAACCATCTCAGCATACCTTTCTCAATTTTTGTCACAACATCTTCTTTCAGACCACAACGTTTCAAGTAAACAGGATACCAATATTGCGTATTTTTCGTATATTTCGTTATAAAATGTTTAAGTTGTTTCATAAATCCTGCCATATTCATCATTATTTTGTTCCAGGATGCAATTACAGCGAGTTTTCTCGGCAACAGATGCGAGATTGCAGAAAGTCCAACACGCGATTCCAGATCGACTGAAATTGCTTCTGTAGTAAGTTTTCTATATCAGTCAAGCTCAATAATCGATTGATTCTGTCTGAAAATCAGGCTAGCGACTTAAGCACTCCATTCAACAATTCAATTTTTACCAGTGGGAGGCTCCTTTGCACAGGATGCCGGCTAGATTATGGGTACCACAACGGCACCTATTTCTGCCGTGTAGCAGTAATGTGTAAGAATTACTGTGTTTCGGTCTGAAGGGCGCCGTGCTAGTGAAATTACTGGGTAAATGAGACTTAACATCTTATGTCTCAAGGTGACGAGCGCAGTTGTAGTGCCATTCAGAATTTTTGGGGGTTTTCAAGAATCCTGAGCGGCACTGCATTGTAATGGGCAGGGCCTATCAATTACCATCAGCTGAACGTCCTGCTCACTTTGTCCCTTATTTAAAAAAAAAATCAAGACTTCTATCAAAGAGCAATGCTTTATATAGCGGACTATATAATTATGACCGGAGTCAATCTAGACCAAAAAATAACAATGCATAAAATCATAACAAGCTGAAATTCAGTAAAATTGTTCAAAACAAAATTATAAATACAATTTTAAGTTCCCCATCGTTTCCGTGCATGGAAAAAATTCTACTCGACGTCTAAGGTCAAAAAATTAGTTTTTCGTGATTTTCAGGAAAACGGTAAGTTTGTCGTGAAAGTACCCCACGGAAAAATTGTAGATTATAATATTATCTAAAGAAAATGTATCAATACTTTTTTCCTACGAGCCACCGCGAATTTTCATTTCTCGCTATAAATTTTTTGTTTCCATTTAGAATTCCGGTGAAATTCTTTCGCGAATTTAACATCACTAATGGCCTTTACTTCTAACAGCACGCGGCCACCCCGATCTCTTATGGTATCCGACAGGGAATATATATTAATAGTAAAATATACGTGGACTTCTTACATTTTTTTTTAATGAAAATAAGGGATGAGACGAGCAGGACTTTCAGCTGATGGTAATTGATACGCCCTACACATTACAGTGCAGTGCCGCTCAAGATTCTTGAAGAACCCAAAAATTCTGAGCGGCACTACAATTGCGCTCGTCACCTTGAGACATAAGATGTTCAGTATCATTTGCCTGCATTTATGATTACATTACTGCTTCACGTCAGAAATAGGCGCCGTTGTGGCACCTATAATCTAGCCAGCTTCCTGTGCAAAGGAGCCTCCCACTTGTAACTTTAGTAATGTCTTGAAAATGACCGATGTCTCTATACCCCTTTTGTACAATGCAATCATGGCAATTCTGTTGTCTGTAACACCCCATTCAAAATTATCTGAAATGGTGGGAAATTACTCAATTCTTTCCAAAAGTCTTTTAATAAAACATTACGCCGTTTATACGTAGAAAAACACGAAGGGAATTCTTAATATCTATATAAAGATGTGTCTAAGAAATTACTTACCGGAAAACAACAAAACTATTTCATATTATTATATTCATTGGTATGGATCTCATCTAACTAACAGAGATACGTAAACAGGAACTTATGTGTTATATTAATTAGACTTGATAAATAATTTTCCCATTATTGTCGTATTTTGGTAATGAGTATTATATAAATAAAATGAAATGAATAGGAGTCCGCTTAGGAAAGTCAAAACAGCACCGTGAAACATGGAAAGAAATTTTTTAAACGCAAGGTTAATAGATTAGATACCAAATAAAATTATAAGACAAAAAAGTAATTACAAGACGTAGCAAGAATAGCGAAAATAATTAAATGGAAATGGGAAAGATCTAGAAATAGCTGGAGCAGCATGATCACATGGTATCCGAGGGACTCAAACCGAAATAGAGGCAAACCCACCACCAGGTGGATCGACGAACTAATATTGTGAAAGAAAAAGGAGGAGTTCTTCACACAGCAGTGGGATAAAATATAAACTAGAAATTAAATTCGACTCACAGTTTTGTATAATTAAAAGTAGTAATAATTAAATACATTTTCTGCAAAAAATAGACGTTTCCCAACAAAATTGTGAGGACGTATTTTACTGCAAAACGTTAGTTATATAGAGTTTTTTGCAAAGCAATTCACCTCAGAAAGTCTCGTCAGGATTTCAAGATACAGATCTTAAACATTAGTTGTAACTACGAAACTCACATCAATTTATTGGTTGAAAGAACAATTTTTAGATAAAGGAAAGAAATATGAATCATTTGAACTTTACAATTCAGATTCAAATCTTTGGTCCACTATCTTCCTTCAAGTTTATTGACTGTATGATAAACTAAGGCAAAAAATCAAAACATCCAACTGTATTTCTTAATTTATTGGGTTCGAGGGTTTGTTTTCAAATTTTATTTGTGCAAAACTATCTAACGAAACGGGTTTCGTTGTGAGTAAACTCATAGGCAATCTGATTCACGTGATGAAACTCGAAGAAGAACAAAAGGCATAAAAGGCATTTATATTCTCAAAATTGATTCCTTTAGAATTCTTTATGATGTCATTTCTAATAACTACTAGATACTACTACCGCTTCGGAAACAAACGGCGCTCTGAGAGAGAAGAAGCGGCGCAAGAAACTCTCCCAGCATCCTTTTTTTATGCGCTCTTTTCAATAAAAATATACAATATTGTACAATCATTTCTATCGCTATAAAATAATCACAATCTAGTCCCAGGCTGTGGGATCATTTAGATATTCAGCAGTGGAATAATAGGATTTACGACAGAGCCATTTTTTTATAAAACATTTAAATTTATTTATAGATAATGCCTGAACAGTGGCTGGGACTTTATTATAGAAGTGTATACATTTACCCTTAAAGCTATTATGTATCTTATGAAGCCTACTAGAATTAGTTCTCTCAAGCATCAGGAAGTTGACTCAGATGATTACATTAAAATTTGACAAGTCGAGAGTAAATTACAACGTAAACCCCTTCGTGAAATATGTGCAATATATAATATTATATTATTAAGCAGCTGCCTTGTTAGAAAAGCAATGCATGCCCCTGGGTGAAACAGGTCTTTGGAGAATCAATTGAAGATACACAATGAAACGACGTCTCTACGCTAGATAATCTAACCGCTTACATAGCAGTGGATCCCAGATATTTAAGCAGCTCTGCATTACATGGGCAAATTCTTCGAGCGTGCGGGGTGCGTTAGACCAGAGATACTATATGTGGCCGGACCTGAGTTTTGTAGAGTGCTAGAATGTGGGCCGGCTAGAAGTATCTATCGTCTTTAATATCTATTTTATGACGCACAGCTTCTACGATGCCAATTTGGCTTTGCCTTCCAGATGGCCATGGAATTGGCAATCGCTTGATCGTATTCCAGCACTAGGCGAAGCTTCAAGGGAAGTGCTCTCGAGTCACGGTGTTATGCCAAATGTTTTTTTTTGTTGTAAACGCGCAAACTTGAGTCTTATAGAGATTAAAATATGCGTATATATCGACCAATATAGAACCAATTTTTTCATAAAATAAATTAAATTTGATATGAAACTGTAAGCAAAGTATAATACATAATTTTAAAAGGTAGTAGTGAAATTACTGGGCAAATAAGACTTAACATCTTATGTCTCAAGGTGACTAGCGCAGTTGTAGTGCCGCTGCCGAATTATTGGGGTTTTTCAAGAATCCTGAGCACTGCATTGTAATGGGCAGGGCTGAACGTCCTGCTCGTCTTGTCCCTTATTTTCATAAAAAAAAGGTACTCATTGTACGGGCCTAAGAGATGTTGCGTAATTAAGTTTGATCAGTGAATGCATATGTGTTATATGCGTTCACTGAGTTGAATTGGTTACATTATCTCTGGACTTGACGTCGATGACGTCACATCCTCGCTTTGTTACGGAGAGCAAAACAAGCATCACTAGGATATTATTATTAATAAATAGACAACGATTTATTTTTTCTTATTATAGATTGATGTAAAGGTGCTATGTTGTGATGCTGGTAATTATTATTATAATGAATCAGGGTTAAGTAAACAAAGTGTTTATTACCTGGCAGTATTATTATAGCGACACATAACAACAGAAACTACAGAACTATTAACAACAGTCAAATTGTGACAGTGGAAACTTCAAAAACAATGCAGTGATAGCACGGTTATGATAATGAAACTGCAATCCGTATTGACGCAACAGGACGAGCGCGAGGGGGTGAAAAGGGAACGGGAGAGGGCTTCAGGTTCCAGCGAGGTCCAGAGATAATATAGCCGTGTAGTATCTATGACTCATTCATTCACTTGTCACTTTTATTTCGTACATGCTTGAAGAATTTGAAGCTGCGATTATTTGACAATTATAATCCCCCCTCAATCAGATGAAATTGGTCGATCCTGATTCCATATATTCTTCTTTTTTTCGTGTCCATTTTTTAATTTTTCCACGCTTATGATTTAATATATCATCTAGAGTTGTGCATATCATATAGGCAATTTGGCAGTGCCTACCTCGTTATGAACCTAAATAAATATAGCACCAGTGTTATAGTTAATTTAGTTTAATTTGGTTCCGATATTTTATTACCAAACTTCTATTTCACACCCACTCATAAAATTTTTCCTTACGCTAAATACTAAATACCTACGGTAAGCAATCTTTGCTTATTCCAATGCTCAACTCTGACTAGTTAAATCCACAGTGCCTACCTTACTAGAAAACCAATGCACGCCCCTGATATCGTAGAACAAGGAATTGCCATGAGAAAATATGGCCTCCATTGTTCCTAATATTTTCGAAAATTTACGAAAAGTTTATTATTAAGAACAAAGCTGTTACAAATGTTATTTTTTGAAAGTGGCTTCAAATGGATTAAAGTAAAAGTGTTCAGTAAAAAATATTTGTTATTTGAGACTAAATAGCTATTCAAGAGCTCGCCACCGCTGCATGTATTTGCATAGTGGAAGCACTCTATTCTCTGCAAATATACATAACTTAAACGTGCATAATACATTATTTCATTGTCTAAATTACATAGTAACGAAATAATACTGGAAACATAAAACAAATGTTAATAAAACCTTTTTGATCGCTATTTTTTAACAGTTTATATTTAACTGCAAACTAACTGTTTTAAAATATTATTATGCGTACTTGGTTCGTTTATTGGACAGTCAGTGCCTTTTCAATTTTGAAAGTTTTATGCATAAAAAAGCGGCCAAGTGCGAGTCGGACTTGCCCATGGAAGGGTTCCGTAGCAGCAACTAACGTAACTTTGATCGATGTTTTAATATTAGTATATTTTGTTTTAATTAACACAAACTACTTGTACTAGCGGTGGAAGTTTGCATGGTAATGTACATCATATTTTATTTTTTTTTAGTTTTAACATTCTCTTATTTTAGAAGTTACAGGGGGGGGGGGGACGTTTGATCAATTTGGAAGTGTCACTCGCGCAAACTATTCAGCTTAGAAAAAGAATTTAGATACCTCTCACGTATGGGTTTGATGAAATAAAATTTTAGAGTTTCAATTCTATGTATGGGGTTCTGAGTATAGCCTCTAAAATTTATTGTTTTCTTTAAATTTTTGTGTGAAAATCTTAATGCGGTTCACAGAATACATCTACGTACCTAGTTCCAACAGTATAGTTCTTATAGATTCGGAAAAAGTGGCTGTGACATACGGCGGGCAGACATACCGACAGACATGACAAATCTATAAGGGTTCCGTTTTTTGCCATTTGGCTACGGAACCCTAAAATGGTCATTCTTAAATATTTCCATGACAGCTGCAACCTGTACTGCTGCGATGCCACTTACAAAAAGAAAAGTCATTTTTATTTAGTTTTTTTGGTCTAGGAACCGTCGCGAGTATTCCAATAATAAAGTATCAAAGTTTCATCACAATCTGATGAATGTTTCGCATTACAAGTGGAAAAAACAAACAAACATTGATTTCTATTTACATAGATAAGATTATGACTCGAGGGTGTTCAATAAAAATTTAAATTTATCCAAAAATATTTCTTTATTAATATTAGGTAGGTATAGAAGATAACATCGTTTACTAGCAAAGAGAGTCATGAATATATGTTAAGAGTTTCATATATTAAAAATGCATTAGATAATTTTTAACACGTCAAAATATAGCGGTGAACAGCTAGCCTCTGTTTTTAGCAACGCAGGCGCATTAAAACAAAGCGACTGATGTAGTGTGAGTGAAAGACGTAGCTGTAAAGTTATAAACCTGGCCTGTTGTAATGCGCTGCCTGACAGCAAGAGGGTCTATCTAGACTATAGGTTCTCAACGTAGGCGATAACGCCCCCTTGTTTATATTTTTTCTATGCAGTTGTATGTTTTTTTCTAGAGTATTTTCGTGTATTTTTTTGCCTTTTTAGACTATATTTTTTAATCTACCCACGCCCCATCTGCGCCATCGCAATGCCCCCTAATTCTCTGGGTCTTCTACTGCCCCCCCCGAAAGTCTCAAACGCCCATAAGGGGGCGTTATCGCCCACTTTGAGAACCTACGATCTTGACGTATACATTATCTAAGACATTTGTAGTTACGTGAAAATCTTTCTATTATTAATAAATTGATATTGTTAAGGAGTTGTTTTTAAATTAATTATTTATATATATATTAATTTTGTAATGCAATTATATAATATATTAATTATGTAAATTGTTCGTATCGGCTTTGAAGACACTATAAATCTGATTGTTAAGCTACTTAATAATTGTAACTAGTGCGTATATGTAACCCGCCCATTTTCATTTTAAACTTAGAAAAGATAATGCGTCATCGTTTGCTTTTCTTTTATTTATTGAGACTAATATGTTTAGTTATTAAATGTATATAATTTTATAATTTGATAATTTGTTATCATTACATGCAGCAATTTACGTGAGGATATGCTAACGGTTGGGTGAGTTAAACTATTTTTTTTAATTAACAAAATTAGTTTATTGTTAAGAAACCGGAAGTGCCGTCCGGCACCCTATTCCCTCACCAAGTTATGACCCTTATTTTGTTTATAACATGGTTTATTTTGCATGATCTTATAGCTTGTTTCAATAGCTTTCAGATACATTCACTCAAATAATTATAATTATAAGCAATCTATTAATAAACATAAAATAATACGCTTTGACAGAACGCTGCACGAGCGTCAAACTCACGCCGATCTGAGGAATACCGCGCGAACAGTTTCGTGGGATTAACACTTTAGAAATCGCCAAAATAGCGTATAGTTGAAACCATTTATTGACGGTTTATATAAAGCTTATATTTATACAAAAAATTATATATCTACAGAATATGTGAAAAAAAATTCATTTAATTACACATTTAAATTTTTTATAGATAGTGCGAAAAAAATCACCAAAATACCCCTTACTTTTAGAGTTCGAGCCATGCTAATCATTCAATCTAGGTAAAAATTGTACGAAAATTTATAAATTGTACACACAATACTATTAAAATGACATAGTGTTGTTTATTTTATTAAAAACATTGTATTACGTTTTTAATAAATTAAAAATGCTTCTATTTCTGAATTAAAACTATGAAGATCTTGTACGGGAGAGGTATCTCAGCTTCGCTCGATTCCGCAAGGCCGTTGGCTCGGTCCCCAGCCTTGAGTGCTATTGCTCCCCTACTGCTCCACCAGCACTCACAGTGATCGCAGGGTAGCGTCCTCTGTTTCATCGCAGCGCCTTCTCCTACTCGTGCCTATATATCGCGAAGATGTCCTGCTTATAGTTTCATTACTTTGCCATTTGAAAATAGATAACTGTCAGCTGGCGTCATTCAGACATTTATATTACAGAATGGTGCACCGGGTGTCAACAATTCAACGATACTTATGCCTCATAGGGCTGAACTCTCTGTAATATTAGGGGTTACAGTGTGAAATTTCCGATTTGTACTGAAATATTGCAAAATTTAACATATCATTTATTGAAACCAAAATCGCCCGGTGCGTTCATTGGCAGTCCCCTCTCCAAACGCAACATTGGTATTGCGGGATGTTTCTGCCGCGTTAGTTGCGTCGGAACTTGAACTGTCGAAGTATCCATCTTTCTTCTCTAAACTGAATGAAAAAAACAACTGAAAGTCGATAGTCGAATGTTGCACATTTTTTAAAAGAAGTACTACATGGGCGAAAAGTGAAAAAAATTTCACTCAAAAATCTCAAACCATGAAGGTTCTATGTTAATTCGAAGTACCCATTACAATAAAACGGCAATTTCATACTTTCACCCAATAAACACCCAAATATAATATTTTTGATCATTATATCCATTTGAGCTCAACTCACATTGATAGTCATAAATTAACACCAAGCTTTCATAACTGAGCGGGAATTACATCTTCTTAACCGTAGAAGATAAGTTTTTGAGTTTGAGATAGTAAGACATAAATAGAGATAATAAGACTTTAAAAGACTTTGTGTCAGTCAGTCTTAAAACTATTATTTATCAAACATTTCTCTGCGATATTCATACATACATACATACATATAATCACGCCTCTTTCCCGTAGGGGTAGGCAGAGACCACTTTTTTCCACTTGCGCACGATCCTTACATACTTGTTTCGCTTCGTCCACTTTCATAATTCCTTTCATACATGCTCTTCGGTTTAGGGTACTCTTGACCTGGCCTTTTTTCAAGACGTCCCTGATTTGATCTCGAAACGTCCACCTTGGTCTACCCCTTCCAACACTTTCATTCACACTGGCCTTATACACTTACTTCGTCAATCGTTCTTCATTCATTCTCTCGACAGGGCCAAACCATCTCAGCATACCTTTCTCAATTAAATTCAGTCCTGCGATATTTAGGCCAATAATAATAAAATAACAAAACAACTTTTCATTTCGTTCGTCGAGTATTTAAATTACAAATGATTATCAATGTAAATATAACCACATTATACACTGCTACTGCTCTGCAAAGTACAAAACTCATATATGCATTTGGCGCGAGAGACCTTGTCTTTAATATGCCTGCAATTACAAAATAGCTTTGATGGAATGTGGATTCTCTCAAACGGAAACATTGGATGGCGTCTCTTAGGACTCCGACATATTAAACTAATGTGAACGTGGCAAATGACGGCGTAAAAGTAATATAGCTCTAAAGTTCAGAGCACAAATTTAAATTGGTAAATGAACTAGAACGTTCCGTTTAGACGCCATTTTAGACATAAACACGTGTAAATTACGTATATTTTTGCGAAACAATGTTAAAAGTAATTTAAAAGTTCTTTTAATTAATAAGAGTTTCAGCGTGTTTTAATTATTATATTCAATCTTTTTCCTTTTGAAGTAAAAGCTTCTATGGACGCTTTGAGCACTTTTGGAAGGGAAAAACATATAAACTATCGCCGTAAGGATTATAATGTAATGTAATCTTAACTTGCTGTCTGCTCACGTTGCCATATGGCAACGGCATGAGACCACCCTGTAGTTCGTTGTTATGAAGTTAGCACACAAGACATTAATAAAACTTCTATGTAAGTATTAGTTTATTGATAAAAAATTACTTACATACGTCTTTAACTCCGCGCGGACGAGGGGCGCTCCGCTAGGCGCTACGTGATCTTGCAAGGCAGGTGAGGAGATTATTATTATTATTATGATGTAGGGATTAAAATGCACTTAATCCTAGGCTCTATTGTGCCCCCTGCTTGCGCTAGCGCACCCGCACTCAACTCCCTGTGTCTCAAAAAATTAGATTAGGAGAAAAGTTGAGGCTACTAACTAGGAAACGTGCTACTGTGCCGAGATTTAAATTATATCCTTGAGACCTATTACTTTTAAGTGGCGACATATCCTCAGAGGATTTAGGCAGGGCACGTACTCTGTTTTGAGTGAAGGTATTTTAAGTCACCCCAGCCTGATTGTGGCAATGGTATCGCATTCCATATGGATGTTTTTGTGGTCATCAGCGGTTTCGCAGCAAAGGGGATGGGAGGAGTATTATTTATTTTTTGGAGCCTAGCCTAAACACAAGAACGTATTTGGTATGGTCGAACCATCGGAAACGTTATTGTAGCTGACCATATTCGATGGTATGTCGCATTGAACATCGCACAAAACTATTATAATTATCGTCCGGACCGCACCTAGTACATCGCTGGACTAATTCCACCCATTGGCAAACGTTGTATTGCCGATATTAGAATCGCGATACAAAAGTAACTGTTGATCGTTGATGGGTGAAAATTTGCAGTTGTATGTATTTTTTAATGCTGACTCATAATCAATCAAATTTAAAAAAAAAATTAAAAAAAATTTCGTGTGGACCACCCTTAACATTTAGGGGGATGAAAAATAGATGTTGTTCGATTCTCAGACCTACCCAATATGCACTCAATATTTTATGAGAATCGGTCAAGCCGGTCGAGTTCAATGTTTAACACCATGACACGAGAATTTTATATATTAGATAAACATGGCCTATAACAATATGCTGTCATTGCAGCTAAATATACTCTTCTTTTAATCTAAACAATTTGTTATGTTTTTAAGGTGATAACCCTCACTTCTAGGATTAATACACAAATAAAATTTGACAAACAAAATTTTATGAACGATACGGTACTCGAACCCACGACCTCTGGCGTTGACGTTGAACAAAGCATACAAGATTTTATGACGATACGTCACACGAACGGTTATCTCAATTGAATAGAGCACTGGCACGGAACGCCAGAGGTCATGGGTTCGAGTCGAAGTTTTGTTTTAAAAAAGCATTTTTTATCTTTTAATTTAAACAACAGGTGCTCTACGTTTGTACTAAAATGCTTATTGCATATGTTTGCAAAAATAAAATATGTATTTTAACTAATGCATTTTTTCAATGGGCATATTCATGAGATTATTTTTCCCAATTCCTATATGCTACCAATGCTACTATAAAAAAAAATTGTATACTCAAGGCGCTACTCTTCTTGTGTATCAGGGACTGAATTTGGATCACACAATCGTAACCAGTTAATTCTACTTTGTAATTACATTCAAACGTACTTTGGCAAGGCAAATTTTATTACTACCACTGCCACTTGGCAGGTGTCAGCCTGGTACCCGTGGCATAGAAAAAAAAACTTGCTGGGGCTCATGCCGTTTATGTCTTAATATATATAAATTCCGTAACACGTTGTTTGTCCGCGATGGACTCCTAAACTAATGAACGGATTTTAATGGTGATGGTGGTCCAACTTGAGAGATAGGATAGTTTTTATTTCGATTTGGGACTCTGTAAATTGTAGCTTGCGTCCAACTAAGCTTACCTAAGTCACCGATAGATGGCGTTATAAAATGTCTCTGCAGAAAATAAAACGTGCTAGTATAAGTTAATCGACATTAGCTATTTACATATTTTCCCATTGCGTGCGTAAGTTGCACTCTATCAATCTAAAATTTATTTTTGTAGGGCGACTTATTTGCATCATGCATTTAATGCTCTTATATATTTTAAAAATGATATGTAATATGATGTTAGTTATATTGTCATTTGTCATATGAAATCATAGTATATAATATAAATTACGTGACACGTTGTTTGTCCGCGATGGACTCCTAAGCTAACGAACGCATTTTAATAATTATTTTTATTTCCAATATTTGTTTTGTATGGACATATTTTCTATGAGAGAATTTAGTGACGCACGGTTTGACCGTTCCGCTGTGAAACAATTTCATTATGGCAACAGGAAGCAACACATTCCTATTAAACAGTATTTTTTTATTATCTACAGAACAACGTCTGTCTGGGCAGCTAGTAATAATATATATTATATAAATATAGCATTGGGAAAATCATGTGAAAAGCAGCTGTCAAACTGAGAGTTTAACTTTAGATGTTGTAACTTAAAAAAAATCAAAACTTCTACTATCTATAAATTGAATAAAAGTAATTTTGCAGAGAACTGGTTGAACGATGTGACGAGATTTTAGAAACTTTTGCGTCGAGCATTCATAACTAAATTTGTTTGCACAGTTGAACTATCTAGTTTGTGACACATCGAGTTTTCGCTATTCTTAAAATTCTTATTTTGTGGATATAAAGCTCTTTTCATATTTTTTTAAAATATAACTCTCGAAAAATTTTACAATCAAACATTCCATTTTTCATAATAACTTTTTTTTTATCCATGCATAACATTACAAAAGCATCACTGTTTTGCGGTAGAAATAGGTGTGACGAACACTAAATTAAAATTCAAATATTTTTATTCAAAATGGGATTCAAAATCACTTATTGAACGTCAAAAACTACCACCCATTCAAGACTGCCTAAGGCCTGAGAAGAATGGGCGCAAGAAACTCAGCGGGCTTTTTCTTTAAATATGGATAACAATGTAATATCGTACAATAAACATTAATAATTAAAGAGCCTGAGGGTGTCCGATTCATTCCCACTCTGTGGTATAATTTAGAAAATCGTTTATGTTATAATAACCTGTCCCACACAATCTTTAACAATTCCTTTAAATTCCGTAACACATTTGTTTTGTAAATTTTCTGGGGTCATTTTGTAAAAGCATATACATCGCCCAATAAAAAACTTACTTACTCGACTAACGGCCGTTTTCTATAACGTATATCTAGTAACCAAATCAAATCAAATCAAAATCAGTTTATTCAAGTAGGTAACGAAAATGACACTTATGAATGTCAAAAAAAAAATCTTATTGAATCTACCGCTACTTCGTAAAGGGTTGAGCTAATGAGAAGAAGTAGCAAGAAACTCATTGCCACTCTTTTTTATCAAGATTTACGTATCATTTCAATTACAATATAATTACGACTACAGTAGTAGGCATAACAAGTTTATGTTTGTTCCTCGTGTTAACATTATGATTGTCACACTTTCTAGCAAATTCCTCAATGTGCTTAATACATATAGAACATTATCAAGAATATATTGAGAAGCAATTGAACATACAGTTAGACCCTGTGAGAGTAGCACTCGACAGCTGCCGAATTTTAGCCACCATTTAAAATTAATGTGCAAACATTATTTTTGTTACGGAAATATGTAATAGTACAAGAATTTTAGGTTTGATAGGTGCCGTAGCTAGTGAAACCCAATGGTTTTAGCCCAATGGCTAATGAGACTTATGTTATGTCTCAAGATGACGAGCATAATAGCAATGCCGTTCGAATTTTGGGTGTTTAAAGGATCCTGAGTGGCACTGCATTGTTATGAATAAGGCATATCACATACCGTCAGACGAAAGTCTCTCTTTTTCTCAAAAAAAAAAAACAAGAGATTTGGTGTACAACTGCCTATGGAAATGCCAACTATTAATGTGGAATTAGTAAGTGATGGAAAAGAAAATCGAAGACTATAATATCCGAAATACTCATATATAACTTGCGATACATTACTGAAGTTAGAAATGTCAAAAATTGGACTCTACCCCACGACACGTTTCATAGAGCTCAAAGAACGGGTATGCCAAACGACCTTTGTGGAGTCGACTTACACAGAAAGGCCGCTTGAGGTTTAAAAGCATGTTAGCTGTTGTGTATATGTTAAATATTAGTGTAACAATATAATTCAGAAATACCGCCTTGAGCAATTCAAGACAAACGCAAAACAACGATGTTTATTAAGCAACAAATGGGCACCGGTTACTTTGTCCGCTTGAATTACGTGGCAATCTGATATATAATAAGATTTCTGAAAGTAGTCTAAAACGACTTAAACCACTGAGTACTTTATTTTGTGAGTATTAAAAGAGACTGAGATTAAAAGTAGTTCAGAATTAAATTGCCCGCAAAGCTGATGGGAATAGCAAAAGCATCATGTCATTATTTTCAACTTTGTATTACAAGTAACACTATAAAATCAACCCGTGGATAACAGTGTGTAACCACTAGAATTTAATTTAGTACTCCACTTTTTGGTTACTTTTCCGATTGGTTATACATATGAGTTAAAAACAAAAAATAAATAAACCACTACATTTACTAGGACCTATTAACTTTTCTAATAGAATGTTCCTAGAACAAGTTGAACATAGAAATATTCTTAGGATTATTCTAGGACCGGTTTTCCATGAAACTATTATCTATTGGCTTACCTTCAGATTTTATGTCATTATAGTTTTGATATTCTCTGTTATATTTTCTTTCCCTTTTACTTCTATGTTTCATGTTTCTTTGTAATTGGCAAACTTTATTAATGTTATCGTTTCGATATTTTCTATTTTGTGACTTTTGCCATTACCGTCCTTAAAAATACAATTTACACTTTATTTTTTAACACTCTAAAAAATTATTATCAATAAAATTTTATATAAAGAAGCTTATCAATCAATCATAACCTTTTTGCCTCATGCCGGGGTACGTGTATACGTTAGGGAAGATATCTGCTGTCACTGACACGGCAATTTTGAGGGTAGGAACCTGTCTACTCTCTGGCTGCATGTAGATTTTGACGACCGCGTCCGCATCTATGCGAGTGTCTACAGGTCCCATAGTGGTACCACAGAAACGGATCACCTCATGGGCTGCGTTCAACGGCAACGGCAATTGACGACGTGCTTGCACAGATCCCCTCCGCTTAAATCATAGTCGTGCATAAATTTGACTTGGCGTATGGTCTGTCCCAATTGGTTGAGTCACGAACAAGGCTCCCAGATATGGATAGTCACAAGCCGTTTTTATTGAATCTTGTGCTGACTACACATCCCGATAGTTACCAGGTCTCTGTCAACGCCCCTCTCGGAACGTCCGACCATTGCCTGTTCAGGAGTGAAGTGAGTATCCGACGCCCAAGTTGCAAACCACAAGCGACCCGCCACGTTTGTCACTACAAGTCAGCAGATTGGGATAGGATGCGTTCATTTTTGCATCTTACCCTCGGGGCAAGGTTTGTTTCCCTTCCGATGATCCAGTGCCTGCGCCGTTGCAGTAGCCGATGTGATACTAAATGGCATGGCTATTTTTATACCAAGCACTGGTTTGATGCGTCAGTTAAAGTAGCATCTGACTGCAAAAAACTGGCGTATCGAACTTGGGTTGCGCCGCTGAGCTCAAAGGATCCGACCTGCAAAGTTATAAGGAAATTTAACCGTGCATCCAGATTTTTAAAGCGGCAAATCGCCCGTGCAAGATCGAAGCACATCGTCAAAATCGGTGATCAGCGTTCTTGGTTGAACACGCAAGTTCTGGTCGTTGTCGAAAGCTGTTCTTGGTAACTTCAACCAGCCGTACCTGCCACCACTGTACATAAGGAATGACACCTTGGCCTATGGGTAAAAGAGAAAGCCGATCTTCTGTGCACTCTTTTTGCCTCCAAGTCGACTCTTAACGACAACTGAAAAACAACGCCGCCTATCCGCGGTGTTCGGTAGCGGTAGTTCAGACAGAAAACTGTTCAGCGAGCTCTGGTTATTTGGACGTCAGGAAGTCGAGCGGGCTGGATGGAATTTCTCCAATCGTGCTTAGAACGTATGCCCCTAAGTTGACGCCGGTGCTAACATGTTTATTCCGGCGTTCATACTCAAAAGGCTTAGTCCCTGACTCATGTAAGTCAGCCCTTGCATATCCCATCCAAAAAAAGGAGAGAAGAAACTGGACGTCATAAATAGAGCACGGCAGTACTTCAAACCAGCCAACATTCTAGCGCTCTACAAAGGTCCGGCTACATATTAACATACATTATATATATGGAGTAATGCTGTCATCTCTGGTCTGGCGCACCCCAGTATCAGCTCGATCCGTTTGACCACGTGCAACGCAGAGCAGCTCGAATTGTCGGGACCCAGTGCTCTGTGAATAGTTGGACCACTTGGCGTTGTGTAGAGACGTCACTTCATTGTGTGACTTCTATCACGGGGAGTGTTCCGAAGAGCTATTTCACTTGATACCTGCCGCGCAATTCCATCTTCGCACGATACGCTACAAATTAGGATATCATCCCCACCATCTGAATGTGTGGCGGTCCTCAACATTGCGGTTTTTAAGGAGCGTTCTTCCACGTACTACAAAGCTATGGAATGAGCTTCCTTGTGCGGTGTTTCCGGGACGATACGATATGGATACCTTCAACCACTCACCTTCCTTAAAGGCCGGCAACGCTCCTGTAATTCCTCTGGTATTGCAATTGTAAGCACTAGAAAGTATGTATAGCTGTTAAATACTTTCATTATTGACTTCCTTTAGTTTTCTGCTGGGTTTTGCTAAAAAATTCATTTCGCGAGAGGCAAAATGAGGATGGCATTCATTTGCTACGACCCAACACGGAACAAGAATGTCAGGTCAAACTGCTGGTTGCATTATTGATGCGTGGAATATGTTATCACTTATACTTGTTCCGTGCTTTGAATTAGTAAACAAAGCCATTATTCTTACTGAAAACTTTATTAACTTGCTTAACTTGCTATATATTTTCAAAATTTTTTAGACGATACATAGACTTTGTGTAAAAGTACCATATTTAAAACTTTATTCGTCTATTTTTTCGTCTCAGTGATAAATCATTGATTTTTTTACTTAGGTTTACCTATATTACTCTGGGCAATCTTCGTAATGTTTGATTGATAGGTACACAGTATTGTGTAAAAATATCAAAATTTATATGAATGAGAAAAAAATATATAATAATATTACCATTATTAATATTAAGTTCACATTATGTAAAAGAAATTAACACGCGGCGCAATTTCTCTTCGGTTATAATATTTAAAAAAACAATTATAAATGGTTTCTTATTTATGTTAGTTAAAGCATGAAAATATATGGTATAAATTATGAAGTTAACCAATTTAATCATATTTTGACGTAAGTATTCAAAATATCAAAATATCTTTGTATCGAAACTACTTATTTTCGAGATGATTTCTGATTTCTTTCATATCGTCAAATTAGTTATTTATGGATACATGTATCGTTGGCCTTTCAAACTCTTTTTATATTTGGAAGCTGTATTTTCGAGTTATAATGATTTTTGATTGCTTTCAAATCGTCACATTTTTTACCGGAACACGGTATTGAAGCTATTTATAGATATGAATGTATATATATATATATATAGGTACACATATATATATCTTATATCTTTAAACGAGCAATTCTTATATATATCTATATATATAATCTGAATCTCCGAAGCGGCTCCAACGATTTTTATAAAATTTTGTATACAGGGGATTTCAGGGGCGATAAATCGATCTAGCTAGGTTTCAACTTCAAAAAAATGTGCTTTTATCTGTGTTTTAATGAGAAACAGCTGCAATAACATTAGAATACAAAGGTAAATTTCGCCAATACACACAAGACTAATAATAGCTCAGATGGGAAATTGGGTAATAAGGAAAGCAGAAGACCCCGGTTCGAATCCAGAAGTCCTATTATTTTTTTTTTGTTCAAGTTTTGTACATTCTTAAAACTCCGAGCAAGGCTCGGTCGTCCGGATATTATATATATATAGGTACACATATATATATATATATATACATATGAATGAATATATAAATATGAATGTTTATATGTGGTATTACTGTTTGTTTAAGTAAGTATATTGTGTTATAATAGTATAATATTTTTATCTTGCACCCATAGTACAGTCTATGCCTGGTCAATTGAAATATTGAAAATAATAATTACAATATTAATACCGCCGAAGCCGAAAAATACTTTTAACAAAAATTTAATTCAAATATAAACAAGCATTTGAACCAGACGTGTTCATTTCAGATCGAACTAAACACATTGTATTCGTATGCAATAAAGGAAATTACATGTCCCAACATCGTGGTGTATAAACATTTACGAAGCATTTTATTTTACACATTTCTGCATATATTTGTCACTAATGCAATACTATTTTTGTTTAATCTGTAGATAAAATAGAACTGAGTTTTCTTCGGTCAAAAAAACCATTAAAAAAATAAGTAAGCTATATCTATATAAAAAAATTTAAACACACACATACACACACACATTTGAGAGAGTTTGCAACTCAGGGGGTCTTACCGCAGGGTAGGGTACAAATTTACTGTAACCATATCTTTTTAGACTTGAATAAATGATTATTTTATAAATAAACTAATAGAGGTTTTCATTTGTGCACCAAGTAAAAACTGCAGGGTAAATTCACCTGGCCTTATCTATAAAAATAATTATTGCAATATCTACATGTTAATATTTATAAATCGAATATCCTGTTGTATGTTCCCAGTGAACTCCAAAACTGGGGGATTACTTCATGGAGTGCAGTTTAGTCCAACTTGAGAGATAGTATAGTTTTTATTTCGATTTGGGACACTTTTATCTCCAATGTTTGTTTTCTATGAACATATTTTCTATGAGAGTATTTTTTAACGTATGGTTTACCAGTTCTACTGTGAAACAATTTCATTATGATTCAAATAATTCTTGATGTTTTGATATATGTATTATTGAAAAATTCATAAAATTTTATCGTGTACAGAACAGCGTCTCTCAAGGCAGCTAGTTTAATATAAAGTTTTTTTTATTAGGGATAGGAGGACAAACGAGCGTACGGGTCACCTGGTGTTAAGTGATCACCGCCGCCCACATTCTCTTGCAACACCAGAGAAATCACAAGAGCGTTGCCGGCCTTTAAGGAAGGTGTACGCGCTTTTTTTGAAGGTACCCATGTCGTATCGTCCCGGAAACGAGTTTAAATAAATAAAGTTTTTAATGTTTAAAGAAACAACGAGTTTTATAAGCATCAGGTGCCTAGTCATGTGTGTACACGGACGAAGTCGTGGGTATCAGTTAGCATTAGTAGAAATATGAGCAGCACGCGCGTGGTAGCCATATATGAACTTTAGTATTTGATTTTTCAAGCTCACACTTTTTAATCTATATTGTAAATATAAATAAATAAAAATAAAAAAATCTTGCACTCACGCACATGTATTATTTTTATCACAGGATTATTAAAACGTTCCAAAGGGTGCGCAAAATAAAGATTTTACAAGGAGACGAAGTCGAGGACAGAAGGTTATGAAGAACTCACATGCATGTGAAGTACCAATTATGACTTGAGCGTATAACACATATGCTGTGATTTAGCACTAATTAATGTGTCAAAGTTTAGAACGTAAAAAGGAATTTTTCAGTTGAATTTTTTTTATGAAGTCTTTGATCTAGAATTCTGATCTACAACCTTTTTGGATTTAAAGTCACTTATTATTATTCTTTATTCGAATCCCGGTAGGTGCAATTATGATGAATATGAATGTTTGTTTCTGAGCTATGGATGTTAATTTGTATTTATGTATGTTTAAGTAAGTATATTGTATTAAATATATCGTTATCTTGTATCCATAGTACAGGCAATGCCTAATTTGGGGCAAGATAATTTGATTTTTTTTTTATTATAATAAGGGAAGAGACGAGTAAGACGTTCAGCTGATGGTAATTGATACGCCCTGCCCATTACAATGCAGTGCCGCTCAGGATTCTTGAAAAACAAAAGAAATCTGAGTGGCACTACAATTGCCCTCGTCACCTTGAGACATAAGATGTTAAGTCTCATTTGCCCAGTAATTTCACTAGCTACGGCGCCCTTCAGATCGAAAGACAATTATGCACACATTACTACTTCACAACAGAAATAGGTGCCGTTGTGGTACCCATAATCTAGCCGGCATCCCGTGCAAAGGAGCCTCCCACTGGTAAGATTTTCTTCATACTTATCGATGACAGTTTTAACAGATATTCGATACATTCCATTGTTTCTGTCATGTCATGTAAAACCAACGCTCAAAGTGTATTGGTGAAATCGCTTTGTGTTTAATCAACATCAAGATGCCATTGAACTCGTTCACGTAAAACTGAATTTTATTAAGATCAGTTTGGAGTGTCATTGGTGTCTTAGGAAGGGAGCACGATTAGTCTAAGCAAAAAAACTATGTTTAAAAAACCGACTTCAAATGAACTGAAAAGTATAAAATAACTTAATAAAAATTTAATTTAATACAGCCTTTATGCAAACCTGATACCTTTAATATTTATTTTATTTATTTATTTATTTATTTATTGGAACACCAACAATAGGTATTCATGACATTTGCTTACACAATATTAAGATTCTATATAATCTAGTATATCTTTTACTTAAAGGCATTCACAGCATTTCATAATAGCTATTTACAATAGGCAAAAACAAGACCTAAAAATTAAAACAAAATACTAGTAAATTAAATTAAACTTATTACAAAATATGATTGAAAACTAACAATTTATGAATATATACAAGAAAATTTTATGACAATATTAAACAATTGCTAGTAATTTTCGTTTGAGATCCGCTAAACTGTCGCTGAAGAGATCTAAATCAGCATTATTTAAAATTATGGATTTATATGTAGAACATATCCTATAGAAAGAAATATATAAAAATATATAAAATATTGCTGAGGTTTAAGGAACTGCCTGCCCGCTTGGGTTTTTTTGTTCTTGACAAAGCTATCCCGCTCAAAGGTACCTGCTATTACATTTGGCACATCACAGCGTAACAAAAATACATAAAAAAATACCGATCCAATTGAGAACCTCCTCCTTTTGGAAGTCACAGAATATTTTTTGCACAATTATAATAAATATCCGGATCACTGAGCCTTGCACGAATTTTTAAGAATGTACAAAACTTGAACAAAAAAAAAAGTAATAGGACATCTGGATTCGAACCGGAGTCTACTGCTTTCCGGATCACCCAATGTCCCATCTGTGCTATTATAGTCTTGTATATAGTGGCGAAATTTACCTTTGTATTCTAATGTTATTGTAGCTGTTTCTCATTAAAACACGGATAAAACTACATTTTTTTAAATAATAATAATAATACTTTATTTCATCTTTTTCTGACACTCACCGCAAGTAACTTAATTTACTAAATGTACAATATTAATTGTACAATACTAATTATTAACATCATTTTATCGTTAATTGTAATAATAATAACATTGGAAAACGGTTCTGCAGTGATATTAAAAAAAACTGACCCCGAAACTAGTTAAAACTGTATCTTCGGGGTCAGTGATTCCTCGAAAAATGATAATGACCAATGAAATAATTAATAATAAATAGAAATAAAATGTGTGTGTGTCTGTTTGTGTGTATGCATGTGTGTGTGTGTGTGTGTGTGTGTGTGTGTGTGTGTGTGTGTGTGTGTGTATGTGTGTCTGTGTGTGTGCTTGTGCGTTTAATAAGGTTAGAGTAGACTTTCCGTTTCTGAATATGATAATTGCTTGAGATAGGCGGTGGTTTCTTTGAAAATGAAACTAGCTAGATCGATTTATCGCCCCCGAAATCCCCTGTATACTAAATTTTAAGACAATCGTTGGAGCCGTTTCCGAGATTCAGATTATATACAAAATAATTGCTAGTTTAAAGATATAAGATATGACAACCTGTATAGCCGAGTGGTTAGCGATCCTACCTACTAAGCTAGAGGTCCCGGGTTCAAGTCCCGGTAGGTGCAAGCATTTATATGATGAATATAGATGTTTGTTTGATGTGTATTTATGTATGTTTATATGAATTTATGTATGTTTCAGTAAGTATATTGTATTAAATTATATTGTATGGCGGCGACATGGGACGGGTCGTCACCTTCCCTAAAATATGGTTGAGGGCAGCGATGGCTGACTCATGCGTCATGCTGATGATGATCCTATTGCCGGAGACTCGGTTTCAGAATCTTAAAGTTATTGTGTGTATATATATATGTATGGATACATACATATTTATAATCGCTTATAAAATGCTCACAGAATACCTTTATTTATTTATGGTGTATGTGGATGATGTAGCTACTGTACTCAATAACTTTTGTATTAATTTACATTTACTTTTACGTTTGAGTGTATCTGTTGCATCATTTTACATATTATATTGTGTTTTGAAATGATTTGTAAATCGATGTACTTAAATGTAAGTCTCGATATAAAAGACTGGCAATGAGTTTCTTGCTACTTCTTCTCATTAGCTCAACCCTTTACGAAGTAGCGGTAGATTCAATAAGAAAAATATATATTTTTTTGACATTCATAAGTGTCATTTCCGTGACCTACGTGAATAAACTGATTTTGATTTGATTTAAATATATCATTGTCTTTTAACCCATAACACAGGCTATATATCTGATTAACTTGGGGCAAGATAATTTGTGTAAAAAGTGTGTCAATATTATTATATATTAAAAAAAAAAGATAAATGTTGTATATCGTATAAACATTAATGAAGTTTAACTTCTTTTGTGTAGACCACGACAGTTTCCCTCCGTTGAGCCAAGCTTTAATTGACTTCCTATTTTGTAAGAATTAAGACCAAGTTCTTAACTTTAACTTATTTAATATTGAACTAAAAGTTTATTAGTAATTTAATAAGTAAAAAGTTAGGTGAAGAAAGTAACACTTCCCTATACTTTTTTAATTGAATTATTAATTTTATGAGATAACATTAACGACTTTGTTTTATAAAAATGACGAAGTAGTTAGATTTTGAATAATTTTGCCGATTATATATTATTGATATGCTCTATTTTCTAGTTTGCCTTCAATTTCATTTTATTGCAATTCCAAAAATACTTTCCTTAAATATAACATGAGTTGAGTTGAGGAGTTCATTATTGTACAAAGTAGTATTATGGATACCTAGTTTGGGTGTCGCAATTTGGTCTGAACAGCGGACCGTAGTAGGGAAACCCATATTTTTATTTATTTTCGTTTGAATCATTTAGAAAATTATTAATGGCTACTATCACTTTTCTAATAAATATTTTTTAGTATTTAGATAAATTCATTATCGTTATCTATGCTTCGAATTTTGTAGCTATTTTGCCTTATTTGCATTGAAATTAAAAAATTCACCAATGCAATTATAATGTCAGTACTTTTTTCAAATGATATCAAACTACCGTCCCTTTCAGAACAACGCTCCATTTATGTATATATGTCAGACCTTGTATTGTTTTAGAATAGAATAGAATAGAAAACACTTTATTAGCAACAAAAAAACACAAAACACAACAATTTACAATAATTATTAAAATCTTAAAAAAATAATAACTGAGCTTATTATGTATTCCCTGCTAAAAGGAGCTGACTCAGTATATTGTTGTGATAGTTAACTCACATACATGTGAAGTAACAATTATGAATTGGGCGTAAAACACATATGCTGTGATTTGGCACTAAATATATCAAAGCTAAGAACCTAAAAAGGAGACCTTGTATTGTTTTAGAATAGAATAGAATAGAAAACACTTTAAACCACAAAACACAACTATATACAATATTATTTAAAATCTTAAAATACATAATTAAATATGGTAACAAATCTTATAAAATTAAAAAAATAATAACAGAGCTTATTATTTATTCCCTGCTAAAAGGAGCTGACTCAGTATATTGTTGTGATAGTACAGAAGACCAACACAACACTGGTTTCAGCAGCCCCTCGTGACCTTTGGAGTTGACAGTTGCTATAGTCTTCCCATTGTAATTAATCTGTGTAGTTATCAAAGGGGGTGGCTGTATATTTTAAATGAGATATAAATATATTGGTAAATATTAGAAAACATAATAAAAATACAGAATTGTGTTTGAAAAACGGCATCGACGACTCAGGGATCTTAACGACTAGAGTACACTTCCAACTTATGGCTGGTATTGCATCTTTTGACCCCTGGTGATGCGGATGTCCATAGGCGGTTGCCTAACCACTTTTAATCACGTGGAACTCTTGCCCGTTTGCGCCCCCCCTGTTTGTATAAACAAATCTAGCTATGAGGCCAGCGACAGCCTGTGAGAGACCAAGCCGACAGTGGACAGTCACGTTGTTACGGTATTTTTACTTTGTAAACTATGACACCTTTCATGGAAATTCTGTTTGCGCAGGAACAAAGATAGACTTTAAAATGACCGTTCTCGTTAAAATTATTTCAGGCGACAGACGGCATTTAAAAGTGTACGCATTCTTGCACAAAGTCATTTTCTAAATCATTGGTATTCATTTATTCCAAGAAAATGGCTACTTCCGTCAGGGTCGACGGTAACAACTCACTCATTTATTTCGAAAGTAATCTTCTGGATAAATCTGTTGTAGGCCTTCTGCTGTTCTTTAAATAACCAGTAGTGCCATCTAGGGACACCTGAAAGAACGAAGATTTATCAGAAGAGATGCAAATTTCGATATTATTTCTTTATTTATTATGAAAGTAACACTTTAATTATCTAATACTAACAAATTACATATAAATATCAAAATTCTTGTGCATATACAAGCTCATTCGAGTTTTATCGTGTACAAAAGGTCGTCGGTATACAAAATTTTATTTAAATTTAATGTGTAATCTTTATAACTTGTAATTAATACTTTTTTGATGATGTTTAATTTGTTTTATACCATTAAAAAAGTTGGTAAAAAAGGTACATTGAATTTGAAAAATATAAAAACTAATTAAAAAGATAATGAAGTTATTATTGTAAATAATATATTATATGTGGTCGCTATTCATCTTCGTAATAAATAGCATAAAAATATCCTTCAAATTGTGTATTTTATATAATAATTAAGAACAGATGTCGCTCTTGTAAATCTAAACAATTTGTTATGTTTTTAAAGTGATAACCCTCACTTCTAGGATTTATACACAAATAAAATTTGAAAACAAAATTTTATGAACGACGCAGGACTCTTATTGATCTCAAGGATGTATTAATCCTAGAAGTACTCTCACTTTAAAGACATAACAAATTGTTTAATAATTTAGAAAGTTAGGGACAAACGCACTTTTGAGTATTGCTCGCACTTACATCAGCCAAAGTTTTACAAAAATATATATAATAGAGTTTCAAATATATCATGTAAATTCATCGGAGTTTGAAAGCCAGTAAAAAGGTCTCCTAGGAATGCGCTTCAACATTTGTAGAGATCCTATTTAAGTGCACAATTTAAGTTCTATATAATATTATTCCGTTGGGACATACCTACAGCCTTTTGATTTATTAACACAAAGCTCTCATATGTGCAGCAATTCACGTGAATATTTTCAAACTATTATTGTGTAAATTTTACAATAAAACTTTTATAACATCGCCTACATTCGATTAGAAATACAAAATAGAGCTGTACAACGATCCAAAAGAGGACTTTAATGTTATAGACCTCAGGATTTTCACCGATGGCTCGAAAACAAGGTCTGGCGCGGGATACGGAGTGTTCACTCGGAGCTGAGAACACTGTTTTCCAAGCAGAGTGCATGGGTATCATAGAAACGGCTACAGATACTTTGGCACGAAAGGATTACTCAATCCGCATCTTCTCAGAAAGCAAATCAGTACTACAAGCTCCACAAAGCAACACTATCACTTCAAAGCTAATATACGACTGTCACCAGTGTCTGATCGAGTTATGTGCAAATGGAAAACAAGTAACTCTTCAATGGATAAAGGGTCACAGTGAGTCACGCGGCAACGATGCTGCGGATGAACTGGCCAGGAGAGGCTCGGAGATAACAGCAATAGGACCAGATCCAATCGTCCTTCTCCCCTCTAGATGGCCTGCAGTGGTCATACGGGAAAATACCAAGGAATTACAAAGTAAATACTGCACGGAAGTGAGTGGGTGTAGACAAGCAAAAGAGGGCCTACTCCAAATAGACTTCAGGCTCTCCCGCAAGCTACTTAAACTCCCACGCCAAAGATTACGTAAATTAACCCATTTATTAACGGGTCACGGTCCTCTTAACAAACATCCTCACACATCATTCTGTAGTGTAGGAGTGTGGCCACTTTTCAGGCCAAACAGCTGGGATCACCGAGGACTCTCCCCGAGGTCATGGGTGATATCAGAGGTTTAGTACTACCTTGAGGAGCTGGGATGGCAAGATTAGCCCACCTCACCACGCAAAATAGCCCGCGATAACTTATAACATCGCCTACAACCTTTCTTCGTGTAGTGGCATTACAGGCTCAGGAGTAGGGGCGAAGTCAAATCATTAAAATCAACTACTACATTCAAGTCAGGTTAGCTGGGTAGATCACGACGCTAGATTTAAACTCTTCTCCGAGAGAAAGCGTGGGTTCGAACCTACAACTAACAATGCTATCTATCTTAATATATATATATTTCTTTTTTGCGCCTGTTGTAACTGAACTCCTCCTAAACAGCTAGACCGATTTTTCAAATTTAAGACGTGTGTACAGGACAACGTTTGTCGGGTCCACTAGTATATATATAATCAAAATGGTCTTTGTTTGAGGCTCTTTCACGCCTAAACTACTGATCGTATCGACATGAAACTACCACCATTCGATGCGAAATTTATTCCAGATGATTTATGGCTACTTACTTTTTTATGGTTTTTGTAATAAGATGAATAAAATTTAATTTTTTTCGTTTTAAAATTCGGCGAGCGAAGCGAGCGGGAACGGTTTTAATTATTTTATTATAATTTTATTTTATGAATAAGTAAAGCAGATTATAATATATTTTTTTTCTATTATTATGCTGATATTAACATGTTATTTTGTGAAAAAATGTTTCATAAAACAATACACTTGCTTTTATTGACATAATTTCACTTACTTCTAAGTTTAAACTCAAAGTTTTGTGTAAAATTAAAAAAAAATGTTTTATTGAGCTGTTCGTACATAAAAAAATTATTTCGAGATAAGAAAAATATAGATGAAATTGTTGTACTCATCAAAATATATGTGTATTGCTCGTTTAAATTGTGATCATAAAGAAGATTTTATTGATTTAAAAATTAGGGTCGTAATATTGGTCCTAATAAAACAGTTTGAGGATTCCATGTACCACAAACTTATTGAGATATGTTAAAACAACAACGTCTAACCTAAAATGTACTTAAAATACTTAGAATCTGTTCCTCAACAATTTATTATTTAAAGCTTTTTACCTCTAGGATGAAGTATATACATGGATGTGACAAACAAAATAATAAAATTGTTTTCGAACGAGGTTTTGTCATACACTGACTGTTAGGTATAAAAAAGATGCAAAGAGTATTTTGTGACTTTAGAAAATTTATTGAAGTAGGCGTTACTCTGCGGAAATATATTATTATCCAAATGTTGTGAGTTTTATTGAGTGGTAATTCGGCCAATATGTGTTTTCAAACAATTCGACACGTGTTTCGCCTCTACACGAGGCATACTCAGGAGATGAGAGAGACGCCAAACTCGGACACGAAACTGCTACAGTCTCTAAAGAAAACTCGCAACGTTTGGATAATTTTGTGACTTTATCAGAATAACGTTTTGCTTGTTGGTAGTATTTGGTTGTGATCGGAATTTAATTGAACATTTTGCGTCATTAACAGTAGTTTAAGTGGTAATAGAGTGTTGAATTAAACGTATTTTAAGAAAAATGGTGTTATGTGATAGACTGCAAAATCCATGCTGAACGAAAATTATAAAATATTAACTTTCATACGTAAGTTTGATTTTTTGTTCAAATAATTGTTGCTTTGTAAAAATATTGATACAATCAGAGAAGTATATATATCTAATATATAAAATTCTCGTTTCGCGGTGTTTGTAGTTAAATTCCTACAAAACGGATTGACCGATACTCATGAAATTTTGTGTGCATATTGGGTAGGTCTGAGAATCGAACATTATCTATTTTTCACCCCTATTTTTTTTATATTTTTGACAATTCTTTTTAAATTTATTTTATTATGATTTGACATTACAAAATAGATTCAACTTAAAATTTTCGCCCTTCTACGATCTACAACTATTTCTGTATCGCGTGTTTTATATTATTCTGCTCCATCCACAAATACGCTATAGGGTTGCAAGATGGCAATCAAATATAATAATTGTAGTACGATAAATTTGGTAGGTCTGAAAATCGGTTGCATCTACTTTTTATACCGCAATTTTTTTTTAATTACTTTATATGACAATAAAACGTTTGTTGGGTCAGCTAGTTTACATATACTGATGTTTTTTTGTGAAGAATCATAAATAGATACACAATAGTATGAAAATGTAATTTATAATCATCACAGCCCTTACATTGTTATTCATTAAAATCAGTAAAAATTACAAATTATCAATTTTGGAACATTTGTCAAGTCTGTCCACCATATTCTACTTCTGATTAATGTCCGGGTGATTAGAATTGTTTGTCCCTTTCGGGTATACGCGCATGGCAAATCCAGTTGATACCTCATCTTAGTTTTGTTTTACCTTGACCGATTTATGTTGCAACCACGTCAAAAGAGATCTCATCATTTCCACAACAGCATGTAGCAATATTTTAGTGTGATATTTAAATAGGTATTATATACTCTGCAAAATTACGCCTAATTCTATTAATTTTCACATTATGTATGTAATACTGAAACTTAATTTGAAGTAAAATCCTTTCATTTTATACGCTATCATGCCCACCATCTGGATGTGTGGCGGTCCTCCACAGTGCGGTTTTCAGGGACCTTTCTTCCTCGTACTACAAAGCTGTGGAATGAGTTTCCTTGTGCGGTGTTTCCGGGACGATACGACACGGGTACCTTCAAAAAAAGCGCGTACACCTTCCTTAAAGGCCGGCAACGCTCTTGTGATTCCTCTGGTATTGCAAGAGAATGTGGGCGGCGGTGATCACTTAACACCAGGTGACCCGTACGCTCGTTTGTCCTCCTATTCCATAAAAAAAGTAGAATTGGTAGGAGTGTGTAGTGTGAAAGAGGTGTCAATTGAAAGTATTGTTTAGTTTTATTTGTATTTATTTATGAAAATAAAGGACGAGACGAGCAGGACGTTCAGCTGATGGTAATTGATACGCCCTGCCCATTACAATGCAGTGCCACTCAGGATTATTGAAAAACCCAAAAATACTGAGCGGCACTACAACTGTTCTCGTCACCTTGAGACAGAAGATGTCAAGTCTCATTTGCATAGTAATTTCACTAGCTACGGCGCCCTTCAGACCGAAACACAGTAATGCTTACACATTACTGCTTCACTGCAGAAATAGGCGCCGTTATGATACCCATAATTTAGCCGGCATCCGGTGCAAAGGAGCCTCCCACTGGTATTTAGCGCAACATTTTCTATATATCTCAGAACCAGTACATGATATAGATTGAAAAAAATAAAACTTATTATCATTAAACCTCCTTAAAAGCTAAGTTAATAATAATTTAAAATGATAAATGACTGCGTAAAAGTTAGACCGCCTTAAAGTTTACCGCATTATAAATTGATAACTTGTTAAAGTTAAGCGGTCACTTGTTTTAACTTCCTTACTTCTCTTGTTAAGACTTTTTCTTGCATCTAAAACTAATATTCCTATATTTATAAATATACTAGCTGACCCGGCAAACGTTGTTTTGCCATATAAAGTATAATTCACGCGATAGTTTTATAAGTAATAAAATATTGCCTATATTATAGCCTGTACATCATTTTGTTCTATTGTCAATAGTTTTTGCAGCGCACGCAAAAATTGGTTTTCGATTTTACACCTTGTGTTACAAAATAGCAATTTTATTACGGATCCCTAATTTTGAAAAAAAACATAGCCTATAGCCTTCCTCGATAAATGGACTACCCAACACTGAAAGAATCATTCAAATCGGACCAGTAGTACCAGAGATTAGCGCGTTCAAACAAACAAACAAACACTGCAGCTTTATAATATTAGTATAGATTAGTATATTAGTATAGATTACTATAATAGATATATAATAAATTATTTTGTTTTGTTGTATTAGGATTATGTTTAAATAATTTAACATGAAAATATATAGATGTTTAATTTAATTTTTGTTAACCTTAAAAATATTATAAACAAAATAATGGGCATTTTTGTTATGTTTTAAAAAAAAAACAAAATTTTGTTTTCAAATTTTATTTGTGTAATTAATCCTTAATTGAGGTTGAGAGGAGTAATCGCTTTAAAAACATAACAAATTGCTTAGATCTGCAAGAGCGACATCTCAAGTCAATTTCCTTATATGTAAATAATAGCTGAACCGGCAAACGTTATTTTGCCATGTAAATTGTTTTGATCTTTTGCTTGCTAGTTGATAAGAGATGGCGCTAGTTGTATTTCATTAGTAACAATCACACTTCTTTTATATTTTGTATAAATCACACTATAGTTTTATAAATTATAGCCTATTTGTTATTCTGGTGTGTAAGTGTGTATTGTAAAGTTTCATCAAATTCTATTCAGTAGATTTTGCGTTAAAGAAGTTCAAACATACATCCAGACATACAAACTTTCACATTTATAATATTAGTAGGATTGGGGCTGAGCAGGTTATCAACTGTAAAGTAGATCCTGTAGATGAAGCTGAACCTGAGATTTGAACAAAGCATATAAGATTTTATAAGCGATACGTTACTCAAACGGTTGGCTCAGTTGGAAGAGCACTCGCACAGAACGCGAGAGGTCGCGGGTTCGAGGCCCGCATCATTCATAAAATTTTGTTTTCAAATTTTATTTGTGGAAAATAATGAACTTTAACTTCATTTTATCACGTAGTGTTAAGTATAAGAAAGGTAAATTATAGGTATATATTATATATATTATATATATATATATTATATATAAAAGTTTAAATAATATATATATTATTATATTATATATATTATTTAAACTTTTATGCAGTCATTTAAAATAAAAGTGATTGGCAAAAATCTTAACAATAGTAAGACATTTTGAAAAATATATTTTAAAATTTAATTTCAACGGGGATTTATTTTTTCTTGGATCTGGATGATATCATAATTTATTAAAGTTTTTTAATTAATCTTTGTTACTATAAGAAAATTATTTAATGCGGTTTTTCCGGCGTTGAACTAAGATTATAAATGATGGTGATAAAGTTCCGGCAGTTCACATTTTATAAAAATGTATTAACCACAGCAGTTGGTATGTGTTTTATTCGCAAAGTAAGTATATTAAATATGCTGCCCAAAGTAACTATTCCACGCGGACGAATATATTCCCGTGGCACATTCCCTATTTGGGGTCGGCACTCCTGATATAAGATCGCCACTGTCTGCGATCTTGGGTCATTACTGGCGTTAGGCCTATCATCGTCATGTCTTTGTTACCAGTTCTAGTCCAGGTAGTTGGTGGGCGGCCTTTGCCGCTCTTTGCTTCATCCATATTCATGACTCGTCTCGTCATATGGTGTTCGTCCCTACGCATTACATGCCCATACCATCGTAATCGGCCTTACTGCATTTTATGGTGACGGAAATACTCATTACGAATTTTGTCTGACCGTGTAACACCCCCAGACCAACGCAACATTTTGATTTCGGTGAAATGCATTTTTTGTTCGTCACACTTTCTCATTCCCCAGCATTCGGATCCATAGAGCAAAGCTAGTCTCACTGCTCGTTTGTACACGGTGCCCTTAGTTTTAATTGGAATTTTTGCGTCAAATAGAACACTGGTAAGAGATCTCCACTTCAGCCATCCTGTTTTTATTCTATTTAACCTGATTCCACGCGTACGAAGTCGCGAGTAAAAGCTAGTGCGTTATAAGCCATAATAAAATTTGTGAATAAGCCGCCGATACTAAGAATAAAAAAAATATATTTTGCCACACTGGGCTCAAAATTAAAACACTAAAGAATGTGCTTGCTACGAGCCGACAAGAATGTCAAGTTACATTGTAAGAATTATTTATTGCAGTCTTAATTAAATTTTTATTCAACATCTGCAGCACGGTAATGTATTTGAAATAATAATACTAATACTTTATTTCAGACCCTTGATCCATAGTACAGACACAGTATAAATTATATAATAATATAAATTACAAATAGAAAATAGGTTGCAATATCCACCCAGCGTCGATACATTGCTGATAGCATCAGCCTGTCAGACAGACTTCTGATAATGCCGTTATTACACGTCTCAACCCCGGACATGAACGATGCAATTCTTTACGCTGAATAGAATTAAGCGAATCAACCCCAGCCTCCGCGTATATTTCTGAAGCGCTACAGCAACGTTTCAGGCCCATGAGGAATCTAAAAATATTCTTGTAGGCGACTCGTATGCCACCATGCGACTTCTTGGAATAATTAGTCCAAAGCTGACACGTGTAAAACTGGCGGAAAGACTTGAAGAGAGTAATGACATTTTTTTTGTGGAATAGGAGGACAAACGATCGTACGAGTCACCTGGTGTTAAGTGATCACCGCCGCCCACATTCTCTTGCAACACCAGATGTAGCAGCGTAGGATGCAAAAAAGGAACACATCCTATCCCAATCTGCTGACTTGTAGTGCCAAACGCGGCGGGTCGCTGGTGGTCTGCGACGTTGGCGTCGGATGGGCACTACACTCCTGACCAGGCAATGGTCGGACGCTCCGAGAGGGGCGTTGACAGACACCTGGTAACTATGGGGATGTGTAGTCAGCAGAAGATCTAATAAGGATGGCATGTGGCTATCCACATCCGGGAGCCGCATAGGCGACTCAACCAAACCATACGCCAATGCAAAATTGTGCACAGATTGCCCTGCGTAGTCTGTGGTACGTGATCCAGGCCATTCGGCATTGTACCCGTTGAAATCACCCAAGACTTTGATATCAGCGAAGGGGATCTGTGCAAGCATCGGTTTCAGCGTTACCACTATGGGACCTGTAAACACACGCATAGATGCGGACGCGGTCCTCTAAATCTACGCGGAGCCAGAGAGTAGACAGGTCCCTAACTCTAGGTCTCCGTAAGGAAACACAAGGCCGGCTGCGCCGTCTCAAGGTGGTGGTTGACGGCGTTTAAGTTGGAATGAATTCCCCTGATGTAACAAAAGTCCACATTAAGCTTGGAGCGGGGTGCCGTGGTGTTGCTGCCCTGTTTGTCCTGTGGCATACGCGGTACTGTGCCCTCCCCAGAATACGAGGGGCAGCCTGAGCCTGGGACTACCCTATTTTACGCCCCGGGGAAGCACAGGGCATAGAATTGAGATTCAGATTTAATGTAAACAGACTAATATATTATGTAAACTAGAAACAGCAGAACTAAAGGTAAAACTTACTGAACAAAGTGGCCGCACTAAGCTGCTAAAATAGCAGCTGCTAATTTTGCAAATGCAAATAAATCTCAAATACATTCGAAATTAAATCTTAAGACCATATTTTAGTAAAAGTCGGAATCTGACATTATTAATCAGTTATTTTAAGCATATTTTATTTAAATGATATTGCAATTATAATATATTCTAAATGTATTTACAATGTATAAATATCTTAAATTAACCTGAAGAAGGTTGCATTTGCAAGGTTTGGTGTTATTTTTTATTGATTAAAATAATAATTAAAGAAATAATTTTACCAGTGGGAGGCTCCTTTGGCGCCGTAGCTTTTGAAATGACCAAATGAGATTTAACATCTTTTGACTCATTGTGACGGGCGTAATTGTCGTGCCGCTCAGAATTTTCAGGTTTCTCAAGAATCCTGAGCGGCAATGAATTGTAATGGGTAGGCCATATCAATTACCATCAGCTGAACATCCTCCTCGTCTCGTCCCTTACTGTCATAAAAAAATATATAGTTTTGTTTTTTAATAACTTGATACTGAATTTCTAACACTTGTATTTTCTATACACTTCCACTTCAACCAACAAAAAACTTACTTCAAATTCAATAAATGATAAATCGGTGTTTTTCTTTTAATTTTTTGCTTAGATAAGATTGGTTGATTTATTTATTTAAATCGGCTTTATCCAGTATTCATCGATGTTGGTACCGATTAGTTTCGCACCATTTGGACTAAACTATATCTTGCTAAACTAGACAGCGAAACACATTCACCCTAAAGAAGGACCTCCGAATGGTCCGAAACTAGTCGGTACCAACACCGATGAAACGTGAGTAAGGCCGATTCAAATACATAAAGACAATCATGTCTCACGAAAGTTTTAATAATTTAGTTGACTTATACAATTAAAAAACATAATATAATATTTACACACTCTTACACAAATTATCTTGCCGGAAACTAGGCATAGCCTGTACTATGGGTACAATACAACGATATATTTAATTCAATATACTAACTTAAACATACATAAAAACATATAAACATCCATGACTCGGAAACAAACATTCATATTCATCATATTATAAATGATGAATGATAAACCCGGGACCTCTAGTCCAGTAGGCAGGGTCACTAACCACTGGGCTATATATAAGCATTTATATGATGAATATGGATGTTTGTTTCCGAGTCATGAATGTTTAAATGTATTTATGTATGTTTAAGTAAGTATATTGTATTAAATGTATCGTTGTCTTGCATAACACAGGCTATACATATATGCTTAATTTGGGGCAAGATAACTTGTGTAAAAAAGTATGTAAATATTATTATATTGTAGGGTTCGTCAAAACACTTAAATGGAAACATTTTTCCTATAAACACGCAACCCGTTACTATTTAGGCCCACATACTGTTCAATAAGCGAGCAAGATTTAAATTAGTAGAACCCGCGTAATACGATCACGCATATTACAATTTCTCCCATAATAATATAAATTTAGGCCATTTTACGCCAGTCCCTGCTACTTAAGACATGTTTTCATACATTTATTAATGCTTAATACGATCCGTTATCCCGTTTAATACTGAAACTGCAGAATTTTCCAGCATATTATTCCAATGATGACAATGTGGCACCGGATGAACTACAATGAATTGGAGATCTTATTGAGAATGTGAATAACACACAATAAATGAGAATGATAAAGACGAAGAGGAGTCCACTTTGATTTTGTCAATCGCCAAGTCATTATCAGCTATTAGTGATATGAGACTCCTTGCAGCTTCTTTAAATCAAAGCAAAGATGCACTGCAAAAGTTAAATTATGTTGAAAATCTTGTAATTGTTAATGCATCAAAATCTTTCTGTCAGACCAAAATAAGTGATTACTATAAATAACCCAATTAAAATTACACTATGTTAACCATATGTTATGTTTTTAAAGTGATAACCCTCACTTCTAGGATTAATAGACAAATAAAATTTGAAAAATAAAATTTTATTAACGATGCGGCATTCGAACCCACGACCTCAGGCGTTCCGTGCCGGTGCTCTAACCAACTGAGCTAACCGTTCGAGTACCGCCTCGTTATAAAATTCTGTTTGCTTTGTTCAACTCTCAGGTTGTGGCTTCATCTACAGGATCCACTTTACAGTTGATAACCTGCACAATCAAAGATGAAGCCACAACCTAAGAGTTGAATAATAAAATTATGTTTTTCAAATTACACTATGTTTTAAATTTAATTTGCAATGGGGCCTTATTGAAGGATTGGCGAATAGGATTAGTTCATCAGCATATGTGGTTAAGAAAATTAGACGGTAAACTGACATAGATACGGCGCGACAAGTATACTTTAGTTATTTTCATAGTATTATGTCCTATGGTATATTGTTATGGGGCAGTGCGGCCGATATTAATTCCATCTTTGTGCTGCAGAAGAGGGCTATTCGCGCGATTTATAACCTTGGTCCTAAAGAATCATTAAGAGAAAAATTTACAGAAATAATCATTTTGACTGTTCCTTCTCAATTTATTTTTGATAATGTTCTGTATGTTCGTAAGCACATTGAGGGATTTTCTAGAAACTGTGACATTCATAATGTTAACACGAGGAACAAACATAAACTTGTTATGCCTACTACTCGGTTGGATCGAGTTAGTAAGTCTTTTGTTGGGCGATGTATATGCTTCTACAATATCATTCCAGAAAATGTACAAAACAAATGTGTTACGAAATTTAAAAGAATTGTTAAAAACGTTTGTATGGGAAAGGTTACTGTAGCATAACCGATTTTCTTAATGACACCACGGACTGGGAAGAAAGCGAACACCCTCAGGATCTTTAATTATAAACGTTTATTGTACGATATCACATTGTAATCCATATTTTTATATTTAAAAAAAAACCCCGCTGAGTTTCTTGCGCCCATTCTTCTCAGGTCTGAGGCAGTCTCTTTTGAATGGGTGGGTAATTTTGGACGTTAAATAAGTGATTTTGAATCCTATTTTGAATAAAAATATCTGAATTAAAATTTGAATTTATAAATATATATTTAATACCTCCGTATACGATACTAGAACATACGAGTAATATTATGAAGTACTTAGTACGTTTTATTTACCTATCCCGTAAAAAAGGCTTTCTCGCTTAAGAGGCGTTTTTTGTGAAATAGTCGCGGGTTTTACTATATTTAGAATCTTTACTAGTTGTTGGAAACTGCGGGTTTTATTACAAGAGCTTCATCATTAGCGATGTGGTGTAATATTTTTACAAGAGCCATAAATAATATATGCCAACTAAGGAATTGTGGCTGGGTATTCATTACCAGAGCCTCGAGCCAATTATACGCAAGCTAATAATGTAAAAGCTATGCAGGCTAATTCTAGTTTATAGATACGATAAAATGTTCTTATATTATTATGGACAAAATTATTATTCTTTCCGTTCCGGGAAACTCTGATCGCGTTAGCGTTCTGTCAATACTTATTAATTTACGTGTAGCGATTGCTTATAATTTGGATGATTTGAGTGAATGTATTAGAAAGATATTTATACAAGCTATATGACCATGCATAATAAACCATCTTATGAACAAAATAAGGATCAGAATATGGTGAGGGAGTAGGGTGCCGTAGGGCACTTTCGGTTTTGGTGTATCTGAATAATCAAGTGTACTGCCGATTTGGGCAGGTATATTTTTTAATGACATTAACGGAGTCATTCGTAGCTAACAAACATTCTTCACGATATTTCAGTGTCTAACAAGAACGTTAAATAGGGGTAATAATCTATATTGTTTAAGTCACGCGGAACCTTTAGTAGGCCTACCCATAGCTACTAAAAGAAATTACTATTTAATATGTGACGATAAAAAACAACGAAGTTCATCTAATTAATGACACTAAAAAGTAAAAAATAAAACTTACCGACTTCAAACCCATCAATAGGTTGCACATAAAAATTATAGTATAATTATAGTAATAAAAATTTGCATAAGAGGTGTATTAAATTAAATCTTTTTTAAGTTTATTTTTAACTTTTAAGTTTTCTAAGTCGGTTTTTTTTAATAATCTTTACTTAATACTACAGCTTTTTTATGCACAATATTGTGCATTTCATTTTGCCTTAAAACTACCCTCACAGTTTAAAATTACGTGGTAATAAAAATAACGATAAGCTTTCAACTTGAATTTCTGTATGGCTCACATTAAAAACGAAAAGTTATAGTTCAAAAAAATTACATATGAAACTCCAGCAAACTTTTTACTATATTATTACTTTCATTATCTTTGCGCACACTCTGTATAAGGGTGCTCTAAAAAATATTTCACTATCTGTTTTACTAACGGCCGTTCCCAATATACTCTCTACAGATAGAGATAAATTAGGTACTACCTTCTACTGGCAGTAATCAGCTGTCAATAATCTGAAGCTGTCGGAATATACCCGATAAGTCATTCTTATCGCCTCATATTGGGACGACATACGGATTTCTATCGCTGGTAAGCTATGCGTCGTCCATTTGGCAGACAGCGTGTACGGATATGGTGAGTTACCGTCGATAAGCTTATTGGGACAGAAAAGTCAAAGATAGTTACGATTTTTATCTCAATTAGGCCACAACCGGAGATAGATTGAATATTGGGGACGGCCGTTAATCGGCTGTCTTGTTAAATAATCACGAATCTTTCGCCGCGCTGGGCTCTTTAAGTCTAATATTATATGCATAAAATTTGAAAACAAAACTCTCGCATTGTTCATATTTTTTTTTTCAAATTTTATTTCTGTAATTTATCCCAGAAGAAAGTGAATTTCACTTTAAAACATAGCAAGTTGTTAAACTTAACTTGTATTATTTCTTTACAGAAAGCCGCCGGAGATAAAGGGATTGCACAGAACATCGGCTTATGACCAAATTAATTCAATTTTACTGCTCTACATAATGCGAAATGTCAAAATAGCTTCATCAAACGTTTGGCGGTAAGTGATTTTATATTATTTGTAAGTCACGCATTCTTAAATGCCAACTTTTTCTTTATATTTTGTGAACTTTAATTATTACAACTACTTATGAAATGACAAGATAAATTATTGTAGTAGAAGAAATGTTGGGAAAGATCTCCTAAGTATAATTACCACGATCGTATGCAGATGAACTTATCGAGAATATCAGGAATGAAAACTTTTGCATTAAAAGGTCGCTGCTAGTGAAAGAAAATAGAAAAGTGCGATAAGAACATGGAAAATGGAGAAATTTTAGGCTATTTGTCAAGGCGTACTTAAAAGTGAGAGGCTTCTTTGCACATGATGCAGGCTAGATGGGTCTTTTTCTGCCATCGGCTTCAGTTCGCCGTAGTTAGTGAAATTACTCGCCTAACGAGATTTTTCATTTCATATCTCAATTGCGATGCCGCTCAGAATTTAGCCATTTTCAATTTTCCTGAGCGACACTGTACTCACCATCACGTAAACGACTTGATTGTCTCATCACTTTCTCTCATAAAAATATCTGTATGAAACCGATACTGCACAATAATAATTAAGTATCTAAATATTTGATTGACTCTCTGCGAGGTTGGCCAAGCGCTAAGGAAATATCAGTAAAATGAAGGGTGGATAAGAAAGTACACATGAACTTATATCTACCTACGTATTCCCAACAATTCTAAAGCACAATCGCGCTACATTTATAGTTTTATTTTTTATTTAGTCCACACAACTGACTACAATTGTATGGATTGCAAAGTAGTAAAATATACAAAAATACTATTTATCAATTGAGTTTACTGGATGTGGACGTGGCATGCGTGATTAAGTGATACAATAACTACAGCGCAAAAAAACACGCTTAACAAACAAGCTTGATAAAAACAGGACTTATTCTAACAGCCAATAACAAGAATAAAAAAAGATTAACAGATTACTTACTTGCAAACTTATCTATGTACTTAATTTATTTTTTATTTTGGGTATTTTGTCACAGAAGATATCTATAGCATCTCTGTAATAATTTGCGAAAAATTGCATTGTATATAGCAGACTATGATCACCGAGTTTGGTTCTGCTTTGTGGCAAACAGAAAGTCTTGCGATCATGTAAGCGGCTAAAATCACGAGGCACAACGAACTTTAAGCGTTCAAGTAATTCAGGCGCGTCAATGTATCCCTTCATTAGCTTTGCCAAGAAAATAACATATAGTTAGCAAGGTGATGACCGCGAATTCGTCTGCATAGATAAAGGGATTTTAAAAATAATAAGCAAGTTTGGAATTGAAGATTATTTCTTGTCCTATTCCGATTACCGTTTTCGTTCTCGTTCCCAACATATTATATGAAACTTATTTCGAGAAAGATTGCTATGGCAAACTAAACCTACTATTGGTATAGTTATATCCCAAGCAATCAAAATCTATTCAGTAACTCCTTCGTAAAATCGTAACAAACAAACTTACATTTATTACACGCTTTTTATTATTAAATGTATTCAATATGTTTTGTTTTTTTTAAAGTGATAACCCTCACTTCTAGGATTATTACACAAATAAAATTTGAAAAACTAATTTTTAAGAACGATGCGGTATTGGAACCCACGACCTCCGGCGTTCCGTGCCGGTGCTCTAACCAACTAAGCTAACCGTTTGAGTACCACCTCTTTATATAACTCTGTTTGCTTTGATCAACTCTCAGGTTGTGGCTTCATCTCCAGGATCTACTTTACAGTTGATAACCTGATCAACCCCAATATTTGCATATTACGAAATTGACTTGAGATGTCGCTCTTGTAAATCTAAACAATATGTTTTGGTTTTTTTAAAGTGATAACACTCACTTCTAGGATTAATATACAAATAAAATTTGAAAAACAAAATTTTATGAACGATGCGGGATTCGAACCCACGACCTGCCGTGCCGGTGCTCTAACCAACTAAGCTAACCGTTCGAGTACAAAAACAAAATTTTATGAACGAAGTTGGTTAGAGCACCGGCACGGAACGCCGGAGGTCGTGGGTTCGAATCCCGCATCGTTCATAAAATTTTATTTTTCAAATTTTATTTGTGTATTAAATGTATTTTCATCTTTCTGTAAGTAACTGTGACTACATTTTCGATAAAGAATAAAATTAACGCTAAGAAGTAAAATAGTTTTATATGACTCAGTTGAGTACGTGACTAAAATGGTTCCTTACAACTATCATTTTGTAGCAATATAGTCGCTACTGACAGCGCATGCGTCTATTTAATATTTAATGTAAGTGAGCATCGTAAATTTTTTCGTGAACATAAGATGGATGTGTCTGTTATTGGCAATTAAGTCATACAACTTCAGAAATTGAGCAATTTGACGCATTAATACTTCAAATCTACATCCATAGCGTACAATAATTATGTACCAGTTTCCTTGTTGACAAAACACTTATCTACACGTGCGTACAACTTCAATGGATGAAGGAATAGGGTTCTCAGGTTATTTTTCTAACCGACTTTTAAACGAATGTTCTCAATTCAACTGTATTTTGGAACGAAGTCCCTTATTGGTCGTTGCGGAGAAATTCTATTTCGAGATACAAAAAGTGGAAATGACTTTCTTAAGAAAATCAATATAGGCATCATTTTCTAGGTTTTCGGCAGTGTCAATTACAAATATGACACCCCTTTCCAGATCCAAGATGGCGGATGTAACATTTTCAATAAAAACAATCATTTTCAAGATTTTTGGTGAATACACAATTTTATTTAAAAATTCCAGCATAATCGGCTTCAACACCCTCGAGAATCATGAAAACAACACCCATAATAAAGACATTGATAATTTCATGTAGATCTAACTTGGATTTACATTTTGACAGAACTATCAGTTTCGACATCCTCAAAAATCACGAAAAACCTTATGAAAATTAAAACACTGAAAACCTAGGAAATTATATCCATATTGTTACAATGACAACAATAATAAAATATTTGCGCGTCAGCTATCTTAGATGTCACAAAATAGTCTCAATAAAATTGGCTTGGCGCAAATCCGAGACCCCTCGAAAATTTATTCTTAGCCCTTCCATAGCTTTCTATCGTTTTATGTGGAACTGACCTAAAATCCGTATGGGGCTCCGTTGGGAATTAGGAAAAACATTGGCGTAAAAACTGCTTTGATAGGTCCTTCTGTATCGCTGACAATCGGTGAATGAAATTACATGACGATTGGTCCAGTAATAATTAAGGCGTAAAGGCGTTACAAAAAAAATGTTAAATTACTTATTTCTGCATTTATAATTTTACAATTAATAGTATTATTATTTATGATAATAAAGGACGAGACGAGCAGGACATTTAGCTGATGGTAATTGATACGCCCTGCCCATTACAATGCATTGCCGCTCAGGATTCTTGAAAAACCGAAAAATTCAGGGTGTTACTACAATTGCGCCCAGTTGTGGTACCTATAATCTAACCGGCATCCTGTGCAAAGGAGCCTCCCACTGTATATAGCGTCTATCCTCCATTTAAACAGTGTATTCCTTGCCAAGTACATTTTAAATAAATCAAATCAAAATTAATTTATTCTCTTCGGTTAAAAGTTAGTTTATCACCCATTAATGTATCTACGACTACGACTGACGACGTTCACCGGCGATACATAATTTTTAGCAATTTGATTTAGCAGCTGAAATGTAATTATTTATCATTATGATTAAAAACGTCAAGTTACTTACATAGTTTTGTTTATTTAATGGGGCACTTACCTGAAATACGACAATTCCATTTTAAGTTTGGATATGCTGCTATTTTCACAGTTTTTCACTGAACACTATGTCTTTGCGCGGTGTTGTATTCAAAGCGCGGTCAAAACAGAACTGAACGAAAGCTCTGCCTAATAGACGCCTATGCAGAGTTTTGCTTCAGAAACTTTTTAAGCGTGACTGTGAGTCGAGTTGTTTATTATTTTCTTCTTCTTCGCGTGCCTCTCCGACTAGCGAAGGTTGGCGGTTAGCTTTGTAGTTTCAATGTTGCGCAGCCAAGACTTTTTTCTGCGACCTACGCCTCTTTTTCCTTCTTGTTTATTGTACATCAATGTTTTCACCTTATCATATATAATAATAATAATAAGCCTGATATTGTGTTGGAAGATCGGTTAGAGCGTCGGGCATTTATTGTTGATATCACCGTTCCGTGTGATGATAATCTTGTGAAAGCTGAAATAGACAAATTGTCGAAGTACCTAGAATTAGCATTCGAGGTTACTGACATGTGGGATGTTGATTCAACAATAATTGTCCCAATAGTCGTTTCCGTTAACGGTCTTATAGCAAAGAGCCTCGACCATCATCTCAAGAGGCTCTCACTTAATAACTGGATAAAGGGTCAGTTACAGAAGCAACTGTTTGGGAACGGCACGCATCTTGCGGAAGTTCCACAGTCTGTCGCCCTAACCACCGGCGGAATTATCGTGAACCAACGCCAGCGGGACTCTGTTTTTTGTATTTATATTTGTAATATTGTTTTTTATAAATATGTTATATATAGAAATATAGAAAATAAGATGAAATTGTAATAAAGAGAATAATAATAATAATTTAATTCTCTTAAAAACATAGTTAAAAATATATGTAACGATTTAATAAGAAGAAATGGCAAGAAACTCTTTGCCACTCCATTAAATCAATAAGTAAATTTTTCATGAAAATAACCTCAAAATATTTAATTAGAGTACAGTAGATCATTTTATCAATACATCTAGCATTTAAGAATTTAACTTTAAATTTAACAAAAATAGCTAAGTTTACCACAGAATGCTCGTCATGGCACTCCAAGGCACGCCGTTCATATATTTTAGGGAACTGGAACTCCCGCCCAATGAACCCGCCCCGGTAACTCAATTATATTACAAAAAATAAGATAAAATGCCTCTTCTCACAGTAAAAAAGGTTAATATTCATACGACAGGCAATTGAAAGCCTTTAGGGCAGTTTATATACAAAATTTCTTATCGTTTAACAAATCTTTTAGATTGTAATAGGGTTTTTTCATCAGTGTACGTTTAATCCAATGTTTCTCAATGACATATCGGCGATTACTTTTCAAACTTGTGCTACAATCAAAAGTTTTAGGCTAACTTCTTTCATAATAATTTGTGTTTATTTTATAATACTTTATTCGTGCTAACACTATTGAAATCCATGTCAAATAAATAATAATGTGGTCTATGTTGCATAAGGAAAGGAAAGGAAATTTCCAAAAGGAAACTACAGCTTGGAATTCAAAAAAACGGTGATGGAAACCTGTGTTCATCCAACTTGGTTATATGGCTGCCAAACATGGGTGTTTACGAAGAAAATACAACACTTTATTAGGACATCTCAGCGCGGAATGGAAAGAAGCATGCTTAAATTAAGGAAAATTAATAAGATACATAGCCAGGGCTGGACACATTTCCAGACTAACAGACGCTAGATGGACCATTCAGACCACAACATGGAAGGGACCTGAAGGAAAGAGAAATGTGGGCAGACCACATAAAAGGTGGACCGATGAGATTAGAGAGATTGGCGGAACTAATTGGCTCGAAAAAGGAAAAAATAGAAAGGAATGGAGGAGGCCTTTACCCAACTGGGATCCATTTGAAAATAATCAAGAAAACTAACATAACATAACATAGTGCATGCATTATAACTTACTAACATAAAAGTTAATAATAAAATAATCATGTTTGTCGACTAACCGTACTAACATACTAACACTAAAATGTAGAAATCAAATGGAAACTCATTATAATAAAGGCTTTATCATCATGTTGCATAAATCATCAATCCTCTAAGGAAATCCCCTTTGATATCACATCAATATGCAGACACTGTCAATATTAGCCTATTCAATTTCAATGTCAATTTCATCCATTTATCTACACCATCAATCCATTTTAGTTTTCCCACCCTAACATTTACTAATTTACTATACTTTAGACAGTTGACTTCAAGCTTCGAGCTTCTGAAATCAATGGAGGAGCTGTCATTATCATTCCAATATCTCGTACTAGGAGATAATGATTCGAAGCCGTTCTTTATGAAACTGCACCTGAAGTCAGCGCTGGATCACTTGACAACTACCAAGCAGTATTTAGAAGTAGAAGGCCAAGAAGATGCTCGTGTACTAGAAGATTTAATTGTGGTGTAAGTATTGATATATCATATTCACATTTGGCTTTCTTAATTTAAATTCAATTTCAAAATATCTTTATTAACAAGTAAACTAAGTTATGTGCAAAACCAGTGGAGGTAGATCCTAGTAGTACAGTATCGTGATTTTACAAAAATAAAAACATATAAATGAGAATAAATTAAGTACAGGGTAAACATGCGTTGTTAAGTATAATAATTATAATTATTGATTAAGCCAGGTTTTGTCTATGTAAGCCTAAGCCACAGCTTAAAATTTAGGAGTACAAAAAGTATAATAAAGTGGTCATCACTACTCATACTCTCTTACGACGGTTCCCAATATACAATCTACAAATAGCGATTAAGGGATCTTTCAGATTCTCTGCAGTAAAAATATGGAATCACTTACTTCCTCGTCTAAAGAAACAAATGAGTATCGGATGCTTAAAAAAAATACCGTTTTGCTCTACTAAAAAAGCAACTTGCTGCGGAGAAATTGAACCACTAGAAATTCCTTTCTCTTAAAGATTTTTTCTGTGTACGGACATAAACACACGCTCACACTCACGCACACACGCATACACACACACACTTACATACACTTGCAAGGGTAATCAGAACACTTTTTTTAAATATAACCTTTTATCAAAAAGATAGCTTAAGTAGGTAATCGGGGAGCCACAATGGGACGACGTATAGCTTACCAGCGATAGAGTTTGTATGGAAATTGCAATTCACGCGTCCCAATATAAGGCGATAAGAATTACCTATCGGGTATATTGGAACAGCTTCAGATTATTGACAGCTAATTACTGACAGTTGAAGGTAGTAATTTATCTCTATCTGTAGATAGTATATTGAGAACGGCCGTTATGGAACGCGTGAATTGCAATTTCCATACAAACTTCTATCGTTGGTAAGCTATACGTCGTCCCATTGGCAGACAACGTGTACGGATAAGGTGAGTTACCGTCGATAAGTTTATTGGGACAGAGAAGTCAACGATAGTTACGATTTTTATCTCAAGTAAGAGATAGATTGAATATTGAGAACGGCCGTTACATAACTATAGAAATCAAAATCAAGAAAGTGAGTTTTAGGTTATAATAAATATGACGTTATTTTCCCAACACAATTATATAATAATACATCACAATGCAAGTATCGCTCTTATGAAATACACAGATAATCGCGAGAGACTTGAAGTTAAACTAAGTTTGCAAGCTTGTATTTTAGGCCTCCATATAGGTTCAAAATGACAGCTACATGTAGTGCATTCTACAGTATATCTAACTGCTGCAAATCTACCATAATCTGCAACTATACCATTTCATTTCTTCTTTTGTGGAAGAAGGGACAAAGGAGAGCACGGGTCACTTGATGTTAAGTGATCAGCGCCACCCACATTCTCTTGCAACACCAGAGCGTTGCCAGCCTTTAAGGAAGACGTACGCGCTTTTTCGACGGTACTTTCATAAACGTCTTCTGTTTTAACGAAAATGCCATTTTTGAAGTGAAACTTCTTTGCGCGCGGGCAAAATAAGGGTACAATTTTTACGAATAAAATGTCACGGGACGTTTTTAAAGTGAAATGATTTCAACGTTATGGATACCGTTTCCTATGTTCTCGAGGGTGCACAGAACTAATTTGGGATCATTTTTGAAATCCAAGAGGGCTGCCGCGCAGAATTATGACTTCAACAATATGGATATCGTATCCGAGTTGCTATAAGGTGAGGAAATCGAATTTGGGATCATTTTTTAAACCCAAGATGGCCGCCCGCGCCGCGAAAATTATGATTTCAACAATATGGATATCATAACCGAGGATCGCGAGGGATTAGCGCGCGGCCGTAAAAACGTAGATCATCTACATCATCACTAGCTTTGTATCGTGTAGCCTTAGCGCTCTAATGCGAGTAAGTAGAACATCTTCACTCCTAGCGTTGTATCGTGCAGGCTTAGCGCGTGGCCGCGAGTAAGTAGAACTTATAATTTCTAATACTGACAAAAACATTTGGTTTAGAGAACAGATTGGGATAATTAATATAAACGAGATTTAGAACAATTATTGGTTTTCCAAAGAAGTTTCACTTCTGACATCAATAGTTTGTACGCACGCTATTTTTTTTATTATTTATTTCTGTCTATTTATTTATATCATACAAATACTTTTAATGTTAAAAGTAATATTTAAAATACATTTTTCAGTTACGAAGACTGGGACGGATTACACATTAACGAGCAGGATTGGACCGCACGCTTCATTGAGAGCGCTCAAAGCAATTTAAACAAGCTTAGACAAGTCCAACGTAATTTGTGGGATTATGTTCAGTAAGTAAGATTATTATGCGTACTATGTCAATATTGGATTTACTGCTTCTTAATCTTTTTGCTAGAACATCGCTGAATTATTCAAAAATATATCGGGGAAGGGACGCATGCTTTTAGACGCTAACCCTTCCGCAAATACGATTGATAAGCCGAGATTACGTTAATCGCTATTTAGTCACGTTTTTCCATAATTTAAAACCTAGAGGAGTATAATTTTTTTATGACAATAAGGGACGCGACGAGCAGGACGTTCAGCTGATGGTACGCCCTGCCCATTACAATGCACTTCCTCTCAGGATTCTTGAAAGCCCAAAAACCACTTGGCCAGACTCATCCGGGTTACTTACCACACTCGCACAGAATACTGGCGTGAAGTAGCGGCCTAGTGCCGCTATCTTTCGCATAGGTTAGTATCGAAGACCGGAGGCCCCTTCCCCCCCCCCCCTCTCCAAAAATATGAGAGCGGTCCTAAAACGATGGAGGGTACCGGCTCCCGAGAATCCTTCCCCGAATATTCACGCTCTTGCTGCCCCCCGTATTCTGGGGAGGGCACAGTACCGCGCATTTCACAGGATAAACAGCCCTGTTTGTCCAGCAACACCACGGACCCCCGCTCCACGCTTAATGTGGACTTCTGTAACATCAGGGGAATTCACTCCAATTTAAACGCTGTCCACCATCACCTTGAGACGGCGCAGCCGGCCTTGTGTTTCCTTACGGAGACGCAGATATCTCGACCTAGTGATACGTCATAAATAACGTGCCCCGGGTACATAATTGAGCATAATTTTTTGCCTCATGCCGGGGTATGTGTGTATGTTAGATTCTAGCTCCGCGTAGATTTAGAGGACCGCGTCCGCATCTATGCGTGTCCAGGTATGCGTATACAGGTCCCATAGTGGTAACGCAGAAACCGAGCATCTCATGGGCTGCGTTCAAGCGGCAATTGACGATGTGCTTGCACAGATCGCCTCCGCTGAAATCATAGTCTTGGGTGATTTCAACGGGCACAATGCCGAATGGCTTGGATCACGTACCACAGACTACGCGGGGCAATCTGTGCACAATTTTGCATTGGCGTATGGTTTGGTTGAGTCGCCTATGTGGCTCCCGGATGTGGATAGCCACATGCCGTCCTTATTAGATCTTCTGCTGACTACACATCCCGATAATTACCAGGTCTCTGTCGACGCCCCTTTCGGAACGTTCGACCATTGCCTGGTCAGGAGTGTAGTGCCTATCTACGCCAACATCGCAAACCACTAGTGACCCGCCGCGTTTGTTAAGTCAGCAGATTGGGATAGGATGCGTTCCTTTTTTGCATCCTACCCTTGGGGCAAGGTTTGTTTCCCTTCGGATGATCTTAGTGCCTGCGCCGTTGCAGTAGCCGATGTGATACTGCAGGGCATGGATATTTTTATACGAAGCTCTGTAGTACCGATCGGTAGCAGATCACAGCCTTGGTTCGATGCGTCAGTTAAAGCAGCATCGTATTCCGTGGCCATCTGGAGGGCAAAGCCAAATTGGCTTAGAAGAAGCTGGGGGTCATTAATAGGATACGGCAATACTTCAAGCCGGCCCACATTCTATCGCTCTATAAAGCGCAGGTACAACAGGTATAAGCTCGATCCATTTGACCGCGTGCAACACAGAGCAGCTCGAATTGTCGGGGACCTAGTGCTCTGTGAGCGGCTGGATCACTTGGCGTTGCGTAGAGACGTCGCTTCATTGTGTGTCTTCTACCGCATTTATCACGGGGAGTGTTCCGAAGAGCTGTTTGACCTGATTCCTGTCGCTGAATTCCACCTTCGCACGACACGCCACAAGTTAGTTTATCATCCCCACCATCTTTCTTCCTCGTACTACAAAGCTGTGGAATGAGCTTCATTGTGCGGTGTTTCCGGGACGATACGACATGGGTACCTTCAAAAAAAGCGCGTACACCTTCCTTAAAGGCCGGCAACGCTCTTGTGATTCATCTGGTGTTGCAAGAGAATGTGGGCGGCGGTGATCACTTAACACCAGGTTACCCGTACGCTCGTATGTCCTCCTATTCCATAAAAAAAAATCTGAGCGGCACTACAATTGCGTTAGTCACCTTGAGACATAAGATGTTAAGTCTCATTTGCCCAGTAATATCACCTCCTACGGCGCCCTTCAGACTGAAATACATTAATGCTTAAACCTTACTGCTTCACGACAGAAAAAGAGGGTGTTGGGGTATGGGTGGGTAACCACACCCATAATCTAGCCGCCCACTGGTAACAAAAAGTAATAGTACAGCCTCGATTGGCGACCTCGTACCAGAAGGCGTAGTGTTTGTAGGCCCCCCACAAGATGGACTGACGATCTGGTCAAGATCGCCGGAGTAGGTTGGATGAGGGCAGCGCAGGACCGATCGTCATGGTGATATTTGGGGGAGGCCTTTGTCCAGTAGTGCACGTTTTCTGGCTAAAATGATGATGATGATGTTGATTTACTGAATTTCTAAGAAACTGTTGAAGTGTAATACGGACTCACACTCGGTTAACTACCATCGTACAAGATATAAATAGATCATACTTTCTCATTCATCAAATTTGCTCTTAAAGCGTTTTTTTATGTCTACAAATTTTACAGATATTGACACTTTAGAGAACGCGTTCAATCAAACTCAACTGAAATTCTTTTTTTTGTTTAAGAGTTGTGCCATACAGTTCGTGCATCATATAGTTGGATTCCAATTCAAATATTTTTATTTTAAATAGCATATGTTATCACATAGTGAAAGTCAAAAACTACCACCAATTCTAAAAAGTATGCCTCAGACTCGAGAATAACGAGCGCAAGAAACTAAGTGGGCTTCTTTTTTTGAAGGAAAACTTCTTTAGGCGTGACTTGGGGGTAACTCACAATATTTTACTTATAGAAGTACTAGCATTACTTCCGGCAGAAAAAAGTCAATTGAAACAATTTTTAACTATTATAATTGAATGGTTTAAAAAATTGTTTCAAATTGCTCAGTAATATTTTCTGAAAATTTCCAAGTATATTTGTTCATTTATGACTACTTTGTTGTAATAAATAATAAATAAAAGTTCTCAGTCTGACGTTTGCGAAATTCGTTATTTTTTTTCGTCCATCGGACAGGCAAAAGGTCTGAGCCCAAAGAGTCATATTCGTAAATATTCAATAACAACGTTATATTGATATGTGTGATATTAATAATTATTTTTATTCAATTATTTATTAATAACACGGCTTTAATTAATGTAAGTTTATATTTAATGGTATAAATTAAATCTTCTTGTCTTTCAACTTTTAAAGAATATTTGTTATATACTGCATGTCCTAGAATAGGTGGGACAAACAAGGGCAAACGAAACGAAAATAACACATTTGTCTGTGAGCTTTCAGATAAGCAAAAAAAGTATATATATATATATATATATATATATATATATATATATATGTATCTGTTAATTATTCCTAAAGTTAATTATAATTAAATTTTACTTCAGTCGCGCGTAAAGATTACACGCATATACTTTTTCATAAAAAATGGTTACAATGTAATATCGTACAATAATATTTATTATTTAATACAATTTTGTTATTATTTGATAGAATAACGTTTTGATTTAAACAAAAACAATTATTAATAACCAAAAGTCATTTATTTATATCTTAATTTAACTTTATTAAGCAGATTCTTATTTATTTCGTCATTATATTATTATTTACTGCCAAAAAATATTTTACAAAGTTCACGCACTTTTGCGGCGAGAAGTAACACACAATATAAAAAAGCGCCTCTTTTGCTTTTATGAAAATAACTTTAGTCATGCTTTTACAATTTCGTTATATTTTTATTTTTTTCGCTCGCAAAATACATTGAACAATGTTCTGTTCCTTACATGAGCGTAATAGGTTTTTCGTGGTTATTCGGAATGCATAGAACTTAAAACACTAGTTACTTTCCGCAGCATTTCCATAATAATTATAACTACAGTAAAAGAAACAAAAAAGGTCGCTTTGTTAACTTTTTTATTAATTATAATACACACACACACATACCATGGCTCCTGGGTACCACAACGGCGCCTATTTCTGCCGTGAAGCAAACATTGTTAGCATTATGGTTTTCGGTCGGAAGGGCGCCGTAACTACAGAAATTACTGGGCAAACGAGTCAACATAAAGTCTTCTTTCAGTAAAATACCCTATCTACGATATTTAAGGTACTTTCCCTTCATGTCCCATAACTTTGGGACACCCTGTATAGTTGCAGATCAAAACTCGAGAAACGTTAGCCCAATTGAAATGAACCTTTGTGCACATAATGAGCGACATGGCCACTCCGACAAGTTAGTGCCGGTTAGGTGGCACTAGCAGTGAATTTTTTTTTGAACCATAGATCGAAATGTCGAATTTTTTGGGTGAAGCGAAGCGCACCGGCGGCAAGCTTGTGTTAGTTAAGACAGATATCCTGATAGTATAAATTTTTATTATTATATAACTATTTATTGTAACGAAATAATTTTTAATAAAACCTCATTATCATTTCTTAGTGAAAATTTTATCAATTATGGTCGAATAACGACTTCTACAAGATATAATCAGTACAGACAAATGGCCTTGTTTGATGGAAATCGGTACTTGATTGAAATACGTATTCATTCGCAAGTGTGTGAAGAAAGATTGAGAACATTTGAGAGGGTTGTAAAGAAAAGGAATTGGGGCATTGGGTCGTGTTACGTTTCATGGAATAATTTTTCGTATTTATAACCAAAATGAGTCGTATCAAACGTATAATATTGCGTATCAAAATTGTCAAGTTTTTTATTCTTGCCAGATATTTCAGTTATTTTCATATATACATTTTTGTTGAGTTTCTATTAATTGCGGTGACATTGACGGGAGTATCGATTTCTTCCCAAAATATCCTTGCCTTTTCTTCTTATCTAATATATAAAATTCTCATGTCGCGGTGTTTGTAGTTAAACTCCGTCGAAACGACCGATTCTCATGAAATTTTGAGCGCATATTGGGTAGGTCTGAGAATCGGACAACATCTATTTTTCATCCCCCTAAATGTTAAGGGTGGTCCACGCCAAATTTAATTTTTCTGACAATTTTTGTTAAATTTGTTTGATTATGAGTCAGCGTTAAAAAATCCATACAACTTCATATTTTCACCCACCTACGATCAACAGTTACTTTTGTAACGTGATTTTAATATCGGCAATACAACGTTTGCTGGGTCAGCTAGTAATATATAAAATGATCACCTACATAGATGATCCGTTTTACTACCATCCCATTGACAAAAGCCCTCGTCTCTCCAGAGTTATGGAGTCGATTGTGCCGCTAGCTCTTGGAATACCTGAAGGTACTTCAGTTGATTAGGATTACCTTCCGAGGATTTGGAATTCTTTTCCCTTACCATCAATTGAAATATTTAACCGTTTCACACGGCTATGGCCTAAGAATTAAATACGGCAGACAAAGCACAAAGATGGCGTCAGAAATTTAATCCTCTAGCAATCACAAAAGACATACCTCCATAATATAACATTGGAAAGGTCTTGCTGACAAAAGCTAAAAATAGTTTCCAGGTGGTCAGGATCAATAGCTATTCAGGTTCAAACATTTCTGATTGAGTTACATGAAAAATAAGGTCGGCACGAGTTAAATATTTGTTTTGAAGTTTTACCATTGAGGCTTCTTTGCACAGGATGCCGGCTAGATTATGGGTGTAATGTGAAATGGGCATGAAGCTGTAATGTGTAAGCATTACTGTGCTTCAGTCTGAAGGGCGCCATAGCTAGTGAAATTACTGGGTAAATAAGACTTAACATCTTTTGTCTCAAGGTGACGAGCGCAATTGTAGTACCGCTCAGATTCTTTGGGGTGTTTCAAGAATCCTCAGTGGCACTGCATTGTATTGGGCAGGGCGTATCAATTACCATCAGCTGAACGTCCTGCGCGTCTCGTCCCCTATTCTCATTAAAAAAAAATTGCATGATTTCAGCGTATCTGTGGACAGCGAAGTGTGGTCTGCCAGGAGGACGCTGGGGTTTGGTATCTTGGTTTTAATCCTGGTGCTCTTAGTTTCTCCACTCCTCATTTTGCTTCTACGATACACCATCAGTACTATACAGGTGAGAGATCTTAATAGTATATTATTTTATCTATACTAATAAATGGAGAAACGGGTTTTTCCTTCGTTAATACAGCAAAAACTACTGAACCGATCTCAATAATACTTATATCATAAGGTGATGGTTTTACTAAGCAAAATAAAATAAAATAAAATAAAATAAAAAAGCCTTTTATTCCCATGCTAAATTACATAATTAAATTAAACTAAATTTAAAAATAATCTTATAATAATTATTTTTAGTAAACTTAACTTAAGCCTGATATTATTAGAAATTAAAAAGAGAAAAGTTTTATGTAAGTAAATTTCTTATCTATTTCTTAATAACTAATGTTTTAATTAGTAGTATGGGCCCCTCGTTGGGTGAAGGCCTTTTCCATTTTCTTCCACACTATACGGTCTTTGCCCAATATTAGCCAGTCTTTTCCAACGTATTCAATCCGGAACCTATATGTTTTTGACTTAGAAATACCTATATATTTGCAATACAAATAATTCAGTCAATGAAATTTCATTACATATGACAATTAATGCAATGAGCAGGCGTGGGGTTCCTAATTTATATGGCAACACGGACTTGTAAAAAAATAAGGACTCCGTGTCACCTTACATAACAGTGTACCACTAAAACAAGCCGATTAACGTGTAAATACATGGCCCCAAGCACACACTTACACTACTACAGGCCGTTAGGCGGCCATTATGAGAATTGTAATCGTCTGTGACAGATCAATTTGCGTGTCAATAAAATATTTAAAAAATGCCGTCGTGCGTTGTCAAATAGTGTCAAAACGATACTACTTATATAAGTATTTGTGGCCATAATATGATTATTTAAGGGAGAAAAAATTATGTAACTAGTATCCCCCGTAACCGCACACACACTAGCATAACGGTGCTTCACTTGCTAATATCACGGCGCGGAGACCTTCTTTTTTTACTCGTCCGTGTATGGCAATACAACGTTTGCCGGGTCAGCACTTCTATCGCAATATACTGACAAACGATCATGTGGGTTTTATGTTGATAACTGATTACCGATCATCATGTTCTGTTTGCAACATAAAATAAAGTTCATGCTTATCTTGAAACCCTATGCCTAGAATACGACGGGTGGCCCGAGAACACTCAGGGAGAAATTCCCTAAGTTTATGTATGTATACACTTTTATAATAAAGTCCCAGCCACTATTCAGGCATTATTTATAAATAAATTTAAATGTTTTATAAAAAAAAATGGCTCTGTCGTAAATCCACACTCCACAGCTGAATATCTAAGTGATCGGACAGCCTTGGACTAGATTATGATTATTTTATAGCGATAGATATGACTTTACAATATTATATATTTTTCTTGAAAAGAGCGCAAAAAAAGAATGCTGGAAGAGTTTCTTGCGCCGCTTCTTCTATCTCAGAGCGCCATTTGTTTTCCAAGCGGTAGTACTATCTAGTATAGTAGAAATGACATGAAAAAGAATTCTAAAGGAATCAATTTTGAGAAAATTAATGCCCTTTTAATATAGTGGGTAAATTTCAGGGATATCTCCTTTTGTGAAACGAGATCGATGGATAAAAGTTGCTCTACTCGATACTTAGAAGTAGGTTGCAACTTTATGTAGATTTTACGTTTTCGTTTGGTAAGAAACCTGTCAAAGTTATAAGCTTTTGAAGGGAAATTATAATTTCAATCAATATTTCACGCTTGCCAAAGAATTTAAGTGAATGCTGCCAAAAGACTCCCAATACTTATGAAATCGTACTTACTAATAAAGTAATATATGACTACTCAGTCTATACTCGTATATAGCTGATGTTTGAAACACGGTTTCAAGCATCCTTTGCGAAATTATTTTTGGAAATTTCAATTTTAACAGGGCTTATTAACCGCACTCTTAATTTAGCATGTAAGTGTTTGTTTTTTGATAATGGACATGAGATTTCAATAACAGCTACTAAATATTGTTACTATATAATATATCATAAGAGTTCTTCTATAGAAGGGTTAACTTATTGAAAGAACTTGACCATTGGACTGATCTTATAATCTCATGTGTGTTTTAGCTAATGTGCTATTAAGAAGAGACTAATACTTAATAAGACTTAATATTTGTCGTGTGACATAGATATAACCAGACAGCAGGCTAGCGAAACTCTCTAAGTAAAAAGCGATTCACTTGATTGTATGAAACGTGCAGTCATTGAAAGATTCACATATGACGGCTATAATCATGTAAAACAAGGATATAGTCGAAATCCTTCACGGTTTAAGCAACCGTTCACTTTCAAACTTAGCCGGATTATACTTCGTCGCCAATCGCGATACTGTAATTACTACTATTTCAAACTTATGTCAAATCACTGCACGTTTCATACTAAACTGAATTTCAATTTTTACTTAGGCAGTCCCGCCTGTTATTAAATAGTATTAACATCCTCTTTGCCAGACTCGTACTTGCACTAACTCGTTACAGTATCAGTTAAAAAAGAGATCATCAGCTTGTTGTTGATAAAATTATCGTAGATAATCTAACTAATCATAAAAAGCTAAAAAATGTCCATCCATGTTCAAATTATCTTATTATCAATGATTCTTAATCTGAGCATAATGTATAAATTCCAGAAATTCACCGAGTCAATAGAAATAAGTACACAGAAGCTGGTTGCTGAGAAACAGAAGAGTGACCTACTGTTGTCTCGAATGCTGCCCATACCAGTCCTAAGGAGGCTTCGGGCTCAGAAGACAGTTCCTGCCGAGTCCTTTGACGCTGTTACTATCTACTTCAGTGATATTGTTGGTTTCACTAACATTGCTGCTAAAAGCACGCCCATGGAAATTATAAACATGCTCAATATGTTGTACCAGTGAGTATTGTAAAGTGATCAGCTATTTGTTGGAGATTATTTTTTTATGGTCTAGGAGGACAAATGAGTGCACGAGTCACCTGGTGTTAAGAAGTGATCACCACCATTCACGCCACTCATAATCTTTTGTTTTTGCTTAATAAATCAGAGGCGTTTTTTATTAACGCTTTTTTTTGTAGGTACCCATGTCGTATCGTACTGGAAACATTTATTTCATATCTCTAAAATATGTAGATATATATATGGATCCTTCCAATTATATTCTAAGAGTAACGGAAATTTCTTAAATATATTATTGTACGGTAGTTCTAAATTTATGCAAATGTTACATATTTCCAGAATGTTCGACGATAAAATAACGCAATACAACGTGTACAAAGTGGAGACGATCGGAGATGCTTACATGGTCGTGTCTGGACTCCCACAGAGAAATGGTAAAAGTTTTCTTCTTCTAAATAACTACGCTTTTCACAGAGAGGTTGTATCGTTTTTGCCTGCTCACCCGCTTGCTCGTGTCTATTGAACCGGTTCGAGTGTCTCGCTGTTTCTTTTCACAACAATACCTACCTTAGTATTTCCTTTATGTAACTTTATTAAATTTTAAATGAGTCTTGGTACTTTTGCTAAATATGTACTTTATATATATATTACTAAGTATTATTATTAAGTACCTTCACAGAATGTGTTCCTTCATCGGAATGTGTTTAGTAAAACTAATATAGGATATATCCAATATTATAATTTTTATACTTTATTTTTTACTATAGTATTGTATCTGTTTGTTTCCTTAATAAATAAATAAATAAAAGTATATTTACCAACTAGGTTACACATACTAGCTAATAAGTCTGTTATTAACCTTATCTTCAACAAAGAATAATATTTATAATTGAAAATTGTTGTTGGGACGTACACATATTTTAATACGTCATAAAATATCTTGTCAAGCCCCTCTTTTGGCTATTCTGGCACAGAATAATGAGGAATGGTACAGAAGTTTCACTTAGTTACACTTTATAAAAAAGTTACTTTAATTGCCCGCTTATCAGGTTTATTTTAAATCATTCTGAATTACTCAATTTGTAGCTGCGTTGGATTTATAACACATTGATAAATAATTTGACGATACCCTCTTAATATTGGGACCATATGCCTTTTGTACGATATTTAACAATTTGGTTGTTGCTGTTAGTGAGGCTGTGAACCAAACTGACGATGCTATAACAACCTTAGAATCGGCATGTCGACGGAAGAGAGAATTAACTAGTTACTTTACATAAACATATACACAGATGTGATTCTTACACGTATTTATTTATCTACAAGTCTTATGCTTCTTTATGTTTGAGAGGACTTTCTCTGATCTGATGACCCACGCAGCCGTAGTAATATTTTCGTGCCTCTCTATCTAGCGGGGTCAGTCACGCCTAATACCCCCAAGCAAAGAGCCGGTCCTAGGTTCGAGTCTCCTTATGAGACACCCCATGATTTTTGTTACGTAGTAGTCCATGCCCCACGTCCTATGGAAAAGCTTTCGAGCTACCAATACCATACCCCGATATATAGGGCCTTTTTCTTTTTTTAATAATGAAAATAATAATAATTATATATTTAATTGCAAAAAACATAGTATACAATGGTGTTAAAATATTATAATAATGAGATTATTTGTTTTGCTAGCATTATTCCTAGCATGCAAATATTTAACTACAAAATTTTCAGGGTTTCTTACTACGTAAAGTGCATTTTCCACCTCTCAACAAAATATATTTTTGTTATTATATTATATATAGTTTATAATTGTCACAAAAGACTCAACTCCGTCTTACGAAGTTTCGATCAGGTCACGTGTCCTGACGCGAGTTTAACATTTTATACCCATACCAATAAAAGTGCTCAATGCCGCTAAAGAAGTTTACACGTCATGGCAGACTTTCTTTAAGTAGAGTTGCAATAACAAAAAATTCTATTTGATTGTCTGTAATGGATGCAAATGGACTTAAATAATATGTAATTCCAATGTACGCGACGTCGATTAACTGATCTAGTGGACGCCTTAGCTTATTTATTATTTATTTTCCCATTAGTTCATAATTATATATTATGTAGAAGTAATTTGTATATAATACACCATAATTACTAAATATGTCATTCCGATCAATAAGGCTATTAATAATGTGTCCAGATATTATGTTTTGTAATGTACATTTAAGCCGAGACGAATAAAGCTTAAATACATAAGTCTAACTTAAGGTTATGTTAAGATATTTTGTCAGATTGTATATACCATTTATTATGATATCCCAAGCTTGCTCTTTGATCAATCGAGCAAGAACAATTAAATTTAGTTTAGTTTCAGCTTCGATATATATAATATTTAATTTCACCTTCTCTATTATTGAGGTCTATTATAAAGTAATTTCATTAAATTTTTTATTGGTTGTAGCAAAATATGGGTCGTATTTAAGAATTATTATATAATTGACGAAAACTTGATCATCTTCTAGAACGTCGTAAATGATACTTTACAATTAGGTATTCAAAGAGGCAGCGCGATTACATTCGTGACAATGACAGAAGACGTTTAAGCTTCTGAGATACCGTATCTAGTGAGGTACCAAGATGTCGATAGTTTGCCGATTTTAGTCTTTATTTCCTAACACCGAGAAAATATTATAACTTTAACATTTAGCCACAGCAAAAAATTGAATTTTTAATCTATACTCATAAATTTAGAGCTGGTTTTCTCCTTCGGTTATACTTTGACAAATACAAAGTCGATCGGAATAATACCTACTTCTACCATAAAATACAGCCTGTTTCGGAGAAGGTTTTTAGTATATGATATATTGGTGATGACTTATCCGGAACTTTTATTTCTTTTACTTAAAAATACCTTTATATTCGCAATACAAATAATTCTGTCACTTAGATTTCATTCTATATGACACTTCATAAAATGGGCGGGCGTGGGGCACTTCATTTATATGACAATACAACGTTTGCCCCGGATCAGCACTTGTACAATAATATACTCAAAATATTTGAATAAATACAATTAATTTTATTTATTCGATTATATTATAGGCAATCTTCACGCCTCAGAAATAGCCGATATGTCATTGGCTCTGATGCGGTGCCTCGAGGGTGCAAAGGTGCCGCACAGACCTGAAGAACTGCTGAGGATCCGAGCTGGTGTGAACACTGGGCCATGTGTTGCTGGAGTAGTGGGCACCACAATGCCGAGATACTGCCTGTTTGGAGACGCCATCAATACTGCAAGTCGGATGGAGAGTACGGGGGAAGGTACTAAGACCACAATTTATTAATTTATAATAATCTCTAAAAAATTTGCTTCTAGCTCCTGCAAAGCTAAGAACGCGGTTTTTTTTTATTGAAAAGTAGGGCAAACGAACGTAAGCCTAGTGCTAAGTGATCACCGCCGCCCACATTCTCTTGCAACACCAGAGGATTCACAGGAGCGTTGCACGCGTCTAAGGAAGGTGTGCGCGCTTTGTTTGAATATACTCAAGTCTTATCGTCCCGGAAACACCGCACCAGAAAGTTCATTCCACATTCCACAGTGAAAGAATCACGCACTACAAATATCTTGTTTCAATCTAGTTTCTGATAGCTCTTGTTTCTGTTTTGATCTAGTTTCTTAAAAACGGCACTGTGTAGGAACGCCACTAATTTTAATTAACCTGCGCAGAAACAAGAGTCAAGAACCACGCATTATTCTCTTCTTAGATCATTTTTACTTCTAGATAGACTATGACAGAAAAAAATGTGTTTAAAACTAACCTCTATTTAGAGCAATTCACGCACACTAACACAAAATGTCATACAAATTGCGAGTGTTAGACGTAGCTTGTCACGCACACTAAACTAATATTCCTGGCTTGTTTTTATCGGTTGTCTAACAGCAAGAGACTCTATCTAGACGTATAAATTATCTAAGATTCTATTATTTGTAAGCTACTGCAGCTTCTTTCTTATTTTATTTTTAAATGAAAATAAGGGACGAGACGAGAGACAGTTACCCTTAAATCGCCAATAAACGTAACATTTGGCGAGTAAATAAATGTAAGTTAAATGTAAGTAGGTATATGTAAATAAAAAAAATAAAAAAATTTACAGTGCCGCTCGGGATTCTATAAAAACACAAAGATTCTGATTTTTGAAATTTTTTTACACATTATTGCTTCACGCCAGTAATAGACGCCGTTTAAATCTTGGTTTGCACAGGAAGCCGGCTAGATTATGGGTACCACAATGGCGCCTATTTCTGCCGTGTGTTTCGATCTGAAGGGCGCCGTAGCTAGTGAAAGTACTGGGCAAATGAGACTTAACATCTTATGTCTCAAGGTGACGAGCGCATTTGTAGTGCCGCTCAGAATTTTTGGATTTTTTGAGAATCCTGAGCGGCACTGCATTGTAATGGACATGGCGTATAAATTATCATCAGCTGAACGTCCTGCTCGTCTCGTCCCTTATTATCATAAAAAAAAACGTATTGCTGATATTAAAATCGCGATACTAAAGTAACTGTTGATCGTAGATGGGTGTAAATATGAAGTTGTATGTATTTTTTAATGCTGACTCATAATCAAATTTAAAAAAAAAATGTCAAAAAAATAAAAAATATAAATTTCGTGTGGACCATCCTTAGCATTTAGGGGGATGAAAAATAGATGTTGTCCGATTGTCAGACCTACCCAATATGCACTCAAAATTTCATGAGAATCGGTCAAGCCGTTTCGGAGGAGTTCAAAGTTAAACACCATGACACGAGAATTTTATATATTAGATATTTTCTGCTCACAATTTGTTATGTAAATTATACTAGAAATATACACGGTACTTGTAGATCTATATTGTTTAAGACGCTTTCTATAACAAAAGTACGTATATGTAAATATTTCATACTATGTTTTAATTCAATGTTTTTGTAGCGATGAAAATCCACATTTCTCCGAGTACGAAAGCAGCCTTAGATGAAATTGGGGACTATGAAATGAAATCAAGAGGATTCGTTGATATTCAGGTATTTATTTTAAATTTGATATAAGCTTCAGTACGTCAGTTGTAAAGAGACACTGGGATCACTGATGGTAGGCGATGATTTATTTTGAAAAAAAAAAAAAACTTCAATAATTTTGAGAACTATCGACCATATACTATTATGTATCGAAATAACATTTTATATGAAATTTTACAAATCAGTAACGTGAACATCTGCCTATCATAGCATCTACTCATACTTCTTTGATTTCTAACAACAATCTAACGAAACTGACGAAAAAACAGTTTTTGTAAAGATCTATTGTAATTATAAATATATATAAATTTCAAACATCTCACATTTAACCTGAAGGATAGATTTCTTTGAATCTTTTTAACCTAATTGTTAAACTAAAATTATATGCCAATCAGTGTCCCCAACGGGCACTGCGACCCTTTCGAAGATCAATTATAGCTAGTACAACGGTGCTACAGAAGTTCCTTTAGGTAAACTTCTTTCATATAGGTAAGAAGACTATCGAGTTTTCAAGATTTTGGAGGAGAACGCGTGGTTTTATTACGCCTGCCACTGGCCAGTAGTTATTGTCCTGGTTAGAATTATTACCTGATATCTTTTTAAAGAGAAAAGTTATTGTCCTTCTCGGCTATCAGATTGGATTGGGCATGGAGAAAGTAGTAAAATTTTTAGGTGAATAAGTAGTACAGTGTAGATAAGGTGTGTCATTGGCTGAAGTTATCAAGTAAATATTCTCAGAGGAAATTTAACTGCAACTAACAATTCCAATCGAAGACCCTCTTTCTGTTGGACGCTGTAGATTCAGCAATCATAGTATACAGACCAGATATTTAGGGCTCAATGAGACCCCTAGCTCTAAAGGAAAGATCTTGTTTAATCCTTAGGGAAATGACTCCACCCCACATTAAAAAGAGCCAGTAACTAAGAGGACATGAACTCCTTCCTCTCTAAGTTAATTTTATTTTTATTTTACAGCTTTATAGAGGATATTGGTTTTGGGGAGTTTCTGTAACATGGATGGGCAAAGAATACGGTAGATCAGATAAAATATATAATACACTTCTACAATAAAGTCCCAGCCACTGTTCAGGCATTATCTATAAATAAATTTAAATGTTTTATAAAAAAATGGCTGTCGTAAATTCTATTACTCCACTGCTGAATATCTAAATGATCGGACAGCCTGGGACTAGATTGTGATTATTTTATAGCGACTGTACAATATTGTATATTTTTATTGAAAAGAGCGCATAAAAAAAGAATGCTGGGAGAGTTTCTTGCGCCGCTTCTTCTCTCTCAGAGCGCCATTTGTTTCCGAAGCGGTAGTAGTATCTAGTAGTATAAGAAATGACATCAAAAAGAATTCCAAAGGAATCAATTTTGAGAAAATAAATGCCTTTTATGCCTTTTAAGGGTCGCAGCAAATACAATTCACTTTTCACTAAAAAAACCCCATTTGTCGTATCACCGCTCTTCGGCAACACTTCTCTTAAAGCCGCGCCTAGTATCGGAATACTGGGTCTCGAAATCTCGAGCGATTGCCAATTCCGTGGCCATCTGGAGGGCAAAGCCAAATTGGCTTCAAAGAAACTGGGCGTCATTAATAGAGCACGGCAATACTTCAAGCCGGCCCACATTCTAGCGCTCTACAAAGCGCAGGTCCGGCCACACATGGAGTATTGCTGTCATCTCTGGTCTGGTGCACCCCAGTATCTGCTCGATCCATTTGACCGCGTGCAACGTAGAGCAGCTCGAATTGTCGGGGACTCAGTGCTCTGTGAACGGCTGGATCACTTGGCGTTGCGTAGAGACGTCGCTTCATTGTGTGTCTTCTACTGCATTTATCACGGGGAGTGTTCCGAAGAGCTGTTTAACCTGATTCCTGCCGCCGAATTTCACCATCGCACGACATGCCACAAGTTAGGATATCATCCCCACCATCTGGATGTGTGGCGGTCCTCCACAGTGCGGTTTTCAAGAAGCTTTCTCCCTCGTACTACAAAGCTGTGGAATGAGCTTCCTTGTGCGGTGTTTCCGGGACGATACGACATGGGTACCTTCAAAAAAAGCGCGTACACCTTCCTTAAAGGCCGGCAACGCTCTTGTGATTCCTCTGGTGTTGCAAGAGAATGTGGGCGGCGGTGATCACTGAACACCAGGTGACCCGTACGCTTGTTTGTCCTCCTATTCCATAAAAAAAAAAACTCTACACTTGCCTCACTCAAATAAAAGCACAACCAACCAACCAACTTTACACTAACTAATGAAAATAAGGGACAAGACGAGAAGGACGTTCAGCTGATGGTAATTGATACGCCCTGCCCATTACAATGTAGTGCCGCTCAGGATTCTTGAAAAACCCCAAAAATTCTGAATGGCACTACAACTGCGCTCGTCACCTTGAGACATAAGATGTTAAGTCTCATTTGCCCAGTAATTTCACTATCGATGGCGCCTTTCAGACCGAAACACAGAAATGCTTACACATAACTGCTTCATGCCAGAAATAGGCGCCGTTGTGGTACCCATAATCTAGCCGGCATCCTGTGCAAAGGAGCCTCCCACTGGTACTCCCCCTAGTATTCAAAAATCTAATGCTTATTTCATTTATCTTCAGGGTAAAGGTGTCATGGAGACATATTGGCTGGTCGGCAAGAAGGGCGGCAGATCAGAGAGTCCCAGGGCTATGCGGCTGCAGGATTATGACCAGAATGTTTTGGAACTGCTCATTAGAACATGATTTAAGACTAATAAATATTAAGTTTGACTTGCTGTTTTTTACTTGTATTAATGGAAGAGGAGGAGAAATGAGCGTTGGGGTCACCCGTTCTTAAGCTATTACCGCCGCCCACATTCTCATGCAACACCAGAGGAGTCACAGGAGATTTGCCGGCCTTTAAGGAGGTTGCGCGCTGTTTTTGAAGGACAGGTATAGTCCCGGAAACAACAAGGAAGCTCAATCCACACACGCAAACACGAAACACGCACTGTAGAGGAAAAACCACACATCCAGATGGTGGGAATGATATATAATTTATATTTACTTATATTAATCTGAATAAAATACTTCTTGATATTATTATGTTCATCACACTTACTCCTCACTTAGATATTCATATATAGAGCATGGCAATAATCAGTGTTCAACAAAAAAAGGCAGGTCCGCCAAGACAGTTATGGTTTATTATGTTGTGGTGCACCCCAGTATACGCCCAAAGTATTTGACCGCTTGCAAAGTAGAACTGCTCGAATCGTCAGGAATACAGTTATTAACATTTAGAAACAAAAAAAAACGATAAAAACTAATTTCATTATTTGCTCTGATTGAGCACAAGCAATTTGAAATCTTGCAACTTGATTTACTTCTGTTTTTTCAAGATAATAATTTTGATAATCGAGTGAACTAATGAGTGCGGTTTTTATGGAACTTTCTTTCACTAACAACCTAACTTTGTAGATATTTGCGCAAGGTATGACACGGTTAGGGATGAGGACGTATGACAAACATGGGGATTCACATATTATTTGATTCACACGCGTATTATAAATCAAATCAAAATCACTTTATTCATGTAGGTCAAGGAAATGACACTTACGAATGTGAAAAAAAAAATTTTTTCTTATTGAATCTACCGCTGTAAGTAGAAGAAGTAGTAAGAAAGTTATTGTTAAATTAAATACTTTTTTTAGTGATCACATTTAATTATAATCACATTCATATTATTCCTTAGTATATTATTCAAACAAAATAAATCTACATAAAATTAAAACTATCATTACGTGGAAGCGTTCCAAGAATACTGGCAGCATCACCGTGTTGGATAGCAAGGCTGATCCGTTGACCGAAATAGCTGCCAGCGCTTGGGTTTCCAGTAGCCTTATTGAGGCGCGAAGATAGTATTTTGAACATTCTCCGTGCCTCTGGCTCCACGGGCCAAGTGTCTCGACATCAAACTGTACAAAGATATATGACTCACTGAGACCAACATACTTGCGACGCTTGCTGTCTTCGGCAGTCGAAGCAGCAGCCCCAGCACCAACTGACGTAACTTGGACATGAGAAGGAGCCAGAGTGTCGACGTAAGTCGCGTCCTTATTCCTTTAAATAGTTCATTATGATTAACCAATTGGGCTATTAAGGTTAAGGTAACGAAGGTGAAATATGTAGGTACGAGACGAAGTAAAGGGTTTATGTTAGACTAGTAGACCCTGCAAACGTTGTATTGCCATATAAAGTAATAAGAAAAAATCAATAATTAAAATTAAAGTTTGTTTTTTACCTCCTGAGAAAGTAAGAAAGATATAAAGATTCTAATTAGTTATTGATTTTAAACAATTTTTCAATTTGATTTCTGAACGTCGGAGGACACATCAAAGTAAATACAAAATTATTGTTTTTATTTAATTCCGAGGATTTTCATATTTATTCACCTTTTAAACCTTCTCTAGACTTCCACAAATAATTCAAGACTAAAATTAGCCAAATCGGTACAGCCGTTCTCGAGTTTTAGCGAGACTAACGAACAGCAATTCATTTTTCTATAACAATAATTCTCTTATAAAATTACTTAATTTGTCTTACTAATTTGCTTACAAAATGATTGCAATACAACTTTTCAAATCACTTCAAATCAAACGCCAAAGTTGTCACATTAACGCGAAGGTAACCCGGGAAAAAATCTACAGCAAATCTTACAGGCATTATGTATTTTGCAAAACCATAACGCTTGATATGAGTTAGTCCAGGCCGACTTACAGATATCTTATATCATTAGTGAACTTCTTTCTATCCAGGTCCGAGGTTCGAGTCTCCTTCCGATACGCCCCGCGTCTATGAGCTACATTTTCGGCCACCAAAATCCCGCCCGGCTTCGCTGTCTTTGCACAGAGGAGGTTTTTAGTCGGTAGGCGGTGTTTACTCCCGAGCCCGACATATGGGCCCCATTTTTTTTTTTTTATGGAATAGGAGGACAAACGAGCGTACGGGTCACCTGGTGTTAAGTGATTACCGCCGCCCACACTCTCCTGCAACACCAGAGGAATCACAAGAGCGTTGCCGGCCTTTAAGGAAGGTGTACGCGCTTTTCTTGAAGGTACCCATATCGTATCGTCCCGGAAACACCGCACAAGGAAGCTCATTCCACAGCTTCGTGGTACGAGGAAGAAAGCTCCTTGAAAACCGCACTGTGGAGGACCGCCACACATCCAGATGGTGGGGATGATATCGTAACTTGTGGCGTATCGTGCGAAGGTGAAATTCGGCGGCAGGAATCAGGTTGAACAGCTCTTCGGAACACTCCCCGTGATAAATGCGGTAGAAGACACACAATGAAGTGGGGTCTTCAATTTATTTACCTACTTCCTACCTTTTCAAAGTATTTCCCTCTCCAAAAAAAGCAAATTCAGCCATTTTTGATTAATTCTAAAGAGTTATTAAATAAAATATGTATCGATTTAACAATCATTTATTAAAGCATGCTGCAAATTGTTGTATGTACCTTACAAACAGTAATTTTTACTTAAAATAATAATAAATAGTTATTCTTAATTATTATAAATTAGCTTAACCTAATAAATAAGACTTAGACGACAATAATTAATTAGAAACAATAAACATAATGCGTTCATAAGCTTTTACTTCTAATCAGACTTTTTATTTATAAGTCAGTTAGTTACTAATTAAAATATTATGAAATACATCTCCTAAAAATTATATTTCAGGCTTTACCTAAAAAGTATACATGCCTTCCTTAAACTTAACGTTTGCATTTGGCAAATGTTTAGTTTAAGCCTTTTCAAAATTGAGTTATTTTTTATTAGGATAAAATGACGAGACGAATAAAATTATTATTGTTATTAAGTGATACGCCCTGCCCATTGCAATGCTGGGCCGCTCAGGATTCTTGGATTACCCAAAATTCAGAACGCATTTTCTCTCGTTACTCTTATCTATAGAGCGTACTTAGACTACTTAACTTTTACCATTACCCATTACAATGCAGTGCCGCTCAGGATTCCTGAAAAACCAAAAAATTCTGAGTGGCACTACAATTGCGCTCGTCACCTTGAGACATAAGATGTTAAGTCTGTTTTGCCCAGTAATTTCACTAGCTACGGCGCCCTTCAGACCAAAACACAATAATTCTTGCCCATTTTATATATCCTATACATATTCTAATCATAATTTGTTTAAAAATGTAACTTACATTATAATTATATCACAGAAAAAATTAACATATTCTATGAACTAACATTATAACAAAGATTGGCAATTGAATGCTTGGCATTCTGTATAGATTCTCACTAATATTTAAATAACTTACATAATTCTACAAACGTAAAGAGTTATGAAATTTAACACCTAACTAACAACATTATAATATTCTGTATGGTTGATAAATATGTCGGTCTAAGTCAGTCTTAATGTTATTTTCTTTCGTGTTGAGGTCCGTGAAGCCCAGAGGCGCGAAGAACAGTGATATCCACTATCCGGTTTATAGTACCTCTATTGAGATGCTAATGCACTATTCAATCTCCTATTTCAATCAGGGGATTAGGCAACTAGCTATAATTAAGCCTTTGAGATATACGACTTCTTTATATGCCTGTCCTATTACGGTCAGCTCAGTGAAATTCACCCCGTTTCGTGCTAAACGAAACTATACTACAATTATTGTTCATGATAAAGACTTAGTTCTTAGCGCAGTGCTATTTACAACTATAATTAGTTGTAAATAAATAACATTACAATATTATTCACCTTGGAAGCCAACAATTGTTTTACAACAATGTTTTTATAACAGTTCAGTGTTTAGTGATCTCCCATTTCCGCAATTCAACTACTTAGTTGGATCAATTTTATGTGCAGTGTTGTCCAGTTATTCCAGCTTAGCTCATTCCAGTAGAAGAAAGTCTCCAGAAGAATTCCACTCGGATGTTCGCAGACTTCAGGAGCGACCCAGAATTCACTTAGGATTTTGCCTGTTGGCTATTTCTGTACAATCCTCGATTATGTGAGTTACCGTTTCATCCTTAACCAGACAAACTTCGCTTTTAGATTCGTTCTACGTTATGTCGATTGTGACAAGGTGCTTGTGATTTGTGACCCACGGTGCTCATCCATTTGTAATGTCTATTTAAGCTGATTAGTCGATGTATCAGGTTCGGCAATACTGCACAAAACCGGTTCTTTCAACTTTCCACAGCTTATGACGTTTTTCTATCGGGTATTATGTAGATTGCTGGTGAGAGAGTATATCCATGAAATCATTTGGTTAAAAATCACGGCAAGAGTAGCATTGTGCAACCCACTCGGTCATAGAGCCCCGTCTAGCTTCTTATAAGTGGTGTTATTAATAATCTTATTAATAGTATTCAGATGCGATAAATAATAATGATAGATTCAAACCAAATTTGATGTGTTTTCCTTGTATGATGTTACCCAAGAGTAAGCTAGCCAGAAATCTTCATTCCTTAGTTATTCATAATATTACTATCGAAGTATAGATATAATAATACTGGTTCGTCTTCTCCATCACATTTCGTAGAGTTTAATTAATTAGTTTATTTAATTAGGTATTTTATATGTACACTTGGAATGACTAGGAGCACATAAGGATTCTTTTTCTTTCTGTAACAAAATAAATCAATAATTAATTAAGATTGTGTACCTTTTAAATATTTTTTGTTAATGTGACAACATTTTTATTTGCATGACGACCATATAGAATTTAGAATTTGATATTTTAATATTTATGAAACTATTGCGGTTTATGACATGAGATAGATGTTAAGAATTGGTATATATAATTTATTTTAAACAGACTGAATTTATTACATTTTTGAAACATTTATTAGAATCAGACAGTGGCAGACTATAAATGCCAGCGACAGAGCTTAAATGGATCTTGATGTGTTCAAGTCACACAAACATATAGACAGACAATTAAAAAATATATTAAAATATAATATAATAGAAAAACAGTTATTTATATTTACCTAGCTAACAGTAAACACATCAAAATGAATTAAAACCAACATTTAATAGTTAATAAATAATTGAAACTAGATATTTGATAAGTTTCATGTCGAAAAAAATCTCTACAAAATATGCAGTACGCCGAAAAAAAAAGATATTTTCAAATTTAATAACTTAATTTATAAGTTAAAGTTACTAAATTATTTTTTAAGTCTTGAATCGATATGATAATAAACATTACATTTAAAGTTAATTTTAAAGTCAGATGTATTGTTATTAACAAATTAAGACAAAACAGAAATGAAACTAAACCATGTCAAATAAAATAGAGCCTAAAAATAAAAAACGAACATAAAGAAATATTTATCTAACTATAGAGTAGAAAACACCTCCATAACTAAGTTTAAACTTAAGTAAAAATAAAATAGTATAGTACATACTCAAAACATATTTTCTGATCTGAGATGATATGAATCCTCTCGTATCCTACAGGACACTTAGAATACTTCGATATAGCCCGTCTTGATCTTACGTGCGCAATAGGGTCACTGTGTGTTGAAAAAACAAAATGGCCGTCTGTCAAAACTTCTCCTGTGGAACGAGGTCTGCCGATCGGAATCGCGTGAGCGATGCCTACACACACTATGAGCGACAGTATAAGGCAATTCATGTTTGATGCTGCGGATGAACTAATAATGATCGTATTCGGCCACTGTTTATATATTAGCTTATGACTCACGAACTTATGAATGAATACGTACGCAGGCGCCGTAGATCTTGTACGTAGGTAGGTTGTAAGTTTTTTGGAGTTTCCTTCCTCACACGAAATTGATACTGTCCATTGTACTAGATTTAATGTTTCGAAATTAATATTAAAATTAATAGTGATTTTAATACTGTATTACATAGAAAAAATGCCAACGGCCCACATTCTTAGTAACATTTATAAGATTTCCTTTGGGAAACTTTTCATAGAGTCATTCTACATTTTAATATAGCTTCAACGGTATTAGAATTCTAATTCCGTTGAAGCTATATTAAATTTCATTATTTTACCCCTATTAATTAATAGGGGTAAAATAATGAAATTGCCGTTTTATTGTAATAGGTAATTCGAATTGGCCTAGAACCTTCATGGTTTGAGATTTTTGAGTGAAACTTTTTTCACATGGTACCTATGTAGTTGTTCTTTATAAAACTAGAGACTTTTAAAGACTATCGACTTTCAGCTGTTTTCTTTATTCAGATTAGAAAAGAAAGATGGATATACTTCAAAAATTCGAAAAAATTGAGTAATTTTCGAATACGAGTTGCGACGCGGAACTTGCGCGGCAGAAACAGCTCGCAATATCAATGTTGCGTTTGGAGAGGGGACTGCTAATGAACGCACCGTGCGAATTTGGTTTAAACGCTTTCATGATGGAAACTTTGATTTGAAGAACGAACTGTGGAAGACCGCAAACACACAGGTTAATAACAAAGAATCGAAAGAGATGGTGGAAGCCGATCTGAGCTAAACTACCCAGGAATTAGCGGCATGGTTTAACGTTACCTTACCAACAATATTGACTCATTTGCGTTAAATCAAAAAATAAACCATTAAAATGATAATGGTAACTGTTTGGTGGTCTCAGCATGGTGTTATTCACTATAGCTTTCTTCGATCTGGTCAAGCAAAAACGGCAGATGTCTACTGTGCCAAACTCCGAATAATGATAGCAACACTTTTTTGGGCGGCACTACAATTGCGCTCGTCATCTTGAGACATAAGATGTTAGGTCTCATTTGCCCAGTAATTTCACTAGTTACGGCACCCTTCAGACCGAAACACAGTAATGTTTACACATTACTGCTTCACGACAGAAATAGGCGCCGTTGTGGTACCCATAATCTAGCCGCCTTCCTGTGCAAAGGAGCCTCCTAATGGTAACAAAACTAGCAGTGCAACAGCCCCGACTCATGAATCGATCTTCACCATTATTTCTCCAGGATAACGCGAGAACTCATACAGCACGAGAAACCGTTTTAACTTTACAGGAGCTGCAATTAGAAACCATTCATCATCTTCCGTATTCGTCAGACTTTGCTCTAATGGACTACCATTTTTTCGTGATTTTGACAATTTTCTAATGGTAGTACAAAATGCTTTCACACAGTTTGTCGAATCTCTACACTAGATCACCACAGTTCTAACGAAAAGGCATAAATGACCTTCCTATTAGACGGCAGCTATGTATAGATAATAATTGTAATTATTTTAATAAAATAAATATATTAATATGGCAATTTCATACTTTAACCCATAATATTGATACAAACCGACTTTTCGATTGGCTGTACTTTATAAGTTATTTAAACGAACCGTTAATAGGAATGTTAAAATTAATATGAATTTGTGAACTATTTATTATCTTTTATTTTTTACATCAATTTATTAATCGCTATATTAATTATATGTTACATTTTTTCTATGTTATATATTAATATAACATAGAAAAAATGTAACATCCTAGTAACATTCCCTCTCGGACAGTTTTAGTGGAGTTATTCTCAACTTTAACGTACAATTCAACGATATTTGATTTATTAATGCAAACCTACTTTTCGGTTGCCTGTACTTTATAAATTAATTGAAAAAAAAAACTGTTCGACAACACTTTCTCCCCTTTACCTCACCTAGATGTAAAACGTATGCTATAAAATACTAGTATTTGAATACTGCATATCAAAATCTTGAACGATTGTCAATTTTAAGATCACCTGGAACCCCAAATTGGTTTCGAAAAAACTAGGGAGCATAAATAGAGCACGGCAATACTTCAAGCTGGCCCACATTCTATTAAAGTATTGCTGTCATCTCTGCTCTGGTGCACTCCAGCAACTTGAACTATATAACCACGTGCAATGCGGAGCTCATCGAATTGCCACGGGATCCGTGTTCTGTGAACGACTATATAACTTGGCGTTGCGTAGACATATTGCTTCCGTATTTATCAAGGGGATTGTCCCGAAGAGCAGTCCTGGCGAATTTCACCTTCGCACGACTCGCCACAAACTTGGATATCATCCCAACCAGATGGATGTGTGGTGTCCTCCACTATATTCTGACGATTCTAAAGAAGTTTTACTTCAATAAAAATACAAACTTTAACATCAATATTTATTATTAGACAAACATTATAAATATAACTAAACTAACCTATGTCTATCTAGAATATATTTAATTTAAACATTTATGTATGATATAATATGGTAATTTGAATAAGTAAAACAAACATGACAATTCAAATGATTGTTTTTAATAATTTGTTTTTGAGAAAAATTCTTTAATAGAATATATTTCTACTATGCTTCATTCGTTTTTTTTTGTGAAAAGTACAAATTTGCCTCAAAATAATATCTAGCAAATGACATTCACCAAATTTTTTTATACAGCATTATTAATCTATTTATCATTTTATTTAACTATTTAAGTTTAATTTGTAATTCATATTATACCCTATTTTTATAATGTTTACATAGGTATAGTTGTTTTCATATCTGATATACCTATAATATGTTTTGGGTTAATAGGTACATAAATATTACGTGTGTACGACAAAGGATCGAACGGGACACATAATTAATTTTTTGCCAATTTTAATATCAAATTGGCAAAAACTTAAGTACCAATTCTTCGAATTTTGTCCCTGTGTTTGCAATATATTATACCCTCATAAAATATTCACTTAAGTTTAAATTTTTTTATGTATGCTGTTATTAAATTAATAATCATATACTCCACAAGAAGTCGCCGTGGTATTACAAGAATTTGTTTTGAAGTTTTTTATTAGATTAAATATAGCTATTGTTCTCTTTTTGTAAGACAACATACAATTATTGTTTATAACACCATATAAATATCATATAAATAAAGTTATAATACTGGATATAACATCAAAAATCAGATAAGCAAATTAATGTCGATAAGTAGGGCAAAAGGGAAATGCACACGATAACAGGATAATTAATACAAATTAAGCAAAATGTTACAAGACGATACACCAGAGAAGGTAAACGAAAATGAGGTAAACTCTAAACACTAACAAGATGGAATCATGTCAAAGTAGCAGGAGTAATGTGGAAGTTGCAAACGAAAGATTAACGGCAAATGCTCCCTCCAACTCCTTCCATAAATGGAGTTGGAGGGAGTATATGCCGAATAGCTGACTGGCCTACTGACTCCAACTGCTTTGCATAAATAGAAATATCTGAAGCAAGGATTGTACGCCTCGGCCTCAGTTTGACAGTGGTTAAATAATTTAATGGACTGAGATCTGAATACCTGTCCGTATAAAATATATGTATTGAAGCTCAAAAAACATCTTTAGCACAATACAACCTTATATAATTCATCAAATTACTTCCAGCCATAAAAAGTGATACAGTTACAAAAACCTGATTAGCTAATACCCATATCCTACGTCATTATTGTAATAACGTACCTACAAGGAAAATACATAACACGGGCACAGAAAATACGCAGGCAAACACTTAGCTCTTAATATATACGTAACTAAATACGAATATTAAATAGAAATGAATTATAACTACGTAACACGTATACGTCAGGATTAAATTTAACAAATAGTTATCTATTTAGTTTACTAGTACTAATACTAGCTCGCGCCGTCTGATCGTTAGCGTTTGAATAGCTACAATTACTTTTGTTACCCTACCCTAGTAGACTTCTAATACTTATTTGAAGTGCAAACAGTTCGGTCAACCGAGGTGCGCGGACGCACGAGGTCCTGAACGCTCATTGGCCAGGTCACGACCAATAGTAATTGGTCAGGCAATCACAACAAATTATCGTAAATAATCGCTGCTGGTTACTGTATATCCTAATATATTTTTCTAATCATAATAAGAACCTAATCTATTTTATGTAAAATATTTTTATATAATTTATGAATCTCATTTAAATAAGATTTTCTTACGTGTTTTCTAAAGGTTCCCCAATAATTAGGCATCTTTTCAGAGGAAAGCCTAGTTCTGGTGGGCAGTAGCTTCTATACAATTAAGTTTTAAAATAAAATTGAATAGCATGCAGTAATAACAATTTAACCTAATATTAAGTGGGAAAAGCAGACCCTTGTAAGATCAAGATTTTCGATGATGCAAGACCAGCTTTCATACCACTAATTTATTTTGAATTCTCTTACAATCTCTTAAATCTATATTAGGTGCCATATGACCGGGTGTTCCGGGCATACCCAAAGCAATGATCACCATCGTCAGATCCGACATCATCATCACAACTAAGATCAAAAAAACTTATAAAAGGAACGGAGTATACTTCGAAAAAAATAATAACAGGGTCGAATATCGTCCATTTATAATTTTACAGTTTTCAACATGATCCTCCATTATTTGAGAATGAACTCATAAGATAAAATAAACACAATTAATAATAAAATATCTGCTACAATAATGTTTCATAAAAAAAAACAAACGCTTGATACAATATTAAAAATAAATTAACAATTATTTCGTTTAATACTCTGATATCTTGGAGATGTTCTTCCTTGTGAATGTATTCGTTCCAGGAAGCTTGGTGTACAGTCGAGTGAGGTTGTGGGACGAGCTGGAGAAGGACCAGTCCTGCCATCCAGCCAGTGAGTCACCATTTCACCCTTACCCTGTGCAGAAATATGAAAACTTTTTGTTTCAAGATTTGAAATGATAACTTAGACACATTAAACCTCTAAGCTGCATATGAAGTCCTGGTATATGTTGCTAGAATGACACATTATTTCAACCGCTACGAAAGACATTACTATCATCGCTTCCATATTTATGTTACATGTGTATTAGTACGTCTATACTCGCGTCATACATAAGAAGATATTTTCTTCAACTATGATCGCCTGGTGCCAAAACATTGTATAAATATTAAAAAAAATATTTGTTAAAAATATTTAAAAAAATATTATTTAATACTAATAATTTACGTATAATGTATTCTATCTCATTCTCTTGCCGGCTGAACCCAAACATTACCTGTTTGTGTCTCTATCGTCTCACTTTTTCGTTTCATCGAGTTTTAAATCACAACTATTCTAAAGAAGTTTCACTTCAACAAGTATGAGTCCGACTCAAGAGTTTAGTTCCTTTGTTTTGTAATTTAATTATAAATGTATAGTTTTTGTAATCGAGGCTGAGTCTCGTGCCAGAGTTTGGCGAGTCAACATGTTCTGAGGATGCCTCGTGTAGAGGAGAAAACCCGTGTCGAATTGTTTAAAGACAAATATTGGCGGAATTAACACTAAAGAAAACATAAAACATTTGGATAATTATGGATTTACGCAATGTAACGCCTACTTCAATATTTTTTTTACATAATTACTTGCCAAATTTCATAGTTATAGGTCAACGGAAAATACTCTTTATATTTTAATTCCCTTAAGTATGCTGTTTATTTTTTTACGTCAACTTAGAAGTTTGATTATTTTCTCGAGTGAAAAAATATGTAGGCCGGAGTGTATCGTTTTAATTTCATCTCGATACATGCACGCGTTCTCGAGATAAAGGGTCTAGCTTCTAGACAATAAATTAAAACTATAATATTCGGTTTTTCTTTTCGATATACGAAACCACTGGAAAAATAAATTTTAAGGCCATTTTTACAAATTCACTTACTGAGAAAATATTTTTCAAGTAACAGAAAAATGACATAATATGCTACTACATAAAATAAATGCCAAAGTGATTACAAGTACCTACTTAAAGGGACCAAATGTTATAGTTTTTTTATTTACTAACGGCCTTTCCCAATATACTATCTACAGATAGAGATAAATTACTACCTTCTACTGTCAGTAATTAGCCCTATCTGAAGCTGTCCCAATATACCCGATAAGTCATTCTTATCGCCTTATATTGGGACGCGTGAATTGCAATTTCTATACAAACTCTATCGCTGGTAAGCTATACGTCGTCCCATTGACAGACACGTGTACGGATAAGGTGAGTTACCGTCGATAAGTTTATTGGGACAGAAAAGTCAACGATAGTTACGACTTTAATATCAAGCAAGAGATAGACTGAATATTGGGAACGGCCGTAAAACTATACAAATTAGTTATTCGCGCTTACGAAAAATTATTTAATATTAATATTATGAGTGGTTTTAGCAATTTGACGACTCGGCTATTCTTTATACCTTTAGGCAATTTATTATATATCTGCGTACCCTCAAATGTGATATTTCTTCTACAATAGTTTGTTTTTGTCTGATTAATAAGACAAATATTATGTTTTATATTTTAGATTGTTATTTATGTTTTAAGTTAAAATTTTTCATTCGATGCATGTGTTAAATTCATGAATTTGATTTAATTTAATATTAAATGAGGCAATGAGACACCCAGGCTATGCTCATTAGTACGAGCTATTGCTGGTTGAGATTGTAAGCTATTGCTGGTTGAGATTGTAAGCTATTGCTGGTTGACATCGTTTGCTATTGCTGGTTGACATTGTTAGCTATTGCTGGGTGAGATTGTAAGCTATTGCTGGTTGAGATTGTAAGCTATTGCTGGTTGACATTGTTTGCTATTGCTGGTTGACATTGTTAGCTATTGCTGGGTGAGATTGTGTCCCTTCAGACCGAAACACATTAATGCTTACACATTACTGATTAACGGCAGAAATAGGCGCCATTGTGGTACTCGTTATAGGCATTTCCTAGAGTATGTGGCCATGATCAGCGGCACTCATTCCCAAAAAATGTCTCTTACATCACTCTAAAATCAATTTATGAAGTATGAACATAAAATTACTAATATTATAACACGCTGGATCGCCACCCATTTAAGCGCCATCTTGTTATGCCTGACGCGTCTTACGATTGGACTACGTAACGTTACACAATGATATTATCATAACGACACAACTGACTCACGAAGATAACTGGATAGGATTAAGCATTTGTTATATCACTGGTGTCATAATATCTTATTTTTTTTAAATATTTGGGCACGTTTTATATATTTTTTTTAATTAAATAACGTGTCCGAATACGTTTATATTTTGTTGTCACAGGATAGCCTTTATAAACCTTTATTGAATCGATTTTTTGCATCACATTTAACAAAGTAATTTTGATGACTAAGATCTGACGTCAGAAAGATTCTCATTCAAAGTTTGTTATGAAATGTAATTTTGTTTCTTTTATGCTTCATGTAGGACAATTGTGAATTACCTGAATTTCATTTACTGCTCATTGTACTTTTTAATCAATCAAAACAAATCTCATTACCATTTAATATACAATCATTAAATATAATCATTAAATTTAAATTCAAACTATCGTTACGGAGAAGTGTACCAACAATATTGGCAGCATTTTGGTCTTGGATAGCTATGGCTGATCCGTTGACCGAAATATCTGCTAGCTCTTGAGTTTCCAGTAGACCTATTTAATTGAGGCACGTAGATAGGAAATATATCAATAAAGGATAATTGTTGTGTTATTTTTTGTTTTATATTATGTTCATTCACACAAGCAAAACAACAATTAAAAACTGCAGCTACCCTTTACAAAACACAATTCTAACTAGAGTGAAAGTTATGATAAAAGATTTAGGTATAGCATTTGATACTAAGTTCCTTTTATACTAACAATATCATTTAAAAATAACCAAGGCTCTGGTTTTACTGCGGTGGGATTACTGCGGAATTTCGTAGTTTAAAAACATTCAAAATATTGCATTGCCCTTTCGTTCATCTTCAATTAGAATGATAAATATCAGAAGGTCTGGGATCCATGATACACAGTTAACTCGTTGCGAATGGAAAAGCATTCAAGAAAAAATACTTAATTTTTTTTATGTTTTTTTTTATGATAATAAGGGACGATACGAGTAGGACGTTCAGCTGATGGTAATTGATACGCCCCGCCTATTACAATGCATTGCCACTCAGTATTCTTGAAGAACCTAAGAATTCTGAGCGGCACTACAACTGCGCTGGTCACCGGAGACATAAGATGTTATGTCTCATTTGCCCATTATAAATAACTGCAATTTCGAACTGTTATATATGCACATATGTATGCTTTAATGCAGACATAACATTAGCGTCAGCACTTTAAGACCAAGGCGTCACTTAATTAAACATAAAGGCAGTCAGTCTCCTTCCGAATCCTGAGCCACTCATACATTTCAATTATATTTTCTAGTTCTAAATAAATTTCTTTTTTAAAAGTTCGTTTTTAATATTCCGTCTAACAAATGGTGGCAGCGGTGGGATTTAAAATTTTATAAATCCGCGGTAAACGCCTCAAGTGAAAAGTTATAGTGATACCAAAAAGTGTAAAAGTGAAAATAATATCTGTGTTGGTTGGTTTTAATAAGTGGTTAACAAAATAGTACTAATCCAGAGTACTATACAAATCTTAGTGACCGCCTGAATCCAATGGTTGTGAACTGCTAACAAGCTTCGACCTGCTATACCGGAAAGAAATAACTATCTACGTGGTACTCTCCAACATCGCTGAATCTTCTTCTCTTCATCAACGCCGAGTCCTCTGGTACCTAACAATTTACCATAAATTGAGCCAATTATGACTCGATTTGAATTCGCCGTGAATATCGCCGTGGTCCTGTAAGTCTTCAAATTTTAAATATTTCAAGTGTGAAAGTGCAAAACCCATAATAACTGAGATATTAAATAGACATATTTCTAAAACTACAGTGAAAGTGCAAGGTGTGAGGTCTAACAATACTTTATCCAAAGTTATTGCATAAATATTATACTAAAGAGCGTTATTGTCATCTACATTCTAATTTAATTACATCATCTTAGGTTCCGAGAACATTTTGTCGAGTAGCTTATCGCATCGAATTTATAAACAATCTGGGTGGCCGTCTATCACACCGTAGTACATTTTAAATTTTATAAGTGAATATTTTATTTAATTAAACATGTCGGTTAAAGAATCTCAAATTAAACATGAAAAAAATGAGTTACAAATTAGCACTTTATTCAAATTCATTAGTCCTTTTGATGGGACACGCGAAAAATTAAATTCTTTTATTAATAATTGCAATAATGCTATTGGACTAGCACCGGATTCTCAGAAATCAATTTTATTTAAATTCATACTTTCTCAACTTGAGGGCAAAGCGGAATTAGCTTGCTCTATTAAGGAATTCGACAATTGGGATCAACTTAGCGATTTTCTCAAAACACAATTTGGAGAAAGAAAGCATTATGCACACCTTTTACTTGAATTGCAGGAATGTCAACAAAATAATACAGAATCAGTGTCACAATTTTCTTTACGCGTAGAGACATGTCTTTCAAAACTTTTAACAGAAGTAACTATATCGAATAAGAAGAAATCAGAGTTAACCGGTCGAATGGCAGCCATGGAAGACCTAGCTCTCTATACCTTTTTATTGGGTCTTAAACCCGAAATTTCAAATTTAGTTCGTTGTAAAGATCCACTAAATCTTAATGAAGCAATTAACCTAGCAGTCTCAGAAGAGAAAATTTTAAATTTATTTCATAAAAGAAGTTCTCAGCAATTATCATTGCACCGATTAATTCCTAAACCCCAACAGCCATTTAGGGGTCCTAGACATAATAATACCCAAAAATTTCAAACCACAAGGCAGTTTGAGAACAGAAGCCCATTCTGTCGCTATTGTAAAAAACAAGGTCATTCAATAGAAAATTGTTTTAGACGACAATTTAATAACAACAGACTACAACCAACCAGACCCAGAGCAGATAATGTTAATTTTGTCATAAATGAAAACTTAAATAATGATAACTCAGAGCCACGACAACTATGCTCTAATGATAATAATGACCAACAGCTTACCCATTTAAGCGCGTAGTGGGCTCGCGAAGGTGTCACGCGAAGCCCTGCAATAAAAATCTCAAATCCAAAAATTATGTCGACACCATTCCCACTTTCAAGGCTACACGACAGGGTAACCAGCCCCAAAACGGAAGCCTAACGCTCAAGGCTACACGACAGGGTAACCAGCCCCAAAACGGAAGCCTAACCCTCAAGGCTACACGACAGGGTAACCAGCCCCAAAACGGAAGCCTAACGCTCAAGGCTACACGACAGGGTAACCAGCCCCAAAACGGAAGCCTAACTCTCAAGGCTACACAACAGGGTAACCAGAGCACAAAACGGAAGCCTAACTCTCAAGGCTATACGACAGAGTAACCAGCCCCAAAACGGAAGCCTGAAGTCAAATCCTCTAAATCCAATACCTAAAAAAGAAGAAAAAGTATTAAAATCTTACAACGTTAACACAAATCCATTAAAAAATTACTTACCTTATATTGAAATCCAAACATCTCTCTCCTCAGAACCCTTTCGACTCCTGGTCGACAGTGGAGCTACAATCAGTCTTATTAAAATACATATAATAGAAAATATGCCCGAGGTGAATAAAAACATTATAACATTCAGTGGCTTAGGAAATACCGACAATCCAATCAATTCGTTAGGTTGTATATCTATCGAAATTAATTCAATAGAACATGATTTCCACCTCATACCTAATTTTGACTTTCCATACGACGGTATTATCGGAAATGATTTCCTTTCTTTACATAAAAGTAAAATAGATTATACTTTGAAGGAACTTAGTATTGATGACGTAAAATTCAATTTAAAATTTAATAACCCCATTTATACAATTGCGCCTAGAACCGAAACGGTAATAGAATGCTCAGTACATAATCCCGAAATCAAAGAAGGTCTCATTCTAGATCAACATATGATGGATTCTCTATTAATCGCTAACTGTATTGTTAAAGTAAAACCTAATTCTAGAATTAATATATCCGTGGTTAATACATCCGAAAATCAAATAGAGATAAATTCAGACCTCAAATTAATAATTAATCCTTTGGAGTACAATGAAAATAACTCTATATTTTATTCGAATATTAATGATCAAAATATTTCAGATAGAACTGATAAAGTTTTAGATCTTTTGAGAGTATCCCATTTAAATTGCGAAGAAAGAGACGCTCTGTTTAATTTATGTTCCACATTCTCTGATATATTTCATTTGCCTAGTGATAAGTTAACTTTTACAGAAGGTATTCAGCATGAAATTAAAACGTCCTCCTCAATCCCTATACATACAAAATCCTATCGATTCCCTGATATTCACAAAGGTGAGGTTCAATCACAAATTAACAAAATGTTAGAAGAAGGAATTATTAAACCTTCAACATCCCCTTGGTCATCTCCAATCTGGGTCGTCCCAAAAAAGATGGATGCATCCGGAATAAAGAAGTGGCGGGTAGTAATCGACTACCGCAAACTAAATGATATCACAATCGGCGATTCTTATCCTATCCCAAACATATCGGATATATTAGACCAGTTGGGCAAATGTAAATATTTCAGTACTCTTGATCTCGCGTCGGGCTTCCATCAAATTAAAATGTCGCCCCAGGATGCACCCAAAACAGCCTTCTCAGTTCCACAAGGTCATTTTGAATTCACTAGAATGCCCTTTGGACTAAAAAATGCACCTGCAACATTTCAAAGACTTATGAATTCCGCCCTATCTGGGTTACAAGGTATACAATGCTTTGTCTACTTGGATGACATTGTAATCTACTCCTTCGATCTTGATCAGCACATAAACAACCTCTCTAATGTATTTGACAGGCTCCGCACCTACAGGTTAAAGTTGCAACCTGACAAGTGCGAATTTCTCCGCAAGGAAGTTTCCTACCTTGGACATATCATTACCGATGACGGGGTAAAACCGAACCCAGAGAAAATAAAAGCTGTTGCAGACTTTCCTACACCCCAGTGCCCTAAGGACATAAAGTCCTTCCTTGGATTAGTTTCCTACTATCGCAGGTTCATTCCTGATATGTCAAAACTAGCTAAACCTTTAACCAATCTCCTTAAAAAGGACGTCCCATTTCTATGGAATAATGAACAGGAATTATCTTTTAATAAATTAAAAAATTCTCTTATTTCCGCACCTGCTCTAGCTTATCCTGATTTCACTAAACCCTTTTTACTTACATGTGACGCTTCAAATTTCGCGATATCTGCTATACTCTCACAAGGATCCATTGGCAAAGATCGCCCCATTGCATTTTCTTCAAGAACATTAAATAAGGCTGAATGCAATTACAGCGTCATTGAAAAAGAATGTCTAGCGATCATTTATGGTACTAAAGTTTTTCGTCCCTACCTTTATGGTAGACGATTCATAATTATAACAGATCACCGTCCACTCAAGTGGCTCTTTAATTGCAAAGACCCGGGCTCCAAGCTCGTTAGATGGAGGCTCAAACTTGAAGAATTTGACTACGAGATTGAATATAAAAAGGGTAAAATAAACACTAACGCAGATACATTGTCACGATACCCAATAAATCCATTAATTTCTAAAGATCCAACAGATAATACTGAAGATGAAGTCAGAGATCAAAGACCAAATTCACCCCATCTATCTATCCCTAGTTTGCCAGATCAAAACCTTGAAGATCTATTATCAACAGATTTTGACCCAGCTAATTTGAGTCCTTTAAATTTATCGCCCTCTGCGATTCCATTCTTTACGTCAGACATTTCACCTCATGAAACTTATTCTGATCCACAACCTTCTACTAGTAACCAAAATCCTGAAAACTTACCTTCACATATTCCTAATGACACCGATCTCCTTCAATCTTTACCTGAAAACTTACCTGTATCCGCTAGTCCATCAACTAGCGTCACTAGCCGGATAGCTGAAAATCAAACAAATATTAGTGAAGATTATTTCAATTATTTAAAATCTATTAAAGATAAAAACAAGATTTTTAATACATACATAAAAGAGCACAACGAGAGCCTTCTTAAGAGTTCTGCAAATGTAATTCTTCTTCCAGTATCAATAGATTTTGATGAGTCGAATCCTTACCTTTCTGACTTAATCTCTGCCTCAGAGAATGTCAATGTTGTAGAAGGAGAACGTGAACTGCATTCGTTTAAAATATCTGAAATCAATGGTAAAATTTACTATTTCCTATTTACTAAAGTTTATTTCTTTGATACTTGTACCTACCCTGATATATTTAAAGCATTAAAATCTGCTAGAGACAGTATTCTACTTACCGGCACAATCAATGAGATAGCTATTTCCGACTTTAGGAATTCATTTGAACAACATTCATTTGTAAAAATATATAGTATGCTCATGTATCTTTTTGATGGTACAAATATAACAGTCAATATCCATCACAATAGCATAATATATCCCGTGCCTACAGAAATTACAAAAATCTTGAAGGAGAACCACGATATACCAATAGCGGGCCATTTAGGGTCAAACAGAATGTTTAATCGCGTAAAAGAACGTTATTTTTGGAAAAATATGAGATCAGACATAGAAAACTATGTAAAAAATTGCAAGTTTTGCCAAACCATTAAAGCCTTAAGAAAAATTAATAAATCACCTATGCAAATCACAACAACATCTTCTAGACCTTTCGATAGAATAAGTCTCGATATCGTGGGACCTTTGCCTGAAGCTGGAATTTATAAATTAAAATATATTCTTACTTTACAAGATGACTTGACAAAATTTTCTATAGCTTACCCAATATCTAATGCTACGGCTGAAGAATCATGTGAATGTCTCGTTCATTTCATATCTTTATTTGGAATACCTAAGTCAATTTTAACAGATCAAGGAACAAACTTTACAGCCGAACTTTTTAAGAAAACTTGTGAATTTTTAAAAATCAAGCAGATTTGGTCATCTCCCTATCACCCTCAGACGCAAGGTGCTCTGGAGAGAAGTCATTCCACTTTAAAAGAATATTTAAAATCTTATATTAACGAAAACCAAACTAATTGGCATAAATATGTATTTACTGCCATGCTGACATATAATAGCACCGTCCATACAACTACCCAATTTACGCCTTTTGAACTTATTTTCGGGCACAAGCCCTACATTCCCGATTCCGTTTTTGATTTACGATCTGACGTCACATACCCAGAATATATTAAGATGCTTCACCATCGCCTTAAACTGTCTAGAGAAAAGGCCATACAAAATATTAACTCTTCAAAAGAAAAGTCAAAACATTATTATGATAAACATACTCGTCCAGTACAGTATAAAGTCGGTGAATATGTCTATATTAAAAATCATGTAAGACTTCGCAAGGCGCTATCTCCTATATGGAAAGGTCCATATAAGATCGTCAAAATACATGGCAATAACACCTTATCTCTTCTTATAAACCGAAGATATGTAAAACATCATTATGATGAAGTAAAACCTGCATACAACGCGGATACGTAACTAATTCTTCTTTTATTAATTATTAAGTTAAGTTTATTAATACTTACTTCATTTTATACAGCTATATTTTACTATATTATATTTTTATCATATACAAAGTTATAGGTTTATTTACATAAGCATGATAGTTTAGTTTAGTTTTGTCATTACAGAATGGTTAATACATACTGCGCCATAGCCGCTAGCGAGAATGAGTATATTAAATACATCAAGGAAGGTCCTGGCTTGCTCTTCGACCCAGTGGGCACTCTGAAGCTCATAGACGATTATCTTCATATAGTTATTCCGATAGATGTTACTTCTTTTGATCAAAATATTAAGTACACCCAGGATGTTTTAGACATTGTTAAATTACAGTGTCAGGAAAGTATAGAGATAGATACTCGTATTTCCGTCTGTCAAAATATAATGCAACCCTTGGATTCACTCTATAATGATATACTTCGTGACTATAATTCCATATCTCATATCATCTCTAGCGAGAGACCCAAAAGATCTGCATGGTTCTCTGACGTCGGTGTAGTTTTTAAGCATATATTTGGCACCCTTGATGAAGACGATGCGATAAATTACAATAGAGCAATAGAAACATTGTATGATAATGATAAACGGTTAGAGAATTCGATAAAGAAAACTATTCTAGTTTCGAAATCTGCTATTTCTAATATTAACCAATCTGTCAATGAAATATTGGAGAATCAATTTAAACTCAATGATGCCATTAATAATTTATCTACAAATGTGAGAAATATATCGAATTTAGTTACTATAGATAGTTTCAAATTAAAACTAATAAACATTTTAAATTGTCTTCAATCACATTTGTTTACTCTTGCGTTTAAAATTGAAGACTTATTGAATTCTATTTTATTCATAAAAAGCAATACTTTACATCCATCTGTCTTAACACCCAAGCAATTATATAACGATTTATTAAATGTCTAAAAAAATATACCTAAGTATAGGGACTTACCTATTAATTTAGATTTAAGTAATATTCATGTTTTGATAAATGTAGCAGATTTAATTTCATATTATTATAATGGTAAACTGATTTTTATTGTTAAGATTCCATTAGTTAATGCCTTAGATTATAATGTTTATGATACTGTTCCATTACCTATTCAGCATGAAGTTAATTCATCTTATTCATATGTTTGCATTATACCTACAGAACGATATCTGGCAATAAATACTGATAAGTCTACATTTACATATTTAAAGGATTTTAATGAGTGTAAAGTTATTTCTCCCAAAGTACACATATGTCAAATAACTAACATATTCTCTGTTCCTGGTAATCCGTCTTGTGAAATAGAAATTATGACAAAAGCTGTATCCAGTATTCCAAATACCTGCCAAACTAAATTTATACATGGTGATATAGATATTTGGCATAAACTCAATAATGCTGATTGGATATTTGTATAATCAAATTTAAATAAAATAACAATAGAATGTAATCAGGATGTATTATTTGAAACAACCATTTCAGGAACAGGAAAACTTACCATTCCATATAATTGTACAGCTTATTTTAAGAATATTAAATTTAATAAGGTATCCAATCCAGAAATTAATATTCCACTCATAAAACCTACTTATAATATAATATCTGATAAATGTTGTAATCTTAACCGCTTCAATATGTCCAAAATTAACTTTTCTGAAATTAGTAATATTAACCTACATCAGTTAAAAGATCTTAAATTTAACATAAAAGATATCAGTGATGACCTATATATTGCAAATCCTGTTGATACCTTTAGTGATAATTCAAATAATTCTGTTATAAGTATAATTTCACTATTTCTAGTTGTATGTTTTATCGTAGTTTTTATATGTAAGAAATTATGTATCCTACTTTCAAAATATTTTGTAAAGGCTAAGGATTCTGAAGAAATAGATATTGAGTTTCAATCATCACCACCTCCACCGCAACTTAGAGTTGGTTAAAATATTCTGAAAACTTATCTTTATTATTTCCGATAAGTTTCCTCTTAAAGGGGGGGTTGTTATATATGCACATATGTATGCTTTAATGCAGACATAACATTAGCGTCAGCACTTTAAGACCAAGGCGTCACTTAATTAAATATAAAGGCAGTCAGTCTCCTTCCGAATCCTGAGCCACTCATACATTTCAATTATATTTTCTAGTTCTAAATAAATTTCTTTTTTAAAAGTTCGTTTTTAATATTCCGTCTAACAGAACGCAGTTATATAATGTAATAAAGAAAAAGGAAAGGATATAATGATATTGAGAGATTTCATAGACTTCACTTTAAAAAGACAGAGAGTTTCAACCGACATAACTTGATAAATATAGCAAATAGTTCAGTATACTGTCCTGAGCTACTTGAACAATTGTGGTACTCAGAAATAACTTAGCGTTACTAAGAAACCTATAATCAATTAGGCTTAAACTAAGCGCCTTCGAATCGTTACTATAGATATTTCTTTGAAATTAGTATAACATAAATGACTTTCTTAATGATACCAAAGATTGGGAATGGAGTGACCGCCCTGAATAAAATAATAAGTTTAATTGTACATTATTACTTTGTAACCATATTTTTCGATGAAAAAAAAGCCCGCTGAGTTTGTTGCGCCCTTTCTTCTTTTTCTTTTTTTCTATGGTTTTTGTATAAAGTACAGGTATGTTAATTTACTTTTTTTTTAGATTAAACATAGGTATGTATGTAACATTAGAGTAATTATTATATATCTTAAATTTAGTAAAAAAAATTACATACGTTATTTTCAAGATACCTGTTTCAATAACTTACTGTATCCTGTATCTTTTTGGTTTGTCTGGAAGAGATCGCTTTAAGCGATAAGACTGCCCATTGAGTACCTATGACTGTAATAAGCTGAAAATCTTTTGAATAATTTTTTATTTTTAAGTCTGTATGGTATGCAATGAAACAATAAGAAGAAAAAGAAAAATATTAGATGCACAGAAGAGTATAAGGCTCCTTAAATGGCACTGGGCAGGACATCTTTGTAGGATGGAAAATAATAAATGGATAAAGCGCTTAACAGAGTGGGTACCACGAGAAGAAAAAAAGAAAAAAGGGAGACCACGTAAGAGATGGAGAGACACCTTCTAAATCAGATGTGGATCCCATTGGATGCGGACGGCACGAGTAAGAGATGTTTGGAAGGATTTAGGAGAGGCCTACGCTCCAGAAGCGACTACTACTTTTAAATAATAATAAAATTACAGTTAACTAATATAATAACCTATTAAATTAATTAAAAATATATATATAATTCAAACTAGAGTAAGATGTAAAATATTGTTGTAGTAGACAAATAATGGCTATTTTTTTATTTTTTTATATTTATGGCATGCAACTAAGTGTCTATCTATCTATCTATATCATTTATGACACCTTCGCACGACACGCCACGTTAGGATATCATCCTCACCATCTGGATGTGTGGCGGTCCTCCACAGTGCGGTTTGCAAGGAGCTTTCTTCCACGTACTACTAAGCTGTGGAATGAGCTTCCTTGTGCGGTGTTTCCGGGACGATACAACATGGGTATCTTCAAAAAAAGCGCGTACACCTTCCTTAAAGGCAGGCAACGCTCCTGTGATTCCTCTGGTGTTGCAAGAGATTGTGGGCGGCGGTGATCACTTAGCAGCAGGTGACCCGTACGCTCGCTTGTCCTCCTATTCCATAAAAAAAATGAGAGTTTGGAAAACCACGTTCAACAGTTAACGTCATTCAGGGAAACTCCAAAGGATTCATTGCGTGTAGGACGGTTGAGGAAAGTGGTAAGAGCATTGAATCATATTGCAATAGTCTCTTTATATGCAAAACATGTTGCAATTTATTCCGCGATGTAACTTTGGGTTCAGATAGGTTTATGTCCGGTGATGTATTCTTAAGGTATGCAAATCCTGTATTGAAGGATGGTGAGTAAAGCAAATGAGGTATTGAACATCGAACGACCTTCCATCGGTTGATCAACTTCACAATTAAAAATAATTGTAAAGAATTAAACCTAGAGTAGGCCCTAAAATTTATACTAACTGTTTTACCATTAAAGTAGACAGGAAAAAAAATTTGGTTTGCAGACATTAGTCAAAAGTTAGTCTTAAAATCGCTATTATTATTATTATTATTTTAATAGTTATTCATTTCTGCTAAACATGCTGTGAACACACCCTCGTGGAGTTGCAGCCTATCTTGTATTTAGTTGATAGTGTTTTTGTTAATTATGTATTTGTTGTAATTCTGTTGTGTGTACCTTTTAAATAAATAAATGGAAAAATATAATAAAAACATTTTTCATGCATTAGGCGTCATATTTTTTATTTATAAGAATTTTAAATACAGATTTTCTTTTTATTGTTATCGGCGGCCATTTTAGTTTTTAAGCTTTGTTGTTATAGCGGCAATTAAAGTTATAATACACACTCTGTCAAAATATCAAAAGCTCTCTAACTAATGCGTCTTATGAGATACCACCCATTGATAGACAGACGGACGGACAGTGGTTATTAACAACAGGTACCATTGAAAAGAGAATAGAAGATAATAAAATAAAAGAACAAGATCACCAAAGGATGTATCAGTTATTTACAAGCGAGAAGCAGATAATGGTATAAATTAGTAATCTCATAAAAACCATAGATTGTTAGAAATCTGCCGTTAGTACTTAGAAAAAAAACAAAAGGTTATATTAAATATCGAAAACGTCACCTTCACGTCAATCAAACCCCTGCGACTTGTAACGAAAAGACCAGTTCTGTCCAATGCCCGCTTCACGTCATCAGATATTTGTATCTTCATTGCTGAAACAGAAAATATAAGAATATTTTAATTGAAACATGAAAAACTTGGTGTATTACTAAGAATATAAAATCATAGCAGTGGTCCTATTCTTTCCAAAACCCGTGGCGTGGGCGAAAGATTCGCTCGCAATAAACGGTTACAATAGCAGATCTAACAAATCGATAATAGATCGTGCTTCGCTAAATCGTTAACCATACAAAAAAAGTGTGTGAGTAATTATATATGCATGCCAGAAGTTATACTTCTTTAGCCTAACGAAGCAAATTAAAATATTCCTCGTGCTGTTCTACGGTTTTAGAAGGGACAATTTTTTAAAATCTTGCAAAGATGGCTTTGACAATTAATTATTAAATAATGAATACGGCTGTATGGGCTTGAACCCTTTGCCTGTCCTAATAATGGAAGAAGAAACAAAAGAAAACAACGAATGACGCAAACATCAGAAAATTTTAGGAACCAACTTCAACCTGTTACTTTTGTATTACAGTGATGCGAATAAAATTTCACAAGTATCATTTATACATAACGCGCCTAAACAAGTTTAAATTCAAAAATACTGACAGGCCGTTACAGTTACAATTTCTAAAATTAGTTGTTAATTCCAGTTTTACAAAGTCAGACTGAAACTTTTTCCTAAACCCTAACATCATTGTTACAAGACATCATCCCGAAAGCTGCGACATCTTTGGACATATAGCGTAACCGAAAATTGTGTCAAGTAACCGCACGCGAAGATTGAGCACAGCAATTTTTAATAAAGAAATCCACAAAATGTTCGTATTCCTGTTGCAACGCCGCCGTAAGAAATCGTCTCGCGAATGTGGTTTGCCAACACACTCAAACGAATATAGAAGAACCCAGCATGTTCAAGAAGAGCTCAGTAACGGCTTTCCCCTTTATTCCTTTTTTGTTCTTCTGAATACGCCTTTATTAAACACAGTCCACTTAAAAATTTCCTGACACAACCGGTAGCTAAACTACAGTTATCGGAATAGTATCTGAATGTTGTTCGTTAAATTTTCTTTGCCGTTGATCATTATATGAAACATAGCCTTCATTGATTGATTGAATCAATGTCTAAATTTCATCGGTATAGGTGATTTTATTTGTGTTCAGTTACAGTATTGTTTGCAGTTACTAAAGGCTTATTTGGTTGTCCTAAAATATTATCATCTGTTAAGAAAGTATATGTTCATTTCGATGAGTCATCACAAAACCGATGACCGTTGTAGTATTTATTATTTACATATAAACTAGGCAACGATTACTGTACACTGTTTGCTCCTGTGATGTCATCGGGATAGGTGACTCCGGTGTGACTCATACAAGAACGATTTTAAATTGTTGGATGAACAATTGTTCATTATTTAATTTAATAAAATTACGGTTCTAACATTTAAATATATTTATGACTGGACATTTGTTCTGTTCCAAGGGACTTAGGGAATTAGTATGTTTTATTTCCTATCCTTCAAACTTAAATTTATTAGGACTCAATCGATACTGTAATGTTTTTTTTATGTGAGAGAAGGACAAACGAGCATACAAGTCAGCTAATTCTAAGTGATTACCACCGCCTATATTCTACAACAACACCAGAGGAATCACCGAAGCGTTCGGAACTTTTAGAAAAGTGAAAGCGATTTTTTTGAATGAACCCATGTTGTATCGTCCTGCAATCGCGGCACAATAATGCTCACTATAGTCTGGTTGTTCGTGGAAGAAAGTTCCTTGAAAACCGCACTGTAGAGTAATACCAGACTCCAGATGGCGAGGATGATATACTAGAGAGAATACAGTTTTCTTAGGCTTTAGTTACTTTCAGGTCTTCTTATATGCAGCCGATATGAATACGAATTATTATGCTGCAGAAGAGGTCTATTCGACTTAATAATAGCTGAAAATTTGTTACTTATATCAGCTTCATTGGGTTCTATGTATACCAAGTAGAATTCTATTACAGAACTTAGATTTTTTTTAAACCTAAATTTTATAATTTTAATTACAATCTAGCCCGAGGCTAATAAGCAATAATTTAATTTTAACATAATTTACTATGAAGAGAAAACTAAGAAAGTGTCCATTAGCACTATTCATATTATTGTCTCTATCAAGGTGAAGACACTATGTTCTTGTGTTCTTTACATTTAGTACATTTTAGTTCAGTATTCACTGACCAATGATAGGACACTTATTTTTCACTACACTGACTCAAAAAGTTGACCAGATTTTTGTCAGGTTACCTTACTTTCAGTGCTGGATTGGACTCAATACCAAAAGTCCAATTTTGACACTTGGTTTCTTCATATTTGAAGCCTCAGCAATTTACTATACGCATTGATGCATGAGTCAATCAGTAAGCCAGTACAAGTTATTATACCTGTATAAATCCTTATAGCTGTATCAGTTACTGCCAATAACCTCTACTCGATAGTGACTTCGGTGGCCCTATCATCATGAAGTATGCAACAACGTAAATATTGGACAGCTAGGTTATTGTTGATAATTTAAATGTAGAACTCACGTTCTCCGGTACTCTCCATCCTACTGGCTGTGTTAATGGTGTCTCCAAAGAGGCAGTAACGAGGCATCTTGGACCCAACTATACCAGCAACGCACGGCCCCATGTGAATTCCACTCCTCATGCAGAGTGTCTGTCAATTTTAATTAGTAAATCAGTTAATTGTAATTAGTTGCAATAATGTTCCGGGAAACTATGATCGCGCGGAATGCTTCAGATCGCCGCGTCAAAAATTACGTTAATGCGTATTATTTTCGGACTTATTTAGCCGGAAGACATCCACTGCTGGACAAAGGCCTCCCCCAAAGATCGGTCCTCGTCCAACGTATTCCAGCGATCTTGACCAGATTTGCCATTCAAGTCCGACAAAGTCCTCGACTTTATGATGATTTTTTGTCCGTCGAACTATGTGCTTTGTCCACTACCTCTTCAGTTTCGCAATCATTTGGACTATGTCAGTAACTTTGGTTCTCCGACGGATCTCCTCATTTCTGATTCGATCTCGCCGGGAAACTGCGAGCATAGCCCTCTCAATTGCCTTGATTGAAGTTATGGATTCTTTATTATTTGTAGAAATTTGTGCTGTTATAGACTTAAATTTTTCTACAATATGATCAAACGATATTAATAGCATAACTAAATCATAGAAGTTACCTGGTCTGGTCTATGAGGCAGTCGACACTTTGACGTTGCTTCTAGAAGCTCAAGAGCCATGCTCGCTATTTCTGTTGCGTGTCGATTACCTTAAATAAATATAATAACTCTGTTAACTTTGCTGCGAAAGATAATAGCCTCAGTCTTGTCAGCCTAGCCTTGTCTCCCATTGTTTTCGATAGGTACAGCGTAAGGGAAGCTCGACTCAATGATTCACAATCTAAAGTCCATTATAACAAACACTGGGAGGTTCCTTTGCACCGGATGCCGGCTAGATTTTGGGTACCACAACTGCGCCTATTTCTGCAGTGAAACAGTAATGTGTAAGCATTAAATTAACACTAATCAATAAACAAGTGACTACTTTTTTTAAAAGTTTTGTTTCCTAATAACTCCTAAACTATTCGACTGATCTCAATGAAATCTTTTGTAATAGATTCGTTGAACTTCAAGAAAGGTTTACATATATAGTTTATCAAATTAAAATTCAAATATTTTTATTCAAAATAGGATGTGACATCACTTATTGAAAGTCAAAAAACTACTACCCATTCCAAAATGAATGTCTCAGGCCTGAGAATAATGGGCGCAACAAACACAGCGGGCTTTTTTTTCACCAAATATGTTTTACAATCAAAGTAACATTTACAAAGTAACATTGTACAATTAAACTAATTATTTAATAGCCTGAGAGTGGTCGCTCCATTGCCAATCTGTGGTATCATGAAGAAAGTCATTTATGTTATAGTAGCCTTTACCACACAAACGTTTTTTAACAATTCTTTTGAATAACGCAATACTTATGTTTTGTCGTGTCACGATCCCACCCACGCACTCACCCACCCATTTACCATATCTCTCGAACCGTTTATTGACAGAACAACGCCTGTCGGGTCAGCTAGTATATAATAATCATCATCCTTACCATTTCTAACGGGTAACCCCGACGCGACCATGTAGGAGTCTCCGATAGTCTCAATCTTATAGACATCATAACATTCAATCCTTTCGTCGAACAATTTATAGACTGAATTTAAGAAACTTATCACCTGGAAAGAGAATTTGGATATACAAATTATTAAATATTGGAGAGTGGCTTAAGCTCATTTCAAAAATATTATTTTGAATGTATTAAGATTAATCTGGAATAAACATGTCAAAACCAAGGAGAAGTGTTAAACGTACGCTACAAGAACCTCTCATTTCGCTACAACAAATTGCTGAGTCATACTGCTGCCAGTCTGGCTCTATGGCTTACAATTATGGGGAAGTGTTAGTAAATCCAATATCACTTCATTTCAAAGAATGCGAAATATGACACTACGTTCCTATTTGTAATGTGCTTGGTATATAACAAATTCAGAAATCCACTAGCATTTAAATATAAAAACAGTGGTCGAGGAAGTACACAATATGACTCAGGAATATCCATGCAACTAACGAACTGGCTGTTCCCTTAACAATAAGGAGGTACAACAAGCGCCTGAAGTGAAAAGACTTTCTGATGTTGCAAACTGTCAGGAAATTCAAAAACATAAAACATAAAATAAGTAGATATTCTCAATGGAGAATACACTTGACCTGTTAACAAACATCCTTAACACATTTCCTTATAGTTATAGGAATGATTGCACATAAACGAAAAACAATAAAAATGTATTTTCGTCGATATAATCGTTGGTTTTTCAACATACAAATACCCCTTTATATTTTTTTTCAACGTTCTTTAAAAGGGTTATTAGATAACATAAGTGGTGTTTGATAAAGGCTACAGTATAAGTATTGTTGTATGAGCAATTGAATCCCCCTGGAGAAAAATGAATTGTATTAGATTTGAATTAAATTAATAATTGAAGGTATATTCACGGGTTGCTTTATCTGTTTGCATTTCGACGTAAAATAGAGGCATATCTATTATGCCTCTATTTTACGTAAAAACAGCTTTTGAGCCTGCAGTCTTTAAGTCAACAATTGCTTTAGTTGCCCAACTTCAAACAACCTCTGAATTGTTTCTCAGGTAGGTGCTGTGTAGGTTTCCTCCTGATGTTTTACTTCACAGTCAGACAGTGGAATAGACATACATATGAATTCGAAAATATATTGGTAGGTGATGGTGGTTGAAGTGGACCTAGTGGATGAGAGACATCGGCTTTTTTATGGAAAAGGACGACAAACGAGCGTACGGGTCACCTAGTGTTAAGTGATCACCGCCGCCCACAGGAGTGCTGCCGGCCTTTAAGGATACCTTTGTCATATCGTCCCGGAAACACCGCATAAGGAAGCTCATTCCACAGCTTTGTTTTGAAAGCTTCTAGAAAACCGCACAGTGGTCTGTCGAGGACACACATCCAGATGATGGGGATGATATCCTAACTTGTGGCGTGTCGTGCCAAAGTGGAATTCGGCGGCAGGGTCAATCCTTTGCTACATGAACACTCTGCTTACTAAAGACCTAAAGACCAAAACGCCATTATTGGAAATGCACTTTTTCTCAGTGTTTCCAGATCAATGATACATCATCAAAGCTGCATTTCTCTGGTGTTAAAAGAAGCATAATTGAGGATGATCAATCACCATCTCTTTCTCCAGTATTAGTTGTGCTATGAGCTTACGTCATGCACATTTTGCTTTTATTTTGTGTTTTTTTTTTCGGAAAAAATTTAATCGTGCTTAAAGTTCAGACAAATCAACAAGACAAGTTGCTAATGATTGGAAAATATATTGAGTAAGCTGTCCGAGGAAATAATATCTGGTACAATTGTTAATAGTATGTACAAACATAAATTAGGAATAACAATCAATATACCTGATACGGAGTAGATACAGCGGCGATAGCAGTGAACCCCACAATATCACTGAAGTACACAGTTACTGAAGCAAAAAACTCCGCCGGTACCTAATAAATTATCATAACAATAAAAAAATTATACACATTAAGAAAATAATTAAAACAAACACTCAACAAGGCACGGAAACGTCAAAGTAAGACAAAGTCAACGGTTGGGGTTTCACTTTAACGGCCGTTCCCAATATTCAGTCTATCTCCGGTTGTGGCCAACGTGAGATAAGAATCGTCACTATCGTTGACTTTTCTGTCCCAATAAACTTACCTTACTTACGGTAACTCACCTTATCCGTACACGCTGTCTGTCAATGGGAGGACGTATAGCTTACCCAATATAAGGCGATAATAATGACTTATCGGGTATATTGGGACAGCTTCAGATTATGGTCAGCTAATTACTGAGAGTGGAAGGTAGTAAATTATCTTTATCTGTAGACAGTATATTGGAAACGGCCGTTAAACAACTTCGTATCTAAGGAACTCTTATAAATAACAATGAACTTGGTTTAAAAGTTTAGTACAGGGAATTATTTATCGTGCTTCATTTAATCTAATTTGATTGCCATTTCTGTATAAATGTTTGTAATAATAATTGCATTAAAGCTCAAATACAATATGATTACATATCATTCGTGTCTCGCAAAGGAATTGGCAGAAATGAGGGACATGCCTTATGTATTCTGTGAACCGCATTAAGATTTTTATAAAGATTTTTGTATAAAAATCTTAATGCGGTTCACAGAATACATCTACTCACCAAGTTTCAACAGTATAGTTATTATAGTTTCGGAAAAAAGTGACATGGCGAATCTATAAGGTTTCCTTTTTTGCCATTTGGCTACGGAAAAACGCGTTTTATTGATATATTTTAAGTTTACATTTTATCATTACAATAGTAAGTGACCATACAGGCTCTTTCGCACGCGATGTGAGATATCTAGAGTAGTTTACCTGCTGGGTTTGTTTTAGCTGCTTCGCTACGCTGGCTGGTAACATCTGATACAGAAGGGAGTCACTCAGTTCCTTCTCATACTCCAATTCTCTTGCTTTTTCAGAAAGGTTTCGTGCGTATACCTTCCGAAGTATTAAACTTGTTAATTTTATTCAAATTTCCAACATCGAATTAACAATACGAAAAAGAACTATATACGATTTTTTTCTTTTCCAAATATATATTAATTATCTCTTTACTGTTAGAGAATTTGATTAAACCTGAAAACGGCACAAAACTAGACCCGTTCAAGTTCAAATTCAAATATTTTTGTTTAAAATAGGATTCAAAATCACTTATTGAACGTCAAAAACCACCCATTCGAAATGGACTGCCTGATCTGGGCTCAGTGGGTTTTTTTTTATTAACCGACTTCATATAGAAGGAGGTAATCAATTCGATCGGTATTTTTTTTTGATGATCCGATTTACGTTAATTTCTTAAGTTCGATGCAGAATAGATACCATTTGGTCCCATAAAAAATTTACATAGTTCGGCCCAGTAGTTTAGATTTTACGAACATTTTTGTTTACCTCGATAATATAATTGTTTTTTGTGTACGGCTTTTTTAGGAGTTTTCATTCAGGTTGATATAATATAATTATTACATGACACTAAAAAGTAAAAAATAAAAAAATACTACGTTTAAGAAAACCGACTTCAAAAACTGAAAAGTAACAAATAACTAAAATTAAAATTTAATACACCTTTACCTTATTTTATTTATTAATAAAATACTATTATTTGTATGTGCTACATATTAATAGCTTTGAAGTCGGTGTCAAGCCAAATGTAATAGTAAGTACCTACACTCGCCACGCGTGACTTTGAGCGGGTTAACTTCGTCTAGAACAAAACAACCCAAGCGGACAGACGCACGTGGCCAGACAACCTTAATAATTACGGTAAGTAAGCTGTTTATAATATTACGTTTTATTTTGTTTAGGGCTTGGCACCGACTTCAAACCTATCAATAGGTAGCACATACAAATAATAGTATTTTATTAATAAATAAAATAAGGTACAGGTGTATTAAATTTAATATTTAGTTATTTGTTACATTTCAGTTTTTGAAGTCGGTTTTTTTAATCGTAGTTTTTAAAAAAAAATATGGATTACAATGTAACATCGTAGGTATAATAAACATTTAAAATTTAAGAGCCTGAGGGTGTCCGCTTCATTCCCAGTCTGTGGTATCATTAAGAAAATTATTTATGTTATAGTAACCTATCCCACAGAAACGTTTTTTAACAATTACTCTTTTAAAAAATCATTTTCAGCTTACCTGTATAGTGTTGACAGCGTTGCGTACCAACACAATGATGATAGGAGATATCACACACACGAGGACAAGTATAGCTGCACACACAGCCTCACTCCGACGTGCTTCTCTGAGACTCTCGTTAACACCATCTCTGAAATTGATAATTTTTTAACTTTAAGAGTTTAGAATTCTTTTATAATGGCGGTATTGGGGCTCTCAGGGATCGCGGTATTTTATTGGCTACTTTTCCTTTTTTCATGTTCAACTTTAAGATGTTCTACGATATAATACCTATATTATATTTAAAAATAAAAATATAATATACAGTATTTATAACAATTTTACTTCATGTTATAGATATCACATTTTCATATTAAAAGTCTCATTTATTTACTAATAAAGTGAATTTCATATCACTTTCATATTAACTCTTACAATTTATACCTTTATTCATGAAAGTCGGGAACAGATACCTTGGGAGAATGCCAAATTTGTACCTTTCAAAATATTGTTGTAATGTTTTTTTGGTGTGAAAATATTTTAATTCGTGTTATTTACGGGCACGTGGCCCAGTCTGCTGGGTTTATGTTCACCACAACTTATTAGAAATGTATAGTTAATTACGTAAATAAAATAATAATATAACGAATGTAAAATTTAAACTTAAGATTATCTATTAGCCCAAGCCGCTTGGCAACAGGAGGTCTACTCGCAAAATCGACAACGATACATTCGGAACGATACCATAATACTCCGAATATATCGCAACTAACAAATAAACTAATCTCTAACAAATGTTCGAATTCCTTATCGTTTATCGTTACCATAGACTAATATTTTGTTACGATGTTAGTGTCAATGAAATATGTTCAAACCTAAACATTATCTGTGCTATGTCGCTGTTAAGTGTCAAAAGTCAAAACAGTTTAGACCATGCCAGACTCTGCACCACCAATTTGGTATCATTTACACATAAAGTAAATTAAAAAAAAATATGTAATGAATATAATATGATCATTTATAATTGAATAAATAATACAAAACTTGCGGATAATAAAATGTAAAAAAAAGTAACTCAACCCTTCTCGTCGACTTCCTATTTCTCAGGCGGCCATTTGCATTATTTCTACGGATTAACGATCAACAAAATGACTTAAATGACTTAGTAGTAAAAAAATTCCTGTTGAATAGTATTTCACATATAATTATTTTAATAATACTTATTAAGTATGTATATGTATACAAATATATGTATACAACTTGAAACGATTATAGCAACGACAGCCTAGATGTTGTCTTTGAGATTATCGTAAAAGTGACGTTTGATTATTTGTCAAATTCGAACATTCGTCTCTGACATTTTCAACTAAGAGTAGTTTTAGGAGCGATAATATCGAATAATGTTTCGTTCGTTCAATCATCGTTTCGACATTGTATTCGATGTAACTAAGAGTAGGATTCGACACGACTAATGCCACGATTTATCGAATATCGATTTTAGGAGTAGGCCCCCAGGATCGGACTTGGTACGGCCGGACCATCGGACGGTCCTGTGCATCAATTGGTCCGATGTCGTACTCGGTACGGTCCAGACGGTAATAATAATAATTTTGCACGATAGACGATGCGATATACTATTGAATATGGTCCGCTACCAGACCACGTGCAATGATTCGGCAGTACCAAATCCGGTCATGTGTTTAGCCTATATGACACACAAAATATAAAAAGGCATAAAAGGCATTAATTTTCTCAAAATTTATTCCTTTAGAATTCTTTTTCATGTCATTTCTAATAACTACTAGATACTACTACCGCTTCGGAAACAAATGGCGCTCTGAGAGAGAAGAAGCGGCGCAAGAAACTCTCCCAGAATTCTTTTTTTGCGCTCTTTTCAATAAAAATATACAATATTGTACAGTCATTTCTATCGCTATAAAATAATCACAATCTGGTCCCAGGCTGTCCGATCATTTAGATATTCAGCAGTGGAGTAATAGGATTTACGACAGAGCCATTTTTTTTATAAAAAAATTAAATTTATTTATAGATAATGCCTGAACAGTGGCTGGGACTTTATTATAGAAGTGTATACATTTACCCTTAAAGCTATTATGTATCTTATGAAGCCTACTAGAATTAATTACAAGCAATCCCTTATTTCTAGTGTTATAATAATGAAAATCACTATTAAGAGCAAAAACGTATTTTGTGAACGTATATTAAATTTTCATAAATGTACTGAGAATGAACAGTCATAATATTTATTATTTAAATTTTTCTTTGAGAGACTGTCTATAACCAAGCTGATATATAGCACGAACAGCTCTCTTTTGCAAAGCAAACACTATATCAATGTCAGCAGCATGACCCCATAGTTAAATACCGTACGTCATGATGCTGTGAAAATAACTGAAGTAATATTAATTTCATTTGCAAGTCCCAAGGGAGAACCTGTAAGCTAAGCGTCGTTTGTAAATTTTGACATTCTCGTTAGTCTCTTCAATCGTGGCACCATATATTAGATCTAATTTACAATTTATAGTGTATTAAACGTAGTATTTTTTGTAATAATTATGTATTACTGATAAGTTGTGGTGAATATTAACCCAACTGGGTGGGCCACTTACCCGTAAAGAGCCCGCAATAAACAAAAAAAAATATTTTCGCGTTGCAATGCTTCGACGTATATGACGAAAGTTGTCAAACTTTGATAATTTCAACAACTCCTTCAGCAATATTCGTAGCTTTAGCGTAGAAGTGTTTACTTCAGATGCGTTAGACCCGGGTTCGACACACGTACCAGTGTATGGAATTTTGTGGGTTTTGTAAAGTTAATGGAAATTTCTAGTAAGTTCAGGATCAAATCGAACAGAAAAAAAGGGGTGGAAAATGTGTAAGCAGGATAAAAATAATTAAAATAATTTTCTAGTACAATTAAAATTTAAAGATGGAATGGGAGAATTATTTTGAAAATAGAACAGATCCGGGGGTATATAAGCCGTACTAAGCGTGGCCTACGGCAGTTCTAGTTCTGACTCGAAAGTGTAAAGGAAGAAGAAGAAGTAGTCAAAAGTGAAAAGGTGATCCAGTTGAAGAGGAAGCAGAAGATAGAAGAGACTTAGTGTTCGGTGCGGTGCGGTACGGTGACGCGTTGAAGGTACCGCCGCCCACAAGAGGAACAGCAGCAGACCGGCGATGTGCAAGTTCAGAAAAAATTAACGCAAATAAAGACTCGTTCCTATAAGCGGAGTATTATTTCCAATCCCTGATCCATTCTCGTGTCAATATTTTCACACCAGAAAAAAATTACAACAATATTACGAAAGGTTCAAATTCTGTTTGTTAGTAAATAAATAATCATCTTTAAGTTGAACATGAAAAAGGGAAAGAAATAATAACCAATAAAATGTCGCAATCCCCGAGAGCCGCCATTATAAAAAACCTAAACTCTTTTAAGGTTAAAATTATCAATTATTCCTAATAAACAGTTAGGGTATACATTATTATATTATTTTTTTATGGAAAAGGAGGACAAACAAGCGAGCGTACGGGTTACTTGGTGTTAAGAGATCAAGACACTACAAGATTTATGAACGATGCGTCACTTGAACGGTTAGCTCAGTGGAAGTGCGCTCGGATGGAACGCGAGAGGTCGCGGGTTCGTGTACCGCATAATCGTTCATAAATTTTGTTTACAAACTTAAATTCTAATTAATCCCAGAAATAAGGGGCTATCACTTTCAAAAAAAATTACAAATTGTTTAGAAATAAGTATGATGGCAGTATTCACCTGAACCAACCCAACAGATACAAGTATGATTGTAAAAAACGCTGGTACTTCAAAGTGTTATAATCCAAAGAGGTTACAGCAATATTTAAATTTTACCTTATAATTAACATAAAGGTAAAACCAACTCGTAATAAGATGGCGTGAGGTTTTTCATCGTGTTGCTGGCCGCTTATAATGACCATAGGTATATAAAAATATAGAGCGACTTGAAAAAAAAATATTCAAGAATCTTGCAGAAAGAAATATATTCTATTTAACGTACTCTAAAATTTTTCCTAAGGTTATATGAAAATGAATTGGTTATATAAAAAAAGGTTATATAAAAATGAATTGCTGTTCGTTAGTCTCGCTAAAACTCGAGAATGGCTGGACTAATTTGGCTAACTTTGGTCTTAAATTAATTGTGGAAGTCCAGGGAAGGTTTAAAAGGTGAATGAAGGTGAAGATATGAAAGTGTTCGGAATTAAATTAAAACCAACAATTTTGTTTTTCCTTTGATGTGTCCCCCGTCGTCCGATATTTGTTTTGTATAGACATATTTTCTATGAGAGGATTTATTGACGCACGGTTTGACAGTTCTGCTGTAAAACAATCTCATTACAACAACAGGGAGCATATTTTACGAAATAATTCTTGATGTTATGAAATATTATCGACAAATTCATAAAAAAACAGTATTTTATTTATTATATACAGAACAACGTCTGACGGGCCAACTAGTAATTATATATTTAATTTCAAAATTGGGTTTCACCTCAACATAATGCAGATGTAGATTATAACATGATCAGCGCTGGTCTTCCGTTGCATCCTGGTGGTATTGCTAATATTTTAGCAAAAGATTATTAGCTAGCGTAGATTTCCTCTACGCTAAAAATAACATACATTATTATACACTTAATCTTATAATTATATTTACAACTAGCTGACCCGGCAGACTTCGTACTGCCTCAATCGATAAATAAAAGACCTAAACTTTTGTATAAAATAAATTTAAAACAAACAAAAGGAATCCTATTCTTATTAAAACAAATAAAAAAAATACACGGTATGAATGAAATTATATTATTATTTTCGATTTTTCTTTTGAAATACTGGCTATTTCTAAGGTTTCAATTTGGTATTGACAGACACACTCAGTTATGATATAATTAGTTATTCATTATGAACTATTATTTTAATTTGATTTCTGAACGACCCCACACATCAAGAAAAATCAAAATCGTTGTTTTTATTTAATTCCGAGCATTTTCGTATTCACTCACTTTTTAAGCCTTCTCTGGACTTCCAAAAATAATTCAAGACCAAAATTAACTAAATCGGTCCAGCCGTTCTTGAGTTTTAGCGGGACTAGCGAACAGCAATTCATTTATATATATAGACATAACGAAAACATTAATTAACACTATCATTACGGGGAAGCGTACACAGAGTACTGGCAGCATTTCCACGTTGGATAGCAAGGCTGATCCGTTGACCGAAATAGCTGCCAGCGCTTGGGTTTCCAATAGCCTTATTGAGACGAGAAGATAGTACTTTGTATATTCTTCACACCTATAGGCCCCACGGGCCAAGTGTCTCGACACCAAACGGCATAAAGATGTAAGACTCACTGAGACCAACATATTTGCGACGTTTCCTGTCTTTGGATGTCGAAGCAACAGCACCAGCACCAACTGAATAATAATAATAAATAATACACTTGATGAATAATGAATTACTATTCATTCAAAAGGTGCTCATAGACTGTAAGATCCAAAATCCAAAAAAAATCACGAAGTAAAAGGCATTCATAATGTTCACAATTTTAATTACAGTTGTAATTTTACTCTCACTGATTGCTCTTCCTAAGTCGACTCTAGTAAGCTAACGAGGGTTATATAGCCAGTCGACCTATCTCAGTGTCATTAAATAAAGTCTGAAGCCCGCTAAAGAAGCATTTATTTCACAAAGTAAGCTTCGACATTGCGAATTATATTGATAATAATAATATATTTGTAAAAACATTTATTATCTATATCTTGTAGAAACTACAAACCCTTAGATTAAGGATTGGTCTCCACGGACAAACTAGCGTACGTCATCTGGTGTTAAGTGATCACCGCCGCCCACATTCTCTTGCAATACCAGAGGAATCACATGAGCGTTGCCAGCCTTTGGGAGGTGTACGCACTTTTTTTGAAGGTACCCATGTCGTACCGTCCCGGAAACACCGCACAAGGAAGTTCATTCCACAGCTTTGTAGTACGTGGAAGAAAGCTCCTTGAAAACAGCACTGTGGAAGACCGTCACACATCCAGATGGTGGGGATGATATCCTAACTTGTGGCGTGTCGTGCGAAGGTGGAATTCGGTGGCAGGAATCAGGTGATGTTTCAGCTATTGCTCTTCGGAACACTCCCCATGTTGATGACACACAATGAAGCAATGTCTCTACGCAACGCCAAGTGATCCAGCCGTTCACAGAGCACTAGGTCCCCGACGATTCGAGCTGCTTTACGTTGCACGCGGTCAAATGGATCGAGCTGATACTGGGGTGCGCCAAACCAGAGATGACAGCAATACGTGTAGTATGTGGCCGGACCTGCGCTTTGCACAGCGCTAGAATGTGGGCCGGCTTGAAGTATTAACGTGCTCTTTTTAAGACGCCCAGATTCTTCGAAGCCAATTTGGCTTTGCTCTCCAGACGACAGAATTGGCAATCGCTCGAGATATCGAGACCCAGAATTCCGATACAAGGCGAGGCTGTAAGGGAAGTGTTGTCGAAGAGCAGTGATACGACAAATGTTTTTTTTAGTGGTAAACGCGCAAACTTGAGTCTTCTGGGGGTTAAATTAGACAAGGTTCAATTTTCCCCATTCCGCGACCTTCTCAAGAGAAGACTCGATATAATACACAAGTTTCTCCCGGCACTGTTCGACGATTTCCCAAGAGAGACCTGCATGGCCCGTGTATACGGCATCGCCCGTGCAGTCGTCTGCATAGCAATGTATATTAGAGGTTCCCAACATATCATTGATATGCAGAAGAAACAGTGTGGGTGATAGCACACAGCCTTGGGGCACTCCAGCGTTCACGGGCTTCGGTTCGAGCAATAACCGTCGACAACGACCTGTTTGCTGCGCCCAGTGAGGAATAACACTGGAAAATAACACGAAGCGTATGTTACAAAATTTTAAAGATGCCATTGAGTGTCAAGATGCCACGCACACAAGCATTTAATAATTGCCGTAATAAAAAGCTATTGTTCTTGGGTAGTGCGGTATCTTGTTGGAGTGCAGCGGAGACCGATCCTTAATCTAAATTCCAACCCTTTAAAATTTTTCCGTTTTATAAGAATTAAACTTGCCAAATTCAAACTCTAATATGCTTTTGTCTGAAAAACATCACGTAGTTATAAGTGTGTCATTAATCTAACATTATGGATGAGAGAATAGAACTTTATTTTTCAATAATTTTTCATAACATTTCATTTATTTTTTTGTAACGTATTTCATTTATTTCGTAACGTATGCTCCTTGTTGTTATAATGAAAATGTTTCACAGCAGAACTGTCTAACCGTGCGTCAATAAATTCTCTCACAGAAAATATGTCCATACAAAGCAAATATTGGAAATAAAAATAAGTATGGGTCCCAAATCGAAATTAAACGTATCCTATTTTTAAATCCGTGCATTAGTTAAGGAGTCCATCACGGACAAACGACGTGTCACGTAATTTATATATATTCAGATTATTAACCCGTTTGCCGCTAAGTAGGACTTAGGCTAACTGTCATTCATAGCTAACAAACGTTCTTGTCGATATTTCAGTGTCTCACAAGAATGTGAAATAGGGGATCTATATTGCTTAAGGCACGCGGAACCTTTGTCGACCTACCCGTAGCTACTAAAATTACTATTTAATATATGACAATAAAAAACACCCAAATCTAATCTAATGGTAAAAAATAAAAAAATTACGTTTTACTTTAAAAAACCGACTTCAAAAACTCAAAAGTATAAAATAACATAATAGAGATTAAATTTATACAGATAAATATTGTTAGAAAATAGTTATATTACATTGATAACTTTAAATTAATATCAATTAAAAAAATTGTAAAAACAAACCTTATATATTCTCGGAGTTGTTTCTGGACTGCTCGAAGCCTCCCCAGCAGAGTAGCAGTTTGATCAAAATAGTCAATAGCATCTGCAACGCTACCAGCCTGTGCCTTATTGTCTACTATCTGCTGATTCCTGGCAAAGTAGCAAAAGTGCAAATTTACTAAAATTATTAATAATATTATTTCTTCAACTTTGGTTCGTCAAAAGTGCGTGGGGAGAGCAAAATGCTTAAAGTTCTCGAACATCCTCTAGAGTGATAAAAAGTCAAACGAAAGTACAAGTGTTTATCGGAAGGCAAGCGCAGTAACATCTCATGAAATTCAAATTTTTACTTCACATATAGTTTGATAATATACAGAATGATTAATTAATTAATTTATTTATTTATGTATACTTTAATAAAACGGCGCAAGCCAATTACAATATTAAAGTAAGCATTTAATTACAAACTAAACATATTACACAAATAATCTATATATATAAAAATGAATTGCTGTTCGTTAGTCTTGCTAAAACTTGAGAACGGCTGGAACGATTGGGCTAATTTTGGTCTTGAATTATTTGTGGAACTCCAGGGAAGGTTTAAAAGGTGAATAAATAGGAAAATGCTGTTAAATTAAACAAAAACTACAATTTTGTTTTTCCTTTGATGTGTCCATGCATAATTTCTATGAGAGAATTTATTGACGCACGGTTTGACAGTTCTGCTGTGAAACAATATCATTACGACAGCAGGGTGCATATTTTACGAAGTAATTTTTGATGTTATCATATATTATTGACAAATTCATATAAAACATTATTTTATTTATTATATACAGAACAACGTCTGTCGGGTCAGCTAGTAGTTAATAAATATACAGTTTACTGTAAATAACTAACAATTAATTAACATCGAAATACAATTTATCCATTCCTCTCATAAAAACGCAAGCACTCTGTTAAAATCGTTTGCCATCCATCAGCAAAGAAATCTCTAGTACGGTACAACTAGGGGACGCTTGTCTGCAACGGATGCTGACTAGGTATCATAACAGTGCTTTTTTTGCTGTGAACAAGTAGCGTGCAAGCGTTAGTCACATATTGACGAGAGCAATTGCAAAGCCACTCAGAATTTTGGGTTCAGTCAAGAGTCCTGAGCAGCAGTTCATCAGTCTTGTCACTTTTTCACAAACTAGATCATCAAATATGCATCCAACGTATGTTGATTGGTTACGAGCAATTGCGATAGAGACTGATTTGCAATAAATCTAAAAGTAACTTGGAATTACAAAACTTGTGCTTTTTTCACAATAAACAAGTTAAAGTTGTGTCTACTAACTTCATTTCAGTTCACTGAGTTCAATCTATCAACTCATTGATCTTTAAGAATTTTGTTGTCTAGACTCTAGAGCGTAACATACCCAGCTTATTAATCCTTTATTTAGATGTAGGTTATATATAGGAAATGAGCAAATAAAGTAAAGACTATTTTATAATTACAACTACCTCTTTTACGGTTGTTCAGTTACTGAAACAAAACATATATATCTTTACATATATAAATTACGTGACACGTTGTTTGTCCGCGATGGACTCCTAAACTAATGAACGGATTTTAATGGGGATTACTTCATGGATTGCAGTTTAGTCCAACTTGAGAGATAGGATAGTTTTTATTTCGATTTGAGACCCATATTTATTTTTAATTCCAATATTTGTTTTGTATGGACATATTTTCTTTGAGAGAATTTAATGATTAATAAGTGAGTGATAACACCAAGAAATATTATTGACAAATTCATAAGAAACAGTATTTTTTTACTATGCACAGAACAACGTCTATCGGGTTAACTAGTATATATTTAAAATTAAATTAAATTTCGTTTATTTCAAAGATTACATATACATTTTTTAGTGGTTGAGACTTCCCAGTAAGTTGTCTTAGGACACTTGTATTGGGAATATCTCGCAACTTCCTTAGCAGATAACTTTTTATTTAGTAAACAATATAGAAATAAACAGAAATGATTAAAAACCAAATTTTACAAATTACAATTAATTGTGTGTGTGTGTGTGTGTGTGTGTGAGTATGTGTGTGTGTGTGTGTGAGTATGTGTGTGTGTGTGTGAGTGAGTGAGTGTGTGGATGTGGGTTTGAATTGGACCTTTGATTGGGTCCATCTATGCAATGCGTGTGTTTATCATATCAGTATGATCAGAAGATTTTCCACTTCATCATAAGCAAGACAAGTTAGCCAATTATTTAAAGCTTTTCTGCATAGATGTAATGTCATAGAATATATATTTAGGACACGATTTATATATATTCTATACCTATATCTCAAATTACAGATAGGTAATGAATGTTTCAACAACGACATATTTCGCAACATTGATGTAAACAATATATAGAAAACAACGGTAGAAAAATCAGTAAGCAACTGTATTTACAAAAACTCACCCCTGCTTTAACTTTCGATTTAATTAAAAATCCGCGTGTGTTTTCATTTGGAAAAACGAATTCAATCCACGTCAGCTATTCGACTGTATCTAATGCATACAAATATTGTTAGGCATCTTCACATAAATTCGAACGTGTTTAATGTTCCATTCTTAATGTTCTTACCTTACATACAGTCTTATGAGGGAGTCTTTATAGAAAATGGATATTACATCTGAAATAAATAGCTTTAGAAAACGATATCTGGAAGGGTCTTTATTTTTTTATTTATTGCTTCAACAGGGTAAACACCAATACAGTTTCTTACTAACATAGATATAACTATTTAAGTGACACCCCAATTATGGGTGCAAATCGAGAACAATTAACAAACGATCACAAACAAAGCATTACTTACACTTTAGCAAATTAATAAGCAATATAAAAAAAAAGAAAAGACGTGTGGCACTCGGGGACTTCCGCGGTAAAGCTATTGCATAGCATTTTTTATCAACTTATACAATTGTAATTATTTATTTATGCAGTATTTTTTTTTTTTGATAAAATTAATTTTAAAAAAAGCAAACGACAGTTGAGTAAAATTTAACTTGCAAGATTTGATAACAGACTGGCAACGGGACAGGTGAAACTAAATAAAATTGCTTGTCATAATAATAAAAATTAAAAAAACGTGATAAATAAAAATAGAGAAATAAAAAAAAATCATGATGTACCCCAGGCTCGAACCTGGGACCTTCTGCACAAAAAGCATACGTGATAACCGCTGTTCCACGGCAATTGTAATGACCGTGCCGAAATATCTATATACATCTAGTAAGTAAGTGTTAGGTTATTTTCGTTACGGAACTTCTGGATTCGGTATCCACGCTCAAGGCCCGCGATAGAAGCTATGCAATAGCTTAAAATATATTAATGTTTCAAAATTTTGAATAAATAATTAAAACTGTGAGAAATAAATTAAATTCGACCTAGGGAAAAAGAGCTCATCAAATAAATCATTGTTAAATGAATGAAAAAACAGTTAATATTACACGCGTTTTAATCCTTTAAAGGTGTTTTATTTAAATGTGTAACACTCGCATTAATAAAAGAAAATACTTTAAATAAGTTTACATAAGACTTTTTTGTATAATAAATTCAAAATGTAGTAACTGGAACAGCATCAGATCTAACACCAAGGTCTCAATATTTTTCGAAGTAATTCAAATGATTTGCTATATCAATTACGTCTTGATTTTGTAAATAAAACGCCGCTACGGCCGACATGCTACCCATTTCATTTGTTTTATGTAATAAGGGACGAGACAAGCAGGACGTTCAGCTGATGGTATGCGATACGCCCTGACCGTGACAATACAGTGCCGCTCAGGATTCTTGAAAAACCGAAAATTTCTGAGCGGCACTACAATTCCGTTTACTACAACACCTTGAGACATAAGATGTTAAATCTCATTTTCCCAGTAATTTCACTAGGTTTTTATAACAGACGCTTACCACCCTTATGTTGATGATTTTGCTTTGTTCAGATGAATCACCCCTAATGTGAGCTCTATTCGATAAATTTATGAAATAAATTCATAGTATCTACCGGGCCCTATGACACTGACTGATATCTCATAAAAACGGCACTGACCTTACGCATATATTAAATTTTCGAAGAAATTATAATCAAATGACTATTTATTAAATAACTTGTATTTATAAAATAACCACGGACGAGTAAAAAAAATAAGGACTCCGTGTCACCTACATAACAGTGAAGCATCAAAACAAGCCAGTTAACGTGTAAATACATAGCTCCACGCACACACTTACACTAATATAAGCCGATCGGCCGCCATTATCACATCTGCCACCGTCTGTGACGGATCGGTTTACGTCACATTAAAATATTTTTACTTAATGGTGCTTCACTTGTTAATATCACGGCGCGGAGTCCTTTTTTTTTTACTCGTCCGTGAAAATAACAAATATTTTATAGATAAAGACTCATTACTTAAATATCGCCCTAACCAAATAAAAACTACAGAAGAAAGTCTTCATTCTTCAACCATCAGTAGCCAATAAACAACCATTGGGACCTCTACAAACGATCTTTATGATACTTAAACATTTAATTTTAAATTCACAAGGCAGCCATTTTGAATTCATCATCATATGTTTTTGTGTTTTTTTTTTATTTGGGGCATTGGTAACAAGACCATCAGCTCAAACCAAAATACAATAAACGAAGAATATATTTTTAAATGAAAATAAGGGACGAGACGAGCAGGACGTTCAGCTGATAGTAATTGATACGCCCTGCCCACTACAATGCAGTGCCGCTCAGGATTATTGAAAAACCCAAAAATTCTGACCGGCACTACAACTGCGCTCGTGATCTTGAGACATAAGTTGTCAAGTTTCATTTGCCCAGTAATTTCACTAACTACGGCGCCCTCACGGCAGAAATAGGCGCCGTTGTGGTACCCATAATCTAGCCGGCATTCGATGCAAAGGAGCTCCCCACTGGTAGAAAAATATTTCAATATTTTTTCAATATACTCCATCACTAGAAAAACCCTCGTTAGGTCTATGGGCAAAAAAAATATTTATGTAGGTTAGTCGTTATAGACCTCCGTTTATTCACCATCTTGTTTTTTTGACAGCATAATATTGACAGTCTGCAAAATCTTGGTAATAACTGGGTTCTACTCAATTATATTTCAGTACAAAAATCTTAAAGTGGTCCTCTGTTTCTTAGATAACTTATAACTCTAGATAGTACCTGTTGCTGTTAGGCAATGCATGTTAACAGGCCAGGTTTTAGACGTATAAATTGTTTTGTTTTAAAATTTTATTTGTATATTAATTCTAGAAATGAGGGTTATCACTTTAAAAACTTATCATGTTGTTTAGATTTACAAGAGCGACATCTCACGTTAATTTCATAAGTAGATCCTTTTTACCAGTGGGAGGCTCCTTTGCACAGGAATCCGGCTAGGTTATGGGTACCACAACGGCGCCTTTTTCTGCCGTGAAGCAGTAATATGTCAACATTACTGTGTTTCGGTCTGAAGGGCGCCGAAGCTAGTGAAATTACTGGGCAAATGAGACTTAGCATCTGATGTCTCAACGTGATGAGCGCAATTATAGTGCCGCTCAGAGTTTTGGGTTTTTCAAGAATCCTGAGCGGCACTGCATTGTAATGGGTTAGGCGTATCAATTACCATCAGCTGAACGTCCTGCTCGTGTCTCTCCTTATTTTCATAAACAAAAAACCGTGTAGATGAAGCCACAACCTGAGAGTTGCAAAGCATACGAGATTTTATGACGATACATCACTCGAACGGTTACGGGTTCGAGTTGCCGCATCGTTCATAAAATTTAGTTTTCAAATTTTATTTACGTATAAATTATCTAAGCATTGATTATAAATATCCTGATAGTACACGGTAGATTGTATTATAAAATGCTATTTGAAATTGAATTTTACGGCTAGAACCTCCTAACGGCAGCAACCATAAAATAAATTTCTTATGGCGTATTAAAATACTGATTATTTTCTTCGATAACTTTTAATGCACTATTTTCTGTACTAATATAATGAAATAGCTATAACATTTTTCATTGGTGTTAGATATTACTCAATCTTATATATGAAAAAGCAAACTAACTGATTTTTCGTAGGAACTAGGCAGGTATCTATAGTTATTTTACTGCTGGACTCTCATACCAGTATTTGGTGGGTCAACATCTCCAGAAGATGCCTCATGTAGAGGTGAAACATGTATCGAAGAGACTTAGTGAAACTTTGCTTTGCTACACTAACACTAACTAACGATCGGTATTTGTAACATTTGAAATAAAAATTACTTTTACATGCCTTTGTCTTTACCCTGTTGTCATAATATCGCTTTTTAATGATAATAATTGAGCAAAAAAACATTGAAATTTTCACTATCGAATCTACATATCTTTAACACGGGAGTGTTCATTGCAATGCACGCTACAAACTACAATATCTTCCACGCCACCTATACCTAGACCCTTACTATGCAGAACGATATCAAGGAACTTTATTTTGTGAACGACCGAATTGTTGATTTAACTGACGGGATGATTCCAGATCGATAAAGTTAAAAAAATGGCACACATCCATCTTTAAGTCAATGCTTCTGTGATTACATGATGTTGCAAGATGTATGGGCATCGGTGAGCACTTTAAGAAAAGCATTTGGTGAGAATTTTCTTCGCCTAGTATCGGAATATTTAAATCTCAAGTGATTGCCAATTACGCAGTCATCTGGGAGACAAGACCAAAGTGGCTTTAAAAAAGTTGGGCTTCATAAATAGAACACGGCAATACTTTAAACCGACCCACATTCTAGCGCTCTTAAAAATGCTGGTTAGACAAACATAGAACCATTTGACCGCTTACAACGCAGAACAGCCCTGTGTTCTGTGAACGGCTAGACCACTTAGCATTGCGTAGAGCTTCGTTGTGTGTCTTCTAGCACATCATCTTCATTTATTACGGGGAGTGTTCCGAAGAGCTGTTTAACCTGATTCCTGCCACCGAATTCCACATTCGCATGGTAACCACAAATTAGGATATCATTTCCGACATCTGGAAATGTGGCGTTCCTCCACAGTGTGGTTTATACACCTTACCCGGCAACACTACCGTGATTCCTTTTCTTTTACAGGAGAACGTGGGCGGCGGTGATCATATAACATCAGATTCATCTTATTCACTTATGTATATACGCAGGACGTAATTCTTCTTTGGCGTAACAAAACAAATCCTTTAAATTAAGATTTAATGGACGATGAAAACAAAAAATAATAATTAATGTCGCAAACATCAGAAATATTTCTGAAAACTTTTATTAATTTTACATGTTGTGCTCCCGCAACGTAATAGTCACAGAATCTTATCTTCAATAACATCAAAAAGGTACAAACGTTTTGCTTTTATGTCAATGTAATTTTGCAGTTATAAACCTATTTAGATATTATTTAAATTTTCTTTTATTGTATTTTGGTTATTATTACTGTAAATGTTTAAAAGACATATTTTAATAACCAACTTCAAGCTGTTACTTTTGTGTTATAGTGATGCGCGCGCATCTTAAAATTTCACTCTCATCATTTTTTTAAACTCGGTGCGATAGAAGTTATAAAAGAAGTATAACTTCAAAAATACACAGATTAAATCAATACGTATACATAGCACAGATTTATGAATGAAACATAGTATTTCCTTGTAATAAGCTATTGTTAGCATTGCGGTCGACAGTAACCTTCACTACCAATCAGTGTTGTAACGTACGTTATTCAATAGAACGTTGACCTGAATATAAACCGTGTTTAAGAGGCGTTTATAAATAGCTTACGAATGCTATTAAAGTTGAAATTTTACCAAATATGGTCAGAAAGGACAATGTTACCATGAGATATATATACAGGTGTCCCAAAGTTATAGGACATGAAGGGGAAGTACCTTAAATATCGTAGATAGGGTATTTTACTGAAAGAAGACTTTATGTTATTTTTAAAAGTAAGTAATTCTGCATTCAAAGATTTTCTAAAAATTACTTGCCTCGTCAGGGAATCGAACCGACTTAAATGTAAAAAAAAACACCCCTACTCTTATGATGCCAATCGAAAGAATGGCCAAAAACTAATAACTCTTCTTAAGTAACATAGTATTTTAAAAGAAAGTAGTCAATGAAGTGGGTATTTTTTTGTAAATTAATTAAATAAATGCTCAAAATGTGATATCTCTTGTCCTACGCAAATCGCCAATCTTTTAATGAGTCCGCTGCCTGTTGATTTTCTTATCATTTTATGGTGAATACTCGAATTGATATGGCACAATTCTTTTCTTCAATTTGTAACTCGCCCTCGTTCTCGTATCGCTTTTTGTATAGCATATCTTTCACATATCCCCAAAAGAAGAAATCTAATGGTGTAAGGTCCGGGGATCTGGCCGGCCATCTAATCGGTCCATTTGTACCAATCCAAGTAGGAAAACATTCATTTTACGTTGTTCCTTTCTTTTAAAATACTATGTTACTTAAGGAAAATTATTACTGGCCTAGTAATTATTATAACCTTAGTAATTATTTATTTGGCCATTCTTTCGATTGGCATCATAAAAGGGGTGTTTTTTTTTTACATTTAAGTCGGTTCGATTCCCAGACGAGGCAAGTAATTTTTAGAAAATCTTTAAATGCAGAATTACTAACTTTTAAAAATAACATAAAGTCTTCTTTCAGTAAAATAGCCTATCTTCGCCGTTTAAGGTACTTTCCCTTCATGTCCCATAACTTTGGGACACCCTGTATATATTAGGAGGACAAAGTAATAACAAATTTTAAATACCATATTCATAATCCTACTATTCCTACTAATATTATAAATGCGAAAGTTTGTAAGAATGTATGGATGTCTGGATTTAAGGACTTATGTTTGTTACTCTGTCACGCAAAAACTACTGAATGGATTTTATTGAATGTGTACAAATATACCTTACACACCAGAATAACACATATTGCACACATTATACACGCATATTGATAAAGATATAGTGTGAATTATCCAAAATATAACGATAAGTATCAAGTAAGTAAGAAAAAAGGCCATGCCACCTGTAAGCTCTTCTGGCGTGGGCCACAAAAGACGTATCAGTTACACGTATTTAATCGAAATGTTTATCTTAAATAGTCTTACAAAAAACACCGGAATCACATATACCTCTCTTTTTTGTAATGACCCCAACACTATGAGTATAAAATGAAAGGTTTTACTGAGAAGACTACAAAAAATAACCATTTTAATAAAAAGCTTCTATAACAGTTTTGGAAATTAAAAAATTTTCACCGAAAATAAAAAAATACTAAAGATGAATATGAGCTAAACGAAGTACTGTTCTTATGGCAAGGCTTGAAAAATTTAAATATATTTAATAATATCTTGTCTTTAAATATTTTTTTATCAGACGATGCGTTATAACGTTGTATTACTAACGATGATTATTTCACTGTTAACGGTTATTTAAAATATTATCTTAATAATTATAAGTTAAATATATTTATAATTTTTTTTTGTAGATTATATTCTTCTAGCATCTTCTAGAAAAGATCTACGCATAATAGATATTTTTTCTTTAATTATTTTCCATATAATTTTCTAAAGATTACTTCTAATGTTGACTTAAAGGTAAACCATTCGAGAAAACCGTTGTAACTGTGACAAATATAACCACGGGACCTGACCTGAGAATGACACAAAGAAACCTTGGGAAAAACCATTACATACAAAACGCATCCAATGTTTACTCGTAAATAAAACTTAGTCATAAAAACCCCCTTTACTTTAGTAATTAACAGTAGCACGTGATATATTTTGTCCAGAGAGATTTTTAAAGTACCTACCTATTTTAGATACTATTTTTGACACAAAGTCCTACGAACTATTCAATAAATCACCGATATACGGGGAGTACTAATATCTTAAATACTGGTAAAGTTACGATTTACAGACCAGTCAAATACTCGTAGATTCTTGTTATAATGTAGACTACCTGCCTACCTACTTTCCTAAATTTAAATTAATAATTTTTTTAATAGAATTGTTGACAAATCCCCGTGGGTGCAAACATTTGAATGTTTGTATCCGAGCCATGGATCTTTATATGCTACCGTTTCTACGTGGACACGACATGACAGCCGTCAAAAAAAAACTGCCAATATCTATAATTTTAATTGCTATTATTAATTGGTCTTGGTTCTAAGAGCCATAAAACAAAGCGTAGCACTTTTGAAGACAAAATATTTTAATATTTATTTGGCTTTAGCTGGCCATTTTTGTTAAGCATACAACGGGAATATTATATTGAGAAATTGTTTTTAGAAAAAAAAAATCTTTTTTGAAAGAAATCGTAAGATCATATTATAACGTGGTCCACTATAGTAAAAATAATCCAAAGAGTTCTATTGAAATTCTTTTATTTTGACGCGTATATCAAAATAGTCACAATTTCTCATACATCTCTGAAAGAGCGGCCATATCACAGCACGGATATATCATTAAACACGTTGTTGTTTACAATAACCAAGCTTGTTTATCTAGTAACCCAATAGCGGCTATAGCGGCCCAAGTGGCCGCGTCGGGTTTGGCGCCAAAACAGCTGAGCAGTTGAATTCTGCGGGCGCGCGTGTTGGCATATCAGAGGTAATATATTAGATATATAGTTGTCCGTCCTCTAACAGGATATTTATGCAGGAAGTACATAATAACTGTATTATTAATTTATCAGCGTCGGTTTATTAATCTGTTAAATATTATGTAGCCAAACTTTTTACTCTTTTACATCCCTTTAATAAATATGGAAGAGATTTATGTCACACCACTGTCTTTATCGCTAGAGAGAAATTGTATAATTCATGGTCTTATGTTTGTCGTTGATATCGTGAAAGCGCGTCAACTTGTCTCTGGTAAATAAAAGTCTAACATATCTTACCGAGAGTTTAGAAACAAATATCATATGACAGAATCATCAATAATAACTTCAGAAGTTTTCCCGAGGGAAAATATCTAGGAGTAATGTTTTCTAAGTTCGATATGAATTATTGAACTCGAATTCTCAAACACTAAAGTGACACGTGTATCTTTGAGGATTGGATCCTTGAATTTGTGTGTGCATCTGTCAGATAGGATAATTATATTTTTTTTTGTAAATTTTAATAGTGTTAATGGCTGTTTGCTGATAAGCAAGAGTCTTGCTTTATTAAAAGTACATCAAAAGCATCTCTAATTAATTCAAATATAAATATTTTTATTCAAAAAAGGATATAAAATCACTCATTGAAAGTCAAAAACTACCACCAACTCCAAAAGGAATGCCTCACACCTGAGAAGAACGGGCGCAAACTCAGCGGGTTTCTTTTGAAGTTTAGGCGTGTTATGAAAAAATGATGAGAGTGAAATTTTAAGTTGCGCCAGCATCACTGTAACACAAAAGTAACAGGTTGAAGTTGGTTCCTAAAATTTTCTGACGTTTGCGTCATTCGGTATTTGTTTTGGTTTCTACGTCCATTAGGACAGGTAAAGGGTTCAAGCCCATACAGCCGTATTAATTATTTCATAATTATTAATTGTCAAAGCAATCTTACCTGAACCTTGACCAAATAAGTATTACTTCTTGAGTGCATACGTAAGTACACACACACACTTTATTTTATAAAAATATGGTTACAATGCAAATCGTTCAATAAAATTTATTATTTAACGCCTGCGGGTGGTTTCTCAATTTCCAATCAGTGGTATCATTAAAAAAGTATTTTATGTTATAGTAACCTAACCACACAAAAGTTTTGTAACAATTCTTTTGAATTTCGTTATACATTTGTTTCGAACATTATCCGGGATCTTGTTGTAAAAGCATATACAACGCCCCACAATAGACTTACTAACTCGACTTAGCCGAGTAGTAGACATTATCGGCCTTACAAATAAAATTGGCATAAAGTTATACCTTAGCATAAACCAAGAATATGCAAAATGTTTACAAATCGGCATTTTGCTTATGATTGGTTTATTCGGATGACATTTCCCGCGTTTTTTTGCAAGGCTGCTTGACATTCGGAAAGCTTCAGTATTATCACTATTGTCAATGTTGTCAACGATGTTAACAACATTATGGTTTGACAGTTTCTAGCAAATTCACTTATGTGCCTATGTAATTATATAACATTATCAGGAATATATTGCGAGGCAACAGTCAAGATGTTTATTTCTTTAAATTTTTCTCTTATTGATAATTAGAAATAGAGAGAAAATAATGGAATGATAGTTAGAAAAGAATTCGAAGGAAAGTCACAAAATAAATCTGAAAAGTTTATTCTAGTCTCGGTAGCAAATTATTTTAGCATTTTGTTTTGATACAAATGATTTGAGTTTTCTTTAGTGTTAAATCTGCCAATATTTGTCTTTAAACAATTCGACACGTGTTTCGCCTCTACACGAGGCATCCTCAGGACGTGTTCTAGTAAATCTGGCGTGAGACTTTGAGTCTCGTACCAGATTTTGGCGAGATAGATTTGTATAATTATGGATTTTGATTTGACGTCAGTTAGCCCCAGTTCTACTACATTTTATCCTGCAGGGGATTAAAAATGACACAGACGAAACTGTCGTGTTATCTGTAGGGTCAAATAGTCTTCTTAGCCTAACAAAAATAATTTAAAAATTACGTAAAGACTGTTTGTAAAACATGTCAACAAATAGCAACTAGATGTGACTTACGGCCGTTCCCAATATACTATCTACAGATAGAGATAATTTACTACCTTCTACTGTCAGTAATTAGCAGTCAATAATCAGAAGCTGTCCCAATATATCCGATAAGTCATTCTTATCGCCTTATATTAGGACGCGTGAATAAAAATTTCCATACAAACTTCTTTCGCTAGTAAGCTATACGTCGTCCCATTGACGGACATCAGAAGAACTTACCGTCGATAAGTTTATTGGGACAGAAGTCATCGATAGTTACCATTTTTATCTCTAGTAAGAGAAAGACTGAATAATGGGAATGACCGTAAAGGTATTCCTGTTTAGCGTTATTTACCAACGGCCGTTTTCAATAACATACCTCTAGTTTCGGATATATTGCTGTCACCGTTTAATGACAAGATCTTATCTATCCATAGTTATGTCCAATATAGTTTAACGGTCGTTTTCAATAACCTATCTACCCTTAGTTTAACTTACGGATACATTGCTGTCACCGTTTAATAACAAGATCTTATCTAGCCATTGTTACGTCCATAATATAGTTAAAGTCCAATGTCAATAGGTTATTGAAATGTAAGTAAGCGTTAAAGGATAGATTTGTCTACCTCCAGTAAGTTAAACTAAGGATAGATAGGTTATTGAAAATAGCCGATTGATAAACAACTAATTAATTGTAACTGTTTTACGAAGTTAAGACGACTTTCTTACTTTTTCTCTAGAACCTGGTACTCTGGGCTGTCTTCCTTGATGTCTTTGTGGAGTGGGATCAGTGATGGAACCAAGTTCAAGGTGTTGTCTAGGAGATCACGACCCAACACCATATGACTTATGTACCTGAGAAAAAAAAATAACATCAGGGATTGCTTAGACTAACATACTAGATGGTTTTAAATGTCAGTCTCAGTAAAAAAATAAATGATAAAATGTTATTCTTCCTTTATTTATTAACAAATCTGCTTCGTGTTTTTTTATATCTATATTTTTTTTATTTTTAGTTATAATATATATCTTAATATATATAAATTACGTGACAAGTTGTTTGTCCTCGAGGGACTCCTAAACTAATGAACAGATTTTAATGGGGCTTACTTCATGGAGTGCAATTTGGTCCAACTTGAGAGATAGGATAGTTTTTATTTCGATTTGTTACACATAATTATTTTTATTTTTAATATTTGTTTTGTATGGACATAATATCTATGCGATAATTTAGTGACGCACGGTTTGACAGTTCCGCTGTGAAACAATTTCATTACAGCAACAGGGAGCATTATTTACGAAATAATTCTTGATGTTCTGAAATATTATTGGCAAATTCCTATAAAACAGTATTTTTATCAGTTTAACAGTATATATTGTTATCTACATAACAATGTCTGTCTGGGTAGGTAGTATATCTATACTAATATTATAAAGCTGCAGTGTTTGTTTGTTTGAACGCGCTAATCTCTGGTACTACTGGTCCGATTTGAATGATTCTTTCAGTGTTGGGTAGTCCATTTATCGAGGAAGGCTATAGGCTATGTTTCTTTTTCAAAATTAGGGATCCGTAATAAAATTGCTATTTTGTAACACAAGGTGTAAAATCGAAAACCTATTTTTGCGTGCGCTGCAAAAACTATTGACAATAGAACAAAATGATGTACAGGCTATAATATAGGCAATATTTTATTACTTATTAAATTTATTAAATTAAAATTATCGCGTGAATTATACTTTATATGGAAAAACAACGTTTGCCGGGTCAGCTAGTATATAAATATATATATAGTAGTAAAATGATCGCATAATGCCTTTATTTTATTTACGGTATGTGTGGAATAATGCATATACTGTATTGTAGTATATCAATAAATATAACAATGTTGTAACTTACTAATTTACATTTTTTTTGAGTTACTCGTGTAAGGAATTTAGTAATTGACTTTTGAGTATTTTTGTTGCATCACTTTGCATAATATATTTGTAATTATTTGTAAATTTAATTGAAAATATGAAATAATTCTGTTTTGAAAACAGCAACCTTAGTGTTTCTTGCTCGTTCTTCTCTAAGGAAATCTGCTTTCCGGACGAGCTGTAAGAAAAAGTGATATATTTCAAATGTAATGTAATTTACCTACGAAATAAAATATTTTTGATTTGATTTGATTTGATTTGATTTGAACTTTACCTAACACCGTTATCACGGTGGTCCGGTGAGGTGTTTTACCTCATCCCTGCCACTAATTTCTATTTTTATATATTATTTATATACATTTCACATTTATATAATAATGGATGAATGACGTTATTTGGTAATGATATGTATAAAATGTGTGTGTGTACTTGTATGTATGCACGCAAGAAGTTATACCTACTTCATTGGCCTTACGAAGCAAAAATCATTAAAAATCAATTCCTCGTGCTATTCTACGTTTTTAGAAAAAACAATGTTGTTAAAATCTTCCAAAGATAGTTTTGACAATTAATTATTAAATAATGAATACGGCAGAACCCTTTGCCTGTCTTATATTGGACGAAGAAACCAAAAAAAAAAAACAAAATAACGAATGACGCAAACGTCAGAAAATTTGAGAAACCAACTTCAACCTGTTACTTTTGTGTTACAGTGACGCGAGCATCTTAAAATTTCACTCTCATCATTTTTTTATAACGCGCCTAATAATCATTAGTGCTGTGCGACGCATGATAGAAGAAGATAAGAGAGTGACCTATCAGCAGATACGGCAAGCCCAGGCATTCGTATGAGTCAAGTTCAAAATATATTACACGAACATTTAGGCGTCAGGAAGCTTTGTACCAGATGGATTCCCCATACTTTTACCGATGACCAGAAACACCTTCCATTGGACTGGTGTCGCCAAACGTTCAACGGTGGTGACTTAAATGCTGTATTTGACATCGTCACAGGTGATGAAAGCTGGATATATTGCTACAAACCCAAAACCTAAACACAATCAGCTCAGTGGGTGTTTCCTTTCGAGGATCGGCCTACTAAGGTAAACAAAGGAAGAAGTCAAGGAAAAAAGATGATTGCCTCATTCTTTAGTCGGAAAGGTCATTTCGCGACAGTTGGAAAAAATTCGACAGCAGCGCCCTCGAAGCAGGACCCTCCTTCACCACGACAATGCTTCAGCGCTCTCCGCAAAACGGACTGTTGAATATTTGACTATGGCAGGTGTCGAGATAATGAGTTATCCGCCATACAGTCCTGAGCTGACGCGATTATTATTAATGTGAATGTAAGTTTGTTTTTTACGCTTACGTTACTCTACCGAACTGATTTTGATGAAATTTTGTACAGCGACTGAAGCTTGGGAATGGACAAAGTCTCCAAGGACTATCCCGGAAATCCATGGTTCCCGCGGGCTTTGTGAATAACTGAAATTCACATCGATGAGCTGTAACCATACCAACAGTAAGATTAGTTTGCCATAGCAATCTTGCTTGAAATAAGATTCATATTATATGTTGGGAACGGGAGCGAAAACGGGAACCGGAACTGGAATAAGACATGAGATAATCATCAATTTCAAACTTGCTTATTATTTTTAAAAACCCTTTATCTAATCAAATCAAATCAAATCAAAGCAAAATCAGTTTATTCATGCAGGTCACGGAAATGACACTTATGAATGTCAAAAAAAAAATCTTATTGAATCTACCGCTATTTCGTAAAGGGTTGAGCTAATGAGAAGAAGTAGCAAGAAACTCATTGCCACTCTTTTATATCAAGATTTACATTCACATCGATTTACAAATCATTTCAATTACAATATAATATGTAAAATGTAAAATGATGCAACAAACACACTCAATCGTCAAATAGTCAATGTCTTACACGAGTTAGGCAAAAAAAGTAAATGTAAATTGATACAAAAGTGATTGAGTACAGTAGCTGCATCATCCACATACACCATAAATACTACTACGTGGACGAAGTCGCGGGCATCAGCTAGTATTCAAATAATTTGTCGTACGTTTGGTTCGTACGTAACCAAACACTGTATTTCTACCCACTTCGGCATTTCTATTTACTCCTATTTCTACTCCATGATTATAACAGCTTTGATGTCTTGACTTGTTATTAAATTTAACGACGCAAAGACGGTAACAGCAGTGGCAAGCTAAAGTGATTAAATATATGGTAAAATGGATAATTTGAATGAAATAGCTTCAATTTATGAGCCATTTTGTACGAATTTTTGTTTAAAATATCATTTCGAAATTAATAGATAAATTTACGCACGTCATTAATAAATAAAGGTGATTGGATGTTACTGGAGCACTGGGAAAAATATTTTTACTAATTTTTATGCGAACTATCTAAAAAATGGGCTTAGTTTTACTAGAGTTGGGTGTTATATAGATAGAGTTAGCATCAATATCATTAGTTAATGAGTTGTAATAGTATAAAATAAATAAGTAATAATAGTTAATAATTGTAACACCATAAAATAGGGGATGGGCTGAACCATAATTCATAATATCTATGGGAAATTGAAAAACATTGACTTGAAATGTCGCTCTTTCAAATCTAAACAGCTTTCTTAAAATGCAATTATTGGGGTTGAGCAGGTTACCAATTACTATAAAATAGATCCTGTAGATGGAGCCACAACCTGAGAATTAAACAAGACATATCAATATTTACGGTCATTGCGTCACTCGGATGGTTTGCTCAGTTGGTAAAAGCGCTCGGACGGGACCCGAGAGGTGCGAGTTCGAGTCCCGCATTGTCTTTAAATTTTGGTATAATTAACTTGTGGTGCCAGGAAGACCTGTTATAGTTAATAAATCATTGTATTTGTTGGATGCAATTACTAATTATGACAGTAATCACGACCACCATGTTCACGAAGCATCCCCTTACACAAACAATGAATTCAAGCTCTAATTGTTTATCCATCCAATATACGATAATTTATATTTATACAGTTAATTATTTATTACTTTTTAAGAAATAATTTATATTATTTAAACATAAATTATATATTGGATGCAGCACCTTACAAACTAATGTTTTGTATATTACAGCCATTGTAAAATACTCTATTTGATTGAAAAGAGTGGCCGTTGAGTTTCTTGTATGTTCTTCGTACGAGCTCAACTTTTTTCGAACATAATATGGTAAATTCAGGAACTAAAATGACACACTAACACAAACGTGCGCATCGACGAGAAAGATAAAGTTTATTTGGTTATGACTTTGACATAACATAATTTTATTGAGGTACTACTAACACTTGAGACTGTACAACTTTATTGAGTAATTTTTTTTTTTATTTATAACTAGCTGACCCGACAGACGTTTTTTCCGTACCTTATAAATAAAATACTGTTTTTTATGAATTTAATAACTTAAGATTTATCAGTCTACAAACCGTTGGTAGTCAAATAAGAATTCTAATAAGTTATTCATTTGAAACTATTCTTAATTGATTTCGACGGGGGACACATCAAAGGAAAAACTTAATTGTTGTTTTTATTTTATTCCGAGCATTTTCATATTTATTCACCTTTTAAACCTTCTCTGGACTTCCACAAATAATGCAAGACCAAAATTAGCCAAAGCGGTCTGGCCGTTCTCGAGTTTTAGCGAGACTAACGAACAGCAATTCATTTTTATATAGGTATATAGGTGATACATAATTTAAGGAAAAAAAGGAAATGCTTACTCACCTCTCATGTGCCCGTGGTAGCAGGTATCCTCTTGCAAAGTAGTTGATACCAAGCACTGAAGCGATTCCTTTACACTCAATACTGCGAAGTAGATTCTTGAATCCAACTAAATATCTGCAATAAATAATATCATTTTCTAAATGCACAAAAGGCATAAAAGGCATTTATTTTCTCAAAACCTTTAGAATTGTTTTTGATGTCATTTCTATGCTACTACCGCTTCGGAAACCAATGGCGCTCTAAGAGAGACGAAGCGGCGCAAGAAACTCTCCCAGCATAATTTTTTCGTGCTCTTTACAATTTAATATACAATATTGTTCTGTCATTGTTATTGCTATAAAATAATCGTAATCTAGTCCCAGGCTGTCTGATCACTAAGATATTAAGTGAAGTAGTAAGATTTACCACAGAGCCATTTTCTTAATAAAACATTTAAATTTATTTATAGATACATATAGATATATATTTACCCTTAAAGCTATTACGTATCTTATGAAGCCTACTAGAATTAGTTACAAGCAATGCCTTATTTCTAGTGTTATTATAATAAAAATGATTATTAAGAGCAAAAAGGTGACGATTTTTTTGAACGTTCATTTTCATAAATGTACTCACAATGGACAGTGATAAAAAATGCTAATCAGAAATATCATTTCTATGACATATGAAATGCATGATATTTGAGTATGACTTAATTAATTGAACGCTCTTTAAAAAAATTGCGTAACTTTAAATATTATATAATATGCTGTTGGAAATGTGGTCTACAAATTTATTTATGTTCTATTAAATAAGTTTAAGTTACAAATTTTGGCATGAAATCAATAAAATATATAAAGTGAGAACCCGTCAAAATAATTACTTTGTTACAGTTCGCGAAGATATAATTTCAAAAACAAAAGTTTAAGTGAATTGAATAAAAAATTAAACTACAATCAATTTTTTAAGGGAGATTGACATACAAGGGCCATGGTTAAAGTTCTTGAGCGGTAACCGAAACTATTGCGCAGGTATGCTATAGCGAGACAAGCAGTAAGACTGTTGTTATAACATCAAAAATAAAACGTATAATTATAAATACTCCTACAATATGGGCATATATACCATGTCTGATTTCTTCTAGTTAGAAAATGCCTTCCAATGAAGCCTTCCGATACGTCACTCGAACGGTTTGCTCAGAGGAAGAGCGCTCGTACGAAACGTTCCTAAACGCATACTAATACAAAGTGAGATACAAATCGCGAGTGTTAGACGTAGCTTGTCACGCGCACTAGAGTAATAAACCTGGCTTGCTTTCATCGGTTTTCTAGCAAGAGGCTCCATCTAGACGTATAAATTATATAAGCAGGTTCCTTATCGTATCGTATTAGTCAGATGAAACTCATTCTTTTAATAACTCATGAAAATATTCAATTAAGTGTGACATTTAATAGTGTCATACTTCTTATTCATTTCGCGAAAACCATCGATGAGTCATAGAATGAGTTATGAATCTAAAATACGGGTTGATTAGTTTGACTAGCAGTCTAGTCAAACTTTTGTTGAGGTGAAAACTTCTTTAGCATCATTGTGATTTGTAAGTCTATGAAACGAAAATGCGAGATAAATGCGACAGACACGTAATAAATTCATAAGATTTTAAGATGGGAGACAAGAAAGTACTATTCAGTGTTTTGGTACCAGGCGATCATAGTTGAAGCCGAGATTGTCTTATGGATGACGCGAGTATACCTTAATATATTCTGACGTCATGCGCACGACGTAATACTACATAGACACCAGGAGAACATAAATATGGTAGCGGTGATAGTAATATCTTTCATTGCGGTTGAAATCATGTGTCATCGTAGCAACATGTACCAGGACTTCATATGCAGTGTATGGGTTCATGCACAGTGTAGGTTTCACTTCTGGTACAAATTTTTTTATTTAGCTATTTGCATATTCATAATCATATAAAAAAAATTACATGAAAAATTTAAAAGCGATGTTTTGCTGTAAGTAAAAATACTTATCTATTATTGAAGGAGGAATGAAGATTTCATTTTTTTATACTCTTTACGGGGAATCTCACCACAATTTCATAAAAAAATGGCTCTGTCGTAAATCCTACTACTCCACAGCTGAATATCTAAGTGAACGGACAGCCTTGGACTAGATTATGATTATTTTAATGTGCAATAATAATGGTTGTACAATATTGTGTATTCTATTAAAAAGAACGCAAAAAAAGAATGCTGGGATAGTTTCTTACGCCGCTTCATCTCTCTCAGAGCGCCATTTGTTTCCGAAGCGGTAGTAGTAGTGGTATTAGAAATGACATCAAAAAGAATTCTACATGAATCAATTTTGAGAAAATAAATGCCTTTTATGCCACACAGAGAATAATTCATTCATGATGACATCTAAAATATTACCTTTTCCTGAAAAACATAGCAATTTAAATAAACGGAAGACCATGGTATTAAAACATTTGATTCAACAATTACATAGAATGCAAATTACAAACATTGTTTTTTTTTCGAATGAATAATATTCATTCTGCAATATACGGCTGAAGTTTTCGTTTGAAGCACCGTCGAAAATTATTAAATTAAGCTTCCATCACTACTTTAATAAGAAAGCGAAAAATATAGAATCGAAAGCGTGTACTGTGACGTCACCAAGATGGCGGTTCGTATTAATTTGAACGCGCGGCATTAATATTACGATATACCTCGGTAAAATCTTCTCGTCCAAAATACCAGTATCTGAAGACGAGGATTATTACCCATTGTGTGTTGCCAGTAATGAATAACGGTACGCAGACGTGGTCGCTAACTATGGGCCTTATTAGGAAGCTCATGGTCGCTCAGAGGGCAATGGAGACAGCTATGCTCGGAGTTTCCCTACGAGATCCGTAGAATTAGAAATGAGGAGATCCGTAGGAGAACCAAAGTCATCGACATAGTCTAGTTGTTGCGAACCTGAAGTGGCTGTGGGCAGGACACATAGCTCGACGGACAGATGGCCGTTGGGGCAGTAAAATCTTCGAATGACGACCACGTACCGGAACACGTAGTGTACCGACGAGAACTTTGGAGGAGGCCTTTGTCCATTACTGGACGTCTTTCGGTAACAATAATTTCAACATAACTACAAGCTATTAACGCAAAACTAAAATATGCATATAAAACAGAAATCATTGTCGCCCAGTCTACATCTAGTCGACGTCATTTCATATCGAGGTTAATTCGTTTTGGCACCGGAGCATCTTTGATTAAGGCATCTGTGACGCAACGTACACTAACTAGGGGATAGAATCTAGATTACTTTGTCGTATATACCAATTGATAGGTTTTGTTGATAATATTATTTTAATATATTAAAAGTAAGGCCAGTATACAAAGTTATAGCTTCGGATAGAGAAGATTTTCTTTAGAATTTCATTTTAATTATATTATTGAAGAAAAGTAAATATCATTTACATACGTAATACTATAAACTTAGATTAAGGACTGGTCTCCGCTGCGCTCCAACTAAATACCGCACTACCTAAGAACAATAGCTTTTTGTTACGGCAACTATTAGATGCTTGTGTGCGTGTGGCATCTTGACACTCAATGGCATGTTTCAAATTTTGTAAAATGCACATCGGGTTTATTTTATATTGAAACTAGCTGACTCAGCAAACTTTGTATTGCCGATATTAAAATCGCGATACAAAAGTAACTGTTCATCGTAGATGGGTGAAAATTTTGAATTTGTATGTATTTTTTAATTCTGACTCATAATCAAACAAATTTAAAAAAATATGTCGAAAAAATTAAAAACAAAAATTGGCGTGGACCACCCCTAACATTTAGGGGGATGAAAAATAGATGTTGTCCGATTCTCAGACGTACCCAATATGCACTCAAAATTTCATGAGTATCGGTCAAGCCGTTTCGGAGGAGTTCAATGTTTAACACCATGACACGAGAATTTTATATATTAGATTAATAAAATACAATATACTTACTGATGATATGTGATCCCAGTGTCTTTCTTATTTCTTGTAGTATTCTTTTTACAAAGTTTAACTACGCAACCCGGCGTTTTAGTTTCAATTATTAGCAAAGTTTAACAGAACATCTGGCACGTCAACGCCATTGCTCGAGTACGCCCAGTTGGGCGTAGTATTATTTGACGCACTTTGCGACTACGCCTGCGGATACCAATCTTTAATCTAAGACTATGAATTTAATGAATCATACTGTATTTCGGTGACGTGACTTTGTCTGTTTCGAACATCGTGAACGTGCATAAAGAAGTTTTAACTACCTACAAATTGTAACATTGTTTACCTCCAAATAGTGCTGCTATCTGTATCCTTGATCTCCTTGGTGAGATGAGTTAGTAACGCTGCGTTGGCATTCGTGTACCATTCCACCACCTCCGACATTGGTGCACCCGGATTTATTTTGGCCCTTCAAATAACACAATATATTAATAACATAAACTGGAGGAATCAATTGGAAGAAAACAGGTCTAGACAGGAAGACTTGGAAAAATCTGGAGGAAGCCTTTACACGTTGAGAGATCCTATAAAAGTAAAAACAATGATAGTTAACATGCTAATTAACATATTTTAAGATTATTATAACATTACTAGCTGACCCAGCAAACGTTGTATTGCCATATAAAGTAAAAAAAAAAAATTGGGGTGTAAAATGTAGATGCAACCGATTCTCAGACCTACCAAATTTATCGTACAACAGTTATTGTAAGTATTGATCCATTGCCATCTTGCAACCCTATAGCGGATTTGTGGATGTAACAGAATAATATAAAAACCGCGATGCAAAAATAGGGGTTGATCGTAGAGGGTTGAAAATTTAGGGTTGTATGTATTTTTTAATGTTGTATCATATAAAAAAGAAAAAATTACGTCCATAAAAAAAAGGGTGGACCACTTTGTACCAGTGGGAGGCTCCTTTGCACAGGAAGCCGGCTAGATTATCGGTACCACAACGGCGCCTATTTCTGCCGTGAAGCAGTAATGTGTAAACATTACTGTGTTTCGGTCTGAAGGGCGCCGTAGCTAGTGAAATTACTGGGCAAATGAGACTTAACATCTTATGTCTCAAGGTGACAAGCGCTATTGTTGTGCCGCTCAGAATTTTTGGGTTCTTCAAGTATCCTGAGTGGCACAACATTGTAATTGGCAGCCTGCTCGTCTCGTCCGTTATTTTCATAAAAAAAAAAGATATCATCTTCCCATCGATTTTGGGTCTACTTTGACACCGCTTGCCAACAGGGCCGTGCCACTTTATTGCCCAAATAGTCCACATATTATCTGCATAGCGTGAACGTGAAATATGGCCTGCCCATTTCCATTTCAATGCTAGCGCATGTTGAAGAGCATGCTTAAGATTTGTAGTAGATATATTTTCATTTATTAAATTATGGGCCTTTCTTATCTTACGGATGTTCCTCTCCATTTTGTGCGCTGTTCTAAGTAGTTTGTTTTTAATTTAGTTGGTAGAGAAAAACACATTATGCCATCAAATAGTCAGAAATAGTATAGTAGATTTTACAACGAGTGCACAAAACGAATCATTTTATCCGAGCACTTTTAGCAGCCCGAGCTGAAGGCGAGGGCTGATAGTACGGTCGAGGATAAACTCTGTTTTTCATTTCGATTGCGAGGAAATAAAACAGTAGTATAACATGGACATTTTTAAAAATTTTAGCAAATTTGAAGAAATTAATAAACGCACGAAAAACAATACCTGTTTCCTCCCCCCTCACCCCTTTAATATCTTACGACATTGATATTAGGCTTGGGCTCCAGACATATACAGCCTACTAATAAATTCATTTTGTAATATATATTTTATTTAACTAATTAAATAACCTACCGTATTTTAATTTTAATATTCTTTTATGTCTTAAAAACACATGAGGCAAATAAATAAAAGTAAATATTATAAAATCACAAATTCTATCTCTGAACTTTTTATTGTGTTTTGCTGTATGTCTCATTTTCTTTGCCTTAATATAGATACGTTAATGCACTTATGCTCAAAAATAGATTATGTGCAGCCTATATCGTGCACAAATAAGTAATTTCAGAGCATGAGAAGTGAAAATGTTTATGAACGAAATATTGTTATTCATGTTTATAACACGCAGTTAAAATGTTCAGTTATTTTCATTACGCAGTGTTTTCAAGTCAATGTAGGGCCCACCCTAAAATACCCATTGTAGCCCCAGCTACAATGGGTATTTTTTTATATTGACACACTTTTACACATAATATCTTGCCCCAAACTAGGCAGAGCCTGTATTGTGGGTTCAAGAAAACGATATAAATACTTAAAGATACATAACTCCATCCATGACTCGGAAACAAACATCCATATTCAACATGAAAATGTTTGCACCTAGAGTATTTCGAACTTTCGGCCTATTTAGTAGGCCTTTTATGCCTTTAGGAGGGTACATAATATAAACAATATATCCTCAAAATATTTAAAAATTTATATCGTATTTGTGAATGACATTCTTAAAATGTTCACGAATTTCGGTTATGTTTTATGTATTTTCGGCAAAATTGAAAAAAATATTATCTGATTGCAAACTGAGTCTTATTTCCAATAAATATATTTTGTTTATCGTGTTTTTATCACAGAGTTCATAATATTATAATTTTATTACATCTAATTAAGGCGACACTAAATGCCAGCGACCTTGAGCGATATGAGTTCACGACTGCCGGCCCGCCATCTATTTAATAAAGCCAATATTTTCAAAATTCTTGGGTGGAAAACAGTTTATATGCTTACAATCCTCGTTATTCACATATAATCTGAATAAATGAACCTACACAAAAATGTACCAGCTATAAGAATAACTTTTCTGAGAGAAGTACCAAAAAATGTGTCACGCCATGCCAAAAAACTTGTTTAACTTCAAAGAAAAGTGGTAGTTCAAAAAGGCTCGGAGGAAGGAGTGTTAACTATAACCAACAGCAAGCATTAGTAACCTACAAATAAGACTTAAGGATATGTGTAACAGGATTAAGTAGTGTTGAGTACATACTTAAGAAGTTTCAACAGCATTATAGCTCTTATAGTTTCGGAAAAAAGTGGCTGTGACATACGGGCGCACAGACAGACATGACGAATCTATAAGGGTTCTGTTTTTTGCCATTTGGCTACAGAACCTTAAAAACGAAACCATGTTTGATCAATTCCCTTTTGAAATATCCAAACAAACAAATTATATATTTAGGAAACAAAATTTTGATCATCCTTACGTGGTCGCACGTCAAGTCGACAGGAAGAAAGTGAAAAAGTCGTGGACAAAAGCTAGTGTTTAAATATGTTTGGTATTTATTTCCGTAGTATTTAATATATCATAAATACCTTGTCCTAACAATAATATTGAGAATAGTTGTGTTAAAAGTTAGTTAAATAGTTGACTTTAGCTATTATTTAATTATTACATAATTTTTAGATCTGTGTGCCAGTACCCCCAATTCAATACCAACATTTTCAAAATTCTTGCGTGGAAATCGTAATATTTAACAGGTGCAAACAGTTTATATGTTTACAATTCTCCTTATTGATAACTAATGTGAGTATATGTACCTACACAAAAAAAGTACAAGCTATATAAATACCTTTTCTGAGAATAGTACTAAACAAATGCGTCATGCCGAGAAAAAACTTGTTTAACTGCAATGAAAATTGGTAGTTCAAAATAGCTCTGGAGTGTTAACTTATAACCAACAGCAAACATTGGAAACCTACAAATAAGTCTTAAGGGTATGTGTTATATGATAAAATAGTGTTCATAGCTCCAAATGGTGTAATTTCACTAATAAACTTGTCTAAAAATGCCTTGTTAGCGTGTTTTCTGCTTACCCTTCGCCTTAATATATTCATGTTTGTAGCGAATCATATGTGAATCGTTAAGAGCAACAATGAATGTTTGCTTAAGAATTTATACACAAAACTGTTAACTTAGTGGTCAAAGAATCCATAATGACTCACCTTGGTTTGCTTTTAAAGCGACTCATGATTCACTACTCTTTTAACTGTTTATAATTTCACTTGAAACAAGGTAGGATAAAACTATTAAAAATATATTATTTAATGGTTTTTTATGATATAATAATTAGGGACGAGACGAACAGAACCTTCAGCTGATGGAAATTGATACACCCTGCCCATTACAATGCAATGCCGCTTAGGATTAATGAAAACCCCAAAATTTCTGAGCGGCACTACAATTGCGCTTTTCACCTTGAGACTTAAGATGTGAAGTCTCATTTGCCGAGTAATTTCACTAGATGGTGTATAATAATAAGTATTTAACCCTACTACAAGATATAATCTTCTTATGCCTACTATTCGGATAAGTCGAGTTAGTATGTCTTTTATTGGGCGGTGTAAGACTTTTACAACATGATCCCAGAAAATGCACAAAACAAATGCATTACCAAATTGTAAAGAATTGTAAAATACGATTGTGTGGTAAAGGTTACTATAACATAAATTATTTTCTTAAGAATTCCAAAGGCTGAATGAGAATGGAGCAAACGCCCTCAGTCTATTTAATTATTAATTTTATGGCACGATTTTTTGACGTTCTATAAGTGATTTTGAATCCTATTTTGAATAAAAATATTTAAATTTGAGATTTACTCTGTGCTTTTATTATAACAAATTGATAAATATTGTAAAATTATATTTTTAGAATACAATTTTACTTAAGGCGCGGACTGACTAGAATTGTATACGCTTCAATATTTGTGTCAATCAAGTGAATAAGCTGCATATGGGGCATTTATTTTAGTGATTTTCTTTTGTTTATTCAAAATTTACATATTAAGTTGAATAATTGTTCGGTTTAAGTTTTAGAAATGTACTAAATCTATTAAATTCTTTATAAATAATGTTCTTATCGCTGAAAATACAGAGATTTTTGACTCCAAAGTATATTTTTGGGAAGCAGCTTCTAATTTATTTTAGTGGATATTTCAAATTATATATAAATATTCCATTCGGTTCAAAATTTTCTTTAAGTCCTTCCTTGTGCACTGTATTTTTTGCGTCGTAGTATTGCGTTATGTTGTAATCGAATCTCTAACAAACCAATTTTTGTGAATATTGAAGAATGACCGCGCCTTAACTATCATTTGCTTAAATATCACAGCTTGTGGTGGCGTCGTGGGGCAGGTTGTTTCCGTCCCTAAAGTATTGTCGAGGGAGGAGAAGAAACTACTTGCGTGGCTGGATGATCCTCTCATCAGAAATTTTGCTTCATGTCGTTAAAATTAAAGTTATCTTATATATGTATATTTATTTATGTCAAATTGACGGGTGCAATAATTGTGATGACGTTCAGACTTTGGATTCAGTCAAGAATCCTGAGAGACACTGCATTGTAATGGGTAGAATATCACTTATTGGCAAGCAAACGATTTACTTGTCTCGTCACTTCCTTCATAAAAAATACCACATGCTCGTAAACAGTTTCCCTTAGTTAAGATGAAAATGCGGGAAATAGCCGCTCAATAATTTAATATACGTTCACAAAATCGGTACAATTTTGCTCTGAATAGTGATTTTCTAATTACAACACTAGAAATATGGGATTGCTTGTAACCAATTCTAGTAGGCTTCATTAGGGACATAGTAGCTTTAAGGGTAAATGTATACACTTATATTATAAAGTCCCAGCCACTGTTCATTATCTATAAATAAATTTAAAAGGTTTTTTAAAAAATGTCTTTGTCGTAAATCCTACTACTCCACAGCTAAATATTTAAGTGATCCGACGGCCTGGGACTAGATTATGATTATTTTATAGCAATAGCAATGATAGTACAGAATGGTTCATTCAAAAGAGCGCAAAAAAATAATGATGGGAGAGTTTTTTGCGCCGTAACTTCTCTCTCAGAGCGCCATTTGTTTCCGAAGTGGTCGTAGTATCTAGTATATTAGAAATGACATCAAAAAGAATTCTAAAGTAATCAATTTTGAGAAAATAAATACCTTTTAATAAATAAATACCCAATATATTACACCGTTTGTTCATACAAACACTCAGCTGAAAGCGTTCTCTAATAAAAAGTTATATCGTGCTTATATTATATGACATTTTATCAAGCAAATGTACCTTTATGATATGTTTTGCGCCCTTCGTGTCGAGTATAACGTACACGAGACATATCTTTGAATGCCATTCAAAGTATTTCAACTTTAATTGACTCTAGGATACGTACACTTATAATAATATAGACAGTACTGTGAGTAAAATATTATATCTTTTAACGAGCAATTGTTGTATATATATAATCTGAATCTCGGAAACGGCTCCAACGATTTTAATGAAATTTTGTATTTATTTTTTATGGGATAGGAGGACAAACGAGCGTACGGGTCACCTGTTGATAAGTGATCACCGCCGGCCACAATCTCTTGCACCACCAGAGGAATCCATAGAGCGTTGCCGGCGTTTAAGAAAGGTGTACGCGCTATTTTTGAAGGTACCCATGTCGTATCGTCCCGGAAACACCGCACAAGGAAGTTCATTCCACAGCTTTGTAGTACGTGGAAGAAAGCTCCTTGAATACCGCACTGTTGAGGACCGCCACACATCCAGATGGTGAGGATGATAACCTAACTTGTGGCATGTCGTGCGAAGGTGGAGTTCGGCGGCAGGAATCAGGTTAAAAGATCTGGGTTTCAATTTAAAAAAATGTAGTTTTGTCCATGTTTTCATCAGAAACAGCTACAATGCCATAAGAATACAAAGGTGAATTTCGCCACTATATACAAGACTATAGCTCAGATGGGACATTGGGTGATCCGTAAAGCAGAAGACCCCGGTTCGAATCCAGATGTCCTATTAGTATTTAGTTTTTTTCAAGTTTGTACATTCTTAAAAATCCAAGCAAGGCTCGGTCGTCCGGATATTAAAGAAAGTGTCTAATACTTTGGGAGTTAATAGAAATTTCATTTTATTTATTCATTTGAATTTATTTCACTATTGATTCAACTAACGTATTAAAAATAAGGTCTGAGTTGAGTAAAGATGCTAATAAATGGGTTGGATTTTGTCTTAAGGGAGGAAATGAATTATCAACTAAACTTAATTAAATACACCAGCAAATGACTTATTCTCATCTTTCTTTCTAGTTTGTTGTATTTTTTAACCGACTTCGAAAAGGAGGAGGTTCTCAATTCGATTGGTGTGATTGGTTTTTTTTATGTATTTACTCCGATTACGCTGAGATTTATTATCAGGCTTCCGTGATTCTTGCTGATATGAATATTTTTGTTAACGTGGATGATGTTATTACAGTTTGTGTAGTGATTTTTTAGGAGTTTTCATTTAGTTTAATTATATATTATTACTATTAACTCATTTGCCAAGCCCAATGTAATAGCAGATACCTACACTCGCCACGCGTGACTTTGGGCGGGATAGCTTCGTCTAGAACCAAAAACCCAAGCGGGCAAGCGCAAACTTAAACCCTATCAATAGATAGCACAAACAAATAATAGTATTTTATTAATATTAAAGGTGTAAGATTTGCATAAGAGGTATATATACTAAAATCTCTATTAAATTATTTTATACTTTTGAGTTTTTGAAGACGGTTTTTTAGATGTAGTATTTCTTTCATTTTCAACTGGGACAATGTCCAGTAAAAAGGTAAGATGGCTATATTACCTCTGCAATGGCAGCATAGAGCATCTTCAGTAGGTGTAGTGAAATTTTTAAAGTTGTGTGACTCATCACAAATGGAGTAACGTTCAGAGTTCAGTCACCTCAGTATGGTCGGAATAAAATACGAAAGAACTTGCAGATTTTGACTTGAGGCTGATGAAATGCCATTTCATCTCCTCTGCAATTGCGGCCCACTATCTAACACCATCGATGGCGACTATACCTTGCTCCCAAATGCTATTTGCAATACTCGCGTCAAGCAGATACTGCGGTTTGTAAATACCTACGGCAGGGCTTGACGACGAGCTATAAGTATGAGTGGCGAATACAATAGATCAATTCTGGACGCGGTGTTACTAGGACTCACTAGGACTAGCCAAATCTCCTCTCCAAATAATAATAAATAATTATTATTAAACGTTCAGAGTTCTTACAGAACGTTGCTATATGAATATATCGCAGGGAAATGATAGTGATTGGATCAAACCATGGAGTATGGTTAAAGAACAACATAATTTTATCATTTCTCTTAACAAATCTAGTGATTTGATCAAATTCCAAGGTTACCCGACCCGACTAGAAGAACTCAGAATGTAAAAGCGAGTGAAGCGAGCTTTAGACATGTCATACCCCGACCCGGTCAATTTGGGTGGAAGGGGATAGCGGACATAGCCCGTGGCCCCTTCGTGTTTTTTTTAAATAATATGGGCCCCGTGATGCGAAGCTTCTACTTGGCCTTTAGAGAAACTTTTATCTGTTTTGAGGTAAGGTTACACTAATTTGATTTTCAAGAGAACGGTGCTTTACCTTTTCATGATAGTGGGGGAGTGAGCCAGGGGACACAGGACATCTCCCTCCCTCCCCTTTCCCCTCTCACCCCCCTCCACCTGCGACACGATACTAAATTCTTACCAAATTACGTCTAAGTCTTACCAAATAAACCTTTTAAATACCAAAGAAAAGCCTTTTGGTCATTTTAAGGAACCAACTCTGGCACTTGGTCATATCACTAGATTTGTTTCGAGAAATAATAAAACCGTGTTGTTGTTTTAACATCCTCCGAGAATTGACCAAATCAATGTTTTTATCATATCCCTGCGACATATATACCTCTTGCACTTCAGGCAATGCTTAACTGGTGCGATGTAGGGTCGAACCACAAAACGCCAGCGGGCTGATTTTTAGTAACAGAATAAGTAACGGAAATAGCAGATAGGTACCCAAAACAGAGGAATACTACGGTAATGTTATCATACAGTACAGTATCTAACTAGGTCGCGTTCTTGGAATTAATATCTAAGGCAGTGTGTGTTCGCGTGGTAAACAGGGACAGGGCCGCTTAGAGTTTTTATATTTCTACTACTTACTTGAGTTTCTCTAAAGTGTTGTATTATATATTTAGTTAAAAAAATGGAATTATAATGAGGTGTTCTCACGATATATTTTATTAATTTGATGCCGATATTTAGATCCAATTGCATGAATCGTTGTCGTGGCGGAACTGCGGAGGCGGCGGGAAACTCTTGACACATTGACTCTTGACACTAATAGTCAATCAGTCATCAATCTTTCCATGTGGCAACTAATTCGTTTTGGTCTTTGACTCTCTAATTACTTCACAAACTACAGACGACGTCTATATTTCTAGTCTCTTTGTTGCATTTGAAATGCATAGTGAGACCACGGGACTTTTTCTGCTAGTCTAAAATCATCCTCCCTATTAAAATTCTTATGATGCTTTTTAATTTCGATAGCTTCTCTAACAAGCCGTGGGATGTATTAGCGTTCAGCAGAAATCACCCGTGGGTTATGTATTTCGATCCTGTGGTTGGTATCTAATATCGACATCAAATTAATAAAATATATATCGTTAGTACTCGTCAAAATAAGTAATATGTTGAAGTTCCCAAATGATAAAAGTTGTAAAGAGGAAACACTGAGACATGACACCAGTACTTTGTAAAAGTATTTAATAATATACACATCAAAAAAGTCTAAGCAACATGTACTAATTTAAATTTTAGGATGGTTTTTCACATTATAACGTTGCATAAATATTGTTGTTTAAAAAATGTATATTTTTAAAATAATATTTTTAGGGTCTTATGATGTAAAAATAACAACTGTTGTCTTTATAAGTTCTTTTAATAACAGAAATAAACAAAATTAGAATATACTGCAGAAACTAATGTACATAAGCAAATAAACATTTTTTTAACAAAGTAAAATTTCTAAAGAAAATGAATTTATTGTGAAAGAATAGGATAATTTAATACAAAGTATGGCCTCCTCTGCTATTCAGAACTTGTCGGCAACGATTATTCATTGAATTAATGAGACTTGTAATGTCATGTTGCGGTATTCGCTCCCAATGGAATTGTAGCAAATCCTTCAGCTGTTGGGTTGTTGTCACGTCTCTGGAGCATGTCCCATGCGTGCTCGATGGGGTTGAGGTCTGGCGATTGTGTAGGCCAAGGCCCATACCCGGACGTTCTCCGTTGCCAAGTATTGACTGGTTCGCCGAGCAGTGTGTGACCGCGCATTGTCATGCATTAACGTAAAATCGGAGCCAAAGGTTTGTGCAAATTAATGGACATAAGGTCTGAGAATATCCTCAACGTAATTTTTAGCGTTGATGTTTCCATTTACAAAAACGAGCTCAGTTCGCCTGTTCTTCATAATACCCGCCCATACCATAACTGTTGAGCCGCTGTATGGATGAACTTCCTGAATGCACCTGAGCCTTTCAGTATTTCCGGGCCGACGGTACACTCGCACCCATCTTGTATCAGGCCTAAACCCGAATCGCGACTCGTCGGAAAATATAATTTTATGCCATTGTTCCTGGGTCCATATTCTGCGGTCTCTACACCATTCAGATCGACGAGCGCGATGCCCGTGACCACCTAATTGGGCGTCGAGCTCGTAGGCCGTACTCATGCAGTCGTTTTCGCACAGTTTGGAGACTTAGATCAACACCACTTGAATTTTGTAGCCTCAAACTTATCTCTCGATCGGTTAACATCGGCTAGCGTCTTGCAGTCAGTTGTATTTACAGGTCTTGTCGAGTGTTTGTACTCCTTTTACGGCCTGAATACTGTTCAGCGGGTTCCCTTGTATTATTGTAGCGCTGCAAAAGACCGAGAATGAAGAGATGAAGAATGCCAAAATGCCGAGATACCTGTTATTGATTACTTCCCGCTTGCAACATCCCTACAGCTCTTTTCATTTCATATGCCGGCAAATGACGTTGCTCCATGACGTAAAGAATATCTAACAATTCAATTTTGTCGCAAAGACTAAACGTAGCAATAAAAACGCACTTAAATTCAAACAAATTCTCTTTCATTTAATTTTATGAAAAAAAAAAAACAAAACATAATCGAATTTTTTTTTACAACCAGCCAGTATGACATCAATACCAAAAAAGCTTACATACCTATGCACTTTGAGTAAATAAAGACTTAGAAATTAATTAATATAAATGTTAAATTTGTAACACCATGCATGCTTTGACTTTTTTGATGTGTGTATTTTATTTATTACAATGTACAAGAATAGGCACTTAGCAAATATGTTTTCTCCATTATCTTTGTGAGGTGAAGTTTGTTTCAATACAAAACATGAACTCTCAATTTTAATTACATCTTTAAGTATATAATTGAGGCAGTTGTCAGTAATTTATCCTTGGCTGCCAGCAGTTTTATGAACTATTAATATTGATTGTTATTTGTTAAACATTTGCATTTTTTTTGGGATAAATTATAATTAACAGTTGACATAACAAGCAAAAAACAGAAATTACCTATTTATTTACATGCGGCCACTGAGTATGCAAGTACAACATTCTAACTAATTTATTAACCTTTGTTAATTATATCAGATCGAAACAATAAAGAAATAAAATTTAAATTAGGTTACATTATCTTATATCTTTAAACGAGCAATTCTTGTATATATATATATATATATATATATATATATATATAATCTGAATCTCGGAAATGGCTCCAACGATTTTCATAAAATTAAGTATGCAGGGGATTTCGGGGGTGATAAATCGATCTAGCTAGGTTTCAATTTAAAAAAAATGGTTTTATCCATGTTTGAATGAGAAACAGCTACAATAACATTAGAATACAAAGGTAAATTTCGCCACTATATACAAAACTATTATAGCTCAGATGGGATTTTTTTTTTGTTCAAGTTTTGTACATTCTTAAAAATCCGAGCAAGGCTCGGTCGTCCGGATATTGTAAGTTAATAAGATTTTGTGTTTATACCACGTTACTTTTAGTCTCACTTTTAGAAAGACAGTAATGTTTACACATTATAGCTTCACGGCAGAAATAGGCGCCATTGTGATACCCATAATCTAGCCGGCATCCTGTGCAAAGGAGCCACTTCCCACTGGTGAATATAAATATCTATCTAAATGTGATTTAATCCATCTAGAGCTATTTAAGTCTATGTTTTTAATAAGTACAGAGACAAAATACAGTATTTTACGAGGACACGAGGCATCGGCACATAAAATGTTCATTATACGGTTTATTGTGGATTTATAGGCTGAATCGTAAAAAATCTTAAGGTACTACCTACTACTTTCATTAAATAGGTGTGTCTAATTTGTTAACAGCTCAAGTGAAGGTAGTTAAAGCAACAATTCAATGTGACATATAAATGATTAGTTAAGGATTGGTCTCCGGTGCGCTACAAGTAGATACCGACCAACACTACGTGACAACAGAAGCTTTTTATTTAGGCAACTATTAAGGCGAAGAGTAAGCAGAAAACATGCAAATAAGGTGTTTTTAGACAAGTTTTTTGGTGAAAATATAGCATTTCGAGCTATGAACACTACTTAATCCTGTTACACATATACTTAAGTCTTCTTTGTAGGTTTCTAATGCTTGCTGTTGGTTATAGTTTTCACTCCATAGCCTTTTTGAACTACCACTTTTCATTGCAGTTAAACAAGTTTTTTGGCATGGCATGACGCATTTTTTTAGTACAACTCTCAGAAAAGTTATTCTTATAGCTTTACTTTTTTGTGTAGGTATATTTATTCAGATTAGTTATGAATAACGAGGATTGTAAGCATATAAACTGTTTTCCACGCAAGAATATTGAAAATATTGGCTTTGTTACATAGATGGCGGGTCGTAAGCTGTGAAGTAATATCGCTCAAGGTCGCTGGCATTTAGTGTCGCCTTAAATGCTTGTGTGCGCGGCATCTTGACACTCAATGGCATTTTTCAAATTTTGTAACATACGCTTCAAGTTACGTATATGTTCGTGCAGCGTCATTCTTATTTATTTGTAAGTTACATACCATTAGCGCTACCTAAGAACAATAGCTTTTTTATTACGGCAACTATTAGATGCTTGTATGTGTGGCATCTTGACACGCAATGCAAACTTTCAAATTTTGTAACATACGCTTCGTTATATTTTACATTGAATAAACTACAATTAATACTTACTGATGATATGTGATACCAGTGTCTTTCTTATATTTTGTAGTATTAATTTTACAAAGTTTTACTACGCAACCCAGTATTTTAGTTTCAATTATTAACAAAGTATGTGGCACGTCAACATCACACACTGTTCGAGACTGGCTCGAGTACGCCCAATTGGGCGTATCTAGCTGTAGCGCAGCGGAGACCAATCCTTAATCTAAGAGTGACACTATGAAAAGCAGTTTCCGGCATTCACTTACATATGACGCAATGGATTCTAAATTATCTTATTTTTAAGATATTCAAAGTAATACAAGTGATAAAGTGTTGAAAATTGTTATTTGTTTACTGTTCACCGTAATTATTATAAACCAGTGCTTGCAAGAGCTTCATGAATAAAGCATTATTGTGTTCGCTGTGAAGAAATAAAACCGATCATATATTTAAAAGTGCTGCGCAATATAGAAATTCTATTTGATCAATTTCATTCAGTTTTACCAGTATTGAAATGATTGGTTGTAAAACGCTGTTTAATACCTACATCTTTTGCAACAGTGATTTGAAAAGTATTCAAATGTCAATACCAGGGGCGTCCATTCGTTTTCTAGCAACGTTGCCTACGTTAAGGACCTTTTTTTTATTTATTTAATTATAAAAGTATGCACAGTTGGTACTTAAATTTTACATCTCGCCAAACTGTTGCAACAGTTTGTTGGCGAGTTTACGGTCTTAGACTATACTATAATATAGTGCATCTGTAATAAATAATAAAAAGAACAGAAGGTGCCTTAACAACAAAAGAAAAATAAAGATAACGATATATTAAAAATTGCTACCGAATATTAGAAAAATTTATACAAAAGTGAAAAAATGGTAAAAACTACTAAAGATTGCATTGCGCTGACGGAAGAAGAGCAAATACCTGAAATATTAAAACATGAAACTATAAAAGCTATTAGGACACAAAATATTGATAAGGCACCTGAACCAGATCTCGTTACAAATGAACTACTAAAAACTACATTACCATTGATCGCTCCAAAACTAACAGATATATTTAACGAGATTCTCAGAACGTAAATTCTTCCAGAGGAGTGGACCAAATGTACTATAATACTACTACATAAAAAAGGAGACAAGAGAGATATATCAAATCATAGACCAATCAGCTTAAAGTCGTCGTCCTAGAAATGGTATTCAGGAATGTAAATTGGTCCAAGAAAGGACTAAATATAAATGGCGAGAATCTGAATTATCTACGCTTTGCTGATGACTTAATCGTATTTTCCGACAGCCCAGCAACTTTAAATGGAATGTTACAGGAGTTAGAGGATGAGAGTATTAAGGCAGGCCTTTCAATGAATTTAACAATAACAAAATTAATGACAAATTCTGCACAAACAGTGTAAATAACAGTTAATAACGAGCAAATAGAATACGTCCAGGAATATATATACTTAGGGCAGTTAATATCAAATGAAGAATGTATGCAAAAAGAAATAGAAAGAAGAATAGCTAATACGTGGAAACGATCCTGGTCACTTAATGCAGTAATGAAGAATAAAGAAATGCCTATGAAAGACAAAAGGAAAGTATTTAATACGTGTATACTATCATGCTTATTATACGGTTGTCAGACATGGAGATTGACAGAGCAACTAGCAAACAAAATTAAAATTTGTCAGAATGGAATAGACAGAAGCACAATAGGAGTTAAAAGAAAGGATCGTGTGAAATTAAAAGCCATTAAAAATAAGACAAATCTTAAAAATGCATACAAAACATTCAAACAATTAAAGTGGAATTGACAGGCCATATGGAGAAAAGACAGAGAAATGGGCAAGACAAATAACTGAATGGTGACCACTAGACAGCAAAAGAAATAGAGTTGGACAGCCTATGAGATGGGAAGACGACATTAAGAAAATAGCGGGGCAACTATGGACTCGTACAGCAAAAGATAGGACAGTATGGAAATATTTGTAGGAGGCCTGTGTCGGAAGACAAGCTGTACCACAGTAACGACCGTTTGCCGATATTATTTAGAGGCACTTTTTACTTTATTTTAGTACCTTGTATGTAAAATTAGTACAGCAATAAAGGCTTTTTATTGTTATCTACAATATTACTAATACACACATAATATTCCTAAAAACATAGTAAAATCTTACCTGTATACATATAACAAGTAACAACTAATCTATACCACTTATATAAATACTTTCTACTTAAATATTAAGGCTTACGTGGACATGTAAGGAAGTCCTCTTTAATTTTTTCTTAAGTACACCTTTACAGTCTTCTTTATCCTCTCTTAACCATTCGTTACTGTTGTAAAGTTTAGGTACAACATATTCCCTTACCTTTCCCCGTAATAATTACAAATATTGGGTATTCTATATTTATTCCTAATATTGTGTCTTAAATTGTCCCTCAGTTGAAAAGGGTTTTTAAATTTATTTGAATAATTATTTTCTTTTGCTATTAAATAGTTAACTTTGTTAGTTACTGGCAGTATTTTTAAATCTTTAAATATATTTTCATAATTTTTTCTGTTATATTTTTTCCTTTTCTTTGCTTCCAATTATTAGTTTTAATAGTTATTTGAATTTTTTTAATCTCGTTTAAGTAAGTCTTAAACGAGAACTCTAACTAGTCGTAGTTGAGCTTTGGAATGAGCAAAGACTTACCTTATTTAGCATCTAGCATAAGGAAACATTATATAAGTGAGTGTTTAATAGAATTGTTTTAATAAAAAAACGGAAACAAATGAAGCTAAATTAACTTTAACACTGGCGCTACATTTATTTAGGTTTATAACAAGGTAGGTACTGCCAAATTGCCTATATGATATGCACGCCCCTGTACAATACGTGTGTTGCAAAACTTTTTTGACAATTTGACTGTTAATAAGTTTTATTTCTAATGACTGCTAACTGACTGAAAACCGGACTCCTGGCATAAAGGCAGACATAAAAGTCGTTTATTTTTGTCAAAATCGATCACAACCACACAACGACACTACCACAGCTTCGGATACAAATGGCGCTCTGAGAGAAAAGAAGCGGCGTACGAATCTCTCTCAGCATTCGTTTTTGCGCTCCTTTTAAAAAAATATTGTACTGCCATTGTTATAAAATAATCATAATCTAGTCCAAGGCTGTCCGATCACCTAGATATTCATCTGTGGAGTATAGTAGAATGAAAATGTAAATGCTGAAATGTTGAAAATTTAAATTTATATTCCTGGCGTTGATAAGTGGAACAATGGAAGGTTTGCTATGTTGTGTGCACATAATGACGTATGCAAACACAATTTGTGTGGGAGCGCCCGACTAATAAATTACCGTTAATAAAAATATTCCATTACTTACATGTTTTAAGAAATTGTTATTACAAGAACCAAGAATATTATAGGTATTTGTTATTTAATTAGCTTATTCCTTGAATATACCTATGTTTTCCAATATTATCAATTAATTACAATTCATCAAAAAAAAAAAAATAACCTTAATGAAAAAAATATATTTTTGTATGACAGTAAGGGATGAGACGAGCAGAACGTTTAGTTGATGGTAATTGATGCGCCCTGCCCTGTAGTGCCACTCAGCTGTGGAAAAACCCAACAATTCTAAGTGGCACTACAATTGCGCTCGTCACCTTGAGACATAAGATGTTAAGTCTCATTTGCCCAGTAATTTCACTAGCTACCGCGCCCTTCAGACAGAAATGTAATAATGTTTACACATTACTGCTTCACGGCAGAAATAGGCGCCGTTTTAAATTTGATTTGATTTATTATATTATCATAGAATAATGGAGGCTTAAGAACGCTTAGAGTTGAAACATTCATACATTATTTATTTACAGGAATTTAGGGATAAGCACGTGACTCATTCATAAGTGAATATTAAATTAGTAAATACAAATATCTTAAGAATTATCTTATGACCTACTTACTATCCTCGAAAAGAAAAAATCTATTAAGGCGCGGTCATTCTTTAATATCCACAAAAATTGCTTTCTTAGAGAGTCGATTACCTACAACATAACGCAATGAAAATATTCTAAAAAATACAGTGCACAAAGAAGGACTTAAAGAGAATTGAATAGAATCTAATATATAAAATTCTCATGTCGCGGTGTTTGTAGTTAAACACCTTCGAAACGGCTTGACCGATTCTCATGATTTTTGAGTGCATATTGGGTAGGTCTGAGAATCGGACAACATCTATTTTTCATCCCCCTAAATGTTAAGGGTGGTCCACGCCAAATTTTATTTTTTATTTTATTTGACATTTAAGTCAGCATTAAAAAATACATACAACTTCAAATTTTCATCTATCTACGATCAACAGTTACTTTTGTATCGCGATTTTAATATCGGCAATACAACGTTTGCTGGGTCAGCTAGTATATACATATAATTTGAAGTATCCAAAAAAAAAATGCAAGTTGCAATATAAAATAAACTTTGGAGTCAAAATTATTGCTTTTCTAAAACTTAAACTGAACAATTATTCAATTTAATATGTAAATTTTGAATAACAATTAGAAAATCAGTAAAATAAATGCCCATTTGTAGCTTAGCTAACTTTGATCAACACAAACAATTTAGCGTCGGTTGTAGCATTTACAATTCTAGTCAGTCGGCGCCTTAAGGTATTCTTCTAATATTATAATCAGATATAGACATTCTTTGGCGTAGTTTTATGACAATTTTGCAGCATGTAAAATCTTAGTAAATTCCGTGCCTCTCCCAAAAAGATATCATCATTATTTTATAACCCTTAACTGAGTTTTTTAGCGAGTTATATAAATTTACATATTGGTTGAAAGCCATCACTGTGATTACCAAGTAATTTGCAACAATTATAAATAATTATTTTCTCATAATAAAGTTATAGAAATATAAAACACACTTCGCTCAAGTAATAAGCTTAACTCAATTATGGCGCCCGCAATTTACAATCTGTCTTGGTTGGGGATGAAAGTTGTGAGTTGTTATTGAAGTATTACATTAACTAATTAAGGCTTATTATGGCTATTAACAAAGTGTTAAGGAACTTATTCTCCCTTTCACGGAATATTATGATCTATAATTAGGATGAATCAAACAATGAGTTCAAGCTCCAAAGGTTGATGCATCCAATATACGATAATTTATATTTATACAGTTAATTATTTATTACTTCTTATGAAATAACTTATAATATTTAAACACGACTCATATATTGGATGCAGCACCTTACAAACTAATTTGTTATGTTTATAACAGACATTGTAAAATACTTCATTTAATTGAAAAGAGTGGCCGTTGAGTTTCTTATATGTTCTTCTCACGAGCTTAACGTTTTACGAACATATTGGTAAATTGAGTTATTTAAAAGAAATATTTGTAGTGACTATTCAAAAGCGCTTAGTTTATTATTATAGCTTTAGCTTAGCCTATTTGAATTAAGTTTATTTCACTTTGACTATTTATTTTCAGTCAGTTACAAAACAAACTTAATTGAAACTTAACATACTTGGCGGTCCTCCACAGTGCGGTTTTCAAGGAGCTTTCTTCCACGTACTACAAAGCTGTGGAATGAGCTTCCTTATGCGGTGTTTCCGGGACGATACGACATGGGTACCTTCAAAAAAAGCGTATACAACTTCCTTAAAGCCCGGTAAACTTCCTGTGATTCCTCTAGTGTTGCAAGAAATTGTGGGCGTCGGTGATCACTTAACAACAGGTGACCCGTACGCTCGTTTGTCCTCCTATTCCATAAAAAAAATATATTGAAAGAATCACTCATGGGTATAAGGAACATATTACAAATACAATGCCAATGAATCAGACACCACATGTGGAACAACGTGGAATCCTATGACCTTATGTATATAATCCTATAAATCCAAAGTAGTTGGTAGCAACACAAAAATAGTGTATAGTAGTAAACTTTAAACTTTTTTATACTTCTTCACTTTAATCTACAATCTTTATTTATAAAGTAGTATATAATATTTAGTGTAGTATCTAATCTATGAGTAAATGAGTAAATACTAAAACCTTTTAAGCCACTATAATGAATCGAGAGTGGGTCAGGGATTGGAATGTAATACATAGCTTAAAGGAAAGAGCCTTTATTTGCATTCACTTCCTCGAACTTGCACTTTGCCGGGCTGCCGCTGTTCTGCTTCAGATGGCGGTGCCTCATAAACCTCTCTCATCAAAATCTCTCAACACTTATTCTCTGCTATCTTCTCCTCAAAGAGGATGTAAATAATCCGTAATAAGAAGCGAGACACTTAGGCAAAGTGTGAAATTTGGTTTAGAATGAAACTTGCAGTAATTGGACTTAAGTTTGAAATAGTATTAATTACAGTATGGTGATTAGCGACTAAGTATAACCAGTGGGAGGTCTTTTGCACAGGAAGCCGGCTAGATTATGGGTACCTCAACGGCGCCTATTTCTGCCGTGAATAAGTAATGTGTAAACATAACTGTCTTTCGGTCTGAAGGGCGCCGTAGCTAGTGAAATTACTGGGCAAATGAGACTTAACATCTTATGTCTCAAGGTGACGAGCGCAATTGTAGTGCTGCTCAGAATTTTTGTTTTTTTTTTCAAGAATCCTGAGCGGCACTGATTTGTAATGGGTAAGGCGTATCAATTATTATTAACTGAAGGTTCTGCTTCATCCCTTATTGTAATAAAAAAAAATCGGTTTAGTTTGATAGTGAACAGTTGCTTATAATGTGGTGGATTTCGACTACTCTGCTTTTTACAAGATGATACCGATTTCAACAAAACAAAACGTAGTGGTTAAATTCTCATTGAACAAAACAAGCATTTGTATACAGAAAACTTCTTTGTTGAAGTGGAACTGCTGATAACTTAGAATAATGACACTAAAAGTCCACAAATAACCATTATAACACTCTTAAGGTAATAATTCCTCATATAGACACAAGACCACAAGTCAGTAGATTCAAATTCAAATTCAAAAACACTTTATTCATGTAGGTCACGGAAATGACACTTATGAATGTCAAAAAAATAAATAAAAATATTGTTTCTTATTGAATTTACCGCTACTTCGTAATGTGTTGAGCTAATGAGAAGAAGTAGCAAGAAACTCATTGCCACTCTTTTAAATCAAGATTTACATTTTAATTGTTTTACAAATCGTTTCAATTACAATATATGCAAAGTGACGCAACAAAAAAACCTTAAATGTCAAAAACTGAAAGGCTTACACGAGTAAGTCAAAAAAAGAAAAAAAGTAAATTAATACTTATAAACACAAGAGTTATCGAGTATAGTAGATGCATCAATCCACACATACCGTAAATAAATAGAGGCATTATGTGAGCATTTCATAAAATAAAATATATAATAACTTTAAAGGAAATAATAATAATAAAAAACACATCAAGCAGACCTCCCGGTAACAAGATCATCCAGCCACCCCGAGTAGCACCCGTTCACGAGCATGACGCATGGACCAGCTATCGCCTCCCGCGACCATATTTTAGGGAAGGGAACGACAGTAAGGGCAGTACAAGAAAACAATTCAAAGGGAAAGAAACTAGTAGAACGTAACTATTCTGGCAATTAAGTCTTTGAATTTTAATACCCTTTCCCCTGATTATGATTGTCCTTTCTTTACATTATACTGGTTCCTGGGTACAATTACTAGAATATGTACTGGTTTAGTATACTCCGATGTTGTAGTAAAAATGTATGGACTTGATTTTCCTCATATAAATTGCTGATTAATACTAACTAAAAGTGTAAAATAAAAATATCCATTTCAAAATTTCAACATATTAAAAGTTGGTGATATATTTAAATTACTGACTTAGATACTTCATATAAACATTACAATATCCGGACGACCGAGCCTTGCTCGGATTTTTAAGAATGTACAAAACTTGAACAAAAAAAAACTAATAGGACATCTGGATTCGAACCGGGGTCTTCTGCTTTCCGGATCACCCAATGTCCCATCTGAGCTATAATAGTCTTGTATATAGTGGCGAAATTTGCCTTTGTATTCTAATGTTATTGTAGCTGTTTCTCATTCAAACATGGATAAAACCATTTTTTTTAAATTGAAACCTAGCTAGATCGATTTATCACCCCCGAAATCCCCTGCATACTTAATTTTATGAAAATCGTTGGAGCCGTTTCCGAGATTCAGATAATATATTTATATTTATATATATATACAAGAATTGCTCGTTTAAAGATATAAGATAGGTATAAGTCATCGTTACACCAGGGTTTTCTCAATCAGGATCCATCACGTTGAAGTAACACACTAAGAATTTCTCAGATTATACACACAATTACTAGTATAGAACTGACCTTCAACTGAACAGTCTTTACATAAAACAACCGCTTTTATAGCTACCTTACAATAAATAAAAGTAGATACAATTTCTTTTAAACAATCAAAAAATTTAGGTACTGTTTAATAATTCCTAAATACAGCTTAATGTTTATAATAAAAGTTTAGTGAATTTAAAGAACTTTAAATGATTTATATAATACGGTTTGTTCATTAAATTTAAATAAACATTAGTCAGTAAGAAGATGGCGCTGCAAGCAAGATTCGAAATGCAATTAATACTTATTGCAAACAATAATAAATTTTGATACAGAATAATGATATTAATTCTAACAATAAATGAAACATCAAACATCTTCAAAACAGTGTCATTAATTATCAAACCTTAATAAATAACGGTTTCGTGTTTACAATTAGCTATTTGTAATTAAATCCAATATATTTCAGATATATCTATAACAATTATATTCATTTTAATGATAAACTAAAACATAAATATCAATTGTTGCCGACTATTGACGGTAGGTGGCAATTTGCGCCAATATCGTGGTTTTTATGAGAGAAAAAAATAATTATAATTTTTGGTTACCCAAACATAAATAAATGTTGTATAGTGTATAATACACTATTGTGCAGTATTTTATTCAAGTAATACACTCGAAAAAAAAATCTTACTCTTTAGCCAATACTGTGTTTATAAATGAACTTTAGTTTACACGCATTCAGAGGAAATAAATACATAACGGATTTAACCAACAAATTATTGTAATAGCAAAGCTATTTATAAACTCATAATTTCCCTGTAGTGGTTTTTAGTAGGTAATAATTTTATGAATGAAATATAACAATGCATACATATTTGAATTATCCTCGCCACAACGTGTTAAGTCATTCATGTCTCTACTTCTTTAAATGGATTCTGACGTGTATGTGACGCACCTATAATGTGACGTGAACTTGGGTCATAGTGTCAAAGGTCACAAAAACATTAACCGCCTAAAGGTAAAACGTGAGTTAAAAAACAAACATTATATTATTAACGAGGTTATATATAAAAACAATGTTCTCGACTCGCACTTGGCCGCTTTTTATCTTACATGAGTAAGTCAAAACATTTGAATAATTTGTATGCGTTACTTTACATACGTTGTATAAAGTATAAGTAATGTAATATCCTAACCCCCTTATTCATAATTGTCTGGTAACTTAAAGCATTGCTTATTCTCACTCTGTCTTCTTCTATTGACCTAAGTCAGAATGAGAAAAAACACTCCTAAGCGGCTGTTTAAGGTTAGCGGACCATTATGAATAAGGGGATAAAACTGTAAGTACAGACTAACTGCCTTATTCATAATAAATCGCTTTTCGAAGGTATAAAGCTATATTAGTTATAACGTGTTTAAGGCCTATCGAACGTTCGATAAAATTCCTTATTCATATTCGTTAGATAAATCTCCCATAACTAATACGTCTCCAAAGTACGCAATGTTGCCATTTCGTACAAAAGTAAATATTTTAACTAATTTAATGAGGAACTGTCAATGGAAACAGACATCTTTTCAAGGTCAATGGTTTGTCAGTTGTCAAAAGTCGATGTCAGAATAATTTCAAACTTCAAAAATCAACGTTTGGAAGTCTGTTGGTTGTCAATTTATGACGGATATCCAACATCTTTGAGCGGGAAGCTATTTATCACATTATTTATCGAACAGCCGATCGATGTCGGCCATGTTTTATTGCGTTCGAGTGCTTAAAATAGGTTTATAGAAGGGTGCTAGCTACCATAAGTCACGTCAGCTTTATCGAAGAGATAATGAGCGTTTTCGCTCTAATATGCGATTATGAATACCATTTTTTAACAAGCGTATATAAGCGATGTTTTAAATCTCCGCTAAGTCATTATGAATAAGACAGTAAAAAGAGAGCTAATGAGTATCTTGGCTTCTCTTGACTACTTCTCATTAGAAGTTCCACTTTTCTGAAGTGGTGGTAAAATTTCTGAACTTCGTAAGTGTTATTTTCACTTTATGGATAAATTATTTTTCTCTCTTTCTTTCCTACAAAGATTTACAATACAATCAAAAGCAATGGCAATAAGTATCTTAGCATTGTGATTGTATACAGTGATATACAATACGTGTTCAAACTAAGCAATCGCTTCGGACAATAAGTTTCAATCGCCTGAAATGTAAACGTAGACAGCTTGATCAAGTAATTAATCTTACTTTACACTTAACATCCAATCTTCTTAAAGGTTTATTGAAAAATATACTTAGATATTGTTGAATTATTTAAACTAGACTCTCGAGAATAAATAAAAAATGCAAATGATGAGTAATGCCAAGAAATATATCAGATTCCAACGGTTATACCATATATCCCTATTGTAATAATGAAATTGTTTCACAGCAGAACTGCCAAGCCGTGCGTCAATAAATTCTCTCATAGAAAATATGTCCATACAACACAAATAATGGAAATAAAAATAATTATAGAACACAAATCGAAATAAAACCTATTCTATCAGGACACACAAGGATTTCTTATATACACTGGCCTGCAAAAGTAAGTATCACACTTTTCAAATTAATTTTTCTTCTTAACCATAGAAGGTAGAGATTTAAGATTAAATACGTTTTGATGCAAATTTTATAGGCTTTATTTCTTAGAAACTAAAATTATACATTAGTAACATTTTTAACTTAAAAAAGATAAAACAATGAAAAAAGACCTTTTAGTTTAGTGTAAAAAAATTCAACTAAAATGTATTACATGTTATTTAATTTTTAATAACTGGTATTGCCTCCTCGAGCTCTGATTACAGCTTCGAGCCGGTTCGGCATACTGAACACTAGGTTTCGGAGCCGATGCTGGGGAATATTCTCCCATTCTTCTACCAGGGCCTGCTTTAGTGCCCTGAGGGTAGTAGGTGGTGGTCTGCGATTTCTGACTAGCCTCCCAAGCTCATCCCAAGCGTGTTCAGTCGGGTTGAGATCAGGACTTCTTGATGGCCAAGCCATCACGCTGATACCAACCTCCAGAATATACTCTTGTACGATATGAGCCGAGTGTGGCCGGGAATTATCATGCATCAGCATCGATCCATCACCCATATTTGATAAATACGGCCCTGCATACTCATTGAGAATCTCTTGAGCATATATTTGCCCAATGAGAGTGCCATTTTCTATGGCTACTAGCTCTGTGCGACCTTATATGCCTGTGTCTTGAAAGAAGCTGTTCACTGTAAAGTAAGATTAATTACTTGATCTAGGCGACTCTGTTTGTATTGAGGTAATTATAGCTGATCGAAGTTGCAGTTGGTGCAAGTGCTTGCTTAGTTTCAACACTATTGATTTTCTCTCTACGTAAACAACGTCTTCTAACTTTTCCTAGCAGATAATTTATTTCCCTACTGTAGGTGTTTTTAATCTTTTACCGATGAACATCGAACCTATATTTATATATCTGTCAGCGGGCTGTATCTGTTTGGGAAAATTGAGTTTTGACAGAGTGTGTCATCATCACCAGCCGGAAGACATCCACTGCTGGACAAAGGCCTCCCCCAAAGATTTCCTTGACTATCGGTTTTGCGCTACCCTGATCCAACGTATTCCGACGATCTTGACCAGATCGTCGGTCATCTTGTGGGGGCCTACTAATACTGCGTCTTCCGGTACGCGATCGCCATTCGAGGACTTTACTGTCCCAACGGCCATCTGTCCGTTGAACTATGTGCCAGTATGTGTATTGCTATATTATACAGCATAAGTAATATAATATAGGCAAGTCAAGTCAAGTGAAGTCAAGTCAAGTCAAGTCAAGTCAAGTCAAGTCAAGTCAAGTCAAGTCAAATAAACTTTATTCAAATAGGCTCAAACTAAGCGCTTTTGAATCGTCACTACAAATATTTCTATTAAATTACTGAATTTACCATATTATCATCGTTATAAGTTGAGCTCATGAGAAGAACATACAAGAAACTCAACAGCCACTGTTGTCAATCAAATTGAGTAGTATTTGACAATGGCTGTAATATACATAACAAATTGGTTTGTAAGCTGCTGCATCCAATATATGAGTCTTGTTTAAATAATATAAATTATTTCATGAAAAGTAATAAATAATTAAATGTATAAATATAAAGTATGTAGGATGCATCAACCTTCAGAGCTTGTGTCTCAAAAATCTTGTGTGTCAAACTCATTGCTTGTGTAAGGATGCTTCGTGAACATGATGATCGTGATTACTGTCACAATTAGTAATAGCTACTAAATATCGATGAAACTATTATAAGCCTGAAGATGAGGATAAACGAATGTACACTGATTACTGCAGGCCGCAGCAAAATCACTTTAGTAAAGGTCTGTGCGCTCTTTTTGTTGGTACCCATGCCGTATCGTCCTATAATTACTATAATATAAAAAGCTACGTTTAATAAAATCGACTTTCAAAACTGAAAAGTATCAAATAACTAAACAATTTATTTAATACACCTAGCTTATGCAAACGTTTACATTTATTATTAATGAAATACTATTATTTGTCACGCGTGGCGAGTGTAGGTACCTACTATTACATTTGGCTTGGCAGAATTACGTATATTAGATTATAAATCTCAGAGTAATCGGAGAACATACATAAAAAAATACCGATCGAATGGAGAACTCCTTTTGAAGTCGCTTAATAAAACAGATAATAAAATGTTTTTTTTTTTACGAAAGAATTTTAGAGTTATATGGAATTCTATGCTTTACGATGGTAAACCTTCGTGTATGACGTCTGACTTACACCTGACCGGATAACTTTTTGGAGTAATCGACGCATCAATAGGTGACCACCGTAAAGCTTTATCATCCGATTATAAGAGTGTAAAAATAATTTGAATCGCAACGCTATAATTATATGTCTTTATATAGAAACTTAGATGAAAACGAGTTCTTATATAGTTTACACACACACACACTTGTTCCCGTCGGGGTAGGCAGAGACAATAGAATGCCATTTGCTTCTATCCTTACAAACCGTCACGCGCTTCCTCTACATTCATTACTCTTTTCATACATGCTCGCCGGTTGCGGGTGCTTCGCACCACTCCTTTTCTCAAAACGTCCCCAATTTGGTCGACGAATATTCTACGAGGTCTCCCGCGACCGACTTGCCCACACACACTTGCCTTATATATTTGATGCGTCATTCTTTCTTCACTCATTCGCTCCACGTGACCAAACTATTTCAGCATTCCTTTTTCAGTCCTTGTCATAACATCCTCTTTCAAACCACAGCGCGCTCGTATTACCGCATTCGCAATTCTATCAGTCAGTCTTACCCCACACATACTACACATTATATAGTTTATTTCCGAGTAATGTCTATATATGTAATAATATGTTTAAGTATTTATATTATAATAATGTTTTAATCATACCGTTACCTGACAGTGCCTATGCCTAATATTCCACATTGCCCAATAAGGGGTTTGGGGGTATCCCTAACGACGTCTATTCAACGATTCTATTGCTCGATAGATAAATAACTAATTACAAGATGTACATGAGTTTTTGCTGTTGTATGTGAGCCTATGACTTATTTCCCTCTTTTGCCAACAATGTGGGTTTGGGGGGAGCCCCAACGATGTCAATTAACAATTCTATTGCTCGATAGAAATGTAACTAACTGCAAGATTTTCTTAGCGAGCTTTTTAGAGCTTTAATAATTTCTACATAGACGCTAGAATATTTGATATTCTTATAAAAGCTTACCTTAGGTCAGACAACTCCTCCAGAAAACCAGCTCCGTCCACAGGCATCTGTCTGTTCTTAAAGACCAGTAGCGGCAAATCACCCATCTGCTCCAAAGCGCTGTCCGTGCTAGAGAACCGCTGGGTAAGATTCGACCTGTACACAGTAAGTTATTGTTTATTTTTTATTTAATTTAATTAATATTCATCAATGTACAACTATAAGGAATACATATCCTCTCCTTCTCTTTCATTTAAAATCACTTTGTTTTCCATCTATACATCTGTCCCTCTATGCGTATATAAAGACTATTTGTTCAATATATTATGTGTTTGGTTCAAGTATAAATCTTATAACTATATTTACAATACTACGACTACATAAAATTAAAACTATCATTACGTGGAAGCGTACCAAGAATACTGGCAGCATTACCGCGTTGGATAGCAAGGCTGATCCGTTGAACGAAATAGCTGCCAGCGCTTGGGTTTCCAGTAGCCTTATTGAGGCGCGAAGATAGTATTTTGAACATTCTCTCAAACTATATAATGCGTAGTATGTGGGGTAAGACTGACTGATAGAATTCCGAATGCGGTAATACGAGCGCGCTGTGGTTTGAAAGAGGATGTTATGACAAGGACTGAAAAAGGAATGCTGAAATGGTTTGCACACGTGGAGCGAATGAGTGAAGAAAGAATGACGCATCAAATATATAAGGCAATATAGTATAAATTAATTTGAAATTCTAGCGTCTCTGGTGTAGTTAATATGAAAAAATATCAAGCTTCAAATCAATAAGTACGGCTTAATATTTTAAAAAGCAGGGCCTAGATACACGAAATAAGATGAATATAAACCACAAGTGAAGGAAAATATTAAAAAGTCGTGAACTGTTATTACAAATTCGTTCGAGTGTGAAGGTAACCTACAGCGCCTACAATAATATCAAAGGCAAAGTTTACATTGTACTTTTTGACAACATTTTCCAAGCAAAGTTTTGTTTGTGCCAAAATTTATGAACGATGCGGGATTAGGACCTGAGTGTCCTGAACTGCATTAAATAACAATAGCTTAACATTTTTTTTTTGAAACAAACATCCATATTCATCATATAAATGATTGCACCTACCGGGATTTGAACCCGGGACCTCTAGCTTAGTAGTCAGGGTCGCTTACCATTCAGCTATGTGGGTCGTCATTATGAAAAGAGTAACAAGTGGTGATATTACTCGCCTGACCAAACAGTTCCACAACTTATGTACTCATCTGGCTGTTAAATAAAATTTTCCGAGTAGATTTCACTTAAAAATTATTATATATTTACATTTTTTATGTACCTTTGTTTTTTTATTTTATAATAATAATAATGACACACTTTTTACACAAATTATCTTGCCCCAAATTAAGCATATATAGCCTGTGTTATGGGTTGCAAGACAACGATATCTATACTAATATTATAAAGCTGCAGTGTTTGTTTGTTTGTTTGTTTGTTTGTTTGAACGCGCTAATCTCTGGTACTACTGGTCCAATTTGAATGATTCTTTCAGTGTTGGGTAGTCCATTTATCGAGGAAGGCTATAGGCTATGTTTTTTTTTTTCAAAATAAGGGATCCGTAATAAAATTGCTATTTTGTAACACAAGGTGTAAAATCGAAAACCTATTTTTGCGTGCGCTGCAAAAACTATTAACAAAAGAACAAAATGATGTACAGGCTATAATATAGGCAATATTTTATTACTTATAAAACTATCGCGTGAATTATACTTTATATGGCAAAATAACGTTTGCCGGGTCAGCTAGTATTTAATACAATATACTTACATAAACATACATAAATACATATAAACATACATAAATACATTTAAACATCCATGACTCGGAAACAAACATCCATATTTATCATATAAATGCTTGCACCTACCGGGATTCGAACCCGGGACCTCTAGCTTAGTAGGTTTATGAGTCTGCAATGTGTTTTGGAAGAATGGCACTATACGTATATTTATCCTTGCATCTCCTATTTATGTTATGTGTCACAGACACTTTGTTAAGACTATTTTTATTTCAATGTGCATACAATAGAACAGTTTTGTAGTGTGACTCAAACGTAAAAATGTTAATTTTAAGGTGTTTTTGTGAATTCCCGTATTCCCGTTTTGCTCTCTTTTTTTGATATATAAAGATGTACATTATTTGCTAGCTTCTCTTCTTCATTGCTTCTATAAGAGTCACGCTGTATGTCTGTCATTATATTTGGAAGGGCAAAATTAACGTGTTTAGTTTTATTTGTATTAAGCATAAGATTATTGTTAAAAATCAAAGTAAGACATTATCAATAACTTAATGATGCTCAAAATAATTATTTTTCGCTACTGAAATGTTAATGAAATTTCGTTTACAAACCAAAACAATGTCACACACGTTTTATAACTTAACTAACTATTATCTTAGATTGTTTATATAAATGAGGAATAGAAAAGGACCCATAAATTGAACCTATGGTAACCCATTCCCATTGCAGCTTCAGTAGTTATCACTCCATTAATATCGACTGATTTTCTTCTATTCTCTAAGTATGGATTATCAGCAAGATTCAAAGCTCTATTTTGAAAACCATTATGAAGTGTAAATGAACCATAAAGTAATAATGTTTTGAAATAAAAGGATGATCGATAGAGTTGAATGCCTTTGTTAAGTCGCAAAATACTCCTATTGCATTCATAGATTGTCCATAAGCAGAATATATTATATAGTTGATCTTAAGAAGCTGCTCTTGAACCGTTATAAATAGCTCGATATCGAAGGTTATAAATAGCGCAAATCAACCCCTTCTGAAGTTCAAAGATGGTTTTAATATTGTGAAACATAAAATGGTTGTTAAATTGCATATACAAAATAAGAGTGTATTTATAAATGTTTAATAAGAAATGTAAATTATTATGCGTTCTTGAAGAATTACATTATTTTTCACAGGACACACACCTGCACCTGGAGAATTTGCAGAATGATGAGTATTATTTATAATAGACAAAGCAGCTTTTTGATTCGTCTATATCAATTGTGGAAGTACTTTGAATTTTCCAAATGTTTGTCCAGTCTATTCTTGAACTGGTTAATAGATCGTATCTCTGAACTTTAAGACGAAAGCGCATAAGTTCAGAAGAAACTTATTTTGAAATATTCTTAAAGACTTTCTTACTTTCAAGCAAGAACAACCATTGGTACGCTCTTCTGTTGGCATTTATCTAAGATCGATTGGGTTTGTTTAATTTCACACATTGCTCGGCCGTAAAGGTCAGTATCGCTCTCAGTAATCCTCAGCTATTGCGAGGTAGTATGAGAAACTAAGCTCTCTATTCCAGAAGGCGTTAATACGTAATCCGTAATCAAGTGTGTTGTTTTCTCTTCGATTTTATGCACTTTTGTAAGAGACAGGATAGACGCCTTAACAATAAGAAAAATGTCATCGACCAAAAATTTATTTGAATTTTGAATTAGGAACTTGTTTGGAAGCTGCATCTATGAAAGCGATAGTAGATATATCATGGGTTATTTGCTTTTTATAAATTAGTTGCAGTTTTAAAAGTGCGTGTCACGCATCATAATAAATTATCATTAATATTGACTAGCGACGCTAATTGATGTTTGATTTAAAACGAATGCTTGTCGACATGTTATACTGAATAAATCATTTATTTGTTTAATTACTAATTATGACAGTGATCACAACAATTATGTTCACGAAGCATCCTTATACAAACAATGAATTTAAGCTAAGTTTGATGCATTCAATATATATTATAATATATAATAATTTACTGTTGTGAATCCATATTTTGATTTAAAATATGTCTGAGACTTGGGTCTTTACTAAGGAGATCCTCCACAAACTTCAGGTGGCTCAAAGGGCAATTGAGAGAAAACTGGTAGGAGTTACACTGAGAAACCGTAAAAGAAACGAATGGGTCAGAGAGCAGAGCAAAGTGAGTCATGTAACCAAATGTGTTGCGAAATTGAAATGGGACTGGGCTGGCCATGTCGCCCGCAAACATGGCTCGTGGTGCAAGGCACTGATAGAATCGAGACCGTGGGGTGAGAAAAGACGATATCAAAAGACTAGCGAAACAAAGTGGTTGGAAACTGCTTAGGACCGGAAAAGATGGCATAAGCTGAAGGAGGCCTACACCTTAGTGGTTGAGAACGGCTAAAGAAGGAGAAGAAGATACAATACAATTTATATTTAAATAATTTATTTTTTACTACTTTTTCGAAATATTTGACATTCAAAACGCATTTTGGATTTGAATATGATTCATATATTGGATGCAACACCTTACAAACTAATTTGCTATATACTAATATTGTAGCCATTAAGTAAAACACTCATTGATTTAAAAGAGTCGCTGTTGAGTTTCTTGGATGTTCTTCTAGTGAGATCTACTTTTTCCGAAAATATGGTAGATTCAGCGATTTAAATTAAATATTTAAAATGACAATACAAAAGCGCATAATTTAAGCCTTTTATGTTAAAGTTAATTTGAATTATACTAATGAAGCTATGATAAATTTTAATTTAAATTGATTTGATTTGAAACTGTCAAAAATACGTGCATCACTAAATCATAATGGGCTCCCTAAAAGGCTATTTTATCCTTAACAGAAACATTAATGTACGCGTTTATTTCCTCCTAAATTTTTCCCATTATGACATGAATATAATATAATAGTCACCTTTTAGTGTTATTAAAATATGGTTTACCTGAGCGTACTGCCATTTGTGAAAATGAAGAAGGCTACTTCAGATCTCTCTTGCTGCAGCCGCGTTACCAGCTTGCCGAGTTCCGTGGCTCTGCTCACCTAGTATAAAAATATTTTTTATCTTTATATTTGTATTTATATTATAAAGATGCATTTATTCAAACGAAACAAATCTTTTAACTATATTAACAATACTATGCCAACATTACTGTGTGTCGGTCTGGGCGCCGTAGCTAGTGAAATTAATGGGCAAATGAGACTTATCAACTTATGTCTCAAGGTGACGAGCGCAATTGTAGAGCCGCTCAGAATTTTTGGGTTATTTAAGAATCCTGAGCGGCACTGCATTGTAATGGGTAAGGCATATCAATTACCATCAGGTGGACGTCCTGCTCGTCTCGTCCCTTATTTTCATAAAAAAAATATACTTGATCTTCAGAAGCTTCTCCTGAACCGTTATAAATAGCTCGATATCGAAGGTTATAGCGCAAATCGGCCTCTTCTGAAGTACAAAGATGGTATTAATATTATTTAATATAAAATGGTTGCTAAATTCCAGATTACTTTGAACGATAAAATGCAAATATAGTTTCGGAAATATTATATTATACCCACGGACGAGTTTTACTAGTCCGTGATTATAACTAAGTTTACAAAGTAGTATATATAGTAGTATATATAGTAGTATATATAGTAGTATACTAGTATAATTATGGTGTCTATGTCTATGTTAATCTACCAGTTAATTAGTTACACATTATTTTCAAATTGGTGACATACCTAATTAATGATACCTTTATTTTAAACGTCATTGTTTTCTGTTGTTTTATTATTCTATCTTGAACCCAACTGTTACCTTTTATTATTACCGATCAGCTTGAATCTTTGGCGTTGCGTAGAGATGTGGGATCTCTCTGCATCTTCTACCGTATTTATCACGGGGAGTGCTCAGAGAAGCTGTTTGATTCCAGCGGTTGAATTCCACCACCGGACATTACGTAAAAAGTTAAAATACCACCCGCATCACGTTGAAGTCTGGCATTCCAATACCGCACGTTTTGCAAGAAATTTCTTGCCTCGCACAGCCACTTTATGGAATCAATAACCGGCTGCTGTTTAGGGACCTTTAAGAATAGAACACACGACTTCCTTCAAGTCTGGTAACACATCTCTTGACACCTGTTATTGCGGATGTCCATGGACGGTTGCTTCACCACTCCCATCCCATGAGCCTCTTGCCCGGTTGCCCCCTCTTTTATAAAAAAAAACTTTTACATTGTCTTCCGAATAGAAGGTATTATATATGCATCGACATGATCGTTAAAAATATATTATTCCAGTTTTAAATTTAACAAGTTGTCACAAGAAAATGAATTTTATTACATGTTATGCCTAGAAGTTCAATTTGGCCAACTTATCGTACAGATTTTAATTTACTGCACACGCTTGGCTTACGCATTAAAAAAGGTCCGTTCCTTAACAACTGATGTTGGTAATATGTTCAGTAGTTGCGTCGTGGTGGCTGTTCCTTTCCTTAAAATATGATCGAGGGAGGCGATGGCTGGTCCATGAGTCCTGTGCCTCAATGGTACAGAATAATCCAGCCATAATAAGTGGTCCTATTTACGGTAGTGTATTATGTTTATTATGGTATATTTTAAGCGAATTTTTAAATAACTCTTTCATTTAATTTACATTCCCGTTATATAAGATTTTATCTTACACAGAGTAACCCAACAACAGATAAGTATGATTTATTGGTATAATATTAATATGAACTGGTTATCGATGAATCTATGTAATCTTAATGTATAGTGAGTTGTGAGTAACTGAGTAGCAAGTAGTGACTCAACTGTGGCTTGCCTCGACTGTTGACATCGAACGTCCCGCGTCGGTATGATTTTGATGAGATGGTGCTTTATAACTACCCACTAGTGTTATAATTTTTATAAAATATTAAAATTAAAAAAAACATTCGAAATATATATAAGATATACTTAACTACTTAACCTATTTTAATTACTATGTATTTACTGTACGCTTTAAGATGCAAATTCGTAACCCACTTTTTACAACATAGCCTGTAAGTTCCATTTAAGTGAAAATTCTTTAAAATTCATTTATAAGTCTCATGAATTCGCAGTAATATAATTACTAACATCATCTGTAATAGTTTTATTAGTAAAGACTAGCTTATTTATAAACAAGCTTTATGTATTGGAAAATCACATCCCGTTAATTAATGCCTGTATTCCACTTAGACATGTTGTACTATGATGTATTATACCTCTTTGCTACCTGTTCACAGAAACAACTCGCAATTGCTGCAATGTAATGAAATAGCATATTATACACTTTATCTTTAATATTATTTAGATATTTAGGAGATTGGTTTCGCACTCTACAAACCTAATACAACCACAGATAATAATTTTTACCTTCAACTATCAAACAAATTTTATTCATTCAAGAAAGAAAGTTGAAAGTATGGCCTTTCAAAGATTTTGATTTAATCAAGTATTTGATTTATTTATGAATTGATTTTGTAAGGCTTTCCTGAGAAAAAATTATATTCACTGACAGACAGACGGACAACGTAGTTGCAAAGGTGCAAAAATAAGTAACCCTAAAAATATGAACAAACTATCTTTTAATAGTAGGAATGTAAACTACAAAATTTTGAGCATAAAGCGGTTGCTTTTTTAGGTTTAACAAACTCGTTTATTAAAAAATTTGAAGTCAATAATAAAAATTGAAGTGAATATTTGAATTATAAAAGAAGAAGCTCTGAATAATATTAATCTATGGCACGTCGGGTCGGACGATATGTTGGCACAACACAAGAGTTGACATAAAATTACAATTTGCTTTCGGACGGTTTCATTAACTTTTCTAATTAAAAATGTGATTTTTTCATTCGGTAGAGCTGTTAATGAGATTCACAGTATATTTTACGATCTAGATTGTATTAAATGTTTTGCATATGGTCCAATAAAACATATTGTTTTTCTCTGTGTATAAACATATATATATGCAATAAAATATATTATTAATCAAAGTCAAATAATATAAGTGTATTTAATGAGCACTTTAATTTGTGGACAATGAATGAGACTGAGCTGTCACGCTTGGTTATTTAACACACGTTCCTTTAAGTATTCTCGAGTTGACTACTGGAGACTCGATTAGGGAGTATAGATGATTTTGACCTTCTGTTTGGAGAATAAAAACGTTGAAAAATAATTTATTGGTGACTTGAAGTGATGTGATATAAATCTGACATAGAATAAAATGTAACACTGAATATAATATGGATCATCCCTGTTCGATATCAGAAGACAATAATATTAACAGCAGAGCAAATAGGACATTCTGGGTGATGTATATGCTTTTACAACATGATACTAAAAATTCAATAGAGTTATTGAAAACATTAATGTGGTAAAGGTATATAATATGTAGCAGGTATTACAATTTCACTAGTGATATTACAATTGAACGGTAGATTGTAATCAATCGACTTCATTTCTTACAATTTAACGACAATTTAACATGGTTTTAATGAGACTGAATCTTGTTCTCTACTATTTCAACAATAATTTCAGACAGATAATTGTTTTGCAAATTGCGTATGAAATAAAATTAACCAATCGAATACTCGACGTGTCACACTGCTAACTTCATTCATGATAAACCTAGACTTATTACAATATCACTATAGTGTACCCGTGACAGGCCGTTAAATTGTAAGAAATGAAGTAGATTGACAATCTACCGGTAATTATAATATCAATAGTGAAATTTAAATATTACGGCTTTGACAATATAACTGCGACATATATATAACAAAGACTTTTTCACACACATTCAATTGATTCGTGGGAATGGATCAACCACAAGTTTATCAATTTTATTGAAACATTACATTATTAGAAAAAAAAATTAACAAAAAAACAACCGACTTCAAAAACACTATCCCAAAACAATAGATATAATGTGCGCTAAAAAGTATAAAAATACTTGTGTATTTTTATACAGTTTAATTAATTAGTCTAATTCTAGTTACGATTATTGTTATTTTTGGAGTCGGTGTCCTTCCGCCGCGACCCGCTCTCGCCTCCTCACCACTCAAGCACATCTCACCTATAACTATCTTTCTCTCAGGTCTGTCGCATTCATTTACGAGTGGGTGGTAGTTTTTGATTTCCAATAAGTATTTTAAAATCCTACTTCAAACAAAGATATTTGAATTTGCATACCTGTTCTTCAACATCGGCCACCTCTAAGCCATTGGTGAGACTGTTCTTTAGTGATAGGGTCGTCTGTACGATTAACGCGAGGATGGGGATGAATGGCAGCAGCAGAAGTCTCCACAGCTGACAGCGCCGACCCTGGCACCAGCGGTGAAAGCGACCTCGACAATCACCGTCGTTATTGCTAACCGGAGATGCTGAAAATAAAAGGATGTTATTTGGTCCTTGATGCTCAAGTCAAAGTCAAAGAAACTTATTCAATAAGGCCTAAACTAAGCGTTTTTGAATCTTCACTATAATTATTTCATTTAAATTACTGAATCTACCAGGTGTTCGGAAAAAGTAGAGGTCATGAGAAGAACATACATGAAACTCGTGGGCCACTCTTTTTTATAGAGTATCTTACAATGGCTGTAATATACCAAACAAATTAGTTTGTTAAGGTGCTGCCTCCAATATATGAATCGTGTTAGAAGTAAACACTTTTAAATATCAAATATTTCATAAAAAGTAATAAAGAACAAATTGTTTAAATATAAGTTATCCTATATTTAATGCGTCAACCTTTAGAGCTTGAATTTATTGTAAGGGTTCGAATCCCGGTACGTGCAAGCATTTATATGATGAATATGGATGTTGGTTTCCGAGTCATGGATGTTTATATGAATTTATGTATGTTTAAGTAAGTATATTGTAATAAATATATCGTTGTTTTGTAACCCATAACACAGGCTTATATATGCTTAACTTGGAGCAATATAATTTGTGTAAAAAGTGTGTCCATATTATTATTATTATGGTCGTGATTACTGTCATATATAGTAATCGCATCCAAACAGTTCGACCTGCTGCAACATGCACCCGTGCACGAGTTAACGCATGCACCAGCCATCGTTCTAAGTCTCAATGCTAAGATTTAAAGTACCAATCACAGAATCGCCATCCACGTAAATTTTAAGTCAAGGTTAAACCTAAAAGGAATCCATTTTATTATGACAATTTCTATATGAAGAGTCTTTAATAAAATAACACCCACTGTATTTATCAAAATCAGGAAGATTATTATGATAAGATTCCCTCATAAGAAAGGGCCTGTGATATGTATTAACGTGTTCATCTTACGTAAGCCCTTTCACCTTATTTCCAATAACCTTCATGAGCATGTAATGCCGAAAATTCATTCAAAAACACGCACCTATCATAAATATTTGTTCTGCCCTCAATCGTAAGATACGACAATTATAAATTACTTGGGTCGATTTCCCTCGCGTGGATTCTGATAGTTGCGGAGCCTTGGTTTGCAGTACAGGAAAATTTTTGAATGATCTATTATTTTGTCCGTACTGTTGCATATAGATTTTTCTATGACTAACGCGAGTGTTACACGTTTAAATAAAACACTTTTAAAAGGATTAAAACGCGTGTAATTGTTACTGTCTTTCTTTACGTTAGATTTTGTGTAAAAGCTACATTTTTATTATTATTTTAGTTAACCGGAAGTTTCAAAACCTTAGCGAAGTGATCCTTAATGCCAAATATAAATTATTTTTGCGAAAACAATACTTCAATAGGAAATTACTGCAAATATGCATCAATATAATAACATTAATCGAAGTAACTGTGGGAGGCTCGTTTGCACAGGATGTCGGCTAGATTATGGGTACAACAACAGTGCCTATTTCTGCCGTGAAGCAGTAATGTGTAAGCATTACTGTGTTTCGGTCTGAAGGGTGCCGTAGCTAGTGAAATTAGCTCGTCTCGTCCCGTATTTTCATAAAAAAAAAAAAGCTAAAACACTTGGCAATTAGAATAATGTTACGAGCAACAACAATATTATATTAACATAGTTTCCCCAAAATAACTCAGTTATATTATATTGAATTTGAAGTATTTTATATAATGCTGTATTTACTTGATTCGCAATGAGAAGTGTTTGCTAAGTTCTAAATAAACAAACTTTATGTTCCAACCAGCGTGGGATGTAAATCTCTTGAGATGCGACATTATAGATCGCAAAGATTTCACAGATTTAGAAATTGTTTCTTATTTTAATACTGACGTCAGTTTTTTTTATGAAAATAAGGGACGAGACGAGCAGGACGTTCAGCTGATGGTAATTGATACGATTTGCCCATTACAATGCAATGCCGCTCAGGATTCTTGAAAAGCCCAATAATTCTGAGCGGCACTACAATTGCGCTCGTCACCTTGAGACGTAAGATGTTAAGTCGCATTTGCCCAGTAATTTCACTAGCTACGGCGCCCTTCAGACCGAAACACAGTAATGCTTATACATTACTGCTTCACGGCAGAAATAGGCGCCGTTGTGGTACCCATAATCTAGCCGGCATCCTGTGCAAAAGAGCCTCCTATTGGGAGCTTGTGACATATCAATTTAAATATGGATGAACCATGTTAAAAAAACTTTTTCATATATTCAGAATATGAAACTACTTACTGAAAATCAAATACTACTTACTATCCATCCGTAAATGAAAGTTTCAGACCTGAGAAGAACTGGCACAAGAAACTCAGGGGGCTTCTTCTTTTTTTTTAAATAAAATTTCAATACAATCCAAGTTATAGTTTAAAAAGCCTGACATAAAACTCTTACTAAATCGAATAAGCTAAGTTTGTCGTAGTGTTAACACTATGGTTATGACAGTTTCTAGAAAGTTCCTACCTTTAAGTTATTTATCTATTATCTATCATCAGGAAGGAAAATTGATTTTTTGCTAAAAATAATATTAAAATAGATTCAAATTTCTTCTATAGTTAATAATGAAGAATTTGTTTCACATCATTAGAGCCGCCTCTTACACCTTCTAATTGTGTGTAGAATAATAATATTAACTATTTACAAAACTTTTTGGCTAACTGCAAAAAATTGTTACAATAAAAACAGCACAAAGCAATATTAATAATCTAAGAAGTTTTTTAATATCAATGTTTTTCTAGGGTTAGTTATGCGACATAAATAATATTGAATCACCGAATACTTACCCATTACGTTTCGGGGAACAAACAAGTCAGTTTAGCCGCGAAAGTTCTCCAAGGGTTGCGAACGTCCACCCTGCTTGGGGGTTGAAATGATACTAAATAGGGTATGCCTTTGTCGCCGGTGCTACGACAGAGCTAATGTTTTGCACCGATGCTAAATGAATTAGAAAATTTAATATATGTACTATTATGCTTACACGAGGGACATAGTATGGAATTTTTATATTTAGTTTAATTACAATTTCTACTTAATGTAGAACAAAGCCATGGTTTATAAGTTATTACGATTGTATGATAAAACTGGCCAAGGATGGATTTGTTATTGATTTTGACCTTTTTTCGTTAGAACTACAGGATGGTTTATTGAGAAGAGTGGTCAAGTCGGAAACTATATAAATATATTATAAAATCATTTAACAATAAGCTTTTGTATCGTTTCGTAACTTATTAACATTGATCACAAATTTCCGATCGCTTTAGACTACATTATCCCCGAATTCTTACATCATTCTATTGACAGAACAGCGTCTGTTGGGTCAGCTAGCTTAATATATTTCTAATGCAAAAAGTTCCATATCCCCATAAAATGAGACGATATGTTAAATAATATACTTTTAATATACAACATGGTTTTTTTGAGAAGGGCGGTGATGGCCAAGTCGGAAACTACGAGACTTAGAGAAAAGTCGTGAAAGGAGCCATGCCCTCGATACAATAACTGCATATTTAGTTTTTTTAGTGAATTTGAAGTACACTAACTAACAATTTGTCTAAATATGTGTAGATATACTAAATTTTTCAATGCAACAATGAACGTAAGTGCTTTACAATTTGATTACAGACAGTAAGAAATTCTGTCACAGATCGCAACCTTACTGTAAGTCGTTAAGGAGTCCCATTGATCATCATATTCGACTACGATAATTACTATACCATAAATATGTGTTGGTAGATGATTTAAATATCCGGATAGCATAAAAAGATTCGGCCGAATATCGTTAATTTTCTCGTAAGAATTGAAGAGTTCCGTTACTTTGTCATGGATTCCGTAATCAGAACCACCAAACTATCTTTGAGGTATATCCTTTCCAATAAAAAAAATCATCGAAATCGGTTGGCGCGATATTGAGTTATTCGTAAATTTATCATCCACTTTGCTTTACGTATGTATAGCAAAATTAAGACTTTTATGGTTTTCTCATGGATGTCACTGTCAGATCCAAACCAAAATACAATGGGACAACACGGGAAGGACCAGCTTTCAAATAAAAAAAGAATTATCAAAATTGGTTCACCCAGTCGAAAGTTTTGAGGTAACAAACATAAAAAAAAAGAACATACCGACGAATTGAGAACCTCCTCCTTTTTGAAGTCGGTTAAAAATGTTAAGGATTAATATCATATGTGTGTAAACAGCTTTTAATTGCCAATTTTAACGTATAAAAATGGATATAGTATGTTAGAGAAGAGATAGATATATCCTGGACGTTTCTTTAACCCTATATAAGATACTCAATTCCACCATTCATTATTTGGGTATATCTAAAAGGGCTTAGACAGCGATTTAGTTGAAAGCTCCCAGATGGTTTATTTTTTCCGACACCTCTAACAAATAACGTTAACGTGCTAACAAAACAAAAACAAACATGCTTAGAAAAACTTAACAAGTTATATTGTAATATCTTCCACGAGAACCACACTAACCATTGAAGAAAACGATATGAAATTCAGTGCAGTAGTTTTTTAGTTTATCGCGAACAGACAGACAGACGCGACGGAGGACTTTGTTTTATTATATTATGTAGTGAAGTATATTATTTAAAATATTAGCGTCTTATTGTATCGGGATTTTGATGAGTTCTAGTAGTCTAGATATACAAATCTTCCGAGCAATTGGTCGTGGGTTAGATCCCTGCTGGGAATAACTGCATGTTTTTTTACGTTTAATTGTTCATTTAACTAATTCCGTGGGAATAACGAATTATTTACGAATGATAGAGGAGACTAATTGGTTGATTTTTCCTTTTTAATTTTCAAAAACATATACAAAAAAGTACATAATTTGATTCCGTCGCAAAAGATTTTTCAAGGTCGGCAACACATCCTTTGACAAGGCAACTAAATTTATGATTAGACACGCCGTGTCGATTACAACGAAGCGCCTTTCAGGATTCCTGATAGAAATTTAACTAACATTATTAACTACTATAATCTATATAATATGGTAAGGTAGGTAACAGCAAATTCAAAGTTTTTTATTTACCAAAAACATTCACAAGTAAAGTTGTTACAAATTTAAGAGCAGGCACAAGTTTCGTCTTAAGGCGACACTAAATGCCAGCGACCTTGAGCGATATGAGTTCACGGCTGCTGGCCCGCCATCGATGTAACAAAGCCAATATTTTTAAAATTCTTGCGTGGAAAACAGTTTATATGCTTATAATCCTCGTTATTCACTACTAATCTGAATAAATGAACCCACACAAAAAAGTACAAGCTATAAGAATAACTTTTCTGAGAGAAGTACCAAAAAAATGCGTCACGCCATGCCAAAACACTTGTTTAATTTCAAAGAAAAGTGGTAGTTCAAAAAGGCTTGGCAGTATTAACTATGACCAACAGCAAGCATTAGCAACCTACAAATAAGACTTAAGGATATGTGTAACAGGATTAAGTAAGTGTTCATAGCTCGAAATGCTATACTTTCACCACAAAACTTGTATTAAAACACCATGTTTTCGTGTTTTCTGCTTACTCTTCGCCTTAACAGACATGCAAATATTTCTGTGGTTTCAGTTCACAATATTATAAACCTATTTAAATGTATTTAACTCTGTCTCCTCTCTTATTTCTTTTGTTAATTTATTAAATATTTCTACACACATAGCATGACAGTTTTTTTGGTACAAAGTGGTTCTAATGTCGGGTGAATGATGTGGAACAATGTAAGTTCTGTACACTTAGATATATATTTTTTATTTCTTGTATGTAATTTATTTATTAATGTGTGATTGTTGGGTTTCTGAATAAATAAATAAATAAAATACAATTAAAATGAAAGTTCGTAGAGTCTTGCTAATGAAAGCTGTCCCTGAAAATTGTTTACAAACTTTTGGCGTGGCATCTCTTATTCAAAGTCAACGACAATTTGACAAGCAATATTGCGATCGTTTAGTATGATCATTTCGGTTTGATACTTTGTAGACGGGCTAGTAAAAAATAAGGACTCTGTGTCACTTACATAACAGTGTAGCACCAAAACACACCGATTAACGTGTAAATACATAGCCCCACGCACACACTTACACTACTACAGGCCGATAGGCGGCCATTATGAGAATTGTCATCGTCTGTGACAGATCAGTTGGCGTCTCAATAAAATATTTTAAAAATTCCGTCGTGCGTTGTGATACAGCGTATTACTTATAAGTATTTGTGGCGATATATGATTATTTAAGAGAGAAAAAATTGTGTAACTAGTATCCCCCGTAATCACACACACACTAACATAACGGTGCTTCACTTGCTAATATCACGGCGCGGAGTCCTTCTTTTTTTACTCGTCCGTGTTTGTAATGTATGCGTATAAAATGTTAATTTATTTAAATTGAGTTTTATTTCGATTCATATAAATTTTATTTCACATATATTTAAAGCGTTCATCAGTCATCGTCTTCACATAAATCCTACCAATATAAAATATAATAATTATCCGGATGTTTTGAGTTTACGTGAGTGTTAATTCCGCCAATATTCGTCTTCAAACAATTCTACAGGTGTTTCGCCTCTACACGAGGCATCCTCAGGAGATGTTGACTCACCAAACTCTGGCACGAGACATTAGTCTCGCGAAACTCGTCTCGAATTGATTGAAGACGAATATTGGCGGTATTAACACTCAAGAAAACTCAAAACATTTGGATAATAATGGATTTCCGTACAGTAACGCCTACTTTAGTAAATATAAACTAAAAACTTCAAAACAAAATATTAATTAAATTTTTATTACAACCAAATACAAAACTTACTACAATAGTGTTGTGGTCTCCTTATAAGCATGATTTGCCTGTAGTAGTGTTGGGGCCCCGCCCTTCCATAGCAAAAACATAATATGATGTATTTATAGACAAGTTTACCTTACCACTAACAATGATAAAATTTTTAATAATAAAAACAAATATACATTTACATGGTAATATTCTTAGATAATTAATTATACTATAGATAGAGCGACTTGCTGTTAGACAACCGATAATAACAGGCCAGGTTTATTATTTTAGTGTGCGTGACAAGCTACGTCTTACACTCGTGATTTGTATGTCACTTTGTGTTATTGTGCGTGAATTGCTCAAAATAGAGGTTAACTCTAGACCGAAATTTTTTTCAACGTTTTCATAACTGTCACAGTCTATCGCGTATAAATGATTTTAGGTAATATTAAATGTCAACGTCAATTTGACATATCATTTTTTGACGGGTCGTGACAGCGAACTCACCACACTCACTGATGAAGGATCTACGAATGGTCCGAAACTAGTCTGACCGATCAATCGTGAGTTAAGCTGATTTAAATATATACAGTTAATTATATGCCATGAAAGTTTTATTAATTTAAATACCACAAAAAATAAACATAATCTAAGACAATATTTATTTATTTATTTATTTAATACATCACAAAATCGACAGAACGTAAGTTAGGTTATAATAATAATATTGTAGAACATAAAAAACATAACTTAGAACACCCGCAACCGGCGAGCATGTAAATGAAAAGAGTAATGAATGTAGAGGAAGCGCGTGAGGTTTGTAAGGATAAAAGCAAGTGGCATTCTATTGTCTCTGCCTACCCCGACGGGAACAAGGCGTGAGTATGTGTGTGTTTGTAGAACTTACTGCTAATAATGGATTTATAATATGTGTATGAGTGAGTGCGTGCGCGCGCGTGTGTGTGTGTGTGTGTGTGTGTGTGTGTGTGATTGTGTATTACTTTTAACTTACCTTATATTATATATTGTATGCATTTAACAGTTAAAAAAGGCTCCTGTTGCCATTAATTGATTTCTGGTACGCTATCCATACAAAACATGTTGTAGAACACATAAATTACTACCCGAGGCGAATAAAGAACAGTAAGTGTGACTAAGGAAGACTAAATTAATATATTATTCATTATTCTTATTTTCGAGATGAAATAGGAATAAAATCTAGGTCGAAAAAATTATTTTATGTGGGACGGAACTTTGCGAGGCGAATGAGGAACAGATCAGATATCCAGAACTTTGCGGCTCGTAAATAGGCATTAACCATCCTAATATTAGTAAATGATAAGATGTTAAAAAGTTGTTTTGATCGTACTTTCGCACCTGAGTTCTGGCTCATTAAAGTATACCAACTATAAAACAGACGTTAACTTTGACCTCCTGACGTAAATTTTTCATAAAAAAACTCTATCCTGACAAATTAAGAACACACCACAAAAATTAAAAATGCGACACTTATCGAATTATTAATGCGTGTAACGGCCGTTTTCAATAACCTATCTATCCTTAGTTTTACTTACTAGAGGTAAGAAAAATCTATTCTTTTATGCTTACTTACATTTCAATAACCTATCGACATAAAGCATTGGACTATAACTATATTCAACATAAGTATGGATAGATAAGATCTTGTCATTAAACGGTGACAGCAATGTATCCATAACTAGAGATTCGTTATTTAAAACGGCCGTTAATCTATATAGATAGATCGATAACTCGCAACTTTTTTAAAATGAAATACTTACATTTAATTACGGTTTTATAATAAACTGGACCAGCTATGTAAATTTAAAGAACACTCTATCTTCAAGGCTAAAAAGCTTCTATTAAAATAATTAATAAAACTATCATAGGATACCGAATTATTTATTTGTATATTTTTATTTTCTATTAATTCTACTATTTCCCCCAAGAGACAGGCAACGCCTAGTGTGTGTGTGTGTGGGGGGGGGGGGGGATTCGGCATAAAACATTACTGTTTACATGTAAAGTGTGAAATAAATGTTTTTTTTTTGTATTTGTAATTTTCATTTCAGATGTAATAATAGCTATGAAACTACATAAACACCAAAAATTTTAAAATTCTGAACTATTATACTATTCTCCAATATTTTGATCTATCTTTAATATATGACATAGCTAAACGAAGGGTGCCGTAGTAAGTGAGATATCTGGGCTAATAAGTCTTCATTCTTACGTCATATTTTCATTTTTATTACAAACAAAGGCACCAATCAGCCGGTTACTAGTGCAAAGAATCCTCCTACTGGTGAAAGTTTGACAATGAATATAACTCATGCATTTTACTGTTAACATCGGAAAAGTTGAGCACTAATCCTTAGATCATTAACGGCCGTTCACAATATACTGTCTACAGATAGAGATAAATTACAACCTTCTACTGTCAGTAAATAGCTGTCAATAATCTGAAGATGTCCAAATATACCTGATAAATCATTCTTATCGCCTTATATTGGGACACGTGAATTGAAATTTCCATACACACTTCTATCGCTGGTAAGCTATACGTCGTCCCATTGACAGACAGCGTGTACGGATAAGATAGTTACGATTTTTATCTCAAGGAAGAGATAGACTGAATATTGGGAACGCCGTTATACGTCCAGATAGACTATGACAGCTGTAAAAATGTCGAAAAAAATAGACTTTAGAACTAACCTCTATTTTGAGTTCACGTACACAAAGTGTCATACAAATCGCGAGTGTAAGACGTAGCTTGTCACGCACACTAAACTAATATTCCTGGTCTGTTTTCATCGGTTTTCTAACAGCAAGAGACTCTATCTAGACGTATAAATGATCTAAGCAATCTCATTGTAACCCTTTTATTATCTATTATTAACCCAAAATATTTTAAATTCAATGGAAGTGATGCAAAAAATACACGAACGTTTAGATACTCTTAAAAATAAAGTAAAAAATATTATAATTCATTTTAAACATTAATATTTATTTGTAACTGATTGTATTTAAAGTATTTAAAAGATGAAATATTAATTTAAAAACATCTTCCTAGTTTTCTCACTGGAAATCAACTTTTCTTATGGTTAATAATAAAAAGCGTATAACTTTGAAATTCGTAAGTATCAAATTCTTGATGAAGTCTAACAGATAATTTTGAAGGGCGCCAATTATGAATCAGTTATCAATAACCAAATGATTGTACATCCGCCGTTATGCAATCAAACGTTGATAAAATACTTGACCGTGTAGGGAGTCTCCAAGCAACGAGCCATATTTCATGACTCATTCTGTGACATTGAGTCATCGTTACCTGGACTTACATCTCATTTTACAGTTATTTTAAAACATAGAAAACATCATGTTTATGACAATAAGGGACCCGACGAGCAGGACGTTCAGCTGATGGTAATTGATATGACCTGCCCAGTACAATGAAGTGCCGCTCAGGATTCTTGAAAAACCCAAAAATTCTGCCTACAATTGCGCCTGTCACCTTGAGTCATTTGCCCAGTAATTTACACTAGCTACGGCGTCCGTCAGACTGAAACACAATAATGTTTACACATTACTGCTTTGCGGCAGAAATGGGCGCCGTTGTTGTACCTATAATCTAGCCGGCATCATGTGCAAAGGAGCCTCCCACTGATATTAGCGATGATACCAAAAAAATAGTTGAATCAACACTATTACGGAAGTACTTAGTAAGGCAACGTTACAAATTCTTTTCTACAATTGGACGGAGTTTCTGAAAAATGTTCCAAGTCACAAACATCACATCTTAAGGAATTCGTGTTTAAAGTTGAATAAATATTAGTGTATTTCCTAATATACTATCTACAGATAGAGATAAATTACTACCTTCTACTGTCAGTAATTAGCTGTTAATAATCTGTAACATCTTAACAATTTTGTTATGTTTTCAAAGTGATAACCCTTCTAATTCTACCTTCTAGTATTAATACGCAAAAAAAAACAAAGCATACAAGATTTTATGCGCGATACGTTATTCGAACGAGAGCGCTCGCACGGAACGCGAGAGGTCGTGGGTTCGTTACCCGCACCGTTCATAAAATTTTCATTTCGAATTTTATTTGTGCCTTGATCCTAGAAGTGATCACTTTAAAAATATAACAATTTGTTTACATTTACAAGAGCGACATCTCAACTCATTTTCCTAATATGCAAATATTGGGGTTGAGCAGGTTATCAACTGTAAAGTAGATCCTGTAGATGAAGCCACTGCTGAGAGTTGAACAAAGCATACAAGATTTTATGACGATGCGTCACTCGAACGGATAGCTCCGTTGGCAGAGCACTGCAACGGAACGCCAGACGTCGTGGGTTCGAGCACCGAATCGTTCATAAAATTTTGTTTTCAAATTTTATTTGCGTATATTATTTTAGTATAGCAACCCTTTTATTGCAATTTAATATAAATTAATAATAAGTCTACTTGTATTCTAGGTTTAAGTTGTAGAATAAATTACTTTTCTTTCTTTCTTTGAATTTGTCCAGTGTGGGTAACAAATAAACACATAATTATAATATTGACTGTGTTCCAGATATACCAATAGCTGCAACTAGGTCAATGGGAACTCCAGGGGGGCCCGAACCATTAAAGTGCGATTGATTATTAAGATTTGTGTCGTCCAGGATTATCGCCTGTTCTTATTGCCTAACGTTCCTGTGGGAGAAATTGTAGATATATTTTCGTTTGCGTAAATTTCACCCACAGGATTTACACTTTGCTATCTAGTCTTTAATTAATTTATTAGGTTTTCTTGATCTCCTTTGAACGTGAATATACATTTGCATACTTCGTGGTGTACAACACATGAAATTAACTGATTTATATAGATTTCGAGGACCAGGCTTATTAATAAGTTACTATCAATAATAATTTTACGAAATAATTAATATCAAAGGAGACGAATACTGTTTCATACATAATTGGGCCTAGATGTAAAAGGATGAAATTAGTGTCGATTGATAGCTTATATTATATTAACATAGCATAACTGAAAATTTGTGAAATTTTGGCAATCTTAAAGCAGAGTTATAAGAGGTTTTGTAAAAGTGAGGTTATGCAATATATGGGCCACAAGTCCCACCCTATACTAAACAGCTGATCACATCACGCTGTTCGACGAGTCTAAGCACGAAGCTACGTGTAGTCTTCGACGGAAGTGCTGCACCTGAAAAAGGAAAATCATTAAACGATGAACTTCTAATTGGTTGTCCTCTTCAACAAGATATATATGTTTATTTATATTAAATTTGTCTCTTAATGATTGTTGAGGAATAAAAATATTCCTAGGTTTGAATAGCGTGAATAGCCCTCTTCTGCAGCAGAATCATGGAATCTTTCTTGAGCTTTCCTTATACTGCAAACTGCTTAGCTTTGGCAAATTCATGAAACCATAATATAAATAATATCTTTTTTTTTGACATAAATGGGGTAGCCTTTCAATCCATTGCCTGAATTTACCAGATGACTGCAACAAATAGAACATGCTTATTTTAAAATCGCGTAAGATTGTTATCGATATGAATTGATTAACGGGTTAGTAAGCCTCAAGGAATGTGTATCAAGTCACCTCTCTCTAATCTGAAGAATTTGTTTCCGGTATTAACTTGTGCCTTACAAAATTATTTTGCAAATTGTACCGATGCTTATAACTTTTTATATATTTTTTTTATTTTCTAATGAGAACACTGGAATAGTAAAAAATAAGAATACAATTTTTATTATTAATTGACTATTATTTTAATTATAAGAACTTTTGTTGCTGTTTTGAGAATACTCACTACTGCTACTTTTAGCTGTTTTAAGGACTACAAAATTCTCTGTGTATATTATATTATTATTCTCCTCTTCTATAAACTTATCTTTTTCTATATTTATAAATTAATATTGTAGCTCAAGTGATCCTGTATAGTCGGTCCACACCATTATATAATAGTGTAGTATCTATGGGCACTCCAGAGTTGCTACATTCGTATGTCAGAGCGCTTTCGCACTACGTCCGATCCAAATCCGATCGGTACCCGTGAAAATACGGTCATAGAACTCTTTCTAACGGTTGACGGAAAGAAATCGGATGACAAATGCCGGATCTAGTGCGTAAATTACCATAGAAATAGTTCTACGACTACTTCGGACCGTGTTTTCACGGGTGTGGATCGGACGTAGTGCGGAAGCGCTCTCAGTGTTTCGTATCTGCATTTAGATATACGGGAGCGCTAAATGTGATGCATTTATAAATGCGGCGCTATATTATACATGCTCCAAATATATATCTGGTATATAATGCGACTGTGAACAATTTAAACTTATTTGTGATTTTTTTCAGCTACTTAACCATAACATCAGGATTACAATCGTAGGTTGATATCCTGCGTTGCTCATAAATTTATACAAAAGATTGGAACCCGAGGAAATTTAACTAAATGTCTATTTTCTTTATTTATCTGCAACATATGAAGTATCATAAAAACAAAAAGGTGAATCTGTGGTATGTTGTAAAGGTGGCTTTAATTTCAAGTGGCGCCGATGAGTAATGAACGACGCCGTGATAGCCGGGGACATGTATACCCGGTAGGACTTGGGGACTACTTTTCACCAGGATGTCAGATATATGAATATTACTACCAAGCGTTATTGTAACAACACTTAAAATATCTAGAATATTGAGTAGCAGTATCGGGATACTGCTATAACTTTGATATTGAAATAAGCATTTTTTATCGGATTTATGTTAAGCAGTCCTAAAGTCAAATAAACTGTATTGAAATAGCCTTTACGTAAGCGCTTTTGAATTATCATTTTTAATTTAAATTACTCAATATAACATATGTTCGGAAAAAGTAAAGAGAAGAACATACAGGAAACTTAAAGGCCACTCTTTTAAATCAATGAGTATTTTACAATAGCTTATGAATTTTTTTGTATAAATATTAATCTTATCTTATTGAATGTTTAGAACTTGAATTCATTGTTTGTGTGAAGATACTTCGTTAACATTATTATCGTTATTGCTTTCATAATTATTAATCAAACAAATACAGTGATTTATTAATTATATCAGCTTGAATACCACAAGCAGCATTCGTTTACGAGTTTACGCATGGACCGCACAAATTTGAAGGAAGGAGACTACCTAGTACACGATGCCGCTGCCGGCGCAAGCAATATAGCTTAGCCTTAGCTATAATGTGACAATATGACTCGAGTTGTAAGTTGGCACTGCCACTGCACGAATCCTGCAATAAAACTACTACAAGCAATCTCACCATAAAATCAAAAGTAATTTCTACCAATGAATGAATACTCGAAAAGAGCATTAATATAGTTGGTTCCTAAACATTGAAAAATCATGAGGGTAAGTTTTACGAATCACGGGTAGTGAAAAATGTTGTTTTTATACATATTCTTATGTCTGAAAATATATTTTAGATTTAGGTGATGGTCTCGGTGCCAATATAAAATATAAAATAAAAAATATAAATTTATTTAAAAATGTTATGAAAACGTTTACATCTCTTTCATTAATGATCTGTCTCATTATTGATGATAATAGCTGAATCTAAAATCAATTGTCCATACCTCCTTTCCAAAGTTAGTTTATACTCGTATGTACCATACCAGCAGCCTTGAAAAAGAAACCTTCTCAGTGTCCCGCGAAGCCGTTCCAACTACAGAGCTAATGCATCTGTCAACCGCACTTTCAAATATAAATTAAAACACTTGGATAATATTGACCGACTCTGCTCTAACGTGCAATCGGCTAAAAGAATTTTACTAATAATTGTAACATTGGGCTAGATCCTACATAGGATTGTATTGTATATAATCTTGTTTATAAGTCTTAAATATTTTAATCTAAAATTTAAAGTGTAAATGTAGCATTGTAGTTTTTAGTTGATTTTCGACTTGTTGAGGCACATAAATGGCCTTTACTTATTAACATTTATATTTAACTCAGAAATGACTCAATAATAATTAAATTATTAAAACTTTCCTGAGACATTATAAACTATAATTGTCTAAAACTTAGTTTGAGACGGGACATCACCGCGAACTTGCTACACTCACCCTGATGAAGGACCTCCGAATGGTCCGAAAGTAGTCGGTACAAGCTCCGACAAACCTTGAGTTAAGCCGTAACAAGCAAATGAAATATTAATAACCTAGAATGAAGAAGAATGAGGCAATCATCTTTTTTACTTGACTTCTTCGTTTCCTTACCTTAGTTGGCCGATCCTCGAAACGAAAAACCCACTGAGCTGATTGTCTTTTGGTTTCAGATTTATAGCTATATATCCAGCTTTCATCACTTGACGATGTCAAATACAGCATTAGAGTCACCGCCGTTGAACTTATCTAACATTTGGCGACACCAGTCCAAGCGAAGGTGTTTCTGGTCGTCGATTAAAGTATGGGGAATCCATCTGGTACAAAGCTTCCTGACGCCCAAATGTTCAAGTAATATTTTTTGAACTTGACTCATACAGGCTTGCCCAAATCTACTGATAAGTCACTCTGTTATCTTCCTCTATCATGCGTCGTCGCACAGCACTGATGTTATCTTCAGTAGTTGCTGTTAAAGGACGTCCCTCACGCGGATCATCATTGAGATTGCTACGTTAACACTTAAGCTCGTTAAACTAATTGTAAATAGTGGCGCGAGATGAGGCTTCATTAAGACATGCTAATCTCAGCTTATCAAAGCTTTGTTGTTGAGTAAGAACACAACGAAAGTCATAATAAATCATTGACCGAAAATATTCTCGGGTTAGGTTCGTTTTCACCTGTAACAAGAGTTTTAGATTTGCCGCCAATTCACAAAAACAAATGAAAAGTGAATGCAATATACTACATTAGGTTACCAAAGAGTTCTTAAATTTAAGTTCAAAAAAAGTTTTCATTAGCAATGTTTCTAACTGGCCAGTTCTAAACATTTCTAAGTATAACATTTTGAATCCCCTAAAATTCCAATAAGTGATAACATTTATTTTTATTGTCTAATAATATATTTTAAAGTTTAACAAAAGCACCGTATAAATATATATTACTAGCTGACCCGACAGACTTTGTTCTGTAGATAATAAAAAAATACTGTTTTATAGGAAGTTGCCAATAATATTTCAAATAATCAAAAATTATTTCGTAAAAATTTTTCCCTGTTGTTATAATGAAATAGTTTCACAGCGGAACTGTCAAACCGTGCGAAGATATATCCATATAAAACAAATATTGAAAATAAAAAATAATTGTGGGTCCCAAATCGAAATTAAAACTATCCTATCTCTCAAGTTGGACCAAACTGCACTCCATGAAGTAATCCCCATTAAAATCCGTTCATTAGTTTAGGAGTCCATCGCGGACAAACAACGTGTCACATAATTTATATATAATAAGATGTAGATTATGACTCATGTTTACAATGATTGTAGTATGAAATAGTTCGAAAAAGTAGTTTTTTCATAACTCCTTTTGATCATTACCCTAAGATTCTACTGCTATTAGTCAAAGTTTTGTTTAATTACATAAGTACAGTAAGTTATAACATATTGAACGCATGTCGTTTTATGAAGAGTGCCGTATGAATGACCAACCTTATGACTCATGTTAAAAGTAGTTATAAACCATTAACTTACTTTCTAATTAAAATCATCTGGCCGGTATTACTTCTGGCGACATATTTTTTTTAATTACAAGACTTTCGTATTGAATATTAAAGTTAAAGACAGATTGAGCCTTTTGTAAGCTGTGTTGTCTAGAGACATCCAATTTTTTATTTTATGATACCCTCATTTTAAAATCTGAATAATAATAATAATAATCATTTATTTAAATATAATAATATATGGTACAGAATGTTTTGTGTAGGATACCCTGAGTTATAGAGGCTAGGTCCTTCCGAAAGGTTATTGTACATAATTAGCAAACTCACTAAAAAGAGGTTTGTGTGTGTGCGTACGTGCGTGTGTGTGTGTGTGTTTGCGCGCGCGCGCGCGTGTGTATGTGTTTTTTATTTTATTTTATTAAGTCTATGTCAGTATGTCAAACTGTGCACAAGATAAAATAAGTGTTAGTAATTGATGCTCAAAATTAATTTTAGAAACGTTTTCTTAATTGTATTATAATACTACTAGCCATGATTTTAAAGATTTTGTTAAAGAGTATTTATTTATTTTACTTATTTTTTTATTAAATTTACTAATGAGTTATAAGCGTATGCTTAAATAAATTCATATTGTGACTGAGCAAAGCCTGTTTTAGTAATTGGGGTACGAAATGTTGTAATTGTTAACTGTTATTATGATTAGAGTTTATTAATAGTTATTTATGCAATGTTGTGTAATAAGGGGTATTAAAACACGAATGTGGATTTATCTCACGAGGCGAAGCCGAGTGTGATAATAGTATCACACGAGTGTTTTAATACCTAATTATCAATAGTTGCATACAAGACTAACTACACCCATAATATGAATCCTCTAAAAGATTATGAAACAGTTAGCTTACTGCTAACATTAAAACAGCCAGTCCTAGTAGTAACCTAATATCATCCATTATTGATTATATACAAATAAACTAAGTATTAATGAAAGAATAATTTATTTTAGTAGTAATTTACAAATGTAATACTGTATAGTGCAATAATTAAAATTCATTTGAATATTATGTTCTTTTGGAAATGAATCGCTCATTTTTTGTAAACAAAACAATAAAAATATCGAAGAAAAATGGCGGGAATTCGAATAACATACTTTTTTTTACGGCGCGTGACCTTCTGGTGGTGTGGAAAGCGCGTAAACCAAAATGTTCTTTTTTTGAAATTCATACAGATGCCATGCATCGAGCAATAAAAATGTGGCTGTCTGTGAAAACTCTTTGAGCATGAAGGGAATGAAAAAAAAATTGGAGTGTTGTTATGAAATTCAGTACAACATTACAACACTCTTTTGGGTGATGTAATGGTTATTAGAACATTGGGTGTTTTAATGTTGGCAATAAGCTAACTGTTTCAAAATCTTTAATAGAGGATTTATAGCATGGGTGTAGATAAATTAATAAATGTTGTTAAGAACTTTTTTTTTTCATAGTTTAAATCCAGATGCTCTATAAAACCTTTTAAAAACACCGAAGAATTGAGAACCTACACCTTTTTTGAATTCGGTTAAAAACGGCTGGAAATTGTGACCGAAGGCGAGGAATAACTCTTCTAATTCCTTTAATAATGTCAGAAAACTTTCGTAATCAGGTCACCCAAAGCTTACTAAAAAAAAAGTGTCGACTTAATACTACATAATGTTTTATGTTCATGAAATAAATACGTTTCCAATATATACGTATAGTTACAGTTGTATATAAATTACTTTAGTTAATCTTTCGCTGAATGAACACACTGCCTAGTCTCGATTCGGGTAAGCCCGAACGTGCGTTACACTGCCAAGCGTGACTGCTTATTCTCATTCAATACCCTTAGCTAGGCTAAACTGCTCTTAGGTATTGATTTGGAGGCGGACAATGCTTTGAATCTAAATAAATCTTAAGTTTCCATGTCATATTTTTCATTTTATTTTTATTGTTTAATAAATTAACACATTTTAAAGTTTAACAAAAGCCTCTAATAACATACCTCGTATATAATTTTACTAGCTGACCCGACAGAGGTTGTTCTGTAGATAATAAAAAAAAAACTGTTTTATAGGAATTTGCCAATAATATTTAAAAAAATTCAAGAATTATATCGTAAAAAATTCTCCCTGATGTTATAATGAAATTGTTTCACAGCGGAACTGTCAAACCGTGCGTCACTAAATTATCCCATAGATATTATGTCCATACAAAACAAATATTGAATATAAAAATACTTATGTGCCCCAAATCGAAATAAAAACTATTCAATCTCTCAAGTTGGACCCAACTGCATTCCATGAAGTAATCTCCATTTAAATCCGTTCATTAGTTTAGGAGTCCATCGCGGACAAATAACGTGTCACGTAATTTATATATATTAAGATATATTAAGATGTAGACTACGACTCATGTTCAAAGTTATTGTAGTCAGGAATAGTTCGAAAAAGTAATAAGTATAAATGAATACAACCAGGAGACGCTTACAAACCCTCACAGGTTTCCGCTCTGGACGCTATAAACTTAAAGATTATTTGGCAAATATAGGCCTCAGTGAATCCAGCCTGTGTAGATTTTGTCAAAAGGCCCTAAATACATCCTACTGGAGTGTGAGACCCTTGCCAAAGTGAAGCAGGATGCTTTACAGCCCTCAAACTCCAGGCAGAGGACCTACCCCACTTATGCCCTTTGCGAATACTGCGCTTCTTAAAGGAGACTGTGATTTAGATACAATTAAGAACTGTTAATATGCAAAGGAATAATTTATTTAAACGCTTGATAAACTCCTTCTTCACAAAGAGCATAGTCATCACTAGGACGTGCGGCCGGGCACATGTAGGGGCACAATACCAGTGGGAGGCTCCTTTGCACCGGATGCCGGCTAGATTATGGGTACCACAACGACGCCTATCTGCCGTGAAGCAGTAATGTGTAAGCGCTATTGTGTTTGGATCTTAAGGGTGCCGTAGCTAGTGAAATTACTGGGCAAAAGAAAATTAACATCATAAGTCTCAAGGTGACGAGCGTAGTTGTAGTGCTGCTCAGAATTTTTGGGTTTTTCAATAATCTTAAGCGGCGCTACTCTTTGTAATGGGCAGGGCGTATCAACTACCATCAGCTGAATGTCCTACACTAACTGAATAGATCTACAAATTTAAGTGCTTCTTTCCCCCATTAATAATAAAAGCGTGCACACCCAAAAGGCTTATATTGCGTAGATATTCTGGAATCATAATCTATTTAGATTTAAATATTTTTTCTGGTTTTCTAAGGACCAACTGCGTTCCTGTTGTAAAAATTCGCGCGACAAAACATTAATCATTTGGTATAGCCAAAGTGGTTAATATGATGTATTTTTCCCCTTACAAATATAACAATAATAATTTTCAGTAAATATAATATTAACGCAACAGTCTATGCGCTATTTTCTTAAATGTTTCTCTTAATGATTCTCCAGAACCTTCTTTAAAATAGCGCGAATACATGTCTTTTACAGCTCAAACAACATATTAATATCAGCCACATAACTAATAGTTATTGTTGATAAATATCCCATAGTGCTATAATCCATAATTAATATTAATAATAATAATATTGACAAACTTTTACACAAATTATCTTGCCCCAGGTTAGGTATAGCCTGTGCTATGGGTTAGGTACATGACAACGATATATTTAATACGATATACTTACCTAAACATACATAAATACAAATAAACATCCATGACTCGGAAACAAACATCCATATTCATCATATAAATGTTGACACCTACCGGGATTCGAACCCGGGACCTCTAGCTTAGTAGGTAGGGTCGCTTACCACTAGGCTATATAGGCTATATAATACAATTACTTATTTAAATTAATTTTAAATCTCCATGAATGTTTTTTTTATATTTCTCTCATTAAAGAACCAAACATATTCTTTATCAGTAAAGAGTTTCATGGGAGTAACTCAGAAACGAACTCAAAAAGAAAACACCTTGATTAACCTTCTTTGATATCGGTAAAGTTATACATACTTCGCGACTATCAAATATGAATACAAGCATGTCATACACATGAGAGCGATGACTCACGCACACATATAAAGCTATTCGTCGCACCTGAATCACTTTAGTCGGCATTCGGCAAGCAGGTGTTAAGTGGCCATCATGAAACTAAGCATACTTTTGATATTAATGCTTCTAGCAACGAGCTATTGCAGCGTTATTAGAACGAAGCGAAGTGTATTCACAGTTCCACACAGCTCATGTCCTACGGGATATTGTAAAAAACTCGTTGGAGATCTAACCTTGTGCAGAGTGTGCAAACAGTGAGTATGAGTGTGTTTGTGTCGTAACAGAAACCTATTTGTCCTCTGTGAAATATAATATATTATAATCGAAGATAATTAACTGGAGGTAAGCTGTGATTATCAACTGATATATTTAAATAACAATTATTGTATTCAATTATTTCATTCTCAACTGTTATAAGATATTTACAAACATTTCTTTATTAATGGAACTATGATAGAAATAGAAATAAAATGTTTAGAAAGAAAGAAAGAAAGTGTCCAGGATCTCGTTATATTAATTACTGGTCAATATAAGAATAACAGACTCATGGCTACCTCATTTAAAAAAAAATATCCTAATATAGTTATAGTCCAATGCTTTCTGTCGATAGGTTATTGAAATGTAAGTAAGCGTGAAAGGATACATACGTCTGTCACTAGTCAGTTAAACTAAGGATAGATAGGTTATTGAAAACGGCCGTTACTAGAGACCTACCACCGCTTCGGAAACAAATGGCGCTCTGAGGGAGAAGAAGTGGTAAGAGTGGCAAGAAACTCTCCCAGCATTTCTTTTGCGCTCTTTTTAATCATATATACGATATTGTATTGTCATTGCTATTGCTATAAAATAATTATAATATAGTCCCAGGCTGTCGGATCACTTAGATATTCAGCTGTGGAGTAGTAGGATTTACGACAGAGCCATTTTTTAATAAAACATTTAAATTTATTTATAGATAATGCCTGAAAAGAAAAGATAGATAATGGCATGCAATGAAACAAATGGCGCTCTGAGGGAGAAGAAGCGGTGAAAGAAACTCTCCCAGCATTTTGTTTGCGCTCTTTTTAATCATATATAAAATATTGTATTGTCATTACTATTGCTATAAAATAATCATAATCTAGTCCCATGCTGTCCGATCTCTTAGATATTCAGCTGTGGAGTAATAGGATTTACGACAGAGCTATTTTAAAAAAAAACATTTAAATTTATTTATAGATAATGCCCGAACAGTGGCTGGAACTTTATTATAAAAGGGTATACATTTACCCTTAAAACTTTTATGTATCTTATGAAGCCTGTTAGAATTAGTGACAAGCAATCCCCCTTATTATATCGCTTCTTGATGTGTTGCCTTATTAATAAACCGCTCAAACTACAAACCTATCAACAAACATCATTTTATTTTAGTAGACAGTGTCCAGTTTAGTCCACTTTGCTAAACCGGTTTAGATTCAACCTAGAAAAATAAGACTCAAATTAAACGTTACATTTTATTTCACACAAATTTGACACATATGCATTGAATATACAGTTCAATTTACTGATTGAAAGCGATTCGGATGATTTATAATTGAAAAAGAAAACAAAATATTGGATAAGGATTAGTAAACAATGTTATTGTTTTTTTATTTGGTGGAAAAATCTTGAAGATCCTTAAAATAATAACACTGTTTCTAATTAACAACTCTTACACGGGATTCGAAACCGGGAACTCTAGCTTAGTAGGTAGGATCGCTAACCACTCGGCTATACAGGTTATTATGATATGTAAAGGTAGTGAGTAATTTTTCGCACCATTTGACCATATATATATTTTTTTTTTTAATAAACTGCCTTACTTCTGGGATTTCATAAACAAATTTAATTTTGCAACACCAAAAACGAAATAATACAATAATTCCTCGAAAGTGAATGAGAATTTTTTGTGTGGTGTGAAAGTGTTTGAGGGGGGGGATTCATTGTACTATTTTTGAAGTGTCTCTCGTGCCAACTATTCAGTTTAGAAATAAATGATATTAGTAAATTCAATAGCATTTTTAAAGACCTATCCATAGGTAGACACGTATGGGTTTGATGAAATAAAATTTGATTTTCAACTCTTAAACTTATGGGTTAAGAATATTATTCTCTATTTTTGTGTTAAAATCTTAATGCGGTTTAAAGAATACACCTACTTACCAAGTTTAACAGTATAGTTCTTATAGTTTCAGAAAAAAATGGCCATGATATACGGACGGATGACAGACAGACATGACGAATCCGTAAGGGTTCCGTTTTTTGACATTTGGCTAAGGAACCCTAATAAACGCCGAACTCCTCGAAATTTTTATCGTACGCTTTCGCTTACGGAATTAACTTAATTGAGATTTCTATTAAATATCCGCTATATTTTTTGGAAGGTGTTAATTATATGACCGGTTTGTAATGTTGAAATAACGGCATTTCGTCTTACTCATGCAAAAATTACAGAAATGCATCGCAGTTTATTATAAAAATTTCAAATCTTTGCAAGCCTTTATAAGTTTTTTAGTGCAAGTCAGAATCAAGTACAAAAGTAACTTAAAAAATAGTATAACATAACATTCAATAACGACATATTTACGACCGTTCCCAATATTCAGTCTATCTCTTACTTAAGATATAAATCGTAACTATCGTGAATTTTCAGTCCCAATAAACTTATCGACGGTACCTCACCCGGTTATCAGTACACACTGTCTGTCAATGGGACGACGTATAACTTACCAGCGATAGAAGTTTGTATGTAAATTGCAATTCACGCGTCCCAATATAAGGCGACAAGAATGACTTATCGGGTATATTGGGACAGCTTCAGATTGTTGACAGCTAATTACTGACAGTAGAAGGTACTGGATGTACTAGATGTGGCGTTCAGGTAGATGCTCTTGGACGTCACGGGTTATCCTGCCTAAAATCGGCAGGCCGTATCAGTCGTCACGCCAGCATTAATGAAGTCATCCGCAGGGCATTTGCCGCTCTTAATATACCAGCTGTTTTAGAGCCAAATGGTATTACCCGCCGCGATGGCAAGCGTCCTGATGGAATGACGCTGGTGGCTTGGGCACGGGGAAGGGCGCTGGTGTGGGACGCTACTTGCGTCGACACTCTGGCTCCTTCTCATGTCCAAGTTACGTCAGTTGGTGCTGGGGCTGCTGCTTCGACTGCCGAAGACAGCAAGCGTCGCAAATATGTTGGTCTCAGTGAGTCATACATCTTTGTGCCGTTTGGTGTCGAGATACTTGGCCCGTGGGGCCCAGAGGCGCGGAGAATGTTCAAAATACTATTTTCGCGCCTCAATAAGGCTACTGTAAACCCAAGCGTTGGCAGCTATTTCGGTCAACGGATCAGCCTTGCTATCCAACTCGGTAATGCTGCCAGTATTCTTGGTACGCTTCCACGTAATGATAGTTTTAATTTTATGTAGTCGTAGTATTGTAAATATAGTTATAAGATTTGTTTTGATTAAATAAATATTTTTTTCAGAAGGTAAGGTACTAATTTATCTCTATCTGTAGATATCATATTGAGAACGGCCGTTAGAAACATAAGTCCTATCTATTTTTCTCAGTCAAATAAATGATCTTTCACATTATAATAGGCCTTAGATGTTATTTTTTTTTTACGATATATTTAAATTTTTAAATTGGTAATATTTTGATATCATTTGGGAGTAAAATAAAATATAATCCACTTTTAAAGCAATTTTACGGTGCGTTTTAGATGGAATTGGAAGTTTGTTTGTTTCGAGTATCTGTAAGGATTCTCCACCCGTTATAGAAAAGTGGAAATATTTTTTTATAGAGTTAGAGGTGAGGTCTACATAATGCTAAGTGATATTGTCCGCCCGTAAGTTTTAATTTGTTTTCAGTCGTAATGTATCACAAATGGTCCGGTTAAAAAGAAAATCAAAATGCGAACTAACCACTACCACATTACAAGACGCCTTTTACCCGGACAATATCTTTTTTTTTAATAAAGGAAAGAGAAAAATGGAGAAATATTAAAAAGCAAAGCATATTTTTTTTATGAAGATAAGGGACGAAATGAGCTGGACGTTCAGCAGATGGTCATTGATACGCCCTAGCCATTACAATGCAGTGCCGCTCCGGGTTCTTGAAAAAGCCAAAAATTCTGAGCGGCACTACAATTGCGCTCGTCACCTTAAAACCGAAACACAGTAATGTTTACACATTACTGCTTCACGGCGGAAATAGGCGTGGTACCCATAATCTAGGCGGCTTCCTGTGCAAAGGAGCCTCCCACTGGTGAAATATCTTACGACCTATCTCACACATGATAGAAGTAGATTCATGTATCAATTTAATTATCCGATTTTGTAACTTGGAAAAAATAAGAAAACCGGGATTTCAAGCCAATTGGCAGAGGTGAAAAATTCATGAATGCCTAGTTAATTAAAGGAAAAATATAACTAAAATATACTCTTTTTTTAAATCTGTAACATTAAAACCAACTGTCACCCGTATATATTTCTTTGAAAGTTTGTTATAATAAATCATTGGAAATCATCCAACAAGTAATCTTTTAATATTATTTAAATATTAAATAAACTTGGGCATTGCATTTTGTTATCATTATTTACAATGATAAGGAAGTTGATGATGCTGGTGATAGCTGCAAAATTTCTAAGTAAATATAACATATTGATGTATCATATATATCACGCATGTGCTAGTGTATATACTGTGTTACATAACAGTGAAGCACCAAAACAAGCCGATTTACGTGTAAATACATAGCCCCACGCACACACTTACGCTATGAGGCGGCCATTATGAGAATTTTCATCGTCTGTGACAGATGAGTTTGCGTCTCAATAAAATTTTTTAAAAATGTCGTCGTGCATTATGAAAAAGTATTAAAACGATACTATATAAGTATTTGTGACCAAATTATTTAAGGGAGAAAAATTTGTGTAACTATTATCCCCCGTAACCGCACACACACTAGCATAACGGTGCTTCACTTGCTAATATCACGGCGTGGAGTCCTTCTTTTTTTACTCGTCCGTGATATCACGATGTAGTTATCTAGAGGGAGGTGTCACTGCATAGGATGTCAGGTGAGGACCACAGCGGCGGCTTTGTGCCCTTAACAGGCCTGTATAACTCTCCGTGTAGGTATCGAAATCGTAGGTACGCGCGGCGGCCTCTACAGCGAGGCTATTCAGTATGGACTCACGAGCGAGTTTAGTTCGTCACCTACTTCACCGGTCCGATCGGTTTTGGTTACAAATTTAATTAAATTAATCCAAGTTGTGAGGGATATCATTTTCAAAATAACAATCTATGCCATAAATAAAATTTGAAAACAAAATTTTATGAACGATGCGGGACTCGAACCCACGACCTCTCGCGTTCCGTCCTATCGCTCTCCCAACTGAGCCAACCGTTCGAATAACTTATCGTTGATAAAATCTTGTATGCTTTGTTCAACTCTCAGGTTGTGGTTTCATCTATGCCATATTCAGATGCCTACTGTACGGCCAAAGCTTTCAAATACCAAATGAGTCCACCCACTAACCTCAGTTGCTTGACTAAATTGTTTGCACTGCGAATATATAGGTATTGTCTATGAAAGCGTTAAGTGATACGGAAACATAAAGTTATACACAGATACTAGCGAACCCGACAGACGTCCTGTACACACGTCTTAAACTTGAAAAATCGGTCCAGCGGTTTGGAGGAGTTCACTAACATACAAATGAGCAGAAGAATTATATTATATGGGCGGAATTGAGAATCTAACCCAATCTCGAATTGAATGGAATACACAACAAAAAATCATTAAAATCGGTCCAGCCGTTTAGGAGGTAGTTCAATTGAGAATCTAAACCAATCTCAAATTCATTGAAACAAACAAAAAAATCATCAAAATCGTTCCCGTCGTTTTGGAGGTAGTTTAATTGTGAATCTAAACCATTCTCGAATCCACCTGAATACACACACCAATCTCAAATTCACTGGAACACACAAAAAAATCATCAAAATCGGTCCAGCCGTTTAGGAGGTAGTTCAATTGTGAATCTAAACCATTCTCGAATCCACCTGAAGACACACAGAAAGTTTTATCAAAATCGGTCCAGCCATCTAAGAAGAGTTCAGTGACATACACACGCACACAAGAAATATATATATTAAGATAATATATTATACTAGTTGACCCAACAGACGTTGTCCTGTACACACGTTTAAATTTTAAAAATCGGTCCAGCCGTTCGGAGGAGTTCACTAACATACACATGAGCAGGAGAATTATATTGTATGGGCGGAATTGAGAATCTAAACCAATCTCAAATTTAATGAAACAAACAAAAAAGTCATCAAAATCAGTCCAGCCGTTTAGGAGGTAGTTCAATTGAGAATCTAAACCATTTTGCGAATCCACCTGAAGACACACACCAATCTCAAATTCACTGGAACACACAAAAAAATCATCAAAATCGGTCCAGCCGTTTAGGAGGTAGTTCAATTGTGAATCTAAACCATTCTCGAATCCACCTGAATACGTAAGTTTCATTAGAATCGGTCCAGCCGTCTAGGAGGAGACATACACACGCACACAAGAATTATATATATAAAGATAGTGTTATTTACCTATTTCTAATTCATAAGCTACAATATACGTACAATTGTATATAATATTCTTCTTATATCTTTAAACGAGCAATTCTTGTATAATATATAATCTGAATCACGGGAACAGCTCCAACGATTTTTAATGAAATTTAGTTTACAAGTAGTTTCGGGGGCGAGAAATCGATCTAGCTAGGTTTCAATTTTAAAAAAATCTAGTTTTACATGTGTTTTAATGAGAAATAGCTACAATAACATTAGAATAACTGCATAAAAATTTCATTACTATATATAAGACTAGTAGTAGTAGCTTAGATGGGACATTGGGTGATCCGAAAAGCAGAAGACCCCGGTTCGAATCCAGATTTCCTATTAGTTATTTTTTGTTCACGTTTTGTACATTCTTAAAAATCCGAGCAAGGCTCGGTCGTCCGGATATTATAAAATTAAAAATTCACAGTCGGTTTAGTCAGTATCTTGTACCTATAAATTTCAGCCAATAGAAGGAAATGTCTCATTTTTCTGACACCAAAAATGGTTGCATAAAACATTATTGTTCCGGTGGCAAATCTTCCTTCTTCTTGCATCGCCTATCTTATTTATTAAGACAAGTCATTAATTTGCTTTTTTCTTTTTGCTTTTCAGAAATACACGTATGAAGCTGAGCTAAAATATCAATCTGATTAAAGAAGAGGTCAAGATGTTTGCATTGAAAAGCAAAAGTCTTTGTGATGAAGAAATTTCTGGATCGTATGGAGATGAAAGATGCTAGCGAACTACTGGATTGGATACAAGACGAATATGTTACTTAAACCCTGACTTAAACAGATAACTTAAAATAGTTTAAGATATATAAAAAACTATTGTATTCACATGGAAAATTACTTTTAAGAACTTAATTACATCAATGCAAAACATTGAACGCATTTACAAAATAAATATTATAATAAGATTCGAATTTTGAATTTGTATTCGATATTTGTAATTCCAACACGACGCTCGGTTATGTTATATAACGGTTGTACGGTTGAATAGTTTGAATGCCTTTGGATAAATACAATATGTTAAAACAAAACCAATGTAACTGGTTATTACCAGAATTTTCTAGTTGGCTCTGCAATACTGTGTATTTATCAGTAGCCGGTACTTTACAAACAATTCGTTTGCAAAGTCATAGTCGCGAATTAACGCTTGTTTTCATTTCAGTTTTTTTTAATATATTTGCAATAGATGAGATATGGTGAATATTAATTTATTATAATAATTACCATAACTACATAGCTTATATTTTCAAAAATGACTACTTTGTTTTCAAATAATAAAATTATAAGGTTTAATTTAGCCACTAACCAAAGAGTTGGCATTTGAAACAGGAAATTAAACTTAACTAGGGGATTTATAGTAGTAGTTGTTTGCAGGCGCTTTCTAGGGTTTGTGTCGTCTAAGGATGCGTTCATATGGTTAATATTGCTTGCTTCGTATTTAAACAGAACCGCCTGTTAGAAAGGTTGGCAATAGATTTATATACATTGGAAAAGGCAAAATGTTTGCTGAATTGATGCCTTGATTGCTGGCAAGGAAACTGTAATTTTTTTTAACTGTAACTATTTATATCTGCTAAACTAAATAACTATATTATAAATTAACTTAAAAAACAACATAAGTGAAAAAATAAGATTGCAACACTAATGAAAATACTCCAAATTGTAACTTATAAATACTACTAATAATTTATATCAAACATTTGAAAAGATTATGTTAATATCATCTAATTTAAAAACTTTATTTAAATATGTTATACATTCATCCGTGTTAGAAAGAAAAATTAAACAAATCTTATAACTATATTTACAATACTATGACTACATACAATTAAAACTATCATTACGTGGAAGCGTACCAACAATACTGGCAGCATTTCCGTGTTGGATAGCTAGGCTGATCCGTTGACCGAGATAGCTGCCAGCGCTTGGGTTTCCAGTAGCCTTTTAGAGGCGCGAAGATAGTATTTTTAACATTCTCCGTGCCTCATAAGAAAAATTATGTACAATATCTATTAGGTATAGATGCATTTAATGATATTTATAATACATTCAATTATTATATTTACCTACTTAAATCCTAGTCTTTTATTTATTTCTTACTAGCTGACCCGGCAAACGTTGTTTTGCCATATAAAGTATAATTCACTCGATAGTTTTATAAGTAATAAAATATTGCCTATATTATAGCCTGTACATCATTTTGTTCTATTGTCAATAGTTTTTGCAGCGCACGCAAAAATAGGTTTTCGATTTTACACCTTGTGTTACAAAATAGCAATTTTATTACGGATCCCTAATTTTGAAAAAAAAAAACATAGCCTATAGCCTTCCTCGATAAATGGACTACCCAACACTGAAAGAATCATTCAAATCGGACCAGTAGTACCAGAGATTAGCGCGTTCAAACAAACAAACAAACAAACAAACAAACACTGCAGCTTTATAATATTAGTATAGATTTACACAATATTTTAAGAAAATAGTGGAGTCGTAACTCTTTTTTTATGGAATTAGAAGAACACGCAGCAGAGGAATCATAGGAGCATTGCCGGCTTTATATTTGAATAGGTATTATAATGAATGAATGAATGAAAACAATTACTGCAGTAAAAAAAAATTCAAATGTGTACATAAAAGTTTTGGTAGCAGAATCAGAGATAAGGTCATCTCTATACTACTATCTTCCAGTGGGAGGCTCCTTTGCACAGGATGCTGGCTAGATTATGGGTACCACAACGGAGTCTTTTTTGCCGTGAAATTATTGAGCAAATGAGACTTCAGTCTCATTTGTATAGTTATACTATACATTTTTACTAGACGACTTGTTTTAAGTAAAAGTCTCTAGATAAGTAAGTAGTTTTAAGTAAAAGTTTGTAGATGCATTAAGCGTCTAAGCTTTTCTTATATAAATAGGAGAGAGAATTCCACAGTCTGATAGTCTCAACCACAATTGTATTCAAAGGTGTACAAGGTTTATTGTGTATTGTTCTTCTTCTTCGTGACACTCTTGGCAAGCGGTCATGGTCATCACGAAGTGACATCTTTTGAGGCAAATGTGATTCGCCTCACGAGCATTCAACTCTTTTCCCTGCGGGCTGACAGCCCGGTACACTCGTTCAATGGACCACCCACAGCAGACTTAACTTGGTCGGTCCATCACATCGGCGACCTTCCTCGTCCTCTGGTGCCCTCCACTTTTGCCCTGCACGACAAGGCGCTTGATGGTCTCACTCTCGCGCCAGCAGACGTGTCCGAAGAACTAAAGCATGCGACTCTGTTCTAAAATGCCAAGTTCTTGAAGAACTTGGAGAACAATTCCACAAAACTCCCAGCATTCTTCTCCACCATCATTGTGTAGTATTAACCTGGAAATACCGTTCAAAGAAGTTCCTTGTACAGTTAGGTTGTACGTGACAGAAAAATTCTTAAAAAGCATTCTTTGGAGGTACGCCATCTATAGGGAAAGGATGTAATATTTGAGTTTGTTAATTTTCTATGTTGGTCGCCAGGAAGAAGAAAGAACCCTTGCGATAATAAATGCGGTAGGAAACCACCAAATGAAGTTATGTCTTGACGCAATGCCACATGTTCGAGAAGAGTATAGAATTTAACGAATAATTTTAAGAGTTCAGCTCTGTGAACGGCTGGAGACGTCGCCTTATTATGTGTCTTCTATCGAATTTATCACGGGGAATGTTCCCAGGAGCTGTTTCACCTGATTCCTGCCACCATTCCACCACACACGACACGCGACAGATTAGGATATCATCCCCACCAACTGGATCTATGGCGACCCTACACAGTGCGGTTTTCAAGGAGCTTTCTTCCACGTACTACAAAGCTGTGGAATGAGCTTCCTTGTACTGAGTTCCTGTGATTACTCTGTTGTTGCAAGAGAATGTGGGTGGCGGTGATCATTCAACACCAGGTGACCCATACGCACGTTTATCCACCTTTTCAATAAATAAAAGTTATGTGTTGCACGCGGTCAAATTATCCGAGCTCATACTTGGGTGTACCAGATTAGAGATGAGCGTTATAAATATATTTGGTCAGACCTGCACCTTCTAAGAGCGCTGACACAAGTTCGATAGAAAACTGTTATTTTAAAATTAGAAGCTTTTTCAATAATCTTATATCTTTAAACGAGCAATTCTTGTATATATATAATCTGAATCTCGGAAACGGCTCCAACGATTTTCATAAAATTAAGTATGCAGGGGATTTTGGGGGTGATAAATCGATCTAGCTAGGTTTCAATTTAAAAAAAATGGTTTTATCCATGTTTGAATGAGAAACAGCTACAATAACATTAGAATACAAAGGTAAATTTCTCCACTATATACAAGACTATTATAGCTCAGATGGGACATTGGGTGATCCGGAAAGCAGAAGACCCCGGTTCGAATCCAGATGTCCTAACTCATCATAATACGGTTTCATTTTAAAGAATTTCATTTCCTATTCGATAGTTTATATCACAAATATAATTGTTTGAACACACCTTTATATTCGCGCTTACTTAAGCACCTTGAACTTTGTAAACTTAACCCTTACAATATTGATAGAGGATATGTTAAAGCAGCTAACGAGTTATAAATTAATGAAATGTGAATACCTTGAAACATTCAGTATTAACAAAAGTATTACGTTATTCAAAAGAATTGTTAAAAAACGTTTGTGTGGTAAAGGTTACTATAACCTAAATGACTTTCTTAATGATACCACTGATTAGGAATGGAGCGACCGCCCTCAGGCTATTAAATAATAAGTTTAATTGTACTTTAATTGTAAACATATTTTTGATGAAAAAGAAAGCCCGCTGAGTTTGTTGCGCCCATTCTTCTCAGGCCTGGGGCATTTATTTTGGAATGGGTGGTAGTTTTTTGACTATCAATAAGTGATTTCACAACCTATTTTGAATTATAATATTTGAATTAGAATTGATCGTTATTTAGTTAATAAGACAAAACGTTGTAAGAATATTATAGTATATTTTTAATACAATAAGCCATAATTACTGTATTTTCACTTCACAAGTTATATATAAGTATCACATCATCAAACATCACATTTAAGGAATTCGTGTTTACAGTTTAATAAATATAAGTGTATTCCATACATGTGGTTTGGGCTACTAAGTCATGATGTTAAAAAGCGAGTGAGGGCTGCCATTTTTTTAGTCTGTTAATATGAATCATGTGACCAGGTTTGTGTTCTTAACTTAATTTCGACATGATTGTGGTTTGGAATGCTTTTCTGGTATTACGTCCAATTCCTTAGCAGATTCCTTATTCCTATTCTAGAAGACCTAATAGTGTTTTAAAGTGTAGCCTTATATCTTCATGAGATGAATCCAATAAAATTTATACAATGTGTTATGTTTTTTTAAAGTGATAACCCTCACTTCTAGGATTAATACACATATAAAAATTTGAAAACAAAAAGAGCGACATCTCAATTAAATTTCTTAATATGCAAATATTAGGGTTGAGCAGGTTATCAACTGTAAAATAGATCCTGTAGATGAAGCCACAACCTGAGAGTTGAACAAAGCAAACAGAATTTTATAACGAGGCGGTACTCGAACGGTTAGCTCAGTTGGTTAGAGCACCGGCACGGAACGCCGGAGGTCGAGGGTTCGAATCCCGCATCGTTGGTAAAATTGTTTTTCAAATTTGATTTGTGTAACTATGTATAATAAAGTAATATTTCATTTAAAAAATTCACCTATCTATTTGAGTCAAAAAATATTCCTTCATTTTTGTTCTCCTTTTTTTGTTCCCGCATCTTTTTCTTTTATGAAAATAAGGGACGAGATGAACCGGACGTTCAGCTGATGGTAATTGATAAGCCCTGCCCATTGCGATGCAGTGGCGCTCAGGATTCTTGAAAGACCCAAAAATTCTGAACGGGACTACAACAGCGCTCGTCACCTTGAGACATAATATGTTAAGTCTCATTTGCCCAGTAATTTCACTAGCTACGGCGCCCTTCAGACCGAAACACAGTAATGCTTACACATTACTGCTTCACGGCAGAAATAGGCGCCGTTGTGGTACCCTAAATCTAGCCGGCATCCTGTGCAACGGAGCCTCCCACTGCACTGGTCGAGCGCAATGCATCGTTAGACGCGACGGTTGTGTGTTGTTTGATATAAAAACAAATGAATTATCTGGTCTTACCCTTTATTTGAACTTACCCTGACGTACTTTCTATAAATATGCACAAATAATATTCTACTTCTTGCCTTCTACACGATCCAATGACGTCTATTCGTCTGCACGGCTCTGTCGTCATCTAATTAATAAAACATTGTGAACGTCACCCCAATATTAAGACATCTTCGTGTTATTTTACCATCAATCAAATTACTCATACTAAAGGTACATTGCCTTGACATTAGAGCATGTTACGGCTCGATCAAGTGTCACCTTTCAAGTCCTCTAGATAATTGTTAGAATATGTTTATAATCCGATATTAATAATGAACTTAAAGTTTTTAGATTATTTATACGTCTAGATATACTATGACAACTTGACGAAAATTGAGCTTGACAGTTAACCTCTATTTAGAACGATGCACACACAGTAACCCAAAGTGAAATACAAATCGCGATGGTAAGACGTAGCTTGTCACGCACATTAAAGTAATAAACCTGGCTTGTTTTCATCGGTTGTCTAGCAAGAGGCTCTATCTATACGTATAAGATATCTAAGATTAATATGAATAGGATGTTAATACTACGTAGTAAGAGGCTTCCAGAGTAAAAATTGAAAATTAGTTTAGTATGAAACGTCCAGTGATTTGACATAAGTTTGAAATAGTAGTTAATAATTACAATATTATGGGTATGTTCCGATATGCACTGTGACCACTGTACAGTGTGACGTCAATTTACGGCCTTTCCCAACATACTATCTACAGATAGAGATAAATTAATACCTTCTACTGTCAGTAATTAGCTGTCAATAATTTGTAGCTGTCCCAATATACCCGATAAGTCATTCTGATCGCCTTATATTGGGACGCGTGAATTGCAATTTCCATACAAACTTTATATCGCTGGTAAGCTATACGTCCTCCATTATTATTATTATTATTGTTATTGTTATTGTTGTTGTTCTTGTTGTTGTTATTGTTATTGTTGTCGTTGTTGTTGTTGTTGTCGTTATTATTATTATTATTATTATTGTTATTGTTATTGTTGTTGTTCTTGTTGTTGTTATTGTTATTGTTGTCGTTGTTGTTGTTGTTGTCGTTATTATTATTATTTACGTTATTGTTATTGTTATTGTTATTGTTATTGTTATTGTTATTGTTATTGTTATTGTTATTGTTATTGTTATTGTTATTGTTATTGTTATTGTTATTGTTATTGTTATTGTTATTGTTATTGTTATTGTTATTGTTATTGTTATTGTTATTGTTATTGTTATTGTTATTGTTATTGTTATTGTTATTGTTATTGTTATTGTTATTGTTATTGTTATTGTTATTGTTATTGTTATTGTTATTGTTATTGTTATTGTTATTGTTATTGTTATTGTTATTGTTATTGTTATTGTTATTGTTATTGTTATTGTTATTGTTATTGTTATTGTTATTGTTATTGTTATTGTTATTGTTATTGTTATTGTTATTGTTATTGTTATTGTTATTGTTATTGTTATTGTTATTGTTATTGTTATTGTTATTGTTATTGTTATTGTTATTGTTATTGTTATTGTTATTGTTATTGTTATTGTTATTGTTATTGTTATTGTTATTGTTATTGTTATTGTTATTGTTATTGTTATTGTTATTGTTATTGTTATTATTATTATTATTATTATTATTATTATTATTATTATTATTATTATTATTATTATTATTATTATTATTATTATTATTATTATTATTATTATTATTATTGTTGTTGTTATTATTATTGTTGTTATTACTCAAGCTTCTAGCTCATTCTTATTGCTAACTGCTAGCCGCATTAACAAAAATAAATATTAAGTATCCTAACCATATGGAAACAATAACTAAAAGCGCGTTTTAGCTTACATACATACTGGTGCTATCAATCGGCAAACGATGTCGACATAGGTACATGTGCCGATATTGGCTCTGCGCTAAATATCTCGAACAATGCCGACGGTGTAAGTGGCATGAATATCTGCCACTTTTACCACGTCGCGAGTTTAACAAAAGTATTGCGTTATTCAAAAGAATTGCTAAAAAACGTTTGTGTGGTAAAGGTTACTATAACTTAAATAACTTAATTATACCACAGATTGCGAATGGACCAACCGCCCTCAGGGTATTAAATAATAAGTTGTTTTTGATAAAAAAAAAACCCGCTGAGTTTGTTGTGCCCATTATTTTCATGCCTGAGGCATTCATTTTGGAATCCTATTTTGAATAAAAATATTTGAATTTGAACCTTTGTTGATTGTGGAAAGCATATGCGGCGGTGATCACATTCGGATGACTTGCATGGTCGTCTGTCCTCCTTTTTCATAAAAAAAGAAGAAACTAGAACATGGAATTGATTACAAAACTAGAAATAAAAAAATGTCATGAAATTATTTAAAAAATACTTTAATATTATTCACTAACTTTTCAATTATTGTAAATATAAATAACGGTTATAAAGCGTTTAAAAATTGGCTTTAAATTTTCTTGCTCTTTTTGTATGTACTAAACTTTAAGATCAGTTTAAGCCCTAAAATATTACCTTGCGTAACCCCTCAAATCGCAGACATAACAAACATACATCTAATCCACTTAGTCTAATACAAGTTTATAGCCTCATACCTATAATCATTACAAATATATTATTACAAAAATAAATAAATTATTGCCTATATTTATAACAATATTTACAAATGAAACTAAATTCTTCATCATAAATTGCAAGCGGTAAGACCAGTACCGATGCAAGACGCATACGCAATAGCGTGCGGTATAAAGTTCTGTTCATAATTTCCACTGAATAGATGAGCCCATGGGCCAGTTGCGAACACTGCCACATCTTCACCACCATGGGTTTCTCGTGGGATCGGCACCAGAGACGGGTAAGTGTAGTCTGGGTCATCTGTAATAAATAATTTGATTAAAATTTATTGAATTAGGCGTTGCCTTGCGGAAATCCATAATTATACAAATTATTTAAGTTTTCTTTAGTGTTAATTCCGCCAATATTTGTTTTTAAAACAAATTGAATGAATTTTAAGTTGAATGAACAAACAAATTTAGTCCCATCACCTTTGTTACGTGTCTCTTCCGGGGGTAATACGTCACAACAGCCGACCAATCACAGCGCGTCATTTCATGGGACGAGGGTATAAAAGAGCGGCTTCCAGCTCATTTGATTCAGTATCGTGCCAGATTTTGGCGAGACAACACGTCTTGAGGATGCCTCGTGTAGAGGCGAAACACGTGTCGAATTGTTTTAAAAACAAATATTGGCGGAATTAACACTAAAGAAAACTTAAATAATTTGATTGTTTTTAGATACATTTGTTTAGAGTTGGCTGTATTTTAATAATATGCAGACAAAAATTTGTATAAAAGACCAAAAAACATTTCATTTTCAAAATAAAAGTCGTCTATTTACAAAATAATATATAATAAAATAAGATTATAATAACTTATTTTATTTAGGTACCCAGGTAAAAATAGGTAGACATTAGAGAGTTAGAGTACGGCGTGTTTATATTTCCAACGATCTCATAGAAGCAAAACTTATTAATTCTATTTAAATAAAACACTTTGAAAGGCAACACACTACATCCGATTCGACCAACGAAAAGTTTTGGTAAAAGAGAATAGATTTCTCCTAAGACTGGTACGTCAAGCCATTGAAATTAAGAAACACCCAAATTTCAATAGAGAAGATGTTCTAAAATTATCGAACACCTGGGATCCAATAATCTCGAAATTAAGACCCACAACTACACATACCAAAAAAGAATAGGACACTGTTAGTAAATTATGCCAAAAACCATATGTCTACAGCAAATACTACCACCGAGGCAATAAATGGCGCTAAACTTCTGACAACTATGACGAATACTCTCTTTCACTCATTTCAAAGTTATGAGGATTGTTATGTTGAAAATAAATATACTAGGCTCCTTTTCAGAGGATGTCGGCTAGATTATGGGTACCACAACGGCACCGATTTCTGCCGTGAATGCATAATTGTTTTTCGAAGAGGGCGCCTTTCAGACTGACCGGCTACGGCGGTAGCTAGTGAAATTACTGGGCATATGCGACTTAACATCTTGTCTCAAGGTGACGAGCGCAACTGTGGGTTTTCAAAGAATCCTGAGCAGGAGTGCAATTTAATTGGCAGGGCGTATCAATTACCATCAGCTGAACTCGTCTCATCCCTAATTGTGATTTAAAAAATGGAATAACGGGTGAGGATTTTTAAATCTATTGCATTCACTTCAAATTATAATATTTTATCAAAGATTTATACTTAAATTTTACATTTTTTACTGACAATATGAAAACCTAATCACCAAGGAAAAAAAAGTAATCGCCTTTCACAATCAACCAATACTGCACATAATTATATATTACAAGAACTACTTCCTGTTATGAATTGAATAGTAAGTGATTTCAAGTTCGTGACTTACTCATATCGTCTAACATAAGATTATGTCTTCGGAAATCCTGGTGTGGCTTATATCCTGGTCCGTTCGCGTAGCTCAATGTTGAGTATGGAAGGTTATCTGATGCATTAAACTGAAAGATAATATGAGATTAATGTTAAACTTGCAGTTTCTTTATAGTCTTAAGTCATCATCATTTAATATGATTTTATAAAATCTACTACTAAACTTTATTCTATCTATTTATTGGAGTGTCAGTAATAAATAAAAATAATTCAATTCGAAATCACAACTTCCAGATTTTAACGCAGGTCTTTAAGTGCCTGTTCACACGGCCCGTTTGCCGGGTAGCCGGAGCCGGGTATCCGGCGGCGAAGTGTAGCGCCAAGTACGATAGCTTTCACACGTACCGGCATAAATTACCGGGAAAGCGGTCGCCGGGTGCTCGCCGGATCTCCACTATGAGCCGGCCGGATATTGGTTAGGCAGCGGCCGGACCCACAGTGATGTATAGAACATGTACCAAGCTTTCAAAGGCACCGGCGCTGGTCAGTCGGCCAGGTACAATCACGTCATTTTGTCTCACAACCGCGTGTCGTCATAATTTATGCAAACATTGCCAAATGGTGATATATGGAGACATATGTAGAAACGCTGTTAATGGTTTTTCAAACTGTGATGTAATTGATTATAAAAAAAACTATGTTTAAAAAAATTTACTTCAAAAACTGAACATTATCAAATAACTAAAAATTTAATTTAATACACTTTTACCTTTAATATTAATAAAATGATATTATTTATATGCGCTATCTATTGATAGGTTTTAAGTCACATTATTCGTTTTAATAACAAACGCAAAACTATGTAAAATTTTTATGGGACCAAATGGTATCTATTCTACATCGGAATAAGCAAATTACTTAAATCGGATCATAAATCTCAGAGTAATCGGTACATACTTAAAAAATACCGATCGAATTGATAAGCTCCTCCTTTTTGAAGTCGGTTAAAAAAAGAGGATATTGACATCCTAAAGTACCTGTTTTCATCACTTAGTAGATCAGGAAATAAGGTGTAGAATGCTCCACAGTGTTTTCTTTTCATATCAATCAGATAAGCCCGATAATTTCTTGACTTTCTTTTTAGAGAACATTGAAAATTATATTATGAATGCATGGTCACTACGCGACTGTACTAGCGTCGATGGTAAGAACGCATACAAAATCGGATCGCTACCCGGCAACCGGGAAGAATGAAAGGGCCTTACACATTCATGAATGTTGGAGACGTTCTCCAGAGGCGTGAACACCACAGATATTGATAGAAAAAAAGATATTTTTATCTAGTAACAATCGAGGTAACGGATTTCCATTTTTATCTATATTCTGTGATTGTGCAGTCAATATACTTTACTCTTCATGACCACCACAACATTACCATCTCTTTAAATGTAACGTTTTTAACTACACATCGCCGTTCTATTTTCCTGTGTTTTAATCTGAAACTCATAAAAATATAATTAACAGTATATATTACCTTTGAATTAACAAGTCCCAGTATATCAGAACCTCTTGAACTATACCCGCTGTACGTCATAGTGTGACTATGGTCTGAAGTCACTACAATCATTGTATCGTCTAGGTTTACTAGGCGTAAGGCAGCTTCTACTGCCTTTGCGAATTCAGCTGTCTCATCGAGTGCTTTTCTGGCTTTTGTTTCATGATGTGCAGTATCTATTCTACCACCTAGAAATAATAAAAAAAAAACTCTAATAATCCTATTATAAAATACACAATATTTTAATTTAATTATTCATCTTTGTAGAATACCTACTAATAAATATAACATTATTAATAGAATAAAAATTTTGGGAGGAAATTCGCACCTACTAAAATTATCTACCAAAGATTTCCACGATGATCTGTCCTGCGCTTCCCTGATTCAACGTATTCCGGCGATCTTGACCAAACTGTCGGTCCATCTTGTGGGGGGCCTACCAACACTGCGTCTTCCGGTATGTGGTCGCCATTCGAGGCCTTTTCTGCCTTACTGGCCATCTCTCCATTGAGCTATATGCCCTGCCCACTTTCACTTCAGTTTCACAATAATTTGGGCTAAGTCGTTGACTTTTTTTCTCCTGCAGATATCCACATTTCAGACTCAATATCGCAGGGAAAGTCCAAGCATAGCCCTCTCTATTGTCCTCTGAGCGACCATGAGCTTTCCCATCAGGCCCATAGTTAGCGACTACGTCTGCGTACAGTTAGTCCTCACTGGCAACACACACTGGTTGGAAACCTTTGCCTTTAGTCACTGTGGTAATTGGGACGAAAATATTTTACGGAGTTGCCCGAACGGTGCCCATCCGAGTTGGATTCGATGAGTGACTTTCAATTCTTTCGCGATTGGACCGGCCTAACTGGATTATTCAAAGGTAGACGTACTCGTCAAGAATTTCGTGGGAACAATTCCCAATTTTTACCGGAGTAGGTAGGCGACATGGACATTTGACATGATCTTCGTCTTGTCCATGTTCATTTTGAGACCTACTCCTTGGGAAGCAGTATTGAGGCCTTTGAGCATATGGCTTAAGTCTTCCATGGCCTCCAAGCCATGATTACGATATCGAAGCTGTGTAATGTATTCGCTGTTGATATTGACGCCCAGTCCATTCCAGTCAAGAGGCTTAAAGAGGCAGTTTCCAACGCAGTGGTGCACAGCTAGGGCGAAATGACATCGCCTTGTCGACTCCCCACTGCAGTCGGATAGGCTTCGAAATCTGATCCTGAAGACACGCTGACATGGTAACAGAGTCTATTTAAGCATCACAAAAAGAATAAGTTAAAACAATGTTCAGATAAGGTTCTAAAGGCAACAGGCCTTTCGAAGTAATTCCAAAGAGATTTTTATGTCATATTTAATAATAATTATAGAATAGATTTTTCATTGTCATTCGAGTCAATTATAAGTCCAGGGAATTAAAATTAAGTCTTGGGAAAATTTTGTATAGTGTTTCAATTAATGTCTATATTATATCCAGTATGCATGTAAGAATGATGTAGTAAAGGTAATTATTTCTTCGGTACTATCTGCATTTAATTTTAACGAAATAAAGAACTTCCTTCGGCAATATTTCCAGTCAGCCCCCAAATAATATTAAAAATAATAACCACCTACAGATTTACGCTGCTCAGACGTACGCAAACCCAGAATTAAATACAAATTTGTCTTTTTGTTTCTCTTAAATGTCACACAAAATGCTACGCGCCTATTTCGGAGGAGCAAAAACATTGAGCCTTCTGAACAAAAATTACTTTTGTTTTCATTTTTGTATCTGTGCATATATAGTATGCAATCTGGGCAAGTAAATTAATGTTTTCGTGTATATCTAGTACACATTTGTTGTACATATTTATTTGAAAAATTACGCCTTATCTTACGCTGACTTAAGCAACTATCGCTCTCCCCCTTACGCGTAAGTTTGAAGACTGGCTGCAATATTATGTTTGATATTGTATAAAAATTTGGATGAATTAAAATTTAAAATAAGGTGAACTGTGAAATTGTTTGTTGAGGAATAAAGTAAAATGTCTCACCCTCAACAAATAAAAAGTATCCTTTTGTGTTTTTAGATAGAACTTCGATAGCCTTTTGTGTCATCTCAGTCAACGATGGATCATCTTCACTCGCATCAAGATTGTACGGTAAATGATCAGCTGAGAATAATCCTAATATATTATCATAATTACTATAGTCTTTGGCATAGAATTCTCTCCTGCTATTGATGTACTTTGGTCTCACGCCCATGGACTCCTTTATTAAAAGCCACTCTCTAATTAAATTCTTATTATCATTTCTACTTCCATGCTTGCCACTGATATCCTTTTCATGACGTGGAAGAAAATTTCTTCTGCCACCTCCCATAATTACCTGAAAATTATCTGATGTATAATACATGAATTATCCAAAATTATCTCGCGTTCAAATGATATTTAAAATATGCATCTTTTATTAAGTAAGAAAGCAATCCAATCAAATATCAATAAGCCGCATACAACATAATTTCAAAAATACATTACTACCTTTTTTGTACAATTATATTTTTCTGTTGCAAAGAACTTAAAAATATTATGAAAATTTCCATATATTGTAGATAATTTCTGTCCTGTTTATAATTATAATATTAATCAAAATTTCAAGGGGAATTCAGAATAGATATTATCAAGTGAAAGTCATTAGGAATTAATCAAGTGAAGAAAATCTCCTGTAGTGTTCAAAGATGAAGTGGACTCAATTGGTAGCACGTGAGGAAAGAAATTTGGCTTTTAAAGGGTGGTGTAATAATAACGTTTCATTCTTTTCACCTACATTAATGTGGCTCCCCACGTGTCCCTGCACTAGTTGTGATGCAATGTCCTCACATTGAAGGCCGCGTTTTGGCAAATCAGCATCTCCTTCCCACGTGCGATCAGCCGAGTGTGCGTACGCAGCCGCTGGTGACGCGTGAGTGACCCGAGTTGTGGTCACCACACCTATAACAACATATTTTCAACAAACCCACCAAATATGCGGGGCACTTATAGTACAGTTTTATATGCGTTGTTCATTTACTAGTTAGAGGCTCCTTTGCACAGGATCACGGCTAGATTATGTTTACCACAACGGCGTCTATTCCTGCCGTGAAGTAGTAATGTGTAAGCATTACTGTGTTTCATTCTGAATGGCGTCATAGCTAGTGAAATTACTAGATAAATGAGATTTAACATCTTATGTCTCTAGGTAACAAGCTCAATTGTAGCGCCGCTCAGAATTTTAGAGTTTTTCTATTATTAAAACTATACTGCGGTATTGCATCGTAATTGGCAGGGCGTATTAATTTTCATCAGCTGAACGTCCTGCTCGTCTTGTCCCTTACTGTCATAAATTAGTATAATTATGTGGTGTTCATTGATAGTACAGTTTTATTTTCTTTCTTCCACTTCAACTTAAACTGACCTACTTCCGCAGTGCTTCCCGGTAAATATAATATGTATCTACCTTCAAAAAAATAGTTACAACCTCATGGTTACTATCGACATGTTGACCTACCTTATAAATGGAAGCAACGCTTGTGAACACTTTAACGTTTCAGAAGAGGATCTTTAACAAGCATTAGATAATCCATAAGCTTCTACCGCTAGTGTGAAAATTTATAGACCCAGAGGAAACCATGCAATTGGTAATAAGTAGACCGAATTAAGAAAAATCTTCGTTCATAAAAGTAAGCACTGCTGCATTAGTTACATTTTATTTATTATATTATAGAATTGTATTATCTCAAACTTAGCCAAAATAGTAGAGGGCCCTTTTGTTTTTATTTGCATAATCATTATCCGTGACTTTAAAAAAATGTAAAAAAATAATAACAATAATGATATTTTAGGGCTAGTTTAATTTAAGATTCTAATTAAATTCTTGTAATCAATTATATTCTTGACCAACATAATTCCAATTGTTTCTTTATGTCAAGGCGAGAATAGTTATTGTTGGAAAATTAGATTGACGTTGCAATGTTTGCTTTTTATCTTCCCGCTAAGAAAATTTAAAATTTTCGAAATTGGTTTTACCCCTTTTTGTCGAAAATCGAGTTTTCATCAGATCTCGACGTTTTAAGGTCCTAGGAACCTTCCCTGACTATTCCCGCGATGGTGTCCTTACGTCTTTCCGTATGTATGTATGTGTGTGTGTGTGTGTGTATGTGTGTGTGTGTGTGTTTGTGCTCAAAATCGTCTTAATGAACTTGAAGCGTTTCGGTATGGAATTAAGGGGAAGTTGAAGGGATGGCTTTAACGTCAACCGTTTTTCAAAAGTTTTTAAAGCAGCCTTAGCCCACGTAAATTACGTTTCATAATCACGGGAACTCTGTCAGAAATCACTCACTCAGATCTCAATCACAATGTCAGAGAGAAAAGCCTTTTTGGGAGAGAGAATAGGTTAATTTCGTCTCTTCATTAAACGTCATTATAATGCTGTCAAGCCGCAACTTAGAATAAATTGAAATTGACCTCGATGTATACATACGTCTAGGCCATCCTGTCACTACCTACATTCTATGAATTAATCTATTCCACTTATCATTCTTCCTCTCAATCAGTCTGACTTAATCAAAACACAATGAATATCTGAGTTAAATTATGCAAATTTTTGTTTGCCCTAATCAAGCTCTACTGGTATTACATAATGCATACCTGTAGACTTCCCAGCTCTCTGTGCCCAGTCTACAAGTCCTGTGACAGTATTGGCACTATTTCTGGCACTTTCACAATCACCCCGCTTGACAGCACCTGTCACTCCCACTGTGCCACTGTTGGCCTTCACTCCAGTCAAATAAGCTGTGCCACTGCATGCAGAGTCAGCCACGTTATTGTCTACGCAGTACGTCTGAAAAGATTTTGATTCATAATTTAGTAGAGGTTTTTGCATATTAGACAATATAATTATCACTTTATACTGTTTTTTTTAAAACAAAAAGAGGGGAGTAACTGGCAAGATACTTGATGTCAGTGAAGTACCAGAGGTTAAAAGATGCACTGCCAACTTTTAAGTATACGATTAAATGTTTAACTTTTGTACATTATAGAGAACATTTAAACAGTGTCTGTTTTTATCGGGGGATGTCACTTGTCTCTTCAAAACTCACTATAGTATTATGCATTGTCTTTTAACCTAACAAATCGAAAAGTATGGGGTTCATTAGGCTAAACTTTTTAAGACGACGATGACCAAACTGAAAATGATAATATTCATTTCGTTTTACGTCCTCGGATCTTTACTATAGATGGACTCATAATAAGACCAGATATGATCATTTAACATCATAAAATGGATGCATTTAGCCTATTTATTTTATTTCAACTGCAGCACTCATAAAATATGGCATGGGAAGTACTCCCTTTTTATATGATATTCTATTATATGTACTAAGTAAGGCATTTAGTTCATTGATTCACATCGCGCTTCCTGGGAGCTCTTAAAATTATGGGATAAAATATAGGGTACATTATATCCCTTTCTGTACCTCTGACCACGTATGTGCAACTTTTATTATGATTGGTTGACCAGTTGTGGCGTAAATGCGTAAGCAAATCAACAATTAAACACACACACTGACATTTGCATATAAATATTAAATTAGGGTTGTGCTTATATCATTGTTATAATAAATCATTGTCTAGACAGTCCTGACAGTCCTATCGTGAGATATTAAATTAAATAAAAACTTAAAAACACAAAATTTCTAGATGACATCAAATTAGAAGCTGGAATTATAAAAGTGTAAACATTTATGCAATCAACGGGACTAATCCTCAAACAACCTCTAATATCATTATTTTTTTAGATCAATTCCTCAAAAATATTAATAATTCAATAAACCGAGTTATATCAGATGTATGAAGTTCAAAATAACATGTGTTATATGATATCCTTTTCACTATCACATAAACATAAAACAAGCAATAAAAAATTAAATTTACCTTTGCAAGACCTGTGTATGGGAATGACTCGAAGCTAAGTTTTATTTCCTCCCCAGTCATTCCATGTTGCCGTCCAAGGTACACCCTGGTAGCAGCTAGAGTTGTGATACTCATTCCGTCACCAAGGAAGAGAATTATATTTTTTGCTACATTTTTATTTTGCAACTGTGATAGCTGAAAATTTATATCAATAATGAGTATATCGTAATACATCTCGATCTATATATTATAAATAAAATTGGATTGTCTGTTTGTAATATTGAAATAACCGTTTTATACTACATGTATATGAATATATATACGGTATATACACCAAAATAACTATTATTACAATTTTTGTCTGACTGTCTGTTTGTTCCCGCTAACCTCTGAAATGGCTGGACCGATTTCGACTTTTATTGGCAGGTAGCTGATGTAATAAGGAGTTACTAAGGCTACGTTTATTTCAGAAAAAATCTGTAAACAAACAAACAAAAATATTTTTATTTCATAGGTAATTTACATTACACTTGAAATATGTCTTTTTTTTCTTATAGCTCGTTAGAAAGGCAGATTTTCTTAGAGAAGAACGAGCAAGAAACTCTAAGGTTGCTCTTCAAAAGTGAATGATATTACGGATTCTTATTTTCAAATTACTATTGCAAATAATTTCAATTACGATATATGCAGTGAATATACGAAGTGATGTAACAAAATAGTTAAATTTATTTTTAGAAAAATAAAGTATAGTTGCATTGTCTAAGAAACGGTCTTTTGTAGAGTACAATTTGTAGAGTACAAATAACTTATATGGCAAAAACAAGGTTTGCCCGGTCAGCTAGTATATTAATAAAATATATAACTTCTACCTCGAAAGTCCGAAGAAAGAAGGTTTCAAATAATGGCTTATGTGATTTGATATCCAGTGTAAGATCAATAGTGACTATACATCTTAAACAACTTCATAACACAATAAGGACCCCTAAGAAAAATCCTCTACACCTTCTTGAAGTTTGTGTGAAGATTTTCCGAGGTAAGTTATCGCTATTACACATACACATTGATTGCAATGTAATGCCGATTATAAATCGATACAGGCTATACTCGTACCCATCTTAATATTCCTAATATCCATCAAACTGGTTTAATATATATATTAGCTCGTTAGATTGAATCTGATCTAAGTGAGATTACGTGATTCTAAAATCTGCCTAGTTGCCGTCTTTTGAAATTATAAATTCTATATTCGTACTACTTCAAATATACATACATCTTAAAAATATTCCTTCAGACTGGTTTAATAGATATATTAGCTCGTTAGATCGAATCTGGTCTAAGTGAGATTGCGTGATTCTAGAATCTGCCCAGTAGAACTAAAATATTATAATACCTATATCTTATACAAGTCTGTAGAGGTCAAGATTATTGAAATAATATAAATATATACAAAGCAAGAGAAAGAAGGTTCAAATTAGATGAGTCTTCTACATTTTCGAAGATATTCCACACTTATTTATGATTTCTTCAAACGCGTTTTATCAGCTTATGATTTACCATCTTGATACAAATCTTTCAATGTAATTGCTTAATGTCTCTCTCCAAATGGTTACTAAGTTAAGAGTAGTTCTCTTGGAGCGAACACGGACGAGTAAAAAAAGAAGGACTCCGCGCCGTGATATTAGCAAGTGAATCACCGTTATGCTAGTGTGTGCGGGGGATACTAGTTACACAATTTTTTCTCCCTTAAATAATCATATATGGTCACAAATACTTATATAGTATCGTTTTTACACTTTTTCACAATGCACGACGGCATTTTTAAAATATTTTATTAAGACGCAAACTGATCTGTCACAGACGATGACAATTCTCTTAATCGCCGCCTATCGGCCTGTAGTAGTGTAAGTGTGGGGCTACGTATTTACATGTTAATCGGCTTGTTTTGGTGCTACACTGTTATGTAAGGTGACAGGGAGTCCTTATTTTTTTACTAGTCCGTGGGAGCGAAGTGTGCATTGTACATATTTGTAAATGTCTCTCGGATACCTTAGACTGTAAAGTCCACTGTGCTTGTGCTCTCCAGTGATCCTTATTCTTCTCATCAAAAGCAACTACGGGTAATGGATCTGAAAAAAAGATTTAAAAGTAATATCGTATATTGTAATGAAATACTATTTTTAAATAAAGTTGTGAAACATGGAGTACTTTCAGAAGCTATAAATTAATACTTATCCCTACTATGTGCTATAACTATGATTCAAAAATTTAATCTATCGCTTAAGACTCTTTCTTTTATGAGCTCGATTATTACTTTCAAAGAGGATGTAAATACTGCATAATAAGAGGTGGCAATCACGATTGGCCACGAAGTATAATCCGGCTAAGTTTGAAAGCGAGCAGTTGCATAATACGTAGTATATTTCGGCTATCTCCGTTTTTTACAATATATATAGCCGTCATCTATCAATCTGTCAATGACAGCACGTTTCATACAATCGAATGAATCGCTTTTTTCTTAGAGAATTTCCCTGATTATTTTTAAAGTTTAGTTTTATATTTAACAATATAATTAATGTCAGTTTTAATGATTTGATTCAATGAGTTAGGTTTGGTTTCATTTCATTTCATCTCATTAAATTTCATCACAAATCTACTGAAGACTTGGCTGTATGGGCATAGTTCCCTTTGCCTACCCAGAGTGGGGAAGAAAACAAAAAAATCTCTGCTTATATTCTTTTACGGTTGGCGCCATTTTAGTTGAGTTAGTTGAGTTTATTGTGTTTTTATTATTCTATTAAAATGCTTCATTTTTCGCTACTATATTAAAATAGTTGTTCAGTACACGTGCGGAACCGTCATTGCAACTTGTTCCGACTGTCAACCCTCACCTCCGGCTGCGCCTCGGCTCGGGTAGACATTTGTTGGAACTCTTTGCAATGACAGGCATTCCGCACTCGGAATGAAATATACTATTATACAACTACTTCAAAACAGTATTATAGTTCCTCGTTTGTATCTCGTACGATGGTACAGAACCCTTCGCACGTGAGTCCAACTCGCTCTTGGTCGGTTTTGTATATCAGTATGGAAATTACTTCTCAAGTTAACAAATTCATAATGTTTTGATGAGTTTTGTTTATCGTATTGATTGCGTTTATTTTTCGATCAACGATACTTGAATAATATTGCGAAATCTGTTGAAGCTAGGATATTCTGGATTATTCTAGAACTTACTAGCTGAGGCCGGAAATAGGGAAAGGCTCGGACAATAATCTTAATATATATATTTCTTGTGTGCGTGTGTATGTCACTGAACTCCTCCTAGACGGCTGGACCGATTTTCATGAAACTTTCTGTGTGTCTTCAGGTGGATTCGAAAATGGTTTAGATTCACAATTCCACTACCTCTTAAACGGATGGACCGATTTTGATGATTTTTTTGTTTGTTTCAGTGAATTTGAGATTGGTTTAGATTCTCAATTCCGTCCATATTATATAATTCTCCTGCTCATGTGTATGTTAGTGAACTCCTCCTAACGGCTGGACCGATTTTTCAAAATTAAGACGTGTGTACAGAACAACGTCTGTCGGGTCCACTAGTCTTTATATATAAAAATGAATTGCTGTTCGTTAGTCTCGCTAAAACTCGAGAACGCCTGGACCGATTTGGCAAATTTAGGTCTTGAATTATTTGTGAAAGTCCAGAGAAGGTTTAAAAGGTGAATAAATAGGAAAATGCTGCTAAAATAAATAAAAACAACAAATTTGTTTTTCCTTTGATGTGTCCATACATAAATTCTATGAGAGAATTTATTGACGCACGGTTTGACAGTTCTGCTGTGAAACAATTTCATTACGACAGCAGGGTGCATATTTTACGAAGTAATTTTTGATGTTATGATATATTATTGACAAATTCATATAAAAACATTATTTTATTTATTATATACAGAACAACGTCTTTCGGGTCAGCTAGTAATGGAATATATTCGTAATCATGTTTTTCATGGGAGAAAATGAGACAGAAAGCATTTTACAGTGTTTTGGTACCAGGCGATCATAGTTGAAGAAGAGATTCTGTTATGTATGACGCGAGTATGCCTTAATATATTCTGACGTCATTCGCACGACATAGACACCAGGAGCACATAATTATGGTAGCAGTGATAGTAACGTCTTTTATCTACACCTATGCTTTAAATCCTCTATTAAAGATTCTGAAACAGTTAGCTTATTGCCAACATTAAAACACCCAATGTTCTAATAACCATTACATCATCCAAATGAGTGTTGTAATGTTGTACTGAATTTCATAACAACACTCCTATGTTTTTTTTGTCGATCCCATGCGCAAAGAGTTTCAACAGACAGCAACATTCTTATTGCTCGATGCGTGGTATCTGTATGAATTTCAAAAAAAGAACTTTTTCGTTTACGCGCGTTCCACACTACCAGAACTTCGCACGCCGTAAATAAAAAGTAGGTTATTCGAATCCCCGCCATTTTTCTTCAATATTTTTATTGTTTTATTTACGAAAAATGAGCGATTCATTTTAAACGCTGCAAAAGAACATTATATTCGAGTGAATTATATATAGATATAAACTTATATCTATATATAATCACTAATGAATGATATTAGGTTACTACAAGGACTGGTGTTTTGGTGTTAGCAGTAAGCTAAATGTTTCAGAATCTTTTAGAGGATTCATATTCTGGGTGTAGATAAAGTCTTGTATGCAACTGTTGATAATTAGGTATTAAAACACTCATGTGATACTATTATCACACACATAAATCCACATTCGTGTTGTAATACCCCTTATTACACAACAGTTGCATAAATAACTATTATAGCGGTTGAAATTATGTGTTATCGTGAATTGCACACATGTCTTTTTAATACATAATGCAAAAGTTTGTGTCTGTAATCAAAAAAATTATAATAATTGCTAAAACACTTATTATTATTTTTTAATGGAAGTGGGGAAAAAGTAGCCTACAGATAACCCGAATTTTAGCGATCACCGATGCCCATAACCTTCTAAAGTACCAGAAGAATCACTGGAGCCTCTAAGATAGATAGTAATATTAATAAAAAAAATAAATGTATGGTTTTATGAAACCACAATGCAAGTGAAACGACTTTTTCACAAAATAATATATTAATATCAGCATAGAAAAATACAGCTTTTTATAATATAATGCTTTACATATTCATAAAATAAAAATTTAATGCAATAAAACTAATCTTTCTCTGGAGGAGGTGCCGCGGAGTATCGCGGCCAATTGTAATGGGACATGCGATAGATGAGCGAAAAAATTTAAGGCGATGCAATAAGAGTTTCACTTTAATAAAAAAAATAGGTATAAAGCCGTACTTTGCCCTCCCCCAAGTACCTACTACGTAGCCCCTTATGAGAATGTTCAAGGGGGGATGCTCCAAGTCTGGCAGAGTCGATAGACTGATGACTGTCTTCTGATGAAAAAGCTATTTGACGACGTCTTTTTTACGACCTTTGGGATCTGTCATCAACAGAGTTATGGATTTAAAAGAGTGGCAATGAGTTTCTTGCTATTTCTTCTCATTAGTTCAACCCTTTACGGAGTGGCGGTAAACGAAAAAAAAATTTTTTTTTGACATTTTTAAGTGTCATTTCCGTGACCTACATGAATGAAGCGATTTTGATTTGATTTGAGCTAACTAGATGCTACACTCCGGGCTGCTTTGAAGTTAAAATATTTCATTAATACGTTTGAAGTTATTTACAGACATTTACACCACTTGGAATATATCATAATTACAACATAAACCGTGACCTACATGAATGAAGTGATTTTAATTTGATTAGTTTTTTTTTATTTTATTCGAACCACCAACAGAATAACACATACAAAAAAGGATTGTGTAGTTTTATGAAACCACGGTAAAAGTGAAGCTTTTTTTCACACTAAATCTAGACATTTAACTAAAAAACAACAACATTTACGTTAAATACTGACAAAAACAAACAAAATAGCGTGGAGCACTGGCACGAATGAGTAATAGTCTATACACAACACGGTCAGCTGCTTCGAACTATAGGCGCCGCCCGACCGTCACGCGACATGCAACACACAGACGAAAAAGTTTGTGACGATGTAATAAATGTTTCACATTAAAAAATTTACATTATTTAAGTCTTAGGTACTAAGTTTATATTATATACAACATGCAAATTTACACAGATAAGTCGTGCGACAGAACTTAAGTATAGAATTAAAGGATATAAAAATGATTTTAGCTAACTAGATGCTGAACTCCCTGCCCTAAACTTAGAATACTTAATTAACACATTCGAATTTATTTATTGGCATTTACACCAAATCAAATCAAATCAAATCAAGTCATTTAATTGCATAGATTGAGTGGGTACATTGGTGTTACATTATAATCATAGGTGCTAACAATCTGCCGGGTAGGCATGCAAAAATAATATTTTACAATTCTTACTCTAAGTTTACTGTGAAAAACATACAACATAAAAACCAAATTATTCATAAAAGTCTATCCACCATAATATTATAAAAATGTGAAAAATAAAAATTTGCTTAGTAAAAATGTTAATTTGAAATATCTGAATGAACTTATTCTAATGACTATACATTCATGTCTGTTAAATATTCTTTAACTGAATAATATTTCTTCGTCATTAAAAATTCCTTAATTTTATTTTTAAAAGAGTTAATATTTAAGTTTTGGTCCGCTAATGATGCTGGTAGTTTATTATATAGCTGAGGAGCTATATTAAATATACTATTACCAAAAAGTGCCGTTGTATGCTGCGTGAAACATATTTTATTTTTTCTGCGTTTACTATCAGAGTAACTAAATAGTTGATCATTTGTTCTAATGAATACTAGCACTTCATATATATATAGGCACTGGAAAGTAAGTATTTTAAATTTATCAAAATATGGTTTACAGGAATCAGTAGGGCTTAAATGAAATATAGATCTTATACATTTTTTCTGACATTTAAAGACTCTATCCTTATTTGTGGAATTTCCCCAAAATATGATCCCGTACCGAATATTTGATGTGACATATGCGTTAAAAGCTACTAACACTACGGACTGGTTTACTACTTTAGACAGCATGTGCAATGCAAATGAAAATCTATTTAGCTTCAAGCACAAATTTTCAATATGGGTTTTCCAATTTAGGCAATCATCAATATGTAGGCCTAAAAATTTTGTTTGTGTTATTTCAGATATTTTTTTACTTAGATAATTAATGTTCAATGCTATCTTATTGCGTCTATTTGCAAATGTCATTATGCTAGTTTTGTCAAGATTTATGACTAAATTGTTACATGTCAACCAGTTTATAATCTTGTCTATAGTATTATTAATGTCACTTTGAAAAGAATTTAAATTTTCACCTATAAATATCACTGTGCTGTCGTCAGCAAATAAAATCATCTCATGGTTGGTTACCGTAGGGAAATCGTTTATATATGTTATGAACAACAATGGACCTAATATACTTCCCTGCGGTACTCCAGTGGTTACGGTTTTTGACTCCGATATATATGGTGTTTCTGTTTTATCATGCCGTACTAACCTCTCTATTTGTGTCATTTGTTGCCTCCCCGTTAGATATGATTTTAGAAGTGATAAGCTGTACCACCTGGAATATACTAAGCAAAATATGCAAATTGTCCTCCAGGAATCTCAATTAAATATTTTCTATTCGTGCAATATAACGGTAGTTATAATCTATATTTCTTACGGTCGTTTCTCGCCATTTGTCATTGACACTCGCATAGGTCATGGTAGCTTTCCACATTCCATATTGTGCGCCCTAAATACATTTCGTAACAATAATCACATTAATTATTACGTCATGGTCATATTTCAATATTTTGTTAAGAACAATTAAAATTAAAACAGTTTTTATTACATACTAGCTTTTAGCCGCGACTTTGTGCGCTTGCAATAGTTACTTTGGACAGCATTTTTTTATCTACACCCATGCTTTAAATCCTCTATTAAAGATTCTGAAACAGTTAGCTTATTGCCAACATTAAAACAACCAATGTTGTAATAACCATTACATCATCCAAACGAGTGTTGTAATGCTGTACGGAATGTCACAACAACACTCCTATTTTTTTTCAATCCATTTGAGCATCAAAGAGTTTTAACAGACAGCCACATTCTTATTGCTCGATGCGTGGTATCTGTATGAATTTCAAAAAAAGAACATTTTCGTTTACGCGCGTTCCACACTACCAGAACGTCGCGTGCCATAAAAAAAAGTTATTCATTATTATTCGAATACGCGCCATTTTTCTTCGATATTTTTATTGTTTTGTGTACAAAAAATTTGCGATTCATTTTAAACGCCGCAAAAGAACATTTTATTCGAGTGTATTTCTAATTATTGCAATATACAAAATGTTAATTACTACTAAAATAAATAATTGTTTTATTAATACTTAGTTTATTTGTATATAATCAGTAATGAATGATATTAGGTTACTACAAGGACTGGCTGTTTTAATGTTAGCTGTAAGCTAACTGTTTCTGAATCTTTTAGAGGATTCATATTCTGGGTGTAGATAATGTCTTGTATGCAACTGTTGTTAATTAGGTATTAAAACACTCATGTGATACCATTATCACACTCGGCTTGGCCTCGTGAGATAAATCCACAATCGTGTTTTAATTCCCCTTATTACATAACAGTTGCATAAATACCTGTAATGTACTCTTTTTGTAAATAATACACTACAAACTGTTGTGGTTAATACAATTTATAAGCTACCAACTATAGAACTTTCATCCCCCATTTTTATCTCCGTACAGGTCTAAATTTTAAAAACGCTAGAACAATAATTATTTATAAGTTTCTTGGTGTTATCTTCGATAATGACGAACTTTCATACAGACTTGCACCCCCTATTCCAAACCCTCCAATTTTTAATTGCAATAAAAGTTAGCCTATGTCCTTTTCCAAGTTCTTTTCTATCTCTGTAATAAATTTCAGTCATCCGTCAGAAAAATAAAAGGCATTTATTTTCTCAAAATTGATTCCTTTAGAATTCTTTTTGATGTCATTTCTAATATACTAGATACTACTACCGCTTCGGAAACAAATGGCGCTCTGAGAGAGAAGAAGCGGCGCAAGAAACTCTCCCAGCATTCATTTTTTTTGCGCTCTTTTCAATAAAAATATACAATATTGTACAGTCATTTCTATCGCTATAAAATAATCACAATCTAGTCCCAGGCTGTCCGATCATTTAGATATTCAGCTGTGGAGTAATAGGATTTACGACAGAGCCAGTTTTTTATAAAACATATAAATTTATTTATAGATAATGCCTGAACAGTGGCTGGGACTTTATTATAGAAGTGTATACATTTACAATTAAAGCTATTATGCATAATATTATAAATTATATTAATAAATTATTATTTATTTATTTTTTTTACTTATAAGGTTCGAGTGGCTTATGGTGCGGATTTATAGAAATTGCATGGGGAGGTAAGCGGGGTAACTGAAATATCAATTTTTTAACTCAATCTATTCTTCTCATGTAGGAAGCCATGGAATGTAAATGGCAGTATAATATTGTTTTGTCTAGTTATAATTAATTTGTTTTCGGCTGGGACATGCCGAATTTTTCGGTTTTTGAGCGGTTTCTTTCTATTCGTTCTAACTTTACACAGTTCTCTGTCGTTTCATTTAATAGTTAACTTTAATTGCAAGAGGGCGTAGAATGCGTTTAAAAATAAATAATATTCCCCGAAAAATTTGAACGAAGTTTGAAATTAAAGTGTACTAAAGTTTGTGATAATAATTTTTTTATAAAGGTTTTTTTTTACATTTTAAAAGCGATTATATAGTTTAGAATAAGTGAAAGTTTGATGAAACACATTTTCCAGAGATTGACCTAACTCTATTGACCGAACAAAGGCTGAAACGATTTTAATGAAATTTAATACACGGCAATTGGATGCGAAACCAATCTTATCAAGTATCCAATTTTACCAGTGGGAGGCTCCTTTGCACAGGATGCCGGCTAGATTATGGGTACCACAACGGCGCCTATTTCTGCCGTGAAGCAGGAATGTGTAAGCATTACTGTGTTTCGGTCTGAAGGGCGCCGTAGCTAGTGAAATTACTGGGCAAATGAGACTTAACAATTTATGTCTCAAGGTGACGAGCGCAGTTGTAGTGCCGTTCAAAATTTTTGGGTCTTTCAAGAATCCTGAGCGGCACTGCATTGTAATGGGCCATCAGCTGAACGTCTGGCTCGTCTCGTCCCTTATTTTCATTAAAAAAAAATATTTCTGGGAAAATAAGATTTTACTGTCGTCGTATGTTAGGTACTTATACCAACTAAATATATATTTTTGTCATTAATTAGGTACTTTTTACTTAATTAACTAAAAGGTATGCTCAAAATTACTAAGAAATAAATACACGATTGTAATTTTGTGCTTATAAAAACTTAATAACTAATCTATATATTTTAGTATTTCTAATAATATAGAGACATGATTTTTTACAAGGTTGGTGTATGTGTCTCCCTTTTTCGGTTAACCTTTTCTCTCTGTTTTGGGTTAACCTTTTTTCATGTTTCAGCATACCCAAAGATGGGCAGAACTGACCCTCTCAGATTGGTTGAATAAAATAACAAACTTTGTTAATAACTTATTGAATGAATGAATGAACAAAAAGCAGGTACAATAGATCGAAAACAATTTCTGATGAGTCTTATACATTTTACCAGTGTAACTGGTGTTTGAATATTACATTAAATTTAAGGGGACACTAAATGCCAGTGAGCTTGAGCGATATGAGTTCACGGCTGCCGGCCCGCCATCTTTGTAACAAAGCCAATATATTCAAAATTCTTGCGTGGAAAACAGTTTATATGCTGAAAATCCTTGTTATTCACACAAAAAAGTGAAGCTATAAGAATAGCTTTTCTGATAGTTTTACTAAAAAAATGCGTCATGCCATGCCAAAAAACTTGTTTAACTGCAAGAAAAGTGGTAGTTCAAAAACGCTCTGGAGTGAAAGCTATAACCAACATCAAGCATTAGAAACCTACAAATAAGACTTAAGTATATGTGTAACAGGATTAAGTAGTGTTCATAGCTCGAAATGCTATATTTTCACCAAAAAACTTGTCTAAAACACCTTGTTTGCATGTTTTCTGCTTACTCTTCGCCTTAATTAAATAAAGAAACAAGATAGGATTAAAAAGTTAAGTTATACTTAAAATTTATACAAACAAGGCATAAAAATAAAATAAAAGTTATTATTAAAATATCAACATAATAAAAGTCTAAATCCAATTATTGTCAATAACTTTAAAATATCCTTAACCATTTGGTAGCCCTTAATTTAAGATAAGATTATCATTATACAATTCTGAAATATTATAATAGCATTTGTTTATGTGCAACTCATGAGTTCTCCTTTGAAATTTATTAAAAGTACTGCTTTTATAGACGTCAGGAAGTTTTTTTGAAGGATTGTTCTATATCGAGACATAGTACATACATATGAATTCAGTACCTCCTCGTTTTTGAAGTAGGTTAAAAAGGTTGGCTAACTCTTCGTCTCCCCCCGATTTCGTGACCATCAGATGCGGTTGATAAAGTTTTCCAGCTGTCAAAACTACTACAGATTCAGGTTACAATGACTTATTCAAAGAATCGACAGTACGATAAAACAGTATTGTGAATTACATTATTCATCTAAACTTATATTCGGAGGACTAATATAATTTTGAGGGAACATTTGTGGTTGTGGTTAGTATACAAAAACTACTGGACTAATTTCAAAAATTATTTCACCATTAGAAAGCATCTTCGTTGAGTAACATAAGCTATATTACATTTTATAGGGAACCCTAATAAAAATCCAATACTATAAGCCAAGATGTGAAAAATGTTCATCAAAAATCTGTCATCGCGTGCGCTGCGGTAACAACTGATGATAGAACAAAAATGTTGTACAATATTATAGAACGTATCAATATCTACAAAAAAGTCGACGATACCATATGTCGTACTACTGTAGTTATGCCACTATAACTACATAATAATAATAATATTGACACACTTTTTACACAAATTATCTTGCCCCAAGTTAAGCATATATAGCCTGTGTTATGGGTTGATAAGACAATGATATATTTAATACGATATACTTACTTAAACATATATAAATTCATATAAACATACATAAATACATTTAAACGTCCATGACTCGGAAACAAACATCCATATTCATCATATAAATGCTTGCACCAATCGGGATTCGAACCCGGGACCTCTAGCTTTGTAGGTAGGATCGCTAACCACTCGGCTATACAGGTCGTCACATTACATTTTTACATTTTAAATGTAGATAAAATTTCCGACAATAATCAAACCATATTACTCGTATCCCTGTATTTTTACATAATATAACTAGCTGGTGGCCCATATGATGTTCCATGAATAAATAGCCCATGAAGTTCCGTAGCAGGTCCAGATGCGTTCCCGGCTTGTATATAGGGAGCAGATCAACTCTAAGCTTGGCGCCTAGGGTGCCTAAATCATCAGTGCAGCCAGCATATATCTTTTTATATGTTTCTCTCCCCAAGAGGTAGCCTTCGATGAAGGCTTAGAGGGCACTTGCCCAAAGCCAACCTCAGGTGGTATTTAGTGGGTAGGCACCTAGGTTTTACGTGAGTCCCACATAACCAACGCAGACTTAGGTTGGTATGCATGAGCATTCACCACCTCCCTCCCGTCCTTATCCCGGAGGGTAGCCCTTTCCCTTTGTTTGGGCGCAATAAAAAAACTTTTTAGTACACTAAATAAAGTATGAGATCTACTGTCCTGTTATAATATTCTCGAATTTGAAAAAAATCCAGTCCAGATCTTTAAAATAAGCTTTGCACAATTCTGCTTAGGGCATAAATAGACGCCAATATTGTACCCATCTAGCTAGCATCCTGTCTTCCCACTTCTTATTTAAAAAAATCAACAATACCTAAACACTCAAAAGAACCTAACCTTAAGGTTAGTATTGTGAAAAGCTAGTGTAAAAATAATAATGTAGTGAATAGTAAAAGTAATTTATACTAAGTGTAAAATACGCAAGAACACAGTGTCCTCCCTTAAAAGAGAAAATAAGAATTCGCACACACAAATAAGAAGCACAAATAAGAAAACACTTTTTTAGTTTTTACCCTACTTAGTAAATTAAGTAAAAATACAATTGCTTAACAGCTAGGGCCAGATTCTAATAAAAACTTTGTGTTTTATCATAACAGGAAAAAAATACCAAGAGATCTCTGAGAGAACTGCCTAAACAATGGCACACATTGCAATCAAATCTTAGAAGATTTCTATTCTGCGAGACATTTTCTAAATAATGAATTAATATACGGAATTATACTCAAAAACGTTAAAATTCATAGTTTAAAGTTTGCCAGAGAATCATTCGCGTTGCCATATCATGCCATTTTTACAGGTAATAATAATTGAACCGTATTTCCTTGGTAAAGATAACCGGTCGTAATAGGGCGAAGGTTGAAATACTAACGGGATTTTGATACGGGGAATTCCGACATTACTTTTTATTCAATAAAACATAATGAGAAGGAAAACTGTACCTTTATATTCTAATTGAGCTTGAATTGAGTTTAATACAAAGTTAATGCCCAAGAATTACATCAACCTGCAATCACATAATGGAATGAATTCTTACGGCGGCACATCGAATTGAGATGACTTTTTTATGACGATAAGGGACGAGACGAGCAGGACGTTCAACTGATGGTAATAACTATGACCCGTTCATTATAACGCAGTGCCGTTCAGGATTGTTGAAAAAACCCAAAAATTCTTAGCGGCACTACTATTGCGCCTTGAGACATAAGATATTAAGTCTCGTTTGCCCGGTAATTTCACTAGCTACGGCTGACTCTCTTTAGACAGAAACACAGTAATGCTTACACTTACTGCCTCATGGCAGAAAAAGGCGCCGTTGTGGTACCCATAATCTAGCCGGCATCCTGTGCAAAGGAGCCTCCCAATCTTGGTTTATCACATTGTATGATAAAATGTATAACTATCTCAAACGGAGATGCAGCAAAGATAGAAAAGGAAAGCGAATATATTGGTAAAGTCAGCCACGTTTGGCTCCATCGTATTTTGTTTGTAAGTATATTAAATAACTAGCTAATGCTAGTTACAATTAACAATACAGTTTTACAATTAAGCTATGACGAAACCGAGAAAATTATCAGCCCAAAATTAATATAACTTCATATATTTAATTATGAATATTTATTAATAACTATTTGTTTTATCTACATATTACTATTTAATTTTATAAAGTTCTTATTATAAGATAGGTATGCTTTAAAGTCAGATATTGTTTAGATGTCAGTCTTAGTTCTATTGCATAAATTATTAACATTAAATAAAATTACATAGCAGACGGTAATCACTGGTTGGCTCTGCACAGGGTTTCCTAGTGAGCCATCTAGAGGAATTTAATACATTATAGGTGTCTCTTTGTTTCTGTTTTTGAGACTGAGACTGTAAATTTATATTAGGCATAAAGACCAATGTATGTAATTATAATTAATAATAAATGAAATAATAATAATAATTCTATGTGCGTTGATAATTTAAACTTGGACACCCATATCCTTTCCGTTCCGGGCAGCTCTGATCGCGGTACGCCTCCGATCGGCGTGATTTTGTCGCGCGCGCAGCGTTTTGTCAATGCTTATTATTTTACGTGTAGTAATAGATTGCTTATAAATAGGATGATTTGAGTGAATGTATCTGAAAGATATTGAAACAAGCTATAAAACCATGCAAAATAAACTATCTTATAAACAAAATAAGGGCCAGAGCTTGGTGAGGGAACAATGTGCCGTACGGCACTATCGGTTTTGTTGTATCTGAAAAATCTTGTGCTCTGGAGCACGGCCGATTTCGGAAAGATATTGGGCTTCCAGATGGTTTATAAGCTGGTATTTTCTAAGTCTATAATTATAACTGTCCAAGTCACAAACTACAAGCGTTTCAGGATAGAGGGTTACTTTCAGATATACAATCGATATTCGATTCGAGGACGAAGATGCATGCACGCATGCTAAGGGGTATCATGCCAGAGGAATTTCAAGAGAGTCTGGTAGATGTACCTAAATACGAAAGTATCCATCCCAACTCAGTGTTTCAGTAAGCCGGTAAACAGCATCTGATTTTGTCATGATGATTTATAACTATGAGTGTGAAGCGTTGCCCGTTGCTAAAATTTTTGGTTATGAAGATAGTTAAAAATTCACACAATACTTTATTTTAAGTTTCTCCCCTATCTGTCCTTATAATTATGGCACGCTTTCTAGTTATTTGTATTACATATTCTATTTAATTATAATATTTTCCTTATGGACGTTCATGGCTGAACAATTAGGCGCCAGGAAAATTTCAATGGGGTCCCCATACTGAAGGATTGGCAAACAGACTTAGTTCTGAAGCATACGCGGTTAAAATGATTAGACAATTATATTTTCATAGATACGGCGCGACGAGTATTCTTTAGTTAGTTTATTTCCATAGTATTATGTCCTATAGTATATTGCTATGGGGCAACGCTTCCAATATTAATACAATATTTTTGATGCAGAAGAAGGCTATTCGCGCTATTTATGACCTATGTCCTAAAGAATCATTGAAAGCAAAATTTAAAGAAATTAGCATCTTGACTGTAGCTTCTCAATATATTCTTGATAATGTAATATATGTACATAGGCACATAAGTGAATTTGCTAGAAACTGTCATAACCATAATGTTAATACCAGGAACAGACATAAACTTATATTGCCTTTTGTCTTTTGTTGGGCGATGTATATGCTTTTACAATAAGATCCCAGAGAATGTTCAAAACAAAAGTATTAGGATATTCAAAAGAATTGTTAAGAAACGTTTGTGTGGTTGTTAAAACATAAATGAATTTCTTAATGATAACACAAATTGGGAATGGTGCGATCTGGCTATTCAATAAGTTTGTTTGTACAATATTACTTTGTAACCATGTAACAATTTTTATGTAAAAGAAGCCCGACGAGTTTGTTGGGCCCGTTCTTCTCAGGTCGGTATTATTTTGGAATGGGTGGTAGTTTTTGACTTTCATTAAGAGATTTTATATCCTATTTTCATTTTGAATAAAAATATAAGAATTTGAAACAAGATGTTAAATGTAGTAATATAGTTGCCAACTTTATAAAGCGTCGTATGTACGTCACTATGAATTCGAAAAATGAAAAATCATTGGTGCGTGGCAGGCGAAGATGGAACCAGGGACTCCGTGGTAAAATAAGGTACTTCCCTACAATAGAATAGTTGATAAACAATGTCTTAAAGTCTCGCAATATGCGTTACAATAACATTTTCACACTCACATTAATTATGATATCGTCTTAAATTCTGGGAAGATATCGCATTGTATTTGAAATATATTTATATTTGGTTCTCATAACATTAATTTTATTGCATAATTCAATCCACTATCTCGACACGTGTCTTTGCCTGCGTTTCGTTACAAGACTTTTTAAAACATTAATTCTGAATTGTTTTCCGTAAATAAAATATATCGATGGTCATGGGAGGCCTGGGAAATGTTTGAAATATCTGTTATTTGGTTGCTTCGGGGATGGTATCCTTGTTGAGACAATTTTTTTTAAGTACAACCACATTACATATTATATTATCCTTACAAACTTATATATTACAGGGTATCGTGTCTGATATGTATAACAATTACGGTGTACATAACTTTGCCAAATAACTATGAGATGACAATAATACTAAATGATTTTTTTTTATTATGAGTAAGGTACATATTATAATCTGTAGTGGATTTCTTGTAGATTAGTATGTAAGTAATGTATTTGTAGCCGATTGTGACTTTTTATAGATAGTAGTAATTGTATGTAGGTATATAATTTAACGTTGTTTATATTTTTATTTTGTACATTTTGTAACATAGGCGTAGACTAAGATAATTCATTGAGATCAAACCTCTGTGGTTTTTACAATGTATTTTATTTGTTCATATTTTGTAAATCTATATATATAAGTATAAGATATTTCCACGTATATAGTCACTCATCACGATATCTCTGAACCATAAGGCGTAGAGACTTGAAATTCGGTAGAAATATTCCTTTCGCCGAGTAGAGTTCAGCTAAGAACGGATTTAAAGAAATTCCATCCGCAAGAGTTTTTTTTATAACAGAACAACGTCTGTCGGGTCCGCTAGTTATTATATAATTAAACAAACTTTAAAAAAAAATAAAAAGTAACAATATGAAAATCTAATTTTTTATGAGAATTATTACGAGATGGGCAAGACCCAGATGTTTATTGATACGATTGCAACTGACCATTACAATGCATTGCTGCGCTGGATTCCTTGAAAACCCCGAAAATTCTGAGCGGTACTACAACTGCGCTCGTCACCTTGAAACACAATAATGTTTACACATTACTGCTTCACGGCAGCAAAAGGCGCCGTTGTGGTATCCATAATCCAGCCGGCGTCCTGTGCAAAGGAGCCTCCCACTGGTAGTAGCTCTCTTATTAATGGCACTATTAAGGCTGGGGATCGAGCAAACGGCCTTGAGGAATCGAGCGGATCTAGGTTACCTCAAGAGCGCCATTGTTTTAATAAGAAGCATTTTGAATTTATTGCAAACATACTACAATTTTAATGTAAAGAAAAAATGAATTTTCTTGTCATATTCTGTAGACATACAATTATTTTTTGTAAAAATTTAAAGATTTGTAAAGGCTGTCAAGAAATGGTTTCAATTACGTGCTATTTTAGCGATTATTGGGATACTACTGTCCGTTGTTTTCCGGGCTCCATAGCTAGTGAAATTACTGGCCAAATGAGACTTAACATCTTATGTCTCAAGGTGACGAGCGCAATTCTAGTGTCGCTCAGAATTTTTGGGTTCAAGAATCCTGAGCGGCACTGCATTGTAATAGGTAGAACGTATCAATTACCATCAGCTGACATATAATACAAGTTTTATAATTTTTGCTCAATACTCACACAGTAGAACGAACCTAGGTTTATATTTTTGCCCCTCAACAGAATGAAACGATCATATAACAAACTGCAAGCTAATAACAGCACTATCGATATCTTCTGATATAATAAAGGATCAAAGTTTATAAGTGAAAAAAAAAACTAATGTCATAAACTAGCTAAACGTTTTTTTTTTAAATTTAATTTCCAAAATTTTTTGTTTTTACTAACGTGTTGTTGTTTTTGTTTTGTGAATGCTGTATACACTTTAATAGATGTTACACTTCGAACCATAGTTATATGAATAATGATTATTAGTTATTTATAAATATTTAATAGTTTATAATTTGAATAGTTATTATTATTTTTTTTAAAGACTTTCAGACCAAATTTTAGTCAGATTAGTTAAAAGGATATAAAGGATATAATTAATAATAATAATATCGACACAATCTTTACACAAATTATCTTGCCCCAAATTAGTCATATATAGCCTTTTTTTTTATTGAATAGGAGGACAAACGAGCGTACGGGTCACCTGGTGTTAAGTGATCACTGCTGCTCACACTCTCCTGCAACACCAGAGGAATCACAAGACCGTTGCCGGCCTTTAAGGAAGGTGTACGCGCTTTTCTTGAAGGTACCCATGTCATATCGTGCTGTAGCCTGTGTTATGGGTTGCAATACAACGATATATTTAATACAATATACTTACTTAAACTAAATACATATAAACATCCATGACTCGGAATCATATTCATTATATAAATGCTTGCACCTACCGGGATTCGAACCCGGGACCTCTAGCTTATTAGGTAGGATCGCTAACCACTCGGCTATACCGGTCGGCTAAACAGTTATAAATGCTAAGTGCTAAGCTAATCAAAAGTGTATCATAATAATAAATAAAAACTGTATTCGGAAGCGTACAATACCGGTTGACCTAGTGTATATAGGCTTCAATGTAAATCGTTTTAAAACTATAATATTACTAGCTGCCCCGACAGACGTTGTTCTGTAGATAGTAAAAAAACAACTGTTTTATATTTCAAAACATCAAAAATTATTTCGTAAATATGCTGTCCCTGTTGTTAGAGTGAAATTGTTTCACAGCGGAACTGTCAAACTGTGCGTCACTAAATTCTCTCATAGAAAATATGTCCATACAAAACAAATATTGAAAATAAAAATATTTATGGGTCCCAAATCGAAATAAAAACTACCCTATCTCTCAAGTCGGACCAAACTGCACTCCATGAAGTAATCACCATTAAAATCCGTTCATTAGTTTAGGAGTCCATTGAGGACAAACATTGTGACACGACATATATTAAGATTTGACAATATTTGTATTGACAAACTATAACCTTCTTGTCAACGTCAAGCTATCGAAATATCACTGACCGCAGCGTTAATAAACTTGACGATAGTTTATTTCATTAAAGACGTTTTAAACATTGACAAAAATATCTCAATTAAGAAATATATATAACAAACTTACTTTTGCTGACACTTCTCGCGAAAACGAACACTATAGTCATTGCCACAAACATAAAAAACATACTAAACGAATTCATTTTAATAACTGTCCGTAACTTCACAAATTAATTATTCACGTAACATTGAATGAATAAGATAATAAATATTTTGCTACGATTTATTAAATAAGTCTTAATTGCAGTAAACTTGCCATGATACTAACCAGATCATTCTTACACGACACTTAATAATGCATTTCAGTTGAACAATAAAAGATTGGAGACGACATTGACTTTTTAAATTAAGATACGTGACCATTGAACTATTTTATTATTCGGTTTTCGTTTTCGATACAATACGTTGTGAGTACTTCTGTTTGAATATAGAAAACGATTATGAGGGTCACATGGTGTTACAATGAACTAAACATAGCATATAATCTCATAATATATAAAATTCTCATGTCGCGGTGTTTGTAGTTAAACTCCTTCGAAACGGCGGCTTGACTGATTCTCATGAAATTTTGAGTGCATATTGGGTAGGTCTGAGAATTGGACAACATTTATTTTTTATCCCCCTAAATGTTAAGGCCGGTCCACACGATTTTTTTTTTAATTTTTTTGACATTTTTTTTTAAAAATTAGTTTGATTATGAGTCAACATTAAAAAATACATACAACTCCAAATTTTCACCCATCTACGATCAACAGTTACTTTTGTATCGCGATTTTAATATCGGCAATACAACGTATGCTGGGGCAGCTTGTAATTATATAATATTGTAGCGATGCAATTACTAATGTTTAAAAAAATCCAATTTTTTTTAAACTTTTTGTTATTTCTTAAACTGATAACCCTCACTTCTAGGATTAATTACACAAATTAAATTTGAAAACAAAATTTATGAATGATGCGGTACTCGAACCCGCGAACTCTCGCGTTCCGTGCGAGCGCTCATCCACTGAGCCAACCGTTCGAGTGACATCACGTTCATAAATCTGTATATTTGTCGTGTTCAACTGAGGGTAATCGCTTTAAAAATAACAAATTGTTTAGATTTGAAAGAGCGCCATCTCAAGTCAATTTCCTAATATGCAAAATAGAACTGAACTATATAGGAGATACAATATAAATACAGATGCGTCTTTGTTGCACACATACAATAATAACAAAAAGAAAAATTCACAAAACAGTAACAGACACGCAAACATTCATAGAAATTACTAATTTGAATAAGCGCATTGATACAAAAACATCTAACAAATTAAATTAAATCAAACTTGGAGCAACAATTTAAATTTTAATTATAAGCCGTGTCTGAACGCAGCAGAAGAGCACCAAAATATTATGTAGGTGTCGAGAAAATAATTGTAATAAGATTTACATATCCTGTGTAATGGCACGCGAAACCGAATGTATGTTCTTGGGGGTGATAGTTCAGTAGTTGTAAGTAATACATGAGCGGAGAGACCTGGCTGGGACGTGAAAGCCTACGAGACTGAGGAGCTCAGAAGGAGTCAGCTCGCGATTACATAATATCTTCTTTAAAGTTACACAGTCTGTTAAGGACACAGGACATAGATGAATAAAGTTATATTTGAGCAACAAATCATTGTATTAGGCTCGGTTTCCTTTTACACGATAATTTAATGTGCGTAAGAACTTTTGTTTGAACAGTCTCGACTCTTTTTTCGTGGATCGATTAAAAAGTATTCCATATTGCGCTAGCGTATTCTAGTTGGGGCCACACGAGGGACTTATATATATGTGGAAGTACTTTTGTCCTTAAATTGCTTGGATACACGTGTTATGAAGCATAGCACGCGAAGAGAGTAATATATAATATGATCTAAATAAGGGCCAAAGGTTAGAGTGCGGTCTAAATGAACACCCCGATCTTTGATGGTAGAAACTTAGGTCAGCTGTTGATTGCCGAGCTTAAAGTGAGTCGTGATAATATTTTATTTCTGGTGAACACTATATTATGTTAACACTGTCTATATGCGAGGTATAGCTTATTACGCGTACAGTATGCATCAAGGCTTTTAAAGTTCTCCTAAGGACAGCGTCAGATGGACTAGTTACTTTATTGTACAAATTAAAATCGTCGGCGTAAAGTAAATAATGACAATGTATAAAACACTGAGATATGTCATTGATAAAAATAGTGAATAGTAAAGGTCCAAGAAAAGAGCCCTGTGGTACACCGGATTTCATGAGAACTGGAGAGGAACGATATCCATTAACAATTATCGACTGAATGCAGTCCCGAAGATAGGGTGCAAATCACCTCAAGAGGTTACCGTTAACGCCAAATAATAATGTTCAAAGATAACTTCTGTAAGGGTAATACATGATCAACCTTGTCGAAAACCTTCTGTAAGTCTGTGTATATAATATAGTGTCTATTTGTGTTTCACAAGACTTGGTAAATACAAGAAGTTTTGTGAGAGTTGATTTGCCGGCAACAAAACCGTGTTGTTGAACTTTAATCATATTTTTAACCTGGAGAGGACATAACGGTGCAATAGCCTTTCTAGTTACTTTGGGGATTATAGGGAGGATAGAAATGGGATGATAGTTTTCTATGTACCTACTGGCTCTAGATTTAAAGATGGGTGTAATGTAGGCCGATTTCCAGAGTCTGGGGAAACAGCCTCTTCACAGGCACTTGTTAAAAATAATCTCTGTCGGTACACAAATAGACTCGTGTGTGTATTTAAGGAATATTGGACTGATATTATCTGGCCCAGGGCCTTTATTACGGTCGAGTGTATGCAGTTCTCTGCCTGATTCCGCATGAAAAATACATACGTGACAACTTATGACATCCGAGTCATTGACTTATGGTTCTAGAGGAATCTTGATGAGTAAATATATAGGTGGAAATCTTTTATTCGGTGTTCATAAATATATACAACGAATGTATTCGTAAAGTAAATTTCAACGTTACAATTGTATAAAATACATTTAATTTTGATTGCATATACTATAAGAAGAATTATGTAAATAAAATAATATCATATCGTATAAAGTTACGCTTCAATTGCGCTGTAAATATCATTACGCCGATGAATTTATTTTGTTACGCTTGAGTTTATTATTTCAATCATTTTATTTTTATTTCAATTTCTACAAATACGTTCATATGTATAAATTTTTTGTTTAATTAATAAAAACTATTAAATTGATGTTTCTTCACCAAAATCTAAAATCTTGCTGACATTTGCTCCTCAGATTCGTTTTCTACGAGGGATTTACAAATAGTTGTATGTATGTGAATTTCGCTTAGTTGTTTTGGAAAGTTTAGACATCCATCTGCTATTATTCAGTCTACTGGCTTAAACTCAATTATAAAGGCATAAAAGGTATTTAGTTTCTCAAAATTGATTCCTTTAGAATGATTATTGATGTCATTTCTAATACTACTACCGCTTCGGTAACGAATGGCACTCTGAGAGGAAAGAAACGGCGCAAGAAACTCTCCCAGCATTCCTTTTTTTGCGCTCGTTATTGCTATAAAATAATCATAATCTAATCCCAGGCTGTTCGATCACTTCCAATATATTCCATAAACGAAATAAACCTAAGTTATTGATTATAATTTACAACTTTAGAGCTTAATTTACCACTGTCAACCAATATTACGACAGTTTGCCCCTTAGAAGAGGTCTCAGCTACGCTATCCTCGCTGGCGTTCTCCAACCTGTTACAGCCATATCACAAATTTCTTCGTTTTCCTTTTTCCGTTCCAAGAATACCTACCACTGGGTGAAATCTCCCACTTCTATTTAAGTTTCCTTCCAGTAAGTATAATGTTAGCAACGCCTGTCATTTATATAGAATAAATTTTTTTTTTCATGTTCTCTCCATTTTATTTTGCCATACTATTAGAGCTTTTCCATGTTTTTTTTTAATGGAATACGTGGACAAACGAGCGTACGGGTCACCTGGGGAGATCACTTAACAAGTGATCTCCTATCTCTCTCCTCTTGCATCACCAGAGGAATCACAGGAGCGTTGCCGGCCTTTGAGGAAGGAGTACGCGCTTTTTTTGAAGGTACCCATGTCGTATCGTCCCGGAAACACCGCACAAGGAAGCTCATTCCACAGCTTTATAGTAAGTGGAAGAAAGCTCCTTGAAAACCGCACTGTGGAGGACCGCCACACATCCAGATGGTGGGGATGATATCCTAACTTGTGGCGTGTCGTGCGAAGGAGGAATTCGGCGGCAGGAATCTGGTTAAACAGCTATTCGGAACACTCCCTGTGATAAATGCGGTAGAAGACACACAATGAAGCGACATCTCTCGCAACGCCAAGTGATCCAGCCGTTCACAGAGCACTGGGTCCCCGACAATTCGAGCTGCTACTGGTGGCCGGACCTGCGCTTTGTCTGTGCTAGAATGTGGGCTGGCTTGAAGTTTTGCCGTGCTCTATTAATGATGCCCAGCTTGTTTGTCAGTAAGAGCTTCTTATAAATTTATCAATATATTTCGATACGTGTCCGTTTGTCTCAGAGTCCCTTTTATCATCTGTTTCTCAGGACGAGTTCCTAGTTCCAGGTGTCAAGTTAAAATAACTTACTGCAACATCTACGGTTTCTCATAGCTGGAAGTAATTAAACTTGACTGTCTCGATCAAAATTTATTATTTTATGATTTAATTAATTAATTAAATAATAAGCAGTCACATAAAACACATAGGAATTTTCCCTCACAAATAGAATCGCGTTGACATTTGGTGAATGCTAAGGTTTTTTTTATTAAAATAAGGGTCGAGACCAGAAGGACGTTCAACTGATGCTAATTGATAAGCCCTGCACATTACAATGCAGAACCTCAAGAATTCTAAGCACTACAATTGCGCTCGGCACCTTAAGACATAAGATGTTAAGTCTCATTAGCCCAGTAATTTCACTAGCTACGGCACCCTTTAGACCGAAACATAATAATATTTATACAGTATTGTTTCACGGCAGAAAAAAGCGCCGTTGTTGTACATATAATCTAGCCGGCATCCCCTCTCTCATCTCAAACAAATAAATGAAGAATTAATATATTATTGTAGTTATATTTTATGTGAGTTGTGTGGTGTGAAAACCGCAATCCTATGCCTGCATTAATATTAATAGCAAAAGTATTGTACCGCAGTTTTTATATTGAGAATGTGGAAGTAAACCTCTGCTATATAATTTTGCTTAACTTTAATCTTTTGACAATTGATGATTTTACAATTTTTACCTCCATTAGTGTGTAACTCTCAGTAAGTGAATTAGACTTGTCTTTTTTATGAATATAAGGGACGAGACGAGCAGGACGTTCAGCTGTTGGTAATTGATACGTCCTGCCCATTGCAATGCAGTGCCACTCAGGATTATAGAAAAACCCAAAAAATTCTGAGCGGCACTACAACTGTGCTCGTTACCTTGAGACATAGGTTGTCAAGTCTCATTTGCCCAGTAATTTCACTAGCTACGGCGCCCTTCAGGCCGAAATACAATAATTCTTACACATTACTGCTTCACGACAGAAATAGGCGCCGTTGTCGTACCCATAATCTAGCCGGCATCCGGTGCAAAGGAGCCTCCCACTGCTTTGAATGTTCACGCCCTTTTTATACAACTGTCATAAAGTAGTTTTTGTGGGAAGAAATTTGGCTCATTGGTGAGTCCAAGTTTTTCGTACGGTTTGTTAAGAAATTGCCAAGAAAAATGAAGAAGGAGATGAAGTTCGGAAGGTACTTGTAAAATTAAAAAAAAAGATGTGGTGTCGTGGGACACCAGGTAGGAACGAAGTTCCTTCGGCTAATGTAGAATCGACACAAATTGCAAAAAAAATCGTGCTCAATTAGGTATTATACACTACTCGCATGTGTATGCGACTGTCGCGCCTGCGCACGTCTCATTTAACGGTTTTATTCCACGCACTTTTCCACGTACTTTTTTCCACGGATTTTTTCTTACGGTTTTACTATCACATTTTTTTCAGTTCGGTCGCGCAGCCAAATCCCTATCCCCTCCAAGCCTGCCGTAAGGAACTTCATTCCAAAAATTATTTCAGTAATTTGAGCTTCTAAGTTCTTTATGCTTTCAAAAACATAACTACCTACCTCACCTACTACAATATTTCATACTAAATTATGTTTTGGCTTTGATTGCTTTGATATATTTAGCTATTCAGGTCGCTATTTTTGCCCCCACGCCGCCGACGATGCTTTCGGCATCGGCGCACATGACTAGACTATGCACCAACCCTAGCGCTCCACCTAGACGTCGTATAAAATTCAAGAAGACCGCTGAGTTACGCTACTGTTCTATAATTAACTTCTTACGTTTTTGTATTCTAGTGACAACCCTCACATCTAGAATTAATACTCAAATAAAATTAGAAAACAAAATTTTATGAACGATGCGGAACACGAACGCGTTCCGTACGAGTGCTCTAACAACTGAGCTAACCTTCCCAGTGACGTATCGCCATAAAATCTTGTATGCTTTGTTCAACTATCAGGTTGTGGCTTCATCTATAGGATCCACTTTACAGTTGATAACCTGCTCAACCCCAGAATTTGCATATCAGGAAATTGACTTGAGAAGCCGCTCTTGCAAATCTAAACAATTTGTTATGTTTGTTTAAAGTGATAACCCTCAATTCTAGGATTAATACACAAATAAAATTAGAAAACAAAATTTTATGAACGATGCGGGACTCGAACCCACGACCTCTCGCGTTCCGTGCGAGTGCCCTTACAACCGAGCTAGCCGTCCCAATGACGTATCGCCATAAAATCTTGTATGCTTTGTTCAACTCTCAGGTATGCCACATCAAGCCACAATCTGCTCAGCTCAGTTGGAAGGGCACTCGCACGCAATAGAGCATGGCAATACTTCAAGCCATTCTAGCGCTCTACAAAGCGCAGGTCCGGCCACACATGGAGTATTGGTGTTATCTCTGGTCTGGCGCACCCTAGTATCAGCTCGACCCATTTGACCGCGTGCAACGTAGAGCAACTCGATTTGTCGGGGACCCAGTGCTCTGTGAACGGCTGGATCACTTGGCGTTGCGTAGAGATGTCGCTTCATTGTTTGTCTTCTACCGCATTTATCACAGGGAGTGTTCCGAAGAGCTGTTTAACCAGATTCCTGCCACCGAATTCCACCATCGCACGACACGTCACAAGTTAGGATATCATCCTCACCATCTGGATGTGTGGCGGTCCTCCACAGTACGGTTTTCAAGGAGCTTTCTTCCACGTACTACAAAGCTGTGGAATGAGCTTCCTTGTGCGCGCGTACTCCTTCCTCAAACACGCGTACTCGTTTTGGGGTGGATAGCAGCTTTATCACCTGTTATTATTATATAAAGTAAAGCAAAATTAAACAATCTGGTGTTTCACTATTATAATTTAATAAAATTTCATATTCGAATCTTCCACAAAATAATAATTTATAATCAAATCATTTTTAATAACTTATTTGTATTTAGTAAAAAAATCTCTACATAAAACATGATAAATCATAAAAATATTCCATAACGCACTTGAACGGTACAGTATTATTTCTAAACATTTATTTATTAATAAAATCTTATTAAAACAACTTATAAAATATATAGCACCTATTGGAAAAGGAATTCTCACTTCCCAATCACCGGTCCTTACATAAAAAATTGGCATTTCTCAGGCTCATCAAACTTAGCCCCCAAAAAAATATTTTTTTCTATTTTTGAATTTTCAATATCGCATATCGTTAGTTCGTAGTTTTTTCTTAATTGTTCGCTATAAATAATTGTTTGTTCTTTTTTGCTTTTCATTTGCTTTATTGACCTCGTACAAATTTTCTTTATTTAAATAAATCCAGTGTCCTGATGTTTGTTTCCAGTGAACTCCTAAACTAATGAACGGATTTTAATTATTACTCCATGGAATGCAGTTTAGTCCAAAATGAGAGATAGAATAGTTTTTATTTTGATTTGAGACCCATGATTATTTTTATTTCTAATATTAGTTTTGTATGGACATATTTTCAATGAGAGAAATTATTGACGCGTGTTTTATCAGTTCTAATGTAAAACAATTACATAATAACAACAGGGAGCATATTTTACGAAATAATTCTTGATGTCTCATTTAATATAAACAAAGAAAAATGTCTGTAGACGAGGCAAGAGTGATACGACCTGGCCATTAAGAATTCGCGCTGGATTCTCGATTAGAGCCAAAATTCTGAACGGCATGGCAATGACACGAGTCACATTGAGACAAGATTTTAAGCCTCATCGGCCCAGTAGTTTCACTAGCTGCCAACCAATCGTTCAAAACAAAAAGAGCCAGTCCGTTTTAAAAAATAACATAATATTATCTAAGTATACTAATATTTTACAAAAGTGCTAATAAATTACGATGAAAAACCGAAGCATTTTACAATTCATCTTATGTTAATACATTAATAATTATAATACTTTTAAAGGTAAAGTAAGTGATTTCGAACATATTTACGTTAAAATTTCAGTAGATTTTATACTAACAAGTTTCAGACTGAAAAAGTCGGTGTTGATTGGTACCTTTTAAAGAACAGTTTGATATCAAAAACATACACTCCGCTTTTGATATCAAACTGTTTGATTGTTAACGGTTTAGATTTTTTTCAGAGAAATCTAAATAATAAGGTAATACAAATGTTATAAGTGATGATAATTTTAGAAGTGCTTATTACTTGCGGGACCAGTTTTTTTTTGTATAATTGCAGGTTGAGGCCGATTTTCCGCATGGAGATACTTATGTAACGAAATACACACATTTCGTTTCGATATATTTATATAAGTCTCCTATGGTTTCTTTGGCCATGATACTTCTAGTACCTTTTTATTTAGATTTATTCCGTTCTTGCGTTAGGGCAAAATTAAAAATGAATAAAAGAATTATCTAAATATAAAAAAAAAGATTAAGATCTGCAAGCAAAAAATTAAAGATAAGCAAAGGCTATTCAAGACTGACCTGTTTCAAATAACATCAAAGTAAATTGTAAAACTATATCTGTCCACGGACTTGTAAAAAAATTAAGACTCCGTGTCACCTTACGTAACAGTGTAGCACCAAAACAAGCCGATTAACGTGTAAATACGTAGCCCCACGCACATACTTACACTACTACAGGCCGATAGGCGGCCATTATGAGAATTGTCATCATCTGTGACAGATCAGTTTGCGTCTCAATAAAATATTTTAAAAATGCCGTCGTGCATTGTGTAAAAGTGTGAAAACGGTACTATATAAGTATATGTGGCCATATATGATTATTTAAGGGAGAAAAAATTGTGTAACTAGTATTCCCCGCACACACACTAGCATAACGGTGCTTCACTTGCTAATATCACGGCGCGGAGTCCTTCTTTTTTTACTCGTCCGTATTTCTGTCATAAAAAGTTTCAATCACGATAAATTCGTTACATTTGTATTTCGGGTCATTTTACTTTCATCTACAATAAGAACTTTGTTCCAAGCTAAAATAACATTAAGTACATTAAAATCTAAGCTTAAAAATCACAGCCATCAAAATTCCAATATAATACTTATTTGGTTTATTTTTTACGCTACCGCCTGTTGTCCAAAATGATCTTTGCTTCTTTTGTATGCAGTTCGCGTGTTTGTCGTCAGTCAGGCACATGGCGTATGCCATTAAATGGGGCACAAGGGTCTGCTCGTAACTAGCCGTGAAGAGGTGCTGCCAAGGTCCTCGAGCGAACACAGCAACATCTTCTCCACCATGAGTTTCCGAGTCCAAAGGTACTAAACTGGGGTAAGAGTAGTCAAGATCACCTGAAAAATAATTTTAGTGAGTTTTACTAATTAAAACAATCTTATTAAAACTAAATTTCAGTGGGAGACTCCTTTGCATAGGATGCCGACTAGATTATGGGTACCACAACGGCGCCTGCTTCTGCTGTGAAGCTGTAATGTGTAAGCATTTCTGTGTTAGGGTCTGAAGGGCGCCGTAGCTAGTGAAATTACTGGGCAAATGAGACTTAACATCTTATGTGTCAAGGTGACGAGCGCAGTTGTAGTGCCGCTCAGATTTATTGGGGTTTTTCATGAATCCTAGCAAGCGGCATTGCAATGTAATGGGCAGGGCGTATCAATTACCATCAGCTGAACGTTCTGTTCGTATCGTACCTAATTGTCCTAAAAAAATAGGACATTTTAACCTTACATAGTAGTGACAATACTGCTTTTCATCATTTCAAAATGTGGTTTTGAGTAAGATGAAGTCTTTTATTTCGATAAGCTGAAATATGACAAAGAAATAAAAAAGATACGAGAAATAAATTATGAAACATTAAAACTCAAACATTCTTTATCAAATCGGACTAACGAATCGAATAACATATTCCAGTGAAAGTGATGCCAAAAATATAACTTTGTATCAAAATGATTTCAAAGTAAGAAACGCTTCGCTATTTTTAATAAGAATATCACATTTTGTTATCGTATTTAAATATACTTCCACTTGACTACTTCCTGTTTTTATAGTTTCAATTACTAACGGCCATTCCCAATATACCCAATATTCCCAATATGCAGATAGAGACAAATTACTACATTCTACTGTCAGTAATTAGCTAATGAATAATCTGAAGCTTCCCAATATACCCGATAAGTCATTCATATCGCCTTATATTGGGACGCGTGAATTGCAATTTCTATATAAACTTTATATCGCTGGTAAGCTATACTTAGTCCCAGTAACAGACAGCGAGCACGGAGATATAGACTGAATATTGGGAACGGCCGTTAAAGTTCGCGAATATTTCCACTTTAACTTTTTGATGTTTATTTATTAACAAGTGTTCACTTGTTTCTTCAAATTAATCTTCATTAAATAGCATTTAGGACCTCCTTTGACACATTTAGCCGGCCTCTCTCCCTTATTTCACAACTCAATTAAGTAATCGATAAAAAAATCATAATACTCACGATTTGAAAACTGACTGTGTAAAGTTACATCTATTCTCCCTCTTTCATCAAATGAAGTGGCTTTACCATTTGCATAGCTTATGGTGGTGTAAGGTTTACCATCTAGAGCCATCGTAGTATCCACCACACCAAGGATATCGTTACCACGTGAAGGGTAGCCGGCGACAGTCATTGTATGCGCGTGGTCTGAACTAACAACCAACAGAGTGTCCTCTTCTTTAGTCATTTCCATTGCTTTTTTGACAGCTTTGGAATATTCTACAGTTTCGTCGAGAGCAAGATGAGCTAGACTATCGTGATGAGCGTGATCTATTCTGCCACCTGGAAGTCAAATTAAAACTAATTATTAATTAGCCAAACTATTGACCTATTTAACTCAGCCATTTTTTTAGTAGATTTCGAGATATCTGACTAATCGACTAGACTGAATTACTCGTAAATACTTTCCTAGTCTGGTATTTTTATATCGCTCATAAACGAACGATTATGGGAATCACTAATTGATGTAAGGGGGACTGTTGCCCTTTAGATTAGACAACCATTTTTCCCTTACCCACATGGTACGCTGCCGTATCAGAAAAACAAAATTTTATTAAATATATCAAATATGATGATATATATAAAAATATATATTTGAAACCTTTTCAGAGCTCAGTTACTAAAGTTATTCTCATTGATACAGCAACATAGATTTATAAGTATTGCTTTTGACAGTTATTCGATACGTCATTATTTAGATTTTCTTGAATCAAGTTCTTGTACAAATTTTCACGCTTTCTTCATACAATTAAATTAATCTTACTCACACCATTAGAATGTTAACACACAGCAAGCATTTTCTTCAACTCTTTACAATTTTATTATATGTACAGATTTGTAGGCAAATGAAGTCTACACTAATATTATAAAGAGGAAAGTTTTCTATGTCTATATTTGCGTTTGTAATAAATAGACACTAATTACTTCTTACCAAATTTAAATATTGTTTAACTACCAGAATTAAATTTTAAATTGTAATAATGCAAAAATCGTTAAAAATAATAGCCAATGTTTTTTCGTAAAACTTTGCAGCTGTCCATAAACCAAGGCGTTACATTTTTTACTTCTGATACTACCATTTTTAGCTTTAATAAAAGCATCATCATATCAGCCGGAATATTTCTACTGCTGGACTAAGACTCTCCAAAGATCTCCACAACGATTGGATGAATGACATCAAGGCGAGAGAATAGAACAATATTTATAGCAATTGTAAAGTTAACATGGTTTTGCTAAAATATAGTTAATATAGTCTGATAAATAGCTACTATACCTTCTACAAATAGAAAATAGCCTCTTTCACTTCTACTCAGCATCTTGATCGCAACTTCCACCATTTCTTCAAGAGTTGGTTGGTCGTCAGCTTTCAGGTGATATTCAAGATGATCATTGTTGAAGAGACCAAGAAGGTACTCAGGAATATCGTCAGAGTTGTAAACCTTGAACAAAAAGTTTGAATTTTAAATCTAAAGTATTCTTTCTTCTTTACCATACACAAATAAAATTTAAAAATAAAATTTATGAACGATGCGGGACTTCTCGCATTGCGAACACTCTTCCACCTGAGCCAACCGTTCGAGTGACGTATCGTTGATTAATTTTGTATGCTTTGTTCAACTCTCAGGTTTTGGCTTTAGTTGGAACTCGTACGGAACGCGAGAGGTCGCGGGTTCGAGTCCCGCATCGTTCATAAATATTGTTTTTAAATTTTATTTTTTATTAGCACTTGCAGTTTAATGTCACAAAATGGCACTGTTGATAATCTGGCGGGCTTCCTGAGCAAAGGAGCCTCCCACTGGTAAATAAAGGTAAACTATAAAATGTGTACCTACCCAATTATGAAATTAATACATGTCATTCTTATCTAAATGCATATTATATTTTTACGCCTTCAATTTAGATTTAAATTAATTAATTATTAAATTTTCTTCAAGAACTGATTGGCGAGACTAAAATTGGTGAATATCACAAAAAACTTCCAAAATTGTCTGTTTTGTTTCTATGTAAAGCTGGATAGCTTAGCTCACCTTCATCAGCTCATTTCTGTCAGTGACGTATTGATGAGTGGCGTTCTTCTCCAGTTTGTCTACATGCCACATGTCAGTTAGGTCGAGGCCATCGTTACGTTTTCCAGTATAGTTGGCGAGTGGTGAAGTTATATTTGGCAGCATTTCGCGTCTACCACCACCCATTATTACCTGAAATAAATTGTTTACAATAAATAAATTATTTGATATGGTCTTGCAAGAGAGAATAGGCGGAATATATCGCATAGCATCATTCACCTCGAATGTATTTAATCACAGTAAAATAAATATAAGTAAATAAATTATTTTATGCCGTAAAAAACATAACAAATATAAAACGAATAATTAGGATACGCGATGAAACTTTATGCAAAAGGAAAAGGCTCAGCTTCACCTGACATGGAATCATGAAGTTATGTTTCCATGCAGCGCTGTTTTTCAGCCATCCCCTCCTCCCTAGGGTGTTGAGTTGGAGTGGATGTATAATGGCTCCCTGATCACCTACTTAAACTATATATTTATAAAATTTAATATTTATAAAAATAAGTATTCTTATAACCCTTGCTCGAACAAAAGCTCAACTCAGTAATAAATCAATTGTCTGAATGGTTCAGCGGAAATAGTCTGGTGTTAAATCTAACAAAGATCCAATATCCATGTTTCGATCTCTCTGACAGGACTCGGCGACAGCTGGTTGTAAATATTAATGGTGTTCGTTTACAACAGGTAAAAGAAGCGTCCTTTCTTGGTTTTCAATCAGATCAAACTTTCAGATCAGTCTTGGGATCACCACATCGAAAATCTACCTGGTAGATTAGCCCGTAACTGTTTCGCCTTAAGTAGATTATCCTCTAAATTTTCAAAGAAAGCGCTATGTACCTGTTACGTTCGCACAATAGCTGGTATACCGTCGGACCAATGCGTAAGACCTTTCTTCGTGTCACTAAACATATTACCAATACCAAGCCTGCTAATACTACAGGTGGGTTTATACTCCCGGCTCACATACACCGGTATAAAAAAAGAGGCGACACCAGCCAGTACCAGCTACAACACCCGAATCGCCTAAATGCACTCCCACATAGCCTGGAAAAAGCTTCCCGCACAATACACGCTATGAGCCCTCGGGTTTATAATAAACTCCCGGACTATATCGTTTGTTGTATAACTTTACATATTATATTGTAATTGAAATGATTTGTAAATCGATGAAAATGTAAACATTGATATAAAAGAGTGGCAAAAACTTTCTTGCTACTTCTTCTCATTAGCTCAACCCTTTACGAAGTAGCGGTAGATTTAATAAGATTTTTTTTTTTTACATTCATAAGTGTCATTTCCGTGATCTACATGAATAAAGTGATTTTGATTTGATTTGATATCACAAGCGTGTCAAATTTTAACACTTTTAAATATAAACTTAAAAGTGGCTCATTGAGCGCTCGTTCTACTCATATATTGAATTTATAAGTTAATTTTATTATTAAGTTAAATATGTATGACGTGTGATAATATTTACGAATAAAAACCTGAACTTGAACTTGAAAGTGTATGTAAGTCTGTATGTTTATGTGTGTGTGCGTGTGTTTATGTCCACATACAGAAAAAATCTTTTAGAGAAGAAATTACAAACATTGTTTAGAAAAGTAAGGGTCGGATGGATACTCGAATATCAACACATATAGCCACGCGATGAAATAGGGATAGGCCGTTATTTGAATGATGATATAGTGACGTCAGTTCCTGACACATCTAAAATTACCTATCAATAAGGTTAACGTTTAAATTTTAAGGATAAAGAGCTATCTATCTTCGGTTTTTCCACCTTTAACCACTATTTTACAGTTTTTGCTGCTTGTCATTGTAAAGATATCGTTGAATAAACTAGTTAAGAACGATTTTTCCATCGATTTGCCAAGTCATTTGACAGAGCAATAGATACCTAAGCCTTTACTTTTTTTATGACTATTATGACGAGGGGAAGTAGGACGTTCAGCTGATGGTAATTAGTACACCCAGCTCATTATATTGCAGTGCCGCTCAATATTCTTAAAAACCCAAAAATTCTGAGTGGCACTACAATAATTGCGCTCGTCACCTTGAGACATAAGATGTTAAGTCTCATTTGCTAATTTCACTAGCTACGACGCTCTTCAACCGCAATACAATAATGCTTACACATTACTGCTTCACGGCGAGCTGCAAAGACGCCGTTGTGGTACCTACCCATAATCTAGCCGGCATCCTGTGCAAAGAAGCGTATCGATGGTAAATGCCTCTGAGACGCCTCTTACTACAACCCTTGGGCCTGGGACATCCCTATTCTAGCCCCGGGAAAACACCGATCAAACTTTCTTTTACTTTCTTGCTTTACTAATCGAACGGGGAGTGTTCCGAAGAGCTGTTTTATTCCTGCCGCCGAATTCCACATTCGCACGACATGCCTCAAGTTAGGATATCATCCCCACCATCTGGATGTGTGGCGGTCCTTCACAGTGCGGTCTACAAGGAGCTTTCTTCCACGTACTATAAAGCTGTGAACTTGGACGATACGACATGGGTACCTTCAAAAAAGCGCGTACACCTTCTTTAAAGGACGGCAACGCTCCTGTGATTCCTCTGGTGTTGCAAGTGATTGTGGGCGGCGGTGATCACTTAACAACAGGTGACCCGTACGCTCGTTTGTCCTCCTATTCCATAAAAAAAAATGACAAGAGTGTGATACATGAATTTGAATACCAAAAACACAGTGGTAGATGGCAGGCAAGTATTGAACCGGGGCCACTTATTATGTACAGAACATCGTCTGTTGGGTCAGCTAGTACCTATACTAATATAATTTTATAACAGTAAATATTCCATGATAATAGATTAAACTACTTTGAAGCCTTAGTCTTGACTAAGAGCGTTCGGAAGTCCCTTTGGGTCGAGTAGTACCAATTTTATGTATAAAAAAATGTAAAAATTAAACATACATTTTAGTGCCATTAAATCCATTAATATTCTATTATCGCTTATCGCATGTTATTTAAACCGTCACCACGTCAAATATGATTGGTCACGAAATGAAAGAATGGCGCAGTAATATTCACGGTACAATACATCTCATTTGCGTCTTCATGGTATATATATTATTACAATTACACGACACATGTAAGTTGTGAGACAATAGTTTGCACAAATGTTGCTACGAAGGTCATATTGAAAGTCAAATTTTTGCGAGAGTTATAGAATTCAGTAGATACCTACCGGCGTATAGGAACCTCGAATTTTGTAAACATGTTGTTTGCAAAATAAGATGTTTGTCCTTTCTGGATCGTACCTATACTATTTGAAAACATTAGAGAAAAATCCTGATGTGTAAATCAATGTAACACCACTAACAAGCGCTCCAACTACAAGTAATGGTAGTGGTGATCAGTATAAGAGTAATTAGCACCACGTAAGGAGTGTATCCCTGAATGCGACGTGTAATAAATTATTTGCGGATTATACTGGTGTTTTCTGAACCATATCTTGATATGAATATTTAAACATTAACCCCTCTTAACCTCGGACAATGTAAGCACAAGCGTCTCAAGTGGCCGCGCCAAAACAGCTGAGCAGGTGGCGTCTGCGGGCCCGCAGGACGTGAGAGCATAGCAGAGGCGGAAGTGAGGTGGTTAAAGTGTGTCGTAATTAATGCATTGTCCCATATCTCAAAGTTCAGTGTGCCGCTTAGTATAGGCCAACTCTAAAAGTTTCCATTGAACCTATATACTTAACTCTACAACCTATACCATCCCCGGGGTACCATTCTATCACAAATCTCCACTTAACCTGATCTATTGTTTACAGCACATCATATAGTATTGTTCTTTCTCTAATTTGGCTATTCCTTACTCTGTTTTGTTTTTGAAGCCTATCATACTCAATTTCCGTATAAGGCAACATAAAAGTGTAAAATATATAAATAAATTACGTGCGTACAAAGTACACATGTCTGTAGTGCAACCTATATTGTGCATGAACCTCTAAACAGCATATGAAGTCCTGGTACATTTGCTAGTATGGCACGTCATGATTTCAACCGCTATGAAAGACATTACTATCACCGCTACCAACTTTATGTTCTCCTGGCGTCTAAGTAGTAATACGTCGTGCGCATGACGTCAGAATATTAAGGTATACTCGCGTCGTACATAAGACAATCTTCAAATATGATCGCCTGGTACCAAAGCACTGTATAATGTATCCTTTCTCATTTTCTCCCACGTTAAATCTTATGGATTGATGTATCTGTTTTTACTGTATCGCTTTTTTGTTTCATCGACTTTTAAATCACAACGATGCTAAAGAAGTTGCCACCTCAAAAAACCAACTTCAAATATTCAAATACTCTAAAACAAGAGTAGTAAATAAATTAACATATAGTAGAATCCCTCCTTAGAATATTGGTCGGTACAAACATTAATTATATGATGAATAAGAATGTTTCTTTCAGAATCGTGGATGTTTCAATGTATTGAAATATGTTTGACTAATTTGGGATTGGATGGAAGGAAGGCTTGTATGTTTGCCTGAGGTGCAGTGAGACACTTTGACTACACTGTTACTAATAGGATTATTATTATAAAGAATCATTATTGTTTTATTTAACTTAACAATTATGTAATTTTTTAAGACGACGATTGACATCGGTTGAGATGACTTTGATTCGTGTATTGTGGCTACACACATAACCGATTAGAACTGCCCTTACGCTGTACTGTGCATTCCTTATAAAGCACTCAACGTCACACGGTTAATGTCACTGCCGATGTCATGACAGTGACAATGATAGTTAAAACATACTCAGTTCAGACTAGGTGTCAATAAACTACACTTATTCAAAATAAATAAAAGTATATGTAGGTTAATTCTATTAAATTTATCGTTATATGCCTATGATGTTCATTAAATTAGTACCTAGGTACTAAGTAATGACTACATAAAACTAATTTAATTCGAATCGACATAGCATAAGTACAGAATGACGTAATTTTACAATTACCTTGGCACCAAATTTAAAATGTTGCAAGGAAAATTTATAATTTACTTTTTATTTTCGTTGCTTTATTGTATGTTCACATCGAGTTAGTATATTGATGGAAACATGTATATATGTAAAAATGAATTGATGTTCGTTAGTCTCGCTAAAACTCGAAAACAGCTGGACCGATTTGGCTAATTTAGGTCTTGAATTATTTGTGGAAGTCCAGAGAAGGTTTAAAAGGTGAATAAATTGGAAAATGCTGCTAAATTAAATAAAAACAACAAATTTGTTTTTCCTTTGATGTGTCCATACATAATTTCTGTACGTACGGTTTGACAGTTCTACTGTGAAACAATTTCATTACGATAGCAGGGTGCATATTTTACGAAGTAATTTTTGATGTTATGATATATTATTATTGACAAATTCATAAAATAACATTATTTTATTTATTATATACAGAACAACGTCTGTCGGGTCAACTAGTTTTTAATAAATAAATTTGAATGTGGTCATTAAGTGGTAGGTGTTAAACATAGTTATTGTAGCCAAACAATACTTGTACTAACTACATAGTTTTAAATCGCTCTTTTAACAACTTAACAAGCAACAGTTAAGCACATAATTATTTTAATTATGACACTAGAAATAATACATAATATTATTTTTATTTCTTTAACTCTTAATAATCCTCTATCCGACTCGTGTTTTACAGTAACAACTTTGGGCTTCAAAACAATTGAATTTTAACCCCCTTATTCATAATGGTCCGCTAACTTTAAACAGCCGCTTAGGAGTGTTTTTTCTCATTCTGACTTAGGTCAATAGAAGAAGACAGAGTGAGAATTAGCAATGCTTTAAGTTAGCAGACTATTATGAGTAAGGGGGTAAATGTTTATAGCGATTTGTGCATAAATCTAAATAGTTTTTAACAGGCTTCCAGTTCTCAATAAGACTATTAGTTGCTGTTTTTTGTGTGTAATATAAGTAATCTTTAGGCTTATCATTTTAATTATGCATGGTAATTAAACTTTTATTATCAATAAACACTCCTACATAATTATTATTCGATTCCGATTGAATTCCAATCAGGAGTCGCAAACAATTATACTCGTAGTCCCTTGCAAAGGACATTTCGGTGGCATGGTCTTAGTATTCTTTCAAGTTTTTATTCAGTGTTTTTTCATCCTATTTTATATCAAATATTGTTATTAAAAAAAGCCTAGTCGTATATATATAATAGTCATTTAATTAACTAAGATTTTATCTTTTAAGTTTTAACGGAAAAATAATTAAAAGAGAATCTTTTAAAAATAACCTCAACGAATCTAAATTTTATTAAATTCCAAATATTTACCAAACAAATATTTTCATACGCAAACTAGAGCCAACTAGGTAATTTCGATCCATTAAAACCTACAGTACTTCCAAAGGTACTAAACCATTCTTAGCTGACCTCTACTCGGCGAATGGAATATTCCTACCAAATTTCAAGTCTCTACGGCTTATGGTTCCAGAGATATCGTGATGAGTGACTATATACGTGGATATCTCTTAAATATATATAGATTGATACAATTATTTTACCTCGTTTTTTGAAAGGCCCTGAAATAAATATATTTTTAATGCACAAGAACAAATTAATTTTAAATTAAAATTCTGCAAGAGTTTCCCAGGGTATCGTTTTTAATTTCTTGCTTTAAGTAGTGGTTAAAACAAGCCTCCACTTAATTTCAAATCAATGTGATATCTATAACACTTAAAGTCTTAAATAGAAGTGCCGAGCCTTTATGACTAAAAATTTGGACCTTTACAGAGTGTCTTCGGTCATTATTGCAACTCGCTTTCGAATTAAATTCGGTCTTACGAGACTAGTAAGTTTTTGATCCGAGTATATTACTTACAATTTGATTTAGCTATATCATATTTCTCTTAAACTGGGAAAGTACATGTAGTTGTCAACAAGCATATTACATTTACGTCGTAATTATAAAGAAAACTCTGACCAATAATTTGGTCAAACACGATTTAAATACAGCTTCAGAATCAGGTATTTTATATAGTCTTGTCATAAAACTGTAAGTCGTAACAGACCCACAGATTCTTGCCTTCTAGATTCTTCGAAAAGTTATAGTGCTGTTAATAACACTTGAAAAAAACTTACCTTAAACTGTCGTCCAGGATTATTCATGATGAGTTGGTAGGCGATATCCCTGCAACCCAAGGTCAGACACTCCTTGGGTATGTCAGCATCAGATTCCCAGTTTCGTTCTGAAGTGTGGGCGTACATACCAGCTGGCGAGGCGTGGGTTACCCGGGTGGTTGTCACCAGACCTAAAGATAATTTTATTCATTAAGTTATACATTTTTGCCTTTTTTGATGGACATATAAGCCTAGTGGTTAGTGTTTTGTGTTAGTTTAGTGGTCAGCCCTAAGTGCAAAGGATGTCTGGCTGAGAACGAAACGGTCACTCACTTAACTCTGGAATGTGCATGTGTGGCTAACCCACAATTGTAGCAATCTATTTGAAAAGAGTAACCTTAGAGTTTCATGCTCGTTCTTCTCTGGGAAAATCTGCCTTCCGAATAAGCTGTAGTTTAGAAAAACAAAAAAAACTACTCTTAAAAAACCGACTTCAAACACTCAAAAGTATAAAATAACTTAAGAAAGATTTAATTTAATACACCCCTTATGCAAACCTGATACCTTTAATACGAATAAAATACTACCTATTGCTAGGGTTTAAGTCGGTGCCTGCCCGCTTAGGTTGTTTTGTTCTAGACGAAGCTATCCCACTCAAATTATATTTGGATTGACACTGACTTCAAACCTATCAAAAGGCAGTGTTTTATTTTTATTAAAGGTATCAGGTTTGCATAAGGGGTTATTAAGTTAAGGGGTTGAGTAATCAGTGTATATATATAAAAGAAATACCGATCGCATTGAGAACTTCCTCCTTTTTTAAGTCGGTTAAAAATGAAGTATTTCAAGTGTAATTAGATTAACTTACGAAATAAAATATTTTTGATTTGATTTAAACAGGGAAACACCTTAGTACATACGAGTTGGCTCTAAGAAGTCTACGAACACACCAGGAATGTCTTGAAGTTCAAGAAGAAGCTGGGCTGGTTGGAGTATCTGGCTAACATTGCACATTGCAAAATGGACCCAACTAAGTGGTTTGAGTGCGGATTTAGGAGCCTCTTTAACATAGTTTATTATTATCTGCTTTTTTTTATTATCTGTTCAATAATGATAGCGGCCGCTCTGTCAATAATGTTTTTTTATGAGACTGATAGCGCTTTTGTCCTCCATTTCGCTCGATACTAAGCGGAAATAAGGAAGAGGATATAGTCAGTAAATCTCTATTCACTTGTAAGCTATCAATATCTTTATTTACTAGTAACTATCTACTAGCCTTGTAGACATCTATAAATTGTTTGAGAAAACAAACGAATATATAACTTGACTGAATATTGATGCTAGAAGCGAAATTTCTGGTGTGCCAAAGACAAAGGATTAACAGCACCATAATTGTGAGAGACCACCCCATCCTGCACGTCAAATAGTGAAACGTGGAAGTGAGTATTAACTCATACATCCGTTGGGAATGAAATCATTGATCGTATTTTTATAATCAGGTAATAAATATTCCTTCATGTCATTCCTCCATCGAAAGAAGAAGAAGGAATTGAAAACTACTAATTAAGCTATTTTAACAACTGTTTGATCTATAAACAGCTACATCATCAGTAAGAAGGTGTATTCTATTTAATTAGAAAATTATAAATATCTCTAAACATTTGCAATAATGTAAATGTTTTTTATATTAAGTTATATTTAGTTTTATTTTATATATTACTAGCTGACATGGCAAACGTTGTTTTGTAAGCATTACTGTGTTTCGGTCTGAAAGGCGCCGTAGCTAGTGAAATTACTGGGAAAATAAGACTTAACATCATAATATGTCTCAAGGTAACGAGCACAGTTGCAGTGCCGCTCAGAATTTTCGGGTTTTTCAAGAATACTGAGTGCCACTGCATTGTATTTGGCAGTGGGTATCAAATATCATCAGCTGAACGTCCTGGTCCTCTCGTCCCTTATTGTCATAAAAAAATGGATTCAAGAATTCTGACATCAAGAAGCAAGATCGACAAGAGATGAAGATTTTTTTTATATATAAAAGGGGGCAAACGGGCAAGCGGCTCTTGTAATGGGAGTGTTGAGGCAACTTGGCCCATGAACATTGCCTTTAAGGTAGTAGTATGTTCTTTTCTTGAAGGTCCCTAAGTGGTATCGGTTCGGAAAAACAGCAAGCGGTAATTGATTCCACAAAGTTGCTGTATGAGGCAAGATATGAAAAAGATTGAAAATAATGACTACCTTGAGGAATGGATTAATAAAAGGCTATAATAGTTCAAATTCAAATTCATTTATTTTTATTCAAAATAGGATTTAAAATCAATTATTGAACGTCAAAAACTACCACCCATTCAAAAGAGACTGCCTCAGACCTGAGAAGAATGGGCACAAGAAACGCAGCGGGCTTTTTTTTTATATAAAATATAGATTACAATGTGATATCGTACAGTAAACATTTATAATTAAAGAGCCTGAGGGTGTTCGCTTTATTCCCAGTCCGTGGTGTCATTAAGAAAATCGTTTATGCTATAATAAAAATCATTTTTATATTCATGAAGAAATATTATATGTGTTTTTAATACTAAAGTGCACTTTCCTTTCCAATTAATAACAGTACAGCTTATCGTAGCGTATAATCATAGATCTTTATTTGGATATCTTTATGAGTTTGTAGCCAGCCTTATATGTATTTATTTCTTATTGTTTCATGAAAACGGATACTTAGTTAATGTACTGCACTACGTGTAAGCAATAACAATTGTAAAATTATAATTAATATATAAAATTTTCTTGTTTGTTACCAAACTCCACCGAAACGGCTGAATTTGAATTTGTATGAAATATTTTGTGCTAATCGGGTAGGTCTGAGATTCGGCCAACATCGGCCCCTAAATATATATGTTTTTTTTATTTTATTGACAATTTTTTTTAATTTATACTATTTTATTATTTTTTTATTTTTGTACTAGCTGACCCACAAAAAACAACGTTTGCTGGGTATATATTTTTAATATATTTTCAAAACTTAAAGTAATTCAAGGAATAAATAAATCTAATGTAACGCGAGCGAAGTCGACCACAGATAAAAATAGCAAATTATAATCTTTATCATATTTTTTAAAAACTGTTTTGATAACTATATGGTTACTGAAATAAATATTATTCTTTTTTGGACCCAAGTGATCGAACTTTACTCGAAAATAGTGTCTATAAAATATATAATTAACTAGGAGACCCAACAGACGTTTTGCTGTACACACGTTTTAAATTTGAAAAATCGGTCCAGACATTAGTAGGACTTATTTGTCGACTGCATTGAGAATTTAATCCAATCTCAAATTCACTGGAACACCCTAAAAAAAATCATCAAAATCGGTCTAGCTTAGGAGCTAGTTCAATTATGAATCTAAACGATCCTCGAAACCACTTGAAAACACAGAATATTTCATTCAAATCGGTGCAGCCATTTAGGAGGAGATCACTGTCAACAGACGTACAGAAGAATTATATATATAAAGATATGAACGATAAGATATAGTTAATATACAAGTGGAATCAAATGCGACAAATCAAAAACTGACACTCGCAGGCACTCCGGGAACCACAGAACATGCTCAAATTGAGTCTAGCGTATATAATCAGGGTTATTTGCGTGTGCAATGCAATAAACGTGATTATACTGACAATTATTGTGTACTAATTCATTTGGTGCTCAAGATTTGTGTCAGGCCTAAGCCCAAATATTAACAGCTTGTTAGTTTTAAGAGATAACCATCACTTCTGGGAAGTAATAGTATTTTAGAAGCCCAAATATTTTGTCATACGGAAAATTTCACTTCTTTTCCATCTTAAAGGAGTTTCATATGTCAGCTTGATGCGTTTACAAGCGCTACTAACGTCATGAATTGTCATAAGACATTTTACATTATTTGACATTTAAACACCTATTTTACGACTTACTTTGTTAGTACTGTTTTATATAATTAGAACTATAATTATTGAAATAACTATAATAGCATATTGATCTCTGGTTGTCTTGATTCGTGTAAGTTAGTTGGCACTACTGTAGTGCCAACAGTTGGTAGCATAATCACTGTTACGGTCGTTCTCTATATAAGCCAGAGCGCTCAGTTCGTGAGAACATAATTTTAAGTGCATTTAAATTACCAACCCCCTCAACACATATAAAATGACGTAGGTATTAATGACTAATCCTAATAATATGTAGGTGTATATTAACGAAGAATAGGTCAATTGACTAAAGTTAACCTTGGGTATTATCACAACATACTGTTTAACAAAGGCGCGTAACCTTGTCATCGATACTGTTATCTATCTCTTTTAAAGTTGCATTTAAATTTCAATTATATTAAGAAGGTCTATCTTGTTTGGCTTGAAAATATACCTTTTGGCGGAATAGACATTGAAAGTAAGAATATTTTTAAATACGGGTTCCTTTTTGGAACTAACGTAGCAGAAACGGCACGTAATATCAATGCTGTAATTGTTAAGGATTGAAATTTTACTTAAAGAATAACGTTCGAAGAAGATCAGCCACTAAATTTAATGATTAATGATGAATTAAATGCGATGATAGAAGCCGATTCACATAAAACTATCAATAATTTAGAGTCATCGTTTGATTCGAGCATAGCCACAATATTGAAACATTTGCATCAAAAATAATAAATCTTGAAAAATTTGTGTCCTATGATTAAGGAGAGAAAGACGCAAGCACGCGCAACTACCAAGAGTAGAACGTACTGAAACTTGCCTAACTATGTTGAATCAGCACAGAAAATATAAAAGTATTTCGGGCGAATTGTGAGAGGTGCTGAAAAGTGGACTGCAAAAATATTGCAATGGCTGACTCCAGGTCAAAAGCCGCCAAAACCCTCTAGAGCGAAACTAACCCATTTATAGTGGGATTCATTACACTTCTATTACATAAATTGGTCAAGCAACAACAGCAGATATCTATAATTGTAATAATATTTGAAAATCGCAGTGAGTCAACTCTGACTTGTCAACCAATCTTCACCATTATTGATTCATGATTATTATTGATTTATGATTGATTACAGGGATTCTAAATATAGGTCAATTAGAAAGCCTCTGAAACCTGGCCCCAACCGACAAATTGTAGTCCATGATTTCAACTTTTTTTAACATGATGAAAAATTTCTTCTCAAGACGTATTGCACCTTCACAGAGTTTGTTGGGGCCAAGTCGCCAGAGTTCATAATTGAAGATAAATTGAAGATTATCAATCTTCATAAAACAAGTTGAATCTTCTCATTTCGGAACCCATAAATAGTGAGCATAATGTACATAGACAATTTAACCCAATAACATATTATTAGACTTGAATGACAGTAACATTCCCGTAAAAATCTTCAAATACTAATAAATTATATCTCATCCTAGAACCGAATAAACAAAAATACACCCCAGTGACTAAACACAAAACTTGCATTCTATTAATGCAAGTTTTGTGTTTAGTCACATCAAGTTGTACGCTTAATCAGGACAATTAATATACAATCAAGGTGTAGCAAAAAGGTGATTTAAACAAGAAGCGAAGAATAACAAGTCTCAGCCATGATTTAAATCTCAAATTTTTCAATAACACTGAAACTTGCAAAAAGCTTAAAACTTGTAAATAAATAAATCATAACATTTAAATAAATATGGGTTTCCGCAAAGTAGCGCCTGTCTAAATAATTTTATTCTGGTTCTTAAAAATTTATTCCGTTCGTTTAAATTTCTGGTCTATTCCTTAGATAGATCATGTGGAGAAATTTGTGTTGAGCATCAGACTCTTGCGAATAAATACGATGCGTGGCTTGGCATTGCATTATGTATCAATATACAATCGAGTCAATTGACCAGACCATTTGAATATCATGTCATCATCATCAGCCTGAAGACGTCCACTGTTGGAAAAAGGCCTCCCCCAAAGATTTCCACGACGATCGGTCCTGCGCTGCTCTTATCCAATCCATTGGAATATCATATAGATATAAATAAATAGGAGGTATAAATAAATAGACTTACCAACGTCCAATCCATTCTGAATAGCCCACTGACCAATCGACGTCACCCAGTTGCCCTTGTGTAGTTGGGAATAGCAGGAACCCCTCGTAACGTTGCCATCCAAGCCAATAACCCCATATTTCGTCTTCACTCCCGTCAGGTACGATGTGGCTGTACAGGCTGAGTCTGGTACTTGGGCGTCTAGGCAGTAAGTCTGGAAAATAAACGATTGTTTTAATATTATGTTGATCATGGATGAGAGATATATGGAAGAAAAATAAAAGATAAGACATGATACCTTCAAATTAAGACTGTTCACCTTCCTAAAAGGTCGGCAACGATTCTTCTGTAAGAATGTCTGTATGAACTCTAGCAATTGTTCATTTTAAAACTCAAATTTACCAAGAATTACATTCGAATATAACTCTTATCAAGTAAAATATGTAATTTTCGGTAGGGTTATATTAACCATTGGACTCAGTAAGCTGCGAAGCGATCGAGTTCTAAGAAGTTTTCATAATAATTTTGATGAATTATTTTTATTTTAATTAAAATTTTGGTCCATCATTATTACCCTGAAAATGTTATTATCTTGTTTTATCACATTTATTGTTAAATTCGTAGTTATATCTTTCATTTATATTTACAATGGTAGGAAGGAAACTCGAATAGGAAGCTAACATTTTATTGCCAAGGTTTGTTTAACAATGACATGACAATTTTTATTTGTTTTCCACAAAACGAGACGATCTGTCAAGATGTCGTCGTTGTTCAAATCTCTATATGCACAGCACAATTTAAAGTTGACATGGTTTAAAACTCATGACATGTCTTGCAATTAAAAATGGCATCTTATCTCGCGCCTCATTAGCATCGGTTAACAGAGTGACGTGTGTATTTTTGCAAATTTGCAAATTGATTTTGTATTATTCGTTCTATTTCTTGTTGTTGACGGCTCCGTCGGTAGGTGAAGTTTTGTTTTCTATTTTCACAATAATTACATCAACCACATATGGCGTATTTCTGTCATAAGCTGTATTCTGGCACACTCTATTATTAGCTAAATTGACTGAATGGTTGTGTCTGCTTCGCTTCTTTGGGTGTCTTCTACCGCAATTATCGCCGGAAGTGCTCAGAAGAGCTGTTGAACTGATTCCTGCTGAAGAATGCCACCATCCCGCGATACTCTACAAGCTTAAATATCATTCTCAATATTATGTATCGCGTTCTTCTACAGTGCAGTTTTGAATAAATTTTCTTTTACGTATAAAACGATGGAATGATCATGATAGTAATAATTTTGATTGATGAATCCATTTTTCCTCATCTAAAAATATGTTTTCATTCTAGTAAGTTGTGTGTTTTAAATTGATATAAAATAATGGGTATTTTTTAAAATAGGAAAATATTATATAGGACTTCAAGAATCTAGGACCTTAGCGTGAACATTATAATAATGCAACGGGGAACGAAATGCAAATTTGACCTTGACCCTTTTTTGACGTTTGGGTGGATGTGTTGTTATTCCAGGTATTTGAATATATCCCGGATGGTATGTAGAATATGTTGTTCATTTACTGGTGACTTTGCCAGACACCAAAAAAAAATCTATGGATCACAAAAAGCGCTGCAAAATCATCAACATCGAAACAGCCGTTTTGGTGTTTATAGAAACCACGTAATCTATATGAACGCAAAAATGTTTTTGATAACTGACACAAGGCCTATTTAGTTCGACAATGTTTAAAAAAATTATACGGATGAAATTTTATAAGCGAAAATTCAACTGCACATATTGGCGGAAGTGATCACAAGCGAAATAATTAATTCAGGCTAGTTTTGTAGTAGTTTCAAAATCACCTTTCAAAAAAACTGACCTGACCAAGCAAGGTCCTGATAACATTATCAATACCAACAAAGCCCTTAACTCGTATAATTTAGTTTTTCTGTGTACGCACGTAAAGAAAATTCGTCTCGGAAGACTGTTCGTGCGACCTTGCGCGGGCTGACTGTATGGTTCCCTTGAACGTGATTCGTGTCATTGTAACACAACAATAGGGCTGTCACCTCTAAGAAAATTAAATAGGTATATTAAAATAGTTAATTATTAATCTTACGGACCAATGAAGCTTAACATCTAAGACACGTTACAACACGTTTCAAAATTTATGGTTGATATGGGACTTGAACCCCCGCCGTTCCGTTTCTCCCGCTCTTACCAACAGTTGAGCTAACCGTCCGAGTGATGCATCGACCGTAAATCTTGGTATGGTTTGTTCGACTCTCAAATTGTTAAAATCTAATGTTTCATTGACGAGCGCAATTCAAAGCCACGCAGTATCTTTTTTAGGTTTCCCAATAATTCTGAATGACAGTGCATTGTCCTGGGCAGGGCGTATCACGTCAATCACGATGAATGTTATGCTCGTCTCGTCACTTTATGTCATAAAAAAGAAAGTAGATATTAATATTATAAATGCTTGGATAGAGTAACGATATAGATTTATCGGTCTAAATTATCATGTTCATAAAATAATATGTCGTCTAGAACTGACTCACTCTGCAATGGATCAAAGGAACTTAGCAACTAACTGGGCAATGATGCTGCAGATGAACTAGCCAAAAGAGGATCCGAAGCTGTAGCATATGGACCGGAGCCACTGCCACCTCAGGCCCAAATTAAAGGTGGCTGCGAGAAAAAGCGGAACAATCCCTCCTAACAGAATGGAAAAACAGTAATGGTTGCAGGCAAACAAAGAATGCGGTTCCGATGCCCCCAAAGAAGTTCGCCTGCAACCTAATGAGACTACACAGCGACAAAATACGTACAATTGTAAGTGTTGTCACTGGTCACTGTCCCATGAACAAGCATTCGTCTATCAAAGGTATAACAGACAGCCCTTTGTGCAGAGGATGCATGGAGGCAGAAGAAACTGCAGAACATTTTGTGCTTATGGAGGGTAGGAGTGTAGCCGAACAACGAGCACAAATACTCCTATCACCAGCATCGCTTCCAGATGCCTACAGAAACTTAAAAAGACTGCTAGACTTCTGGAATGATATGGGCTGGTTGGAGTAAGACGACATAATATGAAAACGCACAATGGCCCAATCAATAGGCTAAGTGTGTAAACAGCCCAGCTAAACTAAGTAACTAATGTCGTCTACATACGGAGCCCTCAACAGAACTAATTCTAGTCCAACTTAAATACCACAAAATGGGCATATCATGAGTACAGCAACCTACTATACATTTTCGGATTAGCGGGAAGTTGCAGGGATGGCCTTTAGGGTCAACCTTTCTCTAATTTTTTTTTTAATTTTGGAATATGTATAAGAAATTGTTTTTTTTTAAGTATTTAGGATAAAAATCTATGAAGATATTTAAGTATCGTAAACTAGACCACTAGCGCGAGTGAATATGACAGTCTTCGAGCGAGCTTACCGCCTCTTCGGCGTACGGATTTGCATGAGTGTTGCTAGCCTTTTAGGAAGGTGTTTTTTAAAGTACTCATTGCCGTATAGTCCTGAATACCCCTCGCAAAATAGCTCATGTACCGTAGTTTGGTTGTAAAATAGATATACGATCCTTGAAAACCGCACTGTAACTGAGGAACAAGCCACACAGCCAGATTTTGAGTATGATGTCCAAGACAATATACTACACAAGATAATATACATAATAATTTAAGTAGATAATATTTTAAATATCCTAAAATTCACATAATCGCTTTCTTTAAGCAAGAGTGACAACCCTGCAATTAAATGAATACCATCATACATTTTAATAATGTACTGTATCGCCACATTTTAAACGCTGATCAACGTAGGGTTAATTTGATTACTAGTAATACCAACACCGATTCTCAAATGAAATATATTTTTTTAATTTAAGCATATGGTGTGTTACTATACTTATATAACTAAATAATACTGTATATAAGAATTATTTCTAGCAAAAAGATTTCCTATTTCAACGTTCTGCTCCTCTAGAGTAGTATACTTTTCTCAAGGAAATATAAAGAAACTTAAGGAAACAGATCAACGACCTCAATTGTTTATGATAATATCTAATGAAGGTTACTAGAAACATTAACAGATTATTTCAGAATATTCAGTTTCTAAATTACAAGAACCGAATCCAGAAAACTTATGTTATCAATCAAGTGTAGGTATTCTTGTTATTATGGTACTCTTTAATGATAATTACGAATAAAATTTTAATTGTGTTTTTACAATATTTGTTACGTAAAATCATGTTTCATTTAGTTCACCCAAAGTTGTGTTGCTTTCCACTTCAACGTTTTCGTAAGGACATTCAACTTCGGCACCTGTTTGTGCATTGCTGTCTCCTTTATGCACAGTTATGTACACAGTGACAAAAATACATTTGATCATGGATGACGTGGTATGGTATAATCGAGCCAATTTCCGCAACTCGACGACTGTGCGCCTATTTTGCGTGTATGGGAATATATTTGTTATTCCTGCCATCCCAATTCCTCCAGAAACCTTAGCAACCTCTTCTCCTTCCAAAAGACTTCTGGGAGTGTGTTTGGGGTACCAAGAAGTTGAGCCCGGTAAGTTGTTTCACCTAGACAATGCAGAAGTGCATGGGCAGCAGTTTCCTCTGCCACCATGCAGGCTGATGATGATGAAAAATATGTTTATTATAGGGACAGTGCCCGGTTAGGGCCGCCATTATCCGTTTTAGTTGGATTCTATTGAGCTTAATAAGGCAGTTTGATTTGAATTCGATTTGGAATAATGACCACTCATTGTCATAGTGGCACTGAGATAAGAAAATACTGCATTTTCATAAAGTATTATGCCATTGTATAATACAAATGATTTTCTGAGTCTCCTACATATTGTTTTCTGAGTCTCATACAAATGATTTTCTGAGTGTCCTTCAAATGATTTTCTGAGTATCCTTTAAATGATTTTCAGTCTGATTTAGAGATTTTCTCTATGATTTCCTCAATTGAAGACACGCAATTTAGATGTTTAATTCTCTATCACACTATGAAGTTTATTTTACTTCGAACAATGGCGTTCAAAAACGTATGCAGATATGTGTAGTAACATTAAAAGTATTAGTAAATGGAAGGTGTTTTCTTGTCCCGTAAGAATCTGGGCTTGGAAGAAAATTTTCCAAATGTCCTATCCTAATCCTAGGTATCGACTACTCACTGGAATAAACACTTTGTTTGCTGCTGTTTTAGAAACCTCTGTCATTTCATATACTTACGTTGAGGCGGTAAAATTTATTTAGTATTATTATGTGTTAATCTAGTAATACAACTGCGCAATAAAATAACCCAGGATTGTTTTAATTTTCCCTTTTATATAGAATTATGTGTTCTTTGCAAAGAGGGTGTTAATACTACGGGATTATTAGAGGCAGGACCGTGCAGTCATTTGACATAAGTTTGAAATAGTAGTAACTACAGTTTCCTGATTGGCCACAAAATATAATCCAGCTAAGTTTGAAAGCGAACAAGTGCTTATAACGTAGTAGATTTCGGCAATCACCTTTTTTTAACCGACTTAAAAAAGGAGGACTTTTTCAATTCATCGGTATGTTCTCTTTTTTATGTTTGTTACCTAAAAACTTTCGATTGGGTAAACCGATTTTGATAATTCTTTTTTTAATTTAAAACTGGTGCTTCCCGAGTGGTCCCATTGTAATGGTGTCAGCCAAGATAAGTTTATAGGTGAGATGTACTAGAGTCGTGAGGAGGCGAGAGCGGGTCGCGGCGGAAGGACACCGATTCCAAAAATAACAATAATCGTAACTAGAATTCGATTAATTAATTAGATTGTATAAAAAAAACACAATTGTTTTTATACTTTTTAGTGCACATTATAACTATTGTTTTGGAATAGTGTTTTTGAAGTCGGTTGTTTTTTTGTTAATTTTTTTTTTACAATATTATAGGCGTCATCTGTCAATCTATCAATGACAGCCGTTTTATACAATTGAGTGAATCGCTTTTTTCTAGAGAGTTTCGCTAGCCTGATTCTTTGCTTATCAAAAACCAATGCAGATTATAAATGCATTAATCTCTCTCCAATATTGTATAATCTGTAGTTATGACTATGCTCTTAGATATCTGGCTAATAAAAACTCCGGAAATAAAAGTGAACTCTCAAAACTCGTTGTTCAATGAAGCGGTTATTTTATCACCGCCGTGACAGAGTTGTATTAAACTTTTTGGGATATGATTTCTTGGTTTACCAAGATGAGCAATGATTTTGATATTTTCATCATATCAATAGACATAAAATTTATCTTCATAATAATGAAGATGCGCTTGCATGATTATTCTAACTCATTGAATATTAATTGTTATTGAATGGATGTTAGATTTTGACGTTTAGTAAGTGATTATTACAATGCAGTGCCACTCAGGATTCTTGAAAAATTCAAAAATTGCGCTCGTCGCCTTGAGACATAAGATCAATAGCTACGGCTCTTTTCAGACCGAAACACAAAAATGCTTATACATTACTGCTTCACGGGAGAAAAATGTTTTAAGATTTAAGGCCCTTTTGTAAACTTGACTTGAACTGGTATCGTCCTGGTAACATCGCGCAAGTGAATTTATTGTTTGGTTGACCAAAGTAATAAATAAATTTAAGGGTACTTTACTAATAATATAGGCATAGATCTTCGATACATCTTTACTTGGTTCTTGATATTAATATAAGCGTTGCGCAATTTTATGCTCTACTGACTATTCACTGTCAACAAAGGATTTGTCGTAGGCACTTCTTGTAGCAATTAGACCACTAAGGGACTACGCGCACTTATTCAGCTCCATTCGCGTTTCGCTGAACGATTTTGGTCACACTTATACAGCTCTGCTTCTATCAGCCGCGTACGGAACTTTAAAATATCACGTCTGCACTCTTTAATCTTTGTGTGCATAATGATTACGTCAAATCAATGCAGGAACAATACAAACCATGAAAATTATAAACTTGTTATTTTATAGAGCTTACAGGCATCATACTATCAAATCTTTTCTTACATCCTTTGACCAAACATTCCATCGAGCTGGCAAATAGTTCACACTGTGGTGCTACCTCAAGTACAGAGTTTAAAAAACAGATGGCTCGTATTACAGGCGTGTGCTTATGCGCTTGAGTGCGTGCAGGTGGCTGCGCTAATAGTGCGCGTCTCCGCGCGCGTACGTACGAGGTCGGTACAAAGAAACGCAACAAACGTTGTAATAAGTATATGCAGTCCACTCTGCCCCGAATTATTTTGAGAACAAACTTAGTAAGAGCTACGTACCTATGTAACTGAAGTGAATCAAAGCTCAGATGTCCTTGTAAAAAGAGTGTTGGGTACATAAATAGATAGTATCCATAACAATGCGACATACCGTCGAATATGATCTACCAGACCGCGTCCGATGTTTTGTCCGTACCAAATCCTATCATGTGTTTAGGTTATTACTGTATAACAGTCAAAAAGATGTCGCTGCGATACGGCATCGTGTGCTGAAAACCTTCCTACTGGTAAATTATGTAAGTATTTTAAATTAATGCGCATTACGAAAAATTATTTTATATCCATATTTTGAGTAGAAATAAATAATTATGACAGCCATAAAAGGGAATCTATGATCAGAAAATTATTAGTATTGTTCTTTATTGCAAGTAGATTTCAAGGAAATTCTTTTGCACGTCATACTTAAAAAAAATACTTATAGTAAACATTATAAATATAAAATGTAGATGAGTAGATCATCATTAGCCTGTCCAAATAACTTTAGCAATCATTAAAACCATCTTCGGATTTGTAGTAGCCCTTTTGTATTACTACCACGCATTAATTTGTATATTTAATAGTGAATCAAATTTGCTACTAATAATTATGTTACGAAAAACATTATTGTAGTCAAAGAAAACTTTACAATTTAAATAAAAAAAATTGCATTGACCATAACAGAAAATATAATAAACACTCATAATATTATTAATATAAATGATAATTTTAAATAGGTACTCACTCTTGCAAGACCTGTTACTGGAAACTTTTCAAACTCAAGAACATTCTCCTCTCCCAGTCCCCTTTCTAACTGTCCTCCGAAGGTCCTAGCAGCCATGACAGTTGCCAAAGACATACCGTCTCCAATAAACAGTATTCCATTTTTAGCTTTATTTGTGTTGGTTGTTTGTTTAAGTTTATCTTTTATTGTGTTTGCTGCACTCTTCTGCCAGTATGAAGCATGTTTCTCTTCAGCAGGAATATACGATGGATTCATTTCTGTTTCTAAGATCTTTGATTTTGGAATGGGTACAACATCATCTGTAACAAAGTTTGAATTTAGAATTATTTCAAGGTCACCTAAATTATTTATATAAAATACTTTTTAAAACCTATTTATCTACTTACAACGTGTAAGATTTTTATTATTGTTTTCCTATAATATCTGATTTTCTGGTTCTGTTTTTTATGTCATTTTGGCACGCCTCACTACAAGCGTGTGAAATGAAACTGTTAGTTTAAAGTTTATTCATGTACATTGTAGTTAAAAAATACTTGTAACACAGTCCGCTGATCTGATATTTTTGAATAATCCCATCACATTCCCTCTTTCCTTCCTAATCCCATTCACGAGATAATTGAGAGTATATACGGGATGAATGTAAATAATGCGGTAATAAGATAATGCAATAAAGTCGAGCTCTAGCAATACATAGTTGAAAACTTCATTCAATTGCATGCAGTAGTTTTTGTATGATGCAAGGACAAACATAACAAAGAACAGTCAAATATTGTTGTATTGGCTTGTAATAATCAATAACTATTCACCAATATCTGTAAGGTATTTGTAGCTTAATTGATTTTTGATCTTAAAAATAAAGAAGAAGAAAAGAGAAAAGGTAAAATATTGTCTAAGAACGTGAAAAGAAATGATAAGGAACATGATAGGTCTTAAGAAATAGGACATAGTGTGGAATAGTTCAATATGAGATGGAACAAAACTAACTGATGTGCTATCAAAAGTAGATCTGCTCAAATTCAAAATTCAAATTCAAATATTTTTATATGATATCACTGACAGTTAAAAACTACCACCCATTCGAGAATGTATGCACAGACCTGAGAAGATCGGGAACAAGAAAGTCAGTCTTTTTTGTTGCTCCATTCCCAATCTGTGATATCAATAAGAAACTAACGTTTTTTAATAATTCTTTTGAATAACGTAATACTTTTGTTTTGAACGTTTTCTGGAATCTTGTTGTAAAAGTATACACTTAGATACATCATCGTCGTAGGCATTTCAAAGTCAAAGTCAAATTAACTTTATTCAATTAGCGATTCAAAAGCGCTTAGTTTAACTAAGCGCACTACTCATACAAATATTATTTTAAATTACTGAATTGACTATATTATGTTCGTAAAAAGTAGACCTCGTATGAAGAACATACAAGAAACTCAATCAAAAATGTATTTTACAATATACATAAAAAAAAATTGTTAATATGGTGCTGCATCTAATAAATGAACTGTGTTTAAATAATATAAAATATTTCATTAAAAGTAATTAAGAATTTATTGTATAAATATAAATTATTGTATATTTGATGCATCAACCTTTAGTAGTAGTAGCAACTGGTGTTAACATTATGGTTATGGCAGTTTCTAGCAAATCTACTTATGTGCCTATAATCTGTTGTTACTGCTAATTAATATCATAGTTCAAAACCATTTATTGTTCAGACAATTTGTAAGCTACCATCATTTAACTTCACACGCTGAATTATTTCGAGTACTAAACATAATTTATGCAAATTGAAATGGAAACCAATTACCTATGAAAGTGGTAGGTATTGTAATTGCGCATTGACTTATGTGTACTTGGTCGTAAAATAAGGAAAATAGAACGTTATTGAATTGAATTTTCAAGGACGATATCATTATGTTTGCGTATAACTGGATAGTTTGCATCCTTGTGTAAAGATCGCTCCACGTGTAAGCATATATCGTAAGGCTCGATATCCACCAAAGCGGAGAGGAGAGGAGACGAGAGTAGATCAGTTGCGAAATTTTTAGGCTGGTTCCACCAAAGCTGAGAGGAGATGTGAGCTGTGCATAGTGGCGATGTGAGCGATGAGAGCTCGAAATCAGTCATGAGTCAAGTGATGTCTACGAAAAGAATACGTCAAATAACGCATTCCGGCCAATCGCCTACACGTATGTTCGCTCTACCGCGCCGTTTGATCGCCCGACGCGGCACCAAGTTATACAAAGAAATCAGACATCTCCTCTCCTCTCCGCTTGGGTGGTACCGGGCCTAAGAGTGACCTATGTATTCTATTTAAATGAAAAACTACTTTCATCAAGAATTATTGTAAAATAGGCACCCTGTTGTTATAATGAAATTGCTTCACAGCAGAACTGTCCAACCGTACGTCAATAAATTCGCTCATAGAAAACATGCCCATAAAAAACAAATATTGAAAATAAAAAAATAAGAGTCCCAAATTGATATAAAAACTATCCTATCTTTCAAGTTGGACTGAACTGCACTCCTTGAAGTAATCCTCGTTTAATTATCCAATAAACATGATGATAATAATCCGGGTTGAAATAAAGTAAAAAAAAATATGAAAGTAATACTGACTTAATAGATACGGAGCAATCTTCAATTGGTAAGGACCAACAATTTATTATGACAACAGACATAAAACTTAAGTTATAACAAATATATTTAATTTGGTGGATAATGAATTCTTAAATCTTGTAATGATTCTATTCGTCGAATATGGCCGAATGTCTAAAAACTAGTCTGGCCTAGACAAAACTAGTCATAATTATACCAAGGATTACAAGCCTCACGCAGATTATGCGTTTTACTAAATACATAGCATATGCAGACGTATTTAAGCATTCCCAGAAGAATATTCAAGCACAAATTATATAGTGTAAATAAAGTATTGAAATTCTCAACACTTTTGTAGAATATAGTTAAAGTTTCGAAAAGATCTACTAAAAATGTTAATGAATTTATACTCTATATGCAAATTGTTATGTAAAATCGCACATAAATAAAACCGGATATTTCCAAGAATCAAAATACCTCTCCAAACAATACGGTATCTAATCCTCCACGTTGCCGACAACACCCAAATTAACGTTGCAATGTTAAAGGTGAATCACACATTGTCAAATTTTGCTTTGAACTTTTGACAGTTGAAAAAGTTGCAACTTCGCGTATGTAATAAAAGGGCGAAAGCGTAAACCGGTAGTTAACGCAAGCACTGTATACAGTTCTGAAATAACTAATGGTTTAATAGGTGATTGTCTTGTTAATGTTTGCTACAAAACATTTAAGTAAACCAGTCAAAATATGAACCTCAAATTTAGCGTTGTTTAGTAGTAAAAACGTTGCGAAAAGGTCTACTTGGATACTACTTGTATCGTCAAAATCTTAATATATATAAATCCAGTGTCCTGATGTTTGTTTCTAGTGAACTCCTAAACTAATGAACGGATTTTAATGGGGATTACTTCATGGAGTGCAGTTAAGTCCCACTTGAGAGATAGGATAGTTTTTATTTAAATTTGGGACCCATAATTATTTTTATTTCCAATATTTGTTTTGACATTTTTTTTTGAGAGAAATTATTGACGCACGGTTTGACAGCATGAGTTCTGCTGTAAAACAATTTTACTATAACAACAAGGAGCATATTTTACGAAATAATTCTTGATGTTATAAAATATTATCGACAAATTCACAAAAAAAGCAGTATTTTGTTTTAAATGTAAAGAACAACGTCTATCCTTGTGTTGTACACAAACACAGTGCCCTTTATAATATAAGTTCATATAATAAACGAAATATGTTTTCAATGTTTTGATAAATAATCGTGTAAAAATCAATAACAATTAAAAAATAAGCATTCTACAATAAGTAAGTTTATTACATTACATTGTTAATTGCAAAAGTAATAAGATATTAAATACATTTTATCGATATATTTCACAGCTAAGTCACGTATATATTTTACTATGAGCTGTATAGTCACGTCTGATTTGCTGGGATGGTGAGTTGTTGGAGTTGACGTAATTTAAATAAAAACTTATTTGTTTCCTTCCACGGATGAGTAAAAAAAGAAGGACTGCGTGTCACTTTACATAACAGTGAAGCACCAAAACAAGCCGGTAAACGTGTAAATACATAGCCCCACGCATACACTTACACTAATACAAGCCGATCGGCAGCCATTATGAGAATTGCTATCGTCTGTGACAGATCAGTTTGCGTCGCAATAAAATATTTAAAAAAATACCCTCGTGCGATGTATTAAGGTGCTTCACTTGTTAATATAACGGCGCGGAGTCCTTCTTTTTTTACTATTCCGTGTATCCTCTATATCCTTTGAAATACATTATACCTACTAATATTATAAATGTGAATGTAAGTTTCTTTGTTATGCTTTTAGGCCGGAGCTACTGAACCGATTTTAATGAAATTTGATACAGCGATAGCCCAGAGCCTGGAAAAGGACATAGGCTACATTTTATCCTGAATAAATCCTTAGCTTCCAGGGGATTTGTGAGAAACTGAAATTCATATCGATGAGCTAAAACTATATCAATACAAAGTTTGGTTTGCCATTTATCAATCTTCCTCGAAATAAGATTCATATAATATATTGAGAACGGGAGCGAAAACGGGAACCGGAACTGGAATAGCACATGAGATAATCTTTAATTCCAAACTTGCTTTTTATTTTATCAATCCCTTTATCTACGTGAACATCAGGCAGTCGCAGGCATCAGCTAGTAATATATTATAATACCTATATTAATTATGTTTTGGAAAAACTATTAGATCGGAAAGGTAGATACAGCGGCAAGCTTTGCAGAAGTGTATTATTGAAAGCAGTGCAAAAATCAATGCATGAAATTACAAATGACCTCATAGACAAAATTGACAATTAATATTTAATACTGAATATTATAACCAATAAATAATTCTTAAAGATTACTAATAATATTTTTTTCGAATGGACTCTTCTGACTGCAACGACTCTTAAGGCTGTCATAAGGGGCTCTTTTTCGTCATCATCGAAAGCCGGTGGGAGTTTCAGCCCCTTTAGAAGAGGCATGAGGTCCTTACTGTTTTAATGCGGTAGACAACTTGCAGAACGACACATGCGAAGGCGTACTGTTGCTGAGCAAGCGGTCCCAATACAATTACGAGTGGGAGGCTCCTTTGCACCAGATGCCGGCTATATTATGGGTACCACAACGGCGCCTATTTCTGCCGTGAAGCAGTGATCTGTAAACATTACTGTGTTTCGGTCTAAAGGGCGCCGTAGCTAGTGAAATTACTGGGCAAATGAGACTTGACATCTTATGTCTCAAGGTGACGAGCGGAGTTGTAGTGCCGCAAAGAATTTTTGGGTTTTTCAATAATCTTGAGCGGCACTGCATTGGGCTTTAATGGGCAGGGCGTATCAATTACCATCAGCTGAACGTCCTGCTCCACTCGTCCCTTATTTATTTCCATTAAAAAAATGCTTACCAATTGAGACTCAATATTGTCAATAATCTATAAGGGTTCCAACGGGTCTAAGCTACAACTGATGTATGTAATCCCAACATTATATTTTTAACCGACTCCCGATTAAAACTTCTGGGAGAGTTTCTTGCGACCCTTCCTCTCTCTAAGAGCGCCATTTTTTCCCGAAGCCGTAGTAGTATCTAGTATATTAGAAATTACATCAAAAAGAATTCTAAAGGAATCAATTTTGAGAAAATAAATGCCTTTTATGCCTTTTAAAAATAAGATTAATCGTTACTAGAATAAGATGAAATAACTAAATTACAAAATTATTTTTATATTTTTATTGCATATTTCATCTATTGTTTTGGAATAATGTTATTGAAGTTGTTTTTTTGTTATTTTTTTTACATTAATTACAAGACTGTTATCAGAGCAGTAGTGGAAAGTAGTTTTTCTCTAAATAATTTTAAAATATCTCGTTTAATGTGAATTTTAATTTAAATGTAATTTTTATAAATTTTTTGTTTGAATAATGAAACACATTTATTAATATAAATATACTACTGGGTTCAAAGTAGAAGTAAAATTATATTTTTAAATTAAAAAAATCTAAAATATTTTACTTTCAAAAGATCATTTTTTTCAGTAACGACTATACCTAAATATAAGTAACTGTAAGCCCTGTTTGTATTTTTCAATACTTTTAGCCTGGTATCGTAATAATCCAAATAGGTTTAAAAAGCTCATAGTTTTTTCAGTTTCGGGATAATTACAATGATTTATTGATCGTACAGCTATTAGGTTGATACAGTGATATAGAGTTTATATCAATAAAGTAATAGTTTCTTATTAAAATGTAGAGCTGGAGTAGAGAAACGTAGAGATAAGTCAAATTAAATAGATAGAGTTATGTGCTATATTTTATGGTCATAAATATGGTGTCTACAGAGAAATCAAAGCACTACTAAAGATCTCTAACTTTAAAAACTTTAAGTTTTGTGAACTTGTGATTATTGCCAATCAACTTTACAATAAACCTTCTTGGTGGGAAAATTATTTCAATTATAATTAATTGCAAAGAATCTTAACCAGGTTGGTTTAAATATTGTCTTATTGTGTCTACTAGAGCACGACTTCAACCAGTTGATCAGTCTTTCGTTGCTAATGCAATTACTGGATAGCACGTGTTGCAAAATTCAAAGGAATTGTTAAAGAACCTTGGTGTGGTGAAGGTTCCTAAATGGCTTTATGTTATAGGAACCATGACTCGGGAAAGAAATAGCTGTTTAAGCAACTTAATACCGGCTGCATTTGCTAACAGGCTTAGTAAAGAAATATATATTGTGTGTAATATAATTTTATCTTATAAACATATTGTTTCTTAGGCCTGTTCTTCTCAGGTCTGAGGATTAAGTATTCGAAAGTGCTAGATGCTAACTTTCAACAAGTCCCAATAGTCCCAATAATGATAAAACAAAATTCTTTTAGCACTACAGACACAGTTTTGAAGTACACGGGGAGATGGAGACTCTACTAGGCTCTATAAAACAAACAATTCTTTTGCATGCAATGGTATTAAATTTAACAATAAATTAGCAAAAAGTGTATCAATTATCAATAAATAAATTTAATATTAATTATCAATAAATAAATTTAAATCTTTTATTAAACGCAGACTCATGTCTAAGGCATATTACATTATTGATTATTACGTAAACGATATTACAATGTGGAATTGAATATTAGTTTAGTTGTTAGTTTTAATATTTTATTTTATGAAGGTTGAACAGCCTTGAATTGTTTTACTGGCTTGCATTATTTTTATTATATATATGTTTAAGCTTTTGTTTAATTATCATGTATTTGAATTGTATATTTTGACGTTGGTTGGTTGACGAGCAATCTGTTTATTTTATGTCAATAAAATACTTTTGACTTTGATGAAATTGTCTCCTGCCATTGTTGGCTCGTTCTAGTGAATGAAGCTCATTTTTAATGTTACTTTTTCGAAAATGTTTGGACCTGAACAGCTTTTAATCGAACTCAACAATTTTTAGTTTTATCTCAAAAATTTATCCAATGATTTATACTATTATATGGGGTTATCTACCAATCATGGTTGCTGAGTAATAAAATTTTCAAACGCCGATATTGTGCTTCATATAAATGACTAGCTGAACCGACAGACTGTAGCTGTTCTGTCAATACAAAAAAAAAGATTTAGGTACTTAAGTATTCAGGAATGTAGTCTAAAGCCATCGGAAATTAATGATTTTATAATATGTTGTAATAAAGTGATAAGGATTGATATAGTATACGTGTAAACAGCTTTTACACTACGCTTTATAATTGCCTATTTTTTAAAGTATTAAAATGGATATAGTATGTAATGCTTAAGAGATAGACATATGCCCTCGCTGACTTTTCTGTATACCTATATAAGATACACAATTTCACCATACACTATTTTGTTATAAATCAAAGGGCTTAGACAGCGTTTTCAATGAAAGCTTCCAGACGGCAAATTTTTTTCGACCACCTCCACCTAATATCGTTATTGTTTAGAAAAATGTAAACAAAAACTTAACAAATTGTATACTAAGACCTTACTCGAGAATCACGCTATTCATTGGGGAAACAGAATGAAAATCGGTGCAATAGTTTTTGAGTTTGTCGCGAACAGACATATAAACGCGGCTGAGGACTTCGTTTTATAATAATATGTAGTCATTAGACATGGATATGATATGGGTATTAATTATCTCTTAACAAAAACTATAGATCTGTTAATGTAGGCTTCTATGGAACCTACGATCAATCGAATCACTGTCCTTTACTGCACTGTTCGTGCGTTCGATTCTTAGCATGGCAGTTTTATCGAACTTATAACAGTTATAAAACAGTACAACTGTACTTAACTTTGAGTACCTTAAATTTGTAGAACTGGAAAAACATGTTTTTGTATACGGAAATAGTCTGATCGTTTTAGTGAAAAATAACATCGTTTAACAACTACAAAAATTTTTCAACAACAAAATGTCTGAGGTTTTATTTTCTTTCATTTACTCTATTTTTACATTAGATTTTTGCGTAAAAGTTACATTTTTATTATTATATATTTAACCCCTAGTTTCATAACCTTTGCTCTTACCATACGACGTCAAGCCGATATGACTAACAGAGTTGTATAATTTTGTCGTCTTCATTGTCGTTTGACAATACTTTAAATGCTGAAAGTTAATTTCCGTAGAAGGAAATTGATAATAGCAAATCTAAATCTAATAACGGAAATATTCGACAGTTATATTTTTAGATTCGAACTTTACGCAAGATTGTAATTTAAAGTATTTACTTGGTCACGGGGAAGGGCGCTGGTGTGGGACGAGACTTGTGTCGACATACTGGCTCCAAGTTATGTCATTTGGTGCTGGGGCTGTTGCTTCGACTGCCGAAGGCAGCAAACGTGGCAATTATTTCGGTCTCAGTGAGTCTTACATCTTTATGCCGTTCGGTGTAGAGACACTTGATTCGTGGGGCCCAGAGGTGCAGAGAATGTACAAAGTACTATCTACTGGCCCCGATTAGGCTGCTGAAAACCCAATCGCTGACAGCTATTTTGGTTAACGTATCACCCTAGCTATCCAACGTAGAAATGCTGCCAGTATTCTTGGTAAACTACTCCGTAATTATAGTTTTAATGCTATGTAATCATAGTATTGTAAATATATTTATTAGACTTTTTGGTTTGCATATTCAAATTCAAATTCAAATATTTTTATTCAAAATAGGATTTAAAATCACTTATTGAACGTCAAAAACTACCACCTATTCAAAAGAGACTGCCTCAGACCTGAGAAGAATGGGAGCGGGCTTTTTTTTTAATATAAAATTTGGATTACAATGTGATATCGTACAATAAACATTTATAATTAAAGAGCCTGAGGGTGTTCGCTTTATTCCCAGTCCGTGGTGACATTAAGAAAATCATTTATACTATAATAACCTTTCCAACACAAACGTTTTTTAACAATTCTTTTAAATTTCTTAACACATTTATTTTGTAAAGACAAAAGACTTACTAACTCGACCCAACCGAGTAGTAGGCATAACAAGTTTATGTTTGTTCCTCGTGTTAACATTATGAATGTCACAGTTTCTAGAAAATTCCTCAATGTGCTTATGAACATACAGTACATTATCAAAAATGTATTGAGAAGCATGTATGCATGTATGAGATGTCTCAAAAATGTATAAATAAATTACATATTATGTAAATAAATTTAGCAAAAGGATTAAAAATGTTTAATTGTAGCTATAATTTCATATTTTTCAGATTTGTCTGTAACTAGAAACTGTATAACTAGAATCTATGCTATCCGGCCAAAACCGAGACACGGCACCTGAGACGCGACTAGGCACGGAATATTATTGTTCAAATATTTTATAAGTAATTCAAATTCATATTTCCACCAAAGTTCGTGGATGATTCAATTTATGAAAGTACGCCTCCAGAGTTCAGGTCTCATCGCTAAGCTAACCGGCTAATCACGCGTCGTACATAAATCTTGCTATATTTGTTCAACTCGCTTGGCTTAAGGAATAATAAAATAAATATTTATGGTTATTAAATATGTTTCACAGAAATGAAAACTTCATCAAGGCGAATTTAATAATATGACATACAAAGTTATTATATATAACTATATATCATATTTATTATGTATAAATTGCTGCTAAATTTCTTGGCATTTCTCTGGATTCCAAATTACAATGGGGCCCCCATATTGAAGGATTGGCGAACATACCTAGTTCTGCAGCATACGCGGTTAAAAAGATTTGACAATTAACTGACATAGATACGGCGCGACTTGTATAGTTTGGTTATTTCCATAGTATTATGTCCTACAGTATATTGCCGATATTAATACAATATTTGTGTTGCGAAGAGGGCTATTCGCGCTATTTATAACCTAGGCCCTAAGGAATCATTGAGAGCAAAATTCAAAGAAATTAACATCTTGACTGTTGCATCTCAATATTTTCTTGATATTGTAACGTATATTCATAGGCACATAAGTGAATTTGCCAGAAACAGACATAAGCTTATAATGCCTACTACTCGACTAAGTCGAGTCAGCAAGTCTTTTGTGGGGCGATGTATATGATTTTACAACAGGATCCCAGAAAATGTTCAAAACAAAAGTATTGCGTTATTCAAAAGAATTGTTAATAAACGTTAGTGTGGTAAGTGTTACTATAACATAAATGACTTTCTTAATGATACCACAGTTTGGGAATGGAGTTCAGGCTATTAAATAATAAGTTTAATTGTACAATGTTACTTTAATTGTAAAACATATTTTTGATGAAAAAAAAAGCCCGCTGAGTTTGTTGCGCCCATTCTTCTCAGGCCTGAGGCATGCATTTTGAAATGGGTGGTAGTTTTTTGACTTTCAATAAGTGATGTCACATCCTATTTTGAATAAAATTTTTTGAATTTGAATTAAACGTAAACAATTTGTTTTTTTTTAAGTGATAACTCTCACTTCACGGATAATTTACACATATTAAATTTTCTTCACACTACACCAGGAGAACATGTACGTGGTAGCGGTGATAGAAATGTCTTTCATAGCGGTTGGAGTCATGTGTGATCCTAGCAACATGTACCAGGACTTTCTATGAAATTTTGAGGTTGCAATGGAGGTTTCATTTCTGACATGAGTACTTTGTACGTACGCAAAATTTGTTTTTATTTATGAAAGTCACTTTTAACGTTTCTAATCGCAGATTAGCAATAGCATATTACATAAAAAGCTCATGGGATTTTACAGAGATCATCAGCACATCGGAGATAAGGTTTAATATATCCTGTGTTTGCTCACTCATCCGAAGTTATAATGACAAATTATTTATTCGGGTATTTCTGTAATACGTTGAGCGCGGGTTTAATGAATGGCCATTTTTTTCTCTCTTTAGTTCCACCATGTGGGTTTTCGTGATAACGAAACATCAGCTCTAATGGTCTCGATTTCCATAAAAAAATCGGCCAAGTGCGAGTCGGACTCACCCATGAAGGGTTCCGTAGCAGCAAGTAATTTAATATAAAAGTTCTTGTAGTTCGTTGTAATTTTATTCGATGTTTTAACAATAGTGTATTTAAAAAAAAACTACATACTAGATCTCGTTCAAACCAATTTTCTGTGGAAGTTTGCGTGGTAATGTACATCAAATAATTTTTAGTTTTATCAATCTCTTATTATAGAAGTTATAGGAGGAGGACACACATTTTACCACTTTGGAAGTGTCTCTCGCGCAAACTATTCAGTTGAGAAAAAAATGATATTCTAAACCTCAATATAATTTTTTAAGACCTATCCATAGATCTACACACGTATGGGTTTGACGAATACATTGCCTACCACAGGAATCCCGAAAAACAACTACTTTTTTATTTGCAACGATTTCCATTTTGTGTATAGTAAATCTAAAAGTGTAAAATGTATTCTAGAAGCACTCCAAATTGATTATAAGCGGCTGAATAATTAAAAAAGGAGTGACTCATACCAACATACCTAACATTGTATTAAAACAGATGCATTTCTTTTAGCAAAATTGAATTGAATATAAATTATGAAAATATACTTAAAACTAGCTAACCCGACAGACGTTGTTCTGTTTATAATAAACAGAATAATGTTTTTAATGAATTTGTCAATAATAGAATATATGTCCATACAAAACAAATATTCGAAATAAGAATAATTGCTTTAGATTGTAAATTTTCTCCCACAATAACAACTGCCACTTCGTCAATGGTGGGTGAATTAAATCTCCTTGTGTGTTCACCGGCAGGTGTTTTTTCAGCTCGAATGACAATATTATGGCTGTTTGATTTGCACGAACTCGTTGCAATTTAAGCCTATGTACTTCATTGTCACTCTCAAACTTAGGACTTATCAGTCTACATAAAAATAATCTGATAGATAGTTAACAACTGTTATTAATCTACCAACCGTAGTTAGCCAAAATTAAGTTTATTTTTTACCTGAGAAAGTTAGAAAGATATAATAATTCTTATTAGTTGTTCATTTTAAACTATTCTTTCAATTTGCTTTCTGAACAAGGGGGGACACATCAAAGGTAAACCAAATTGTTGTTTTTATTTAATTCTGATCATTCTCCTATTTATTCACCTTTTAAACCTTCCCTGCACTTCCACAAATAATTCAAGACCAAAATTAGCCAAATCGGTCCAGCGGTTCTCGAGTTTTAGCGAGACTAACGAACAGCAATTCATTTTTATATATATAGATTGTGGATTGAAAGAACAATTAAGTATAATAAATGTGTTTTTTTTTATGGAAATGGGAGTTCAAACGAATTTTCCGGTCACCTGATGCTAAATGATCACCTCATCCACATTCTGCTGCAAACCCCATGGGAATCACAGGAGCTTTGCCTACAATAATCACACATAATATATATATCGTGCGGTGCTATGTGTGCGTATGCTTCTAAATGTGCAGTTTTGAATTTAGTAGACTTGAGCCACTCAGCATTTTTGTGTTTATAAGAATCCTGAGCGGCACTGCATTGTAATGGGCGGGGGGTACCAATTTTCGTCAACTGAACGTCCTGCTCGTCTCGGCCCTTATTGCCATATATAATTATACAAAATCATAGTGATTTTTGTAAATACCTCTAAAACTGCAATACACATAGACTTACACTATGTTATTTTACACCAGTGGGAGGCTCCTTTGCACAGGATGCCGGCTAGATTATGGGTGCCACAACGGCGCCTATTTCTGCCATGAAGCAGTAATGTGTAAGCATTATTGTGTTCGGTCCGAAGGTAGTTCACAAGTACACCGTAGCTAGTGAAAAAACTGGACAAATGAGTCTTAACATCTTATGTCTCGAGGTGACGAGCGCAATTGTAGTGCTGCTGAGTATTTTTGGGTTTTTTCAAGAATCTTGAGTGGCACTGCATGGGCAGGGTGTATCAATTACCATCAGCTGCACGTCCTTTATTTTCATTTAAAAAAATGACCGTTATAATGATATCGTGTGCTGTCTTGCGTCGCTCAATTGCGCTCGTCACCTTGAGACATAAGATGTTAAGTCTCATTTGCCCAGTAATTTCACTAGTTGCGCGCCCTTCAGACCGAAACACAATAATGCTTACACATTATTGCTTCACGGCAGAAATAGGCTCCGTTGTGGTACCCATAATCTAGCCGGAATCTTGTGCAAAGGAGACTCCCATTGGTGAAAAGTGACGAGACACGCAAAGCCTTCACTGATGGTAAGTGGTAGGTACTATCCATTACAATGAAGTGCTGATCAGAATTCTTGTAAATCTAAATTCACAAGTGCTCGCTAGCCCTTCATACCGAATCCCTTGATCAAGTGTGTTCAGTCTTTATAACTGTGCATAAAAGGGACAAAATACATTTGATTACTGTTTACGTTTTGAGCTTCAATCATTTTGACGTGTTTTAAATTAAATTTTATTTGATAAACCCAAGTTGGTTTTCCAAAACCTAATGAGCGTAAGCTTAGATAATTTATAGAGTGACCTTCGCACGACACGCCACAAGTTAGGATATCATCCCCACCATCTGGATGTGTGGCGGTCCTGTACAGTGCGGTTTACAAGGAGCGTTCTTCCACGTACTACAAAGCTGTGGAATGAGCTTCCTTATGCGGTGTTTCCGGGACGATACATGGGTACCTTCAAAAAAAGCGCCTTCCTTAAAGGCCGGCAACGCTCTTGTGATTGCTCTGGTGTTGCAAGTGAATGTGGGCGGCGGTGATCACTTAACACCAGGTGACCCGTACGCTCGTTTGTCCTCCTATTCCATAAAAAAAAGAGTCTCTTAGACAACCGATAAAAACTCGCCAGGAATATAACTTTAGTGTACGTGACAAGCTACGTCTTACACTCGCGATTTGTATGACACTCTGTGATAGTGTACGTGAATTGCCTGAAAATAGAGCTAAGTTTTAAAGTCTATACTTATTTTTCGACGTTTTCACAGCTGTCATAATCTATCAAATACGAAAATACTGAAAATATTTTAATCCCTTGTATTCATTTGTCCCACTTACATGTATTACAAATACACACATACATACCTCAGCTTATAAAATAATTGAACTGAATGACAATATGTAAAAATATCGATTAATTACCCCTAAACAATTTGTTATGTTTTTTTTTAAGTGACAACCCTCACTTCTAGGATTAATACACAAATAAAATTTTATGAACGGTGCAGGACTCGAACCCACGTCCTCTGTCGTTCCGTGCCAGTGGTCTAACCAACTGAGCTTACCGTTCGAGTGTCGTATCATCATAAAATCTTGTATGCTTTGTTCAACTCTCACAGTTGATAACCTGCTCAACCCCAATATTTGCATATTAGGAAATTTACTTGAGATGTCGCTCTTGTAAACCTAAACCTTAGGTTTAGAGTTGAACAGTTATTAGCTCAGTTGGTTAGAGCACTGGCACGGAACGCCAGAGGTCGTGGGTTCGAGTCCCGCACCGTTCATAAAATTTTGTTTTTCAAATTTTATTTTTTAATTATCCCTATTCTTATATAGGGGGAGTGTGGATAGTGGTCTTAACTCGCGAAACCAAAACAGTTACTTTACAACCAGCCTGCTTATACTTGAAGTGACTGTGTGTAGATTACAATACAAGGAAAATAATATAGTGACTTAAACCTGTTTATGTAACAACTGTTATTTGAGTTGATTAAAAAACGAATTGATGGTCAAATAAACTTGTAAAAATCGTATATCTCCCGTTAGATTTATACTAAACTGTAGGTTTTGGCTATTGTTTTAACTGTCAAAATGTTTGATAGTTATTAGCCTAGCATACCATACACTTTCAAGCCTAAACCACTGATCGTATCGACATGAAACTACCACCATTCGAATGCGAAATTAATTTTTTTATTTTTTACTAGCTGACCCGACAGACGTTGTTCTGTATATAATAAATAAAATAATGTTTTTATATGAATTTGTCAATAGTATATCATAACATCAAAAATTACTTCGTAAAATATGAACCCTGCTGTCGTAATGAAATTGTTTCACAGCGTAACTGTCAAACAGTGCGTCAGTAAATTCTCTCATAGAAATTATGTATGGACACATCAAAGGAAAAACAAATTTGTTGTTTTTATTTAATTTAGCAGCATTTTCCTATTTATTCACCTTTTAAACCTTCCCTGGACTTCCACAAATAATTCAAGACCTAAATTTGCCAAATCGGTCCAGCCGTTCTCGAATTCATTTTTATATATATAGATTTATTTCATTTTAAAATTAAAGTTTAATTGGATAATTGAAATTAACATGTTTAGCACGTTCATGAAAATGTATATTCTTTAAATGGCATAAAAATATTAATTATCGCTTGTTTATTCCTTAAGTATACTTATTTTTTATATCAATACTTTAGATCGTATCAAGTTAAATTTAGTTCAAGATAAATGAGAGAATGGCAAATTATATTCAGAATTGCGTTGAATATATTATTGATATATAATTTTATAATCGTTAATGAAATTCTCGCATAATAGCTTTATTTATTTCTAGTGTGTGTAGATTGATGAGTCCACTTGACTTATTAACTCTTGAGATTTTATTTATTAATTTATATTTATTTTTATGACATGCACGTGTAAGGCGTTGAGTATCTGACGTTTGATTATTTTTATTACATCACTTTACATATTATATTGTGAATTAAATAATATGTAAAACGATGGAGCTGTAAATGTTGATCTAAAAGTGTAACAATAAGTATCTTGCCACTTCTTCTCATAAGAGCTCAACCCTATCCGAAAGGACGAAAAAAAGCTTTCATAAATGTCAATTCCTTGACCTAAATGAATAGAGTGATTTTGATTTGATTTAAATTAAGAGTCATTAGTGCAATCTGGTTGGGTCCTTCCGCCGCCTGATTTACAACTCATCCTTTTGTTACTGCCACAAGGATATAATGCCGCTTTTGTCAAGTTATCAAGTTGGAAATGATTTATAAAAAAAATATTGGGATACGGTTGACCCTAAAGGCCATCCCAATGCAACTTCCCGCTAATTCTATACCTAAACGCTTCAAATCAAGCAATCGAGGGAATAGTCAGGGAAGCTTCCTTAAAATGTCGAGATCTTTTAAACAAAACACTTTTAAAAGGATTAAAACGCGTGTAATTGTAACTGTTTTTGCGTAAAAGTTACATTTTTATTTTTAATTTAGGTAGCCCGACGTTTCAAGACCTTTCCAGATCTAGTTTTCAGGGGGACAACTGGAAACAAAAATGTAACTTTTACGCGAAATCTAATGTAAAACACAGTTAGAATTACACGCGTTTTAATCATTTAAAAAGTGTTTTCTTTAAATGTGGGAACACTCGAGTTAATCAAAGACAAGTACTTCTTCGAGATCTGATGTCTAAACACATTTTTGAAAAACGGAGTAAAACCAATAAATAACTTAATGATTTTTGAAAATTTCCAAGCTGGAAGTTAAAAATTATTAATGTTTTTGAATTATGCACGTAATATACACTGAACATCAATCTGTTTTATAAACGTAAGTGAAGTCTAACTAACGAACTACATTAACTCAAGTTTCATACAGTTTTGATCATATAGAAACTCAGCACAGTACTGTATTTCTGTATCCTAGAGGATCAAAACTTAACGCAACCATAAGATAGCTAACGCGAATTGAAAATAACTAGTTGACCCGACAGAAATTATTCTATAAATAATAAATAAAATACTGTTTCTTATGAATTTGTCAATATTATTTTTCGTAAAATATGCTGCCTGTTTTTATAGTGAAATTGTTGCACAGCAGAACTGGTAAACCATGCGTCAATAAATCCTCTCATAGAAAATATGTTCATACAAAACAAATATTGGAAATTAAAATAATTATGGGTCACAAATCGAATTAAAACTATCCTATCTCTGAAGTTGGACTAAACTGCACTCCATGAAGTAATCCCTATTAAAATCCGTTCATTAGTTTAGGAGTTCACTGGAAAGAAACATCAGATTTATATATTATAGTAGCTATCCGGGCAAACGTTGTTTTGCCATAAAAAATATTTTTAGAGTTAAACCGTTTCTTAAACATTGCAACTTTAATTTATTTTTGTAAAATAAAAGATTTTTTCTAAAATAAACGTAGCCTAATTTCCTTATTATCTGCCAATAAAAGTCCCATCAAAATCGTTCCGGCCCTTTTAGAGATTAGCCGGAACAAACAGACAGACAGACAGACAAAGACTGTAAAAAAAGTTAGATGTATAGATTAAGAAAATATGACGTATCAAGCGAGGGAGAAAAATAATTGATTATAGGACGTGAAATTATAATTGAAAATTCTATAATATTATTTTTGTTGGATTAAGTTTGTTTGTGGGAATCAAACCCCCGATCCACTAGTCGTCGTGGACATTCATCAAGTTATCATTGTAGGTAGATAAGTAATGACTTAACATAGTAACGACAAAGTAATGACATTTAAGTGAATTGTATTGTAACCTTCCTGTTTACAACTTTTTGTTAAGAAGCAATTTAAGGATTTTTTTTTTTCAAGTTTCAATTATTAACTCTATAGCAATAAATTAAAAATGAAATATACTACAATAAAAACTAACGACATATTTTATATTTAAAAGAATACTTTAATTAAGACTACTAATTTAAATATGAAATATAACTCTTGAATTTTAATAAAATTTAAACGAAATTAATTTACAATTTAATATATGATAAAAGTATTCAATGATGTTTAAGCATAAATAAATCTGTACAGATAATTATCATAACAAACTTATAAAAAAACAAACCTGCATTGACGAAAGCCAAAATTTGCAGTAATAATACGATTTGTGCCACCATTGTCACTCGTGTACGCCGCGGCGACAAACTAAACCAACTGACACTTGATGACTACCTTTTACACTGCCTTGTCATTGCACTCCACTTTTAATTGTTAACAGATAAAGATGATAAGGCACTTCCCTCTTACAATATTATGTAATTTCATTGGAAACTAGAGCATTGCTTAAATAATTATTTGGAACCAACGCCCGAGTAGTGCGGTTTGATTGCCGGTGTCTACAAAAGAGCTGCGGGACAATTTTTATCTGTTTTAGTTCTGAGGGTAACTCTAGAATATAGATTGTTAACTATTTTGTTAATATTGAGATAAGAGAAACGACCTTAAATTTTTTTTAAGTTACAAAATGCTTCTATTATTTTGAAAAAAAAAATATTACACACAAAATAAATATTTATTTCTTTTGTGTGTCTGTTTTATCTGAACTCCTCCTAAACGGCTGGACCGATTTTAATGAAACTTTCTGTGTGTCTTCAGGTGGATTCGAGAACGGTTTAGCAACAATTGAACTACCTCCTAAACGGCTGGACCGAATTTGATGAGTTTTTGTGTGTTGCAGTGAATTTGAGATTGGTTTAGATTTTTAATTCCGTCTATATCTTAATATATATTTCTTTTGTGCGTCTGTTCTAACTGCCTCCTAAGCGGCTGGACCGATTTTAATGATTTTTTGTGTGTTCCAGTGAATTTGAAATTAGTTTAGATTCTCAATTCCGTCCATATCTTAATATATATATTTCTTTTGTGCGTCTGTTGTAACTTAACTCCTCCTACACGGCTGGACCGATTTTAATGAAACTTTCTGTGTGTCTTGAGGTGGATTCGAGAATAGTTTAGATTCACAATTGAACTGCCTCCTAAACGGCTGGACCAATTTTGATGATTTTTTGTGTGTTCCATTGAATTTGAGATTGGTGTGTGTCTCAGGTGGATTGAAGAATGGTTTAGATTCACAATTGAACTACCTCCTAAGCGGCTGGACCGATTTTGATGATTTTATTGTGTGTTCCAGTGAATTTGAGATTGGTTTAAATTCTCAATTCCGTCCATATAATGTAATCCTCCTGACCCTTGCAGGGCGTCACATAATATTGTCTATCTAACTAATGTACCTTTTGTAATCTGCAATATAATATTTTAGTTTGATTTGGATTCGTTTTTTTTTAAACACCATTCACGCTATATTTTACTCTATATATTATGGGTGGAATTAAAAAAGAAAAGCTCAAAATAGTGCTTAGCACAATCCTTAAAATAATAATAATCTGGGTTATTTTTTTTATGGAATCGGAGGACAAACGAGCGTACGGGTCACCTGGTGTTAAGTTTTAATTATTATAATAATAAACATAGATATATTCTAAAATGGCTATGTGATGCATGCCTTATGGGTTAGGATAAGAGTACCTGTTAATTATAAGCCAACAACATATTATTACCTTATCTTGCAAATAAGGATGATTTGATTTGATTTGATTTGATTTGTATTATTTATTAGATGGGAGTGTAATTTGCCATATATATCTCATAAGGTATAAAATTAAAAATATTTCTTAATATATTACATTATATTTTTTGTTGGTTTACTCAGAATAATATATCTTTATTCTTATTACAAATATATATATATATATATATATATATATATATATTATATTCGTTTGAAAGCGACAATATTACTTTATCTTTCTTTTTAATTTTATTTTAATTTAAAAATTTGAAGTGCACGATTTAATAATTTATATTCTATAAATAATATAATTATTTCATTATTTTTTGTCTATGTTACTTATTTAACTTAATTTTAAAAACGTTTCTATTTTTTAAATATATTTTTATTTGTTTCAAAGTCTTATATAAACAATGTTTACAATTCTTAATAATGTTATAGAATAGATGTTTCTTAATTAAATTTTTTATCGTGTTATGTAACATTATAGTTACTTTTTTTTCTAAAAGTATCACTTTATCTTAAAATCTGTTATTTTCCAAATGACTTTGATATTTTTGTAAGTATTGTAAAATAAGTCTATAAATATACAAAATCTGATCAGTAAAATTGTATGTTCCTTATAAGATAACGGCTGGATCAATAATGATGAAATTTTCATACTCATGAAGCATTGGTTTTTGATAAATTTAATGTTTTAGGAAAGGTTGCTCTTAAAAATTAACTTTAAAGTATGCAATATATTTTGAAAGTATTTTTTTGTAAAAATAAGGGAACGAGACGAGCAGGACGTTTAGCTGTTGGTACTTGATACGCCCTTCTCAATGCAGTCGCTCAGGATTATTGAAAAACTCAACAATTCTAAGCACCACTACAACTGAGCTCGTCACCTAGAGACAAGATGTTAAGTCTTATTTGCCCAGTAATTTCACTAGCTACGACGCCCTTCAGAACGATACACATTAAAGCTTCACGGCAGAAATAGGCGCTGTTATGGTATAAATACAAAGTATCGTCTACAAACATTTTAAAACATAAATCTCAATAACTTGTTCTCTGATTAAGAATCACGTAATTGCTTGATGCATGAGAAAGAAATATTGGGGATACGAAACTCGTTTTCGCAAATTCACCTCGAATTTGACCTCTAGCATTATCCACTTCTCTTCACAAGTTGCATAAATTATTATAGAAGGAAAACGTGTTTTATTTAAGGTGATTCCCGAAAGTAATTTGTGTTTTATACATACTTTTATCCTTATCGATATGGCCGACTGTGTACTGTTGTTTTTTATGTGTATATTATTTTAATACAATCTTTCCTAACGCTAGTAATTAATTTCTTCAATCTTCTTAAGTATAACCTATTACATATAATTCAAACATTACTTTCAAGTACGGAGCTTAACTTAAAAAAAGGCATAAAAAAGGCAATTATTTTCTCAAAATTGATCCCTTTAGAATTATTTTTGATGTCATTTCTAAAATAATAGACACTACTACCGCTTGGGAAACAAATGGCGCTCTGAGAGAGAAGAAGCGGCGCAAGAAACTCTCCCAACATTATTTTGTTGCGCTCTTTCTAATAAAAATATACAATATTGTACTGTCATTGCTATCGCTATAAAATAATCATAATCTAGTCCCAGGCTGTCCGATCACTTAGATATTCAGCTGTGGAGTAGTAGGATTTACGACAGAGTCATTTTTAATAAAATATTTAGATTTATTTATAGATAATGCCTGAACAGTGGCTGGGACTTTATTATAAAAGTGTATACATTTACCCTTAAATATATAAGCATATAAGCAATGACCCTTATGAAGCCAACTAGGATAGGTTACAAGCAATCCCTTATTTCTAGTGTAATAAAATATACATTTACGGTTCTCCAAGACTCAAAGCCTTAAAGAGTGTACTATTAGACTTTGCTCAGACTTTACTCACGTGATTTCATTTTTATAGTCCTTTTACAGCTGAATTTATGGTGAGCTTAAGCTAAGATAGGCCAATGCAAAAGTAAAGATTGCTTTCTATCCACTGACCTCTACTATATACCTCTGGACTGGCGGCTGTCAAAGTGCTTTTGTGCCTGTTTGATATATGCCATTTTGCCGCTGTGGGCCATGTCGCGAGAGTCTGTGGTACTAAAATTAGTCATGACAACCTCAGCTAAACAAACATTAATAAGACAACTATTTACAAAAAATAAAATATGTACTTTATTCCGTTGATTCTTGAAGTATAAATAACACGGAAAACGACCGAAATTAATTCAAAATGCAAAAATACTTCAGAGTATTGTTCCTTTTATATTTCACATCCAAATTAGTTCTCTGGAGCGCGCGAACCTCTCTCGCGAGTGGCACATCAAATAGGCACAAAAAAATTTGCTGTCAAACATATGTCCAGTGGTATTTATACAGGTTAGTGGTTCTATCACACTCAGCTAAGTTTTAAATCAGTCTTAACAAAGTCTAAGAATGCTCTGTAGATCTCAGCCACAGAGGATTGGGTCATAAACCTATGGCCGCGGTTGCGAACCTTGCATCGTCGATAAATTTTTATATTTGAATTTAATTTAAAATTGACCCAAGTTGCACATCGCTAAGCAATATGACCCTGATGACAGTAATCACGACCATCTTGTTCACGAAGCATTCTTACACAAACAATGAGTTCAAGCTCTAAAGGTACAAACTAATTTGTTTTTTTTATATTACAGCCATTGTAAAATACTCTATTTGATTGAAAAGAGTGGCCGTTAAGTTCCTTATATTATGTTCTTCTCACGAGTTCAACTTTTTACGAACATATGGTAAATTTAGTAATTTAAAAGAAATATTTGTAGTTCAAAAGCGCTTAGTTTAAGCCTATTGAATAAAGTTTATTTGACTTTGACTTTTTTTAAATCAAAATAAGGGACGAGACGACCAGAACGTTCAGCTCATGGTAATTGATACGCCCTACCCATTACAATGCAGTGCCGGCTCAGGATTCTTGAAAAACCAAAAAATTCTGAGCGGCACTACATTTGCGCTCGTCTCCTTGAGACATAAGACGTTAAGTCTCATTTGCCCAGTAATTTCACTAGCTACGGCGCCCTTCAGACCGAAACACAGTAATGTTTATACATAACTGCTTCACGACAGAAATAGACTTTGATATAGCATTAAACCCGTCATCCAGTGAGTTAGGTTGTAATGTCTACTGTACCAGAAAATTTTAGCAGCACTGAAAGGGAACAGAAAGTACCCGGAATGATGATGAGTATCCACAGTATCAAATAAAAGGCATTTATTTTCTCAAAATTGATTCCTTTAGAATTATTTTCTATGTCATTTATAATAACTACTAGATACCACTACCGTTTCGGCAACAAATGGCGCTCTGAGACAGAAGAAACGGCGCAATAAACTCTCCCAGCATTCTTTTTTTGCGCTCATTTCAATAAAAATATACAATATTGTACAGTCATTTCTATCGCCATAAAATAATCACATTCTAGTCCCAGGCTGTCCGATCATTTAGATATTCAGCTGTGGAGTAATAGGATTTACGACAGAGCCATTTTTTTTTATAAAAAATTTAAATTTATTTATAGATAATGCCTAACAGTGGCTGGGACTTCATCATAGAAGTGTATACATTTACCCTTAAAGCTATTATGTATCTTATGAAGCCTATTAGAATTAGTTACAAGCAATCCCTTATTTCTAGTGTTATAATAATTGGCGGGGGCGCGGTAGAATCATATCGCACGACTGCGACCAACACTAACTATAGCTTCACTTTATAACACGATATTACACTATACAGGGTGTATCAATAATGTCGACTGTTCTTTTAGCGGCTTCGAGTATTTCACCTAATAGAGACGTCATATAAGTATAATTAGCATCTTATGTCTCAAGGTGACGAGCGCAATTGTAGTGCCGCTCGGAATTTTTGGGGATTTTCAAGAATCGTACGCGGCATTGCATTGTAATGGGCAAGGCGTTTCAATTACCATCAACTGATCGTCCGTCTCGTCTCGTCCCTTATTTTTAGATATAAAAAAAAAGTCAAAATAAGGTGAAAAGGGAATATTTTTTTATTTGCACTACAAGATGTAAGAGAAATTTAAACATTGCAAAGTTTTTTTTTAATTTTTCTTTCTTCTCAGCAAATCCTTTTATTTGATTCCCATTTAATCTGTGATTTTAGTAGTTGGGCAGTTAACTCGTTTGAAGAAAATTTTAGGTGCAATAGAATTGTCATCACATAAATCTTCTTTTATGATTAATGTGCAAACAAAATTTCTTGTCTCCACTATTTCAGTACAAGTGTGAGATTCTTTAACTTTTCGATCGCGTGACAGTTACCTTCGATTTGTATGGCGTCGAAACAGCGCCATCTAGTGACAGTAGAGGAAAACATCATATTTACAAAATTTATATTACATATTTGAAAACATTATATGGCATTGCTCCTTTTCTCTATAAGCTAAGCCTTTGCTATAAGATTTATTGTCCTTATCACGTGAGAACGTAAACATTATCCCCCTTATTCATAATGGTCCGCTAACTTAAAACAGCCGCTAAGGAGTGTTTTTTCTCATTGTGACTTAGGTCAATAGAAGAAGACAGAGTGAGAATTAGCAATGCTTTAAGATATGTCACAGACGATGACAATTCTCATAATGGCCGCCTATCGGCCTGTAGTAGTGTAAGTGTGTGCGTGGGGCTATTTCCTTATTTTTTACTAGTCCATGTATATATACAGTACTTCTTAAAATGGAATAAAAAATAAGCTACGTTTAAAAAAACTGACTTCAAAAACTGAAAAGTATCAAATAACTAAAAATTTAATTTAATATACCTCTTATGAAAACCATTACCTTTAATATTAATAAAATACTATTATTTATATGTGCTCCCTATTGATAGGTTTTAAGTCAGTGCCTTACAGTAAGAGACTATATCTAGACGTGTAAATTATCTAAGATCTCTATTGAGATATATTAATAATAATACTGGGCTAGTAAGTTCTGTGTATGGGTACAGTTTATGGTTCGCCTTCAGGGATCAAATTTTATTCAGTATCTTATCTTATTAAAATCAATTATTGAGCCCTAACTAATGATCCCTGCGAATATCTATGCAATAAAAAATCACTCTGACCCTATCTAACAGAACTGTAATATAGAATTTTCTTGGATTCACACGAGTTTCACAGAAATTTAAATTAAACACTTTTTAAATAATTGAAATGCGTATAATTGTAACTATGTTTTTACATTGGATTTCGCGTAAGTTACATTTTTAATTAAAAAGTGTTTTATTTAAAACTGTAACATTTGGTGCATCATAAATGGTCTATGACATTGTGCTACCATAAGTGCAATGTCCAAATTGTAATTGTTATTTTAAATTTAAATTTTTAATTTTGATAAAGTATTTTCATTCATTCAAATTTATTGTTTCAATCTGTCAACAGGTACTGGTAATTTTTCATAATTAGGTAAATCGATAATTTTTAAAACATAGCGGCAAAAGTTTTGTATAATACGTTTTTCTTTTGAGACAAAATAAAATATTTGTATTTGTATTTGTATTTATTAAAAGTAAGCTTAAGAATGGATTGAATTATTTGATGAATAATTAAGAAAGATAGGCGTAAAAAACAAATTTGAGGAATAATGTACAGAGATTAATGTTGTAATACCGTCGAGCACTGGCAGGCTAAGAATTAGAACCGTGAAATCCACGCTACATGGTGTGGGGAGATTATATCTCAATATTGATGATATGAATGTCACCACAAACTTTGCTTCAGATTATTAAAAGTTATTTTTTTTATATAATCGCTTATAAAATGCTCGGAAATACCTTTATTTATTTACGGTGTGTGTTGGTGATGCAACTACTGTACTCAACAATTTCGGTTTTGTATTAATGTACATTTACTTTTTTGACTTACTCGTGTTAACGGCCGTTCCCAATATACTATCTACAGATAGAGATAAATTACTACCTTCTACTGTCAGAAATTAGCTGTCCCAATATACCCGATAAGTCATTCATATCGCCTTATATTGGGACTCGAATAACTTCTATCGCTGGTAAGCCTTACGTCCTCCCATTGACAGACAGCGTGTTCGGACAAGGTGAGTTACCGTCGGTAAGTTTATTGGGACAGAAAAGTCAACGATACTTACGATTTTTATCTCAAGAAGGCCATAACCGGAGATAAACTGAATATTGGGGAACGGCTGTTAGGCATTTGATACGCCATGCCAATAACAATGCAATGCCGCTTTTTCCGGTTTCGATTGGAAAAACCCAAAAATTCTCGGTGGCACTACAATTGTGCTCGTCACCTTGAGACATTAGATGTTATGTCTCATTTTCCTAGTAATTTCATTAGCTACGGTGCCCTTCAGACCGAAGCACAGTAATGTTTAAACATAACTGCTTCACGGCAGAAATAGGCGCCGTTGTGGTACCCATAATCTAGTATCAAGTTCAACCGATTTTAAAATACTTTCACCTACAATAATTACTTACAATAAATTTCATTCGTAAGAATACTGCCAGAAACAGTAAGTTCTATTCCTCTTCTTCTTCGGCGTAACACTCTTGTCACAGTGGTCGTGGTCGTCACGTCGAGGTTAGTGGCCTGTTTCACAATGCGACGCCACTCGTCGCGAACTGCCGCTCTTCTCGTGCATTCGTGCAGAGTACCGTCGACAGCTTGCCTCACGTGGTCCGTCCACCTCATCGGGGACCTACCTCGTGGTGTAGTGCCCTCGACTTTACCCTGCACTATTAAGCGTTCTATGGAGTCGCTTCCACGTCGCGATACATGCCCGAAGAAAGTGAGAATGCGAGCTTGTACGTTCTATTTATAATAATATTAATAATTGCTTTACGAAGTACAAATGGGTGAAGTTTTAGCAGTCTGCAGATATTCCGAGGATAAACACGACTCGAGCTCCAATCAGTCCTAAATGCATTACCTTGGCCATGATCTAGAATATCACAAGAGAATGTCGGTGTATCAATTGTATGAATAATTGAATATTACCTACCATTGTGGTATGTCGACGGATATATCTAATTTAGTTTGATACTAGCATTGTCATCATATTGCAGTCTTGCATTTATCACAAGACTTATATAAGACACATAATTGGCAATTTTAAGGTATCTTTTACAGTGCTGACCTGGCAAATCTTAGATGATTTATTCGTCTAGATGTGGATGTAGATATATACTATCTACAGATTGAGATAAATAAATGGATGACTTCGCTAGTTTTCTCCATATTTAGTTATGGAGCGGAGACCTGGACACTGAAAAAGGCCGACAGAGACCGAATAGACGCCTTTGAAATTTGGTGCTGGAGAAAAATGCTGCAGATTCCATGGACCGCCTTTCGCACCAACGTGTCTATTCTAAGAGCACTTAACGTCAAAACTAGACTTTCCACAATATGCCTTCGTAGGATGCTGGAATTCTTTGGACATATTGCTCGTAAAGAGGGTCATAATCTGGAACAGCTGATGGTGACAGGCAAGGTAGATGGAAGGCGTCCCAGAGGACGCAGTCCCACGAGATGGTCGGACCAAATACGATCTGCTCTAAACATCAACTTACATGATGCCCTTCATAAGGCTAAGGATCACAGCAGATGGAGGGGAATCGTACGGAAGAAACTGATGCAGCGGGGGAGTCACGACCCTCAGTAATGAGGAAAACGACGCGAGGAGGAGGAAGCTATACTTCGACCCATTGACAGACAGCGTGTACGGATAAGGTGAGTTACCGTCGATAAGTTTATTTGAACAGAAAAGTCAACGATAGTTACGATTTATATCTCAAGTAAGAGATAGACTGAATATTGTGAACGGCCGATAGTCTCTTGGTGTTAGACAACCGATAAGAACAGGCCAGGAATATTAGTTTTGTGTGCGTGACAAGCTACGTCTTATACTCGCGATTTGTATGACACTTTGTGTTAGTGTGCGTTAATTGCTTAAAATAGAGGTTGGTTCTAAACTCAATTAAAACTTTTTTCGACGTTTTCATAGTTGTCACAGTCTATCTAGACATATAAATGATCTGAGGTAAATAGGTATGGTACTAAAACAACGTAGAATATAGTGGAAGGGCAACTTTTCTCCGTTTTCATACTCATTTCACATATCTATATATAAAAATGAATTGCTGTTCGTTAGTCTCGCAAAAACTCGAGAACGGCTGGACCGATTTGGCCAATTTAGGTCTTGAATTATTAGTGAAAGTCCAGGGAAGGTTTAAAAGGTGAATAAATAGGAAAATGCTGCTAAATGAAATAAAAACAACAAATTTGTTTTTCCTTTGATGTGTCCATACATAATTTCTACGAGAGAATTTATTGACGCACGGTTTGACAGTTCTGCTGTGAAACAATTTCATTACGACAGCAGGGTGCATATTTTACGAAGTAATTTTTGATGTTATGATATATTATTGACAAATTCATATAAATACATTATTTTATTTATTATATACAGAACAACGTCGGTCAGGTCAGCTAGTTTTAGCATATCAAGTTAATACCACAAAATAATGGACACGTTTCTTATTAAGTTTAAGCCCTGAACTAGTTTTTGTGTGTATATTCAATTTGAATGCTTTGGAATCTGTGCTAGATCGTGTGACCTTTTTGTACCTTTGAATTGATAACGATGCAACTACAGCTTAGTGGCGAGGTGTGTTATCATGACGTCATGTAAACAAATCTCAAAAACCGGTAATTCAGCTTCCCAGAATTTGATCCTAACTAACGATAATATCAATGGTGTTACTATACAGGCTGTGTTTCTTTTTCTAGATCATCGGATTCGCTTTCGATGGGAATGTTGATTTTTTCAAAAATCAAATAATAAAGGGTGCTTTTTTGAGAAGGGCGCTGAAGGCCAAGTCGAGTTTCCGACTTGGCCTTCAGCGCCAAAAAAAGCTTTCGAGAAATTAAAACAGCTTTTAATTTCTCGAAAGCTTCTATTTCTCTCATACCAAATACAAATTTAACGTCTTTTTTCAGTAAATCAGTCAATGGTCGGGCAATGAGTGAATATCCAGGTATAAATTTACGGAAATACCCTATCAGTCCCATGAAGCTTTGAACCGATTTTACTGTCGTAGGTCGGGGAAAATCTCGTACAGCTAATGTCTTTGACTGGCGAACAGTACCTCGGCATATCACATACCCTAGATAATCAACAGTCGTCTTAAAAAATTGACATTTCTTCCACTTTATGGCTCACCCATACTTAGCCGCGACTTTAATCACTAACTTTACACTTTCCAAATGCTCTTCCGAAGTTTTAGCTTTAATGATAATGTCGTCCATACACACTACTACAATTCACGTATTAAATCTTTAAAAATACAATTAATATAGCTTTGGAATTTCTGAATTTTGGAAGCATTCACAGGATTTCGAATACGTACATCACGGTTTCTTCTGCCTGGGAGTCCCTCAACATTGACAGCTCGAGCGTCTTCAAAGTCGTCTTCTTCTTCGTCGTCTACAAGGTCTGCAATATTTTCTTCATCATCGTCGGCTACATGATCCTGTTCTACCAATAGTGCAGCTCTTAGCCTCACCAACAACTCTGGTTTTCGACCTGTCACACGGAGGTTCCGGCGCCTTAGCTCCTCTCTGAGCTGTGGGACTCTCAGTCGCGGAAGTCATCTTCCAAATCCGCCGCGGCAACACCTCTTACAACCTGGTCAATTACGTCTTCCATGGCTTACTAACTCGCGCACTTATACGAAACTTTCACACAACACCGACGCGTCTTTTACACACCTTTAATTCTCCGATTTTCCGTAATCCCGGACGAGCCCCCAAATGTAGTATCGGAATTTATTGGATAGGATACTAAATGTTTATTAAGATGTTATAATTAAGAAATCACGGGGCGGTTAATTTAGAGTATATTTATTAGAAAAAATTGACAGAGTTAAAGGACAGAGGTCTGTCGTACATCGAAGTTAAGTAGGAACTCCCCGCTTGAGTCCCATACAATTATATCTTACTTACTACCTGGGTTCTCACCCCCGCATCAGTCATACTTCGTTCTTACACTCTCAGTACTTATAAATGTACATTTTTGCCACGAGACAAAACTATACTTACGTTCCCACGCTTTCTAAAATATCTTAACTAAACATCTGTTATTCGGGAATTTTTCTCAATCCCTTTATTTACAACCTTTTGAAAACAATACTACAACTTAAATCTAAAAATGACCATTCCACATTTGTTTCCTATAAATCGAGGGCATGAATTCTTCCACGACTTTCCTCTAAGTCTCGTAGTTTCCGACTTGGCTATCACCACCCTTGTCAAAAAACCACCCTGTATAGTTTTAATCATGAGAATGCCACTCAATCGATTTCGCTATTCCTCATAATTTCGTTAATTATTTGATTCGGTTAAGCTTGTTTTTGGAGGTATGTATGCCCTTAAGTAGCTTATTGGACTTTAGACCTTGATTGATTAATATAAAGAAGATAAACATGATATTCATTGATATATTGGTCTTTGTTATGCCAGTTTTACACGGTTTTCTAAGCACGTGTCAATCTTCTTATCGCAGTAATAGCGGGTTTCTGTTTATATATTCACGAGATCAAACCGTTTAACATAATAAATGTGAATGATTTTAATATTTTTTACTATATATTTACGTAATATACTTTAATATCTCATATAAATCAAATCACATCAAATCAATATCACTTTGTTCATGAAGGTCACGGAAATGACACTTATGAATGTAAAAAAAATCTTTTCTTATTGATATTACTGCCACTTCATAAAGGGTTAAGCTAACGAGAAGAAGTGCCACTCAATATATTATTATGTAAAGGCATTCAACAAAAATACTCAAAATATCAGTCAATGCCTTACACGAGTACATACAAAACAAAATGTTATCGAGTCTATACATAACTACTATTAGTTGCATCATACACACACGCCGTAAATAAATAAATGCATCTTGCTAGCATTTTATAAGCAATAAAAAAATTATAACTTTTATGAATCTAAAGCACAAGTAAATACATGGTTTTATTATTTACAAGATTTATTTAAATATTTTGGTATGTACGTTTCCATAAACGTCTTTTTATAATTCGAAGAAATACAAGTAACTCGCCTTTGTATTAGTTATCTCCTCGCGTGTAAATGTTCCATTTTCAAACTATGTCATAGAACAGTCTTACCATAGTCATGTTAATTCTTTGTTTAGAACAAATTTAACTTTTGCTAATCTGTTCTGCCACCATTTGTTGCCTTCGTTTCGATAATTACCAACTAAAAATTCCTAATAAATAAACATTGTCTGTAGTAGTTTTTTAACAAGATAAGAAAGAAGATTTTGCATATGGCGTAATACCTATACCTACCTACATTCTTATGCCACTTTTTGTATAGTAGCATTCATTAGGGTTCCTGACATAAATGTTATGTTTATAAAAAAGAATTTTATTAGCATAAATATAGTCTTTTGTCATATGATGCCACAGCTCCTCGAGAACACTTCCCTTAATGCCTTGACTAGTATTGGAATACAAGGCCTCGAAATCTCGAGCCATTGCCAAGACAATGCGAAATTGGCTTCGAAGAAGTTGGACGTCGTCTATAGAGCACGATAATAATATTCAAGTCGGGCCATATTCTTGCGGTATGTTATAAAGCGGAGGTTCGACCACATAGTATGGGGTATTGCTGTCATCGTTGTGGTCTGGCACAGAGAACTGCTCGAATGGTCGGAGATCTAGTGCTCTGTGAACAGCTAGAGCACTTGGCGTTGCGTAGAACCTAACTTGATTCTGTGTCTTCTACCGTATTTATCACGGGGAGTGTTCCGAAGAGCTGTTTCACCTGACTACTGCCACCGAATTCCACCTTTACACGACACGCCACAAATTAAACATCGTAATTTCCATATCATACCATTCCAATATCCCTACCATCAGAATGTGTGGCGTTCCTCCACAGTGCAACTTTTCAATGATTTTTTTTCCAAGTTCAACCTAGCTGTGGAACAAACTTCCTTGTGTGGTGTTTCCAGGACGATTTGATTGAGGTTCCTTCAAAAAAATCGGGTACTCCTTTCAAAAAGGCCGGAAACGCTCCTGTGATTCATCTGGTATTGCAAATCTCTATAATAAAATCGATGGGTACAGAAAGGTTCTCGAGTGGCGACCCGGGGTTACAAGTACGGGAGGACCTTATAAGAGTAGCAGATTTATCAGGTAATGGTTGTGAATGCTTATGCAAATTAATTTGATAAATACTACTCCAAAATCTCAATCATCGCGACCAAGGACCTAAACTCTTCACCAAAAGCAGCACAGGATATGCTTAAATTACACGTACCAGTATCTTCTATAGATTTGAAATTTCAAGGTAGCGATATACTAAATATCTTCAAATTTTTTAGTTTAAAAAATACAAAACACCTATGAGGCCATTCGATTAATATTGTAAAAAACAATCTTGACATTATAGCACCTGAATTAGGAATAATATTTAATCTAGTATATAAGAAATGACATCAAAAATAATTCTAAAGGAATCAGTTTTGAGAAAATAAATGCCTTATATGTTCAGCTTCGGGCTAATTTTGGTGAAGACAATTATTCTGATTTTTTTCCTTTGTACTCTCAATAAACTTTTTCAGAAAAAAAAAAGAAACGGTGGGGCAGAAAGGTCCTCGAATGGCGACCACGTACCGGAAGATGCAGTATTGGTAAGCCCCCTAAAAGATGGACCGACGATCTGGTCAAGATCGCCGGAATACGTTGGATGAGGGCAGATCTTCCGGCTGATGATGATGATGATACTTTTTCAGACACAATAGTCAAAAGTTGCAGATTTTGCCGTGAGGCCGATGAATTCTGCTCTGCAATTGTGACTCACTAATGCATAAGCGTAATACCATCCTTGGTGACGTGACAATAGTTTTATTCCGGACGCGGTGTTACTAGAATTCAGGAGGCCTAGATAATTAGCCACCCTCTCCAAATAATAATTAATAAGTGGAAAATGGTACAATCAAACTTGGTCTAGTATATTTAGAAACTCGTCTATCTATAATTAAGTATACATAGTTTATTTATTATTTTAATTATGTTATTAAAGTGTCTAGTTCTATCATTAAAATTCTTTATAATCTCATTCAGTCAATCCGTGCTAGCACCGTGTTATAGAAATGATAATTACTGAGAAAACAAGTCTATTATTATGTTTTCCTTATTAAGCCACGAACATAAACTAGCTTAGATGGATTATAGTTTATCTCATATCTTTAAGTGTGCAATTCTTGTATATAAATATATAATCTGAATCTCGGAAAAGGCTCCAATGATTTTAATGAAATTTTAATCTAGCTAGGTTTCAATTTTAAAATGTAGTTTTTTCCGTGTTTTAATGAGAAACTGCTACAATTACATAAGAAAACAAAGATTAATTTCGCCACTATATACAAAACTATAATAGCTCATATGGGAATGATCTGGAAAACAAAAGACCCCGGTACGAATCCAGATGTCCTATTAGTTTTTTTTGTTCAAGTTACCTTATTAAAAATCCGAACAAGACTCGGTCGTCCAGGTATTTATACTTAATGAAGTTATTATATGTACATAGGTATAACTGTCGTAACATGTGGGATCCGAATATAGTCTCATAATTATCAAACATACTACAAAGGGTAAAGGTTTGATGCAAAAGGTCGTGACTGTTGCTAATGGAAGATCTTATCTTGAGGCCGGAAGACGTCCACTACTGGACAAAGGCCTCCCCCAAAGAATTCCAAGACGATAGGTCCTGCGCTGCCCTCATCAGACGTATTCCGGCGACGTATTCTTGACCAGATCGTCAGTCCATTTTGTGGGGGGCCTACCAACACTGCATCTTCTGGTACGTGGTCGCCATTCGAGAACTTAACTGCCCCAACGGCCATTTATCCGTCGATCTAAGTGCCCTGGCCATTTATCCGTCGATCTAAGTGCCCTGGCCACTGTCACTTCAGTTTCGCAATCATTTGGGCTATGTTCGTGACTTTGGTTCTCCTACGGATTACCTCATTTCTTATTCGATCTCGCAGGGAAACACTGAGCATAACCCTCTCCACTGCCCTCTGAGTGACCCTGAGCTTTCTCATCAGGCCCATAGTTAGCGACCACGTCTGCGTACCGGAAATCAAAGACCTTAATCACTGTCTATTCCTGAGGGAGATACCGCTTCTTATACTGATAGGTTTAAGGCTAAAAATAACGTGTTTATAAATTATTAAGCATACGCCTAATACCTCGTCCATTAGAACAAAGCACGTGATATTCATTAAGTATTACCGGTTTAACATCTTCATTAAGAATTCTTGTTGCTATCCTTAAAATAAATATAGAAGACCGGTCCAGTCCTTTATTATAAAAATCGGTTAATATTTTAACATATTCTATATCTTTATCATCTTTTTACACGCTTTTTGTTAGCTTCACCTGTATGTATGTCTGCTAGTAACCGACTCATTTGGACGCGATTTTGACCCACTTTAAACAGTCAGATTTCGTTCAAACTTCGAAGATTTATCTAGGACCGATGACAATAAATTAATTTGATAAAATTATTTCATTTTTCAATTTACTGCTTTTTTTTTCAATTTATGATTTTCGTTAATATATAGATTTTTTTCATCTATAGTCGATAAGGCAGGAATTGATGTTCATTTTAAATTTCAACCATTATCTTTTCCACCAAAGCGTGCTTTTCAGTTTTTTAACCAATTTTTATTATACAAATTGATTATAATTCTCTCATCTAAATCATCTGTCCCATCTTACGCTAAGCCTGATCATTTTAAATTATCATTTAAGATGGAATGTAAAGTCATTCATTTGACTTTAATTGCTAATATTTTTCAATAATATAATTTGGTACGAGCATATATTAATTCAACGCAATTAGATTTTTTAAGAATTTCATCGACTTCCACTTGATCATTAATCTACTGAAGAATTGGTGATTAACGTAACTAAAGTATGTTTGGTCGTACTTCTTGTCATTTCACTTAAGACTTTGTGTTTTATATTTAATTAAACTAAACAAATCGTATATTTACAATACTATGATTACATAAAATTAAAACTATCATTACGGGGAAGCGTACCATGAATACTGGCAGCATTTCCACGTTTGATATCTAGGCTGATTTGTTGACCGAAAGAGCTGCCAGCGCTTGGGTTGCCAGTAGCCCTATTGAGACGAGATTTATTGTTTATTGTTTTTTATTCTGTTTTATTCTTTTTAATTTGTCTTATTGTTTTGAAGACGAGCGCCACAGTCTTGCGGTGAAATAGAACGTATAAAATCATAAAAAATTATGGCTCTAAAATATTTTCGACTTAATTCTATTTTCATTAAAAAATACCAATTTTTTTAATGAAAATAAGGGACAAGACGAGCAGGACGTAAAGCTGATGGTAATTGATACGCCCTGACCATTACAATGCAGAGCCACTCAGGATTCTTGAAAAACCCGAAAATTCTGAGCAGCACTACAATTGCGCTCGTCACCTTGAGACATAAGATGTTAAGTCTCATTTGCCCAGTAATTTTACTAGCTACGGCGCCCTTCAGACCGAAACACAGTAATGCTTACACAGATAGATAGATAGAAATAGGCGCCGTTGTGGTACCCATAATCTATCCGGATTACTGTGCAACGGAGCCTCCCACTGGAAAATATATAATATAGAATTAATATGTAAAAATAATTTTCACATGGCTTTAATTCCCTTTTATGTTCAGCTGCGTTATACAATTAAAACTTACAATTTGGCTTGTTTACTACTGATTACGATTTGGTTGCTATTTGAATGCTTAGATCAACAAGGTTATAAAAACATAAAGTAACCACACTACAATTTTAATTATCTTTTCAGAACAGAGGCGTGTTTTTGTCTATATAACGGAGTAAAGTATGGAGGTGGATTTTTGTGCTATGGTTTACTTTGAAGTATGTAAATGTTAACTTGATGAGGCTCAAGATAAATTAATGCTTAGATTAAAGGGAAATGATGGATAAAGCTTTATTCAAATATTATTAAGATTAGTTCATGTATTACAATAACCATGTGTTTGAAATAAATAATTGATTAACTTCAGTGTTATTAAGTATGCAACATTGCTGCATAATCTATCTTTTATGTAAAATACAGTGTAAATGTAAAGGAAAGAAAATTTTATTAGATGCCGCCCGCAAAAATATAAGACGCAAATTCGGTCTCACATGGACTACTGTTCTCACCTCTGCCAGTACCAGCCTTTTCCATTTGACCGCATCCAACGAGAGCGACTCGAATCATCGATAATCAAGTCAGCCCCGATCAACTTGATTCTTTGGTGTTGCGTAGATATGTGGGTTTTCTCTGCATTTCAGTTCGGGTTGTTCCAGCTACTGAATCCCACCACCAGACATTACGTCAACATGCAAAATATCATCCGAATCACGTTGACGTCTGGTTTCCACAAGTTTGTATAATAATATAAACCAGCTTATATAAACGCTACAGTGATATTAATTTTATACTGGATACTTGGAGTGAAAACTTAAGATTGTGTTACTTTCAAAATTTATAGCGTGCAGGTAAGACAAAAAGAAGCTAAAATACATAGTATATCAAAATAAAACTGACGTAGTTTGAACCCTATTCACAGAATATCAAAATAAAGTAGCAGACTAACAGCAAACAAAAAGTCCCCTTCCATACTATGAAGCACCGTCCACAGACATCGCACAACACAGGCGCATGACGCGTGATAGGTGTGTGGTGTTTCGTGAGCTGTTATTGGTTGATAGCTGGCGGCGCGTGCGCATCTTGACGTCATAAGCGATAGGGGATGTGTAGATAACAAATCTTATTATAGCGCATGGCTAATTATGATCATTTATAGTAGTATAACTTATAATCAGACGTATCTAACAGATTAACACATTCACATTAAATATGTGTATTTCCTATGGAATTTCAAATTGCCCATAACTGGGAACTATTTTATGACAACAAATTTATCACCAAATAATAATGATATGAAAGGACGTAGACCAGACGAATAAAGATGCTTTTGGTGTACATTATTCATCATCAAATTAACATAGATAAAAATAATGCCTACGCACCCTTTTAAGATTAGCACCGCTTGTGTGAATACGTATATTTGTAATTATAATAACCGCTGTGTAAGTCACATATAAAAAACAATAATACCACTTGTATTTTGTTAAACGTTAAATATATTTTAATGCGTAATGTCACTTTGAGTGAAGGGTTAAGTTCTACGAAAAAAAATTCGAACACCTTTCGCCTTAGTCCATAAAGATTACATTATGTTATTATTGTCAAACAGGCAAACCTATATAAAAAATATTGGTAGTAACACTTACCTAGTTATTTACTATGGTTCATAGGTAAACTACGTAGATGCCAAACACCTTACGGTATTAAGGGGATGGATACTATTTCAGATAATTAAAAGTGCGAGCATTGTTCTCAGTTTTTTTTTATAACAGAAAGGGGCGAGCTGATGGTAATTGATACTATCAATAACAATGCAGTGCCACTCGAGATTCTCGAAAAACCTAAAAACTCTGAGCGGCACTACAATTGCGCAAGTCACCTTGAGACAAAAGATACTAAGTCTCATTTGCCCAGTGTAATTTTACTAGCTACGGCGCCCTTCAGGCCGACACGCATTAATGAATAAATATTACTACTTCACGGCAGAAATAGGCGCCGTTGTGGTACCCATAATCTAGCTGGCATCCTGTGCAAAGGAGCCTCCATCCTGTGGAAAGGAACCTCCCACTGCTTCCAAGGTATATTAATAAGCTGGATGACTTTTGACAGCTTAGCTCAGTCTCGCTATTAGTAGTTCTAAAAAAAGTGTGTTATAAAACTTATAAATAAATTAAACAATGTGTGCGTATCATTTTTATTAAACATCTTTCCATACAAAGCCATGTCATCTAGGTACATCGAAATCTAACTCACAATATATTATACACAACAATTAGGTATATTTTAAACAGTAATAATTACCAACTATGCTAGCCAACTGCTAAGAGTCTGTAAGATAAACATTACGCTTAGCATTTCTCACGAACTTCATCATCATCCTGTTGGTAAGACTAGCAAAAATGTCAAGAACCTATGATTTTTATCAGAAACAGGTCTGATAATAAGGTATGAACAATCGCTTGCAGTTTTGTTACACTTCCTTGGAGTGTACCTAATTATATAATAAAACTTTGTTTGCATTAAATATATGCAAAACTTGATATGGATATTAAAAAAATATATGGCATACATATTTTCTGACTGTACTAGAATGAAATTTGCAGTGTGAAGTTGCTACAAGTCCCTAAAACACTTGACAGGTATAGTAAATAATATGATAGACAGCGTGTGAAACCGGTAGAACGACAAAAATGTAAGAGAATGGGTTACGAGTACCGTGAAAAGCTGATTGTTCCGTATCCGAAGGGAAATGTAGGTACCACCATAGGTATTTCTGTTAGCAGGCTGTATCTCAAAACCCTAATAATACGTGCAATGCAAGTTAAAAAAAATGTTTTGTGGTGATATTTTTATAAGTATCGTAGCTCATTCTTTTACAACACCAGCTTGATGAGGTTGTACCAGATTAATTCCGTTTACTTAAAGCTTTATAAGATTACACGCAATACATTTAAATATTTTCAACCGCCAGTCGTAACAGCTAAGTAAATATAAACACGCTGTGTTAACGCTCTTTATTTTATTTGTACTACTAGATTGTTGGGTTTGTTTAAGAATAACGAAAAAAACACATTGAATTGAATCATTCTGTTCATATAAAAATCACAGTAACCTAACGTTTACATTGGCAAACTATTTGTAATTAAACTGTGGGATATAAGAGCTTGCTCACACCGGGGGAATAACAGTTTGACAAATATGAAAATTATATTCGAAATTTAGAAGTAAATCGTAGGCAGTAATACCACATCAATATCATAATGGGATACTGAGAATAGTAGGTATTTATTTAAGTTGACATCTGGTGTGATTATGTATGCCGAGTACAGGTCAAACCGCTCTTCACTTCCCGTGATAAATTCATTGGAAAAGACACAATTCAATAATGTATCTATGCAAAACGTAGGTTTTAGGCATGGTCCTAATAAACCACCGCTCGTACAAAAATACGACTTCATAGTACGACTTAAGTACTCGTAATTGCTCATACAATCTTTAAGAACACAATAGCCGCAGCGCTAGTTAGAACGAACCATGGTCCGCCGACTCACAAATATTAGGTATTTTTTTTTAAATTAAATTATTTTTCAATTTAGAACTATACATTTAAATATGTATTACTCTTCATTATAATCAAAAGTTAAGCAATATATAATTTTCAATTGTTAATTCCACAAAACATAATATATCAAAAGAAAATAATTGCGGTTGAGTAACCAATTAATACAACTTCATGCCATTAATTTGCTTTTAATCAATCGGTTAACTTCATAAACACGGTTTCAAGTGCTATATATCCCTGGTACCTATTTAAAATAAACTACAATAAGATCTAACTGTTTTGTTTGGACATAAATAAAGAATATTGTATTATACACATGTTTTGATTGAACATAAGGCTGGATTTCGAAAATAGGGCATAATGACCATATTTCCAAGAAGTAACTAGCGAGAGGAATCTTGAATTATATATTTTAAAAAATAAGCTAATATTTTAAATCAAATTTTATTATTTGTATAAAATTTTGGTATTAAGGATAAATTCTTGCAAAAGGTAATTGAAAATGATAGAATAGAGCTATCATTTATGATCTACAAACTTGTGGACTTTCAATCAGTATACCTTCTTCGAAATACATCACGTGTTATGTAGCATACTCTGATACAGTGTTATGTAACAAAATTAACACGTGACTGTACCTAGCACACTGTTGATATGCGGCAACTCTGGAACCGATTGTTTGACATTCGATTGAAAAAGCGATGAGGTGTTTCATTAATTGTTTTATTAATACTACCAAGGAAAACGTGTTTTTATTGCGTGAAGATGTGGATAAGTATAGTAAGTCCATAATGGGAATAAAGTGAAAAAGCAGTTTAATTTAGTGAAACATTGTACAATGTACATAAATAGTACGTATAAGTGAAATAAAAATATTATTTTTATTTTACTTTTGATGTTTTGAAGGCTTTAGGGTTTTTATTTACAATAAAATAATTCGTTATAGGTAGGCCAAATTGGATTAATATCATAGGAATTAAATTAATATTTACCTTACGAAACTAAATGAACAAATGCCTTTTTACCAAAATATACATAAATCATTCGAGAGAACAAAGTACGCTTTTATAATAATAAAAAAAAGTTATATATTTTCTATCGCTTCATGATATGTGAGAATTAAAATTTAATCACAAAAATATTTTTTTTTACTAAATAATTGAAATTGACGTCACATATTTATTGTCTGGTAGAAATAATTACTTTTAATGAAAATAAATATTTATTTATTTTGTCTATTAATGTAATGGGAAGACCCTTTAGCAATAGGTATACTTAAAAATTACATATTTTTTTACATTCGAATTTTGTACATTTGTCAGATACACCAAAATTTGAATTGTAGAAGAATAATTTAGATTGAAAGCTATCTATATTAAATGAGTTAACACCTCATCACACCCATTCTATATGTATATTTAGATATTATTTCATAGACCTTCATGTTTAGATATTCAGGAATCCAACATTTATATTCTACACATCCATAAATATATAATGCTTATAAATTAAATATATTCTTAATACATTTTTAAATATTTATTACATTTTGCTATCGTACGTACCTACTTTCACATCCATCTACGGCACAACATTATTATGTAACATTGAGAAACCTATTAAACCTTCTTTAAATATCATTTCAATGAACAACTAAGCTTAAGTTACATTGATAGTACATTAATATTCATAAACACAACGTTTCAAATTTTAATGTGTGATTAAACAGGTTCTTATTGAAATTTAATGTAATGATTTCTAACGCCGCGGCTGACGCTTTCTTTGTTGAAGCGCCTTAATAATTTAAGGCCGCAGCTACACGGTACGACAAGAAAACTTTGTCGCGACAAAGAGTGCGATGCCACGATCTTAACCTACACACAATTTTCGATACAATTACTCTATAAATAAATATCTATTATAATAGAAATTTCATATTCTCTCGTTATTAAATTTACCCTTTTCGTGTAAAATTATTAAAACTACACTTTTTATCGATTACTCTATCAAAGTACAAGCTTAGTTTAAATTGTTAGATTAATAAACTTTGGCTATATTTAATTTAGTTGACCATTTTCGTTTGGAAGACCGGTCTTATTTCTTTTTACGATACCGAATAACGACGTGGAAACTATTCGTATTGCTATTAATTACAGTTATCTATTGCAAGTATATGGAATCAATTATATGATTTAATTGGAAACCCACTTGAAAATTTTATGTTATTTTACTTGGTCAGGTCATTCATGTGGTAACAAAATGTGGTTTATCGTTGTAATGAAAACAAAAATCAATAAACAAAAATATAATTTGAAAAGAAGATCGAATATAATGTATTCTAGTTTTAATATGCAATATACATTTCAACGACACATTCGTAAGAAAACGTGTTTAGCTCATATACTATTGTGTTATTATGAATATACAATATAATTTTAACATTAACATTTAACATAACATTGAAAAAGTAGGGTAGTATAGAAATCTATTTATCATTTGTCACCATAAATAACAAACATAAAAATGGCTGCACACTATAAGACAAGGCAGCTGTTAGCTGTTAGTTTGATAAAAATATCTTATTGTTTGTATATTATTATATCAATATAATTTATGCAAAAACTTATAGTGTAAAATCTACCTATCCATAAAAACCGCTAAGCAGTCCTGCAATTGTTTATAAAATAAAATATGACAAAAAATAAAAACAATCTACTTAAACCATACTTTGAATTGTTTACTTTCTTTTTTTAACTAAGGATTTCTTTTGTATAATTTTATTTCGTATCTAATGTTAGTGAAACTCAAATAAGTAACGTAAAAAAAGGTTGGGTTGCATCAACTAACTTTTGTAATAAAAACATGTTATGGTACAGGTTAAACAAAAAATGTGTTGCACCATCTGAGAATTTTAAGAGGTCGTCATAACTTTAGCTGTTAACCGAAACGTGCTGTAACCGTCCAATCATCGCGGGTTAAAGCTATTGTTACTGTTAAACAGCGACCTGCCAAAAGTTTCAAATAAAATCTCGATATTTCACTTTTCAACTTTATCTTTAACTAGCCAAGGATTTTTTTTATGAAAATAAGGGACGAGACGAGCAGGACGTTCAGCTCATGGTTACTGATATGCCCTACTCATTACAATGCAGTGCCGCAAAAATTCGGAGCGGCACTACACTCGCGCTCGTCACCTTGAGACATAAGATGTTAAGTCTCATTTGACCAGTAATTTCACTAGCTACGGTGCCCGAAACAGAGTAATGTTTACACATTACTGCTTCACGCCAGAAATAGACACCGCTGTGGTACCCATAATGTAGCCGGCTTCCTGTGCAAAGAAGCCTCCCACTGGTATACTGGTAATACAATGGTGCAACACATTCCGCAGTGTATGTTAAAGTCAGAATAACTTATAACGTTAAATTTGAATTAACCCTTAACTATAACAGCTAATATGATGCAACCCAAGCTTAGACAGCAAACCCATCAATGAAGTCTTGAATGCATTTTAAAATTTATAATGTGCAGCCGAAGTAAAAGCTATTATTCTATTGTTGACGCAAAATCCGACATTCAGCATGCATTTTTCGATTGACATGGTTTTTGGACACGCCAAAGATTCATTTTATTCATACGATACTTGCAATTATTTAAGTTGTTTGTTAGGAGCAATGACGTTCTACACATATAGACAAGTCACGTCGTATAAAAATAAATCCGAAATTTGGTACATGCCACAAATTACATCATAATAGCTTTGACTACTATAATATCTATGCAATACCGCACTCCAGTAGTTTAAAATAGTCTTGATATTGATCAAGAATCATCATCATCATCAGCTGGAAGACGTCCACTGCTGGACAAAGGCCTCCCCCAAAGATTTCCACGACGATCGGTCCTGCGCTGCCCTCATCCAACGTATTCCATGTGATCGAGAATATTGTTGATGCACATTTTTGCTTCAATAATGAAGAAACAATGTGAAACATCAAACAAACAAAAAAAAACTTCAAACATTTATTTAGTTCAGGTTTGATTCAGGCAGTGATAGTTAACACAGGAATAAGTAGAAAAGTGTGCTTACATTGTGTTTAAATACACTTTTACAGTTCCACTTTCAGACTGCGAGTGATATGTCCTTATTTATCTATATAGAACGTCATTGGTTAGGAGACTAAATATATATAGCTTAATACAGTAATAAATAGAATACCTTTTAAATATCGTTAGATCATCATCAACAATCTGAAAATCGTATTTTAAATTATTTACGAATAAATATTGATTTATAATGATTTGTATAAACAAAGACTTTCTTAACATCCAAATAACGTCAACTCAAACCTAGAATAGTCTTTTTAAGTATAATTGCTTATTGTACACTACAAACTTAATTGAACACATTTTTATAATCTAATTTATTAACAATTTACAACAAGCAAAAGCTATGTACAATCAGTATTGTTAAATCAAATGAAATATAAATGAGTTATAAGTTTAAATAATATTTTGACGTTGCGGTTGTGGCGAAAGCCTTTTATAAATTCCCAATGTGGTAGAGCCCTAAGATGGTATCCATCATAAAGGGCTCCACAGACAGATTATTAACAATTAATAAATATATTAATTATATAGGATTAATAAATTTTGCAAGTTGGCCTGCAAAGTCAATTCTTTTAGGCAATGCGACGACAGTGCAACGTCAGCACAAATGATGCCCACAGCATCATATGCGCAACCTAAATCACAACAATGAAATAAAAAATTATGATTATGTTAAGTAAAGTATGGTTTTTGGTACTGATTGTGCATAGCGATAATAAATCACACTTCTAAAATAAATAGATCTAATTTTTTTCTTGTTACTTAAGATTTCGCCCTCGTGAAAAGTTTTCATAATTTTTATGAGAAGAATAGACGAAACTAGCAAAACATTCAGCTAATAGTGATACACCCTGCCCACTGCGATACAGTGCCGCTCAAGATTATTCGTTGAACCCAAAAGTCTTGCATGGCAATTGTGTTAGTCACTTTGAAACAATACATGTTAATTCTCATACAAATGATTTGAGTCTTCTTTAGTGTTGATTCCGCCAATATTCGTCTTTAAACAATTCGACACGAGAGTCTCGTGTCAGATTTTGGCGAGACAACACGTCCTGAGGATGCCTCGTGTAGAGGCGAAACACGTGTCGAATTTTTTAAAGCCGAATATTGGCAGAATTAACACTAAAGAAAACTCAAATCATTTGTATAATTATGGATTTCCGCAAAGTAACGCCTGCTTCAATATTTTTTTTATGTTAATTCTTATTAATCCAATTATTTCACTAGCTACGGATATCTTCAAACCAAAGCAGAATAACTCTGGCACATTTCCGCTTAATGGCAGAAAAAAATAAGAGTTATTTTCCGGAAATCCAAAAATATCCAAATGTTGTAAATTTTTTTGAGTGTTGAGAGTATAGTGCCAGAATTCTGCGAGTCAACATGACAGTCAAAGTCAAACTCATATAACTTTATTCAAATAGGCTTAAACTAAGCGCTTTTGAATCGTCACTACAGATATTTCTTTTAAATTACTGTATTTAACATAATGTTAGTAAAAAGTTGAGCTCGTGAGAAGAACATATAAGAAACTCAACGGCCACTCTTTTGAATGAAATAGAGTATTTTACAATGGCTGTAATATACATTACAAATTAGTTTGTAAGGTCCTGCATCCAATATATGAGTCGTGTTCAAGTAATCTAAATTATTTCATAAGAAGTTATAAAGAATTAACTGTATAAATATAAATTATCGTATATTGGATACAAACAACCTTTAGAGCTTGAACTGATTGTATGTGTAAAGATGTTTTAAAAACATGATGGTCGTGATTACTGTCACAATTAGTAATGGCATGGTGTAGAGGATAAACACGTTTCAAATTGGATATAGACAAATCTAAAAGAAATTAACACTCAACAAAACTCACATTATTTGGATCTTTTTCGTGCAAATACAAAGCTAACTGCAAAGAGTATGTAAATACTTCGTAATAAGAGGCAGGACTGCGTAAAAATTGAAATTTAGTTTAGTATGAAACGTGCAGTGATTTGACAGGTTTGAAATCGTAGTAATTACAGACTGGCGATTGGCGACGAAGTATAATCCAGCTAAGTTTGAGAGCTTAAGACGTATTGGATTTTAGCCATCATCTGTCAATCGGTCAATGACTGCACGTTTCATACAATCGAATGAATCGCTTTTATCTTAGAGAGTTTCACTAGGCTGCCTGTTTTTATGATTTTTAAAGATGTATCAGCAAAGTTGGTCTTGAATCGATATTGTCAATGGTTCCTACCTAGCCAGCATCCCGTACAAAGTACCCGGCGGTAAGTCACCAACTGGCATGTTTCTAATTTACTCTAGAGAGAAGAAACAACGAGAGCGTTCCTAGCCTGTTCTGCCTTTCCTAATACTTGAGCTACACTTTATGCATCTCTACAAATTTGCTGATAGAATTTATCAGGCGCTAATACAGAAATATTTTTCACTATATTGGGACAATTTAGACTACAACACATGTTATTTATATCATTGCCAATATTTATGGTAGCAGTAAACTTGGGGGATTTGATATCTATTTTAATTAATAAATATTTAACTCGAAGTCTGGCTTCTACGGTGTCTAAAGAGTACCAGCGTTGAGAAGTAAAATTCCCAACATAATGCTGACTAGACACCATTTTGGTTTTTAAATGTCCATATTGTTATTAGTTATAAAATTTCTGTAAACTTTTTCAGCCAAATAAACCTTTTAATTATTATTATTAATATTTACAAGACAATCTTATCAGAGCTTTTGAACACTCGAACTGCTTTTGAAAAGACGCAAGCGTGTGCCAAGTTTATAACAGTTTATAGACATTGCCACTTTAGCCCATTTTGAAGTAAAAAGGGAAAATCAGACAACATAAATGCGTTTTATTATTATGTAAATCCTTGGTTTAATTTTGGGCCTTTGTAAATTTAGTTCCATCTTAAATAACAAGATAAAACAATATAACACCTTATATAACTTGTACACTTATTAAGTTATCACTGAATATCCGCGCACTATATGAGAGTTTCTGTACCTCCACGTGGGCACAGTTCCCTTGGGGGGCTTGGCCTGGAGGGTTGAACTCGTGCCGGTTCTGCTGCATACTAGTTTTTCGACGTTAATATTGTCACGAACTCTGAAACAAATAGAACAAAATCTTCAATATAAAATTCAAATATGAGAATTTTTTTTTGATGCCGATGATTATGGGATAAGACAAAGGTATGTAGTGTACCTATTTTTTTAAGCACGTACCGGAAGACGCAGTGTTGGTAGGCTCCCCACAAGATGGATCGGTGCGTGGACGGATAACAATAAGGGACGAGACGAGAAGTTCGTTGGTACAATTACCAATGTCAATACACGCCCTGCCCATAACAATGCAAGGCCGCTTAGGATTCTTAAAAAAACCCATAAATTCTGAGCAGCACTACAATTTTGCTCGTTACTCTGAGACATAAGATTTTCCCAGTAATTTCTCTAGCTACGGTGCACTTCAGACATAAGCACAATAATGCTTACACATTACTACTTTACAGCAGAAATAGGCGTAGTTTGGAACCCATAATCTAGCCGGCATCCTGTGCAAAGGAGCCTCTCACTGGTAAAATACGTGATGATGAAATTCCTTTCATTCTGAATTTTGCCGTCACTCATCATAAATACAGAGTTTTTCTTTAACATTGTAAGTACGAACGTACCCAATTATTTATATGTTATTTATATTCTATTTGGGCACCACATGCTTCATGTATATTATCTTCTCGTTGATATACATACCATGGTATATATATTTAAAACACTTTAAGCGCTTTACGAATGCCTATATAGGTATAAGATCTCCCTACAGACCTACCATGTAATTTGAATTTGATAAGTTTGGCCTTAAGAGAGATAACGTTGCCAGCTTCATGGGCACCATTACTGCAACTTCAATGATATTTACTATTTGTAATAAGAAATGATTTAATTAATATAATATTAATTACAGATAATTTTAATATATTTACTATATTTATTGTACACAACTATTCTTTTTCTCATTATCTACATTTTTGCTTTGAGACGTCTTGAATTTACGTTACTTGTGTAGATGTATAGTTATTTATAAATAGTACCATCGTAATTGACCATGCCGTCACCATCCAGGTCTGCTTCACGGATCATGTCGTCCACCTCTTCCTCGCTGAGCCGCTCCCCCAGGTTGGTCATCACGTGCCGAAGCTCCACCGACGATATCAACCCGTCGTTGTTCTTGTCAAATACTCTGAAAGGAAGCATTTGAAACATTGAAATATATTATTTTTATGAAAATAAGGGATGAGACGCGCAAGACATCCAGCTGGTGGTAAGTGATACGCCCTACCCATTACAATGAAGTAGATTCTTGAGAAACCCAAAAATTCTGAGCGGCACTACAATTGCTCTCGTCACCTTGAGACATAATATGTTAAGTCTCATTTGCCCAGTAATTTCACTAGCTACGGCACCCTTCAGACCGAAACACAATAATGCTTACACATTACAGCTTCTCGGCAGAAATAGGCGCTTCTGTCTGCAATTACTTCTGCATAAACTTCAAATTTGAATCTTCTTTTTGGTTGCATTCTTCGTTTCTGAAGGTTGTGTCCGTACTTTAAGGTTTTCGTAATATTGGTCACAAAAGTCTTCAACTCCTTTCGGTCCTCAGTTTTCCTTATTGTGGTCGTAAATGGTAGTCCAGTGAGTGTCTTGATCTTGTCCGACCAGCGGCTGGATGATCGTCCGAGTGGTTCTTCACCCTCCACCTGGCCTATGACTATCAGTTTATGTAAATTACTGGGAAGGTGTCGGGTCATGTGGCAAAAATATCCCAAGATCTTTTGATAGCAAATTGTGGACAATCTAGTGCCAATGGGAAATTGCTCCAGGATAGACTTGTTTATTCTCTTTGCCATCCACTAACGTTAGCGAAGCATCCGTCTGCAACACCACATCTCAAACGCGTCAATCTTTTTCCTCTCTGCCGCTCGGATCTTCTTAAACTTTGAATGTAAAAAAATAAATAAAAAAAAAAAACCAACAACTGGAGCATATTTATTTGATCTGATCAACATGATCAATCAAGCTACTTCACCATAAAATCTTAAACTCAGCGTATTAAAATTTATTTAAATCTGCCTATATTTATTGAGAAAGAAATGTCTCATTTATAATTTTGTAATACATAGAAGTTAGAACCCGCTTAATACGATCACACTAAATACGAATACTCGGATAATCCGCCATTTTGCGCCAGTCCTTACAACTTCTCCTAAAGGCTTAATACAATTCGTTATCCCATTTTAATATGCCCAATACGCCAACAACAGAATAACAAGAACCTCTAATATTGAAGGGTTTACCAGGATATTCTTCTATTGATGAAAATGTGGCACTCTACGAACTTTACTGAATTGAAGATGTTAATGAGAATGTGAATAACACACAAAAAGGAGCCCTAAGTGAGACCGATAAAGACGAAGAGGAGTCAACTTCGATTCTCTTAATCACTCAGATATTATCAGCTATTAGTGAATAAAGAGGCCTTGCAGCTTCATTAAAAAAAAGCAAAGACGCACTGCAAAAGTTAAATAATTTTGAAAATCTTGCAAATGCGATTCCAAAAAAAAAATTTCTATCAATCCAAAATAAGTGATTACTTTGAATAACGTAATTAAAATTACACTATGTATTTAATTAAATTTATAAATGTATACGATATTAGAACTTTATGTTTTATTGACGCTTGACTGCCAAGCACAAAATTCTATACAAAAACTAGTGGACCCAACAGACGTTGTCCTGTACACACGTCTTAAATTTGAAAAATCGGTCCAGCCGTTAGGAGGAGTTCACTAACGTACACATGAGCAGGAGAATTATATTATATGGACGGAATTGAGAATCTAAACCAATCTCAAATTCACTGAAACAAACAAAAATGTCATCAAAATCAGTCCAGCCGTTTAGGAGGTAGTTTAATTGTGAATCTAAACCATTTTCGAATCCACCTGAAGACACACACCAATCTCAAATTCACTGGAACACACAAAAATATCATCAAAACGGTCCAGCCGTCTAGGAGGAGTTCAGTGACATACACATGCACACAAGAATTATATATATAAAGATGAAACATCTCCTCTAAGCGGAGAGGAAATGTGGAAATAACTAAATCTGAATAATTATCAAAATAAATTTCCTCTCCACCCCGCTTTGGTGGGTCCGCTATCGGGCCTAAGCCTGGCTGCTTTTCGGCAGGTACATCTTCAATCTGGTCGTAGAACAGATGCGTAGTTTGAATTCCTCATCCACATTTTGCTCTTTTTATTTATGAAGTCAATTTAATTTCATCTATTTTTTTGACATGATCAAAAAACCTCAATTTTTAATTACAAGAAAATGTTAAGTGTACTAGTAGGTAGTGCACTGAACGTATAGGCTTATTTAGCAAAAAAAAAAAACAATTGCATAAATATGATATATCACATTACCTAAAAGCTTCTCTCAGTTCATCTTCACCATCGGACCCTCGCATTTTCTTGGACATCATCTGGAGAAATTCGTTGAACTCTATAGTACCGTTTCCATCTTGATCTACTTCTTTCACCATATCTCTCAATTCAGTCTCTGAAAGTGACGAAATCATATTTTTAAAAATATAAGAACAAACCCCCTAATTTTGTGATAACTTACAATATTAACTTTTCATTTTGTTGGTTTTGATATTACTATTTGAAGCGCTCTCGGGCCAGCCTAACCATTTTGAGCTCAAACAAAATTATTAGCTATCAATGTCAGGATATTACGTTTTATATAAATTAATAGGCATCACTTTTACCAGCTAATTTTACAAGGAGGAAATTTAGCAAGGAAAAATCAAATTGATAGAATTTGAGCCAATGCCCTAGCTCTTTCTATTTCACCTCCTCCTATTTGTCCTCTTTTCATAACATTTCATAGGATTACATAGGGTGGTACAAATTTTGTCTGACAATAGCTTACAGTATCTTTCTTTATGACAATGAGGGACGAGACCAGCAGACCAGCTGATGGTAATTGATACGCTCGTCAGGATTCTTGAAAAACCCAAAAATCCCGAGCGGCACCACAATTACGCTCGTCTTCTTGAGACGTAAAGTGTTAAGTCTCGTTTTCCTAGTAATTTAAACTTCTGAAAGAAACACAAAAATGACTGCTTCACGGCAGAAATAGGTGCCGTCGTGGTACCCATAATCTAGCCAGAATCCTGTGCAAAGGAGCCACTGGTAACAACAATACAGCCTGGTAGTAGAATGCAAACTTAGTTATGGTCAATGTTTTATTACAGTGTAAATTTCTTAATTTTATATTTAAACAAAATGATAATTTGATAAATTATAAAAAAATTATTAAAATCAAGATAAGAATAATCTAGAATGTAATGTCAAAAACCTTTGCCCTTTGTGGGCAAAAAATTATTCTACAGAATAAGAAGAGTTTCGAAGTAGCTAACTGTGTGCTATTTTAAATCTTAAAATCTTCTTTAATCTCTTAACTATTATTAGCTTCAGGAGAAAATGAGATAGTGAGTTGAAGAGAGCTGCAAGCAAGTGCTTGTTGAGTAGCATTTAGCCTTGTTCAAAGCAGTTGGAATCACCAAATATTCGTAGATTTATTTGTTTTAAGTAAACTCCGTAGAGCGATGTTTTGAACTGTCTGTATATAATACTTTTTAATCAACTATATTTTTATTTATTTATATCATTTTATCACGCTTACTCCGTGATTACATAAATTCATTTTGAAAACAAAACGATACGGGACTCGAACCCGCGACCGCTCGCGTTCAGTGCGAGCGCTCTTTCACTTAGCCAACTGTTCGAGTGGCGTCATGTTAATAAATCTAATAATATGTCTTGCTCAACTCTCAGGTTGGTGGCTTCATCTATAGGATCTACTTTACAGTTGATAACCCGCTCAACACCAATATTAGCATTTTTTTTTTATGGAATAGGAGGACAAACGCCGCCCACAATCTCTTGCAACACCACAGGAATCACAGGAGCGTTGCGGGCCTTTAAGGAAGGTGTACGCGCTTTTTTTGAAGGTACCCATGTGGTATCGCCTCGGAAACAGCGCACAAGGAATTTCATTCCACAGCTTTGTAGCACGTGGAAGAAAGCTCCTTGAAAACCGCTCTGTGGAGGACCGCCACACATCTAGATGGTATATTAGAAAGTGACTTCACTTCTGGGATAAATTACACAATTTAAACTTATAAAACAAAATTATCATTCCCATCGTTCATAAATTTTGTTTTTAAATCTAAGAGTGAAGGATATCACTTTAAAAAATAACAAACTCGTATGTAATTTCTAGATGTCATCATATCCTCATAAGTTGATGTGGTGTGACTTTGGAGTACTTGATTTTGGTATTGAAAATGCTAAAATAGTCTTGTAGCGATGGGCTTCTCTTCAGGATTAGTAGAGTTTCTTAACAACTTTATTTCCTTTAATAATAAAAATTTTAACGATTACTTGTTTACATAATTTATTATTAATGTTATTTACAAAAAAAAATATATAAAAAAAATATTATTGAAGTCCATTTCCTGTATAAGAACCACTTTTTTCGTCAACTGACACTAAAACTATTTGCAATTAAAGGCTTGTGGAAACCATCATAGAAGTAGGCAAATTAAAGTAAATTTCAAAACATCTAGAGAAACCCGTAGCATTTACAGCTCGCTATGATCGAAAGCTACCGAAATTGGTAAAACTGCACTATCAAATCTTAAATAAAGTGGATAAAGTCAATAAAGTGGACATCTATATGATAAGGACGACCCAAATTCTACATTTGCCGGTCTCCAGATAAGGAAAATCAACTGAAGATTTATTTCTACGGGCACATTTTCACAAATAACGTTTATCTTAACGAGTATGTTTTTCTTCTAAGCGTTATATAAATAAGCGTGGAAATAGAATAGTACTTAAACATAAGCTTACACCGTATAAATAATACCGTAGACAAGTTAATTAGGGATAATGCGAGAGTCACATGTTCCGACAATGTCCAGCCTAAGCTGACCCCTAACATATGATATATAATGTAATGTTTTGGTTTACAGAGGATGTGATAACTGTAATTTTTTATGAAAATAAGGGACGAGACGAGCAGGACGTTCAGCTGATGGTAATACGTCCTGCCCATTACAATGCAGTGCCGCTCAGGATTCTTGAAGAACCCCAAAAATTCTAAGCGGCACTACAATTGCGCTCGTCACCTTGAGACACAAGATGTTAAGTCTCATTTGCCCAGTAATTTTACTAGCTACGGCGCCCTTCATATCGAAACACAGTAATGCTTACACATTATTGCTTCACGGCAGAAATAGGCGCCTTTGTGGTACCCATAATCTAGCCGGCATCCTGTGCAATGGAGGCTCCATTGGTAAAAGATTATAATATGATTGCGACTGCATAATATTGGTTGAAAATAATGAAAGAACTCGTAAAATTTGTCAGTAAAATTGATAATTTAATGAAATTTATTTTATATTATCCGTTGAAAAAATGTTAGCCCTCGTGACGCGTGTCATGTTAAACATTTCAGTGAATATTTAGTAACTACTATAACAAAAAAATTGGATTGAAATAAAAAAAATTATTATTCGCCATCAGCTAGTGTTAATTTTGCGATTTATAATTTGAAACATTCATAAAACTTCATTTTAGAAATAGACAGCGCAAATCCCACAGAACACAGATTTTTTGTGTTCAGTGGCAAATCCACACATCAAACGGGATATGAAGACGATAAGCTGGTCGATTTTAATGCCAAAGCTCACCAAAGGATACACACATAAAAAATAACAGAATGCCTCCAAGATTGGCAAGAATTTGTGATATAATTTTGGAAAGAATTGGAAAAAAACTGGGAATTGCCCATGTGAGACGGTGTGGCCTAACCTTCTTTCCACTACACTGAAAGCAATTTTACAGATTGAATTAAACACGTTAATAACAGCATGAACGGTGATTATTAGTAACTATCCGATAAACCAAGTGATCTGTTCAGCTTTATTTCAAATACATTAATAAAATAATATGATTCCTTTGGATTTACTTACACGGTATACAAACACATACTTTGATACGTGCTCAACCACCATGAGTTTTACCAAATAATTGTTGCCATAACAGTAAATATAAAAAACATTAAACAAGCAACATGATCGCTTCCTATTGCATAATAAATTACTGATTATGATTTTTTGGGATTAGAAACCCTTAACGAAACAGGAACCCCTATAAGTCAGGTTAGTACTGCATCTAGAGTACGTGGTGATTTTAAATTTAAATTAACATCTAGAACTAAAATCTACAAATCCAGATGGAATAAAGAATTTACTATATAAGTTATATTTTGGCTTTTATTATGAACGCCTACTCCAATCCCAAACTAAAATTCAACGAGAATATATTTCAGATATTTCCTATTACATTCACTTCATATGAAACTTTATTCGTATAAACCTTCCAACTCTCTCCGTTCACATCTGCTATAATCCGTCACCAAACTCGGCGATATTAAAGGGAGCTCAACGTAAACTGGTCGTGTGTTGTAGTAAAAATTCATGAAACACATTCGGAGCTGGTGAAAATTGAAACGTCTCTTTCGTTTATTTATTCGTTTGCTCCAATTCTATTATTGGTTTGAATAATCAAGTTGTATCAGCAGATATTGGGGGTTGAGCAAGTTATCTACTGTAAAGTAGATCCTGTAGATGAAGCCACAACCTGAGAGTTGAACAAGACAGCAAGATTTATCAACGATACGTCACTCGAACGGTTGGCTCAGTGGAAGAGCGCTCGCATGGAACGCGAGAGATCGCGGGTTCGAGTCAACCATCTTGTTTTCAAATTTGATTTGTGTAATTATTAAAACGGAGTCAGAGCACATGATATCAATTGTTGATAACAAGTTTGGATCAAGTATCAAGAATGCTTTGAAGTTTATTATTACTAATTACTCAATGATAATTAATACATTTCACCTCGACTAGCGAGAAAAGTGTTATAGGTTATATATAGTAAGAGAAACAATTAAGATAATAAATTTATCTACACCCATGCTTTAAATCCTGTATTAAAGATTCAGAAACAGTTAGCTTATTGCCAACATTAAGACACCCAATGTTCCAATAACCATTACATCACCCAAAAGAGTGTTGTAATGTTGTACTGAATTTCATAACAACACTCCTACGTTTTTTTTTATCCCTTCATGCGCAGAGAGTTTCAACAGACAGCCACATTCTTATTGCTCGATGCGTGGTATCTGTATGAATTTCAAAAAAAGAACATTTTCGTTTACGCGCGCTCCACACTACCAGAACGTCGAGCGCCGTAAAAAAAGTAGGTTATTCGAATCCCCGCTATTTTTCTTCGATTTTTTTTATTGTTTTGTTTACAAAAAATGAGCGATTCATTTTAAACGCTGCAAAAGAACATTATATTCGAGTGAATTTTAATTATTGCACTATACAAAATGTAAATTACAGCTAAAATAAATAATTGTTTCATTAATACTTATTTTATTTGTATATAATCAGTAACGAATGATATTAGGTTACTACTAGGACTAGTGTTTTAATGTTAGCAGTAAGCTAACTGTTCGAGAATCTTTTAGAGGATTCATATTCTGGGTGTAGATAAAGTCTTGTATGCAACTGTTGATAATTAGGTATTAAAACACTCATGTGATACTATTATCACACTCGGCTTCGCCTCGTGAGATAAATCCACATTCGTGTTTTAATACCCCATATTACACAACAGTTGCATAAATAACTATTTTGTGACAATGAAATAATACGCTAGGCTAAATCGAGTTCCGAATCGCACCGAATCGCATTGTTTATTTTTTAATACGGAGTAATTCCGGGATGCATGGTCACGTGGGGTTCGAAATTTAAATCACTTTGCCTCACGCACGCATAAACGTTTTTGCTGCGAGTTTTCACGTAGCAATAGCGCCCTTTTCGTGCTGGAGAGGTGAAAAAAAAAATTCTTCAGAGATTACAAAAGAGGTGTACAAACAAGAAGTTTTTATTAAGTAGATAATATATTTCGTTAATAATTTTTTATAAGATATTTGAAGTATTAAGGATTAAGTAACTAGTAATTTCATAAAAAATATGTATTTCATTACAATTTGCGTTAAATATTAATAATAGTTTAATACCCTTAAGTAGAAAATGCAACAATTCCAGATAAACCGCAAGGCTTTCCTGGATTAGCGATATTATTAATTATCAAACGATCTCACTCGTTAGGGCTATGAAACTGTATTTGAAATATTGCAATATAACGTCCGTTCGAAAATATATTATAATATAAACTTTAAACATAAAATAAATATTATTTTTATCACATCTGTTCAAAAAGAGTTAGTTGGTATTCTGCACAGATTATAAAATAGTGGTAGCTTTAATACACAGCTTTAATCTCTAGAGATTAAATGTGATTTATGATTGGAAATTGGATATTTTTAGTTAATGTTTCCTTCGCAACAGAGATCAATCAAAGACATTGAATGAACAAATAATATATTGAATTATTATTTAATTAGTTATAATTATTAGTTAACTGAGTGCGAGCCAAATAAAAAAATGGTTTGACAAAGAAATTAAAAGAACGCACCGAATCATTCTGAGTTCCGACTTCATTCACAATTGTTTACTCAAATCCGGATTTTACTTGTTTTCTACAAATAAATGAATTTACTTTCTCATGTAACTCGAGAGAATTGTATTAGACGCTAAAATGACATTACAAGAAACAGAAGTCAGTCTTCTAACTAAATGCCTTGAATATACAAGATATATACATATAAAATTTTCATTCTTTAGAAAATGCAATGAAATATGTATATCAATGTAAATATTGATTGCATAATATACCATAGGACATAGAACTTTAATAAAAACGCATCCTATCTCTAAATCCAGCTAATAATCTGTGTGAAACCATGGACTAGTAAAAAAGAAGGACTCCACGCCGTGATATTAGCAAGTGAAGCACCTTTATGCTAGTGTGTGTGCGGTTACTGGGTATATAATCATATATCCACATATACTTTTGTAGTATTGTTTTGACACTTTTTCACAACGCACGACGGCATTTTCAAAATATCTTATTGCAACGCAAACTGATCTGTCACAGAAGATGGCCAATCTCATAATGGCGGTCGGTCGGCTTGTGTTAATGTAAGTGTATGCGTGGGGTTATGTATTTACACGTTTACCGGTTTGTTTTGGCGCCTCACTGTTATGTAAGGTGACACGGAGTCCTTCTTATTTTACCCGTCCGTGTGTGAAACAAATATAATTGCTACCCATTCAGCCGATTTAGTGATTGAGTAACGAACATACAAACGTTCAAATTTATAAAATCAAAAGGCATGAAAATAATTTATTTTCTCAAAATATATTCCTATACTTGATGATATCAATCAAAGCCCTAACACCGCTTCTATAACATATGGCACTCTGAGAGAGAAGAAACGGTACATGAAACAAATTAGAAAAAAAATAACCTTAAAATAATATTATGTTATTACCTACACAATATAAAACATTTTATGGCCGTTCCCAATATACTATCTACAGATTGAGATAAATTACTACCTTCTACTGTAAGTAAGTTGCTGTCGATTTGTTTATTGGGACAGAAAAGTCAGCGATAGTTACGATTCTTATCTCAAGTAAGAGAGGAACGGCCGTATAATTCACTTAAGGCCGTTCCCATTATTCAGTCTATCTCCGGTTGTGGCCTACTTGAGACAAAAATAGTAACTATCGTTGACTTTTCTGTCCCAATAAACTTATCGACCTTCACTCACCTTATCCGCACACGCTGTCTGTCAATGGGACGACGTATAGCTTACCAGCGATAGAAGTTTGTATGGAAATTGCAATTCACGCGTCGCAATATAAGGCGATAAGAATAAATTATCGGGTATATTGGGACAGATTCAGATTATTGACAGCTAATTACAGACTATACATACATACTGTAGTATATTGGGAACGGCCGTTAGTGATAAAAACTTAATACTTATGTCGCTATGTATAGATACACAGTTCTTATCGCTAATTATGAAAGGCGTGTGATTATTAAAACTCTGATCTATGATAATAAAATAAGTCTTCAAATAAATGAAAAAAATTGGTATTACAGTCACAATAACATACAGTTTAGAAGATATAATTAAGCACTTAAGATAAGGTAAAAGGTTTATGTTATGTCTCAGTTTCATAAATTCTTTTAATATCACACGTTAAAAATACAACCAAAAATGTTGCCTATAAATCCCAACTAATAAAAGTGAATGTAAGTTTGTTTTTTACGCTTTTACGATGGAGCTACTGAACCGATTTTGATGAAATTTGGTACAGCGATAGACTGGATCTTGGATAAGGAAGGCTAAATTTTATCCCGGAAAAATCTCGCGAGATTTGTGAAAAATGAAAATTCAGGTCGATAAGCTATACCGATAGTAGGTTTAGTTTACCATAGCAATCCTAAATTCCTCGAAATAAGATTCATATAATAAGTTGAGAACGGGAGCGAAAACGGGAACCGGAACTGGAATAGGACACGAGATAATCTTCAATTCCAACTTGCTTATTATTTTTAAAAACCCTTTATCTACGCGGACGAATTCGCGGGCATCAGCTATTAAAAAATAATATCAATTTTAAGATCATTGAGAATTAAAAGGAGATACCTTTCCATATTTCAATTCATGACGCAACGGCGCCGTGGCTTAGTTGGTTAAAGCGCCTGTCTAGTAAACAGGAGATCGTGAGTTCGAATCTCGCCGGGGCCTTTGTGATATTTTTTTTAAATTTTACTTATATTTTTTTTAAATATATTTCTGAAGAGACTGTTTTTTAAGATAGTTGTATGTTTATTATGCAAGTTCTGGATTAATTTATTATTCTGGATTATAAATTATTTATTTATTTATTTTTATCTCTAGGAATAATCTCTTTATTACAATTATAATAGCTTAAAAGAATGAAATTGCCGTTTTGGCTTAAAAAAAAACCACCTTTCTACAAGATTTCAGAGTGAAACTTTATTCACATGACAGTTAGAACATTCTAGATTCAAAATAAGTACAACACTGCACTTTTTGACTATTGAAAGTTTTTTCAAAATGTGGAGTAATTTTTGAATACCAGTTTTGGCGTGGAACTAGTGCAGTTTATACTATGCCTGGAGAGGATATGGCTAACCAATGCACCGTGTGTTTTTGGATTACTTAATCGTTTTCGTAGAAGGAAAAGAAGCAAGAAAGAAAATATATTAAGTAACAAAATGGATGCATAAAAATACAAAATTAGCAGCGCTTTCCGCACTAGGCATGCCTGTACCGCGGAAAGATATTTATAAGGAGATGAATGCAAGTGAAGCCATGAATAAAAGCTATTTATAGTATGAGTAGACACTTAAATAGACATATTAATTAATTACTGCTAGTTCTATTCTGATAAATCTTAATATATATAAATTACGTGACACGTTGTTTGTCCGCGATGGACTCCTAAATTAATGCACGGATTTAAATGGGGATTACTTCATGGAATGCAGTTTAGTCCAAATTGAGAGATAGGATACTTTTTCTTTCGATTTGGGTCCCATAATTATTTTTATTTACAATATTTGTAGTGTATGGACATATTTTCTATGAGAGAATTTATTGACGCTCGGTTTGGCAGTTCTGCAGTGAAACAATTTCATTATAACAACAAGGAGCAAACGTTACGAAATAATTATTGATGTTTTGAAAAATTATTCACAAAAAACAGTATTTTATTCATTATGTACAGTACTACGCCTGTCAGGTCAGCTAGTATATTATAAGTTTGATTAACACAAACTACTAACAAAATTCAAAAAAATAGATAGTAACAGTCATTATATTATTAAAACGGAATGAAATACTATAAAATATTATAATATGGGGGTACTTAAATATTATTAGAAGGACGGAGAATACGCGTGCCAAACCAGTTATCTTGAATGTATTTTTAACATCTTGTTTGGCTAGAGATCTATAACTCATTAACTCAGTTCAACCTTCTTTTTTTTCAAGTATAGATTTACAAACATTGCCATTAATAATCAGCCAAGTAATAAAAAAATCACGATTGCTTGTAATTTTGTTTTAATAACTAAAAATCCGGTAGAATAAGGGAACGGTATGAATGTTATTTTTTATCTAATTAAAAATGTAAGCCATTAAATATAAAAAAAAAGGAAATTTAAGTAAAAAAAACCAATTGGATTATTTTATGAAACCATGATGCAAATGAAAATGTTTTCACAAAATTACAAATTAATATCAACATGAAAATGAAACAAAATTTATATATTATCTATGCTTTACATGTTAATAAATAAGAAATACAATGTAATAAAAAAATACCTTCGTCAGGTGTGTGGTTCGAACCTACTCTCCCTCTCGTGAACCAGAGCTGAAATCTGGAGCTTTAGACCGTGCGGCCAAAATGACTTTTTTTTTGTCTTATGAAATATAGAATAACAATTTATAAATAATATCTGGACGACCGAGCATTGCTCGGATTTTTAAGAATGTACAAAACTTGAAAAAAAAATCCTATAGGACATCTGGATTCGAACCAGGGTCTTCTGCTTTCCAGATCACCCAATGTCCCATCTGAGCTATTATAGTCTTGTGTATATAATATATATATAAAACAGGGATAAATTACATTTTTTAATATTGAAACCTAGCTAGGTCAAATTCTCGCCCCCGAAACTACCTGTATACTAAATTTTATTAAAATCGTTGGAGCCGTTTCCGAGATTCAGAATATATATGCAAGAATTGCTCATTTAAAGATATTAGATATAACAGGCCAAAAACCACAGAAGTTTGTCAGGCACGTTAGAAATGTACTATTATCGCCTACATTTAACATTAACTTATAAATACACAATTTAATAATGATACTATAAAATTGGAAAGCACTAGTTAAAATTAAAGGATACACCTGCACGCTGCATGCTGCACCCCAACCACAATCGAAGTACCGTGGCCGATTGTAATACGATATGCGATAAATGGGCGAAAAAATTTGAGGCAATTGATGCTGTGCTATTTACTAACCTGAAGGTCGTTGTCCCAAGGATCTCATCACGACACCAAGTTCTGCCATCGTAATGGTTCCGTCCTCATCTTTGTCAAACAGCATGAAGGCTTCCTTAAACTCTGTAGTACATATATTTTGGTCATTATCTTATTACTCACATAAGATAAGTAAAAATCAAAATTAAATCTTGAAAAATAAACATAAGTCTTACATGTGTAAGGGAGCGCGTGATATCGGCAATACTCTTCCCTCTTAAAGAAATTCCAGTGGTCTTTATCACGGTTTTATCGAAATATCTGCACCTCGATTATATCATCATCATCATCATCATTTCAGCCGGAAGACATCCACTGCTGGACAAAGGTCTCTTCCAAAGATCGCTATGACGATCGGTCCTGGGCTGCCCACATCGAACCTATTCCAGCGATCTTGACCAGATCGTCGGTCTATCTTGTGGGGGGCTTACCAACACTACGTCTTTACTGCTCCGACGGCCATCTGTCCGTCGAATTATGTGCCTTGCCCACTGCCACTTCAGTTCCGAAACTGCCTGAGCTATGTCAGTGACTTTGGTTCTCCTACGGATCTCCTCATTTCTGATTCGATCTCGCAGGGAAACTCCGAGCATAGCCCTCTCAATTGCCCGCTGAGCAACTGTGAGCTTCCTCATAAGGCCCATAGTTAGCGACCACGTCTGCGTTCCGTATATCATCACTGGCAACACATATTGGTTAAATACCTTCGTCTTCAGACACTGTGGGAGCTTCCCGAATGCTGCCTATCCAAGTTGGATTCGATGAGTGACCTCTTTCCCGAAATGCCATGCCCAACTGGATTATATTTTGTCCAAGGTAGACATACCCGTCAACTAATTTAGATTATATTTTACTCTTTATATTATGATGGCTTTTGCGGAAAGGTCACCATAATTCAGCCAAGAGGATGGCTTAAATTGTTTAATAAATAAAAAAAAGGTAGGCTACCAAGTATTGATGGTACGGTGTTGAAGAGCATTCCAGTTTTAACGGTAGTGATCAGTTTAATCTTAATAAAATAATCAAAGTGACTCAATTTTGGCAAGAATATTTGAAAGGGTCTCGCAATATAATTGGAAGCAACTGTTAGAAAACAATTTAAGCGTGTTACCTCTTGTAACATAAAATATATATTTTAGGAAACTGATTATTAATTTTTGCATTTTCGAATAGAATATACAGAACAATAAAATATATCGTGATAAATACCTAAAAAATGTAATAAGTCTTGATTATTTAATTTGATAAAATGTTTATAAACATACCTGCCACCTGCTCTTCCGTGAGGCCATATTCTGACTGAAAATAATAATAATTAAGTAAGTGTGGGTAGTTAAATATAAAACAGTAAGTAACAGAAGTGTCTTCAGGCCACAGTTTTAACTTATAAGGAATAAAGGAACCATAACGCTTCACAAACCGGTTAATTCTGATTTAATTTTTTTCCCTAATAAAAAGTAGGAAAAGTAGGGAAAACTGCCGATGGACATCCAATATTAGAGGTCAAGATAAGGGAATATGCTCTAGACTTAAAGGTTGATGTGGACTGGTATTTGACGAGTAGCTGAGCCAACCAGTGGTCAAAAATACGTATTAAATCGCTAAAATTGTCGTAAATTTGATCTATAGTTTTTTTTATGACAGGACGAGACGAGCAGGACGTTCAGCTGATGATAATTGACCCTGACCATTACAATGCCGCTCAGGATTCTTAAAAAATTCAAAAATTCTGGGCGGCACTACAATTGCGCTCGTCACTTTGAGACGCCAGTAATTTCACTAGCTACGGCGCCCTTCAGACCGCAACACTATAATGCTTACACATTATTGCTGCACGGAAAAAATAGGCGCCGTTATGATACCCTTAATCTAGCCGGCATCCTGTGCCACTGGTAAAAATCTATAGTTATAATAATCTTTAGTTATTATAATCTATACTTGACAAAACTAATTGTTAAAATTGAAACAATAGTCAAAATATCCAACCAGGTACTCATAGGCTAGGTTAGCCGGTGGTTAGTTAGTTCATAAGAGCTATGCTAGTTCGTTCTATTTGCAATGCTTGCAACAGAAAAAATTGTACTCGTGTACACTCAAGTACATTATATACCAGTGGACCCAGTGATCTGTGAACGGCTGGATCACTTGGCGTTGCGTAGAGACGTCGCTTCATTGTGTGTCTTCTACCGCATTTATCACGGGGTGTGTTCCGAAGAGCTGTTTTACCTAATTCCTGCCGCCGAATTCCACCTTCGCACGACACGCCACAAGTTAGGATATCATCCTCACCATCTGGATATCATCCTCACCACCTCCTGTGATTCCTCTGGTGTTGCAAGAGATTGTGGGCGGCAGTGATCACTTAACAACAGGTGACCCGTACGCTCGTTTGTCCTCCTATACCATAAAAAAAATATAGTGCGTTAGTTGGATAAAGAGGCCTTGATTTCTTAAAATCGAGACCTTTAACGGTGCAATAGTCACACTTTGTAATTTTTAACCAACCAAATGAATCGTTATGTTTTTAAAGTGATAACCCTAAATTTTTGGATTAATACACAAATAAAAATTGAAAACAAAATTTTATGAACGATGCAGGACTCGAACCCACGATCTCTGGCGTTCCGTGCCAGTGCTCTGCGAGTTGAGCTAACCGTTTGAGTGACGTATCGTCATAAAATCTTGTATGCTTTGTTCAACTCTCAGGTTGTGGATACTACAGGATCTACTTTACAGTTGATAATCTGATCAACACCAATATTTGCATATTAGGAAATTGACTTGAGATGTCGCTTTAGGAAATCAAAATAAATTGTTATGTTTTTAAAGTAATAACCAACCAAATTAAATAACAAACAAATTAAAAACCTCCTCCTATTTTAAATCTATATATATAAAAACGAATTGCTGTTCGTTAGTCTCGCTAAAACTCGAGAACGGCTGGACCGATTTGGCTAATTTTGGTCTTGAATTATTTGTGGAAGTCCAGAGAAGGTTTAAAAGGTAAATAAATAGGAAAATGCTGCCAAATTAAATAAAAACAACAAATTTGTTTTTCCTTTGATGTGTCCATACATAATTTCAATGAGAGAATGTATTGACGCACGGTTTGACAGTTCTGCTGTGAATCAATTGCATTACGACAGCAGGGTGCATATTTTACGAAGTAATTTTTGATGTTATGATATATTATTGACAAATTCATATAAAAACATTATTTTATTTATTATATATACAGTACAATGTCTGTCGGGTCAGCTAGTTGTTGATAGAGCTCGATATAGAGTTACATCAAATTTAACAACCTTTATTTTGTATAATAATAATACCTTTTTAATCATTTATCGAACAAAACTACTTATTTAAATATCGGCAACATTATCAACCACTGTTAACATTATATTTTGAACAGAAAGAGGTCTTAACCACTGGTTAGATATTTAACTGTAGTTATTTTAACAAATACCCAGGGTGAATTTGACAAAACCCGCCCTTGCGGATGATACATGCTAGACTGTAGCAGGCGTAAGCTGTGCCCCGTGCGATTTCAAAACTTCGGTCAAGCATAAATCATCCTTACGCCAACTCTGTTCAGGTTTCTCATAAATTTTCAAATGGGTAGTAGTATTAGTATTACTATTTTGAATAATAGTATATTGATTTGAATTTCAAACCTCCACAAAAACAAAAACAAAATGCTACAAGATTTAAAATAGTAATTAAGTAACTAATTGTTAGTAAAAAATAAAAACTTCGTAATCAGAGGAGTGTACAGTTAATTATATGTATAGAAAGTGTGATAAAAAACATATTAATATTGCTTTTAATAAGGTTTTATGAAACCTCAAATTATGTAGATTATTGAATTAAGTACCTACTATTCTAAACACGAACATTTTTAACGGAACTCTGGAAATGAAATGAAGACTTAATTCTTGTATTACACGCTTTTTATTAGCTTCACCTGTGTGTTAGTTTGTTTGTAACCGACTCATTTGGGCACGATTTTGGCAAACTTTAAACGGCCAGAATTCGTTCAAACTTCGTAGATTTTTCGAGCACCTAGGACAAAACATTAATTTGATAAAATGATTCCATTTTTAAATTTTCAACATTAGATTTTGTTGCTTTATATAATTTTTTCATCTACCGTCGATAAAGCAGGAAAAGATGTAAAATTTAAATTGCATCTATTATCTTTTCAACCAAAGCGTGTTTTTTAGTTTCATTTTTTACAATTAAGTTTTTTAAAGTGACTGTAAAAATGAACAAACTTACAATCTATCTTCGTGTAACATTTACCTTACGGGCTCGTCAAAAATTAATGAGTGATTTGTGAAACCAAGCGCATAATTCACATGTTTAATGCTCAATACTAAAATAGAACTCACGGGCAATATTACTCACACATATTGTAGTTGTTTGTAAACAGTATAATTTTCCTTTAACAACGAGTAAAAACGCGAATATTTATTTATTTTATTATATATATTACGATGACCTGTATAGCCGAGTGCTTAGGTCCCGGGTTCGAATCCCGGTAGGTGCAATCATTTATATGAATATTCTATATAATATGGATGTTTGTTTCCGAGTCATGGATGTTTATGTTTATATATATTTATGTATGTTTAAGTATGTATATTGTATTAAATATATCGTTGTCTCGCAACCCATAACACAAGCTATATTATGCCTAATTTGCGGCAAGATAATTTGTGTAAAAAAGTGTGTCAATATTATTATTATTATTATATATCTGTTAATAGGTAAAATATAATCTGGGTCAATGGATTACCACACTACAATCACTAATAATATCCAGTGAAATGTGGAATGCATGAATCGGCAAATTAATTAATTTCCGTAAATTAAAAATTTGAATGAATTCTATTCAATGAAAGTGTAAGTGCAATCAAGTGACTTTGTATTATGCTGATGTTCTTATATAAAAAAAAACTTGATTTTTGAGAAAATGCTAGATGACCATTATTACAATTTGATTTGATTTTTTTATGAAAATAAGGGACGAGACGTGCAGGAAGTTCAGCTGATGGTAATTGATACGCCGTACCAATTACAATGCAGTGCCGCTCATGATTCTTGAAAAGCCCAAAAATTCTGAGCGGCACTACAATTGCGCTCGTCACCTTGAGACATAAGATGTTAAGTCTCATTTGCCCAGTAATTTCACTAGCTACGGCGCAATTCAGATCGAAACACACTAATGTTAACACATTACTGCTTCACGGCAGAAATAGGCGCCGTTGTGGTATCCATAATTTAACCGGCTTCCTATGCAAAGGAGCCTTCCACTGGTGAGACTGGTGGTCACATTCACAAAATGAACAATATTATAAATCGGAAGAATGCACAATAGCTTCTTAAATTTCAGAACTATTAATTCCCTTCTAAAATTTTGATTTAAAAAAAATGTATATAAGATGAATCGTGGAGCTTTTTAATTGTTCTGCTAAGGCCTAATTTTAGAACACATCAATAGCCGTATCAACATTAACGCTTTATGACTCAATAAAATAAAAAAATACATACAGAAAACTGTCTGGTAGCAAAGTCTGACGTAAGTCTTCTAATTCTTCTATATTCTTTTTTGTAGATATCATCAGCACCTGTCTTTTCCATTTTTATTCAAAAACTTCTAGCATTGCCTGCGTTAAGCTCAACAATTTTAACCCGCTTCAAACTTTTATCGGCAAAACTTTCTCCAATATCCGAAACTCGGCTGTACGTAACCGTGCCTTTGCCCGAAACATACACGCTTTACTTTCCATCGAAACTCACGCAATCAAATTTAAAAAGTTACTCATTCACATTCAAACTGCTTCACTTTAATACACTGAATAACTAGTAATTCTCAAATATGATTGGTTTTTGAAATTTAAATTTCGAACGTCACTTTTAATTTGTATTCGATTTTGCTTTTAATTCTTAGCAAGTGATACGCGCGAGTCAAACAGTGACAGTTGACTTATATTAATTCTATATTTAAATTGTATTTTTGCGTGACGTGTGACAACATTGGCTCATCTACATTGGTGCCAAAATAGCGGTTGTCTGAGTAATCATTTTAACAAGGTTCCTTTGTAACAATTAACTACTAAAATTATATTTCTCTACAAGCAGCGCCCGTGACTGCACCCGCTTAGTTATCATCTACGAGGCCACTGATATGGACTTTTAATATTTTTCTCGCGCTATAATTTTTTTTAAAATTAAATTCAAATTAAGAGCCTAAGATACTCCTTATAACCATTAAAAACACTTCGTTTGTTGCTATACATTGGTAACAGAGTTATCAAAATCGGTTCCGTACATCCAGAGATTAACCAATACAACCTCACAAACTTTAACTCTATATAATATTAGTATATTTTTTTTTTTATGAAAAAACTTTTTAACAAGAAAACAACCGTCTTCAAAAACACTGTTCCAAAACAATAGATTAATATGCACTAAAAAGTATAAAAATAATTTCGTATTTTTATACAATCTAATTAATTAATCTAATTCTAGTTACAATTATTGTTATTTTTGGAATCGGTGTCCTTCCGCCGCGACCCGCTCTCGCCTCTCGCCTCCTCACGACTCAAGCACATCTCACCTATAACTATGTATGTAGTAACAAACCTATCTTGGATGACATCGGCTCCAAAATTTACAATAATCGTAACTAGAATAAGATTAATTAAATAGATTGTATTAAAATAATTTCGTATTTGTATACTTTTTAGTGCACATTATATCTATGTTTTGGAATAGTATTTTTGAAGGCGGTTGTTTTTTTGTTATTTTTTTTTATGATTTTTAGTGAATTTGAAGTACACTTGCTAACAATTTGTCTAAATATTTGTAAATATGCTAAATTTTTCAATGCAGCAATGAACGTAGGTACTTTGCAATTTCATTACAGACAGTGTTCTGTTACTTTGTCATGGATTCCGTAATCAGAACTATCTTTGAAGTATATGCTTTCCAATCCAAAAAGAATCATCGAAATCGGTTGGCGCGATATTGAGTTATTCGTAAATTTACCATCCACTTTGCGATACGTATGTATAGCAAAATATAAGACTTTTATGGTTTTCTCGTGGATTCCACTGTCAGATCTGGACCAAATTACAATGAGACCATACGGTAAGCTAGCTTTCAAATAAAAAAAGCATTATCAAAATCGGTTCACCCAGTCGAAAGTTTTGAGGTAACAAACATAAAAAAAATACCGACGAATTGAGAACCTCCTTCATTTTTGAAGTCGGTTAAAAATAAGGGATGAGACTAGCAGGACGTTCAGCTGATGGTAATTGATACGCCCTGCCCATTGAAATGCACGATTCTTAAAAACCTCAAGCTCGTCACCTTAGACTCTTTCGTCTCATTTCCCAGTAATTTAACACAGTAATGTTTACACATTACTGCTTCACGGCAGAATTAGGCGCCGTCGTGGTACCCATAGTGGCCTGGCATCCTATGCAAAGGAGCTTAGGTAAAACTGGTAGATTTTAGAACGAATTTTATTTATGTAATAGTGTAGATGTAACACCCAACTACAGGTCTCTCTATATATAAAAAAAAAACTAGTAATGAATATTCAATGAAATATATTATAACTAGATATTTTATTATATTATGTTATAATTGGTTCTTGCGTTTATATGTGTGGATGTGATAAATAGTAATTGTATTTGTACCTATCAGATCAGGAGCTCCTCATAAACTAATACGTAAATAAATTTTATCTACACCAATGCTTTAAATCCTCTATTAGAGATTCTGAATAAGTTAGCTTATTGCCAACATTAAAACACCCAATGTTCTAATAACCATTACATCATCCAAACGAGTGTTGTAATGTTGTACTGAATTTCATAACAACACTCCTATGTTTTTTTTTGATCCCTTCATGCGCAAAGAGATTCAACTGACAGCCACATTCTTATTGCTCAATGCGTGGTATCTGTATGAATTTAAAAAAAAAGAACATTTTCGTTTACGCGCGTTCCTCACTACCAGAACGTCGCGCGCCGAAAAAAAAGTAGATTATAAGAAACCCCGCCATTTTTCTTCTATATTTTTGTTTTTTTTTTATAAAAAATGAGCGATTCATTTTAAACGCAGAATATTCGAGTGAATTTTAAATTATTGCACTATACAAAATGTAAATTACTACTAAAATAAATAATTGTTTCATTAATACTTAGTTTATTTGTATATAATCAGTAATGAATGATATTAGGTTGCAACTAGGACTGGTGTTTTAATGTTAGCAGTAGGCTAACTGATCCAGAATCTTTTAGAGGATTCATATGGGCGTAAATAAAGTCTTGTATGGAACTGTTGATAATTAGTTATTAAAACACTCATGTGATACTATTATCACATTCGTGTTTTAATACCCCTTTTTACACAACAGTTGCATAAATAACTATTAATAATCAATTGTAAAAAAAATATTGGTTAAAAAGACTGTGAATTTATGGGATGTACTTCTTATGAGCCCTATTTTCAAACAATTATTGTAAGATTCAGAAATTTATATTGATTCAACGGTTGAAATTAAAATTATACTTAACAACGAAAGTATAATGTAACATAATTAGATTAAAACATATTTAATAAACATTATTTGAATTTCAGTTTGGATATGTGGAATTGTCGGGGAGTACCTAATTGCACCTAAGTAAAAAGCTTCTCGACAAATGTATTAAGTAAAAAAGTAGTGCCTCTTGAGAGGATCCAATTCCAAAACGGAAGTTAAAGAAGCACAAAAAATAATGGCTTACAACAAATAATCTGTTATTTGATTGATTGAAAAATTAATTGTTCCTTTTTAAACCTATAGACGAGTTTGCTAAACAAAAATAGTAATAATAGTCCTGTCTTCTAATTATAACTCGTCGTTGTGTCGGTTTAACTGTAAAATTCAATCCGGGACGAAAAATATACTTTTTTTTAACGTTTTTCGTTAACAGATACTTATAGATAGACATTAGTTGGCTGAAACAACGGACTTTGAACGAAATTCCACGAGAAAATCTAGGCTTAGGCTGTTTTAATTAAAAAAGTAGTTAAGATCTCAATAAAATTAAAACGCTTTAATACCCAGAGCAACGGATGGCAGTTAGTTCAAAATTAAAATGAGAAGATAAGTTAATAATTGGCGATGCTTCAAAGACACTCGAAGCGCTGTCATCCGGCGAAATGACGGAGCGTGAACGTCCATCATCTATGTAATTTTCCGCCTTCGCCCGTTTTTAATTTTTTAATTTCTCGATTGATGGCACCTGACATTCTGTTAGAATAATACTAGCTTTTACCCGCCACTTCGTCTGCGTGTATTAGTTACTTTGCGCAACTTTTCTTTATCTTTTATTTTTATTTGGATACTTTTCAAACAATACACATAAAAACTGCTCTTTCCGCTGGCAGCGCTCTTCATATACAGTGCATATCCCTTGTCACTGTGGACAGTCTCTTTAAAAGTATTTCCCCGTGAACTTTAATCAATTGGTTAGAGCACGGGCACGGAACGCCGGAGATCGTGGGTTCGAGTCCCGCATCGTTCATAAAATTAGGTTTTTCAAATTTTATTAGAAAACTAAAGGATAATAAAAGATACGATCGCGCCTGTGAAGGTAGGGCTCACACGTTACAATATCAATCATAATATATCAAAAGTTTTCATTATCTATTACAATCACAGAATGGAGAGAAAATCCCTAAAGACCAAAACAAATTATCGCATCCACACTCCTTTTGGACACACATATCGAGGAGTACAGAAGTACCCCTACTCCTCGATATAGTACGGTGAAATGAAATGTAATGATGAAATGACATTTCTTTATTCATTTAGTTAGAATTAGTGCGTTAATGAAAGTCAATTTTGAAGCCATGTTCGAGAGACTACCAGAAGGCCTGTTCTGAGAAGAACTGTCAAGAAATTCACGAAGTTTTATCCTCCCTTTACAGTAATCCATACATTTTTATTATCTATACCTAGCCTTGGCATAAATACTGAAATAAAGAAAAAAATTCTAATGCAATTAACATTTATTACTTTAACAGTGTGTTTGTTTAATACATAAATATAAAACAATTTAAAATATAAAAAGCTTATTCGAAGTGGTCTCCATTGGCTGCAATACAGTCCTTTAAACGTTTCGGCCCGTTATCAATAGAAGCACGCGATCTTTCCGTGGGAAAATTCTTTACTACCAATCGTACGGATTGTTTTAAGGACACCAAATTATCATGGCGTTTAGAGCAAGCCGTACTCTCTAAAACTGACCATAAATCATAATCCAGCGGATTAAGACCACGACTGGACGACGGCCAGTCCTTATCTCTGATGAATTCCAAAACGTTAGTTTCCAACCAAGACTGCGTTCACCGAGCTTTATGACCCGGTGCCGAGTCTTGCTGGAAGGACCATTCATGGTTATTGAACACTAGCTGACCCGGCAAGCTAGCTCTCGATTACTTAGTCTACTGTAAATTAATATCTATAAAATAATTAAAATATTACGGTACATTTTAAAGGTTTTATTTAATTACTATTTACACAATTTATACCTAAACTAGCTGACCCGGCAAAGGTTGTTTTGCTATATAAAGTATAATTCACGCGATAGTTTTATAATTAATAAAATATTGCATATATTATAGCCTGTACATCATTTTGTTCTATTGTCAATAGTTTTTGCAGCCACGCAAAAATAGGTTTTCGATTTTACACCTTGTGTTACAAAATAGCAATTATATTACGGATCCCTAATTTTGAAAAAAAAAACATAGCCTATAGCCTTCCTCGATAAATGGACTACCCAACAGATTAGCGCGTTCAAACAAACAAACACTGCAGCTTTATATATTAGTATAGATGGTGTTACTCAAAAGGCTTCACTACCTTCCCAAGAATGGTATCTTGATACACTTGTGCCGATGTTTTGATACCTTTTTCACAAAAGAATGGCTCAGTCACTCCTGCATTGCTAATCCCCCCCAAACCATCACTGAAGTCGGATAATGCCCACGTTGCACTCTGTCTACTAATTGGGAAGCTTACTTAGAGTTTTGAGCATAAATACGGTCATTTTGTTTATTAAAACGTTGCTCAATTGTAAAGATTCCAAATTCAAACGTAACATTTTGTTTATAATTAAATGTAACAGTATTTATGGTCAGACTAAGTATATTCCTGAACTTTAAAATACGCTTTCTTCATTAAAATTTCTTTAGTATGAAGCTTAAATTGATATAATGGAAATTCAGTAACATGATGTGGGAGTTTATTCGTATACATTTGAATGACTACTAATACAGTAATACTTCAAGCCGGCCACATGCAGAGCTATTCGATTTGTCATGGATCCAGAGCTCTGTAAACAGCTAGATCACTTGGCGTTGCTTATTTGTGTTTTCTACCGCATTAATCAGGGGGAGTGTTCCGAAGATCTGTTTGACCTGTTTCCTGCCGCCAATTTCCGCCTTCGCACGACATGTAATAAATTAGAATACCATTCTCACCATCTTGCCTTGTGCCTTTCCTCCACAGTGCGCTTTTCAAGGAATGTTCTTCCACCTACAATAAAGCTGTGAAATGCTTCCTTGTGTGGTGTTTCCGAGACGAACACTTCAAAAAAAGTGCGTATACTTTTCTACAAGGCCAGCGAAGCACCTTTGATTCCTCTGGTGTTACAGGAGAATGTAGGCGGCGCTAATCACATAATATCATCCCTACGCTCGTATGAACCTCCTTTTCCATAAAAAAAATACTTAGCGCAATGAAGGATACCGTTCTAATTGTATTCCTAATTTGACCTGGTAATTGTATAAAAAAAAACTCAATTATAAAGTTGACTTGGCAAAAATAATGTAAGGGAACATCTCACCAGGTTGATCGTGACGATGAGCTCATACTGTTGATGCTTGTGTCCCTTCTTTTTTTTACCCTGAGGAGTCTTTACTGCCGCGGCCGCTGCCTGCTTCGGCGGAGCTGTTTTCACGGATCCCTTCTGTGCTGAAGGCTTCACTGGTGTTTTGGGACCACCTTTTGTGCCTGCACCTGGATTTTATTTATTTATTTAGTTTTAGGAAACAAACAGTATTAAAACATTTATAAAAATGCACATAAAATTTGTACACACACCAATAAAGTTTCTACTAATATACAACATATCATGTGAGCAGTCAAAAAAGAGGATAAACAAAATTTTAAACTTACAAGACTTTAAAACAAAAAAGAAACAAAACGGATTATAGCTAACTTAAATGAAATTATTTGTACAAGTATTCTCTAATAATAACTTTCTTAAACTGTTTTATCGAACAAGTATGTAAATCAATATTATTAAATTTTATATTATACTTATTACAAGCCCGATATTTAAAAGTATTTTGAACATTTTAGTATTTGTTGGTGGAGCATAAAACAATGACAATGAATGGCAATGGATGGGTCTGTTTAATATGTATAAGATGAAATTCAACAAAAGATCCTCAGAGCAGATAAAATTACACTAAACCGTAAACCCACGTAATTTCAGTTTTGTTAGGCCATCAGAAATAATTAAAACTATGATGATATAAAAAACTGCTGGTATATATATAATAATAAAGTGCATATTTGTAAAAATAAAAGGTATAGTATATATACACTGAAAATGGTCTTTGTTTGAGGCTCTTTCATGGCTAACTAAACCACTGATCGTATCGACATGAAACTATCACCATTCGATGCGAAATTTATCTTTCGAATTCCAACGTTTTTTGCTTTTAAAATTCGCCCAGCCAAACGGGCGGGAACGGCTAGTAATTAGTATACATATCAATTCATAGAATTTCCGAATCTATGTCTGTAATTTAGTACATTAGAAACAGAATAAATATTTTTTTTTTGGAATTGGCATATTGTATTTTTGTATGCACATCACCTAACCAGTAGCCATTCACGCTCTAAGCGACACGCCGGCAACAAGTCGCTCTCTCTCGATCACAAGTAAAGACCAAATTTTTCATGTAAATAATGCGTAAGACGTGGCTAGATTAATTAAGGGCCTGCATCTAATCAAAAGATATAACATTGGATTCGTTTCGAATAGTTTTAAGCATTCGCCAATTCCTTTATTTAATCAAATATTACTTCCTAATTCTACTTATACGCATACAAACTATTCTTTTCTGTACCTTTAATAGAATTTTCAAATTGATCAATAAGCGGGTTGAAAAAAAAAAATGTTTGATCATCTAGCTAGGAAACGAACGGTAAATTTGCATTTTTTTGGTTATTCAATTGACAGTTAATAATATTGTCAAATATGGGGCAACCAATCACCGTTCACAATATTATAACTATAATTGAAAATAATTGTTCTTTTCTTTTTAAATATTATGTAATTTAATTGAATTTCAAATAAATAGCTTTGTGGGCAAAGCCCAACAAACACACGAAAAAATACTGTATAGTTATTATATAGCAGTTTATAATGCATTAACGGTCTTAATATAATTTCATCCCAATAATAGAGCTTATATTACAAACAATATTAATATATTTATTTATTTTAAGCAAACTTTACAGCATTATATATTGCCTTTAACAAATTTTGGCAGATTAAATTATAATGAAATAAGAACGCTGGTAAATAAATGGTAATTATATAAATAAAATAAAGAAGAAGAAGTTCTGAATAATGTGTGCTTCTTTAAAACAAAATGCCCGTGAACTTACACTTACCTTTCTGACACGGTTGCGTCGCTTTTTGTCCAGCTACGTTTTTCTGATTGACATGACCTCCACCGTCGGCTGGTTTGTTCCGAGCCTGCCAACAGAAACAAACCTTAATTAAAACTACAACACACGTTGGACGGAAACTGAACTTCGCTTTAAATGGGGCACCGCTTAACTATACCTACATTTGTATGTACTCACATAATATAAACTGTAAGCGAACTTTTTATATTTCTTTAACTAAAGAACAGTTTCATCAAATCGACAATACTATTAATCTACACCCTCATTTTCTAACTAGAATGATATAATATAACCTCAAATAAATCTTGATGTTTTTCATGGAATAATCTCATTTAAAAGTTTTCACAATTATTTGGTTTTGGGGGACAAAAATGATAGAAAAAGTCTTAAAAACCAGCAAAACTTAATATGCTGACTAAGGAGAGTTGTAGCCAATATTTCGTGGTTCTGATGCTTAGGCCCATACTACAGAGGGCGTCCTAATACTTATTCCGTGGTGAAGTTGTATCTTGTCTCATTTATGCACACGTTTTGAAACAGTGATAAAATACACTTAATCACTGATAACACATTGAGACAGATTTTGGAACACGGACCTAAATGCGAGAAGTTCACTAGTCCAAAACACCTGGCAGTGCACGAAGACACCAAGAGTAGGCCTGATTCAGAAAATGGGAGGCTCCTCTGCACAGGATTCCGGCTAGATTATGGGTACCACAACGGTGCCTAATTCTACCGTGAACCAGTAATGTGTAAGCATTATTGTGTTTCGCCTGAAGGGCGCCGTAGCTAGTGAAACGTCACAAGGTAACGAGCGCAATTTTAGTGCCACTCGGAAATTTTGGGTTTTTCAAGAATTCTGACTGGCACTGCATTGTAATGGGCAGGGCGTATTACTTACCATCAGATGAATGTCCTGCGTATCTCGTCTCTTATTTTCATAAAAAAATATTATTTAAATGTTAAAAAAATGTAATTTATTGATACATTTCTGTTTACCATCAGTTTGGAAAATTGAGCTTACATTAAAAGAAATAGGACTCAATGGCACTCTTTAAGTATTTTACATTAACATTTCGGGAATAAAAAAAATACTGGTTGCACTCCGGGATAGCCGGCAGAAGTGAAAACTTGAACATTACTTGGTAACTACTAGTAGTAATGATGATTATTTAGTTGAAATAGCCGAACTATAAATCTTTCATCCATAATTTCGACGACTGTATTACGAATTTTCGATCAGGCAACGTCTACTGACGCGAGTTCAACTTTTTATATCCCAAGATAAGTGCTCCACGCTGCTAAAGAAGTTTCACTTCATTATATAGACTATTAAAAAAAAACATAAAAGAGTTATGATTATTGTATCAATATTGAAAACTTTATCAATAATTAAAATAGGAAACATGTTAGGTTGTAAAGAATTAGTAGAGATTAATTTTGCAATCTACTATGGAAATTGCCTCAGTGCTTAAATTTCATATTGAATATTCCAACTTTATCATCACAAATGCACAAAGGGCCATTCGTCAAGCTCATTTTGATGAAACGCACTGTGATTTAATAAATGAGGATCATAACCATTGATTGCGCAATTTGTTACGTGAAATTCAGAGGCAACTATTAATGGAACAGCTCTGACTTTATGTTACACTATGGAGACTAATCTATACATATAAAAATGAATTGCTGTTCGTTAGTCTCGCTAAAACTCGACAACAGCTGGACCGATTTGGCTTTATTTGGTCTTGAATTATTTGTGGAAGTACAGGGAAGGTTTAAAAGGTGAATAAATAGGAAAATGCTGCTAAATTAAATAAAAACAACAAATTAGTTTTTCCTTTGATGTGTCCATACATAATTTCTATGAGAGAATTTATTGACGCACGGTTTGACAGTTCTGCTTTGAAACAATTGCATTACGACAGCAGGGTGCATATTTTACGAAGTAATTTTTGATGTTATGATATATTATTGACAAATTCATAAAAAAAAAACATTATTTTATTTATTATATACAGAACAACGTCTGTCGGGTCAGCTAGTTATAAATAATTATCATCCGAGAGATTTCTACAACCTCTATCCAGATCAAGTACGTATGGAGCCAAATGCAATTTTAAAACTCTCCATGCGCTTGGTATTAGTAAAATGTTGGTGCAGCGGGCTATTAATAGGTACAATGAGACCTCCTCTGTTTGTAACAGTTGTCAAAGCAGTAAGGAAAAGAATTCGAAGAAATCTTGTCCGAAAGCAAAACATTTTATCTCGGGAGATGAAGATAGCACCTAGAAGAATGTCGCATATTTTAAAAGATAACTTAGGACTTGCAGAGGTTAAGACTTATAAGAGATGTCATTTCTTAAATGATAGTTTAAAAAAGAATAGGGTGGTACAATTGAGACAACTACTGAAGCGGTACGCAAAAATTTTTTTTTCACAAACAGAATTGACCGTAGAATGAAATGAAATGGTCACAGTTTTTTTTTTACGGATGAGTTTTTTTTACCTTTGAGCAACATTTTAACAAACAAAATGACCGTATAAATACGGTCATTTTGTCAACGGCTCATAGCTCTAAGGAAGCGTCCCAATCAGTCGACAGAGTGCAACGTGGGGTCTATCCGACTTCAGTGATGGTTTGGTGGGGTATTAGCTATAAAGGAGTGACTGAGCCATTATTTTGTGAAAAAAATGGGCTCAAGTGAATCAAGATACTATTCTTGGGATGGTAGTGAAGCCCCTTAGCAACACCATGTTCAATAACCACGAATGGTCCTTCCAGCAAGATTCGGCGCCGGGTCATAAAGCTCTTGCAGTCTTGGTTGGAAACTAACGTTTCGGACTTCATCAGAGCTGAAGACTGGCCGTTGTCTAGACCCGTTCTTAATCCGCTGGATTATGATTTATGGTCAGTCTCTGAGAGTACTGCTTGCTCTAAGCGCCATAATAATTTGGAGTCCCTAAAACAATCCGTACGATTGGCAGTGAAGAATTTTCCCATGGAAAGAGCTTCTATTATTAACTGGCCTCAACGTTTAAAGGACTGTATTGCAGCCAATGGAGACTTATGAGAACGAGAGATTATTTTATACTTATGTAAACTGTGTTAGTTTAAGTTTGTGAAAGTCAAAAATGTTATTTGCAATAGAATCTTCTCTTTGTTTCAGTATTATTGCCTATCCTCTCCAAGCCACAAACATCACATTTTAAGGAATTCGTGTTCAAAGTTTAATAGATATTAGTGTATTCCATACATGTGGGTTGGGCTGAGTGACAGTAGGGCTGCCATTTCTTTTCAGTCCGTTAATATGAATCACGTGACCAGTTTTGTGTTCTTAACTCAATTTCGACATGATTGTGGTTTGGAACGTTTTTCTGGAATAACGTCCAATTATTTTAAACTCGCTTAGCGAAAATTATTTTATGAAAATCTGCTCTATAACTATTTTTAATAACATATGCAATCTTTCATGTGATAATTATTCTCGGTTTGTTTTAGTACAGTGATTTTCGTATGTTTTACTGTGCGGTCGATGCGCTCTTTAAATTTACGACCATCCTACGTTATAGAAATGACATCAGCTTTAAGAACTGTAATGGAACTCATAGATCTTGCAATTTAGGGTAAAAAAGTGAAAAGAATGTTTAAGGTTGGCTTTGTATATGACTATGTACAGTTCTAATCTGAGATACGAAAATTGTAGGGTTACATCCTGACGCGATAAAACAGCTCCTTCAAAGATATATTACAGAGAATACAAACCATAAAAGTAATGAGAAATCAGAAGATGATATACATTTTATAGTCTATGGTACTATTGTTTTAGCTGACGTCACTTAAAAAAATTGGTTATAAATATATTTTACCCAAGCTGTATTAAACAGATCACATTTTAGTTTTTACATTATTTTTAATTTTTATGAAAATAAGGGACGAAAAGAGCAGGACGTTCATTTGATGCTAACTGATACGCCCTGCTCGTTACAATGCAGTGTTGCTCAGGATTCTTGAAAAACCCGAAAATTCTGAGCGGCACTACTATTGCGCTTGTCACCTTGAGACATAAGATATGAAGTCTCGTTTGCCCAATAATTTCACTAGCTACGGCGCCCTTCAGACCGAAACACAATAATGTCTAGACATTACTGCTTCACGGCAGAAATAGGCGCCGTTGTTTTACTCATAATCTAGCCTGCATTCTGTGCAAAGGAGCCTCCCACTGGTGACTAGTTGGAAACGATTTGAAATGTTACATCGTCTTGGTACGTAACCTTGGCAGATTTTGTATTTTAGCCTATATGTGATGAAAGGATAGCCTTCTTTCGAGCGGGATCCTATATGCGCTCTCCATAGAGTTCGTCCTTAATTGAGAGATTCAAAAACAAGTTCACCAAAAATGGTTTTTTAATATGTGAGCAATTAGCCCCATCAAATTGAAATTCCTGGATTAATTAGTATATTGAACCGACTTAAAAAAAGGAGGAGGTTCTCAATTCGTCTTTGTTTTTTTTAAGTTTGTTACCTCAAAACTTTGGACTGGGAAAACCAATTTTGATAATTCTTGTTTTATTTGAAAGCTGGTGCTTCCCATATGGTCCCATTGCAATTGGTCCAGGTCTGACGATGGCAACCATGAGAAAACCATGAAAGTCTTTAAATTGTTATAGGTAAGTGTGCACGACAAATTTACGAATATCTCAATATCGCGCCAACTGATTTCAATAATACTTTTTTTATTATATTTTATTTATACTTCAAAGGAAGTTTGGTGAGAGTTTGGTTAGGTTCTGATTATAAAATCCATGACAAAGTAACGGAACTCTTCAATTCTTAGGAGCAAATTAACGATACTAGGCCAAATCTTTTTTATGCTATCCGGATATTTGGGTCATCTATCTTACGATAGATATATCCGTCGTTATGGTATGTAATTGTCGTAGTCAAATATGATGACCAATGGAACTCCTTGACGACTTACTGCAAGGGTGCGAGTCAGTAACGATTATTGTTATTATTGGAGTCGGTGTCAGCCAAGGTAGGTTTGTATCTACATACATAGTTATAGGTGAGATGTGCTTGAGTAGCACGCGCGAAGTGAGGAGCCGAGAGGCGAGAGAGGGGTCGCGGCGGGAGGACACCGATTTCAAAAATAACAATAATCGTTACTAGAATTAGATAAATTTGTTAGATTGTATAAAAATACTCAATTATTTTCATACTTTTTAGTGCATATTATATCTATTGCTTTGAAATAGTATTTTGAAGTCGGTTGCTTTTTTTGTATGATTGTAATCAGCGACGGAAATAAAATCAAACAATTCATTGAAATTTAAAAATCAATACAAATATCCACTTAATCGTATCGTCTAGCATAGGCATAAATAGACGTTTAACTATTGTTTATCAACTACAAACTACAGGTTACGAGACCGTTAAAATAACACTTGGAAAACGACTATAAAGCTGTAAAAATTACGAGCTACTTACTCACTGACTTTGTGAGGATGTTATGATCAACTTTATTGACATATTTATGCACGGTACGATAAAAGTTAGCTTTATGTATTGCGTATTGTGTATGAGTTTAATTTTGTGGGTCATAAAACCCAGAAAAGCCTGGGTCTGTTGAATAAACGATGTGCTTTTGCCAATTGAGTGTATTGTAAAACGAAAACAAGTATTTTGACTGTTTCTGCCGCGAATTCACTGAGAGATTAAATACCATATACACGTCGTTAACAAAAATAATTCAAATTCAAATATGTTTATTCAAAATCGCTTATTGAACGTCAAAAACTACCACCCATTCAAAATACACTGCTTCAGACCTGAGAAGAACGGGCGCAAGAAAAAATATGGATTACAATGTAATATAGTACAATAAACATTTATAATTAAAGAGCCTGAGGGTGTCCGCTTCATTCCCAGTCTTTGGTATGATTCAAAAATTGTTTATGTTATAATAACCATTCCCACACAAACGATTTTAACAATTCTTTTAAATTTCGTTACACATTTGTTTTGTACACTTTCTAGGAAGTTAAGGAATTTATTTGCATCTCACGAAAACATGTTAAAATTTAGTTTAAGAATACAATTGAGACGAAGCCGGTATATTATAAAGTAATTTTTTATATTAATTAAAGTCAACAGTAACCTAAGTAACGGAACTAATACAAATTAAGTGCTTATTCCTCGTGGGTCGGCTGTCATCTTTATAACTAGAAACATACATTACATTGCTGTGCATGAATATTTTTCAAACTTTGAATATTTTTCAAACTTTGAATATTTTTCAAACTTGTGCAGAAATAGCGTGAAAAATTGCTGGAGTACAATAAAGGAACTCAAATTAATAACAGATGATATAAATATTATTAAAAAAAAGACAGGTTAATAAGAAAAAGACTTTCTATGAAATTCTTTACTGTGAAATGTAATATCTTGATTGCTATAATTCTACTACCACTTGTATGATTGCGGGTTATGGAAGAGTTTACAAACAGTTAGTTAGCCGCCCGTCGCCCATGCGAATTGATATAGAAAACAAGGAATAGTTATTTTTAACCTAATAAGTCACTATATTGAATCGCCAATCGTACACTTTGTGAAAAATATCTAGTCAAAAATGTATGCGTAGTTACAAAAATTCAAACAAAAAAGTCTTGACTTTGAGATTTTTTTTTCATCTATTTATAACATTATAAGAATAATTTTAAACGTTCAAAATAAAATATAAAGTCCAATAAAAAACATATATTTTTTTGTTCATTTATATTCACTCAATAAAGAACACTTACACGGAGAAAACCTCTTATTGACATATACACAAGCCTTAATGCACATCTTCTACTCGCTGGCGATCTGTGAGTCACCAGTGAGGTGACATGCTTATCGCTAACATGTCACTTCTAGTAATGAGCCTGACCAACTAACGAATTTGAATACAGAATAATAAAATTTGAAGAGCTTCACAAAAGCAAGTTTAACATCATTAAAAGTACATAAACATTATCTCGTAGTCGTTTAAGTTAAACGCCCCGAATCTGAGCTAAGGGATGCTAGCAACAAACTTGTGTGACAAACATTAAGTTTAATTAACTTACCCGACATAAGGTCTTGCAAGGCTTGCTAGGTCGCTAAAGCTTCTTGATTACATTAGTAATTATTGGTTAATATTTTTATTGATACACGCGAATATAGCACATTTAAATAATATAATTTATGTTTTTGAAGTGGAAATGACTTCTTATGGATCGATGAGCTTTCGGCTACATGTCGCTACTGTAACTACGATTGTGTTCTTTGATAGATCATCAAAGAACACAATCATAGTTACACAAATAAAATTTAAAAACAATATTTATGAACGATGCGGGACTCGACCCCTCGACCACTCGCGTTCCTTGCGAGTACTCTCCCAACTGAGCTAACCGTTCGAGTGACATATCATTGATAAATATTGTATGCTTTATTCAACTCTCAGGTTGTGGCTTCATCTACAGAATCTACTTTACAGTTGATAACCTGCTCGTCTCTTTTTATATTTTAAAAATAATAAAAAAATCTCCGGTTCAATTTAAACAATATGGCAGAGGTTGCCTCATGGCAACACGCATTTATATCATCAGTAGGGCAACTTGAAGAGGATCACATAAAAAAAGAGGTGAAATAGTTTTCAGTACTCATGTGCCAATTCCTCCTGAACTATTTAGCTTTCTACACTTTTTTGTCTATAATTTCAATATGCTATATCTTACACAACTCCCAAGAACAACCTTAAGTTTTCGCCTCACGTATTTTTATAAAATTTTTGACTTATTAATAATACTTCATGACAATATTGGGCAAACTACGCCAAGTTACGTTAATTCAGAATTATCGTCACGTTCTACACTATATTTGGAAGGGTCGGAAACTCGAACGTTGCTTCATTTTAATCAAAATCTTTCAGCTTGTGCATTTTTTGCGTTTTGAACACGATTCTATCGTATGTTCTGCAAGCGACAACCCTTAAATAATAATAATAATAAAATAATAAAACGTTTATTTTCAGATAACTACGATCCATTGTTAGTAAACTTATAATCTAACTGTGTTAGTAATTATATCTATGAAGGGAAATATTTATTTTTATTAAATGGCCAACATACAGACAGTCCCCGCTGTCGGCTATCGCTTTCAGATAACTGTTACTGCTGCTTCGAACTCGGCTGAGTAGAAAAGCTGCTTTTTTACGAAGAACGGCGTTATAGCTAATAACCTGTATAGCCGAGTGGTTAGCGATCCTACCTACTAAGCTAGAATCCCGGGTTCGAATCCCGGTAGGTGCAAGCATTTATATGATTAATATAGATATTTGTTTCCGAGTCATGGATGTTTAAATGTATTTATGTATGTTTATATGAATATATGTATGTTTGAGTAAGTATATTGTATTAAATATATCATTGTCTTGTAACCCATAACACAGGCTATATATGCTTAACTTGGGGCAAGATAATTTGTGTAAAACGTGTGTCAATATTATAGCTCCACTGCGTGTGCCAACATAGCTGACACGCAACTAAAAAGGCAGCTTCAACAGTGCTCTGTTGCCGTTGTTGTATTGGACTCGCAGGGAGCTGTACGATTTATTCGTGTAGCATGCCCACAGGCTGGTCAAGTAGAGCAATGAACAGTACGCTTTAAAAAGAGTTATTTTCACGTCTGTGTGCTAATCTGTGTGCTATCATATTCGCAACTCGGACGAGTAAAAAAATAAGGACTCCGTGTCACCTTACATAACAGTGAAGCACCAAAACAAGCCGATTAACGTGTAAATACATAGCTCCACGCACACACTAACACTACTACAGGCCGATAGGCGGCCATTAAGAGAATTTTCATCGTCTGTGATAGATCAGTTTGCGTCTCAATAAAATATTTTGAAAATGCCGTCGTGCGTTGTGAAAAAGTGTAAAAACGATACTATATAAGTATCTGTGGCCATATATGATTGTGATATAAATTGTGTAACTAGTATCCCCCGTAACCGCACACACACACTAGCATAACGGTGCTTCACTTGGTAATATCACGGCGCGCAGTCCTTCTTTTTTTACTCGCCCGTGATTCGCAAAAGCCCTCTCCGTTACAATACAGTTGTTCAGCATTCTTGATTAAACCCAAAATTGCGTTCCGCATTTTGAGACATAAGATGATAAGTTGTTGGCCAGTTATATCACTAGCTACGGCACCCTTCAAACCAAAGCACAATAATGCTTGAGCACTACTACTTGAGGGCAAAAAAGCATTCTGTCCAAAGAAGCTTCGGTAACTCTATCACTCAGACAGTGAAACAGAATATTAAAAAAAAACTAAGGGAGTTAAGCGAAACACTAGAAGCATTCATGTCATACCGAAGTAGAAACAACAATATATTTTTAGGAAAATAAAATTGATCTAGTGAATTTTATTTTTAAAATGAACCAAAGCAGAACACTTCAAACATTTTTATATTACTCAGTGAATAGCCAGTTTCCAACTTCAGAAACAAAAGTTTAACAATTAGAATAGACAATACGAAAAAGGCATCTAGTACAATAGTTGGAGCTGTAGAGAAGCTCATTTTATTTGTAATACTTTGCGTGGTTGCATCGGCTGTAAATGTATTCACAGACTGCAATATCAAGTCTATCGGTTCTATAGAGACAAAAAGAATTCAGAACAATACGCGGGGTAGCCGAGTTACAATAGTCTCTGGAACTTTTCAATTGCAGTTTGTATGTGAGTACAATCTTTGTATGCCTTTGTTGTTTATATTATTTATAAGGTAACCATGTCGTATCGTTCCGGAAACACCGCACAAGGAAGCTCATTCTACAGCTTTGTAGAACGTGGAAGAAAACTCCTTGAAGGTCGTACTTTGGAGGACCGCCGTACATTTCATATGGTGGGGATGATATCCTAACTTGTGGCGTGTCGTGCGAAGATGGCAGGAATCAGGTGAAACAGGTCTTCGGAACACTCCCCGTGGTAAATGCGGTAGAAGACACACAACGAAGCGATATCTCTACGCAACGGCAAGTTATCCGACCGTTCACAGAGCACATCCACGTCAATTTTGAGGTATGAATGAAGAAAGGCTGTCAATTGTTCTTTTGAAATACTTTTATAAAAGTAAAAGAGAGATCACTGCGTGGGCCGTACTTGATACGATATTTAAAAAATAATAAAGGTGTTTAAAAATGGAAGTATCTGGAGGTAGGTTACCTAACAGGCCATTCAAGACGTCCATCAGAAAAACTGGATCAACTGCTTTATACAATAGTTAAGTGTGTAAATGGTGAAGGAATATACGTTTCATACCATCTATTCGAAAATGACGCTATTCGCCTTTAAGTGTACCCAAAGATGGTGTTGTCTATAAGAAACTTTAAGCGGGCAGTAATGAGTTTTTAATCCTCTTTATAAGTGCGCAGCATTAATTTTTGCCGCGCACTTTTTGAATTTGGAACTTAGTGTTCAGCGTCAAAGAAATTGAACGCAAATATTGTTTGAATAAATACTGGCTGGCACGACGGCCCATAGTCGCGCCGCCGGCTGAATAAAAACCAAGAAATCAAATTAAAACGCGACAGCACGCGTTTTCGTCAATTTTCACGGATTGTTAAAAATTCATGGTTTTGTTTTTAAAAATGAGTTCTTCGAGTGACAATAAGAGTATAGAATTAACTCCTGAAAGTATTACAAGTGACGCAAGAAATGTGATGGATAATCTATTATCTGCAAAATCCCGTGAGAAATATATGAAAGCCTATAGTAATTTTATTAAATGGAGAATGCAACGACAAGAAATTTTCAGAAATTATGTCTTTAGCCTGCTTCCAGTACTTAGCCAAAACTAAACAACTTTCCACTCCTTGGAGTACCTACTCAATTTATCAACAGTCAGTTCTAATAACGACGTAAAGCTGGACACATATTTGAAAATATCTGATTTTAACCTAAGTGTTCTTAGTTTAAAATGTGGAGACTTGATGAGGGCCCGGTAAAAACTTTCTTGCCGTAAAAGTAAGTAATTATGTATAGGTGGATAAGTAAAGTATAACCATAGTGTTTTTAAAATGCGCATTTTATTGTAACCTGTACTTCTTGTTTTATTCACATTTGGTATTTTTTACAGGTGCAATAAACTTTTACAAAAACAAGATTTGACAGATCCTTCGTAATCCGAGAAGAATACAAAACTATTGTACAGAAATACCTGTATCTGCGTCCTGGTGATATGAAGACCAATCGGCTTGTCAACCGTTATCAAAATGACAAGTGCTTCAAACAAGTTATGTGAAATAAATAAAATTGCTAACATGGTACAAGAAAACGCTGCTTATTCGAAGTTGCCAGATATCAAGCTGTATACGGGACATTGTTTTCGTTGAAGTTCTGCGACCCTTTTGGCAGATTCTGGAGCGGACTTAACTGTTCTCACGTGCTATGAAGGATGGAAGTCGAGTGCTGTAGCAGAGAATTATATAGAAGATTCAATAAAAGGCATTATTTTCTCAAAATTGATTCCTTTAGAATTATTTTTGATGGTTTTTCTAATATACTAGATACTACTATAGATAATTGATTATTTATATGTGCGATCTATTGATAGGTTTTAAGTCCGTGCCAAGCCCTAAACAATATAAAACTTAATATGATAAACAGCAAGTCACGCGTGGTGAGTGTAGGTACCTACTATTACATTTGGCTTGGAACCGACTTCAAATCTATCAATATGTAGCACATACAAATAATAGTATTTTTTTGTTCATATTAAAGGTAGTAAGTAAAATAGTGGGAGATGAAAAGCAGAATGTTGCTACGTTCAGGATTCTACAAAAAAAAAACAAATAAATATATCATGAATGTCATATGTGGCATTATTAATGAGAATTCAGAAAACTACCGTATGCTTTAGTTTAAACAATACGTAAACATTTATAATATTGAAATCTCCATTTTAGATTTTATTGTTTGCAATCTCAGCTATTACAGTTTATAAAATACAGTCCACTAATAGACGTATGGACGCAACGTTTACCAGTAGGCTCCGTTGCACAGGATGCCGGCTAGATTATGGGTACCACAACGGCGCCTATTTCTGCCGTGAAGCAGTAATGTGTAAGCATTACTGTGTTTCGGTCTGAAGGGCGCTGTAGCTAGTGAAATTACTGGGCAAATGAGACTTAACATCTTGTCTCAAGGTGACGAGCGAAGTTGTAGTGCCGCTCAGGATTTTTGAGGGTTTCGGGAATCTTGAGCGGCACTGCATTGTAATGGGCAGGGCGTATCGATTGCCATCGGCTGAGCGTCCTGCTCGTCTTGTGCCTTATTTTCATAAAAAAAAAACGTTTGGCAGACAGTGAAACTAGTAGCAGCAACATATATTGCTATCCTTAACATCAAGTAATTCGGAAGCACGTTTATTCTCCTGCATCATATTAAAAATTATTACGATATTATTCATTGCATAGACTTATTATTTTTTTCAAATAAGACCCAGTCCAAGCCTTTAATAGACGCGTCTTTGCATCCGATAAGCTTGAGCATACATTTGGCGCTTTTGTGCTGCACTTAGGTAATGAATATTTTTTGCAATTCAAAGGATATCCTTCGAACCAAACTGAACAAATATCCAGTCATTTTCATTCAATGTTCAGGTCTCCTTATATTTTTCTTTGCTCTTAACTCATAATCACTCCAAGAGTTTAGAACCATTTAGAACTACATATATATATATTGGCTATACAAAGAGGTAACGTTGCCAGCTTCATGGGCACCTTACCTGCTGATAGCGATCTCAATGATACTTTCTATTTGTAATTAATTAATTTTGTTAGATTATTTAAGTTTTATTTTATAATTATTTATATAAATAGCGTTATTAATTATTAAGTCATATGTAAATAATTTGAAATAAAAATGATAATAAAGTAATAAATGTTTTAGAACTATAATTACGACTATTATTAGCTTACATAAAAGAGTTTCATTATCTGAGTTTTATTTAGTAGGAAGATGCGGACAACAAAAGTAAATATTTATTTGCTGATCTGCAAATATAGCGAATGGAATAAAGTATTAACCAAAAAAATCCCAGCAATTGTATTGACTGTAGTGCTGAAACGAATAAAAAATATGTATTGTATTTCAAAAAGGATGGACTGCGGAAAGACTATGTGTGTACATAGTTGAATAGTTTGCATAAAACGGGCTGCAAAGTCATGTATTTTCCTGAGTAAATATTCCGTTTGTTCATTTTATTTTTCAAATGGAATATTAATTCAGGAATTACCTTTTACTGTTAACGTGTTAATTCTAATTTTAATTCAAACTATGTGTGTGTCAAAGTCGTAAGCTATTGAATCTTAATCCTTTTTAAAAAAAAATCATACAAAAAGAAGGGAAAGGATCTTGTTGTAATTCTTGTTCAAGTCTGTATTATATTGTAGGGTATATATTTGACAGCATATTTGTAATCGATTTGCCATCACTGATGTGTCACTGATATAATATTATGTGAACTAGTTCATAAAATTATTAATTATTTCGTACATTTCTGGACTTGGGTTGTGTCAATTGAAGTGCGGTGCAGGGAAGAGCTGAGGGTACACGAGCATAATTCAGATCATCCATTAGATGGATTGACCAAATTGTAATATCTTTGGACGAATTATACGGCAGTTATAGAGGAAAAGCTGTAAAATTATAAAGTGAACTATTACTTCAGAAGAAATGACCGCTATCACTCTTTCAAGACTAAGAAGAAGAAGTTCTTGAATACGCTTTTCTATTATCTATAAAAATTTTCCTCTTTATTATAATCCCTACTAATATTATAAATATGAATAACCGATAAAATGAACCAATTTTATTGAAATTTGATACAGCGATAGACTAGAGCTTGGGAAAGGACATAGGCTATATTTTATCACGGAAAAATCAAAGGTTCCCGCGGGATTTGTGAAAAACTGAAAGTCAAGCCATAGCAATCTTCCCCGAAATAAGATTCATATAATATGTTGGGAACGGGAGCGTAAATGGGTACTGGAATAGGACACAACGTCCCAACTGGCAACGGGAAGCACCAGCTTTCAAATAAAAAAAGAATTATCAAAATCAGTTCACCCACTACAAAATTTTGAGGTAACAAACATAATAAAAAAAACATACCGACGAATTGAGAACCTCCTCGTTTTTTGAAGTCGGTTAAAAAATCATTTACCCGTAGATACATTTCGAGGATTTGTGCATCAAAGTATCTTACATCTTCTTTTACTCAGTGCGTTATTATTATTGCGTATTCGGAACCAGCCTTTATTATAATTTTTTTTTAGTTATTTTTAAATCTGTTCACATGGACAAGAACAAAAAATTACTGCACAAATATTTGCAATATACACGGACAAGTAAAAAAAGAAGGACTCCGCGCCGTGATATTAGCAAGTGAAGCACCACTATGCTAGTGTGTTCGGTTACGGGGGATACTCGTTACACAATTTTTTCTCCCTTAAATAATCATATATGGCCACAAATGCTTATAAAGTATCGTTTTTACACTTTTTCACAACGCACGACGGCATTTTCAAAATATTTTATTGAGACGCAAACTGATCTGTCACAGACGATGGCAATTCTCATAATGGCCACATATCGGCCTGTAGTAGTGTAAGTGTGTGCATGGGGCTATCCATTTACACGCTAATCGGCTTGTTTTGGTGCTACACTGTTATGTAAGGTGACACGGGGTCCTTATTTTTTTACTAGTCCGTGGCAATATATAGTTTTAGTTACTTTAATTTTACTTTAAACTTGGCACCCCTTTCCAGTGTCTAAATTGTTTTGTAAGTATGGTTCTTATTATGCCTGAAATAAATGCCTCTTATTTATTTACTTTTCCAAAGGGACAATGTGCCGACTAGGTGGCATCATTTTCTGTCATGAATCAGTCAGAATTATAATGTTTTGGTTGGAAAGATACTGTAGTTAGTGAAATATTATCTAAATATTTACTAATTGACCCTATAACTCTTAGAAAATTTAAACGTCTAGATAGAGCTTCTTGCTGTTAGGCAATGCATAACAACAGGCCAAGTTTATCATTTTAGTGTGCATGATGGTATGATGAGCTTCATATTACTTCTGTATGTCTCTATTTTAGTATGCTTGCGTTGCTGAAAATAGAAGGTAACAGTTCACCACTATTTTTTCGACGTGTTCATAGTTATCAGTTTACCTAGACTATATATCTATCTATCTAAGGCATAACCATTTATTTTATACTTCTTTCGTTGCAATTGTGGTTAGTATCCTATTGTTTTTTAAATTAAAATACAGCCCATATTTTTTCCTGTTCATGAATTTTATTTAAATTTGATTTACTAGGTTTTGTTGTTAATAATTTTTATTGTAATTTTATCCATAATTATGCCATATGTTTACAGAAAAAATTGTATTTTTACATTATATCTTTAGATAACTATCCATCAACCCAGAAAATTTAAATTGTTACTCAATCGAATTCAAAATCCCAACCCATTACTATCAAGGAAGACAGACGAATATTTTACCACAGGCTTGTCAAAACACAATGTTTAATCTATTACAAGTCAACATCATGAAATGTGTAAATATTATTACAAATTATACTTGTCTTCCTTGAAATATTACAGTTGTTCAAAATGTTAAACATTTCATCACATACCGATTACAAATTGAATAATAATATCAACAGGCCCTCTCAACAAACATGAGTGTGCTGGATTTAGATTACAGCGTAATAAAAGAGACGCTTATCGAGTACATTCCAAATTTTCTAACATTCCTGAAATCCCCTCTTCATATGCACCAGCTTTCATTCCATCCAGTTGGTTACAGCGCGCGTTGTTTGACATCCCGCGCTTTTTGCTGTCATCGTTCTTTTTTTTTTCAAAATGGTAATTACTTGGGGCATGTGTTTTAAGATTTTATTGAAAGCATTTGTAAATTATATTTTGTGTTACAGAATAATCAATTAGATGAAGAACAAATTGCAAGTAAGTGTTGTAATTTTATTGCTTTTTGAATGATTTAATAAAATTATATGAAAAAGTAATGTTTTTAAGGAAATAATTATTTCATGTTGAAGAAATGAATTGTTTTATTAAAAGATTTAGTTTATTAACCACTTTGGAGACTTTTCAATGCTTACTAAATTTTATAAGAATAAATTTTAGGATCTCAAAATCTTTCCGTTTTTTTGTGAAAAAATGCTTTGGAGCTCAATATAATATTGTAACTACAAGTCGTAAATACGTAGTTAGTTAATAGGTTACGATTTACCTCATACATTATTTTGATTTATTTTATTTACGTAGTTATAGATTTCAATATTGATTTATATTTTTTATCAAATGTCATAAGAAAAATTGTAAAAAGTCTCCTTTAATTGATATTGATGTAAAATATGTTTTTGTTTGTTATCGACAAACACCATCTCATCAACAATAAAGCTGAATTTTATTTTTAGTGTCGATATACTTAGTTCTTTGCTTAATCGTCTGGCTGTGAAACACTTTATTGAATTAAAATTATTTCATTTGAAACGTGATTGGAACGTCGGCATACATAAAATGAGTATCTGGAATTTCGCACTAAACCAACTACAACTACCCTATAAGGCAATCAATCTATTTTAATGAATATTATAATAACCTCAGTCCCAACATTTGAAACATGAGATTTTCATTATAATATTTTATTTTATTAATTCGGTCGACTTCTTTTAATCTTAAGATTATCAAATCATATTGTCGGAAATTGGAAACTGCTCGTAATAACCGACTGCTCAATATGTTCCAAATATTCAGGCATTGTTCAGGAATTTTAAATTAGTTTCAGAATATTAATAATTTTTAATGAAAACCTGTTATCAAATAAAATAATTATTGAAATTATAAACAAGATGAATTTCTGTAAGACTTAATGAAATTTAAATAAAAACTGTATATATCGCGATATTATTTGAAAGCAAGTCTGATGACAGTTAAAATTTAATATTTATTGTAAATATTTTCAATAAAACCGTTATTAAAAATCACACAGAGAATACCAATTAAAAGAGATTTATAAAAGACAAGCCGTTCCAGCCCGCCTTGCTGTTCGAATTTCAAAAGGAAATAAATTAAATTTTATTTATTTTATTACAAATACAAAAAAAATAAGTAGCCATAAACCATCTAGACTAAATTTCGCATCGAATGGTGGTAGGTTCATGTCGATACAATCAGTGGTTTAGGCATGAAAGACCCTCAAACAAAGACCATTTTCACTATATATATAGAGAAAATAATCTAAAATGAATTATTTTATTGTAGTGTTACGCCGAGCGTTCAGCATGTTCGACTCGAGCAAACAAGGCCGTATCGAGAAAGAGAAAGTGCGAACGATTCTGAACACCATGGTGCACAACTACGACGAAAACGAGCTGGACCAAATACTGGACAATGAGGATGCTGAAGGTAATATCATCTCTGAACCATCTTCTTCTGGGTCGTTTTCTTCTTGAAGCTCATATCATCATATTTTACCAGTGGGAGGCTCATTTGCACAGGATGCCGGCTAGATTATAGGTACCACAACGGCGCCTATTTCTGCCGTGAAGCAGTCATGTGTAAGCATTACTGTGTTTCGGTCTGAAAGGCGCCTTAGCTAGTAAAAATACTGGGCAAATGAGAGTTAACATCTTATGCGGCAACTCAGAATTTTTGGAGTGTTTCAAGAATCCTGTGCGACACTGCATTGTAATGGAGCGTAACAATTACCATCAGCTGAACGTCCTGCTCGTCTCGTCCCTTATTTACAAAAATCTGTGAAACTGTTCATTCTGCATTCGTTATTTCTTTCAGTTCCTCAGGGTGGGTGGCACTTGGAAGCTAGTGTGTGCACAAAACACGATTCACTCATTTTTAACTGTCGGCAAGGATTCTGACTATAGTACATAGAAATGTACAGTAAAAGCTTATTAAAAGTGAAAACGTCGAATAAGATAGACTTTAGAACTAACCTCTATTTTGAGCAATTCACGCACAATAACACAAAGTGTCATACAAATCGCGAGTGTAAGACGTAGCTTGTCACGCATATTAATCTAATATTCCTGGCCTGTTTTTATGGATTGTCTACAGCAAGAGACTCTATCTAGACGTATAAATTATCTAAGTTAAAAGTCTACTTTTTATATCCAGTTGGCTGGGAATAACTCTATTTATCCTCTGGTGAGTCCATAGTTTGCAGGGCAATTCTAGGTTTTTATTTTTATGGACCGTTTCCCATAACAACAGAGGAAACACGTATTATAACAGCTAAGTATTTTAATCACCTATGCGTTATTTTTATATAAGAGAGGCTAATGGGCAAGAGGCACATGAACCGCCCATGGACATCCGTAATAAAAGGTGTCAAGAGATGTGTTACAAGCCTTTAAAGTGGGACTATGCTCATTTCTTGAAGGTCCCTAAGTCGTATCGGTTCGGGAAAACAGCAGCCGGTACTTGATTCCACAAAGTAGCTGTGCGAAGCGGTTTTTGAATGCCAGACGTAAACGTTATGTGTGAAGGTTATTTATAGCTATGTTTCCAGAACCATTTTCCGATATTCACATAAAAGTCATATCTCTTCGTAATTCATTTATTTAATAAAATCCACCACTTTCGAAATAAATGGCACTTTGAGACAAAACGGCGCTAGTATACAACTCTCCCATTATTCATTTTTTGTGCTGTAGAATAAAATTTATAGTTTAAAAGGTAGGTAGTTATAACATATAGTTTTAAATATAGCAAACTATAAAGTCCAGTAAGATTTTTGTAACCATATTCAAATTATATCATCGTAAATTATCAGCAATTGTACTTATGATAAAATATTATCTGCCAATATTTTTTAAATATCCTAGTGTACTTGGTTGTGATCCAAGGTCATAGTATAAAAATGTTTTATTGTCATCGGTTCTTGAGATGTGTCCAAATCTTCAAGTAATTCCGACGCCTGAAGTGGACGAAGTAACGATCGAAGATTCCTTCACAAAGGCGATGCTAATGTAAACAAATTAAAGTATATAAATCGTTTCTCAATTATACGTGTGGCAATCTTCAAGGAATTTCGACGTTCTGAATTTGGTAACATAAATATTAAAGTTGATGTACAGTCGAATCTTAGTCCCATCTGGTATAATATCAACATTTACAGAATAAATAAGTGTCCTAAAATAAGCTTTATAGCTTCAGAAAGGTGACGAATTTACTTCAAAGGTGGTGATTCCTTTGATGATTTTCGTAAACGTTACGATCAAATCACATAAATACTTCAAGTGGACGCGCTGTTACAAGTTTCTCGGGATTCGTAATAATAATTCCGAATCGAGTTTTATGGGCAGGTGTGTGAGACAAACAATGTTAAATCATTGCTCTGGAAACTTTTTCACTTTTAGTTGAAGTTGTTTGATTGGATAGTGAGCAATCTAAACAGGGGCGGATCTACTTAAAGGCTTTTTGGGCTGCAGCCCAGGGCCCCGTGGATACAGAGGGCCCCCAACCGAACTGAAAACAATTGACGATATTCTCAATAATAAAAATTATGTAGAATTCAAAAAAATCCGATCATTAGGTTGGCAACACGATCAATCAATCCGTGTGCGCATCTATCAAACGGTACCCGTTCCGTTTAATATGAATTTGAATTCCCCGTCGCTTGTTTTCGGTCGGTGTATTCCGTGTATTGTCTTTTAATGGAGACAAGTACAAAAAATATACGTTTTCTTCTCTGCTTCGACCCATACGTGGGAACTGTTAAATCGTGAAACAAAACTAAAATTTACGTTATAAGTTTAAGCCAGACCAGATGGTCTTGTCACTATGATGCTGTCAGAGCTTTAAAAAGTACCTACTTATGATGGCATTCTGAAAATTCTGAATAGTTTCGGCGAAAATGACGATAAAAATGAATAATTTATGAAAAGAAACTTGTTGATGTATTCCCAAACTGCCATACCATCTTAAAGATTTTTTTAACGATGCCGATCACTAGCTGTCAAGCGAAGCGCTCTTTCTCCAGGATGTCGTATATAGAAAACAAATACAGGTCAACAATGTCGAACTTTCGACTAAATCATTTATCAGTTCTCTCCATAAATTGCGATTTAACAAAGGACTTACAGTGCGATGGCCAAATAAAAGAATTTGCAGCACAAAAATGCAGAAAGGTTGCTTTATAATTTATATAACATAACCATTCATAAACTGTCAATTTATTTTGCTATAAATAATGTTTTAATAAATAAATAAAATATTTTTTTTTTTCCTATTTTCTTCCTGTACTTAAATATTATATAATATATACCTATATCACTACAGAAAACAGTAATTGACAAAATGGCAATTGGCTGAGTATTTAGGTAGTGCCCCTAAGCAGTATTAGCCCAGAGCCCCACAAGTTCAAGATCCGCCCCTGCATCTAAAGTAGCATATTCGAGATTTTTTGTTATGAAAATAAGGGACGAGATGAGCAGAACGTTCAGCTGATGGTAATTGATTACCTGCCAATTATAATGTAGTGCCGCTCAGGATTCTTGAAAAATCCCAAAAATTCTGAGCGCCACTACAACTGCGCTCATCACCTTGAGACATAAGATGTTAAGTCTCATTTGCCCAGTAATTTCACTAACTACGGCGTGCTTCAGACCGAAACAGTAATGCTTACACATTACTACTTCACGGCAGAAATAGGCGCTATAGGTGTAGTACCCATAATATAGCCGTTCTGCTCGCTGCTGTCTCATTCCTTATTTTCATTCAAAAAAGTTCAAATCGGTTCGGGAAATCTGCATTCGGTTATTGATTCTACAAAGTGGCTATTCGAGAAAAGAAGTACTTCGCAAAACGGACGGTTGTAGAATGCCAGATGTCAACATGACGCGGGTAAAATTTCGTATTTCGACGTAATATTCGAAGGTGGAATTCATGTGTTTGTATCAACCCGACCAACTACTCTGAGCACTCTCTGTCATATTTGCGAGAATGCACAGAGAACGCACATCTCTACGAAATGCCAAATAATGAAATCGATCGCAGATCGTCGATGCATCAAATTCAAATATATTTATTCAAAATCATTTATTGAACGTCAAATACTAACCATTCAAAATAGACTGCGTCAGACCTGAGAAGAACGCGCGCAAGAAACTCAGTGGTCTTTTTTTAATATGGATTACAATGATATATCTTTCAATTAAAATTTATAAATAAAGAGTAAACTAGTGATTCGAGCCGGCGGTCAGATGAAGATAGCAATAATAATAATATTAAAACGTTTATTTTAACATAACTACAATCCATTGTTAATAAACTTAATCTAATTGTGTAAATCATTATTACTACAAGGGGACATATTTATTTTTATTATATGACCAACATACGGACAGTCCCCGCTCTCGGCTATCGCCTTCAAATAACTGCTACTGCTGCTTCAAAACGATATCTTTTTCTATGTAACAATATTTATAGAATATATTTTTTTGTGAAAATAATTTTCTTTCATCCATCCCGTCTACTTGACCAAAAGTTCCTCAATATTCCCACCCGAATGACAATGATAACTATGAAAATAATTCTCAAGTTGGAACAATGGCGTCTTCACAGGCAACAAAGGTGGTTCTACTATCGCACCTGTTCCAGCTGTCATAAACAAGATACCATTGTGCAGATAAACAGACATAAAATGAATATAACTTCTACAATCTAAACTACTCATTTTATGTCCTAGTTCAAGAAGATGCATTCATACGAATTTATATAGGTCGTTTAATATTTACTTATTTAAAATAAGTTCCGTAACTCTTCATTGTTGAAAATATTTAACTATATGATTCGTCCATTACGGAATGCCTAAATATTATTTGCATTCGATTCAGATCTAAAATAGTGACCCGTTGTTGTGGATATTGCAAACGTGATCAATGAAAGTGCAAAAGCGTCGTAAAAAAAAATTGAATCTGTAAACTTATTCACTATTCGAATGGAAAGTGAATTTGAAAAAACAAAAAATGTCCTTTCGAAACTTTCGAGAATCTGGTAACGAACATCAAATAAAATTACATCTGTTAGGACTAAAGTAAGCTAAAATGTCAATGAAAAGGAGATTGTCTAGAAGTATGTCTATCTAGGTGAGGAAAAAAGGATGTATTGATAAAAACAGGTCAATAACATAGATAGACGCATACGTCTCTTGTGGGCTTTTTACTCAAAACTTAACTTTGCTTTGAATGAAATGAATTATAACCGCTGAATAGAAAGCTAGGTTTTTTGATTAGTGTATTTTACTGGTACCTTGCATAGAGCAGAAAAGTGGGTCCTGATAAAGGAGAGAATTAATCAAATACAAATTGCCCAGGGAAACTTGAAATTCGTAGGGTCCCTAAATCCCTGAGAGACCGGAAGGCAAATATCTAGCTTAGAGGTCAAATTAAGGTTACTGATGTCATCAAACTAGTGGCAAGTCTGAAGTGGCAGTGGGCCGAAAAATAGAATCCAGACACATGGCTCGTAGAGCAAAATAATGTAAAAAATAGACCTAGAGCTAAACCACATATACAATCGATGCTTGATGTCAAAAAAACTGCATGGACGAACTGGGTGGAGGTAGCTGCTAATTCGGGAGAAGGCCTACACCAAACTGATTGAAACTGTCTGAGAGAAAGAGAGAGTCAATAAGTATTAAAATATCTAGTGAAAAATATATACAGCTTTCTAATTTTTTGAAACTCAATACACACAATTTGGATTTATTTTAGTTCCGGCCGGTTACGCCAGACCACAGAGAACGTGGAACAATGCAATGAAAATAACCAAAATAGTTCGTTGCGGGTGTCATTGCGTGGAGTTAATCTATTGTTGCTCTTTTACTTGATAGCCAACTGTAAGGCTTCTATAATTTAATGTAATATTCTAAAACAAACGCAGACTAATCAGTCTATCTTACAATATTTTATTTACAAGCTTATTTATTTTACAGTTCGTATTTTTTCAAACTTTCCACATAACTTTTTTACAATCACGAATTAAGGGTGAGAGGTAAATGAATTGCTTAAATAATTAAACTACATGAATCTCTTTAAATTCATAATATTCTTGTATCAAAAGATAATATGTGTAAGTAATTTATAACCCTTTGTAATTAATAATTTTTCTTTTAATGCCTACACGTAGATACTGCATTTCCACAAATTTATTTTGTTATGTATAGTGTTTTGGCAATCTGATATTTAAATAAAATAATAATGATTATCTTTTAGAAACAGGCAAACTAAACTTCGACTCGTTCGTCCGAGTAGCGACACACTTCTTGGTTGAAGACGATGAAGCTTTGCAAAAGGAGCTCAAGGAAGCTTTCAGGCTGTATGACAAAGAAGGTAAGATTTAGCGTTATTTATTATTTTTTCTAAAATTGCATTATTTTATCAGATCTAGATATAAGTCTAGCTGTAAATATTTTTACAACATAAAATCTTCATAATTCTTATTATATCTGCAGTTACATTTAGAAGTTCTATCTTTACCCGCCATTACACGTGGTTTTTGTGGAAATGAAATATTATTAATTACAAAATTGAGTATGGTATTAACATGGTGTTAAAGAAACCACCACCTCCAGTGATGGTACAAAGTAGATCCGTCGGTAATTTTCAAGACTACAAAAGCCAACCGCATCTTCCAATAATACATGTATATATTGACAGATATACTTATACTTCCACTGTTATATATAGGGGCGAAGCATAACGACAAAGTGTATGAGTCACAAAGCTTCATTACAAAAAGGACTGAAGACTTTAGATTTTACTTCTAAAGTGTTTTAAGAGACGATATAGGAGTGTGATGACACCGTGGACTTAGCACAAGGCTCAAACTACCCAAGCCTGGCAGGAAGCCAATATTCCTGACTTATAAAAGCTGAAACTCTCATCTAGTCCAGATCTTAACCCCATTTCAATTTGTTTTTCGTTTTATTCGATAGTGGAATCTTGTAAGTGCGTATATTATTTACATTACAATGTTGAAAAATTTATACCGATACCTCTGTTCCGAAGAGTTTTAATTCAGAAAAGGGTTCTCAAACAAAACTCAAAAAACAAAGAGTATGAAATTAAAATGTAATCGACTTAAATATTCAATTATATGAAGTAACAACTAAACAGCATTCAATTATTAACTTGTTTCTATGAGATAATAGTTACTTACTGAATTTCAGACTTTTTACACTTTGGAACTAAGGTATCGATACGTCATAATATATTATTAAGGAAATAAATAGTCGACCAGTGTTCAGGCATTATCTATAAATAAATTTAAATGTTTTATTAAAAAATGGCTCTGTCGTAAATCCTATTACTCCACAGCTTAATATCTACGTGATCGGATAGCATGTGACTAGATTATGATTATTTTATAGCAATAGCAATGACAGTACAATATTGTATATTTTTATTAAAATGAACGTTGGGAGAGTTTTTTGCGCCGCTGCTTTTCTCTCAGAGCACCATTCGTTGCCGAAGCGGTAGTAGAATCTAGTATATTAGAAATGACATCAAAAATAATTCTGAAGGAATCAATTTTGAGAAAATGAACGCCTTTTAACCAAGATGTAAATTTCAAAATGACTTAAATTATATTTCTTTTTATTGAAGTGGGCTTTGCGATAATCCATAATTATACAAATGATTTGAGTTTTCTTTAGTGTTGATTCCGCCAATATTTGTCTTTTATCAATTCGACACGTGTTTCGTCTCTACACGAGGCATCCTCAGGACGTGTTGTCTCGCCAAAATCTGGTACGAGAGACGAGGCGATACGCGTGTCGAATTGTTTAAAGACAAATATTGGCGGAATTAACACTAAAGAAAACTCAAATCATTTGTATATATTTCTTTTAAAAAAAGAGAGAATATATAGCTATAAAGATACAATAACGAGATTTTTTATATATAAATATCTCGTTATTGTATCTTATATATATATAAATATCTATATATTACAATACAGTCATGTTATGCTTCTACAATATGATCCCAGAAAATATACAAAACAAATGTGTTACGAAATTTAAAAGAATTGTTAAAAACGTTTGTGTGGGAAAGGTTATTATAGCATAAACGATTTTCTTAATGACACCACGGACTGGGAATAAAGCAAACACCATCAGGCTCTTTAATTATAAATGTTTATTGTACAATATTACATTGTAATCCATATCTTATATTAAAAAAAAGCCCGCTGAGTTTCTTGCGCCCATTCTTCTCAGGTCTGAGGCAGTCTCTTTTGAATTGGTGGTAGTTTTTGACGTTCAATAAGTGATTTTAAATCCTATTTGGAATAAAAATATTTGAATTTGAATTTGAATTTGAATTTGAAAAGTCCACTTTGCATTTAGTGATATAGTAGCCATATTAAGAATCAGCGTTAATAGGGACGATAAGATATATGAATAAACTTTAAATTATTTCAATATCTAGAAAAGTTTCCACGTTCTAGCTAGATTTAACGGAAATAGAAAGTCTTAAAGTTTCAAAATTTGATCAAGTGTTATTACTTTGACGGTAAAATACATGGCGGTTTGCGAAGTGAATCACTTCAATATTTCATGAGACTTAACATCTTATGTCTCAAGGTGACGAGCGCAATTGTAGTGCCGCTCAGAATTTTTGGGGTTTTCAAGAATCCTGAACGGCACTGCATTGTAATGGGTAGGTCGTATAAATTACCATTAGCTGAACGTCCTGCTCGTCTCGTTCCTTATTTTCATTAAAAAAAAAAAGTTTGATTATTGAAGTTAAGTCCTTTAGCGGAGTTGAGCACTTATGATGGGTATAAAAAGTTAAACTCGCGTCAAGACACGTGACCTGATCAATAATTCGTAAGACAGTCGTTGAAATTATAGATGAAAGTTGGTTTTTCTGAGAGATAAACTTCTTAACATAATATAATATTTTTTTTGTGTACGAGAGCGCAATAAATGAATATCGTATTTAACCTTACATAATGCTAGTACTTATATACTGTTTAATAAAGTAATTCGTGTGATAAATATACCAGTTTATATTCAAGTTTTCACTTCTGCTGGCACTCCCGGAGTGCAACCCTTTATTTTTTTAAATATAGTTTTTATCTGAATTCAAAAAGTGTTTATCAAAATGCTTTATTGATTTATTGATGGAAAGCCAAGAACGCTTTGTCCATGTAAATATAAGGATTTTTTCAGGGGTGCCGTACGGCAGATTCAGAGTATTTGTGCAATATAGTATAGCCGACGACCTGTATAGCCGAGTGGTTAGCGATCCTACCTAATAAGCTAGAGGTCCTGGGTTCGAATCCCGGTAGGTGCAAGCATTTATATGATGAATATGGATGTTTGTTTCCGAGTCATGGATGTTTATATGTATTTATATATGTTTAAGTAAGTATATTGTATTAAATTATCGTTGTCTTGCAACCCATAACACAGGCTATATATGCCTAATTTGGGGCAACATAATTTGTGTAAAATGTGTGTCAATATGGCTAAATATTAAGGTCGACAGTCCAGAGTTACGGGGCTCATGCTTTTCATTACGGGATTCCCATGGCTAGGTGTAACTATCGTGAAAATTGTAACATTATCAGATCCTACAGAAGTTACAACGATTATCAAATAAAGTGGTCCTAGATATATTTTTCATGCTAGTAATAATCATATTTATCAAAAATTTCTTTCAGAATCAATAATTGCTGTCATTGTTAGCTTAATATATTAAAACCAGCTGACCCAGCAAACGTTGTATTGCCGATATTAAAAACGCGATACAAAAGTAACTGTTAATCGTAGATGGGTGAAATTTGAATTAATAATTTAAAGTTGATGCTTTGAAAAAAAAGGCAAAAAAATAAAAATTCGTGTGGACCACCCTTAACATTTAGGGGGATGAAAAATAGATGTTGTCAGATTCTCAGAACTACCCAATATGCACTCAAAATTTTCATGGTTAAGCCGTTTCGGAGGAGTTCAATGTTTAACACCATGACCCGAGAATTTTTATATATAAGATATAAAGCTACAAAAATGTGAAAACTTTAATGTGGCTATCATAAATTCTTATTTGCTGAATTTAAATTCTAAAGCTCTTAGTCTAAGATTCAAGTTACCAGAAGATAAAATATAGAAAACTGAAAATTATTAAATTCAGAACGAAGCGACAGTGTGCAGTTGAATCAATTGAATCCAATAAACCTATTTAAAGCACATTGCACATCTGGGCCTTAATCGAATAATCTCGATTAAACTTCTGCCGCTGTTTCAGCATATATATTAGTTATAACTGGGTTCGAGCTTTGCAGATGTCGTATTCAAATGTTGGTACAACTAACAATGATAGTTTTGTAGTTGCAGCCCGAAAATATGTTTATATAAATGACATACTTTTAATCCCTGATTCATGAAAGGTATTCTCAATATATTCTTGATAATGTAATGTATGTTCATAGGCACATATGTGAATTTGCTAGAAACTGTCATAACCATAATGTTAATGTTAACAGGCATAAACTTATAATGCCTACTACTCGGCAAGTCGAGTTAGTAAGCCTTTGTGGGGCGATGTATATGCTTTTACAACAAGATCCCAGAAAATGTTCAAAACAAAAGTATTACGTTGTTCAAAAGAATTGTTAAAAAACGTTTGTGTGGTAAACGTTACTATAACATAAATTACTTTCTTAATGATACCACAGATTGGGAATGGAGTGACCGCCCTCAGGCTATTAAATAATAATAATAATAGTTTAATTGTACAATATTACTTATTATTATCTTCGCTTATCATAATGACATCAATTTTATAGTGACTATAGAAAAAAATTGAAGTAACTATTTATATTATAGGAGTTCCGAATTTGTAAATGTAGGACAAAAATTATTAAAGAATTTCCTTCATTCCACAACTGCGCCTATTTCTGCCGTGAAGCAGTAATTTGTAAACATTACTGTGATTCGGTCTGAATGAGACGTAGCTTGTGAAATTGCTGGGCAAATGAGACTTAACATCTTATATGTGAAGGTGACGAGCGCAATTGTAGTGATGTTCAGAATTTTTGGGTTTTTCAAGAATCCTGACCGGCACTGCATTGAAATTGGTGTGTAGGGTAACTGAACGTCCTGCTCGTTTCATCCCTAATTTTCATAAAAATAAATAAATTCACTGGTTTGTAAAAGCTACAGCTTATTCTATTTTGAATTAGTTTGGCCAGACAAACTATATACTTATAACATTGTTTGATTTAAAGTTACTATTATATATGTATATCCACAGGAAATGGCTATATCCCCACTTCAAGTCTTCGAGAAATTCTGGCAGCGCTTGATGATCAGCTCACACCAGATCAGCTGAATGAGATGATTGCTGAGATCGATACTGATTCATCAGGCACTGTTGACTTTGATGGTGAGTATTAAGGAAGCTATAGGTAGAAAATTGTAAGTTGTTTTGCGAAATCAGCCCTACGATAATCAACATGAGACATAAGGGCCTGTCAACAAAAAAAAAACAAAAGGGCCTGGTAAAAAATTAGTTTCTTTTCTATTTCTTATTTTGTCGGTGGCTGACAGAACTGTTTCAATTGTATTAAAATTTTGAGTATACATAATTTAAAATATGATAAGAACGAAACACGATAAAAAGAAAATATTTTCTCGATGGAGAAAAAAGCACCAAACTCGAGCTAGGTGTTATTACGTAACAAATATTGACGTTTTTTTTATGAAATTAAGGGACGAGCAGGAGGTACAGCTGATGGTAATGGATACGCCCTGACCATTACAATGTAGTGCCACTCAGGATTCTTGAAAAACCCAAAAATTCTGAACATCACTACAATTGCGCTCGTCACCTTCACATATAAGATGTTAAGTCTCATTTGCCCAGCAATTCCACGCTACGGCTCCTTCAGACCGAAACACAGTAATGCTAACACATTACTTCTTCGGCAGAAAAAGGGCACCGTTGTGGTACCCATAATCTAGCCGGCATCCTGTGCAAAGGAGCCTCCCACTGGTAATGGCGTACTATATGTAACTTAGTTATATAGTATATAGTCGCTTCACTGTGTGTCTTCTACCGCATTTATCACGGGGAGTGTTCCGAAGAGCTGTTTAACCTGATTCCTGCCGCCGAATTCCACCATCGCACCACACGCCACTAGTTAGAATATCATCCCCACCATCTGGATGTGTGGCGGTCCGCCACAGTGCGGTTTTCAAGGAGCTTTCTTCCACGTACTACAAAGCGGTGGAATGAGTGTTCCCGGGACGATACGACAAGTGTACCTTCAAAAAAAGCGCGTACTCCTTCCTTAAAGGCAGGCAACGCTCCTGTGATTCCTTTGGTGTTGCAAGAGATTGTGGGCGACGGTGATCATTTAACACCAGGTGACCCGTACGCTCGTTTGTCCACCTATACCATAAAAAAAAAACTTGACTCCCAATCGCCTATTAAAAGGTTGTCCTTTATACGCATCCATTAATTTGTACTGATAATATCGGTGTGATATTTAATTAATCTTAATTGTGAATATTTATATACTTCGATTCTCTTTAAGATATTATAGTTTGGAAAAAAATAAAATGAAAACTAAAATTTTGTGTCATAAGTAAAGTTCATAATCCGAGTTTTAACTTTTATTATACCAAGCATTACCATAATTTTGACAAAAATATCAATAATTCTAAATAAAACAAAATTTTTATTCTGTATCACAATTAGAGGCTTTACCAAAGGTCTTGTTTTCTTGTCATGTAAATCATAATGTCACTTTTGTCGGCTTAGAATTTTCGGAGCGTCCGTTTCACATAAAGTTTCTAAAGCAAGTTAGAAACACCAGCCCATTCTTATTACAAATATCAATGTTTTGGTATTTTACAAACGGACTTCAAGTAGCAGGGGGTTCTCAATTCAATCGGTATTTTTTTTATGTATGTACACCAATTACGCTGAGATTTATGAACGGATTTAAGTGTTCTTCTTTAGTTTGATGCAGAATGTTTGCCATTTGGTCCCATAAAACTTTGACATACCTTGGCCAAGAAGTTTTCATTTTATGAACATTTTTATCATTATACTAGCTGACCCAGCAAACGTTGTATTACCATATAAAGTAATATGAAACAGAATTAATAATTGATATTTTTGGGGTATAAAAAATAGATAATGACCGACTCTCTACCAAATATATCGTACATAAAATGTATCTTACTACAATAATTATAAGATTCGATTGGCATCTTGCAACACTATTTCTGTGGATGGAACAGAATCATATAAAAATCGCGATAAGAAAAAATAGGTGTTGATAGACGGGGACCACTTCAAAGGAAAAACCAAATTTTTGTATGTATATATTATTTTCCGAGAATTTTCATATTTATTCACCTTTTAAACCTTCTCTGGACTTCCACAAATAATTCAAGACCAATATTAGCTAAATCGGTCCAGCCGTTCTCGAGTTTTAGCGAGACTAACGAACAGCGATTCATTTTTATAAGTATGTAGATTTGTTTACGTGAATGATATTATTATAGATTGTGTGGGCTTTTTTAGGAGTTTTCATGTAGGTTAATTATATATCATTTACATTTAAACCATAGCGATAAGTGGGCCTTAGTTTACCTCTCAGTCATAGCTAACAAACGTTCTTCACGATATTTCAGTGTCTGACAAGAACGTGAAATAGAGTTTCGAACAGAATTTTATCGGGACGATTCCTTTTTTTTGTTCCCGTTTCTTGAGATCTATATTGTTAAAGGCGCTCGGAACCTTTCGTAGGCCTACCCATACTTACTTTAAAAAAATCTATTCAATATACAATAAAAAGCAACAAAATCTTATTGTTTACCTACCTGATGTACATAATCTAAAAAAACCCAACTGTTAATTACAGAACAACCCATTACACACACTAAAAAGTAATAAATAAACAAACTACGTTCAAAAAACCGACTTCTAAAACTGAAAAGTCAAAATTAATTAATAATACATGTCTTATGCAAACCTTAATACCTTTAATATTAATAAAATACAACCTATTGATAGGTTTGAAGTCGGTGCAAATCCAAATGTAAAAACGCAGTTTTTTTTAGTTACTCTCACAAAATAAAATACTTATTGGTTTTAATATAAAGGTTGAACATATTTTTTAACTTTAATTACTTAAATTTTTTAACTTTTTTATATTTTTTAACTCTTTCGTTTTAAATAATTATAATTTACTTTAATACTGTTTTTCTGGTTTCATTTCAGAGTTCATGGAAATGATGACAGGAGACTAGAGTGAAGAAATTTGAAATACCTTTATTACTTCGATACAATTTATTTAAATAAATAATTTCATAAAGAAAAACTTAACTTTTATTTAAAAATTACTGGCTGGTTTAGGGTGAATTTTTGGTTATGTATTTTATTTTTTTAATAAAAACAAAATTCTAGTGTCGTTTGAGCTAGGGCGACCGTTGTTGATGGAATAATTTGGGCATTCGCACACTTATTTAATTCAGAACTCTATCCTGCCATGACGTTAGATACTAAAACACTTTGATTGAAAACTTAAACATACATAAAAAAACAAATGAATAAACTACTAAACATAGTAATTAAACAAGTAATAAGTGTGTGTATGTATGTTTTGTGTAAATTTTTCTTGTTAGCATCGTGAATACAAGAAAGAAAGAAAGAAAGAAAGAAAGAAAGAAAGAAAGAAAGAAAGAAAGAAAGAAAGAAAGAAAGAAAGAAAGAAAGAAAGAAAGAAAGAAAGAAAGAAAGAAAGAAAGAAAGAAAGAAAGAAAGAAAGAAAGAAAGAAAGAAAGAAAGAAAGAAAGAAAGAAAGAAAGAAAGGAAAGAAAGAAAGAAAGAAAGAAAGAAAGAAAGAAAGAAAGAAAGAAAGAAAGAAAGAAAGAAAGAAAGAAAGAAAGAAATTTTATTGGGTTACATATACGTACCATAGTTGTTACATAATATGTGTTAGAAAGTACGTTGGTATGATGTAAGTAACTTTAATTTTACAAGTATTCTGGCCTCGCACTGACTGACACTGTACCTCACAACACAGGGAATCCTGCGTCGTGAGGTACAGTCACAGTCCCTACCATTAATACAAAATAAATAGAATTAGCGCGCGTGAGTGTGTGTGCTAAGTAAGAAAAGAAAATTGATAACGCTGTTATAATAATTTAAATAATAATAATATATTACAAACATTTTAATTAATGTCTACGAATCGAAATATGTGCGGTGTTAACTAAATTTTCCTCTCATAAATCCCAAACAGTGTAAGGAAATCTTAAAGCATTTTTTTGAGGTATACTCAGAGGTTTTTCAGCAAATTGTCTTTTGTTTCGTCAAATCTGTTATCATTTCGCATAAGACGACATCGACAGATAGCATATAAAGTTAATTATTCCATACTGATGTAATAAAATGAAATAGTGATTTTATGGATACTATTTTAGTTTAAATCACAGTCATTAGATTATTTCAATGATCGTTTTCTATAAATATTAGAAGTACCCTCCTGCCTGTACTAACTACTTTCAAGAAGTAACTTCCATCCATGTAATGTTACTAGCTGTTTTACTGCTGTAAATTCCTTTTTGTAATGAAGAAATGGACTAAAGAACACGTGATTGATTAGGTGATCACCGCCGCCCACATTCTCCTGTAACACCAGAGATAACACAGGAGCTGGTCTTTTATAAAAGCGTAGTAGTTTTTTGATTTTCAAAATTCATCATTCCTAGATGGCATAGAAGCCGAATCGAAACAACCGCATGATCACTTATAAACGATGTGCGCGATCACTATTGACACTAGTAAGTTAGTCGCAGCATAAATTGCTGACAAAATTAAACGACTCTCATTTAACGGTAAAACGACGCGAAGAGATAAAATAAAAAACCGTTTTACATTACTTTGCATCGGAGCGAGTATTTCTCATGTTCGTTTTATATTTCCCGTACTTTGTTACGCCACGTGTAAAATAGGGATTTTATATTCTCGTTTCATTATCTGACGTTGTTCGATAATAGCTTGATCCTTTGTTCGATGGACTTGTTATAAATGTGTTTCAACAGGATTTATCCTTTTTAAACTTCCGTTACTCGTTAGCATTGGATAAATAAGATGCTAACACATATTCACACACACACACACACAAACACACAACACACACCCTAAATTATATATAAAATAGTTTGTGTGTTCATCATTTGTTGCATAACCTCCACTGTTAGTCACTTTAAAATATGTTGGTTTTTTTTTTTTGACATTTTACTTTGCACAACTGGGAAGAGACTGACCCCCATGTCACGGGCAGCCCTAGTTTTGGGGTCGAGGGTAATTTTAAGCAAATTTGTATTTTTTTTGCAACAAATAAAGATTTATTATTATTATTATTATTAATTACGTTTGTACATTCTACGTATAGGTTCTGATCTGTATCTCATATGCACTGACCTGTATAAATACCACTGGACAGGCTATTCCATATGTTTGACAGCAAATATTTTGTACCTATTTGAAGCGCCACTCGCAAGCGTCCAGAGAACTAATTTTGACGTTAAATATGAATGGCTGCGAATGAACGTACAATACTCTGAAGTATTTTTGCATTTTGATTTAATTTCGTTCGTTTTCCGCGTTATTTATATTTCAAGAATCAACGTAATAAAGTACACATTTTTTTTGTAAATAGTTTCCCACTATCTATGTTATCCACTAGGTTGTCATCACGAGTGTTAGTGCCGCAGATCTCCCTACATGGCTAACATCGCCAAAATGGTGAATATCAAACAGGCACAAAAGTACTTTGACAGCTGTCAGTCTAGTGGTACATAGAAGAGGTCAGTCCTCAACTGCTCATATACCATTATAGTATGAATGTTGTATTTTGACAGAGTGTATATTATTACGGTCGTAGATAGCGATTTCCAATAATTATACACATTTTTCATTTTGTCACAGCGCCATCTCTTGTTTCCATTAAAAACTAAACTACCTAACTAATTATTATTACTATTGGAGCGCCTCTTTTGTTTCTTTTACAAATGTTTATTTTAAGACAACAACTGACCCGCTAAGTTTATGGCTGATGTTTTTTTCGAGACCAAGACATCTTTTCGAATATTTCGCCCCGTACTGCCACTTTGTGGAATAAATTACCGACTGCTGTTTTCCCGAACCGATACGACTTAGGGACCTTCAAGAAAAGAGCATACCCCAAAAAGCTGGCAACACACACACACTCTCTAGGCCTGGTTTTGTAGATATCCATGGGTAGCCTCACGCCATTACGTAAGCCTCTTGTTCCACCTCTTATATAAAAAAATCTTTTCGAATGTGTGTTGTAGATTTATACGACTATAACCCCAAAGGATCATATATTATGTAAGAAAACATTAGTACTTAAAACCATACGTAGCTCCTAAACCTAACAAGTTCCGCTAACAAATGGCTATTAAGTTGTAATCACAGTAAAATATGGTGTTCACTTTACGAGGGTGTAACTTTATCTGGGTTTGTAGGTCAGGGGACATTTATCCCTTAAGCGAAGTCCAATAAAGGCAATGCTATTTTTTGGGTAACTATTTTACTATAAAACTAACTTTTACCCACGACTTTGTGCAGCATTTTTTTTTGCAAATAAAAACTGCTGCGGTTAATACATTTTTATACGCTACGAACAATAGAACTTTCATCCCATTTTTCACCCCACATGGGTCTAAATTTTAAAAACGCTAGAACAAATATTAAAAAATTTCATGGTGTGATATTTATCTTCAGTAATGATTAACTTTCATACAAATACTACCCCCTATTTCAACCCCGCCAAGCCTTTTATTTGCGATAAAAGGTAGCCTATGTCCTTTCCCAAGCTCTTGTCTATCTCTGAACTGAATTTCATCAAAATCGGTTCAGATGCTTTGGCGTGAAAGCGTAACAAAAAAACTTACATTCACATTTTTTATTTTGATTTAATCATAGTTTAATTAGAGCGTTAAATGTTATACCATAAATAGTGTGAACCTGTAATTGGCAGTCGGCCATCGCATAATATTTTTGTTATTAGTTTAATTTTTGTGTGCTGTTGGTTCAATAATAAATAATAAAAAAAAAAAAAACATGTATAATATAAGTAGGGATGTAGAATTCTCAGATTTGCATTAAATACTGTAAAAAATCTCCTAAAGATCTTGAAGATGATTAAAGTCTGACGAAATTTAAAATTCTTATACATATTATAATAGAGGTAAAGGATATTCTAATAATATATAATATTACATAATCTACAATGAATAAGGAATAAAATAATAGGTATATTCTGACTTCATGCAATAGTTATTACAGTGAATATCTACAATTTCTTGAGCACTTACCTTAGGGCGATTACTGAATAGGCAAATGATTGACATGTTAAAAATTTCGCTGTTTAAATCTGCTTTTTAGAAAAGTTTTACCCCTTTATTCATAATGGTCCGCTAACTTTAAACAGCCGCTTAGGAGTGTTTTTTCTCATTCTGACTTAGGTCAATAGAAGAAGACAGAGTGAGAATTAGCAATGCTTTAAGTTAGCAGACCATTATGAATAAGGGGGTAAAGATATATTGGTGAAACGCAGCGCTTGCATTGCTTAGAACCGTAAAATATAGAGATTTGGATTACAATTGCGTAAAATGATACAATGGTTACGCAACTTTAAACATAAATATTCTATCAAAGTTCGTGTATCTAAGATAATTTCTCTATCATTTCTCGCTTACGAACCCGTTTTTGAGGGATGAATGGACTTAGACTAAATAGACTATTATGTTTATTTGATGATCCATGGGAGTAACGAACGTAAAATAAAAATGTCATCTATGTAATGGTCAGGCATGATCAAGCATTTTTTCGCCATTACCTGACTTACACTCCTAAAGCTACTGGTGCTAGCGCTCCGAGCCTGAAAGAAGAAACACAACAGACCTATACACCAAGCACATTTAGCATTGGAGACCAAGAAGATTGACATGCTACGAACAACACAACATGATGACAAACTGGTCACAAGTCGAATGTATCTGTCTAGTCCATGAATAAATTTTAACTGTGCGTCTGTCTTTATTTACTAGGTTCTAAGTCTAAAATGTTTGATATCACACGTCTAACACCACGGACGAGTAAAAAAAGAAGGACTCCGCACCATGACATTAGCAAGTGAAGCACCGTTATGCTAGTGTATGTGCGGGTACGGGGGATACTAGTTACACAAGTTTTTCTCCCTTAAATAATCATATATGGCCACAAATACTTATATAGTATCATTTTTACAACGCACGACGGCATTTTTAAAATATTTTATTGAGAAGCAAAGTAATCTGCCACAGACGATGACAATTCTCATAATGACCGCCTATCGGCCTGTAGTAGTGTATGTGTGTGCGTGGGGCTATGTATTTACACGTTAATCAGTTTGTTTTGGTGCTACACTGTTATGTAAGGTGATACGGAGTCCTTACTTCTTTCCTAGTCCGTGGTCTAACACACAGTATTTGTATTTAATAGCTACTAATATAGATTATAATTTTTCACAATTTGCCAGTTCAATAAAACGAATCAAGAAATAGTTAATACTTTGATATTCGAAAAGGAAAAACATCGCAGTGATTTAAATACTGATACAGATAGCGCTTATAACTTAATCGAATAAAGTTATGCTGGACAAACGATGTGAATGCAAAAATATACGGTCGAGACGATAATCCAATTACCTCCATTAATGAGCCTACTGAAGCTGCTACATACGGCAAAAGTTATTAATTCATTGAATAGATTATTTACTCGCCGTACTAATAACAATAACATTGACACTGTCACGCAGCCTAGCCTAACTTTCCAAGAAAAAAGCGATTCACGCGAGTGTATGAAACGTACAGTCATTGATAGATTGACAGATGACAGCTAATAACTTGCAAACAACGGAGATAGCCGAAATCCACTACGTTTTAAGCAACTGTTCGCTTTTAAACTTAGCCGGATTATACTTCGTCAATCGCCATACTGTAATTACTACTATTTCAAACTTATGTCAATCACTGCACATTTCATATTAAACTAAATTACAATTTTTACTTAGGTAGTCCTACCTCTTATTATGTAGTATTTACATCCTCTTTGGTGTGACGTTATAAAAATATCTAACGTAATCCTGTCCCAGATTTAAATTTAAATTATTCGTAAGAGAATAAAAGAATATTTAAATTAAACGATGCAAGTAACGTATCCATTCATTGAACGTTATAATTAATTCGACGTGATAAATCGTAACAATTTCAATATTAATTAAAAGCTTCCATTTTCCAATGAGCACAGTAACAACACCGAAATTGAAAATTTATTTTGTTTACCCATAGCTTTTTTATGCTTATACTTTATCAATAATCTTTTGTAGTAAACAATAACTTTACTGGGGCTTTTATTCAGTAGATATTATTAAATTTTCATTTGATAGCATTTAACTCTATTGCCCTTATTTGAAGTAATCTTCAACTCATAATATGACAACAAAACTAAAGTACTTTCACACAGAAATTTTGATAATTTAAATGTCTAGGTAGAGCCTCTTGCTGGTAGATAAACAGGCTAGGTTTATTAAAGTAATATGTAAGATTATAATATGTTAAAGTAATATTCAAGATGACAAGCTACGTCTTACACTTGTGATTTGTATATTACTTTGCGTAAGTGTGCGTGCATTGCTGAAAATAGAGGTTGATTTTACCATTGGGAGGAGAGATTATGGGTACCACAACGTTACCTATTTCTGCCGTGAAGCAGTACTGTGTAAGCATTATTCTGTTTCGGTCCGAAGGGCGCCGCAGCTAGTGAAATTACTGTGCAAATGAGACTTAACATCTTACGTCTGAAGGTGACGAATTGTAGTGCCGCTCAGAATTTTTGCGTTTTTCACGAATTATCAATTACTTTATTTACATAAAACACATAACTGTCAAACTCATTTTATTCGACGTTTTGACAGCTGTCACAGTCTATCTAGATGTAAAAGTGATATAAGCTTCAACTTATACTTGTATTTACTTTCTATCGTCTGTTTTTTTTTATCTAAATATGCCAACTTAAGCTGTCGTTGGTGAGAAGAGCGTATTGAAATGTGAGTAAACATATTCATTACCTACATTATTACATGAAATTTACAATTCCTAATAATTAAATAAATTGTTCATGGAATGATAAATCAATTTAGATTATAAGCTGGCTACATACAATGCCTTGTTACAAGGGATTATGCCGATATTAAATGCGATATTGGTATATTTGCAATGCAAATTACCTCCACCTACTTGCGAGCTCATACAAATTTGTGTTAAAACAGCGGGATTACAAGAAGATTAGTATTGTATTGACATATAATAATTTTAATAAATAACTATATTACTTAAATTATAAGAATATTTTTTCGCGTTGTTGCAGAGCTCCACGAGTTTTCTAATAATCTAACTACCAAGTAATATTTAAAATGTAGTTTTATTTTTCGCTTTTAAATCTACAGATAAAAGGAAGAGTTTGAAGTCGGGCCACTGTTATTTGTAATAGTAAAGGTGTTAAAATATTTAAGTAAATGAGTTACATGAGATAAGTTATTATAAATCTTATTTAAATCTTTATAAAGATTAAATTTCCTAAAAAATGAGTTGAATCAAAAATATCTCAAGTGCTATCGAATACAGATCCGAATTGTGACCAGGTGCCTCATTCGCGAAATGTGCCAGAAAGTGCGGGTAGGTCAAGAAGTAGGATATATGTGCAGCATATCAACTTTTTGGAGAAACACATATTTATATACATAAACTTTAAATACAATACAATTGGGATTTCATCTCGAATTAAAATATAAAACAGATATTCATTCGAATGCAATCCCACGAACACAAACATATATTACAATCATTTACAAGCATAAGTATATAAGAGCAAAGTGGCAATAGATATAGTTATACACCAGAAAAGGCCAGATAGAGCTCTTTACAATACATTAATTTAGAATAGTTAGGATGTAAAATTAATTAGATAATATATTTAATTTTTATCTAATGCAATGGATTAAGGTTCGAGAGTGTAAAGAGCCCTTAAGCTGGTAAAAGCTTAATTCATAAAACAATTTACAAACCACATTACCTGTGTTACTTATACAGGGTGGCCGAGATGTTGACGTCCAAAGCTAAAATTTGAAAGCCTCATGGTGATAAGTATCCGAATCACCCCTATGTATGTTCTACGATTTTGCGATTTGTTCTTGTTTCGCCTGATTTGTTTCTGTTATTCGAGATAATAATTATTTTTCCCTTTTTAGCCGCTTTTTTCACCTAATTGTGGTTTAGGACGTTTTTCTAATTTTTTTGAACACTTTTAGTTAATTTTACTGTTGATAATTGTTTACTACAGTTGCAATAACCACATAAGAAACTATGAATAGTTTAGACAATGCGGAACTAGTTTAGAATTGGGTCGTATGTTCAAGATAACTGCTCCAGCTAAATTCATAAAAATGTTCAAGGTATCAAAAAAAATGGGGAGCCTATGGCTTCTAACTATTTTTAAAAACTTCTCAGAACATTGGCCAATAAAATGAGCCTAATTCAAATTTTAGCTTTGGACGTCAACTTCTCGGCCACCCAGTATATATCCGCAGCATCTCGTCGATACAACATATAAAAGCATAATTTGTAAGCAACTTGATGCAAACAAACACCCAACACAACTCATCTGTAACATTTTAGGGAGGAGAAAACGAAAAAGGTATCGTTAGTATTAAATAGGTTTTCAGAAGATATAGATGTAAATTTATTTAAAACTAAAAATAAGTATACATAAATATGTGTAATTAACCCCAGAAGTGAGGGTTATCACTTTAAAAAATATAAAAACAATTAAGATTTGAAAGAGCGAAATCTTTCCTAATATGCAATTCGTAATATAAAGCGGTAATGAAAAAACTGTTTACATAAATACGATTATTATAAAATCATTCAGATATCCAATATTACACACTCCCGAACTTTTTCCTTTCCCGAACTCCTGGCTTTGAACTACATTTTTCCCGAATACTCTAAATTTTTTTGACAGAGCAGCATCTGTCGTGTCAGCTAGTAATTAATGTGATTTTCTTTTGTATCTATTCAACAACCTAATATAACAGATACAAATTTTCTAAATGTTATTATTTTCTAAATACTACATATATACCACACTCGCACAGAATACCGGCGTGAAGTAGCGATCTAGTGTCGCTATGTTTCGCATAACTAAGTGTCGAGGACCTGAGCCTATCCCCCCCTCCACCAGAATATGACAGCGGTCCTCAAAGAGATTTAACCCCAGGAGGGTACCGGCTCTACCAGAGTCAGAGAATCCCTCCCCGAGCATTCTCGCTCGGGCTGCCCTTCGAATTCTGGGGAGGGCACAAAACCGCACATATTCCTGCCGCCGAATTCCACCTTCGCACGACACGGATAGGCTATCATCCCCACCATGTGGATGTCTGGCGGTCCTCCACAGTGTAGTTTTGATGGAGCTTTTTTCTACGTACTAAAAAGCTGTGGAATGACCTCCCTTGTGCAGTGATTCCAGAGTAATACGACATGGGTACCTTCAAAAAAAGCGCGTACACCTTCCTTGAAGGCCAGCAATTATCCTGTGATTCCTCTGGTGTTGTAAGAGAATATGGGTGGCGATGATCACTTAACACCGGGTGACCCGTACGCTGGTTTGTCCTACTTTTCCAGATAAAAAAAAATATTTTTTTTTCAGCAAACCTAGCTGCTTAGGGAGTCCAGATTTTTTTTTATGTACGTACTTGTTATGTACTCAAATAATTATGGATGGATAAAGCCTATAATTTTAAATGTTATGAATTGATAAATTCCGCTAAAAATATTAGCAGAACTATTAATATATTTATAACAATAAAATTATTGTGTACTAAACTTTAGTGTACTATGATATAGTACAGTAATTTAAGGTAATATAACATAAAAATATAGTACATTTATGCAGCAATTAAAGATTAGTTGACACCGGTATAACATTGTCAAGTACCTTCGCAGCGTACTGACCTCGAGTTGTAGAACGTTTAAACATTGGATTAATTACGAAAACTTTAGTATTTCAAAATATTGACTTTAAGCTCGTAAAACTCTACCTCATTACAACTAGGTACTTAATTTAATAGGAGTTACATAGTTTCTTTGATTGTCATTTGGCGCACAAAACAATTTTACAGAAGGAAACGTTAGTGGCGCGATAGGTAGGACCATGTAGTACCAAAACTGTTTCTAGTATTCATACTAAGTACGGAAAACTAAATTTAAAAAATAACAAATTGTTTAGATTTGAAAAAGCGACATCTCAAGTCAATTTCCTAATTTGCAAATATTGGAATTGAGCAGGTTATCAACTGTAAAGTAGATCATGTAGATGAAGCCACAACCTGAGAGTTGAATAGGGCATACAATATTTATCAACGATACGTCGCTCGAAAGGTTCTTAAATTTTGTTTTGTAGTTTGTGTAATTAATCACATAATAGAGGTTTTAGATTATTTTAGATCTTTCAGATTAGGTACTTTTATTCAACCCTATAAAAGGTGGCCAATGCTCTTGTGATTTTAGTTTTAGAGGTTATAAGCCGCGGTGATGACATACCATCAGGTGACCCCCGTATGTAGACTCGTTGGCCTAAAGCTGGCGACCGAGCCAATGGCCTTGAAAATCAAACCGAGATAGGTTACCTCTCTCGCACAAGATCGCCATAGTTAAGAACTAGAAGCATTTTTAATTTACTACAAACATAACACAATTTTCCTTACAAGACTAACATAACATGTTATATAGTATTGGTGCACAATTAATAAATTATCATACAATTTTTATCTACATTGAATGATTAGCATTGCTCAAACTGTATAAATTAGTGGTATTTTGGTTATTTTTTTCCGCACTGTCTTTAAAAAATAGAAATGTAAAGAAAAAATGATTTTTCTTCTCATATTCTGTAGACATATGCTTAATATAAACCGTCAAAACATAGTTTCAATTATGCGATATTTTCGCGATTTCTTGGGATAGCGGCCTTAATAAAAAAGAAATGTGAGTATTTTTTTTAAATACAAAGCCTTTAGAAATCTCCTATTTTATAAAGGAGTTAATGAATTCAAATTATTCAGTAGTTTATGCTTATAAGAAGACAGAATTCTCTTGTTTATCTTTGTCAGTAATGTTCTAATTAACTATGATTAATATCCGGTTTCCGGCAGCTTCCGGCTGGCTAATGTCACGCACCAATACAGCCACCGTTTGCCACATTATAGATTAAGTTGACCTCTGACCTGATTTCCGGATGTTGACATTTTCGACCTGAGATTTTTACATTTGGCAAGACAAAGCTTTTTGTTTTTTTTTTTGACTATTAACATAATGAAAATGTATTGTTGCAGTAAAATACAAAATTAATCAATGAGGGAGAGGGAGTTATCATCAAATGAGTTTGCTGGTTTTTCACATTAAATAGTGGATTTAGTTACAAAAGAGAATAAGAAATGTTTTTAAATTTTGGTAGACAAAGCCGTAGAACTAACTATTAATATGAAAGATGAGTTCCGCATGGAAAAACGTTTAATTTTCATACACGCCAGTAATGAGAATCTCAATCAAGTCGCTACGATAATGACTTGAGCGCTTGCCTTTAGCAGCTACATTTACCTAAGTATGGATTCAATCACACCGAACAGTAATATATACGGATGAATTAACGAATATTATGTTCTTTCTTTTTACGAAAAAGCTATTATATATTTATTGTTAGCCATTTTATTTAAGATTTACAGTTATGCGTTCCATTTACTGGAATATCTGAACTACCAGAGATAGATTGTAATTCACTTACAGTACGGTATTAGTAGCGAGCGCAAAAAAGAATTCTTGTAATGTTTCTTGCGTCATTTGCATCCGAAGTGGTGATTAGTGATTTAACAGAAAAATTATTCTTACATTTAATAAAAAGGTTTTTATAAAAATTTCCTGGCTAAGTCTTTGTTTAATAAGCTATTTGAATATTTTAAGCTTGAATGATTTATTTAATAATAAAAATAATAAAAAATCATTTATATCAGGCTTATTAATAACAAAAACAGTCGGACTATTACATAATAAAAATTAAATACTAATTGATTTTATATAGAAAAAAAAATATATAAATTCAATAATATTACATTTTAAAATCTAGTTTATTTGCTTATAGTTGCAAATTTTATTATATTTCTTTCGATTGTTATTTTACTACTAAAGCATTTTTTACTACCATTGAAATTATTTTTTCTCTGACAAAACGAACCAATGTAATTTCGAATTTTAATGTACGGCACTCTTACGATAAAGGAGACCTTTATGTTCATACGGTAAATTAGTTCAGATGCTTTTTATATGTATTTTGTATAACTTTTAATAAGCTATAATAATTAAACAGTTGAAGAGATAAGGGTTAATCTTGGGTCACAATATACGTGCTATGCCATCTCCTTCATCACTAAATATTATTTAGAAATAAATCATGATTTAATAAAAATTAAATGTAAGGAGATTGTAAGACCTCTCACATGATCTAAGTTATATTATGTTAAATCTGTTTTATTGCTCTATTCATACTTAATTGATTTCATTTGATTACATTTCAAAAAGTTACTGAAAATGATAAATAAATTTTTGCCTTGAAAATTAATTGCCTTAATTTTTTTAACAAATAAATTTCTAATAAGCTTTTGTTGTACGGTGTGTAAGGCAGCCATGAGTACGTAATAATACAGTAACGACGAAGCTTAATGAGCAATTTCCTAACGAACTCAACTGATGAACTGTTCTCAAAACTTTATAATTTGTATAGATTTTTTTTGGAATATTTATTTACTGCTCAATCAAACACGGCTTTCAGTGATGACTTTTGAAAATATAACTAGTTTAAGGCAAAGGATATATTTATTTAATCAAAATAAGATTTTCAAACTATTAAAAAATATAGTAATTGATTCGTTAAACGTCGCTATTCTTTTGTTTATGGAACCACAGGAACAAATAATTAGAGGAATCACAGGAGCGTTGCTGACCTTATAAAGTGTGGAAGAAACGTGATATGAATTCAAAACTGAATGCACGTTGGTACGTGACTGACGAGTATCAAACCTAGGCACCGTGGTGGGAGTTCTACTTATTAAGCCACCGACACATAATATATCGTGCTGTTGAGCTAGAAGAGTATTATTAAAGTCGCTAGTGTGGTAGACCCTTAAATGCAACTGGTTTATTTGCAGCCGATGTAATACATACCAGTGGGAGGCTCCTTTGCACAGGATGCCGGCTAGGTTATGGGTACCTCAACGGCGCCTATTTCTGCCGTGAAGCAGTAATGAGTAAGCATTACTGTTTCGGTCTGAAGGGTGCCGTAGCTAGTGAAATTACTGGGCAAATGAGACTTAACATCTTGTCTCAAGGCGACGAACGCAACTGTAATGCAGAATATTTGTCTTTTTCGAGAATTCTAAGCGGCACTGCATTGTAATGGGCAGGGCGTATCAATTACAATCAGCTGAACGTCCTGCTCGTCTCGCCTTATTAAAATAAAAAATAAATATAATAATAATTGCCTTTGTTTCAAAGCGTTCTGCTGACCATAGACCTTCAATAATCTAGCGTATAGACAAGAAAAGGTTGCAAGAAAGAAAACCATATAAAATGGAGATAAGCAAGATAGATAAGGAAAACTAATCTATTGATATATGTTGCTATATATCAATAGACACGTTTTCCTTCCAATTTCCACTTGGGAAGTGAATTGGTTGGATTACAAGTATCATTATTATTTCACATCCACAAATCAGCGAATAATGGTCATTATGAGATTCCAAATATTCTTTTTTTAATTTCGAGTCCAGTGGTTAATTCGTCCAAGTTTTGATGTATATTAAATCTCTACTACCCCTTCGGAAAGAAATGGTGCCCTGAGAGGAAATAAATGTCACTAATAAAAACTTATTTTAGCGATTATATTATAAATATACGTATAAGTAATAGCTGGACGCAATTGTAATCTTAAGCTGGCTTTCATGGTTTGGAAAAGCAGTTCAGTTATGTATAATACTAGCTGACCCGACAGACGTTGTTCTGTAGATAATAAAAAAAATACTGTTTTACAGGAATTTGCCAATAATATTTCAAAACATCAATAATGATTTCGTAAAAAATGCACTCTGTTGTTATATTGAAATTGTTTCTTGTTGAACTGTCAAACCGTGCGTCACGAAATTCTCATAAAATATATGTCGATACAAAATAAATATTGCAAATAAAAATAATTATGGATCCCAAAACGATATAAAAACTATCCTATCTCTCAAGTTGGACTAAACTGGACTCCATGAAGTAATCCCCATTGAAATCCGTTCATCAGTTTAGGTGTCCATCGCGGACAAACGTGTCACGTGATATATATGTATATTAAGATTTTATTCAGTCTTTTTAAATAAAACTTTTAAAATCCGTTAAAGTTAGAAATTGGACTAAATTTAAAATGTAGTTATCACTACATGCCCGATAATGATGATCAACCGTAAGCAGATGTAGGAATAAATGCTATCCTAAATCCACCAAAGCCAAAAGCGATTGCTTACCGTATGTAACTAAATCTTAATATGCACAAATCCAGTGTCCTGATGTTTGTTTTCAGTGAACCCCTAAACTATTGACGGGATATAAATGGGGATTACTTCATGGAGTACAGTTAAGTCCAACTCGAGAGATTGGATAGTTTTACTTTGGTCTCAAACCCATAATTATTTTTATTTACAATATTTATTATGTATGGACATATTTTCTATAAGAGAATTTATTGACGTACGGTTTAACAGTGCAGCTGTGAAACAATTTCTTTATAACAACGTAGAGCATATTCTACGAAATAATTCTTGATGTTATGAAATATTATTGACAAATTCATAAAAAACAATTTTATTTATTATGTACAGAACAACGTCTGTCGGACAGCAAGTAATATTTATATATTAATGGTTTAACGTGTTTAAGGTTGAAATATTAGCCCTATTTTGTGCAGCCAATCATTATTCACCAAAATCTTCACAAAACAATCACAAATTTAAATTTTTTTATGTGTATAATTTATATGTACCATAAAGTTGCATGTAATTTTAACAGCTAAGTACTTAAACTAAATAATTTTAAAGCTAAATTCAAAATACCTTGCTTCTACTTCTTGGATCCCTGAAATCTTCCTTTGAAGCCTTCCGCCTCTTATCTTTCAAGATCATACGAGCCGCTGCGAACGCCATTTTTCTTATTAATAGTACACTTTCTTATTTATAGTACACTCGTTAAATTTAAGTCTTATCACAGATTTAGATTTAATTGACTACTTATAACTTAAGTAACTTTATTGCTACTTATAATCACTGTCGTTAAGACCAAGGTTCGATGTTGGAGTGCTTACTTGAATCTGGTCAATTGCTCATTTAACTTAATTCCTACATATCTAAGCACTATAAGTCTGGGAAGATAGAAAACATAAAAATATATAATACAAAAGAATTATTTACAAAAGTTTTATTTTGGTTAAGTACGTAAGTACCAGGAAATAATAAAATATAATAGTTTCAAAAACTAATACGCTCCAAAATTGATAAATAAATATTGTATTCAAAAAATTATTTAAAAAAGTTTTTGTTTGGTTCAGAGTACCAGGAAAGAATAAAATAAATTAGTCACAAAAAGCAAAATTGATGACGATTTAACTTAATTCATACATATTATATAACCTCAAAAAGTTTGGGAAGATTATCTATAAAAATATATAACTCAAAAGAATTATTCAAAAATGTTTATTTGTTTACGGTTTCCATGAAAAATAAATTAAAGTTTAAAAAAGGAATATGCTTTTCAAATTTAGAAAATAAACATAAATTTACGGAGAAATCGTTCTTAAGCGGCATTAAGACTGCTTAGATTTATATAAATATTCCGAGTCATGGATGTTTAAATGTATTTATGTAGGTTTATATGTATTTATGTATGTTTAAGTAAGTTTATTGTATTAAATATATCGTTGTCTTGCACCCCATGGCAGGGCACAGGCTATATAATATGCTTAATTTGGGGCAAGATAATTTATTTAAAAAGTGTGTAAATATTATTATTATATTGCTATATAACCAAACAACCGTAATTACTAATTATTTAACTCCTAATAATGCATATTTTTTAACTATAACTAATATTTAAGTATTAAAAGTATGTTTTTTAATGTGTCGATATTGTATGTATCCAGATAATTCCGGCACGATTGCAATGTCACAAAAGTCCTCGATTTGATGCAAATTTTCAAATAATATGGAAGAAGTGTGAAAAAACATACAAAAATTCCATTACATACAACCCTACTAATATTATAAATGTGAATGTACGTTTGTATGTTACGCTTTCACGCCTAAACCACTGAAAAAATTTTGATGAAATTTAATACAGAGATAGACTAAAGCTTGCAAAAGGACAAAGGCTACCTTTAATTGCGAAAAAGTAAACGGAGGGGTTGAAATAGGTGTTGGAAGCTTGTATAGGAATTCGTCATTTTCGGAGATAAAACCATAAACTTTGTATTTAGGCATTTGATAAGTAGTAATTTATAAACATTTGTTCGAGCATTTTTGAAACTTTGACCAACATGGAGATGAAATAGGATATGAAAGTTTATAGGGAAATACAATTGAAGACACTGTCCACAATGACAATTGATATACGCTGTATTATAGAAGAGCGCCACCAGTAGCGAAAAGAGCAGTTTGTATGTGTATTATTTTCCGGCCTTTGCGTTTTTTTTCAGCACCCATATCGTATCGTCCCAGAAAAACCGTACAAGGGAGCTCATTCCACAGCTTTCTAGTACTTTGTAGAAAGTTCCTTGAAATCCGCGAAATAAGTATTGATTTCATACTCATGAAATTTTCACAATAGCGGCATAGTGTACTAAAACTGTAGAGTAATTTACAAACAACAACTTTAATTAATATTTCCTGAGACAGTTACAGCTGATTCGAAAGCCACAGAGCCCGTATATAACCCAGATTAGAGTTGTTTGCGACGGGCGTGGAAACCATGAGCGTGTGTTAAATTTATTTGTGCAGGTTCTACCCCGGCTTAACCACATTTAAATGTACTGCATGCATTTAATGCGGGATGTTTAGATTCAAATTCAAATATTTTGTAGTGAAACTTCCGTAGGTGCATAAGGAAATTTTTACGGAAGAAACGCAATAATAATAATATTAGCGTCACGAAGATGTGCAGCGTCGAAGAAGAGGGAGAGAGCGATTGAGACCGATCGAGAGAGAGTGAGAAAGGGCGAATGTCGAATCACGCACAGTACCATAGCCGACTATTATTGTTAACACAAGCCGTGCTGATTGCCGAGCTGGCAACGGCGCAGTGGTCCTATCCGCCATCAAAATATGTTTAATTTGCTCAGTGCTCTTGCTTACATTTGTTTTTACTTTATTTGAATGAAACCACAAATTGACTTCAAATTGAATTAAGTTACACATATTTATTTAAAATTGGATTCACTTATTGACAGTCTAAAAACCATTCGGAAATGAATGCCTCAGACACGAGAAGAACAGTCGTAAAAAATTCAGCAGGCTACTATTTTTTTTTGTAAATTTCGATACAAATAAATTGATGATTGACTGACGGCGTTTGCTCCATTCCCAATCTGTGGTATTATTAGGAAATTAGTAATTTATGTTATAATAACGTTCACCACATCTGCTTGAGGGCAAGACAAGAAAAGAAAAAAATATTTGTGTAAGAACGGCGTAGATGTATACTATATATCCCCATTTCCCCATTTTTAGGGATGGTAAATTGGTTGTGTACAACAATGTGCTAAATATTTACCTTACAGTGTACTGTGATGGACAAAATTATGTTGTAACCTTTGTTAAATCTATATTTATGTTTACAAGCATAATTATTTTCAAATAATAGGCAATGGTTTGGTGCTGATACATTTTATTTTAAGTTAATCTATACATTGTATGAGATTTACATTGTTATGTTTGTTATAACTTCAATAAGTGTTTCTCTTTTTCCTAGGCTCAAAGTTGTGTATCTACATGTAAAATATTTAACGAATATCGCTGTATATTTCAGCTGTATTAAAATCTTTTATGAATTAAGGTATCAAAGGACCTTTGACGACCATATGGATACCACTTATAGATCAAAACGTAAGTAAAAAAACATGTGTGCAATTCACACGTGGTAAAAGTGAAACCTTAAAAAATTACGAAGAATTTTATTATAAAACTGATGAATAATCTCTACAAACGTGTACTACACACACTCACACACTATACACGTACTACGCTGAGGTTGGGCCTTAGGGTCTCAAGGCAAGAGAACCAAGAACAACAACAATAACGTAGCAGCGTAGTAGGTCAGCACTTGTATAACATTTATAAGATATGCATTGTACATGAACCTCTAAACGGCATATGAGGTCCTGGTACATGTTGCTAGGATGACACATGATTTCAAACGCTATGAAAGACATTACTATCACTGCTACCATATTTATGTACCTGGTGTCTATGTAGTGCTTCGTGCGCATGAAGTCAGAATATAATATTAATATAATTTTAATATACTCGCGACATACATATCACAATATCTTCTTCAACTATGATCGCCTGGTACCAAAACACTATATAATGCTTCCTTTCCTCCCACGTTAAATCTTATGAATTTATGTGTCTATCTCATTCTCCCGCCGGATGAACCCTATACATGTACCTGTTTGTGTCTCTATCGTCTCGCGTTTTCGTTTCATCGAGTTTCAAATCACAACGATTCTAATGAAGTTCCACTTCAATAACAATTTTATCTGAATGAGTTATTTTAAGTGTTAATATCGCTAATCTTTTTATCAATTCGATAAATCACGTGTTCCGCCTCTACGCAAGGCATCCTCAAGAGATGTTGACTCGCCAAACTCTGGAACGAAATTAGATCTTAGCCGAATTAACACTTAAGACATCATTTAGATAATTATGGATTTTTGCAAAATAATACCAATTCAAATACAAAGATTTTTTAAAATCCGTAAAGCATTATATCTTTCAATTAAAACTAATCGCCATGAGATTATAACAAATAAAAGAGAAAATAATTGAAAAATTCATTCAATTTCTCGAGTGTGAAACTTTAACAAGTGCATGCCGAGGGCTCTCATTGTTACTCAAAGTGCTGCTGCTAGGTGTAATCAATTGTGAACCTTAACGAACTGTGTTAAGATCGATTCTAATAAAACACCAGGTTAACCCTGTACAGTTACTAACAAAAGTGGTTTGTCTTCGCTTAAATAAACCGCTGAACTAAATTGTACTAAAGATTCACCTTTAAATGATTTTCCATGTAGTTTATCGGTTCCATTTGTATATAGTTACACTGAACTTAGCTCATAAAATGCTTTTGCTTGTACTTACAATGTATTCGAAGTTAAAAAATATCAACATCATCATCAGCCTGAAGACGTCCACTGCTGGACAAAGGCGTCCCCCAAAGATCTCCACCACGATCGGTCCTGCACTGCCCTCATCCAACGTATTCCGGCGATCTTGACCAGATCGTTGGTTCAACTAGTGGGGGGCTACCAACATTGCATCTTCCGGTACGTGGTCGCCATTCGAGGACTTTACTGCCCCAACGGCCATCTGTCCGTCATTCTATGTGCCCTGCCCACTGCTACCTCAGATTCGCAATCATTTGGGCTATGTCAGTGGCTTTGGTTCTCCTTCGGATCTCCTCATTTCTGATTCGATCTGGCAGGGAAACTCTGCGCATAGCCTTCTCCATTGCCCTCTGAGCGACCATGAGCTTTCTCAACAGGCCCATAGTTAGCTACCACGTCTGCATACCGTAAATCATCATTGGCAACACTAACTGACCTAAAAATGAAATGAATCCAACCGCAATTACTAAGCAGTACCTCAAACTTTATTGGAGAAAGCAGACCTTCACTTAAAGAGTTTTTTTTTCAACTTTCAACTAATATGGGTAATATTCCCATTCCAAAAAACTAGCACAGCACATGAAATATATTAATAACAATTATATTAATATACTTCCAGATATGGAAAACTATAAGTAATAACAATTTTATTCCAATTGAGTCATTCCAATTAAATAGGTACTGAATAAAATATAGGACCAGATAGGATTGCATAATATTCACATACAATTGAAGCAATACAATTTTATTGAGTATATACTACATCAGATATATTCTTGTTCAGGGAATTAACGCTGGGAAATTGCTGAAACCGCAAGAAGCAAAATAAATAGAGACGCCTTTGGGTCTACACCACATAGCGTAAGAGCTGTTGTATAAATTTGTGCAACGTGTTTTATCATGAATGTTTATGTTTTCTATTTTTATAGAATATTGGAAATACGAAGCTTCGGATCACATGTGAGTAAATGATCAACATCGCCCACGTTCTCTTGAGACACAACGCAAACTTGTATGGTATTATTTTGTTTTATTCTAAAATCACCAGATGGAATATGATTCCACATGCGATATTAATAATATATTTTTAAGATAAATTTTATTTGATGTTATGTTATTTTTAAGTTCTAATTTAGTCGATTTATTGATTGCTTTTAAATTTCACCTCCAATATTTGTCAAATTAACTATGACTTTCAGTTATCTAATATACTCCTTTGAAATACTTATAATTTCTTACAGTAAATTAAAGCGAAAATCGTATCTCTTGCCATATCTCACATGTTTCTTGTTCCCTTAAATAATACACAAATAAAAACAACACACCTAAAAAGAACCTATAAAGGATTGTTTATCTCGAGAAAATGCTAGAATAATAATATAAATTCAAAATAAAATCGGATTAACATCAGACGCCCAAGACACGTGCCTCATATCAGGTAATATGTCTACCCTTATCAATCACCCTAACGTCAACAAAGTTTTCCAAAATACACGATACCTTATGAACTCGTATAATTGGGGCTCCACAACTTCTCTTGGGTTCAATTACGAAGAAAATGAAAATAAGTGTGAGTTTACAATTTAATGAGCAATTATAAAATAGTATTACCCCTTAGAACTAAATCAATGCCCGTTTTATTAAACAAGAAATACATAATATAAACAATTTCGTTTTAAAAAAGTTTAGTTTTCGCTCCAAATTAATATTGAAAACTACATGCAGAGGCTGAGACATGAAATAAAAAAACGAGTATAAGTTTAACAGCGTTGATTATGAACTCATGGATCTAGTGCTATGGAAATGAAAATAGGTAGAGTTGGGAACAGATAGAAGACTCAAAGCAAATATTGAAAAATTGTTCGTTTCTGTATGAAGTATACCTAAGGCAGCTTCCAGGATGATAAAATGTATTGTTAAAAAGGCGGGAGGGGAAGGAATGGGTAGTACTAGCAGAGACATTACTTCTAGGGGTCGGCTGGGCAATAAACCTATTAATATATTGGGAAAATTGGATATCTGAAAATACACTCACAGTATTTAATGGTAGGGAAGAAGCTTCAAATTCAATAAATTTATCTTTATTGGCTGTTTTCGAACCTATGCTATAATATGTTGAAGATTAACCCATATCATGCACAGTTGTCGGCACATCGGCGTTTTGTTCACCAGGCAAAAATAAACAAGTCTCAAATTGTATAAAATTTCTCGAAAAAGGCTCCCGGATAGTAAGAGTTTTAATAATAAGTAAAACTCCAGTTTTAAAGAAAAATATGTGTATCAGTTTAACAGGTTGAACAGGTTTATTATAACAACATGTGAAAGCTGATTGAGAGGAACACAAGCGCATGATCCAGCTTATTTGATTCTTGATGTTCATACGAAAGACTAGTAATGTTGTTAGCGTTCAATATTTATTTTAAATCTTTAAAAATATTCAGATCGGATACTTGAAGGGAAATCGCTTCTCGGTCTTCATCATTATTACTTTCGTTATGTGAATATGCACGACACGTCACTAAAAATGTCAAATAGAAAACGAAAACAAACTGATGTGGACGGAATACATTATGAATTAACTACGAAGTATTATAGGGATACTAAAATTTTGCGAGATTGGTGGTGTTCCGAAGCAGATTCAATTTCCGTTGCCTAACTACATAATGCAATACATAGTTACGAAGCAGAACTCACTACTACGCATTCTGCTTACTCTCACAACACATGTGGTGTGACCTGAGACTGGGGAGACCAATTTAGTTCAACAACACTCTTTTCCATGGAACTGGGATTTTAACTGGCATGGGTTTTTTCAACACCATATCAAGTATTTCCCAAAGTCTTTATGCATCAAAATCGGGTGAAATGGCACGTAGCATCGAATTTACCTCGAGCGTTTTGAAGCAGAATTGAAATCTTGAGCAATAGCACCATCATTTATTATTATTATATATAATACAAATGATTTAGGTTTTCTTTAGTGTTAATTCCGCCAATATTTGTTTTTAAAACAATTCGACAAGTGTTTCGCCTCTACACGAGGCATCCTCAGGACGTGTTGTCTCGCCAAAATCGGGCACGAGACTGCAGCGATCTCCAGTATTGGCGGAATTAACACTAAAGAAAACCTAAATCATTTGTATTATAATGGATTTCCGCAAAGTAACGCCTAATTCAATATTTTTTTTTTATTATATATAAGTTAAAGATGAAATAGTAGTAATATCTACAGCTCTTCCTGCACCTAAATACTAAGCCTTAAAATTTGTAGATGTGGTTCTAATATCCTGGTCAGTACAGAAAAATTTTTGTTAAGGTCAGGTTGGCGAGAACCTACGCATTTAATTGATAAGCCGACATGGTAATAATGGATTACATAGAGTAATAAGACTCGCGTTGATTATGAACTCATTGATCTAGTGCTATGGAAATGAAAGTTGGTAGAGTTGGGAACAGATATTAAAAATTTATTCATTTCTGTAAGAAGCATACCTAAGGCAGCTTCCAGGATGATAAAATCAATTGTTATAGAGGTAGAAGCTGAAGCAACGGGTACTAGTACAGACATTACTTCTAGGGGTCAGCTGGGCAATAAACCTATTAATATATATAAGTTTGGGGAAATTGTAGATCTGAAAATACACTCACAGTATTTTATGGTAGGGAAGAACCTTCAAAAAATCAATAAATTGATCTTTTATAGGTGTTTTCGAACCCATGCTATAATATGTTGGAGATTAACCCATACCATACACAGTTGTCAGATCATTGGCGTTTTACTACCAAGCAAAAATAAACATGTCTCACATTGTATAAAGTTCTCGAAAAAGACTCCCGGACATAATAAGAGTTTTAATGGTAAGTAAAACTCCAGTGTTAAATAATTAAAAAAAAATATTCAGTGTCTCTTGGTCTAACAATGCTATTTCGCATTACTGGATGCGTGCCAATCTATTCTTTTATGCAACTATAAAAATAGAAAATACCTTGATGAGTCCTGCTATGTCGGTCCTGCATTATTTAAAACTCTTTTTAATGTAGGTCCGTAAATTTTATTCGAAATTTAAACCATTCCACTATAAAATAAAAAAAAAAAAAATTTTTGGGCCGCCCTCGAAACTTGCGTAGATTATGTTCTCGTGGTAATTCGAATTCGGATTTTGACTATCATTTCATAAAAATCGTATCAGTCTATAGCCAGAATAATACGATTGAAATACATATATTTTTTTATTGGTACTCAAAACATTAGTTGGTATTGATACAGAAAGGACTATGTAAATATTAATATGAATTGGTTAAAAAGATGTTAAGTACCTACATTTAAAAAAAAATCAATTATATTTAAAATGTGTTTTTTTATGTAATTTGTTTTATGAAAATAAGGGGGGAGACGAGTAGGACGCTCAGCTGATGGTAATTGATACGCCCTGCCCAATACAATACAGTGCTGCTAAGGATTCTTGAAAAACCCAAAAATACTGAGCGGCACTACAATTGCGATCGTCACCTTGAGACAATATAAGATCCAAATGATTTGAGCTTTCTTTAGTGTTATTTCCGCCAATATTTGTCTTTAAACAATTCGACACGTGTTTCGCCTCTACACGAGGCATCCTCAGGACATATTGACTCGCCAAAATCTGGCACAAGACTGACTGCCAATTGAATTGACGTGTCGAATTGTTTGAAGATAAATATTGGCGGAATTAACACTAAAGAAAGCTCAAATCATTTGGATAATCATGGATTTCCGCAAAGTAACGCCTACTTCAATACAATATAAGATATTAAGTCTCATTTGCCCAGTAATTTCACTAGCTACGACGCCTTCAGACTGAAACACAATAATGTTTACACATTGCTGCTTCACGGTAGAAATAGACGCCAATGTAGTACCCATAATCTAGCCATCATCCTATGCAAAGTAGCCTCCCACTGATATCTGATAATGTACATCAAATAACGAACCTAGCATATGCAATTGGTTGATTTGAATTTGAAATTTTTATTATTCACTGTGACTTTTATATTTACCGGCCGTCCCGTGACGCCAAAATTGTGAATTAAGAGTTCTCGAGGGAGCTTGTTACGAATATGATGTGGACTAAGCCGAAGGCAAAACTGGATATATAACAATATTAATCGTGTTGTTATAACAATAATAATATTGACACACTTTTTACACAAATTATCTTGCCCCAAATTAGGCATATATAGCCTGTGTTATGGGTTGCAAGACAACGACATATTTAATACAATATACTTACTTAAACATACATAAATAAATATAAAGATACTTTTAAATATAGGTACATAAATACATTAAAACATCCATGACTCGGAAACAAACATCCATATTCATCATATAAATGCTTGGACCTACCGGGATTCGAACCCGGGACCTCTAGCTTAGTAGGTAGGATCCCTAACCACTCGGCTATACAGATCGTCAAATTATTGTTGTACAGACCGGGAATAAACAAAAATTATGGAGATTCAGGTATAAAGAGTTACGTTCCCGAGCTCGCCAGTAAGTGGCTACTAATCGATACAGCCTTTATTTGCAAAGCTTCCACACCCGATACGCAAAACATTTACTCAATCTATCTAAACAATATGTTATGTTTTTATAATGATAACCCTCACTTCTAGGATGAATACACAAATAACATTTGAAAAACAAAATTTTATGAACGATGCGGGATTCGAACCCACGACCTCCGGCATTCCTAGCCGGGTTCGAATCCCGCATCGTTCATAAAATTTTATTTTTCAAATTTTATTTGTGTATCAATCTATCTACACCAATTTTTTTTATGTAATACAGTTAATAATATGTTTATCCGATTGGTTCTCATTTGACAAAAAAACAATATTTTTTCTTAGCAAATACATAAATGAAAAAACCGGGCAAGTGAGAGTCGGATATGCCCACCGGGGTCCGTACATATTATTTAGTAGTAATACCTTATGAAAAAATTAAAAGATTTTTGAAGTAAAAACTTCTTTAGGTGCGACTTGGGGGTAACTTAGATTTTTTTCCGACGGAAGTAACACTCAGTAAAAAAGTCAATTGAAACAATTTTTAAGTCGTTTAGGTTTATTAGAGGCCGCTCAAGGAACATGCGCTGCTAGGCCGTCGCAGCCGCGCGGGCGATCGTCCGCGGCGCACGTTACAAGTAGCGTAACCTGACAACGAACGCGTGACGTCACGTTCTGTAAGACCTACTAACTAAAGCTAGTGATCTATGACCAGTAGTGGCATCACACTAAAGAATACACTTTTTTAAGTCGTTATAATTTTATGGTTTTGAAAAAAAAAAAAACATTTGAATACGAGTATACTCAGTAATATTTTTCGAAAATATCCAAGTGTATAATTTGCTAATTTTTTACTACTTTTTTAATAAATCATATACAAGTTATCAGATTTGTTCTTATATTTGCGACATTCGTTCATTTGTTTTTGGTTTCTTCGTCCATTATTAGGATAGGCAAATACTCAATAACAACGTCATATTAATATGTGCTAATATAACCTTAAAATTTCTTATTATCAATTATTTTATTTGATGAGTGAATATTTTAAAATGTGCGAATGGTATTAATGAATTGTAAATAGAATATAAAATGTAAATAATAAACAGTCAAATAAATTTTAGTCTTTCATCAATAAATAAGCATAAAAGAGAAAATAAACAACCTGATAATAACGTCACCTGTAAAAAGTTTAAGTGTTTATTTTCTGATGAATAATAATATCAAAATATAACATTATATCATTCTTTGTAAAATAAATAGAGAAAAAGCCTACTTTGCTCAAAATATGAAGTTATATCGTTAGCGTTTCCGAGAAAAAAAATAGCAAAAAATCTAACGAATCTCCTTAGTAATACGTGAGTACTTATTTGGTAACAAGGCTTTATTTAATGTAATATATTAATGTATCTGTTAATTATTAAAGATTACACGCACACACTTTTTTTTAATCATCGCCATAAATAAAAAACAATATATTATAAAAATTATAAATTCTTAATAATATTTAATGAAACAACCTATTTAAACTTGTGCCAATGAAGTCCTTTCATATGATACCCCACATGACACGGCTAACATTTTTAAATATATGGAGCGCCGTTCTTTGCATAAAGATCATGTTTTTTTTTTTATTTAATTACAAATGTACAGAATAATCAGACATTTCCCTATACTTGTTGCATAAGATGGTATTTGCCAAATTTCATAGTTCCAGGTGAAGGGAAAATACCCATTAAATTTAGATTTCCTCAAGAGTGTTGTAATATACGTTTTTCGTGGCGGAAATGGCCGTATCTTTTTTTTACGTTAACTTTGAAAGTTTGGATTTTTCACATGTTCAAGACACTCTGTCAACAAGTCTGTCAACTTGATAAATTCGTTTAACTTTCACTTCAATTCAAAGTGTTCCTATAAGGGTTTTTTACCTCTTTGTTACCTCAAAAGGTGCGGAACCATGGTATAGGGGCTCCTGTTTCCGCAATTAAACCACAAGTATGGGCCCATTTTGCGTGCAATATTGGCCAGTTACTCCAACCAGCTCAGCTCCATCCAGAAGTTCAGAACATTCCTGGGGTGTTCGTAGACTGCCTGGAGCGACCTCGTTTTAGTTAAGGTTTTTGCCCGTTGGTTGGCCTACCCCGCACATTCCAGAATTACGTGAGTGACCGTTTCGTCCTCGGCTAGACAGCCTCTGCACTTAGGACTGTCCGTTACGCCAATTGTGAAACCATAAAACCATAAAAAAACATGGAATAGAAGAGTTCGCTCCAAACATACATCTTCGAACTGGTGGAACTAGCGGGACAATTGGTTGAAGAATCGAGCCTGTCACACCGTTAGCTTCGCTATACTTATTTGAAGCAAAGGTTAAAAGAGGTCTGCTATTATTTTTTGAATTCATCTGAGGAAGTATATTTATTTTTTGGGAAACAAACAGTATTTAAATCATTTACAAAATAAATATAAAGTTCTTACGAATTACATCATGAAGAAACCACCAAACAGTAACACACCATCAATTTGTATAGGTAAGGAATGAAAAAGGAGTTTAATAACCTAATCTAATATTAACTAACGAAATTGGAAATAAAGGGTCAATTAAGGTTACAAATTTCTTTAAAGACTAATCCCCTGTTCTCTATTAGAAGTCCTATATCTACATAGATTTATAATTAGTGTGTGTAAAGTAAAAAATTACCCGTATTTCTTGCCGTAAGCTAGATAAAATACAAAACCTTTTAATGAGTTGAGAAAGTTAAATGAAGCGACGAGAAAACTTTTAATTGATTTGGGAGCGAGTTTCCGAATAGTCTTTATTTAAATCCTTCTCCTACATAATGTATTAATCCTTTAAATAAATATTAATTCTAGAAATAAGTAGTTTATTGTTTATAAATAGTACAATTAGACGTAATTCCAGAAAAATATTCGAAACCACAATCATGTCGAAATTGAGTTAAGACCACAAAACTGGTCATGTGATTGATATTAACGGACTGTCAAAAATTGGCAGCCCTACTGTCACTCTTTAAATGACATCATGACTTAGTAGCCCAACCCACATGTATGGAGTTCACTTATACTAGGAATTCACTACCTGGGACTAGATTGTGATTATTTTATAGCGATAGAAATCACTGTACAGTTTTTATTGAAAAGAGCGCAAAAAAAGAATGCTGGGAGAGTTTCTTGCGCCGCTTCTTCTCTCCCAGAGCGCCATTTTTTTCCGAAGCGGTAGTAGTATCTAGTAGTTATTAGAAATGACATGAAAAAGAATTCTAAAGGAATCAATTTTGAGAAAATAAATGCCTTTTATGCCTTTTAATATTTATTAAACTTTAAACACGAATTCCCTAAAATGTGATATTTGTGGCTTGGAACGTTTTTCAGGAAGTACGTCCTATTAGGTATATCGAGGTATAATATTCTGAATCCCAATAGAGTACAATGATTGTAACGTTATTCTATAGCACTTATATACTTATGAAAATATTACGACTACAAGCTGTCATTATAGCAAGAGGGAACCACACTTGATATTAAACTTTTACTTTTTATTTTTATGTTAAAAAAACTGTTTTCAGCCTGCTTTTTTATTTAATAAACAGATAAATAATTAGCTGTTTAAAATCTGTTATCATTCTTCACTCTCCATTGTAATGTAATGACGAAATTGAAATAAACTACTTTTTGCTTGTTTATTTAAAGTATTTTGATGCTACAAGCTAATAAAAATAGCTGATCCGGCAAACGATGTATCATTATGAAAAAAAAAATTAATAACAATAAATTACCGGCTTCAAAAACACTATTTCAAAACAATAGATATAATATGCCCTAAAAAGTATAAAAATAATTGTGTATTTTTTACAATCTTATTAATTAATCTAATTCAAGTAACGATTATTGTTTTTTTTTGGAATCGGCGTCCCCCACCGCGGCCCGGCTCTCGCCTCTCTTCTCCTGACGTCGCGCGTGCGACTCAAGCACATCTCACCTATGTAAGTAGTTACAAACCTACCTTGGCTTACACTGACTCCAAAAATAACAGTAATTGTCACTAGAATTAGATTAATTAATTATATTGTACAAGAATACGCAATTATTTTCATAATTGTTTAAAAATAGTGTTTTTGAGGTCGGTTGTTTGTTTTTGTTAAATTTTTTTTAATTTTTGGAATCTTATAAAATATGGATTACAATGTAATATCGTACAATAAACATTTATAATTAAAGAGCCTGAGGGTGTTCGCTTTATTCCCAGTCCGTGGTGTCATTAAGAAAATCGTTTATGCTATAATAACCTTTCCCACACAAACGTTTTTTAACAATTCTTTAAAATTTCGTAACACATTTGTTTTGTACATTTTCTGGGATCATATTGTAGAAGCATATACATCGCCCAACAAAAGACTTACTAACTCGACCCAACCGAGTAGTAGGCACAACAAGTTTATGTTTGTTCCTCGTGTTAACATTATGAATGTCACACTTTCTAGAAAATTCCTCAATGTGCTTATGAACATACAGAAGCAACAGTCAAAATGTTTATTTCTTTAAATTTACAATGTTACTTTGTAAACATATTTTTTGATGAAAAATAAAATCCCGCTGAGTTTGTTGCGCCTTTTCTTCTCAGGCCTGAGGGATTCATTTTGGAATGGCTGGTAGTTTTATGAGTTTCAATAAGTGATGTCACCTCCTATCCTACTAATATTATAAATGTGAAAGTTTGTATGTCTGGATGTATGTTTGAACTTCTTTAACGCAAAATCTACTGAATAGATTTTAATGAAACTTTACAATAATATAGCTTACACACCAGAATAACAAATAGGCTATAATTTATAAAACTATAGTGTGAGTTATACAAAATATAAAAGAAGTGTGATTGTTACTAATGAATACAACTAGCGCCATCTCTTATCAACTAGCAAGGAAAAGATTAATACAATTTATATGGCAAAACAACGTTTGCCTTGTCAGCTGATTTTGAATAAAAATATTTGAATTTGAACTGTGAAGTTGATTCAAAATTGTCAGTTTCAATAAAATTGTAGTTCCCGTCACGATATCGCAACCTGCATATCTACCGAGGTGGAAGATTTCCGTTGCGGACCGCGCTGTAATTGCCAATTAAACTACGAAAACAGCTACAAAATGATTTTTGAATCGCTCCAAACAAAGACTGAACGTTTATCTAAACGAATTGCTTGTTTTTGTAGATTTTAAATTATATAGCATTGTAAGTTCTGGAACAATTTACTACCACCTATCAAAGCCACCGTATCGTTTGAAATATGTTAAAAATCACACTTCTTGTATACAAAAAAGGTTCGATGTTTTCATATTTTCCATAAATAACAAATAATTTTATTACTTTATTTTAATTGTTAATATTTACGATAGAAATTATCGTTTATTATTTCGTATTTCTACGTATTAAGGAGCGCGAATCCAATAAGAAAGACGTGTGATACTATGCAACACAGCTCGTTGATTCCTAAGACAATTATGTCAATAGATAGAACGTTATGTATAATATGCGGTAAGGTAATAACATCTTAATATATAGGTACTACCGCTTCGCTGCGGCGTAAATTTGAAGGAAACGAGGTAAACTAAATCTGTGTACAAAAACTGATGCTTATAGACCATGAACATTCGAAAATGATCAAAGGATAGCAGTGTTATAATTAAGACTTATTGTGATTTGATCAATCGGCTCAATTTTTAAATAAAACAAATTTAGAATAATTTATAAATCATGTTTGTTTTTAATTATAATACTTGAATAAAGTCGAAATTCAAAATTCTGTCTCAACAATAACCTAGAATTTCGAAAGCTTTCTATTAGTTCAAAATTTTTTTAAATCGGCCCAGAAATGGCCGAGAAACAATTTCACACAGAAATCAATTGGAGTCACCCGGTGGGAGATCCGCTCAGTTGCGCTCAATAAATCCTGTGTCCTGATGTTTGTTTCCAGTGAACTCCTAAACTAATGAACGGATTTTAATGGGGATCACTCCATGGAGTGCTGTTTAGTCAAACTTAAGAGATGGGATAGTTTTTATTTCGATTTGGGACCCGTAATTATTTTTATTTCCAATATTTGTTTTGTATGAACATATTTTCTATGAGAGAATTTATTGACGCACGGTTTGACAGTTCTGCTGTGAAACAATTGACTTGATGCCATGAAATATTATGAACAAATAAATTAAAATTAGCAATTTATTTATTATGTACAGAAGTCTTTCGGACCAGCTAGCGCATTTATAAATGTTTATATTAACCGACCAATTACGTTAGCAACACTGTTCAAAAGAACAAACACTCACTTTTACATCTTATACTATCAAATTCAAAGTCAAATCTCTGCGACATATTGAAATTTATTGTCTGTTTTTGTAATTTTTCACCACGAACAAGGTTTGTATTTAGTTTAAAAAGAATCTTATTTTGCAATAGCAGTATAAAAATAAACCTTTAACAATAGCTTCTCATTCTTTTAGGATCTATGACTCAGCACTTAATAATAATCATGAGAAACTAAGCTCTTTCCACTCTTAATATCAGCTCATTCATCATCGTTTGAGTTTTGCTGCGTCACCTAAACGTACCGACAGAACTGTGCTATCGAAATGAGAAGTTAAAGCGAAAACAATTTAGTTCCAGCGAGGGTCTCGACTATGTAATGCCTAAGTGGGTATTAATAGAGTTTATTAAACAAACGTAATGATAAAATAACATTGCCCGCGATATATGTACGACTAATAACTACCAGTGGGAGGGTACTTTGCATAGAAACCCGGCTAGATTATCGGTACCACTATGGCGCCTATTTCTGCAATGTGTGAGCATTACTGTATATCAGTATGAAGGGCGCCGTTGCTAGTGAAATTACTGGGCAAATTAGACTTGACAACTTATGTCTTAAGGTCACTAGCGCAGTTGTAGTGCCCCTCAGAATTTTTGGGTATTTCAAGAATCCTGAGCGGTAGTGCATTGTAATGGGCAGGGCCTTACAACTACCGTCAGCTGTACGTCCTGCTCGTCTTATCCCTTATTGTCATAAAAAAATGTACGTGTTTTAGAACTACTTAATTGGAAAAAAAAGTTTCAGTAAGTATATTGATTACATGTGTGAATGCACATTAAATAATTTATCGACCATTAAAAGTTTAATGTTCGATAATATGATCATTTGTTGATTTCATATCAAATTTATTGATTGTTCAGCAAATACGGATTTACTTTAGAAATTCACATCCCAAAATTCAATTGGTAAGGTTTATATTTCTAATTTATTACAATGACCAATTTTATCTCTATACTGTGACAGAAGCTCCAAGTCTTTTTTTATGAAAATAAGGGACGAGACGAGCAGGACGTTCAGCTGATGGTAATTGATACGCCTTGCCCATTACAATGGAGTGCCGCTATGGATTCTTTTAAAACCCCCAAAAATTCTGAGTGGCACTACAACTGCGCTCCTCACCTTGAGACATAAGATGTTACGTCTTATTTGCCTAGAAATTTCACTAGCTACGGCGCCCTTCAAACCGAAACACATTAATGCTTACACATTACTGCTTCACGGCAGAAATAGGCATCGTTGTGGTACCCATAATCTAGTCGGCATCCTGTGCAAAGGAGTCTGCCCTACCCCTAGAGTGTGTGACGCGTAGAGCCAAATTAGCCTCAGAAACTTGTTGTACATATCTAATATATGATTTGACCCTCGTAAAAGCCCTTAAATTAGGGAAGTAATGGTAATGGTTCATAACCTAATGGTTAACGTTACATAAAATAAACGCCTCTTTTAAAGAAACAGCAATGTGTCACGAACATCAATTGTACGTAATTCCCGACGTTCCAAGCCACAATCATGTCGAATTTGTGTTAAGAACACAAAACTGGTCACGTGATTCGTATTAACGGACTGATAAAAAATGGCAGCCCCACTGTCACTCTTTATATTATGACATCATGACTTAGTAGCCCAACCCTCATGTTTGGAATACATTAATATATTTTATTAAACTTTAAACACGAATTCCTCAAAGTGTGAACATCACACTGTGGCTTGGAACGTTATTCAGGAACTCTGTCCAATTGTAAGATTAAAATGATTTGACATATCTATTTTGCTGTGTGTGTAAGCAGTATTTTTGATTAGGTATTATTATAATTCCTGACAGGTTTACTTTAAAAAAAATTCATGTTTAGTAATCTGAAACTAGACTCTAACAAACTGTAAGTAAAGTCGTTTTATTCAAAACAATTTGTTATGTTTTTAAAGTGATAACCCTCACTTCAACTCTCACGAAGCCACAACCTGAGAGTTGAACAAAGCTTACAAGATTTTATTTACAAAATTTTACAAAAACTTACAAAATTTTGTTTTTCAAATTTTATTTGCGTTTTAGACAAATAAAGTTTATAATGTCTCACGAAAGTTTTAATAATTTAACATTAAAAAGGTTAAATTTCAAAGAAGACAAACAATTCAGCAAAATGTTTCCAGCTATATTTCATTTATCTTTCTGTCAAAATGACAGAAGAAATTCAATACATCTTAAAATTATATTACAATATACAACGCAAGCAGCGGAAAATCTGGTAACATAAAAAATTCTGAATAATTTCGAACCTGTTCCTTATTTGAAGATGGTTAGTGAAATTGCGTGTTATAAAACTACTTATTAACGCACAGGCAGGGCTAGTGCTATCACGCAAACTTTTCATTAGCTTAAATATACTTAAATTTTTCTACAGCTTAAAATATTATTGCGTGATAGTTTTTGACGGCTTTTTAACACAAATATTCCCGAAATTAGTTAAAATGCAGTAGACATATCCCGGTTTTTTTTAAATAATTCTTTTTTTGATTTTGACTTCATCATTTTGTTTTAATTAAGGTTTTCAGTATTTCAGAGATTTAGTTTCATTCATCATGTTGACTGTGAGTTGATGTAATATATAATATATACAAAAGGCATAAAGGCATAAAAGGCATTTATATTCTCAAAATTGATTCCTTTATAATTCTTTTTGATGTCATTTCTTATACTACTAGATACTACTACCGCTTCGGAAACAAATGGCGCTCTGAGAGAGAAGAAGCGGCGCAAGAAACTCTCCCAGCATTCTTTTTTTTTGCTTATATAATCAATTTATATGTACATTAGTTAATCAAATATTCTTTATGATAGATAGTTATTACCGATTGCTTCTCATTATTTTTGGTAAAATTTGGAATATATTATATCGGTATTGTTCGCAAAATACTGCGATTTAAAATATTCTGTTATTGATTGAGACCCAAAGCTTTTTATTGAATAAGGCGTTACTTTGCGGAAATCCATAATTATACAAATTATTTAAGTTTTCTTTAGTGTTAATTCCGCCAATATTTGTCTTTAAAACAATTCGACACGTGTTTCGCCTCTACACGAGGCATCCTCAGGACGTGTTGTCTCGCCAAAATCTCTCAAGACTCAATGAGTCTCGTGCCAGATTTTGGATGCCTCGTGTAGAGGCGAAACACGTGTCGAATTGTTTTAAAGACAAATATTGGCGGAATTAACACTAAAGAAAACTTAAATAATTTGTATGAGACCCAAAGCTGTTTAAGGTAGTTTCTAACTATGAACCCTATGAGAAAGCTCTTGGTCGCTCAAACTGCAATTCCCTGCGAGATCGAATTGTAAATAAAGAGAACCGTAGGTGTACCAGAGCGGATGGTTGCGAAACTAAAGTGGGCAGGGCACATAGCTCGACAAACGGATGGTGACCACGTCCTAGAAGATACAGAGTTCGAAGGCCCCCCACAAGATAGACCGATTATCTGGTGAAGATCACTGGAATAGGTAAGATGAGGGCAACGCAGGACTGATCGTCATGGATATCTTTGGGGGAGGCCGTTGTACAGCTGATGAAGGTGATAACTTATAGTATTGTTTATAAATTTGTAGATTACTTTGTTCATTATTGTTAACTTTTGAATATTGAAGAGGACTCTATAAGACGATATACGAAAATTGTTATATTTTTTAAAAACTTTAAACACAAATTTTGTTCTACGAAAACTAAGGCAGCATTATTTGAAGAAAATAACAAAATCTACAAATTTTTAAACAAAATAAATACTATAATCACTATACAACTGCGGTCGACTGCTCAATGCTACAAGCTTATCTATATGAAAGGAATTATAAACTTTGTGAAATGAATGATGAAATGAATCCTCAAATAAAATTTGAAAACAAAATTTTATAAACGATGCGGGACCCGAACTCACGACCTCTCGCGTTCCGTGCTGCCCCAACTGAGCTAACCGTTCGAGTGACGTATCGTCATAAAATCTTGTACAATTTGTTCAACTCTAAGGTTGTGGCTTCAATATTTGAATATTAGGAAATTGACTTGAGATGTCGCTCTTGCTAAACAATTTGTTATGTTTTAAAAGTTATAACCTTCACTTCTGGGATTAATTCACAAATAAAATTTGAAAACAAAATTTTATTTGTGTATTAATCATGGGTATTAATAATGACATCAAAAGGAATTCTAAAGGAATCAAATGTGAGAAAATAAATGCCTTTTATGCCTTTTAATCCCAGAAGTGAGGGTTATCACTTGAAAAATATAACAAATTGTTTAAATGAATCCTCATAAGTCGTTTAGCTATACAGATTTTTAAATGAATTTTGTGTTTTTACCCAAACAGATATTGCTTTGAATTATTTTTACATTCAGCGCATTGAGATCGAATATTTCAAGGAAAACTATATAAAATGTAGATTTTATCGCAATGTGAATGCCAATACGTTGTACCAGAATGTTCCGGAGTCCTCTCCAAGTGCACGAAATGCGAGGTCTTATGCTAATAGTGATGCCAAGCTCAGAGACTTTCCACAAAGTACTTTTACTGCGATCTCTAGTGAGGGGCTTACTTGCTTCACAATGTTTGAGTATTTTAGAGATAAAATTTATATACTGTTTCCCAAACTTAAAACGATGTTCTTTTATCTTTTACTCACTTCACATTTATGCTATTTTAAAATTATCATTCAGGCTAACGTTATCAACTATATTTTCAGAAAAAAATGCGTTAGTTAAATTTTCCTTTTTGAAATGGAAACTTGTTTGAATAAGGTGATCACTTTATTTGATATATTTTGAGCAAGACTGGACTGTGACGCTTGGTTATGTTATGCTAAAGTCAGCTGGGCACTGGTAAAATTGCGCTTGACAGGTTTTCTGTAAGATGAATGTTATCTGAAGTTCTACCTGTAGAATCATGCAAGGACTGGACATTATATAAAAAACTTTTTAGTAATATAATACAATCACGCAACACAATACTGTAGAAGACGCACAGTGACGTCACTACACAACATTTCAACTAACAGGTATACTAAGTTATATTGTGTTATGACGCATCATACGTAGATCTTGGGATGTTTGTTCGACTCCTTTAGATGAGGCTCTATCTACAGGATCTACTTTTTAGTTGACAGCTTGATCAGACTCAATAAGTATATATTGAGTTGATATCTCTAACATCATCTCTTCAAATATTTACAATTTTTTTTTTTGTTTTTCGTCACTTTTGGAATTAAACCTTGTTGTGATATCAAATATACGAAATCGTATGGGTCACCACCGTGACCTCGAGAATTTCCGACCATGTAAATAATGTAATTCAAAAACAGAAATCACCGAGACACAGAGAAGAGAAAACACATAGTATCGAACTGGGGCTCCCTAGTGAGAGTCAACGATTCAACCCATTGCGACACCAACGCTTCGTACAGAATACGCCTTTGCTAGTTCACCCATAGGATGTATCGCTAGCCTAACTGTCCCATGCCGCATCGTACGTAGATCTTGGCATTGTACGCTTATTCCACTCTCCAGCCGAACCTTATTCAAATTCATCTATTTCTATTCAAAATAGAATATAATAGGACTTATTGAAAGTCAAAAACAACCACCCATTTCAAAAAGTATGCCTCAGACGTGAGAGAAAGTCATTTATGTTATAATAACCAATATTTACCAAACAAACGTTTTTTAACAATTCTTTTGAATTTCGTAATATATTTGTTTTGAACATCTTCTAGGATCTTGCTGTAAAAGCATCTTTATATGGCCCAAAAAAAACTTACTAACTCTACTTAGCCGAGTACTGTGCATTATAAATTTAGGTTGGTTCTTGGTGTTAACATTATAATTATGACATAACATTATCAAGAATATATTCAGAGGCAATATATAAGATGATTATTTCATTGAATTTTGCTCTCAATTATTCTTTAGGACCTAGGTTATTAATGACACAAATAGCCCTCTTCTGCAGTATATCATATCATGACATAATATTATGAAAATAAATAAAGAAAACTAGTCGCGCCGTATCTATATCAGTTAATTGTTCTAATATTTTAGGCTGCATTTGATTCAGAATAAGTTTATTAGCCAATTCTTCAATTTCCCTCATATTGAATTGTAATTTGGAATCCAGAGTAATGCTAGGAAACATAGCAGATTCCACTGGTTTTATCAACTCTCCGTTTAACAAAAAACTCGCACCTACATTTTTGACATTTGGTACGGTAAATCTTATATGTTTCATTTTGTTGATATTTAACATTAGGTAGAATATCGTTTACTTCGCCATACGTAACTTAGTTTAGGAATATCATTTGTATAGATAAGGAAGAAGAACGGTCCAAGAATAGACCCTTGTAGCATCCCCATATTAAGAGGAGTCCCAGGAGATCTCCAGCCATGCACGTACCGAACCGTCTATACCGTATCGTACATAAATCTAGGTATGTTTATTCCACTCTTCAGCCGAAGCTCTATCTAAAGAATTATGACGTCACAAAATCGTTGCTATCTTCCATTTGGACAAAATACCTACTTTTTAATGGCATCGGTAATCTGAAATCTATCAGATATATAAATATAATTTAAATGATCTACAAATGAAATACTTCATTGAATCGGGCTTAAAGCAATTCCCTCGTTAGCCTGTCTATATATAGAATGGTAAGCCTCATTGAGTTTCGAGATTTGTATCGCTAGCTCGCAAGTAAGGTACGGCATTATGTGAGGATTGAATTAATGAAGGCTATCATCTCAATAAACCCGAGCCTCACCAATAATTAATTTTGTTGACTGACGTACCTGTGCTCTATTGTTTCCCTCGCAGACGACAATCGACGACCCCAATCATTTTTCCCAATGATATTTGCAGTTCCGTACCGCAAAAGCATAATTTTTAGAATAATAACTTAGCAAAAGTTGTCATATCTGGATGATTTCTTTATATACCTCAAATGTTTATAATATGCTCACATAACACTTTTTTAAATACAGATAAATAAATACAGATAATTTATGATTTTCTTACCTATTAGTTAAAATATTTGAATATGTACTTATTAATTGTTGCATCACACAATAAATCACATAGTAAAAGTACTATATATTCATATAAAAAGAATCAGTGCGTTTTTTGAAACTTCTTCTCTCTAAAATAACGTTATTTTATATACAAAATTGTGTGTAATTAATAAATAACATTTTAGTTTAAGTTTGAAAGGTTTTACTAATTTTCGTAAAGTAATCAATGTAGAAATTACCTTTCAAATATCTATACCGTGATATATAATGCAGGTCGTCCTGCGGTTGAACAAACCTTGGCTGGAGTAATAAAAAAAGTTTAATGAGCGATCACATAAACCAAATATTAATAGTATAGTGATAGATACCCTTATAAGTGTAGGAATATGAAACTAACAAAACGAGACAACTATAACTTGTACGAATTAACATGACACCTCGCTCGATCTTGACAATCGCCTTGCGAGGGCAGTAGTAATAGCAGAGTAAGTCGTTAAAATTGTTAACTTAAAACGATAATTATTATAACAATGTTAAAAATTAAAAGTAACTAGAGCGTTTTTTTTACTGTATGTTTTATATCACCATTTGTTAATTTAGCATTACCACAGCATTTTATTTATGTTCGCATTTTTTTTCTTCCCGTTAATGGGAAAGGCAGAGCCATGCAATTGTGTCAACTAACAAAAACAATTGACATAGGTTTTTTTTCATGTTAATGGATCAATTCCTTCATTTTATTATTATTATTATTATTATTATTATTATTATTATTATTATTATTATTATTATTATTATTATTATTATTATTATTATTATTATTATTATTATTATTATTATTATTATTATTATTATTATTATTATTATTATTATTATTATTATTATTATTATTATTATTATTATTATTATTATTATTATTATTATTATTATTATTATTATTATTATTATTATTATTATTATTATTATTATTATTATTATTATTATTATTATTATTATTATTATTATTATTATTATTATTATTATTATTATTATTATTATTATTATTATTATTATTATTATTATTATTATTATTATTATTATTATTATTATTATTATTATTATTATTATTATTATTATTATTATTATTATTATTATTATTATTATTATTATTATTATTATTATTATTATTATTATTATTATTATTATTATTATTATTATTATTATTATTATTATTATTATTATTATTATTATTATTATTATTATTATTATTATTATTATTATTATTATTATTATTATTATTATTATTATTATTATTATTATTATTATTATTATTATTATTATTATTATTATTATTATTATTATTATTATTATTATTATTATTATTATTATTATTATTATTATTATTATTATTATTATTATTATTATTATTATTATTATTATTATTATTATTATTATTATTATTATTATTATTATTATTATTATTATTATTATTATTATTATTATTATTATTATTATTATTATTATTATTATTATTATTATTATTATTATTATTATTATTATTATTATTATTATTATTATTATTATTATTATTATTATTATTATTATTATTATTATTATTATTATTATTATTATTATTATTATTATTATTATTATTATTATTATTATTATTATTATTATTATTATTATTAAATGCACGTGTATCTGCGCTCTAAAATATTCGAGTTATTCTGTGTTCTTCAATATTTGATAAGTTTTTGATTTTATTATTGTATATTATAACTTTTTAACTATGTTAAATAAATAAATCTAATACAAAACACGAATAACTGTTTGTTTTCGTTTTATTTCCATATAAATCGAAGGATAACTACAAGTTACTACCTGAAACAGATAAATCTATGTAATTTGATACTACACATGCATAAGAAGTGTAAAAAATAAAAATTTTATTCGTTTTCGTACGAGAAAGTAAAATGGATACAAAAACTATTTGCACACTGTACAACCGACATTTGAGCCAGGTGTCATGTTGATTCGCCCGAGTAGAAAAAGTCCCCGATAGCGTCATACTGTGCCAGTCAACTTTAGGCTTAAATATGTGAAAGTTTGTTTTTGACTTGATTTTGTTTATCACAAAGCAAATGATTTTGTTGTTAACACATTAAAACTTTCACGCGAATCAAATTGATAAAAAAAATGTTTTATTTAGATATAATATATACCCAAAACCTGACTTTTGTGCATCAAAATAATACTCAAGGCAACAGTGCAAATATGTAAGTAGTTTAAATATTATTGTATTTATACTGAACCCGCGGTCGTTGGCTTAAGTTTCTGATACCATTCTATTAACGAAACCATTAAACAATAATTTATCTTTGTTTATAGAACAACATTGGATAGTTTCTAGAACGATGAACGACGCTACGGGAAATAAGGTTCAACTTTTAAATCAAAGACAGTGACAAATCGACTTCATTTATGTCATCACTAGCTGTTACCCGCGACTTCGTCCGTTAAATGAAACCTCCTAAGCATTACTCCCTATGGGAGTTAATGTCATAATGAATGTCACAACACAATAATTTCCATAACATTATTTAAAAAAAATCCAAATTGTATACTTTTTTTATAAGTTTACCTGAAGATTTAAAAAAAACTAAGTATAAGCAGCGACGAGTAAAATAAGAAGGATTCCACGACGTGATATTAACAAATGAAGCACCGTTATGCTAGTGTATACTAGTTACATATTTTTTTCTCCCTTAAATTATCATATATGGCCACAAATACTTATATAACTAACAACGCACGAGGGCATTTTTAAAATATTTTATTGAGAGGCAAACTGATCTGTCACAGACGATGACAATAATCTCATAATGGCCGCCTATCGGCCTGTAGTAGTGTAAGTGTGTGCGTGGGGCTATGTATTTACCCGTTAATTGGCTTGTTTTGGTGCGACATTGTTATGTAAGGTGATACGGAGTCCTTATTTTTTTACTAGTCCTTGAGTATAAGTAGGTATCGCAATTGAATTTTGTATCTTCTAAAAATAATAGAATTTTAAAAATTAAATGGTTTAGAATTTTCTAGTATTGAAAACCCTGTGATTAGAGATTTGTTGACTTGTATATAGTTAAGGTGACAACATTTAAGTATTGTGCACTATTTTAAGCAAGCAAATTCTATCTTCACATCTTCGAGAGAGCAAAACTTATAGTTACATATTTGCGAATTTCCATTGCATGAAAATGTAGGTAAATAGTATGTATAAATGAACAAAATTTTCTCTCAACTTGGCAAGTTTTCAATATAAATAAAATCATAAACTAACTGTTAAAATTGTTCTGTGTAATGGCGTTCTTAAAAGCAATTTATTTTACTTAATAAATGGCTATGGCAGGTGGGGTTACATTTTATGAGCTATTGTGACTAACACTCGTTTGGCTATGTTTTTATTTGTGTCGTTGTCCGAATGTAGAATCGTAGAAATCGTGAAATAATTTATGGTGAACTGACTAAAAGAAACACTCTTCTTATAAGCTTAGTTTTCACCATTGAAGTAGGACGCGATCAACGGCCGATTTCAATAACGGATCTCTAGTTACGGATACATTGCTGTCACCGTTTAATGACAAGATCTTATTTATCCATAGTTTTTTTTTTATGGAATAGGAGGACAAACGAGCGTACGGGTCCCCTGGTGTTAAGTGATCACCGCCGCCCACATTCTCTTGCAACACCAGAGGAATCACAAGAGCGTTGCCAGCCGTTAAGGAAGGTGTACGCGCTTTTTTTGAAGGTGCCCATGTCGTATCGTCCCGGAAACACCGCACAAGGAAGCTCATTCCACAGCTTTGTAGTACGTGGAAGAAAGCTCCTTGAAAACCGCACTGTGGAGGACCGCCGCACATCCAGATGGTGAGGATGATATCCTAACTTGTGGCGTGTCGTGCGAAGGTGGAATTTTGCGACAGGAATCAGGTTGAACAGCTCTTCGCAACACTCCCCGTGATAAATGCGGTAGAATACACACAATGAAGCGACGCGCGTCTCTACGCAACGCCAAGTGATGTTAAATATAGTTATAGTCCGATGCTTTATGTCAATAGCTTATTGAAATGTAAGTAAGCGTAAAAGGATAGATTTGTCTACCTCTACTAAGTTAAACTAAGGATAGATAGTATATTGAAAACGGCCGTTAAACACTTTAAACTATAGTATAGTTCGTACGCCTGTAACCGAGTTTACAGATTCAATTCTGATTTCATCAACACAAACTTAACGCGTAAATTTTACGTCAACATGCTCAAAAGGTTTTGGTGAAATCGCTTTGTGTTTAATAGACATCAAGACTGGCAGTTGAACTCGTTTAGGTAAAACTGAGTTTTATTATTTTATTTTTATATTTAAACTTGGTTTGAAGTGTCATTTGTGAAATTGGGAAGTAGTCATATGTTCTAGCTGGAATAATAAACCTTTTCTAAATATCACTGGTTTTAAATACACTTGTGGTTCTAGTTTAGAATAGCAAAATACAGAAAGTTAAAGCTGAAATTTTTCACATTGTGTGAAGAATGTTGAAAGTTTGGAAAAAAATAAAATAATTTGAATATATTGATTCAAATTATCTACTATGCTACTTAACTTAAATGTCATTGCTTGTGGCGGTATCTTGGAGCGGGGTCATTCCCTTTTTTGTCTTTTGACGGGTCAATCCTGTTATGGCTAAATTTTCGTTTTTTGAAAATAATTTACAGTTGCACATCAACTGTACTTATAACTTTTTCAGTTTTTCTTATAATTTATTCTCTTTTTTATTTAACTTTCACAAGTTTCATACTTTTGAGTATGTATGTTGCATCGTCTTGCAGATATTGTACAAATATTATGTAAATTTCTCAAACTGCAAATATAAAAGATCAAATTTGAAGGAGTGATGGGTAATGGTTAAATTATAAGTAAATTGACAATCTTAAATATCTTTTTTTAAATCAATTGTCATTATACATCATAGCTGACTTACTTGCACAGAACCAACTAAGGCTCAATGTTCATAAACCACCGTTTACAGTCATATTTTTTTTTAAAAGCTGCATTTCTTTCAAATTCAAATTTCTTTATTGGTACCCAAGGATACAAATTAGTTGGGACCTCCTTTTAGGTGACAAAACCTGTATAAGATCTCAAAAATTAATTACAGAATCTATCTTAGAATTATATCAGTTGTAATAACTAAAAAACTGCCTTTACTTTTTAGTGCGTCGACAACTCTAGGATGCCGGCTAGATTATGGGTACCACAACGGCGCCTATTTCTGCCGTTAAGCCGTAATGTGTACACATTACTGTGTTTCGGTATGAAGGGTGCTGTAGCTAGTGAAATTACTGGGCAAGTTAGACTTAAGATCGTATGTCTTAAGGTGACGAGCGCAATTGTAGTGCCACTCAGAATTTTTGGACTTTTCAAGAATCCTGAGCGGCACTGCATTGTAATGGGCAGGACGTATCAATTACCATTAGCTGAACGTCCTGCTCGTCTCGTCCCATATTTTCATAAAAAAAAAGATGTCCTAATAGTTTTTTTTATTCAAGTTTTGTACATTCTTAAAAATCCGAGCAAGGCTAAGGCTAAGAATATCCGGACGACCGACGTCCGGATATTCTATTATAATATTTAAGTTTCGTTGAATACCTTTTACGATCTTCAAAATTGAAGACAGTGTTTCTGTTTGTATGATATTTTATAAGACAAAACGGCTCGAACAACTTTGATAAAAATTAGTAAGTAGTAAGATCATGTTTGACTAATGTATAATTAAGTAAGCAGTAATAAAAGATTTTCAGCATAAAACACGTTTTACTACCAACTTAAGTTGAAAAGATAGATTTTGAGCATTGCAAGATTGCTCTTTTAGCGAGTCTAGACTTTTTTGCCACTTATTCTCATTAAGTTTCGATCTTTTTCAAAGTGGTGGTAAATGTAAAAAGAATATAAAACTGCTGACATTGATAAGTGTTATTTACTTGACTCACATGAATAAAGTGATTTTGATTTAACATTTATCACAACTTAGGCCCATTCCAAAAGGTATTCCTCAGACCTGAGAAGAACTGGTGCAACAAACTCACAGGGCTTCTGTTTTTTATAAAAATATGATTTATTATTTAATGGCCTGTGGGCGGTCGCTCTATTCCCAATCAGTGGTATCATTCTGAATAGTATATTACTCACCCGCGGAATATTGACAATCGCCGGTGGCAAGGTCTTACTTATCTCACGTGGTGCGTATAAGATTTTTTTCCCACCTGAATGAAAAAGCTTGCTTTTAGGTACGAAGGACAAAAGTCATCTTCCCGGGAGAGAATCGGCCACTTTTCTCCCTCTTACCAGGTACTAAATGCGAGCTTTTCATCGAGGTGGGAAATAAGTCATTTAACCTTACCACACAAACGGCTTATAACAATTCTTTTGAATTTCGTAATACATTTGTTTTGAACATTAATTTAAAATCATGTCCCCACAAAAGACTTACTAACTCGAATTAGCCGAGCAGTAGGCGTTATAAGTTTATGTTTTTTTCTGCTGTTAACATTATGGTTATGACAGTTATAAGTAAATATGCTTACTTATGTGCCTATGTAACTGAATTTCAAATGCAAAACTAAAATATCACATAAATAAAGGAATCGAATTCAAACACGTTCGAGTGAAAGCAATCCCGTAAAACGGTGCAGATAACAGCCTACGATTATTTATACTGCGCCCTCGGAAAAACCTTGGGAGTAATTGCAACGCATAAATCCTCAATTGTCCTCTAAATAGCCCTATTTTGCTTAAATGCCGTCAGTTTAAATGATGAATAGAATGGTTTGAAAGACAGCTTATATTTTAAATCATTTTGATATTTTGTTTTGCGTAATATGACCGGACACCGGAAAACATTGTAATAAATTAGGGATGGTCATAAAAAATAATTGAAATGTCTTTATGAACGTTTAAGTAAGATTTTAGACGGTTAAATTTATAAATAACATGAAGCATTTGTCGATTCAAGTTGTTGTTGCATGCATGATGTGGTTTTTGTATACATGATTTATAGCCAAGAATCGATACTACAAACAATTTACTACGAGATACAGTACAGACAACATTAGTTCAAGGGAGATTTTGTGTTTCTTTCTTCGGCACTTGGCAAAATTTCTTGAGGCACGCCAAGACTTTATTTAGAGGATATTTAATGACACTGAGCCGTCACGCTTGGATATGTTACGCTCGTTTAGGTAAGTTCAATTCGGTCCCTCGGTAAGGGCTAATTTGGTAGTTATCCCCTATAGATGAAGTTTTTCCCCTTGAAGTTTTCGCTTCTGTTTCTTAAACATACATTCACGTTGCCAACCGACTTAAAAGAGAAGGTATACAATTCGACTGCATGTTATTTTGTATGTTTGTAACCTCATACCTCCGTTGTTTATCGATTTGATATTTTTTTGTTTGGAAAGGTTCTTACTACTTTTGAAAGTTTGCCCAAATAGGGCGCATTATAAATGTTCTATAAATAAATAATGTTTTATAGAAAATGTATGTTTAACTTCTCAGTTCTTCTTCTTCGTCGGATTACTCTTGACAGAGCAGTCGTGGTCACGTCGAACGACGAACGATTCTACGCCAGTTATCCCTGGCTGTTGCTTCTCTGGCACATGTGTTGAGGGGAGTATTGGTTAGGGCTTTGATCTGGTCTGTCCAGCGCATAGGGGAGCGTCCTCTTGACCTACTGCCGTTGACCCTTCCCTGAACAACAAGTCTCTCTATGGCATGCTCTCCACGTCGCGTGATATGTCCGAAGTATATGAGGATACGGGCTCTGACTATAGATGAAAGCCTTTCTTTTTACTTCTCAGTTACGTTGCTTTAAAATGTAGCAAGGGATAAGTAGAATGCATAGGTTTTTTATTGTTTTTTATTAATACTTATCTAATAGTATGTTTAAATATTCAATTAAATTACCACTTATAAGAGAGAGTATAAAATACTAAAATAACATACATGAGCTCGTGAAAACAATGATTTTAAAATACAAAAACTTCACAAAATCAATTCCCTTTAATTCCAACTTGGACATCGATTTTCATTCGTGTACATTGACAATTATGGCAAAGCGAATGGGCGGTTCGCGATAGAACCTAGATAATAATTATTTTTACGAAAATTGTGAACTAATTTTACAGCACAAACATTAAAATTATCGCGCAATTTCACGAAATTATCTTGACATATACTTTTATTTTAGTAATACATGAGTTACTTCGGCAAATTAATCAATCATGTGACTGAATTTTAATATTTGTTTTTAACCGACATCAAACCGCACAATTTACTTTAAAACGCTACTCAAATCCGTTATAATTTTGACGACCCATATAAGCCCAGTGGTTAGTGAGTTGCCCCCTTACTAATAATAGTCTGCAAACTTAAAGCATTGCTAATTCTCACTCTGTCTTCTTCTATTGACCTAAGTCAGAATGAGAAAAAAACACTTCTTAACGGCTGTTTTAAGTTAGCGGACCATTATGAATAAGGGGGTTTGTCTACTGAGCTAGATGTCCGGATTCGAATCCCAGTAGCAAGTATTTGTATGATGGATATGGGTGTTTGTTTCCGAGTCGTGGATGTTTATATTATGTATATAATATGTTTGTTTAAGTAAGTATATTGTATTAAATATATCGTTGTCTTGTAACCATAGTACAGGCTATGCCTAGTTTGGGGCAAGATAATTTGTGTAAAAGTGTGTCAATATTATTGTTGTTATTATATCTGTGTATTAATTGTTCCCTCTTCTTTTTCACCATTCATGGACCAACATTTTTTTATTCAAAATGTTCTATTGTAAAGAATAATAGTTGAATACAGATAAAGAATTTTTTATTATTTCAACAATTAATAAGACTACCATAAGAACAATGTATTCTTGTTGTCTTCAACATTATATTTGGTTGAGGGAGCGGTGGCTGGTCCATGCGTGAAGGTCGTCAACGTATACTACTTGGGGTGGATGGATGATTCTTTCATTGATAACCTTCCTTTTACTAATAAATTTAAAGCTATATTTTTTTGAGTGCTTCAATAAGTCATGAGGTATTTTATTATGATTGGCTTAAAGTTGTGCAAGTAAACAACGAGTAAATAGTAGTGTATTTAAGTATATTTAACTGTGATATATTTACTGTACAGACAAGGCATTTAAAGATTATTATTGTTTTGGTGGCTTTAGGTCTACCAGTGGGTATTACAATTATATTTATTACTAGCCGATCCAGCAAACGTTATATTGCCATATAAAGTAATAAAAAAAAATTCAATAATTAAAATTTTTGGGGTATAAAAAATAGATGACAATCGATTCTCAGACCTACCAAATATATCGAACATAAATTTATCGTACTACAATAATCATTACATTAAGTCAAAGTTTTTATTTGCATAAACATGTTAGATTGATGTTACAATATTCCAGTTAGCAAATTTTATAAAATACATTTCTAAATCATTAGTAACAATAATATAAATTTAACAAAAGATTAGTAGCAGTATTATATAGTATAGAGTCAAGATTTAGTTGAAAATATTCATCTAAAGAATATAAGCAGTTTTTACTAAGGTATATTTTCAATTTAGATGAGAAATTCCTATTTGACGATACCTCTCTTATTATTTTTGGGATGTGATTATAGATTTTTATGCACGTACACAAACAGTTTCTCTGAAATAATGTAGTTCTACATCAAGGTATTTGTTGTTTGGTGGGATCTCTGGATGGGAAAAGAGAAATGTTTTCCTGTTTAACTGAATTCGCTCAAATTTTTTCGAACAAACATACAGCACTTTCGATTGCCATCTTGCAATTCTATTGCGTATCTGTAGATGGAATAGAATAAAATTAAAATCGCGATAAAAAAATAGGTGGTGATGGTAGACGGGTGAAAATTTGAAGTTGTACGTATTTTTTAATGCTGAATAAATAATATTTGATAACAAAATAAAAATGAAAATAAATGTCAAAAAAATTAGGGGTGGACTACGCTTAACATTTAGGGGGATGAAAAATAGATGTTGTTCGATTCTCAGACCTACCCAATATGCACACGAAATTTCATGAGAAACGTTCAAGCCGTTTCGGAGGAGTTATACTACAAACACCGCGACACGAGAATTTTATATCTATATATATAAAAATGAATTGCTGTTCGTTAGTCTGGCTAAAACTCGAGAACGGCTGGACCGATTTGGCTAATTTTGGTCTTGAATTATTTGTGGGAGTCCAGAGAATGTTTAATAGGAAAATGAATAAATAGGAAAATGCTGCTAAATTAAATAAAAACAACAAATTTGTTTTTCCTTTGATGTGTCCATACATAATTGGTATGAGAGAATTTATTGACGCACGGTTTGACAGTTCTGCTGTGAAACAATTTCATTACGACAGCAGGTTGCATGCATATTTTACGAAGTAATTTTTGATGTTATGATATATTATTGACAAATTCATATAAAAACATTATTTTATTTATACCTACAGAACAACGTCTGTCGGGTCAGCTAGTATTAGATTAAATTATTATAGAAAACATGGCGCCTTTATACTATGGTTAAAAGATAACGAAATTTATGATATTTAGACATTATTATATTATGTATTATATCATGTAGGGAAATTAAATAGTCATATTTGAGTTACCTACATGATTTAATATGGTATTTATCAAATCAAAAAACTTTAAAGTGTGAAAAGAATTGTAATAATTTAAAGGAAAGTCGCACTTCTACTAATCCATGATCTGTTGTGCCATCCACTTATGCCGCAGTTGTATAAATTTGTGTATTGTAACTTTAAAGAACGTCACACCCAATAAGTAGTTCGTAACTACTCAAAGCATTCATAGAAACATAATAAGTATACCCACCTTATATCGCAGTAGTAAGTATCAAATTCCAATAAACCTTTGAGACAGTATTGCACTGTGCATTCGGAATTAATTCGTCAACTACAAGTTGTTGTTTAATAAGGTCTGGACTGTTGCCAACAACTTGCTCTACTCGGTCATTGTTAGTTCCACTGTTATGAGAATTCGATGTGCCTCTGTTGCACGTACATGAACATTTGTAGTTGGATAGGGTAAACATACTACATACTGACCACAACCTTCGTCACCAATTGAGAACTTTATAATGACATTTAGTTAAACTGGATACCTATATAATGTTAACACGAGGAACAAACAAAAAGTTGTTATGCGTACTACTCAGCTAAGTCGAGTTAGTAAGTCTTTTGTGGGGCGATGTATTAGCTTTTACAACAAGATCCCAGTAATTGTTCAAAACAAAAGTATTACGATATTCAAAAGAATTGTTAAAAAACGTTTGTCTGGTAAAGGTTACTATGGCATAAATGACTTTCTTAATGATTTCACAGATTGGAAATGGTTTGACCGCCCTCAGGCTATTAAATAATAAGTTTAATTGTACAATAATGCTTTGTAAACATATTTTTTTATGAAAAACAAAACCGCTGAGTTTGTTGCGCCCTCTAAGGTTTAGGCATTCTTTTTGGAATGGGTGGTAGTTTTTGACTTACAATAAGTGACGTCATATCCTATTTTGAATAAAAATATTTTAATTTATCAAATTACTTATAAACATTCTTAAAATAATTACCGCAATTGGTAGAACTGTTAGCTTTGACAACGGTGTACTTAGTCCCTCCTCGCCCACTATTTATCAATGTATTTCTGGTTTTCGTATTAATACTTAACTTTTATTCCATAAAAATGGAAGGGGAGGAAAAATTAACGTACGGGTCACCTGGTGTTAAGTGATCACCACCGCCCACATTATCTTAGAACACGAGTGGAATCAAAGGAGCGTTGTCGGTAGGTAAGGCGTTGTCGGGCCAAGGTAGGCGCTTTTTTGAAGTCACAAATGTCGTATCGTCACGGAAACACTGCACAAGGAAGATCATTCCACAGCTTAGTTGTACGTGTAAGAAAGTTCATTGAAAACCGCACTGTAGAGGATCGCCACAAATCCATATGGTGTGGATGATATTCTAAATTGTGGCGTGGCTTGCGAAGGTGGAATTTGGCGGCAGGAATCAGATCAAACAGCTTTTTGGAACACTTCCTGTGATAGATACAATAGAAGACACACAATGAAGCGACGAGCCGTTCACAGGCAACTGGATCCTCGACAATTCGAGCAGCTCTGCGTTGCAGGCAGTCAAATAGTTCGAACTGATACTGGGGTGCGGCAGACCAGAGATGACAGCAATACTCCATATGTGGCCGGACCTTTATAGAGCGCTAGAATGTAGGCCGGCTTGAAGTCACGCACACATTGAGAAATTAAAATTGATCAAGCATAAACGGGCTGTAAAGTATACTATGACGTCATATACTATGATTTTAAAAATAGAATCAACACAATAGTATCCACAATTTGAATTAAAGTAAACAGAAAATTACAAAATAATAAAAACATGCAATAATAATAAATATATAAACATCCATGACACGAAGTTGAAATCAAACAATTATAAGAATCTAAAATCTATACATATAAAAATGAATTGCTGTTCGTTAGTCTCGCTAAAACTCGAGAACGGCTGGACCGATTTGGCTAATTTTGGAAATGAATAAATAGGAAAATGCTGCTAAATGTAATAAAAACAACAAATTTGTTTTTCCTTTGGTGTGTCCATACATAATATCTATGAGAGAATTTATTGACGCACGGTTTGACAGTTCTGCTGTGAAACAATTTCATTACGACAGCGGGGTGCATATTTTACGAAGTAATTTTTGATGTTATGATATATTATTGAAAAATTCATATAAAAACATTATTTTATTTATTATATACAGAACAACGTCTGTCGGCTCAGGTAGTTATCAATAAAAATATATTTTTAGGGTTCTGCAGACAACCTTTGTGCATATAGTTTCTATAAGAGAAAGAATTTAACATTGAACAGGAATAAGTAATATTCACATTGCATTACATTTATTTTCCTTATAGTACGTTATCTGTGTCGTTGGATGAATTCCAAGTTGGGACTTCAATAAACGCCTACGTACACACATATCTTCACGTAAACTCCTCGTATTCCTATATAGGATTTACACCACAGATATACGATAGTGGAGCCATTTGAACGAATAAAGGCATTATGATAATAAGTACATACAAAAACATGTCTGCAATTCACACGTGGTAATGTGAAACTTTCAAAATGGTCAGCACTTGTATAATAATTTTAAGATCTGCTTTGTGCATGAACCTCTAAACTGCATATGAACTCCTGGTACCTACAAGTTGTTAGGATGACATATGATTTCAAGCGCTATGAAAGACATTACTATCACCGCTACCATATTTATGTTCTCCTGGTGTCTATGTGTAATACTTAGTAATAAGGGTAATATACTCGCGTCTTACATTAGACAATCTCTTCTTCTACTTATGATCGCCTGGTACCAAAATACTCTTTAATGCTTCCTATCTCATTCTCTTGCCGGCTGAAACCCATATTACCTGTTTGGGTCTCTCTATAGTCTCGCTTTTTCGTTTCATCGAGTTTCAAATTACAACAATTCTAAAGAAGTTCCACTTCAATAATAAATGATCACCATAATAGATATAAAATGTACATATACTAGCGAATAGACAAAGAAAGCATGCGACAGGGATGAACGATTCAGCAGATAAAAGATTCAGCAACATAGAAAAGTTAATCGAAAAATCGAATCTATAGTTCCTATAACCGATTTTCAATGAAAATTTGTAATTTTTTTAGGAGATAGCCCTCACGTCTGTTATTAAATGTACAAATTTAATCTGTACCAAAATTTATGAACGATACGGGACTCACAATCACGCCTCGCGGGTTCCGTCCGAGCGCTCAAGACTAAGATTTTCGGTCGATGCGTCACTTGGACGGTTGGCTCAGTCGGTAAGAGCGCTCAGACGAAAACCGAGAGGCGCGAGTTCCAAGTCCCGCATCGTCCATAAATTTTGACACGAATTAAATTTGTATGTTTGATTGAAAAGTCGTAAACAGTCAGCCTCGCTTGAAATTTGTTGTTTAGTATTTTGAATATTGAACAAGCTGACCACTAACATTGGCACGTCAAAATTGGTTCCGCATTACCGGGCTGCCAGTTCGTCTATCCGCTGATATATTGTAATTGGCTTTAATTCTTCATAAATACCGTTTAAACATTGTTCTTATTTCATCTTTTGATTACTGTTACCAATCCTAGAAGTGACGACATGACGAGAGGCGATAAAACACGTTTCAGTGAGAATTTGTATATTTCGTATAGAAATGAAATTTATTTTACAATGCTTTTTATTATTTGCAAAAATTGGATATTATTACTTAAATAGTCGGCACTTCCAAACATTACGGAACATTTTTATCAAAACCAATCATCATGCCCATTACTATTTTTTTTTATAAAAATAGGGGATGAGACGGGCACGAGGTTCAGCTGATGGTGATTGATACGCCCTGCCCATTACAATGCAGTGCCGCTCAGGATTCTTGAAAACCCCCAAAATTTCCATGCGACACTACAGCTGCGCTCGTCACCTTGAGACATAGGATGTTAAGTGGCATTTGCCCAGTTATTTCACTAACTACGGCGCCCTTCAGACCGAAACACAGTAATGCTTACATATTACTGCTTCACGGCAGAAATAGGCGCCGTTGTGCTACCCATAACCTAGCCGGCATCCTGTGCAAAGGAGCCTCCCACTGGTAAATACATGCTATACGTTACTATAACTGTAATTTTTTATTTATTGGTTCAATATCTCCGCGCTGTTTCAAAACCGATTTGAAATATATTATTTTCATCTGAAAGAATATACTCCCAGATTTTTATCAACATTTTTATATACCAGTAGCTTTCACAGGATGCCGGCTAGATTATGGGTACCACAACGGTGCCTATTTCTGCCGTGAAGCAGTAATGTGTAAGCATTACAGTGTTTCGGTCTAAAGGGCACCGTAGCTACTGGGCAAATGAGACTTAACATCTTATGTTTCAAGGTGACGAGCGCAATTGTAGTGCCGCTCAGAATTTTTGGATTTTTCAAGAATCCTGAGTTGTACGTCATTGAAATGGTCAGGCCGTAACAATTACAATCAGCTGAACGTCCTGCTCGTCTCGTCCCTCATTTTCATAAAAAAAAACAACCAAATTTATAGCGAATAAAGTTGTGTCATGGAAGTAATCTGATGATGAAGTAGGAACATGGGCACCTGAACTCCTTAATAGAATAATATATACAAGCTGTATTTGGCATTGTTATAATTGTAATGAGACTTACTCTTCCTGTAGGCACATGAGCGAATTTGCTAGAAACTTTTATAATCATAATATTAAGACACACCAAGACCGTTTGGTCTTAAACATAAACTTGTCATGCCTACTACTCGGATTGGTTTGGATTCTATAAAATGTACAAAAAGGATTATTGTTAAACCAAAACTTTGTGGGGTAAAGAGCACTATAACGTTAATTATCTTAGTAATACCACGGATTGGTTGGTGGTAGTTTTTGACATTCAATTTGTGATTTTAAAACCTATTTTCAATAAACATTTTTGTACTTATATGTAAATTCCCTTTTCATACATTTTAATTGGAGTTGCAAAATAAGAGGGCATGTATGAGAGGCTTAAAAAGGAGAATCAGGTTGGCAAAAGAAGCTATGTCCCGAGTAAACGACATCTGGAAGAAAAGAGGAATTAGTATTCAGTATTTTGGGCACACACTACAAAAAACGAAGAAAGATTGGAAAATAAGATACATAATAGCTTTAAGGGTAAATGTATACACTTCTAGAATAAAGTCCCAGCCACTGTTCAGGCATTGTCTATAAATAAATTTAAATGTTTTATAAAAAAAATGGCTCTGTCGTAAATCCTATTACTCCACTGCTGAATATCTAAATGATCGGACAGCCTGGGACTAGATTGTGATTATTTTATAGCGACTGTACAATATTGTATATTTTTATTGAAAAGAGCGCATAAAAAAAGATTGCTGGGAGAGTTTCTTGCGCCGCTTCTTCTCACTCAGAGCGCCATTTGTTTCCAAAGCGGTAGTAGTATCTAGTAGAGTTTGAGAAAATAAATGCCTTTTATGCCTTTTAATCTAATTATGGTTAGAAATACCGAAGCCCTTTCACGCGGTCGTTTTTGAAACAGCTGGACCGAAAAAATTAACGACTCGTCATACAAATTCTTCACGTTTGTAAGAGACGGGCTTGACAGAAACCGGTAGAGACAAATTACAAAAATTTCCACTGCAGATACAACCATAATGCTGAACACAATCCTCAGACATGAGAGACAAACCTCAACGAGAGAGAGAGATGATAGATTTGATTCTAGTGGGAGACAAAAGGCACGGGATCGTGGTAAATATATATTTTTTTAATGGAAAAAGGAGGACCAACGAGCGTACGGGTCACCTGATGTAAAGTGATCACCGCCACCCACAAGCTCTTGTAACACCAGAGGAATCACAGGAGCGTTGCAGGCCTTTAAGGAACCCATGTCGTATCGTCCCGGAAACACCGCACAAGGAAGCTTATTCCACAGCTTTGTAGTACGTGTACTTAAACTTGTGTCGGTAATTTCTACCTACCCTTGTATAAAGGCTTTATTTTTAGTCTGGGATATCTTTAAATTATTTTCAATTTTCAAATTGTAAATAGCATTTATGTAGTTAGACCTACATACTACTATAAGTACACAATGTGGTAATTTTATCTTTAATTTGGTACCAACATAAAATGTTAATGTATTTTTTTACTTATGCGGTTATTGCACTAGACTGAATTTAGTCATCTAAATTCAGAAACAAATTTAGAAACACATTTGAGGCTTCTGATCACGCTGTACTGAATTTAGTTACTAAATTAGTCTACAACTTAAAGCGCGGCGAATTCAGACGTGTCGTATAGGTACAAGGATGGCTCCAGGCACCAAAAATATGTCTACTGCCTAGCTCTTGCCGTTGGCTAAATTAAAAAAAGAAAATGAAAATCATGGGTGAAAGTTAGCAAACATTACATAGAGAATAGATGTTTTAGAACCAGCAGACTTCAGAAAAAATCTACGAATGGATTCGAGATCGTTTGACATAATATAATTAAATCTTGTGACACCGTTTATTCAAACGCAAGATACTATCTCTACTAGGTATTACTACTCCTACGGGGCAGTATTAGTGCAAAAGAAATATTGGTCGTAACACTACGATTTCTTGCAACAGGAAATTCATATCAAGATTTAAATTGCATTTCTTTAATATCCCAAGCCCTGCCGACAAAAACTATCTCTGAAATTTTATAGGCTATTACTATTTATTCGGGAACATAAAATTTAGATACGTCCTCCACAAAGAGCCTCTAGCGACTGAAATCAGTATCTAAATGCGACTACACTTTCCTAAATGCGTTTCTAATAAGCTTCTAAATGATTCAGTCAATCAGAAACCATCCTTACTTCTGCAAGCAAGGTTGCTGAAAGCGATTATACTTCTCTTAATTCTTTAATGACTGAATTAAGATGACTAACTTCAGTCAAGTGTAATTTATCATATAATTCTAAATAAGTCTATGTCTAAGTGTTATTGCACTTACAGACAACGACCACATGCAAGTAAAACATACATAATTTTTTAATCTTAACAACATAAGAACTAATACTAAGATACAATATAATACAATTATATAATAAGTTGAGTTGAGCAGCAAATTATATTCCTGTCTAGCAACATATCAATTTCCGAAGTTTATACCGAAAAGCAGAGAGCTTATCATTAAAAATGTCTATAGTTCGATTAACTTGCGGAAGGCTATTATAAGTGCGAATAATTCTATTAAGAGTACGAAAGTGACCTAGGTTAGACTTTGCAGTATATAATGAAAATGTATCGCGTTTGCTGATTCTCGGCAGTCTCATGGGACAGGATACATTAATTAATAATTACCGCATTACTCCTAATATTTGTATAAACCAAACAACACAGCTTGTATACTGAAACAGAATTAAAGTTACATTTACGTTACAAAACTTCCGCTGTATTTATTGTGGTGGCTGTATCTTATCTGGTTGGATCAACTCCAACTTAAGGCTTCAAAAACCTACGTACACACATATATTAACCCTCGCATTCCAAATCTGTAAAATAGTAGTACTGTTTAACAATAAAGCTGTTAAATTATGCAATGGTTATTTTGATAACATGCCATAAGGGAGCTCTTAACTCAGCCAGATTTATTAAATTATCTCTAGGGAAAATACGGACACTAAAACTGTTGTATGATTTTCACGTATACTGAAATATATTTGTACCATTCAAATATTTCAATAAATTCCTATATTTTTGATAACGGTCTAGTAAAAAAATAAGGACTCCGTGTCACCTTACATAACAGTGTAGCACCAAAACAAGCCGATTAACGTGTAAATACATAGCTTTAAGTATTTATTAAGGATTTGGCATCAAATTTAATAATAAATTAATAGTAAAAAAATAATAATATATTGACACACACACACAAACTATCTTGCCCCATACTAGACAGCCTGTTGAGTGAAAGAAAACGATATATTTAGTACGGTAAATATAGTTAAACATACATAAATACATATAAATATCTATATTCGTCATATAAATATTTGCACCTACCGGGATTCGAACCCCGGGACCTCTAGCTAAGTGGTTCTCGTAAGTTGTATTGATGATGGTTAGTGTGGTATTGATGTACAAAAAAAAACCTTCATTGGGTTCATCTTGCGAGCAGAATTAGTAAATCCTAGGTTCGTCCAACCAGAACAGCATCTAGAAGCTAAGACCAATTACCATAAGTATCACCGTTCTTCGACAATTCTTCCCTTAAAGCTTCGCCTAGTATCGGAATACTGGGTCTAGAAATCTCGAGTGTTAGCCAATTACGTGGCCATCTGGCCAAAAGGAGAGCAAAGCCAAATTGGCTTCGAAGAAGCTGGGCGTCATTAATAGAGCACGGCAATACTTTAAGCCTGTCCACATTCTAGCGCTCTACAAAGCGCAGGTTCGGCCACACATAGAGTATTTCTGTCATCTCTGATCTGGCGGACCCCTGTATCAGCTCTATCCATTTGACCGCGTACAACGCAGAGCAGCAGTCGAATTGTCGGGGACCCAGTGCTCTGTGAAGGGCTGGATCACTTGGCGTTGCGTAGAGACGTCGCTCCATTGTTTGTCCTGTACCGCATTTATCACGGGGAGCGTTCCGAAGAGCTGTTAAACCTGAGTCTTGCCGCCGAATTCCACTTTCGCACGACATGCCACAAGTTAGGATATCATCCCCACCATTTGGATGTGAGGCGGTCCTCCACAGTGCAGTTTTCAAGGAACTTTCTTCCACGTACTACAAAGCTGTGGAATGATGATGATCTCTATGATCATTGATACCTTCAAAAAAAGCGCGTTCACCTTCCTTAAAGGCCGGCAACCCTCCTGTGATTCCTCTGGTGTTGCAAGAGAATGTGGGCGGCGGTGATCACTAAACACCGTGACCGTACAGGTGACCCGTACGCTCGTTTGTCCTCCTATTCCATAAAAAAAGCATTGAAAGATAACTCATTGGTTTTATTATTAAGGGTATTATGAATTTTTCATAGCAATAAATTTCAGAACGAGCAGATGCCCGCGGCTACAAGCGATACCTGTACTTAACAGTAAAAATATTACCTGACTCAGAACAAATTACAAGATGACCTACGGCGAAGTGTATTCTTAGTCGTATCAACCAAAATCATATATGATCCCCCCATCCGCGTCACTGTAAAATTTAAGATGAAAAAGTGTCTCATGTCTTGCGTCCAGTGCTTGCGACGCTGAGTGACACCCATTCCTACCGCAAAATAGCGGTCAACCGTCTGTTATGTTCCAATATGAAGGTAGTTGACATCTACTATAATATTTTATATACTATTCAAAAATCACGCAAAACTTAAGAAAAATTGGCAAGTACATAAAATCAGAGAGTACAGATTTATAAACGTGCAATTACTACCAATAAGATAGTCTAAAGATGGAACCCATTTAAAGGTCAAACTCAAACCCACATGCACACACACACACACACACCCATAAACACTAACACACAAACACACACACATTTGCACACAATTGTGCGATAGTTGTAAAATTTGGTTTTTAATCATTTTTGTTTATTTCTATATTGTTTATCAAGTATTATGTATCCGCTAAGGAATTGCGAGATATTCCCAATACCCTAAGACATCTTACTGGGAAGTCTCAACCACTAAAATGTATATGCAATCTTTATAATTAATGAAAAGGTTGGCAACGCTCCTGTGATTCCTCTGTGTTGCAGAAGCCGTAATAAGTTAAGCCGTTAAGCCTTATTCCAAGCTCACGAACTCCAGCTCGTTTTTTTTCTTACATCTTATAAAATAATAATAAATTGGCTAAGTCGGATTTATATTAAATACTACAAATTCCTCTCGAGTTGGCGACTTAAGAACAGAGTTGGGAAAAGTAGATTGAACTGAATTTAAGTTAAATGGAGAAGCCGTGTGGCACAAGACGAGTTGATAATATTTTCTGAAAACTTGTCAGTTATAATAACATGCCCCATTAGTGGATTAAGGGATACTTTTTAGATATACTGTGAGATTTATATGTTTATATAACTTTGAAGGTTATATTTATAATAATATTATTGATACAATATAATATTATAATATATTAGAAATTTAAGTTTTACATAACTTTTTAATACGAACGAACTTAAAAAAATGTTCGATAGCAAAAAAGTTTAATTCTGTAGTTTTCCGAATGTCAAGCAGCCTTGCAAATAAACGCGGGAAACGTTATACGTCCGAATAAACCAATCATAAGTAAAATGTCTATTTGTAATTTTTTTGCGTATTCTTGGTTTATTTTCATGTATAACTTTTACCACCAAGTATATAAATTAAATAGTGCCTAATTACTTGTGAAAGAAATAATTAAGTGAAAAATATCTTAAGGCGTGCTTATACATAGAATAACTTAAATAGTACCTTATGTACTCGATTTTCTATGAAATATAGAAGTGAAAAACAAATGATTTTTTTTTGTTTTTTAATATTAATCTCGTCTAGATTATGTTTTTGTTTCTGTCCTGTGATTTCAAGCACACAAATTTTTAATATCTATTATGAAATTTATGCTTGGCTTAATATTGTGTTTAACGATTTTCACTAAAGAATATTATGTGGTCATGCTGACTCTCACTTACTCCTATGCAACGCCAGAGGCTTAAAATATATCCCGTACTTTATAAACATTAGTCTTATATCGTATTATTAATAGTATTATGCATATATTTTTGTACAAAAAACAACCAATCACGCTCAAAAATTGACTAAGGCAAAACTCTGTCTACTCTGTTTGGCAGAGATTTCGTTCAGTTGTGTTTCGACCGCGCTTTGAATACAACGCCACGCAATGAAAAGTGTTCAGTGAGAAACAGTCCAAATAACAGCATATCCAAACTTAAATGGAGTGTCGTATTTCAGGGAAGTGCCCCTTTAAAGTTATAATAATTTTTTATCATTTTTTATTTCAAATTTAATGTGTGTTTTAATGCATTGTAATGGGCAGAGCATATCAATTACCATCCGCTGAAAGACCTGCTCGTCTCTTCCGTTATTTTCATTAAAAAAAACTAGTATGCCACGGTAATGAAACAATTAAGTCCCAAAAAAAAACTAAACTACACGATATAATTACATACTATCTCACTTATATAGGTTAGTCTGAACACTGTCGGGATTTAAGTGAAAAAAACAATACAGAACTATCCACTAATTCCTATAATATTTCTCGGGTAGTGACATCGAGAACAGGACAAAGTATACTAACGGAAGCAATTTACTAAAAGCTTTGGATTGCAACTTGAATTTATGAGTACTACGAAAAGTTGTATAACTATATTATTCATTTTATGTTGGGTCGTTTGAATGGAGTTAAAGGTAAATGTTAAATGAAAAAGATAATAAAATACAAGGGCGTTCCCTTGCTGCTGCAAGCTGCTAACATGCTGACATGATAGGATTAATAGTTTTTTTTATGTGAGTAAGGGACGAGACGAGCAGGACGTTCATCTGATGGAAATTGATATGCCCTGTCCATTACAATACAGTGCCCCTCAGGGTTAATGACAAACGCAAAAATTCTGGCGGCACTACAATTGCGCTCATCAGCTTTAAAGTTAAGGTTGAATATATAAAGTATAAATTGAACACTATCGTTATTAATTGATTGTGCAGCGTGGTTTTTAATTGATGTTAAATTAGTTTTCATAGTCAGTTTAGCTTACGAATTCAGCATTTATTTAGCTGTTGGCTAACACTGTTTGCTTGCGAAATATCATTTCAAGAACAAATAGTCGAAGCTTTTTTTATGGAATAGGAGGACAAACGAGCGTACAGGTCACCTGGTGTTAAGTGATCACCGCCGCCCACAATCTCTTGCAACACCAGAGGAATCACGGGAGCGTTGCCGGCATTTAGAAGCTAGAAGCTAGGTTTGTTTTTGTTTTATTTATATGTGTTTGAACTTTTTACAATACGTATTTACTCATTTATCATCGCGGAACTTTAACATTTTAATTATTATGACCTTATCCGTACACGCTGTCTGTCAATGGGATGACGTATAGATTACCTAGCTAGCTTAGCTAGCGATAGAAGTTTGTATGAAAATTACAATTCACGCGTCCCAAAATAAGGCGATAAGAATGACTTATCGGGTATATTGGGACAGCTTCAGATTATTGACCAGCTAATTACTGACAGTAGAAGGTAGTAATGTATCTCTATCTGCAGATAGTATATTGGGAACGGCCGTTAGACGCCACGTGGACAGATTGATGTACTATTAGTGTCAAGTTTCACTGTGTCAAGTGTTTCTCGCCGCCTCCGCAGTCCCGCCGTGACCACGGTTCATGCAATTGGATCAAAATATCGGCTTAAAATTAATAAAATATATATCGTGTATAATCACGTCATAATAATTACAATTTTTACATTATTTTGAACAAAAATAATGAGCTTTAATACCAATTGTTTGTCGAGGTCACACACGTAAACGTTTATGTCTTAAGGCGTGGACTGACTAGGATTGTAAACGCTACAACCAGTGGTACAATATTTGTGTTGATCATGTGGCTAAGCTGCAAATGGGCATTTATTTTACTGGTTTTCTGTTGTTTATTCAAAATATACATATTAAATTGAATAATTGTTCGGTTTAAGTTTTAGAAAAATACTAATTCTATTAAATTCTTTAAAAAAAGAATATTGTTATCGCTGAAAAATTGGATATTTAAAATTATACACAAATATTCTATTCATATACAAATATACATAATATTGGATGAATCCAATATAGTGTTTATGATAGTGCGTTAATTTTTTGATACTGTTTTAGGTATCGTTCAAACTAAATATGAGTTGTATCAAATTCAGTATGTTATAATCTCTTAACTAACTTGTCACCATACAAAAAAACCTATAAAATGTTTTAGTGGCCATTTGTGGTCATCTTCAATCTTTAAAGATTTTTTAACAACAGCAAGGGACGAGACGAGCAGGACGCCCTGAATTGATACGCCCTTTACAATGCGGTGACGCTCAGGAGTCTTGAAAAACACAAAAATTCTAAACAGCACTACAATTGTGTTCGTCACCTTGACAGATAATATGTCAACTCTTATGCTAAGTAACCGCGCTCTTCCGACCGAAACACAATAATGCTTACACATTACTGCTTCACGGCACAAAAAGACGCCATTATGGGTACCATACCCATAATCTAGCCGGCATCCTGTTCAAAGAAGCTTCCCACTGATAGTCAGTCATAGTTACCATAATCTATTTTACAATGGGACCATTCTGGGAGTTTCCAACTATTCCAAACGAGTTTTTTTTTCCAATTAAGTCCATACACATCAATAACAACACCTGCTCTTTCTTGAAGTCGGTTGATTACTTTTATCTACAACACACTTCACAGATATATGATAAATCGCAATCAGATTAGGGGAAATAGGCAATGCATGAAACATAGAAAATATGCGCGGAATTTGGCGCCCTGTTAATTCAACAATGCGAGACAAAGGAGCTTACTCCAAATAGTTTGTGGTTATGAATGCGGAGTAATTGTCTAGAGCATTTTAACCGTATCAGCTCGCTGTAGAGATCAAGATCAGGGCATCGAGGCGTCTACGCAACATTTTGCATTGTCTGATCTATAGCTCCCTTTTGGCATCATGTTAAGCCACCGATGTATAGATTCCTTAAAACTCAAAGTTCTTTAGTTCTTTAGTTGCAAAAAACATTAATTAGTAAAGATGTTATAGATCTAAAAAATTTTATGCAAAATAGGATGTGACATTACTTATTGAAAGTCATAAAACTAGCACCCATTCCAAAAAGAATGCCTCAGATCAGAGAAGAACGGGTGTAACTAACTCAGCGGGCTTTTTTTCATAAAAAAATATGTTTACAAAATAGAATCGTACAAAAAAATATGATTACGACGTAGTTTCGCTTCATTTCCAATCTGTGGTATCATTAAGAAAGTCATTTATTAGTTAGTAACCTTTACCACATAAACGTTTTTTAATATACTTTGTTTTAAACATTTTCTGGGATCGTGTTGTAAAAGCATATACATCGCACCACAAAAGACTTTACTAATTCGACATAGCTGAGTAGTAGGCATTATAAGTTTATGTCTGTTCCTGGTGATATTATGGCTATGACAGTTTCAAGCAAATTCACTTATGTGCCTGTGTACATACATAACATTATCAAGAATATATTTACAAACAACAGTCAAGATGTTATTCAATATGATTCAATCTCTGATACCCCGGTATGATGTAACTTGTGCTAAGTGTACCATTATTAACCTCACCTTGAAAATATTCAACTTCTGCCGTATTGTCTTGGGCACATACTTTCACTTCTTTCTTAATTATGTTTAGTATTATATATATTATATTTATGGGAGTTTTGGCCATACTTATAAAGAAAAGGACACTGTGGCTCAATTTTGCCGTAGCCCTTGCCGTAGTCAATGTTGCCCTTACATCTATAGCAGCAACATCTGAGGTAATAAATGTCACTAAAATATATGCTAACCATAATTGTGCTATCCACAATATATTATATTTATTATTATATATGATGGGTCAAGGCCGGATACATGGTCAGGATCTTCGTGGTTGTACATTGTTGTGGGCTCACTTCACAAACCTTTAACTCCTCAGCTATAATAGATTACGTAATAAGAACGCGGTGTTCCTAGCATGCGGCTGCAACACAACCGCCTCGCTCGATAGTTCTTCCCTGACTGCCAGTTCGTCGATTGCCCGGCGCCCGATCTCACCCGCTTTCACACCGCACGCCGTTTACACTTGAGCTAAGAATATGGATATACTAACAATCCTTTTAAAAATCTAATCCGAATAACATGTATTTTAATCCGTTTAAGAGGTTACGTATTGGAAAGTATTATCAAAAATAATGAAAAATAATGAAGAATAATAATCCTAGTGATGCTTGTTTTGCACACCGTACCAAAGCGAGGAAGTGACGTCATCGACGTCAGTTCCAGAGATAATTTAACCAGTAGTGAAGTAAAATATAAAGGTTTCATATCAGTTGGCACCAGCAACAATCTTCAGGCAGTGGAATGTTAACGAGTGCTTTACTCACGGAGATATTGATTTTAGTAAGTTTGCATCCGCAACTTGCCAGGAGCATATCTTTATATTTTTACTGTTTTCTTTTTTGAAAATAAGGGATGAGACGAGCAGGACGTGCAGTTGATCATGATACGCCCTGCCCATTACAATGCAGTGCCGCTCAGGATTCTTGAAAAACACAATATTCTGAGTGGCAAAACAATTGCGCTTGTTAGATTTATAAATATAATATAATAAAGAAAAATAAAGAAAAATAACTCTAAATAAATATATATAATAAGGTGCGTCTACGTGACAAGAGATGGACGAAAACGGTGACCACATGGGCGGGTCCACAGGGATAAAGAAAGAGAGGTAGACCTGCAGCTAGTTGGGAAAATGACATCAAAAAACAATAAATATCTCGGAGATTTATTTGGATCAAAAATTAGGCGTCACGGTGTTGGTATCCACCATGTTGTTTTAAGTCGATCAGTGCGCACAACCGGCGCGGGCGCTAGCATGAAGACGAATGCGACTTCTAAATGAGCGCTCTACTGATGGACAATAATAACTAACTTCAATCACGTCACCGACATTGACGTACACAGTGACAACTTCAAACACACTTTGAAAGATGACGTTCGCCATCAGTTCAACCCAATACACAGAGTAGAATATAATCATACAGGCCATATTACTTTTATATTCTAATTCTCCGACAAATATATTTAAAAAGGTGACGGTAGTTTACTTGAATATAAAGATTATTAGATTTTCATATTAGCTTTACTTGTAATTTCTATACCCCATACTCTATTTCTCGAAGCTATTCTAACACGCTCGTTGCCTTGGGACATGAGATGTTAAGTCTCATTTGCCCAGTAATTTCACTAGCTACGGCGCAATTAAGATTGAAACACAATAATGCTTACACATTACGGCAGAAATAGGCGCCGTTGTGGTACCCATAATATAGCCAGAATCCTGTGCAAATGAGCCTCCCACTGGTAAAGCTCCCGAAACAAATTGTTTTATGATAAATATTTTGATACAATGATTAAGATTTAATGTACTTATGAGATATGAAGTGTCAATAGATTAGTCAATAGATAATTTTAGGTGATAAAGGGAGTTTAGCTCACAAGTGAACACAAAAAAAAAATTTAAAAAATCACGAAATTGAATATTTGAATGTTAACATTTAAATTGAGGTGGTTCATTTCTGAACTAAATTGATTCATGAACATCTGCCGCTTAATCAATATGTGGTTTCACAAAACATTAATGTCAGAGTTTTTATTACAGCAATTTGTGGTATTCGAAAATGGTAAACTTATTAAGAAACAGACATTTTTACGTGAATAACATTTTTAAATTTGCTTCAATATAGATAATCCAAAAAAGTGCCATTAAAAATTTGGGCACACAATAAACATTTTAGTGGTATAGTTTTGCGTATATCGTTTACAAGCAATAATATATAGTACAAATGATTTAAGTTTTCTTTAGTGTTAATTCCGCCAATATTTGTTTTTAAAACAATTCGACACGTGTTTCGCCTCTACACGAGGCATCCTCAGAACGTGTTGTCTCGCCAAAATCTGGCACGAGACTGAATCAAATGAAAAAAAATCAAATTCCAAATTTCTATATTTGATATTAAAATATATACTTATACAAAATTACTTAAATCTACTTATTAAAGCAATTTACAAACCGTATATATTCGAAAACTTATTACTACAACCCTATCTACGTGTTGGGGGATAAAACTTTATTATGCTTAAAAAACTAATACATGAGGTTTGTGGGGGGGGGGGGGGGAATCCAGGGGACTGGGAAAACCTGGCTATTTGCTATGTCTGAATCAAATGAGCCGGAAGCCGCTCTTTTATACCCTCGTCCCATGAAAAGACGCGCTGTGATTGGTCGGCTGTTGTGACGTATTACCCCCGGAAGAGACACGTAACAAAGGTGATGGGACTAAATTTGTTTGTTCATTCAAGATTGTAAACATGTTATTTTTGTGTTTTATTATTTCTAATTGCTCTAACACTAAAGAAAACTTAAATCAGTTGTATAATTATGGATTTCCGCAAAGTAACGCCTAATTCAATAAATTTTAATAATATATAGTATTATACCACTGAAAAAAGGCATAAGAAGGCATTCATTTTCTCAAAATTGATTCCTGAAGATTTCTTTTTGATGTTAGTTCTAACACTACCATCGTACACAAATGGCACTCTGAGAGAGAAAATTTACGCAAGAAACTCTCCCAGCATTCTTTTTGGCGCTCTTATTAATAAAATAAAATATACAGTGGCTAAAGAACCAAAGAAGTATTACGTTAAGCGAGAACTCAAAGATATTACGATTGGTGGGCGGGAAAATACTTTCATTTTAAAGTAAAAGTATTTAATGTTTTGGAACATATTACAAACTCACCATCTGGATGTGTGGCGGTCTTCCACAGTGCGGTTTTCAAGGAGCTTTCTTCCACGTACTATAAAGCTGTGGAATGAACTTCCTTGTGCGGTGTTTCCGGGACGATACGACATGGGTACCTTCAAAAAAAGTGCATACACCTTCCTTAAAGGCCGGCAACGCTCCTGTGATTCTTCTGGTGTTGCAAGAGATTGTGGACGGCGGTGATCACTTAACAACAGGTCGCTCGTTTGTCAAAGCAATTACTTACTTGTAGAATTGTTACAATTCAAATTATTGTTTACTATATGATACATTTTATACAAATTCTTACAACGAATAGTCCTAATATACTATAAATTTTTCATTTACTAATTGTCTATAGCCAAGATGAAATCGGCAGGTGGATTCTGCAGCAGAAAAACAACAATAAATAATCTTCGTAGAAACTTATTTCTCCAACCCATAAACTACTCAGAATGAATGACGGAATTGTTCATTGAATCAAAGATAAGCACTTCCTTGTCTCGACCCTACAGCTGGGTTTATTTGACGCCAGCCTACGTCATATCCAACTCTTTAACTTTGACATAGGTGCAAGGGACAAGCCTGATGTTAGACTTTTGTTATTTATATTAAATAGCACACATTTATCATATTTTGGTTAATCTTGAACGAAATAGTTGCTAAATAAAAGCTTAGACTAAAAGGCATTTATTTTCTCAACATTGATTCCTTCAGAATTCTTTTTGATGTTCCGAGAATGTTAAAGCCGCGCAAGAAACTCTGTCAGCATTCTTTTTTTTGCGTTCTTTTTAATGAAATATACAATATTGTACTGTCATTGTTATTGCTTTAAAATAATCATAATCTAGTGGCAGGCTGTCGGATCACTTAGATATTCAGTTGCGTAGGAGTAGGGTTTAAATTTTACATTTAAATTTATTTATAGATGGTGTGGCTGAGACTTTATTATAAAAGTGAAGACATTTACCCTTTAAGCTATTGTGTATCTTAGGAAGCTTCTAGAATTAGTTACAAGCAATCCCTTATTTCTAGTGTTATAATAGTGAAAATCCCTATCAAGAGCAAAAAGGTGACGATTTTTGTGAACGTATATAAAATTTTCGTAAATGTACTGACAATGAACATTCATAATATTTATTTCATTAACTTTTTCTTTGAGAGACTATTTATAACCAAGCTGATATATAGCACTAACTAGCTAAACTAAATATAGCTCTCTTTTGTAGAGCAAACACTATATCAATGTCAGCATGACCCAACAGTAAAATACCTTACGTTATGATGCTGTGAAAATAACTGAAGTAAACGCAAGCAACTCAGTGTATGACTTGTTGGAAAATAATTAATGGTTGTCACTTGATCTTTATGTATTGTATTGGATATTTTGACAATATCGTAATCATGGCAGAGACTATGCAAGTCTTAAGCCATATGATCAATGGCCTCAATACAGCTTCCCCAGGAGTAGGTCTCAAAATAAAAACATTATACACTTTATCCCTGTTCGTAGAACTAATTATACTAGCAATTGTTTTATTATAAGAGCATGCAACACTTATAATAATAATTATAGTCTCTTAGACATTTTTCATAGCAGCTATCGAACTTTTACTAAAAAAATTCAAGAATATCTTAAACATCCTTAAAATATGTCCAACCAATAAATTTGATAAATTTTGTTTCATTTGTATTTTTTTCGCCTTGTGTTTAATTGTATATCAAATCGTTATATTTTGTATTACATTCAATCCTACTTTGTTTATATTTAAGTGGAAACTTTATTGGCTTGTGTAATATAAATTATGTGTTACAATGTGTATATAACTTAAGCTATTTGTTTTCCAATAAATAAATAAATTACTAAGGTCATATCAAATGTCCATGTCGTACCTACTCCCGTAATAATTGGGAACTGTACTCTCGAAATTGTTGGACAAACAAGCCAGTTAGGCAGGTCCAATTTCGTGAAAGAGGTTACTCGTCGAAGCCAACTCGGATGGGCAGCCTTCAGGAAGCTCCGTAAAATCTTCTCTTCCTTGTAAAAGTAACTCAAATAAACCAATCTTGCAGTTTCCATTTATCTTATATCTTTAAACGAGCAATTCTTGTATATATATATATATATATATACATATAATCTGAATCTCGGAAACGGCTCCAACGATTTTCATAAAATTAAGTATGCAGCGGATTTCGGGGGTGATAAATCGATCTAGCTAGGTTTCAATTTAAAAAAAATGGTTTTATCCATGTTTGAATGAGAAACAGCTACAATAACATTAGAATACAAAGGTAAATTTCGCCACTATATACAAGACTGTTATAGCACAGATGGGACATTGGGTGATCCGGAAAGCAGAAGACCCCGGTTCGAATCCAGATGTCCTATTAGTTTTTTTTTTGTTCAAGTTTTGTACATTTTAAAAATCCGAGCAAGGCTCGGTCGTCCGGATATTTTTAATTAAAACAGCAATGATGTTTAAAAAAAACATTCCTAGTCCCTCTTGTTTGTCTGATAAAACAGATGTTTATTAAAAGAAAGAAAAAAAACAAATAAATAAATTTGTAATACAGTAATTGAAAATTAGGTACATATTGTACATTCAATAAAACCAATAAAACTTACAAACCGATCGATCAAGCAAACAGCGACATTAATGATTGAAGGGCTTAATGGCTGCGTCGTTGACCACTTACTTTACTTTAGCTATGGTTTGGTAGCAAAACTCATAATTATATTAACGAGAAACAGCACGCAAATTTGCCTGTAACGATTGAATTGATTTTATGCAAAAGGAAGACAAACAAGCGTACGGGTCACCTAGTGTTAAGTGATCACCGCCGCACACATTCTCTCGTAACAGCAGAGGAATCACAGGTGCGTTTCCGGCGTTTTAGGAAAATCAGCGCTCTTTATTGAAGGTCATGTCTTACTCATCCATGTCGTATCGTTCCGAAAACACAAGGAAGCTCACAGCTTTGTAGTACGTGGCAGAAAGCTCCTTGAAAACCGCACTGTGGAGGACCGACACACATCCAGATGGTAGGGATGATATCCTAATTTGTGGCGTGTCGTGCGAAGGTGGAATTCGGTGGCCGGAATCAAGTCTTGGGAACACTCCCCGTGATAAATGCGATAGAAAATAAGAGACGAGACGAGCAGGACATTCAACTGGTGGTAATTGATACACTCTACCCATTACAATGCAGTGCCGTTCGGGATTCTTGAAAAACCTCAAAAATTCTGAGCGGCACTACAATTGCTCTCGCCACCTTGAGACATAAGAAGTCTCATTTGCCTAATGCAGAATAGGCGCCGTTGTGGTAATCTAGCCTGCATCCTGTGCAAAGGTGCCTCCCACTGGTAAATTACCAGTACGAAAACAGAATTTCGTATTACCATTACTTGCTAGAAACATTTCTCGTATTTTAAATAAGAACATAATAACGCTTGTGTAAATACTTCACTAAGATCTAACTTCATTCCGTAATTGCTTTGCTCTAGTTGACACAAGATGTCGGCTTAATAAGTCTCGTTATTCGTAAACTTAGCTTCATTACGTGATGTAGGTTAAGACTCGTATATCCTTCGTTCGTAAAACTACTGAAGAAGCGTTGTTTATAGTATGTCAATGGAAGAAGCGAAAACTGTGTTAGTTTCTGTAGTAGATTTGTGAATGAATATCTATATATATATAATGAAAATGGTCTTTGTTTGAGGCTCTTTCACGCCTAAACCACTGATCGTATCGACATGAAACTACCACCATTCGATGAGAAATTTATTGTAGATGGCTTATGGCTACTTATTTTTTTATTGTTTAATTTATTTCCTTTTGAAAATCGCCCAGCGAAGCGGACGGGAGCGGCTAGTCTTATATATAACATTCTCGTGTCCCGGTGTTTGTTACCGAACTCCTCCGAAACAGCTCAACCAATTTGTTTGAAAATGTGTTTGTATATCGGGTAGGTCTGAGAATTGGCCAACAATTATTTTTACCCCTATTTTATACCCCTAACTGATATGGGCGATCGACCCCTAAATATTTTTTTAATTTTTTTGACATTTTTTTATTATAATTCAGCATTAAAAAATACATACAACTTCAAATTTTCACTCGTCTACGATCAACACCTATTTTTTTATCGCGATTTTTATAATTATTGTAGTACGATAAATGTATTTTATGATATATTTGGTAGCTCTGAGAATACCTGACAAAATCGGCATCTATTTTTAATACCGCAAAAATTGTAATACGTTATTATTTTATTACTTTATATGGCAATACAACGTTTGCTGGGTCAGCTAGTATATCATATATTTCACATATTAAAGAAATAAAATAATGAACCCTTAACGGTCCAAATAATTACTAGTCTTAATTAACTAGATGAATGATTTAACAACGCAGAGCAGCCAGTCTTTAAACTAACAATTTTACTCAGAGATAAAAATATCTAGGAGAGTCTCTGGCTGATACTTCTCTCTCAGAGCGCCATTTGTTTTCTAAGCTGTGGAAACGTGTAAATCACATCAAAAGGTATTCTAAAAGAAACAATTTTGAGCCTAGCAAAAAATAAATGCCTTTTATGCCTTTTTATCGGGTCCTAAGTGGATTGAATAATTCCAAGTGGCTGGAAAACAACGTTTTGGCTTGGCAGATGAAATCTGGTTTCTAGATTTTAACAGCTTGGATTACAAATTATGGTCGTTTGATTTATTTTTTTGGCCAGACCATTAATACAATATAATATTATAATAACAAAAACGTTTGCTTTCATCTCCACGAATATTATGTATCTATGCCAAAACCCACACTCCCCCATAAGCGCAATTTTCTTAATAGGATTAAACTGTTATGTTTTAGGTCTTGTCTACACTAAATCGCTCGAGTGCCAGCCATACATCTCCCTTCTCTTTCATCCACCTCATTTCACATAGTTTTTCTCATTTTTTCCATAGCTTTATCTCTCCGTTGTTAGTTAGGTACATGTCCAATCCTGAGCCTATTAACATTAAAACAAGCAGCTTGCTGAGATTTCTCCTGCGTGTAACGTTTTTTAAGTGTAGATACGGCTCTCAAATTCGAAGTTAATTAATTAAATAATAAAAAAATCAAATTCAATCATAAGATATCTGGCATTGATAGCCAAATCTAGTCCTAATATATATAAATTACGTGACACGTTGTTTGTCCGCAATGGACTCCTAAACTAATGAACGGATTTTAATGGGGATTACTTCATGAAGTGCAGTTTAGTCCAACCTAAGAGATAGGATAGTTTTTATTTCGATTTGGGATACCCATAATTATTTTTATCTTCATTAATTGTTTTGTATGGTCATATTTTCTATGGGAGAATTTCGTGACGCACGGTTTGAGTGGAACTGCCACTGTGAAACAATTTCATTAAAACAACAGATAGCATTTTTTACGAAATAATTCTTGATATTATGAAATATTATTGGCAAATTACTGTACATCAGTATTTTTTTTATTATCTACAGAACAACGTCTATTGGGGCAGCTAGTAGTCTGATCGGCTCGATCGCATGGCATTGCGTAGATACGACCATATACATTCAATATACCAGAGTTTAGACAAGATAGAAAAGGAAAGCGAATCTATTGTTACTGTTATCGAATTCGACTGACCGTTCGTCAGTCAACTACATTTGACATTAGCTCCTCAGTAATATGAATATTAAACAAGCTAATGCACATATTGATAAATCAAAAGTGACCACGCATTATTTGGTTGTGAGGTCGTCGTGAACGAGTATTGTGTCAGGTCGACCTGTTATCTGTATATATAAAAATGAATTGCTGTTTGTTAGTCTCGCTAAAACTCTAGAACGCCTGGACCGATTTGGCTAATTTTGGTCTTGAATTATTTGTGGAAGTCCAGAGGAGGTTTAAAAGGTGAATAAATAGGAAAATGCTGCTTAATTAAATTAAAACAACAAATTTGTTTTTCCTTTGATGTGTCCATACATAATTTCTATGAGAGAATTTATTGACGCACGGATTGACAGTTCTACTGTGAAACAATTTCATTACGACAGCAGGGTGCACATTTGACGAAGTAATTTTTGATGTTATGATATATTATTGACAAATTCATATATAAACATTATTTTATTTATTATATACAGAACAACGTCTTTCGAGTCAGCTAGTAGTTAATAAATAACTGTATTTGTTTGGATGCAATTACTAATTATGAAGGTAATAACAATCATCATTTTCACGAAGCTTCCTTACACAAACAATGAATTGAAGCTCTAAAGGTTGATGTATACATACGGTATTAAAATACATAAAACATTTCCTTACAATAGTACATTACTAAATGTTCAGGCGTCTAAAAAGATGCACGGCGGTACTTCAAAACACGTCAATATTTTACTAACATTATCCACAATGTTGTGGTTGGATCTGTCACATTGATTTTTATAGACACGTAATGGTTGTTGCTCGCATCATTCTTTATAAGAAACTTCTATTTGTAATTAACGAGTACTTACATTAAACCGTTTTCTATAATTTATTCGGTATTATCATTATAAATAAGTACTCCAGTGTACGAGTAACATACACTAAATAAGAGAATTAAACACACTGTTACTCATGTACCTCACACCAAGAAACGTTTGCAAGTAAACAGTATGAAAACGTGCGGCCTTACTGTATAATAAAATAAATTAACTCAATTATGAAAGCAAAAAAAAAAAAATTGAGTGGATAAGGTCATATAATTATGAAGACACAGAAAACCCACTTATAGTTAGATACTAAATCTTTAAGTTTTCTTTCAAACTAACACACACTTGTTTATAATTACATCATATTATTATGTTTTTGCTATAGAAGAACGTGGCCTCCTACTACAGGCAACTCTTTGCTTAAAAGAAGACCCCAACACTGATATTGTATATTTTGTTGTAATAAATAAATGTTTGTATTTGTATCCAATATACGATAATTTATATTTATACAGTTAATTCTAAAGAATCGTTGGTTTGTATTTAATAAATAAAATAATGTTTTTTTATGAATTTGTCATTTATATATCATAACATCAAGAATTATTTCGTAAAATATGCTCCCTGTTGTTGTAATGAAATTGTTTTACAGCAGAACTGTCAAACCGTGCGTCAATTAATTCTCTCATAGAAAATATGTACATACAAAACAAACATCGGACGACGGGGGACAAGGAAAAACAAAATTGTTGTTTTTATTTAATTCCGAACACTTTCCTACTTATTCACCTTTTAAACCTTCCCTGGACTTCCATAAATAATTCAAGACCAAAATTAGCCAAATCGGTCCAGCCGTTCTCGAGTTTTAGCGAGACTAACGAACAGCAATTCATTTATATATATATATAGATTAATAACTTATATTATTAAAACACGACTCATATTGGATGCAGTACCTTACAAACTAATTTGTTATGTATATTACAGCCATTGTAAAATACTCTATTTGATTGAAAAGAGTGGCTTTTGAGTTTCTTGTGTGTTCTTCATATGAGCTCAACTTTTTCCGAACATAATATGGTAAATTTAGTTATTTAAAAGAAATATTTATAGTGACGATTCAAAAGCGCTTATTTTAAGCCTAATTGAATAAAGTATCTTTGATTTTTGACTTTTCTATGCAATAATATATCCTACGTCTACGGATACTTAGCTCTTTATTTTTTGTTTTCTACATAATTTAACTGCGTGTTCCAAAAAGTCGTTTGACATTATTCCTGCGGCCAATTTCCAACATCGTATTTTATTTATTTATTTATTATATATAATAGAGACATACTCGCAAAACCTCTAAGGTTTATGTGCAAGCGGTAAGTTCGCATTACAATAATTGTTTTAATTACTTAAGACTTAATATAACATATAGTAGTATTATTAAAAATATACATCAAAGGTATTAGCTGGTTATTAGCTTCTAGATTGTATCTTTTTAGCTTTACTTTGAAATTTTTCTTTTGCAGATATATATCTATTAGATCATTAGGTAATGTATTTAATATCATTATTAATAATATTATTATTAATAACATATACACGTCGCAAACATGTCATATTCCTCCAGAGTTTCAGAGGAACATTCTGTGGAATGAACTAACTTGCGTGGTATTTTGGAAATCGATTTAGACACCTTTAAAAATTAGGGGGAAAACCCACATTAAAGTCCTAAAAGGTGTTTCAGGGCAGTGTAGGTAGCGGTGATTACTTATCAGCTGAGCCATACATGTGTCTTTTTTGTGTTTACCACAAATATTTTTTGACTGTTAGGTAGTCTACAGGTTGCAAGGTAAGGGTCTCAAGGTGACGAGCGCAATTGTAGAGCCGCTAATTTTTAGGTAGTTTAGTTTTAAAGGGACCGATATTCAACATTTTAATAATATCGGGATACACTTAGAACACAATAGCGGACATACGACCTGACTGCCCGAAAACTCGTGACCAATTTCTTTGTCAATGTTTGCTTTATATTCAAAAATATTAGCTGGGAGGAGGACCTAATGCGAAACGTGGCTTACTATTTACGATTTGTCATTAAAAATCGGCTGCAGTCACAATAGATTCGAGTTCCTTTTCTACCTTGCAGTCTCTCCGCAAGAGATTTTTTTATGGCAGTAAGGTACGAGACGAGCACGAGGTTCAGCTGATTGTAATTGATACGCCCTGCCCATTGCTGCTGTCAATACTGCAATGACAGCAGCCGCTCAGGATTCTTGAAAACCCAATAATTCTGAGTGGCACTGCACCTGCGCTCGTCACCTTGAGACATAAGGTGTTAAGTCTCATTTGCCCAGTAATTTCACTAGCTACGGCGCCCTTCAGACCGAAACACAGTAATGCTAACACATAACTGTTTCACGGCAGAAATAGGCGCCGTTGTAGTACCCATAATCTAGTCACATATATTTTCCCCCTTATTCATAATAGTCTGCTAACTAACGCTTTAGCATTGCTAATTCACACTCTGTCTTCTTCTACTGTCCTAAGTCAGAATGAGAAAAAACACTTCTTAGCGGCTGTTTTAAGTTAGCGGACCATTATGAATAAGGGGGTTATAGCGTATTGTTATAAGTAAAGCCTATTTTAATATGTTTATTTAGTACCTACGTAATATAGTATATTTGTATGTATGTACTGAAACAAAATATTCAAATAAGTATCATCTATCTTATTTGTAGCGGAGTGAAAACGGTTAAAAAAGGCGACCCGAAATCCCAACTATTAATCTTCAAGATAAACAACCCGAGACATATCTTGCGATGTTTTGCTATGTTGGCAATATTAGCTGTGTTACCAGCTCTAAATTTTCACCTCGTATCTCGCCTATGTATTCATAGCACTGATCTCTACTAAAGTCACTAAAGGCAAACGGGCAAAGTGGTGAGGCAACCCTATTAAAACCAGGGGTCAAGAGATACGTCATTGGCCTTTCAAATTCAATTTCAAATATTTTTATTCAAAATAGGATGTGTCATGTGACATCACTTATTGAAAGTCAAAGACTACCACCCATTCCAAAATGAATGCCTCAGGCGTGAGAAGAACCGGCGCAACAAACTCAGCGGGAATTTTTTTTCATCGAAAAAATATGTTTGCAAAGTAATATTGTACAATTAAACTTATTATTTAATAGCCTGAGGGCGGTCACTCCATTCCCAATCTGTGGTATCATTAAGAAAGTCATTTATGTATGTCGACGCCAGATTTCCTATCGTCGACTGGATTAAATTTAATCTTATTATTATATCGAGTCATACACCTAAACCTATCAAACAATTACTCTAATATTACTCCATTTACCTACTCTGTCAATCATACTTCATCCTTCATCTATCTGTCAAATATAACATTCATTCATTCACTCTTCTACTTCAACTACTTGCACACGACACCTCAACTACACAAGAACTATTTTATCTAATCCTGTTAAGACAGACGAAATATAAATCTTTAAGAAGATATCAATCTTTCTTTTGTTCATCGCGAACAATGTTATAGTAACCTTTACCACTCAAACGTTTTTAAACAATTCTTTTGAATAACGTAATACTTTTGTTTTGAACATTTTCTGGAATCTTGTTGTAAAAGCGTATAATTTGGGAGTATGCGTATTATCTTAAAGGTCCCTAAGTCATATCGATTCAGGTAAATTACTGGAGGTAAATCTAAACATATATAAATCCAGTGTCCTGATGTTTGTTTCCCGTGAACGTATGAAGGGAATTACTTCATGGAGTTCAGTTTAGTCCAACTTGAAAGATAGGATAGTTTTTATTACGATTTGGGACCCATAATAACTATTTTTGTTTCCAATATTTGTTTTGTTTGTACATATTTTCTGTGAGAGTATTTATTGACGCACGGTTTGACAGTTCTGATGTGAAACAAAGTCATTATAACTACAAGGATGTTACGAAATAATTGTTGATGTTATGAAAATTGATAGACATTAATGACAAAATAATAAAAAGCAGTTTTTTTTTATTATGTACAGAACAACGTCTGTCGAGTCCATACCATCAGCTGACTTGTATCTATGTTCTTTTATCCTCCTTTACCATAAAAAAGAACAATCCTTCATTTTTCACTTGGATTTTGTAATGCTGGAAGTAAAATGACCTTATTTAAAATATGACAACAGAAAGAATTCCACCTTCACACGACACGCCACAAATTAGGATATCATCCCCACCATCTGGATGTGTGGGCGGTCCTCCACAGTGCGGTTTTCAAGGAGCTTTCTTCCTCGTACTACTAAGCTGTGGAATGAGCTTCCTTGTGCGGTGTTTCGGAGATATACGACATGGGTTCATTAAAAAAAAGCGCGTACACCTTCCTTAAAGGCCGGCAACGCTTTTGTGATTCCTCTGGTGTTGCAAGAGAATGTGGGCGGCGGTGATCACTTAACACCAGGTGACCCGTACGCTCGTTTGTCCTCGTATTCCATAAAAAAAAAGGTAAGGCAAATATCATATAATTAATAATATGTGGTTGTAATATGACGTTATGGGACGCAATCATTTTGACGGTTTTTAAGGTGTGTTAATGTTGTTAAAATATTACATATAAACATGAAACATTAATGAATCATCAAAATGATTAATTAATAATAAAAATTAATGTAATTTGAGACATAAATTATTATAAATATATAAATGTGATTTATATTTCGTGCACTTAATTATCAAACTAAGAAATATGATTTAGCTAGGGGTCGCAACGAAATAAAAAATTTGAACTAAACTTTACTCCATTTTATATTTGCTCGAAAATATTTTCATTATTATGTCATAATGAAATTAGTTATAAAATAAAAAGAAGGCAGAAAATTTGACTCTGACTTGTCGAGGAGTCCGTATTAATGGCATAACAAGACTAAATTAAATTAAAAAAATATATCTAGGTGTAAAAGAACATGGCTAAAAAAGTATATTCCAAGACATAATACTTAGTAAATGTATTTTACAATAAAAAATAAAAAGATGAATTTATACGTAATTATCAACGTTTCTGAACATGGTCAGTTTTGATTTCAAGATATCAATAAATGCAACGATATTTTATTATGATAAGTTCAGCTGATGGTAATTATGATACGCCCTGCCCAAAACTATGCAGTGCCGCTCAGGATTAAAATTAAATCACCAGACACCAGAAAAAGGCGCCGTTGTGGTAGACATCATCTAGCCGGTATCCTGTGCAAAGGAGCTTCCTACTGGTAATTACATATCGTCAACTTCCACCACAATACACCATAGAAAATGTTAAACATAGTATTGGACGTTCCTCATCACTCATCAGTTCTACATGTGATAATAGGTACTATACTGTACTATAGTACACATGTGATTTGAATGATGAATGCTTACTTTACGAACATTATATTCATATCAAAACAGCTGTCTTTATTGATATTCTTGCATTAATTTTAATTCTTTTAGCAAATCTTAATGCGTTAGAGTTTTTTTTATTTCACTCGAGAAGTAATAAACTAAAACCGTTTACGAGTTTGACATTATTTTAATGGCAATGTTGTTAAAATTTGACGTATAAACATTTTAATTTATAATATTCTTAATATATATAAATCTCGTGTCACAATGTTTGTCCTCAATGGACTCCTAAAATAATGAACGGATTTTAATGGGGATTACTTCAAGTAGTGCAGTTTGGTCCAACTTGAGAGATAGGATAGTTTTTATTTCGATTTGGGACCCATAATTATTTTTATTTTCAATATTTCTTTTCTATGGACATATTTTCGATGAGAGAATTTAGTGACGCACGGTTTGACAGTTCCACTGTGAAACAATTTCATTATAACAACAGGGAGCATTTTTACGAAATAATTCTTGATGTCATGAAATATTATTGACAAATTATTAAAAATTGTAATTTACTTATTACGTACAGAACAACGTCTGTCGAGTCAGCTAGTACATATATATAAATTAGGTGACACGTTGTTTGTCCGCGATGGACTACTAAACTAAAGAACGGATTTCAATGGGGATTACTTCATGGAGTGCAGTTTGGTCCAACTTGAGAGATAGGATAGTTTTTATTTCGATTTGGGACCCATAATTATTTTTATTTTCAATATTTCTTTTCTATGGACATATTTTCTATGAGAGAATTTAGTGACGCACGGTTTGACAGTTCCGCTGTGAAACAATTTCATTATAACAACAGGGAGCATTTTTACGAAATAATTCTTGATGTTATGAAATATTATTGGCGAATTCCTACAAAACTTTTTTTTTATCTACAGAACAACGTCTGTCGGGTCAGCTAGTACATATATATAAATTAGGTGACACGTTGTTTGTCCGCGATGGACTCCTAAACTAAAGAACGGATTTCAATGGGGATTACTTCATGGAGTGCAGTTTGGTCCAACTTGAGAGATAGGATAGTTTTTATTTCGATTTGGGACCCATAATTATTTTTATTTTCAATATTTCTTTTCTATGGACATATTTTCTATGAGAGAATTTAGTGACGCACGGTTTGACAGTTCCGCTGTGAAACAATTTCATTATAACAACAGGGAGCATTTTTACGAAATAATTCTTGATGTTATGAAATATTATTGGCGAATTCCTACAAAACTTTTTTTTTATCTACAGAACAACGTCTGTCGGGTCAGCTAGTACATATATATAAATTAGGTGACACGTTGTTTGTCCGCGATGGACTCCTAAACTAAAGAATGGATTTCAATGGGGATTACTTCATGGAGTGCAGTTTGGTCCAACTTGAGAGATAGGATAGTTTTTATTTCGATTTGGGACCCATAATTATTTTTATTTTCAATATTTCTTTTCTATGGACATATTTTCTATGAGAGAATTTAGTGACGCACGGTTTGACAGTTCCGCTGTGAAACAATTTCATTATAACAACAGGGAGCATTTTTACGAAATAATTCTTGATGTTTTGAAATATTATTGGCAAATTCCTACAAAACAGTTTTTTTTTATCTACAGAACGTCTGTCGGGGCAGCTAGTAAGTATATATATTATAATTATAATTAAATTATTAAACTTTTATGAATAACCTAATTATCAAACAAAGAAATGTGACATAGTTTTGAGTCACAATAAAATAAAAAATTTACTCGCACTCTCAACTTCTAAACTATTCTCAAAATTTGCTCAAAAATATTTTGATTATAAAAATAAGAAGAATAATTTATTGCAGTACCATATTAGTTACACAGATTTACAATACAAAGTATACATTGGTTTAAAGTAACTTTAATTTTACAAGTATTCTGGCCTCACGCTAGGATTCCCTGTGTCGTGAGGTCCAGTCTCTTCCCCTATAATAAATAGTACAAAATAAAAATAAAATAAATTTGTGTGTATGTGTTTGTGCTAAGTAAGAAAAGAAAATTGCTTACGTTGGTATAATAATTTAAATTAATGTTTTTTATTTTAGTACATTTATAAGTTTTTCTGTATCATTGTAATTTAAAACTTTTTACCAATCAAATATTACTTTTTTACAACTGCGTTTGGTCTTATCTATAGAACACCTACTTTGTTTGTATAATTTACTGTACAGGTAAGGCCCCAGGAAATAATATGTTCTTCGAGCAAAGGAGGAAAACACTCTTGGGCAATCCCATTATGTCATAATAACTCATAAGTTTTAAAATAAAAATAAGGAAACAATTTGATTCTGACTAGCATGTCGAGGATTCCGAATTAATGGCATAAGAATTTCACATTAAACGCCTTTGCAAACGTGTTAGTTATATATAAAATTCTCGTGTCACAATGTTCGTTCCCGTACTCCTCCGAAACGGCTTGACCGATTCTCATAAAATTTTGTGAGCATATTGAGTAGGCCTGAGAAGCGGCCAACATCTATTTTTCATCCCCCTAAATGTTCCCCCACACGAAATTTTTTTTTTAATTTTTTTTGACATTTTTTTTAAATTTGTTTGATTATGAGTCAGCATAAAAAAATACATATAACTTCAAATTTTCACCCATCTACGATCAACAGTTACTTTTGTATCGCGATTTTAATATCGGCAATACAACGTTTGCTGGGTCAGCTAGTAATTATATAAATGATTTGAGTTTACTTTAGTGTTACTCCCGCCACATTCGTGCCAGATTTTGGCGAGACAACACGTCCTGAGGATGCCTCGTGTAGAGGCGAAACACGTGTCGAATTGTTTAAAGACAAATATTGTCGGAATTAACACTAAAGAAAACTCAAATCATTTATGTGTTAGTAATTGTATACATACAATACAGTGTACAAAATAACTTAGAAAATAGTACTTTAAGTATTAAATTATTGAATCTATTTAAATCATACAACTTTTCCAATATGTTCATGGAACCCACAAGAATAACTTCTGCTAGTGCCACATGTATTGATAATATTTTTACAAATGTGAGGGTACTAGTAAAAACGTAATTTGTAAATTACATTCGGACCACTGTGGTCAGTCAATTCAGCTTGAATCTTTAAAACCCAATATAACTAAACACAATATAACTTTTGTGTTTTGTGTTTAGTTAATATTATAATTGAAATGATTTGTAAATCGATGAAAATGTAATCTTCTTCTCATTAGCTCAAACCCTTCACGAAGTAGCGGTACATTCAATAAGAAAAATATATTTTTGACATTTGTAAGTGTCATTTCCGTGACCTACATGAATAAAGTGATTTTGATTTGATTTGATACAATTATTAGTAACGTTTGCGGCTGGTCTGTTAAAATGACATGTTTTTTTAGCAATTTAAGGAGCTTCACGAATATTAAACGCCAAAAGTCATTAGTGTACAATTTATTCGGTTACTAAACTACCGAAATCTATAGAGAAATTGTTATGTACATTATCAGTATTTTTATTAGTACGCTATCAGTACTTTTGCCACTGATATATGGCAATATATGTGTTGTATATCTTATATTAAGCCTTAAGTAATGAAAAATTATTGTCATGCGAACTTACCGCTCGCACATAAACGAAAATGTCTTTATTATTATGTCCTATGGTATATTGCTATGGGGCAACGCTGCCGATATTAAAACAATATTTGTGCTGCAGAAGAAGGCTATTCGCGCTATTTATAACCTAGGTCCTAAAGAATCATTGAGAGCAAAATTCAAAGAAAGTAACATTTTGACTGTTGCTTCTCAATATATTCTTGATAATGTAATGTATGTTCATAGGCACATAAGTGAATTTGCCAGAAACTGTCATAACCATAATGTTAACACCAGGAACAGACATAAACTGATGATGCAGCTGCCCCGACAGACGTTGTTCTGTAGATAGTAAAAAAACAACTTTTTTATATTTCAAAACATCAAAAATTATTTCGTAAATATGCTCCCTGTTGTTAGAGTGAAATTGTTTCACAGCGGAACTGTCAAACCGTGCGTCACTAAATTCTCTCATAGAAAATATGTCCATACAAAACAAATATTGAAAATAAAAATATTTATCGGTCCCAAATCGAAATAAAAACTACCCTATCTCTCAAGTTGGACCAAACTGCACTCCGTGAAGTAATCACCATTAAAATCCGTTCATTAGTTTAGGAGTCCATTGAGGACAAACATTGTGACACGAGATTTATATATATTAAGATTTTTTTTCTCGATGGAACGATGTTGTAATTTAACACTATCCCTACTTACCTTACCTTAAAATTTCATTATTTTTGTTGATTGTAGTCAATTAGTTTTGGTATTAAATGCGTGTTAAAGTATTCGAATAAAATGGCCGAATCTTTTGAATGGATTGAGATCTATGATATTTTCATAGATCATAGAACGATACGTCGGTGAGGATTTAGGTATCTGATTTTTAATTTCGACCTAAGAACACTAATGCTGACAGACGGACACGTAGTGGTCCTATAATGGTTTCTCTTTTATAAGGAAAGGACATGAAAGTAATTTAAAAAAAATATTTTACACTATATAGTTTTTTTATTCTCTTAAGCCCGTAACGTGAGCGAAAAGATATTGGAAAATGTTTTCCTCAAGCCCGTGGAAAAGTTCAATGCAATCGATAAGCAACTCACCGAAGTCATCAACAACGACAATGTTACCAAATCTGAATATATTCTATTATTTTATCACTATTATAAATATTTGATTTCTACAAATAACAAAACATGACTATTTTATTTTAATCTTATTAAATAATGCATATATTTTGCTTTTAGTTTTCAACTCCTCCAAACTGTTATATTTAAATAAATAAATGAAAAAAGACTTCAGTTATCCTGGAAATCGAATTAAATCTTCCCAAACTTCGCCTTACGTAAGCCCGATATACTCACTTAAATCCTGTTTTAAACTAAAACAATCTAACGCCGAACCAAGTTATCACTAAAACTATACACTATATTGCTTTAAGTTGTAAAGATGAAGCGATAGAACCAGCCTGGGCCGTGTTTTGTTTTGTCGGTTATGTTTACTTGAAGAGAAAGAACGTGCGGCCTGGCTGGATACTGCCGGCGAAATAGGACCTCATGGTGAAGGCTGCGCGCGCAATACAACCTTCTTTCTGTAAAACCTGCGTCAATTATCCGCGGAAGTTTCGGCGAGTGGAAACTTTAATTGATGGAACTTGATAAATGCTCTTCATTCACCGAGTTCTATCCATGATTGAAACGAAATTGAAACCTGTGGCACTTTGAGTTTTTATTTGTTACAGTTCTAATCAATCTTTCTGTAAAACCTCTGTAAGTTATTGGCGCGACTTTTGGTAAATGGAAATATTAATTGATGGAACTTTTTAGTTGCCCTGTGCTTCTAGGGATCGTAATAGGGGATCGATCGTAATAGGGGACCCATCGATATATCGTCCCAAATTCGATGTGGATGTACTATCTGGATGGGAAAATATCGTCTGAATTTAGTTCTACACTCGCACAGACATCAGCGTGAAGTAACGCCGCCGCTGAAATTCTCTTTCACCCAAGGAACCACAGGAACGATTCCAGCCATTCACAATGCACTGAATCCCCGACAAATCAAGAAACTCTGCGTTGCACGTGGTCAAATGGTTCAAGCTCTTACTGGTGTGCGCCAGATTAGAGATGCTAAGCCGGACAGAGACCATCAAAACTCCATGTATTGCTGAACCTGTGCTTTGTACAGCGCTACAATGTGGGCCGGCCTGAAGTATTTTCGTGCAAGCCAATTTGACGTTGCCTTCCAAGATGATCGCGAAATTTACGATCGCTCGAGATTTCGAGACTCAGTATTGGAATACTGGGCAAGAAATCCTTCTATCACAATATGACTGCGGTCCTTAAAGAGATTTTAGCCCAGATGGATGGAATCCGTCCCTAATCGATCTGACTCGGGCCACCTATCGTATTCTGGGGAAGGCACAGAACTGTGCATATCCAAGGACAATCGAGGCAACAACAACATGGCACCCCATACCATCCTTAATGTGGACTTTTGCGTCATTAAAGGATTCCGCTCGAATTTAAACCCCGTCCACCACCACCTTAAAACGGCGTAGCCAGCCTTGTTATTTCTTACGAGGGATCTCGAATGAGCAACAAAACGTATTTAACATACCCCAAGCACAAAATTTAACATAATTTTAGCTTTATGCGTTTGTTTGGGAACATCTGCTTTCGCCATCTCGACAATTTTGAGGATAGGTGCCTTTCTTCTATCTGACTGCGTGTATATATTAAGGACCGCGTTCACATCTCGGCTTATGTCTACAGGTTTGATAGTTGTACGGGAACACAGTTAACGATTTGCTTGTACTGATCATCTCAACTGAAATCGTACTCTTAGGTGAGTTCCAATCACCGAATTCCGAATAGGTTGGGTCGCGCTCCAAAGCCTACGCAGGGACACCTTTGCATAATTTTGCACAGATGGTCTGTTCCAATTATTGATTGAGTCGCCAACATGGCTCCTAGACGTGGATAGCCACATGCCGTCCTCCATCCGTCTATGCCTATCTCGGAACATTTGCCTGGTGTGTATGTGTATGCTTATCTGATGCCCACTTCGCAGAACACAAGTGACACCCTACGTTTGGCACTAAAAGCCAGCACTTTGGGATAGGATGCGTTACCTTATCATACTACCCCTTGGGCAGGATTTGTTTTCCTTCGGATATTGTTACCACTTCTCCGTATCCTGCAAGACATTAATCATGTACAATGGTTATATTTTAAGCTGCTTTGCCACAATTCATAATAAATGAGCATAAATTATTGTAAAATTTCGACATCTTTCTACCGTTCAATGATTATTAAAGAAGAAAGGTTAATAACACAATTCCTATCTGAACTGATTAAATGGCTCGGGCGCATGGATTTGGGGCTGTTATTAACAATAAAAGGCATAAAATTTTCTCAAAATTGATTCCCTTAGAATTATTTTTGATGTCATTTCTAATATACTAGCTATTACTATCGCTTTCACCATCTCAAAAATATAGAATATTGTACTGTCATTGCTATGGTTATAAAATAATCATAATCTAGTTCCAGGCTGTCCGATCTCTTAGATATTTAAATAAACATTTAAATTTATGTATATTTAATACCTGAACAGTGGCTGGGACTTTATTATAGAAGTGTATACATTTACGCTTAAAGCTATTATGTATCTTATGAAGCCTACTAGAATTAGTTACAAGCTATCTATATTATTTCTAGTGTTATAATAGTGAAAATCACTATTAAGATCCAAAAGGTGACGACTGGCAATGAACATTCATAATATTTATTTCTTTAATTTTTTCTTTGAGAGACTGTCTATAATCAAGCTGATATAAAGCACGAAAATAATAATTATGAAGGCCAGAGAAAGAGCCCAATGAAGTGGATCTAACTTACCAGAACCTAATTCGTACAAGTAGCGACAGGTTTACATAATAAAACCCCTAGAAGACATCGTAAGATCACATTTCATAGATAGTTGAAAGGAAAGGATCGAAGGAATTCCGAAAATTATCATTGAATTGAAAATGTGACACATGATTAGGGTTCCAATGTATTCAATATATACATAAAATAAAATATTACAATAAATATATATTCAGAATATGGAGTAACAATGTTTATCTTTGAAGGCACCATCAATCTTCTTCGACAAAACTTTGTGGAAAGTTGGGAATAAATGTAGAAGCGAAGAATATATGACAGAACACACACAAAGGTTGTATTGTGATCGTTTTAGTTCTATTATATTATGTAGATTTGAAGAACCAAGTTTTATATATATAACTAGCTGACCCAGCAAACGATGTATTGCCGATATTAAAATCGCGATACAAAAGTAACTGTTGATCGTAGATGGGTGAAAATTATGATAATGCTGACCCATAATCAAACAAATTTAAAAAAAAATGTCAAAAAAATTAAAAAAAAATCGTGTGGACCACCCTTAACATTTAGGGGGATGAAAAAAGGATGTTGTCCGATTCTCAGACCTACCCAATATGCACTCAAAATTTCACGAGAATCGGTCAAGCCGTCTCGAAGGAGTTTAACTACAAACACCGCGACATGAGAATTTTATATATTAGACAATAATAATAAAAATAAATTCTTTATTTCGATCTGTAAAGGATCATAATGTGTTAGTAATAAAGTAATTTAAAACCTAGTGTTAGTACAAGATTTACCAGTGGGAGGCTCCTTTGCACAGGAAGCCGACTAGATTATGGGAACCACAACGGCGCCTATTTCTGCCGTGAAGCAGTAATGTGTAAACATTACTGTGTTTATGTCTGAAGAGCGCCGTAGCTAGTGAAATTAATGGACAAATGAGACTTAACATCTTATGTCTCAAGGTGACGAGCGCAATTGTAATGCAGCTCAGAATTTTTGGGTTTTTCAAGAATCCTGAGCGGCACTGCATTGTAATGGATAGGTCGTATCAATTAACAGCGGCTAAACGTCCTGCCCGTCACGTCCCTTATTTTCATAAAAAAAAACAAGATATCTTAAAATCTAACTCTTCCTCACCTGCGACAGGACCGATTTGTCAGCACATTTATCATACAGCAGTGGTTCCGGTACTGACAATTGAACCTCTGAATTTCATAACAACACTCCTATTTTTTTTTCGATCTCTTCATGCTCAAAGAGTTTTAACAGACAGCCACATTCTTATTGCTCGATGCGTGGCATCTGTATGAATTTCAAAATAGAACATTTTCGTTTACGCGCGTTCCACACCACCAGAACGTCGCGCGCCGTAAAAAAAAGTAAGTTATTCAAATCCCCGCCATTTTTCTTCGATATTTTTACTGTTTTGTTAACAAAAAATGAGCGATTAATTTCCAAAAGAACATGAAAAAAGGTAGCGGCCTGTTTCTATTGACCTGTCTTGGCGTGCACTGTAATAATAACTACTGTATGCTGTATGCTTCTACAATATGATCCCAGAAAATGTACAAAACAAATGTGGTACGAAATTTAAAAGAATTGTTAAAAGACGTTTGTGTGGGAAAGGTTACTATGGCATAAACGATTTTCTTAATAACACCACAGACTGGGAATAAAGCGAACACCCTCAGGCTCTTTAATTATAAATATTTATTGTACGATATCACACTGTACTCCATATTTTATATTTAAAAAAAAAGGCCCGCTGAGTTTCTTGCGCCCATTTTTCTCAGGTCTGAGGCAGTCTCTTTTGAATGGGTGGTAGTATTTGACGTTCAATAAGTAATTTAAAATCCTATTTGAATAAAAATATTTGAATTTGAATATGCCCGATGGCGCCATTCTAAGCTCGCTAGAAAACCAGTAGATATTATAATAGTAATTATTTTATTTATTTTATTTTGTTGTGTCGAGTTGTTATATGAATTTAGTTTAAATGAAACAAATACCTTTATCGTCGGTGGTTGCAGGTTGAACTCAGAAAATAATGACTACTTCAATAATGTAGACTCTGATGTGAATAATAAGTAAAAGAAGGAAAATAACTTAAGAAAATAATTATGTAGTCACTTTATCTTGTCTAAATCGAGATTCCTGTTAATCAATGAAAGCTTCGACGTTCCTGTTTGTCTCACCAGGATCTTACAATAAATAAAATAAATAAATAACTAAATAGCAGTATTAGTATAAATTGATTTTCTAGTATGTATGTAGACACCAGACAATTTTTCTTTTAATAAGTCATTTTTTTTTTTAATAAGAGGGAGGAAAGCGGCAAGAGACTCATGTGATGGGAAGTGGTCCATGGTCTTCCGCTGTATCAGAGGTCGCCAACAATAAGTTGGGAATATGCTCTATTCTTGAAGGTCTCTAAGCCGCATTGGTTAGGGATATGTGCAAGATTCTCTTTATTCATCCGGCGACAAACTTAAGTCAATGGAGTTTTGGAAAAAATATAACGCGGCCTTTTTTTCGCTACAATGTAATATCGTACAATAAACTTCGTCATTTAAGCCTGAGGGCGGTCGCTCCATTCCCAATCTTTGGTAACATTAGGAAAGTAAATTATGTTGTAGTAAGTACCCTTTACCGCACAGACGATGTTTAACAATTCTTTTGTATTTCCTAACACCCTCTAAGTTTCAACTCCGTTGTAATCGGTAATCCGAGCGATTTCTGTGCGCGAATTTTACGCACGTGAAATATTTTACGTGTATTATTTTACGTGTCCCAAAAGAATACTTATAGTTAGGATAATTTCCGTGAATATATCTGCTACCGAATCTAATGTAGTGAAAGCTATCGAAACATGGTATAAGGCACACACGACACAAAGTTGAAAAACCTTTTTATTTTAGAATAAATGAGTATTTTCGATTAAAACAATAATTGGTTTTATTTATTAGTGTTTATGGTTTTATAATCTTGAATTTAACATAGATTATATTAAACGGATAACCTTAGTAGCAATAAAAGTAATTATTATTAAATGTAAAATGTACTTATTAAAATTTAATAGGTATTCTTCTTGTGGCTGCCATTTTATTAAATACTAGCTGACCCAGCAAGCGTTGTTTTGCCATATAAATTGTATTGATCTTTTCCTTGCTAGTTGATAAGAGATGGCGCTAGTTGTATTCATTAGTAACAATCACACTTCTTTTATATTTTGTATAATTCACACTATAGTTTTATAAATTATAGCCTATTTGTTATTCTGGTGTGTAATCTATATTATTGTAAAGTTTCATCAAAATCTATTCAGTAGATTTTGCGTTAAAGAAGTTCAAACATACATCCAGACATACAAACTTTCACATTTATAATATTCGTAGGATTTACTAATTTTTTACTATTTTTTTTTCTGTCACCAAATAATACAACAACTAATAATAGTACAAGCTAGCTAACAATATATCAGCTTAAGTATATAGGTACATAAGCAGCGAAATCTAATATATAAAATTCTCATGTCGCGGTGTTTGTAGTTAGACTCCTTTGAAACGACTTGACCGATACTCATGAAATTTTGAGTGCATATTGGGTAGGTCTGAGAATCGGACAACATCTATTTTTCATCCCCCTAAATTTTAAGGGTTATCAACGCCAGTTTTTTATTTTTTGAATTTTTTTTTAAATTTGTTTGATTATGAGTCAGCATTAAAAAATACATACAACTTCAAATTTTCACCCATTTACGATCAACAATTACTTTTGTATCGCGATTTCAATATCGGCAACACAACGTTTGCTGGGTCAGCTAGTATATTATGGAATTTCAATTATTTCCCTTTAAAGTAAGCATAAGACTGACATATTATCAAAATATGGCAAGAGTGTATTCTGTAAAGTGGCATAATGGATAATAGAAAACAAATAAGGAAGTGCCACTGATGGTAACATCATTAAATATATAAAGATTTAATGTGAGTATGCTCGCCATGGTTTCAAAATAGCTGTACCAATTTTAATGAAGTATTCTGGCATTCGGAGCGGCATTTGTTTTAGGATTGGCGAAAGCTAATTATCTTAAACTGCAAATAAAATTAAAAGTTAAATGTACAAGGTATAAATACCAGAAAATCAATTTATAACATTTATATCTGTCTGTATTTTTCTGACTGATTCTTTTTTCCCTGGCAGATACTTATGTTGTAATATGAGTAACTGAGATCTTTAATTTAAAAATTTAAGTAGTAGGTACACTGCGGAATTAAAAATTGAACCCATGAAATTGTAGATAGTATCTGATTCATGACAATATGCTTCGTAAGCGAAATCCCACCGAAAGACGGGGCAGTTGCTCGTGATAACATAAAAAGTAAAAACAGAAAAACCACTGAAGTACTAGTTCGTTAAATGAGTTGTGCATAGCGCCATCTATGTTTCATATGTGTAACTGTTATAGCAATGGTCGGACAACGGTCTGTATATGTGTAAAGGGCTTGAAAACTATGTTAGTAGAAGTTACTAAAGCCACATGCGATAGATGGCAGCCTTATGCAAGATTTTCTTTGGACACGCACGATTTTCGTTTTAAATGTCACATTTTCTGTTTTGTGTTATGAAATGAACAAAATACATAATAATTTAAGATGAAGACTTATTTTAGTAACAAATTTATCACTCTTAAAATATAATTTGAAGAAGCTGATACAGTAAGTATAGGTAAAAAATTGCCGTGTCTGTACATTTACCTAATATGTTTTCAAAAAACATTTTAGTCCCGTTCTACTAAAATTGTAAACGATGCCAATAAATAGTTACTTCGCGGTCAGTCGCAAAATTGAGTAGCAGTATAGTTTTTTTTTATGAAAATAAGGGATCAGATGTTCAGCTGATGGTTATTGATACGCTCTGCCCATTACAATGCAGTGCCGCTCAGGATTCTTGAAAGACCCAAAAATTCTGAGTGGCACTAGAATTGCGCATAAGTTGTTAAGTCTCATTTGCCCAGTAATTTCACTAGCTATGGCGCCCTTCAGACCGAAAAGCAGCAATGTGTAAGCTTCACGGCAGATATAGGCGCCGTTGTGGTACCCATAATCTAGACGGCATCCTGTGCAAAGGGTTGTTTAGTTGATCCATTAATCCCAGCCCTTAATTAAGGCCTGGTTGTTTTCTGCGTTTATTGTTAGCAATTCAAATATATATATCATACAATAAATAAAATAAAATAAAAAAGGCTTTATTGCTGTACAAATTTTACATACAAGTTACTAAAATAGTAAAAGAATTGCCTCTAAATACTATCGGCACACGGTCTTTACTGTGGTACAGCTTGTTTTCCGACAAAGGCATATATAAGTGCATATAAATATGATATGTGTATTTGTCTGCGGAGTATCACAACTCAATTACCAACCTACGGCTACTATATGCAAACAACACAAGCCTGATGTATCCGAGATCATGCAAACCAGTTGCACGATCCGATTATTCAAATTAAATAAACAAACTATATTTCTGTATATGTTAAAGCTTACTATGACTATCTTGTATTGTCTTACTATGTTATCTTATACGTCATTGTTTACAAAGTATACTTTCTGTGTTTTACAAACAAACCGCGGCCAAAACTCTAGTTTCCAGAATTTTTGTCTCTTTATATTTCTGAGAAAATCGTTTGTCTGTTTGTATTTCCGGAAAAAACGCAAAAACAACACAATATATTTAAATTAAATTTTACATGAATATTAAGGTCGCTACATATATGTTACATATTAAAATGCGGGTATATTAATTTTGTTGCTTATATTATACTAAAACTAATTGGGAGAAAACTGTGCATTGAATATTATTGTGAGACGAGCAGGACGTTCAGCTGTTGGTAATTGATGTGCCCTGCCTGATTCCTGAACAACTCCAAAAATTCTGAGCGGCACTACAACTGCGCTCGTCACCTTGAGACATAAGATGTTAAGTCTCATTTGCCCAGTAATTTTACTAGCTACGGCGCCCTTCAGACCGAAACACAGTAATGTCTACACATTACCTACTGCTTCACGGCAGAAATAGGCGCCGTTGTGGCACCCATAACCTAGCCGGCATCCTGTGCAAAGGAGCCTCCCACTAGTCCAAAAAAATTATTTGCTATGTATTCTATAGACAATACAGAAGCCAACAAAGTAGCTTACAAAATTTTTGTCTGTTTTTATCTGAAAAACTACTCAATGGATCTGAAGAAGAAGGTATTCAACCGGTACGGTACGCAGACGTGGTCGCTAACTAAGGGCCTTATGAGAAAGCTCATGGTCGCTCAAAGGGCAATGGAGAGGGCTATGATCGAAATATCCCTGCGAGATCGAAACAGAAATGAGGAGATCCGTAGGAGAACCAAAGCCACTGACACTGGCCAAATGATTGTGAAACTGAAGTGGCAGAGGGCAGGGCACAATTCGACGGACAGATTGCCGGTGGGGTAGAAAGGTCCTCGAATGGCGACCACGTACTGGAAGACGTTGAAGTTGAAGTGTTGGTTAGGCCCTCCACAAAATGGATCGATCTTGATCATATCGTCGGAATACCTTTGACGAGGGCAGCGAAGGACCGACCGCCATGGAGGCCTTTGGGGAAGGCCTTTGTGTGTATGGACCTCTTCCGGCTGATGATGATGTAAGTCAAAACATTTGAGCTATTTTGATACATCACTTTACATACATTCTATAAAATAAATTACTGAAACTCTAAATGTATATTTAAAAGAGTGACAATGAGTTGCTCGCAACTTATTCTCATTAAAGCTCAATTATTTTATGACAATAAGGGACGAGATGAGCAGGACGTTCAGTTGATGGGTAATTGATACGCCCTGCCCATAACAATGAAATGCCGCTCAGGATTCCTTAAAAAACCCAAAAATTTTGAGCGGAACTACAATTGCGCTCGTTATCTAGAGACATTAGATGTTAAGTCTCATTTGCCCAGTAATTTCAATAGCTACGGTGCCCTTCTGACAGAAACACAATAATGCTTATACATTACTGCTTCACGGCAGAAATAGGCGTCGTTGTGGTCCCCATAATCTCCTTCTCCTGGCCTCCCACTGACAAGACACACAATTCCACTATACATTCATTTGTTATAATATCTCATAGGGCTTAGACGGCGTTTTCGTTGAAAGCTCCCAGACGGCTTCCTTTTTTCCGACACCTCTAACAAACATCGTTAATGTGTACAAAAATCTATAGAAAAACTTAACATATTATAAACTAAAACCTTCCTCGAGAACCACGCTATCGTCCTATCCATTGGTGTAAAGACGATGAAAATCAGTGCAATAGTTTTTGAGTTTATAGCGAACAGACAGACGGACGGACACGGCGGAGGACTTTGTTTAATAATATGTAGTGATAAGATAGATTCTAATCTACCATTGCCAGCATAAGACATACAATCACAAAACCAGTGGGAGGCTCCTTTGTACAGGATGCCGGCTAGATTATGGGTACCACAACGACGCCTATTTCTGCCGTGAAGCAGTAATGTGTAAGCATAACTGTGTCGCGGTCTGAAGGGCGCCGTAGCTAATGAAATTACTGGGGAAATGAGACTTAACATCTTATGTCTCAAGGTGACGAGCGCAGTTGTAGTGCCGCTCAGAATTTTTGGAGTTGTTCAGGAATCAGGCAGGTCTCACAATAATATTCAATGCACAGTTTTCTCCCAATTAGTTTTAGTATAATATAAGCAACAAAATTAATATACCCGCATTTTAAGATGACTCAGAATTTTTAGGGTTTTCCAAGAATCCTGAGCGGCACAGCATTGTAAGGGGCAGGGCGTATAAATGACCATCAGCTGAACGTCCTCCTCGTCTCGTCCCTTATTTTCATTAAAAAAAAAGATAAGCTCCAGAAAGGAACAAAAGTTTCATGAGAAGAAAGAGAGAGATATTTACGTGGAATAAAATGGAAAATGGCAACATTTACATCTCGGTAATTTGCTACCGCAGTGGATAGGTTTTTCCCTACCAAAAATCTCCAAAATGGCGTGTAAGAAATATGTGTTACATAATAATGCTCCCAAAGTACGATGTTACATAAAATATTGTGGCTAAAGTCTTGTCTCTCTGTACTTATCACATAGGACTACGAACGTTCGATACCGAGCTCGCTTCGGCTTAATGTGTTTTTGATATCCTGAGACACAACATCCGCTGGATCTTAAACATTATTTTATTACTTTGTGTAAAACAATCTCTGGGAGCATTCTGTTCAAGGTTTTTACTTAATAAGAATTGGCGAATGTAATTTATTTGATTGGATTAAAATAAGACTAATAAATACAAAATCAAATCAAAATCACTTTATTCATATAGGTCACGGAAATGACACTTAAGAATGTCAAAAAAATTTTTTTTTCTTATTGAATCTATTGCTACTTCGTAAAGAGTTGAGCTAATGAGATGAAGTAGCAAGAAACTCATTACCACTCTTCTAATTCCAGATAGTACATTTAAATAAATCACTCACTCAGTTGAGTGATAATAAGTTTATTATAACTGATTTTTACTTTTTTGGGATGACAGGGACAAACAAGCATACATATGGGAGCATTCTGTTCAAGTTTTAATTTAATTAGGATAAACGAATGTAATTTAAAACATTATGTTTGATTGGATTAAGATGAGTATAAGAAATAAATTTAAATAAAATACTTATTTAACTACCTAATATACTATAACTGATTTTTATTTAACTTTTTTTGGGATTCTTCCTTGTGAGGTGTTTCCAGTGCACACTGCACACCCTTCTAAAAAGCAAAACTTCTGGTCTTTGGTGTAGTAAGAGAATGAGCGGCGGTGATCACTTAATATCAGGTGACCCGTACGCTCCTTTGTCCTCCTCTTTCATAAAAAAAAAGAAAAGAAAATCTTGGATAAGAGTACAAATTGGTCCGCGTCACCATGACTTGCAATGACATTGAGTATGAATGACATCTACTTTTGAATTGAACTTCTATTCGGCCGTTCCTAATATACTATTTACAGATACACATAAATTACTACCTTCTTCTGTCAGTAATTAGCTGTCAATAATCTGAAGCTGTCCTAATATACCCGATAAGTCATTCTTATCGCATTATATTGGGACGCGTGAATTGAAATTTCCATACAAACTTTTATCGATGGTAAGCTATACGTCGTCCCATTGACAGACAGCGTGTACGGATAAGGTGAGTTAGCGTCGATAAGTTTATTGGGACAGAAAAGTCAACGATAAATACGATTTTTATCTCAACTAAGAGATAGACTGAATATTGGGAACGGCCGAACATTTCTACTCGTGACTTTGCGGATCAAAATGTATCCTATATTCACTCAAAATTTCATCAAAACCAAATGCAAAGTAAAGCCGGGAAATAATAACAGACGAACAGACATAATTATGGCCTTATGAGGAAGCTCATTGTGGCTCAGCGGGGAAATGGCGAGAGCTATATATACTTGGAGTTTCCCTGCGAGATCGAATCAGAAATGAGGAGATCCGTAGGAGAACTATAGTCACCGACATAACCCAAATGGTTGCGAAACTGAAGTGGCAGTGGGCATGTCACATAGCTCAACGGACAGATAGCCGTTGAAGCACTAAAGTGCTCGAATGGCGACCACGTACCGGAAGATGTAGACGTTGGTAGGCCCCACACAAGATGGAACAAGAGTAATTTGGATGAGGGCAGCGCAGGCCCGATCGTAATAGCGATCTTTGGGTGCAGCCTTTCTCCAGCAGTGGACGTCTTCCAGCTGAAATGACGATGATAATGATTTAACTGCTGGTATTAGCCTGTGTGGAGTAGTCTGGTCACATCATGGTATCTGGGGGCCGCAAAACGAAAAAGAGGCAGACCTACCACCAGGTGGATCGGCGAATTAATTGCCTTTGAAGGAGTACTCTGGACCCGATCATCAGCTAACAAAATATTGTGGAAGAAAAAGGGGGAGGCCTTCGTCCAGCAGTGGGATGAAGTATAAACTAGAATTTATATTAGAATATAACTTTTGTATAGTTAAGAGTACTTTTAAGTTTTATAAATAAACTAGTGGACCCAACAGACGTTGTCCTGTACACACGTGTTAAATTTGAAAAATCGGTCCTGCCGTAAGGAGAAGTTCACTAACGTACACATGAACAGGATAATTATATTATATGGACGGAATTGAGAATCTAAATCAATCTCAAATTCACTGGAACACACAAAAAAATCATCAAAATCCGTCCAGCCAAGGAGGTAGTTCAATTGTGAACCTAAACCATTCTCAAATCTACCTGAAGACACACACCAATCTCAAATTCACCGGAACACACAAAAAAACCATCTAAATCGGTCCAGCCGTTTAGGAGGTAGTTCAATTGTGAATCTAAACCATTCTCGAATCCACCTGAAGACGCACGGAAAGTTTCATAAAAATCGGTCCAGCCGTTTAGGAGGAGTTCCGTGACATACACACGCACACAAGAAATATATATATAAAGGTTACCCTGAACAATGTGTCACATGATTATATTAATCTACAAATTTATTAAACTTGCCTCGCGGAAGGCTTGAGTGTTTTTGTAAAAATAATTATAGTAATACTAATGATTGCTTTCTCTTACACTTAAAATATTGGTGCGGATATATAATAATCTTTATTTTCGTAGGCTTAAGCCCAGACTAAGCCTTACGTATGATAAATTTGCTGATTTATCATGAATACAACGCTAGGCAGAAAATATGTTTTCTTTTGTTTTCACTAAATGTTGCTTCACAATAGATTCGTGAAGTAACACAATCAGCGTATTTCTTTGTGACAATAAGGCATTTTAGCGCTCTACAAAGCGCAATTCCAGCCACATATGGAGTATTGCTGTCATCTCTGGTCTGGCGCACCCCAGTATCAGCTCGATCCATTTGACCGCGTGCAACGCAGAGCAGCTCGAATTGTCGGGGACCCAGTGCTCTGTGAACGGCTGGATGACTTGGCGTTGCGTAGAGACGTCGCTTCACTGTGTGTCTTCTACCGCATTTATCACGGGGAGTGTTCCGAAGAGCTGTTTCACCTGATTCCTGTCACTGAATTCCACCTTCGCACGACACGCCACAAGTTAGGATATCATCCCCACCATCTGGATGTGTGGCGGTTTTCCTCCACAGTGCGGTTTTCAAGAAGCTTTCTTCCACGTTCTACAAAGCTGTGGAATGAACTTCCTTGTGCAGTGTTTCCGGGACGATACGACATACGACCTGCAAAAAAAGCGCGTACACCTTCCTTAAAGGCCGGGAAAGCTCCTTTGGTGTTGCAAGAGAATGTGGGCGGCGGTGATCACTTAACACCAGGTGACCCGTACGCTCGTTTGTACTCCATTTCCATAAAAAGAGGCACCTTAGGGAATTTTCTAGTGATTATAACTTCTGTGTTAGCACCACGAACGTTGTGTTAGGCGTATTCTGCTTTTATAAAATGATCCCAGAAAATGTCTTAGGAATAATTATAATTTAAGCCGAAGTTTGGTAATGGTAGTCATTATAAATAAATGTCTTTTTTATACCATACATTTTAATCTATCGAAAGGATATTGTTAACATCAGGAACAAACATAAACTTATAACAAAGTGATAGCTTAGCATTCATATAATGTTAATACTTTGTAACATGATTAATCAGATACTCACACTCACTCACACCCACACACACACACACACAGAGTGCACTTTTTGACCTTTCGGTTCAAATTGTTAACCATGGAATGTAAATTGGTTGCCTACAGGACAGGCTACGCCTAGTGTAGGAACCAAATATGATGTAACATTTTGTGATAAAGTGTCTGTACATAATAAATAAATAAATTATGAAATTAATTAATGTTTACTACTCGGGTAACTTGAGTTATTAAGTCTTTTGTGGGGCGATGTATATGCTTTTACAACAAGATCCCAAATAATGTTCAAAACAAATGTATTACGAAGTTCAAAAGAGTTGTTAAAAAACGTTTTGTGTGGTAACGGTTACTATAACATAAATGACTTTCTTCCACTGATTGGGAATAGAGCGACCGCCCACAGGCTATTAAATAATAAATTGTATAGTACGATTTTCTATTGTAAGCATATTTTTATATAAAAAAGAAACCCGCCGAGTTTTTTTGCGCCCGTTCTTCTCAAGTCTGAGGTCTGATTCATTTTGGTGGTAGTTTTTGACTTTCAATAAGTGATTTTATATCCTATTTTGAATAAAAATATTTGAATTTGAATTTGAGAATGACTGTTCGAGATTCTGCGCAATTTGCGCAGAATCAATATCGGCACTATGAATGTCTACATTGTTTGCCGATAGATGGCGCTAGTACCAGAATGTATGTACTTAACACGCGCCTTAAGTATTTGTTTAGATATTGTGACTGATTTAAGCTAGAAACCAGGATAGTTCATGCTGCCTGGGAGTTACCGTCCCATCACTCTTGTCCACCACTTCCAAAGTCTCCGAGAAGCTACTGTTGCTGCACATCACGCCGCATTTTCAGTCACGCGACGAACAGTTCGGTTTCCGTGCCGAACACTCCACCACTTTACAAGTGACGAGGGTACTGCACCATCTCGCTACCGCCTACAACGAGAGCAGTCTGTTGCAGTATTCCTCGATATGGAGAAGGCGTTCGATCGCGCCTGGCACGCCGGCCTCGTGTACAAGCTGTCCACGTCTACTACTCCCCGCCGAGTAGTTAAGACTGTGGCTAGCTTTTTGGAAGACAGACGTTTTCAAGTGGCGGTTGAAGACGCTCTGTCCACGGAGCGCCCCATCTGAGCTGGTGTGCCCCAGGGAAGCTGCCTGTCGCCCGTCTGCTACAGCAGATACACGGACGACATTCCAGTCGCCGACGGCGCCATTTTAGCGCTGTATGCCGACGACGCGGCGTTCATTACCACCTCGCTGAATGCCCCGCATGCAGCGCTGAAGATGCAGCGAGCACTGGACGCGATTCCCACCTGGCTGAAGGACTGGAGACTCAAGGTCAATGTGGCGAAGACTCAGGCGATTTCCATCGGGCGGGCGCGCCTATTGCCGCCCCCGGTGTCACTCATGGGCGAGACTGTCGTATGGTCCCCGAAGGCCAAATACCTCGGCGTGACCATCGACAGGACACTCTCGATGCGGCCCCATGTTAAGAACGTGGTTGCCCAGACGCGTGCCGCACGGAACGTTCTCCGCCCCGTGCTGGCGTCCCACCTGCCTCTCCGTACGAAGTTGTGCGTATACAAGGCGTACGTTCACACGCGACTCACCTACGCTGCCCCCGCCTGGTTTGCGCTGACAAGCGAGACGGGTCGCAAGTCGCTGCGAGTGCAGAAGTCGCTGACGCTCCGCACCATCTCCGGAGCACCACGCTTCGTACGAAATCAGGTCATCTCCAGAGACCTGCGCATGGAGAGCCTGGATGACTTCGTTCGTCGCCTGAGCACCTCTATGTTCGCGCGCGCCGATGGAGCGCGGTCCCAGCATTTGCGTGGCTTCGCGCCATACCATCGACGACCGCCGGACAGAAGAGGACTACCACGTGACCAAGTCTCCTAGGACACGACTGCTTCCTCGCCGCTGGCTGATGGGTGCTCACCGGTACACTACCGGCGGGCTCAACCTCGCTGAGCGGCGGGTGCAAGCTAACCACGGACCTACAAACCGGCTGCAGTCCGCAGATCGCTCGCGACACTACGCTTGATCGCACTGTAGCAAGATACCATCGGACATGACACCACGGACCAACCGGTCCCACCCAGTGCCCCGTCTGTAGTTCCAGGCGGCGTTTATACTACTGAAAGGGGCCATCGCCCCGAACAGTCACTCCGAGGCCCGTAAGGACCTACGCGGAAGACCCACCAGAGCAGGATAGTTCTCTTGGTGGTGCTATTATATATTATAATAATAGTTCAATTGAATACGTGAAGTTTCATTTAACAATATAGCTATAAACTAATATAACTATAAACAAATGAAATCAATCTATTAAAAGTCGCATACTGAACTATCATTTAACATTGTATGGAACTTGGGCCATTTTTGTGTCTCGGTCTATATTTTAGCATAAAATAAAGCTTGATAATTCTATTTTCAATTTTTAAGTCACAAATATACTATTCTGTTCTGGTTGGAATCCCAAATTCAGAGAAAAAGAATTTTTAAGAATGTTAAGTTAGGTTAGGTTGTAGGTAGCGCTCGTATGCATGAACTTTACTGCCTATGGTGGGTACGAATATGCTGAACCATTAACCAGTCGTGATTTATAGAATGGTGTAAAAGCCATACCTTTAAATAGGTAACTAATCGCATAATAAAGTAAGCAAGTACAATAATTCTTACAACGTCATTAATTCATAATGAATAACGTTCACTTTAATAATAATTTAACGGCCGTTTTCAATAACCTATCTATCCTTAGTTTAACTTACTAGAGGTAGACAAATCTATCCTTTCACGCTTTCTTACATTTCAATAACCTATCGATATAAAGCATTGGATTATAACTATACTGAACATAACTATGGATAGATAAGATCTTGTCATTAAACAGGGACGGCACGGTATCCGTAACTAGAGATACGTTATTGAAAACGGCAGTAAGCATATACGCAGAAAATATAATTAATATCTCACAATGACGTGTATATATAGAACGTCATTGATATTTTAGTTTGTCGTAAAAAAACACAAATGGGGTGTAGAAGAATTATTATTTTAATAATATCTTAAAAGGCACCCCACGCTTCTTTTATAATGAAATATATAATATTTTTTTACACTATTTTCAATTTAAATTTATTTTCTATTTTTTGTTTGAATTTTATATAAAGCGTGTTCTTTAGTTTTTTTTAAACTATTATTTATTTTTCATTTTTTAGTTATTTTTTTTAGATTTTTATTATGGATTAGGAGGACAAACGAGCGTACGGGTCACCTGTTGTTAAGTGATCACCGCCGCACACAATCTCTTGCAACACCAGAGGAATCACAGGAGCGTTGCCAGCCTTTAAGGAAGGTGTACTGAGACCTCCCCAGAATACGAAGGGCAGCCCGAGCTAGAGTGCTCGGGGAGGGATTCTCCGACTCTGGTAGAGCCGGTACCCTCCTGGGGTACTATCTCTTTAGGGACCGCTTTCATAATCTTTGTTGGGGAAGGGGGGGGGGGGATGGCCTCCGGTCTTCGACACTAACCTATGCGAAACATAGCGGCACTAGGCCGCTACTTCACGCCGGTATTCTGTGCGAGTGTGGTAAGTAACCCGGACGAGTCTGGCTTAGATTGAATGAAGGGATTTTAATATTTGCGAATAAAAATATTTTAGTTATATTGAATGATCACTTAATTCAGGTAGCCCGAGATCCCCGAACTAGCTCTTATAATAATTAGCTCAGTTAAATCACGCATTAATAATTTATGATGGAAATATAAATTCACCGCCATCTATTCGCTTCTAAACGAATTAGATACTTTAATTTTTTGGAACTGTCTTGACATGTCGCGCGTTTCCTTTGTAGTGTACAATAAATTACTAGATGGCGCTTATTAGTGATTTATTTATTTAAAAATTATATAAATTTACAAAAATCATATTTTTCAATTGAAAAATTGAATAATTTTATCAAATTAGTGTAATGTCATCGGTCCTCGATAAATCTACAAAGTTTGAACGAAATTTAGCCGTTTAAAGTGGCTCAAAATCGCGCCCAAAGAAGTCGGTTACAAACATACAAGTGAAGCTAATATAAAGCGTGTAATAACGGCCTGGGACTGAAATAAAATTCAAAAATCCTTTGCTGTTGTGAATTACGTGTAAATATTTAGTACGCTAAAAATTACACTGAGCGAAACAACAGATTCACCACATAATGAGATATTTATTGGTTGGCAAGAAATACTAAAAAAAATCTTCCTTTTTAAACGTACTATGAAGACGCCACTGCTAGTCGATTATGATTCGATTAATAGCAATCGATTTTATTATTTCATATAAAGTACTTTTAAAATAAATATAAAATACTTGGGATTGGAAGCACTTTATTTTTAATCCCAAACTGAATGTAAAAATTTAACATAAATTATATAATTGTCTGACATAACCATGGCCCGTGTATGATCAATCTTTTATATTATTAAAGGAAATAAGGGACCCGCTGAGTCTGCACCCATTCTTTCCAGTTTTGAAGCATATCTTTCCGAATGGGTGGTACGTAGTTGTTTTCAGATTTCCTTTTCATAAATGACATAATACTAACTTTGAATAAAATCATTTAAACTTGAATTGAAGTTGATTGGCAGTCACATCAATTCAAGATACTATTCCAAAATTAAATGTCTTTTTTAATAAAATAATAATGAATGTATTATTTTTAACTCATTTATGGTATTCTCAATTAAATTAAAATGTTCATATTATGTTACCCAAAATAAAACATACATTCCAAAGTGATTATCTTATAACATGTTGGAACGAAACTAAAAACTTCACTTAATTAAAAGCAGGCTCATTTAAGCCACCAAGCTAAATGCTAGCGAATATAACTTGTACATACTCGTAACTTCAAAGCACCAACAAGCCAAAAATGTTTATAACTTAATTAAAACTCTCTTCATCTGGCGAAGTACTCTTGGTTATTGGACGATGTAGCTCTAATAATTTTATGACTCCTTCGTTGTAATGGCATTATCTTGGGGAGATATTGAGGAGTTGGGAGAGGTGAGGTGGTGACATCCTACTAATATTATAAACGCAAGAGTTTTTAAGGATGTTTGGATGTTTGTTTGTTAGTCTTTCAAGCAAAAACTACAGAATAGATTTTAATGAAGTTTTATTATAATATGGCTTGCAAATTAGAATAAAATATTGGCTACAGTTCATAAAAAGGCATTTATTTTCTTAAAATTGATTCCTTTAGAATTATTTTTGATGTCATTTCTAATAACTACTAGATACTACTACCGCTTCGGAAACAAATGGCACTCTGAGAGAGAAGAAGCGGCGCAAGAAACTCACCCAGCATTCTTTTTTTTGCGCTCTTTTCAATAAAAATATACAATATTGTACAGTCATTTCTATCGCTATAAAATAATCACAATCTAGTCCCAGGCTGTCCGATCATTTAGATATTCAGCAGTGGATTAATAGGATTTACGACAGTGCCATTTTTTTATAAAACATTTAAATTTATTTATAGATAATGCCTGAACAGTGGCTGGGATATTATAGAAGTGTATACGAAGTGTTTACCCTTAAAGCTATTATGTATCTTATGAAGCCTACTAGAATTAGTTACAAGCAATCTTCTACAAACAAACATCTACCATCTGCGAGAAATTTTGGCGTGCGCTGCAAAAACAGTTGGGAGTTACACTTATATAACGCATAACGGAAATGTTTATCTTAAATAGTCCTCCAACATTACAGCATTAATGAATCTTTTAAGTGATTATCGCCAAAATAGTGAACCATAAACAAAACCTCTTGTTTTTTTTAAATCAATTGGTGTTTCCAAACATACGAATTTTAATACAATAGATAAATGTCAATACAATAGGTTATCACTTACAAACTCTTTTTACAAGAGAATAACTACAAATATTACTCTTATTTGGGATCAAAACTTCCTTGCAAGATCAGATTCCTTCTAAACACGGAAGAGAAAAAACTAGTTTTCTGTTCTGTGCTTCTAAACGTAAATATTATACGGTAGCATTTCAACTAATCAAGCCTGATTCATGACATCACTTATTGAAAGTCAAAAACTACCACCCATTCCAAAATGAATGCCTCAGATCTGAGAAGAACGGGCGCAACAAACTCAGCGGGCTTTTTATTTTCATCGAAAAAATATGTTTACAAAGTAATATTGTACAATTAAACTTATTATTTATTAGCCTGAGGGCGGTCACTCCATTCCCAATCTGTGGTATCATTAAGAAAGTCATTTATGTTACAGTAACCTTTACCTCCTTTTTTAACAATTCTTTTGAATAACGTAATACTTTTGTTTTGAAAATTTTCTGGGATCTTGTTGTAAAAGCATATACATCGCCCCACAAAAGACTTACTAACTCGACTAACCCTAAACCCAATAATCTTTCAACCATTGGGTCACGTGACGCAGTTACGTTTACAAACAACAAGTTAACATAATTTTTTTACCGACGCCATCTTGAATTGGCAATGCTCACTTTAAAATGAAAACGGCACACATGCAGCTGTTGTTACGCGTTTGTGAACTATTTTTCCATTGTTTTCACTCAACTGTTAGTGAATTGTTGAAGTAATTTATTTAAATATGTTTCCATTTTTGTATTTGTAACATAATTGTTAAAAACTTAATAGTTTTTTCGTCATAAAGTTATCGTTCTAGCTACGTAGGCATAGATTTTTTTTTAATGAAAATAAGGGATGAGATGGGGACTTTCAGCTGATGGTAATTGATACGTCCTGCCCATTACAATGCAGTGCCGCTCAGGATTTTAAACCCGAAGCACCTTTGCCGTGATTTCTGCCGTGAATCAGTAATGTGTAAGCATTATTGTGTTTCGATCTGAAGGGCGCCGTAGCTTGTGCAATACTGGGCAAATAAGACTTAACATTTTAATCAAGGTGACGAAGGCAATTGTAGTGCCACTCAGAATTTTAGTGTTTTTCAAGAACCTGTCATAAAAAAATTGCTCAAATAGTAATCCATTTTCCATCTCCAGTTATCAATCCAAACAAATATCTTCCGAAACTATTCAGTTTTATTACGTCTCAATATAGAATCGCAAATGAGTCCACGGGTTATTGGTTTTCTTTCAGTGAACTCGTGTGGCACCCAATAACGAGCTGTTATGAATACCTATCTTTTTTTAAATAGGTCATAACTATTTTGGGGTCATTTCCTGGGAAGTCTTCAGCTATTTTTAACCGACTTCAAAAAGAAGGAGGTTCTCAATTCGATCGGTATTTCTTTTATGTATGTGTACATTACTCTCAGATTTATGATCCGATTTACGTAATTCTTCTTTAGTTCGACGCGGAATAGATGCTATTAAAATTTTTGCAGAGATTGGCCCAATAGTTTTCATTTGACGAACATTAATTAATAAAAAAAAGTCTACGGGCATGATATATTCAGATTGATTTTGTATTATTATTAACTGACACTAAAAAGTAAAAAATAAAAAAAGCCGACTTAAAAAAATTAAGAGATGCATTAAATTAAATTTTTAGTTATTTGATACTTTTCAGTTTTTGAAGACAGCTTTTTTAAGCGTAGTTTCTTTTGTAACTACTGAAATGCCGATCTTCCTCCACTTTTTCAAAAATGCCATCGATTGTGGTTTTATATTCGTGATCAAAATTCCTATATTTCCAATTAGGCTTAAATAAAGCGCTTTTGAATAGTCACTACAAATATTTCTTTTAAATTACTGGATTTACCATATTATATTCGTAAAAAGTTGAACTCGTGAGAAGAATATACAAGAAACTCAACTCTTTACAATCAAATTGAGTATTTTCCAAAGGCTCAAATTGTTATATATATTTTTGTAATATTTTTTTAAATGTCTCGAGTTTCTTCATTAGGTTAGATAAAAGGTTCACTTATTTCGACAGATTTAATTAAAAATAAAGAGTATATAATACAATGTTAAAAAGGGACTGCCTGAGTCAAAATGGAAATGTAATTTTGTATGAAACGTGCAGTGATCTAAGTTTGGCTAAATTACAGTATGGCGATTTGCGACGAAGTATTATCCGGCTAAGTTTGAAAGCGAACAGTTGCTTAAAACGTAGTGGATTCCGGCTAAATCCGTTTTTACAAGATTATATCCGTCATCTGTCAATTAATCAATGACTGCACGTTTCATACAGTCCAGTGAATCGCTTTTTCTTAGAGAGTTTCGCCACTTTTTCATATCATGAAAATTATCTAGATGCAAACAGAAAAACCAAAGATATTGACGCGAGGGTGAGTCAGGGATTGGAAATAATACTCCGCTTATAGGAACGAGTCTTTATTTGCGTTCACTTTTTCTGAACTTGCACATCGCCGGTCTGCTGCTGTTCCTCTTGTGGGCGGCGGTACCTTCAACATGTCACACCGCATCGAACACTAGGTCTCTTCTATCTTCTGCTTTTTCATCACTTTCCACTTTTCACTACTTCTTCTTTGCTTCTTCTTCTTCCTTTACACTTTCGAGTCAGAACTAGAACTGCCGTAGGCCACGATTAGTACGGCTTATATACCCCCGGATCTGTTCTATTTTCAAAATGATTCTCCCATTCCATCTTTAAATTTAAATTGTACTAGAGAATTTTTTTAACTATTTTTATCCTGCTTACACATTTTCCATCCCTTTTTTTTCTGTTCGATTTGATCCTGAACTTACTAGAAATTTCCATTAACTTTACAAAACCCAAAAAATTCCATACACTGGTAGGTGTATCGAACCCGGGTCTACAGCGTCTTAAGTAAACACTTCTACGCTAAAGCTACGAGTATTAAAGTGTGACAACTCTCGTCATATACGTCGAAGCATTGCTACGCGACAATATTTTATAACAAGTTTATACATACTATATGCGAAAGATTTTTTACTCCTAACAATATTAAACTTCTTTTCTTCCTTTGATGTACTACAATAGTCCCGTATTATGTATTAGGCAACTCTTAACTCCGCAAATTGCGCCCTTCGTGATGCTAAATTGGATTACAATCCCCAGCTCCCACGTCATGCCACATAGAATTATCTTCGTATGTTGGCAACATTTACTTGTAGCAAATAAAGCCTTAGACGAAGTTCATTCATTCAGTTCAAAGTAGACGTAATTCATTTCGTTTACGAACAGTTCGTAGTCTTATAGAAATTCGATAGTTAATAAAATATTTCATTAATATTATTTATTTATTAATACGGCTTTACTCACGTTTTTGTCGGTGTCGGTACCGACTAGTTTCGGACCATTCGGAGGTCCTTCCAATTTAATACACACATTCCCCGAACAAAAAGTTCATTTGCACAACGCCAATTTAAATAATTGGGACGATATCTTTTCAAAAATATTAATACGAAACTTAAAATTATGCAGTGTAATATATATATATATTACAATGCATAATTTTAAGTTCATATGAACTTAGACATAAACTGTGGATTGATGCATATACTGTTACTCAATACTGTACTCAAGTTTTTACGTATAAATTTACATTTTCTTTTTTTTTACTTACTGGTGTATGGCGTTGAGTATTTTTGTTGTATCACTTTACATATATTGTTTCTTGCCACTTCTTCTTTAAAGCTAAACCCTATCCGAAGTGGCGGTGGATATAAAAGGAAGAAAAAAAACTTTTAACATTCATAAGTGTCATTTTCTTGTCCTACATGAATAAAGTAATTTTGATTTGACAAATAATGAGTTCCCCTAAATCACAGCGGATGAATTTTGTGCAATTAAACATTAACCCCCTTATTCATAATAGTCTGCTAACTTAAAGCATTGCTAATTCGCACTCTGTCGACGGCAGTTTAAAGTTAGCGGACCATTATGAATAAGGGGTTAAATGTTATATTATATCATATCGATTAAGGACTTATTTTCTATAATGTCATATCAAGAAATAACTTATGTTCTATAATGTCATCATCATATCAAGAAGATTATGATGATGATCATCGGAAGTCGCCCACTTCTGGACAAAGGCCTCCCCAAAGACCTCCACGACGATCGGTTCTGCACTGCCCTAATCCAACGTTTTCCAGCCTCCTTGAGTAGATCGTCGATCCATCTCGTGGGCTTACCAATATTACGTCTTCCGGTACGTAGTCGCCATTCGAGGACTTTACTGTCCCAACAGCCATCTGTCTGTCGAGTTATATGCATTGCCCACTGCCACTTCAAATTCAAATATTTTTTTTCATAATAGGATCTGACATCACTTATTGAAAGTCCAAAATCTGCCACCCATTCCAAAAAGAATGCCTCAGACCAGAGAAGAATGGGCGCAACAAACTCAGCGGGCTTTTTTTTCATCGTAATTTGTAATATTGTACAATTAAACATATTATTTAATAGCCTGATAGGTCGAATAGGTCGCTACATTCCCAATCGGTGGTATCATTAAGAAAATGATTCATTTTATAGTAACCTTTACCACACAAACGTTTTTTAACAATTCTTTTGAATAACGTAATACTTTTGTTTTGAACATTATCTGGGATCTTTTTGTAAAAGCATATATAAATTGGCCCAAAAAAGACTTACTAACTCGATTTTGCCGATTAGTAGGCATTATAAGTGTATGTCTATTCCTGGTGTTAACATTATGTTTATGACAGTTTCTAGCAAATTCACTTATGTGCCTATGATAAGTTTGCCTAATCATCTGGGCTATGAGACTTTATTTCTCCTACGGATCTCCGTATTTCATGCATATATTCGTATTGGTAAATTAACTGTTGAAAAAGATAAATGCTATTGGCTTATTGAAAGCAATTCCAACTTATCTATATATATAAAAATGAATTGCTGTTCGTTAGTTTCGCTAAAACTCGAGAACCGCTGGACCGATTTGGCTAATTTTTGGTCTTGAATTATTTGTGGAAGTCCAGAGAAGGTTTAAAAGGTTTGAATAAATATGAAAATACTCGAAATTAAAAAAAAATTAACAATTTTGACTTTCCTTTGATGTGTCCCCCGTCGTTCAGAAATCAAATAAAAATAATAGTTTAAAATGAATAACTACTTAGAATTTTAAAATATATCTAACTTTCTAATGAGGTAAAAAATAAACTTCCTTAATACACGGGTATTAATACTTTAAAAAAGGATTCCTTTTGTTTTTTGTAAGTTTATTTTATACAAAAGTTCAGGTCTTTTATTTGTCGATTCAGGCAGTAGGAAGACTAAACTTCTTAAATGCCAGATTCAAAGAGTTTTTGTAAACTGGTAGATATTCATCTGAGAAGTGTAGACAGATCATATCATATACCAGTAGGAGGCTCCTTTGTACAGGATGCCGGCTAGATTATGGGTACCACAATGGCGTCTATTTCTGCCGTGAAGCAGTAATGTGTAAGCATTACTGTGTTTCGGTCTGAAGGGCGCCGTAGCTAGTGAAATTACTGGGCAAATGAGACTTAACATCTTATGTCTCAAGATGACGAGCGCAATTGTAGTGCTCAGAATTTTTGGGTTTATTCAGAATCCTACACTACATTGTAATAGATAGGTATCAATTACCATCAGCTAAACGTCCTGCTCGTCTCGTCCCTTATTTTAATTAAAAAAAAACAAGAGAGTCGCGGCGACCACATACCATCACCTGACCCTTATCGTAGCGCCCTGCTAGTTAACGACGCCTTTAGAGCACTGTTGAAGCTGCTACGTTTTTGTAGCGCGTCAGCTATGTTTGCACACGCAGAGGTCGATAGCTTTAGCGCCGTTCTACGTAAAAAAGCGGCGTCTCTACTACGCCGAATACGAGGCAGCAGTAACAGTTATCTGAAGGCGATAGCCGACAGCGGGGTCTGTCCGGATGTTGGCCATTTAATAAAAATAAATATGTCACTTCGTAAATATAATTACTAACACAATAAGATTATAAGTTTACTTACTATGGATCGTAGTTATATGAAAATAAACGTTTTATTATTTTAAGTATCCTAAAATTTAAATTATCATGAAAAAATCAAGAAAGTTGATTTTCAGCATCCAGCTGGGTAATATAGGCTTATCTACATTCAACTACAAATATTATTATTAAAAATAGGATATGACATCACTTATTCAAAGTCAAAAACTACCACCCATTCCAAAAAGAATGCCTCAGACCTAAGAAGAATGGGCTTTTATTTTATCATCGAAAAAATATGTTTACAAAGTAATATTGCATAATAAAACTTATTATTTAATAGCCTGAGGGTGGTCCCTACATTTCCAATCTGTGGTATCATTAAGAAAATCATTTATGTTATAGTAACCTTTACCACACAAACGCTTTTAAACAATTCTTTTGAATAACGTAATACTTTTGTTTTGAACATTTTCTGGAATCTTGTTGTATAAGCATATACATCGTCCCGCAAAAGACTTGCTAACTCGACTTAGCCGAGTACTACTCTGTTCTAAGCTAAGAATGACATAACAAGCAAAGCATTACCCATTAGAAAATATGTTGCCTGAAATATTCCAGTTTTCAGTGAATTACATTAATACCAGTAAATACAAACAGTATAAGCTTCTGTCCTCCGCTTTTGCTCATGAATTATTAACAAAATATATTATGCACGACAAACAAGCGAATTGTATTAGATGTATTGAAGCCGACAAGATAATGATGGAGGACTCGTAAGCGGATATTAGCATTATTACGCGTTTCATGTCAATGTTGTAAATATAAATGTGTAATAATTTGAATAGGTTTCAAATGTTAGTGTTACGAGGTTTCTTTTTCTGACGATTTTATCATTCACTAATCCTTAGACTGAGAGCTATGGGACGAATTGAGACTTTGCCCAGACTTAGCTCACGTAAACCATAGCTGAGTGTGACCTTAGCTTAATCTTTAAGATAGCCGAATACAACACTTAATCAGCTTGGTTATAGACAGTCTCTCAAACCAAGCTGAAAAATTTAAGGAAATAAATATTATGAATGTTAATTGTCAGTGCATTTATGAAAATTTAATATACGTTAACAAAAATGTTTTTTTTTATGGAAATGGAGGACAAACGAGCGTACACCTGGTGTTAAGTGATCACCGCCGCCCACATTCTCTTGCAACACCAGAGAAATCACAGGAGCATTGCCGGCCTTTAAGGAAGGTCTACGCGCTTTTTTTGAAGGTACCCATGTCGTATCATCCCTGAACACCGCATAAGGAAGTTCATTCGACAGGTTTGTAGTACGTGGAAGAAAGTTCCTTGAAAACCGCACTGTGGAGGACCGCCACACATCCAGATGGTGGGGATGATATCCTAACGTGTGGCGTGTCGTGCGAAGGTGGGATTCGACGGCAGGAATCAGGTGAAACAGCTCTTCGGAACACTCCCCATGATAAATGCGGTAGAGGACGAATGCGGTAATGAAGCGATGTCTCCACGCAACACCAAGTGATCCAGCCGTTCACAAAAATCGTCACCTTTTTGCTCTTAATAGTGATTTTCGTTATTGTAACACTAAAAATAAGGAATGGCTTCATAAGGTACATAATAGTTTCAAGGGTAAATATAATATACACTTTTATAATAAAGTCCCAGCCACTGTTCAGGTATTATCTATAAATAAATTTAAATGTTTTATTAAAAAATAGCTCTATCGTAAATCCTACTAGTCCACAGCTAATACAGAATATCTAAGTGATCCGACAGCCTGGGACTTTATTATGATTATTTTATAGCAATAGCAATGACAGTACAATATTGTATATTTCATTAAAAAGAGCGCAAAAAAAGAATTCTGGGAGAGTTTCTTGCGCCGCTTCTTCTCTCTCAGAGTGCCATTTGTTTCCGAAGCGGAAGTAGTATCTGTAGTATATTAGGTCAAAACGAATCCTAATGGAATCAATTTTGGAAAATAAATGCCTTTTATGCCCTTAAGTTTGCATTTTAGGAATAAACTTGGTATAAAGTTATAATACCTGACAATAAACCAAGAACATGTATTTTGTAATGTTGATTGTATTGCTGACAACACTGTTAATACAATGATAGTTTTTAAGTTTTCCAAATGTAAAGCGTGGGAAACGTTATACGTCCGAATAAACGAAGCATAAGCAAAATGTATATGATTGTAAACAATTTGCATATTCTTGGTTTATCCTCACTGCGGGGTATAGGTGACTGTGCATGAGCTACTATGCCCTTCTGCGGAACCGCAAATAGTTCATTTGGGAGGTATTTGTTTGGAACAAAAAACCGCCACAGTTTTTTTATGACAATATGCGACGAGACAAGAGTTCAGAGACCTCAAAAGAAATTTGGCTGGATATAGATAATGATAATACCCGTTTATCCGTTTATATATATTTATAAATAATATGTTTCAATAATATATTATTTATAGCGTCTTCTTTATCAACAATATTGATCATAAAACACACTCAAACATCAAAATGACGCGATCTTCATTCAGTTCAAATATGTGAATATTTTTGAGATGGTTGACATTTCCTGAAGCTCACACACGGAATAATAATGCTCTTTTGTCACTACCATATAATATATCATGCTCTAAGGATTCTTTAGAAATTATTTGAAATTCTTTTGAATAAATATTGTTGAAGAATTTTTAATTATAACTGAATATCAAAAGGATTGAGAAGTGTTTATAATTATTTTATTAAATTAAATTAAAATTAATTGATTTATTAAACTATCAAATGTATAATATATTATCCTATTAAATGTTTGTATTTTATATGTTTTTCTCTTATATAATATAAAAAAAATTACATACTTATAGATCCATATTTCATTATGAAACTAATGCTGCCTGCCTTTTAAATAGATTCTATTTTAATTTCTCTGGTCGTGTGTTTATTCATATTCTATTTTTTTCTTTATTATTGTAAACACTACTGTTCCTTTCATTAAGTAAACCGTGTTATTCTGTAATTGGCTATGTTTTTGTATTTAATTATATGTTATTATTTTATATTAAGCTGTTGTCAACCCAAATAAAATATAATAAAAAATTTGTTAAAATTTCGACTTGGTAAGTCTTTTGTGGGTATGCTTTTACAAAATTATGACAAAATAAATTTAAAGCAATTGATTTTCTTGATGATATCACAGATTGAGAACGGATCGACTGAAATTTTGTAAAAAAGAAAGAAGAAGGCCGCCGAAGAAGTTTCTTGCTTCCGTTCTTCTCAGGTTTGAGGCATACATTTTCGAATGTATGGTATTTTCCGATGATCTATAAGAGATTTCGTATTAGTAAAGCTTATTTTAATTATACTGAGCTAAAGATCAGACAGCCCAATGCAAAAGTCAAGTTAACGTTTCATCACATTCAGCAAAGTTTTACTTAAGTAAAGTCTAAGCAAAGTCAAAGTAAGCTTTATAAATCTCAGTATCATTGGCCCATTATTCTAGCTAGGTACAAACCAAAAAAAAACAAATAGTGCGTTACTGATAGTCTGGTATGTGGTAACCATTTTGCCTGCAAAAAAACTCCTCCTGGTGAATTGATTTTGAAGTGAAAACTTCTTAAGAATTGTTCTGATTTGAAACTCGATGAAATGAAAAAGCAACACGATAGAGACACAGACAGGTAAAGGTATAATAGTGTTCAGCCAGCGAAAGATTTGAAAGTCGGTGAAACGAAAAAGCGAGACACATAAATTTATAAGATTTAACGTGGGAAAATATGAGAAATGAAGTGAGATTACAATGTTTTGGTACCAGGCGATCATAGTTGAAGAAGATATTGCTTAATATATGCGAGTAAACCTATATACTTCTGACGTCATGCGCACGACGTATTACTACATAGACACCAAGAGAACATAAATATTGAAAGTAATGTCTTTCACAGCAGATTAAAATCATGTGTCATCCTAGCAACATGTGCCAGGACTTCATATGCAGTTTAGAAGGTTTAATGTAAATTTTGCATCGGATGCAGCGATTGCATTGATTCAGTTTTGGACGCCAAATTTAATTTTAAAATGTGCAGCAGTCGCACTATATCAAAAACAAGATCAAAAACAGTAATTGACGCAGTATTCCAAATACATATTGACCATATTAAATCCAAAGTATTTATTTCATACTTTAGTTACCATAATCCTCTTGCATTTCCTTCTATCATTTATCGAAAATGTAAGCTCTGAGTCTGAATAAATCTATCTAATATATACGAATAAAATGTCAAGTAATTATCAAAACTTTGTATCACTATGATCACTATTAAAAATAAGTAAAACGGCCTTCGCAAAACGTCAATATGATGCTCTCTCCTCTGAGCTTTACAATAAGATTCATGAGAAGACTTTTATCTACACACTAAGCAATTTTGAGGTAAAAAAGAAAACCACCACTTATCTTAAACAATTATCATATTCAGAAACGGAAAGTCTACTGTAACCTACTCACTAAGAATTACACACACACACACACACATACATTCACATTTAATTTTTATTTTTTAAATTTGTTTCGTTTGTCATTGTCATTTGTCGAGGAATCACTGACCCCGAAGATACAGTTTTAACTAGTTTCGGGGTCAGAGGTCTTTTAATATCACTGCAAAACCAAATTTTCAATGTTCAATGTATTGTTACAATTAGCGATAAAAAGATGTAAATAATTGGTATTATGTAATAAATATTGTACATTTAGTAATTTAAGTTATTTGCAGTGAGTGTAAAAGAAAATGAAATAAAAAGTATTATTATTAAAACCTACAATTATCCTCTTCCCGAAATTTCGTTACATTCGTCTCATTATCTTAAAGCAAAAAATTTTGAAGATTTCATTTCATTACCACACATGTTTTTTTATATAATTATTAATGGTACTAATACTCGCATACAATTTAATACGTACTGTGTTATTAATAAACGCGAAGTAAAGTTATTACAAATTTAAATCTTTTTGTCTTTATCTGACCTTTGTGACTAAAGAATTACATGACAGGGAGAAGTAATTTTAAACTAAGAGTAACTTTTCATTGCTATTATTAATCAGACTTAGTTAATTAGTATTTTCTGTTACAATTTTTGCGGTCTTTTAAAATAACATTTATTCAAAAATTCCTCTAGTTAGGCGAAGATAATTTTACTCTATACCCAGGCATATTGGAAAAAACACAGGTGAAAAGATGAATTATTATTTTTTCTTAATGGAGCATCGAATATCTCTCAATCACAATATTATAGTAGGATAATTCAATATATAAGATAGTGTTGGGGAGTTTTGATGTATAACCTGTCTCTGAAGTTACTGATTGCCACAGGGGAGTTACTTTGATAGATCATATAACTACAATTCTTAGGTACCCTATACATCTAGACAGATTATAAATACGTCGAATAAATACAGACTCACTGTTACATAAAATTTTTAGTAATGCACGCACACCAAGCCAAACTGACTGACGCAAGTGTAAGAGGTAGCTATCATGCTATCATCAGCTGTCATCACTAAAGTAATAAGCCTGGCCTGTTGTCATGCGTTAGCGAACAGCAAAAGGCTCTATCGAGACGTATAAATTATTTAAGGTCGAATTTCTTATTTTATGCGTTCAGCGGATTCAGTCCTACTAAAAATTTTTAGTGTTTTGAAAGGCGCCACTTATTTTAAAATATTACGGACTTATGGTTATTTTGAATTTTCAATATTTATTCTAGGCGACCCACATAGCCTAGTGGTTAGTGACACTAACCTAGAGGTCACGGGTTCGAATCCTATAAGGTAACATTTATATTATAACCTGTTAGCCTCTATTTTCAGCAACGCACGTACACTAAAACAAAGTGACTAGAGTGTCGCGTGTGTAAGACGTAGCTATCATGCACACTAAAGTAATAAACCTTGCCTGTTCTCATGCGTTTGCTTAGCATCTAGATGTATAAATTATCTAAGTTGCGAGCGCTTTGGTTTCCAGTAATTGTAATTGGTACGTTCTCCACGCCTCTGACCCCACGGGCCAACTGTCTAGAAAACAAGCGGCACTAACACATGTGTACGGTACTTATGTATATTTGCTGATTTTATTAGAAATCATGAGGGTAGTTCCATCATGGTCATCCTTGCTCGGGCGTGGTCGCAAGCATTACATCTGTATATCGTGTTTTCTCCGAGTGATATCCTGTGGTCATCAAGTCTACCGCAAGCTTCGTGACTCTCCACCAGTATTGACGTTCAATGCTAGTGTCTTTACGTTATCATTCATACAAAGTTTGCAAGCTTGCGATCGCCATTGTGACGTTCATCTTGGAATAGCAGAATAAGGACCAATGGAGCTACTGAGCCGCCGCCACCTGAGTGACGTGGGAGTGTTCAAAAGTTAGTGGAGTGCATTTTACTTCTTTGCTCATGATTCTTGCTTGCCTTCCAAATGCCTACATAAATACATTCATTAAACGAGCAAAAATCCAACGACCCTATAGGAAAACTTAACTTAACAAGCAATATGACTCACTGAGTTTGACATGTCTGTAACGTATCTGTCGCATCCCAAACCAGCACTCCTTCCCGTGAGCAATAAATATTTCTAAGAGTATTACTGTCATATCTTTTTATGGAAACAAATATCGAATCAAGTGAGGATACGAGCTGATGGTCCACCTGATAAGAGACATCACCTGGCACATATTTAAAGCTTGATGTGATTTGTAATAAATCAAAATATGACCTTAAGCGTATCGAAAGATATTGAAAAGGCATCATCATTTCAGCTGGACAACGTCCAATTCTTGACAAAGGCCTCCCACAATTTGCACCGGAATATGCACCACCCCATATCTTCCCATGGGTGTCGTTAGAGGTGACCAATGGATACAAAGAACGGAAGATGGGCAGGAGCAACTTTCTGAGAGAGCACGGTTACCAATAGCGATTGCCAACCAGCCTGCCACGCGTGGCGGTTATGGGAAAAACCCAAATTAAAACATGACAGACAACGTCGGTATTATTAAGAATAATAATTCCTAAGAAACACATACAAAAAAAATATAAAAAAAAATTGGCTGTCTGTAAAGTCGGTTTACTGACGATAGTTGAACGTGACAACGTCTTAGGAAAATACTGATGGAATGGTAGCATTTTTCAAAAGAAAATTTTAATTTCATTTGTTTAATAGAGTAATAATTTTAAATAATTCATTATAAGAATAAACAATGATTAAATTACTTACATTTATAATTAAAAATTTGGAAAAATTAAAATTTTCGTAAATCTAGTTTTTTAAAAAGCCCGCCTCAATGTGTTTGATATAGGAGAAAATGTTCCATTTGACGGATGGCTGGTCCAACCTGTCATTTCAGACACGTTGTTGTGATATGTGGAAGATTTAATATATAAATATTAAATCTTAAAACATACGTTTTAATTTTTTTAAGTCATAGCTACGCTCGATAATTATTTCGATTGAATAGTAAAGCCATCGATTTTTTACTCATCGTGAAATAGTTCTGTTAACTTATTGTTTTAATTTTGTCAATTATAGCATAACCTACAATCGCTGCACTAGCGGACCGATGCTATTCATTTTAATGATGAAAGCACGAATATTCGACAATATATCACTGAATATATAATTAATATCGAAAGAATCATTACCTTTATCGCTGTAATTATCGTTGCTATAAACAATTGACACCACATTCACTTTTCACTGCACTTGATACTCGATCAAAACATGTAAATGTACTATAGTATACAGTGCAGCCAGATCGCGTGTAAAAAGTACCCCCACTTTATGCCATTTTCAATGTACTCAGACGACAGTGTCCCACAAAGTGAGGGTACTTTTTACACGCGATCTGGCTTATAGTATAGCAGCTGTCCACGCAGACGCATCGCTCACTCAAGTAGGAGAGAGACGGATGTCGAACGCAAAGGCCGATTGTGCTTCTTTGTCGCTCGTTCCGCGCTCTCGCTTGCACTTCAAGCCTTACATGGAACGCCTCAGAGCGAGGTAACGCCGTCATGAGTCATGTTTTTTCGTGCGTGCAGCCGGCTCTATCGAATTATAAGACGTTGTCACGTCAAAATATTAAATTCAATTATATATCTTATTATATTTATCACTAAATATTATAAAACAAAGTCCTCCGCCGCTGTCTGTCTATGTGTCTGTTCGCGATAAACTCCAAAACAACAGATTTTCATGTTGTTTTCACCAATGGATAGCTGGGTTCTCGAAGAAAGCGTTAGTACATAATTTGCTATGTACTAACGCTTTCTTTCTATTTGTAAATATGAACGGTATTTGTTAGAGGTGTTGAAAAAAAATAAACCGTCTGGGAGATTTCAAGGAAAACACTGTCTAAGCCCTTTGAGATATAACAATGATAATGTATGGTAGAATTGTGTATCTTATATAGGACGACATATAACACCCAGATGGCATATGCCTATCTGTCTGTCGGGTTAGCTTGTGTATAATACAATTAAACGGACTATTTGGGAGAACGCGATGAGAAAGTTATAGATATATATAGGTATAGTTACGAACGAAATTACTCTATCGAAATTATTTTATGCGCTGAAAAGGTCGCACACATTGTTATAATACCAACCTAATCCCTGGTCGTTTATTAAATTCCTCCATTCCATAATAGGTAAGTACAACTTGAGAACTCATTAATAATGAATTCACGGTTGTACCCAAGAGAGTTATGCTGGGAACGTCAGGGTGGCTCTGGGGATGAGGCTCGCAGGTTGAGGTGTGAGAATGTACACCTCGGAAACAACCCTTGAGTTTGCGGTTGAGGTGTATTTAAGTATGGGGTGAATTATAAAGTTAATATCATATACAACGAGTAAACAGTAGTTATATGCAAATATAAATTTTAATATATATAATTCCCACGATACAGTCTCCGACTAGTGTGGTGATTCAATGGCAATCATAATTTAGTCATACTTTCAATCAGATCAATTTAAATAAATTATTCTTATTCTTATTCTAATACTTGAATCAAGCTTTTAGAACAATTTTTGGCAGCCTTTTAAAAAATATTACCATATAGTTTGTATATGTATTGTAATGGGCCGTTATTATTTTCTATTCATTTCATCAAAAGCCAAGCAAAAAGCTAAATGAAGAACACGCCAGAAATTTTATACAACTTGTCAGCATAAAATATAGTGCGAAAATAATTCATAACATGTTCCGCTTAGCCTTTACTAATAAAAATCAATGTTTTTATGTTTGTTCTATATGCGTTCCGAAACCATTGATCAGATTATGATGAAACTATGATAGAGTGTTCTGCGGACGTCCGTGACGGGTCCTGTCCTAAAAATATAGATGTTTTTTTTCGACACATTTTACTTTATAATTTACGTGGCATTGCAACTCATGCCGGATACAGCTAATTTAAGCTAAAAAAACGAATTCGGCGAAAAAACGAATGGAGTGAAATACAAGAAGATGTTTTCTGCTGTTTGTAGCATGTGGATTATGGACAAGACCTTAGACGATCTGCGTAACAAAAATCTATTTGTACGTATTGTCATTATATCTATTAGTACTACGAATGGAACCTCTTAAGTACACTAGGCTTATGTTACAAAGGTAACTTGAACAGCAAAGGCGTAAGTTACAAAGTTAAAGTGATAACTTAAGGTTAAACTCCTTTAGCCTAATATTCTGAATGATGAGCTTGATAGTAAACATTTTATGTTGTAGCTTTACGAATATTATAATGTTAGTTCTGTAGGTATCTCTTTAAATTGTTCTGTGGTAGAGATTGATGTGTAGATATTTATTCTCATATTCTATTCTTAAGAATACTTCTTGAAGAATAGAATCACCATAAATTCCAATTCAAATATTTTCATTCAAAATAGGATGTGATATCACTTACTGAAAGTCAAAAACTATCACTCATTGCAAAATGTATTAGACCTTAGAATAACGTGCGCAACAAACACATGAAAAATATGGTTCCAAATTAATATCCCATTCAGTGGTATAATTAAGAAAGTCATTTATGTAATAGTAACCACACAAACATTTTTTTAAGCAATTAATATAGTTGATTCTTTTGAATTTCGTAATACATTTGTTGTGAACATTTTCTGGGATCTTGTTGTAAAATCGCCCCACAAAAAACTTACTGACTTGATTTAGCCGAGTAGTAGGTAATATAATATATATTGATATCTGTTCGTAGTATTAACATTATGGTTATGACAGTTTCTAGCTAATTCACCTATGTGCCCATGTAGGTACACATATAGCATTATCAAGAATATTTTGAGAAGGAACAGTAGAGGTGTTTACAAGTGTTTACGGTAATGAATACTGGTGTACAAGAGTGGTTTAAGCGTAAACGGCAAACTGTTGATATTATTGTTTTATTGGGAGCCTAGATTTTGAGAACCAGTGTTTTAAGGGTGTTTCGGGCTTGAGCTCAGCATAAAAATTTGCCTTTTGAAGTTTTTGATATCTGCCACATGTTGGACCAACTCTCGAACATCTAAGGGCGGCCGTACACAGACTGCTTGAGCAGTTAACGGCTGAGCGACGTACACGGACCACTCGAGCGGTCGGTTGTGTACTGCTCGAGCTGTCGCTACCAGCCGCTCAAGTAGTTGATTTTCTACCGCATTCGAGTCATGGATTTACGGCAGCTCTTAGATTACAATATAGTGCACAAATCACGAGAGAATTGTCGGAGTAGTTAACCTGGCACAAGCACCTGCATTTTCATTACCAAGGATTCCTGCATGGCCTGGTATCCATGCTAAAACTATGTTAATGTTAATTGATTAACAAAATAAAAGCAAAGTTCCCGATGATAAGCTCGACAAAGTACAAGTGGGCTTCATTAGGGATATATAAGGGAAGGCAACGACCTTCCCCACCACACAACCATGAGTAAAACGTCAAAATCACACCTAACAAGTGGGAGGGTTCTTTGCATTATGGGTACCACAATGGCACCTATTCCTGCCGTGAAGCAGTAATCTGTAAGCATTACTGTGTTTTGGTCTGAAGGGCACCGTAGCTAGTGAAATTACTGGGCAAATGAGACAGTATAGATATAACTTAGATCTTATATCTCAAGGCAACTAGCGGAATTGTAAACCCCAAGCGGCACTGCATTGTACTAGGCAGGGCGTAGCAATTACCACCAGCTGAACGTCCTGCTCGTCCCGTCCCTCATTGTCATAAAAAAAATAACAAACTAAATATATAAATCAAAATAAAATATAACGTAGTCTAGTTTACCTGGAGTGCAAACATTACTCTAACTAATCTCCAACCTAAGATATAATCTTACAAACGTAATTGGAAACGTCAGCTGGTTTCTATTTCAGATTCTCAGTTAAAGCTTAATCGACTAGAGATCAATATCTCAATGTATCAAGTAGCTGCTGAACGTAACAACAATCTTTCTCTGATACTCGGGCTGATCAAAGTGTTTGTGGAAACTGGTCAAACTTTCGAATCAAATGTTTTGAGCTATTTCATTTATCAAAAGCAGGAATCGTATGCTAATTTTAAACAAACTTAACACTCAAGAAATGGTGACCGAAAATAAATAAAAGTTAAATTAAACAATTATATTATTCTTAATTAACCCTTAACCGTAATCATGGGTCCATATGGACCCAGCGACAACCAAAAAATTCTTTAATTCTTAAACACACGAAGCCAGACACCTGCGCTTCAATGTATTCTCCAATAAAAAGGTACTTTGTGGTATTTTCGGAAGGTGCAGCGGGGGTCAGACTTTGTGATTCCTTAACAGACAGCGATAAATTCAGTGAAGACAAAGATGAAGATAACAGCCACCACACCGCTGGTATCTAATACGAGGGCGGCACTGAAAATTTCGGGTATCAAGGAAGTGACACAACATTACTATTTAAAAATGTATTTATTGCTTTTCGAAGTATTCTCCGCGAAATTTGACACATTTTTCCATACGGTGGAACCAATCATTGAAGCAACCATTCCATTCGGGAGTTGGGGTCTCCAAATCCCTGACCACGCAATTTATTCTTTATTTTAGGGAAGGTGTAGAAATCATTACGGCTTAGGTCGTGGCTTTACGGCGGATGGTCTAATAATTCTATGTTTTCTTGCTCTAAAAACTCTTTTGTTCTGTGCGCGGTGTGAGAACTCGCATTGTCGTGATGGAGGATGATGCGGCGTTTGCAGTTCTCTTTACGGAGTTCAGAAACGACCTATCGCAAACAAATGCTAGCACACCATTCTGCATTAACCGTTCTTTGTCCCTCAAGAGGAATAGTCGCAACATGGACTGTTTTGGAGACAAACTTGGCCACCATTTTTTTTGCAACACTCCGTGAACGAACAATTTTTGTTGGCTTTAACTCATTTTCGAACACCCAAACTCGTGACTGGTTTTTTGTTTCGGGTTCGTACGCGTATATCCAGGATTCGCCACCTGATACGATATTGTATACAACATTTGAAGATCCTGCGTGGAATCTTTTGAGAGTTCTGACGCACCAAGTAACACGAGCCGCTTTTTGCTCTTCACAGAGCAAATGCGGTATCCATCGGGAAAACAACTTTTTTACACCTAATTGTTCATGCAAGATTATTTGTATTTGACTCATGCCAATGTCTAAAGTTGCCTGAATATCGCGGTATGTCACATGTCGATCTTCCTCAATCAGCTTACGCACAGCATCAATGTTTTCTTTGGTGACTGCAGTTTTTGAACGACCTTGACGGAGATCATCACTGAGCTTGACACGTCCACGTTGAAATTCAGCAAACCAGCGATAAATTGTGGTTTTGGATGGGGCTTCATTACCAAATGCAGAAATCATCCGGTCAACACACTGTTTTTGTGTTAAACCACTTCGAAAGTCATAATAAATCATCGCTCTAGAATTTTCTCGAGTCAATTCCATTTTCTGAACGACTAAACAAGTTTGACAAGACCTTGTGATAAGACCGAGAACCTTTTTTTGAATAAATAAATAGTATTCGATTTTTAAAACCAAGGAGTTTTCAGTTAAAAAGATTTTAATATGACAGGAACAGTGGAAATATTCCATTCCCGATACTTTTAGTGCAGTCTATGTATTTGCGTCAAGTGCCATAAATATATTTCAAACAATGATAGATGAAATTTTGTTTTTCAGATAAGATGTAATATTTTAATATACAATACTTTTTAAAAATATATTAAACTCTGTTTTATTATATAGCTGTTTATTTCTGGGTCCAAATTGACCCGCGATTCCAGTTACGTTGCTCAAAAATAACGATTTCGGTTAAGGGTTAAACAGACAAATATTCGGTCCAGTCTCTTCATATACCAATTAAATCATTGGATTTTTTTTAATTAAATGATGGTATTTGATACGCCCTACCAATAACAATTTAGTGTCGCTCAGGATTCTTGAAAATACCCAACAATTCTAAGCGGCACTGCTATTGCGCTCGTCACCTTGAGACACGATGTTAGGTCTCATTTGCCCAGTAATTTCACTAGCTACGTCGCCCTTCAGACCGAAACACAGTAATGTTTACACATTACTGCTTCACGGCCGTTCTGGTACCCATGATCGAGCCGGCTTCTTGTGCAAAGGAGTCTCCCACTGGTAAAAGGGAGTGTTTTTGATCTCCTATGGTCTGTACGCTTTTGTTGACTGCTTTGGTTCCCATATAGTATCGATCTACGTAACCGAGCAAGGAAGTTAATGACACTATTGGTTTTTACGTGAATGAATAAAACACATTCATATGGAGAGAATTTGCTAGATTAATGGATAGATGAAAGCTTATTAGAAAAATCCAATTAGAATCTAATGAACTTGAACTTCAATTACTTTTAGTAAAAATATTATATACTAGCTTACCCGACAGACGTTGTTCTGTATATAATAAATAAAATAATGTTTTTATATGAATTTGTCAATAATATATCATAACATCTCAAATTACTTCGTAAAATATGCACCCTGCTGTCGTAATGAAATTGTTTCACAGCAGAACTGTCAAACCGTGCGTCAATAAATTCTCTCATAGAAATTATGTATGGACACATCAAAGGAAAAACAAATTTGTTGTTTTTATTTAATTTAGCAGCATTTTCCTATTTATTCACCTTTTAGCCTTCCCTGGGCTGGAAGCCCAGGAATAATTCAAGATCAAATTTAGCCAAATCGGACCAGCTGTTCTTGAGTTTTAGCGAGACTAACGAACAGCAATTCATTTTTATATATATATAGATATACTAGTGGACCCAACAGACGTTGTCCTGGACACACGTCTTAAATTTGAAAAATCGGTCCAGCCGTTTAGGAGGAGTTCTGTTACAACAGACGCACAAAAGAAATATATATATTAAGATATCTAATATAGAAAATTCTCGTGTCCCGGTGTTTGTTACCAAACTCATCCAAAACGGCTGAACCGATTTGTATGACATTTTGTGTGCATATCGGGTAGGTCTGAGAGTCAGTCGTTATCTATTTTTTATGCCCCAAAAATTTTCGTTTATTACTCTATAAGGCAATACAACGTTCGCTGGATCAGCTAGTATATATATATATCTTAATATAAATATAATAATAATATATAATCTTAATAATCTTATTAATCTTATATATATATATATATATATATATATCTTTATAATTGTTAATATAATGCTCACTAATAACCTCTTTCATAGCATGTACAGTATTTAAAACTCTTAAGATTTTTTAAATGATTTATATTCATTTTGTAACTTAGTCGTGTAAGTCAAGAGGCTTGGCTAATTTAATGACTTCTCTTAGATTGTAATAGAAAAGATAGAAAATGATGAAACTGTTCTTGTTGATTTAAAAAGTAGTAGTTTCTCGCCACCTTTTCTGGTAATGGTGGAAAATTGTCAATACTTCGATCTCACTGAATAAATTGGTATTTGATTTGATTAAATTAATCGTGGCTTAATTGTGAAAATCAAGCCAGGTAGGGTTGTCACTACATACATAGTTATAGGTTAGATGGGCTTGTGTCGCACGCACGACGTGACGAGGTGAGAGGCGAGAGGACACCGATTCCAAATATGACAATAACTACGTATTGTCGTGATAATTTGATTAAGTTAGCAGTAAGAAGCGGCACAAGAAACTCTACCAGCATTCTTTTTATTGCGTTATTTTTAATAAAATATACAAAAAAAAATCTGTCATTGCTATTGCTATAGAATAATCATAATCTAGTCCCAGGCTGTCGGATCACTTATATATTCAGCTGTGGAGTAGTAGGATTAACGACAGAGACATTTTTTAATAAAACATTTAAATTTATTATGTTAATGCCTGAACAGTGGCTGGGACTTTATTATAAAAGTGTAAGTACCCTTAAAGCTATTATGTATCTTATGAAGCCTACTAGAATTAGTTATAAGCAATCCCTTATTTCTAGCATTATAATAATGAAAATCACAATTGAAAGCAAAATGACGATTTTTGTGAACGAATATTAAATTTTCATAAATGTACTGAAAATGAGCAGTCATAATATTACTTACTTTGAAGGCAATTTGGTTATGCCTTCCAGATGAGTGACGTTGAATATAAAATGAATTCCCTTATCAATATATCACTTGAAGCATTTGACTTGAATGATAATGACTCATCTATTTATTCGTTATCAGAGATATTGAATTACAATTTGCATAAACCGTTTGAATATTGTCTGTCGTTTCGAAGCGAGCTAAGATACGAAGTCATTTCATGTTATCGACTTGTTTACCCCATTCTATGTTTGGGATAATACTCATTACTTCGTGAAGATTTCTCTCGAAGTTGTAGACTTGCTTTATAGTTAATCGAAGAAGCATAAAATGTTGACTATCGGCCGTTTTCAATAACCTATCTATCCTTAGTTTCAACTTACTTAGAGGTAGCGAAATCGGATTCTTTTACGCTTACTTACATTTCAATAAATTATAGACTTAAATATAATATAACATAACTATGGATAGATTAGATCTTGTCATTAAACGGTGATAGCATATATCCGCAACTAGAGATACGTTATTGAAAACGGGCGTATATCGCTGAGAACACTGTCAATACAATGATAATTCTGAAGTTTTCCGAATGTGGGAAATTTTAGGAAAAAAAGCCAGTGGGAGGCTCTTTTGCCTAGGATGCCGGCTAGATTATGGATACATTTCTGCCGTGAAGCAGTAAACAACAAACTGGGCAAACGAGATTTGGCATATTATGTCTCAAGGACACAAGCGCAATTGTAGTGAAATTTAGAATATTTGGATTTTTCAAGAATCGAATCGTCCGAAGAAAGCAATCACAAGCAAAATATCTATTTATAAACATTTTCCATGTACTTGGCTTATTCTCAGGTATAACTTTATACCGAGTTTATTTGTAAGGCCGTTACTGTGTTTGTCTTTATCTTACCTGTACCGCTTCTGTTTATTGTAAATATCTACCAAATCTTTCCTGGCTCAATGGCAAATTCAATGTGTGTCTAACAGAATTTTTATGTAGTTCGTTACAGTATGATATTTCTCAACACTTAACAACCTAGTTATTTTTATATTACCCCACTGCTATAGGGAGAAAATGAAAGGGTTTTCGAAGAATAATATATAATAATAATATTGACACAATTTTTACACAAATTATCTTGCCCCAAGTTAAGCATATATAGCCTGTGTTATGGGTTACAAGACAATGATATAGTTAATACATTATACTTACTTAAACATACATAAATACATTTAAACATCTATGACTCGGAAACACACATCCATATTCATCATATAAATTCTTGCACCTACCGGGATTCAAACCCGGGACCGAAAGAAGAACAAATAAGAATAGAAAACAAATTTGCTAAATTAAATTGAAATATTTATGAGGCGGCCCAAAATTTTTAGATATTTGTCACGCACGAAAAGAAAACGTTTATACCAAAATAAATTAATGTCACCCTTAATGCTTGGAAATTTGTGAAGTTTTTTTTTAGAATTTTTTTGTTTTTTATCTTTTTATTTTAATATTAAACTTATCGAGGGTGAAGTCAATGATTAGTGGGCTGAAAATTTGCCTGTGTTTTATATTGTTTAATGTTTATATATCAAATACATTTAACTAGTTATTATTTGTACGGTTATATGATTTTATTGATTATTTAAAAAAAATATATGTTAGTGGAAGGAAGCCTTTATTATATGTAAAGCTGGCAAAATTAATGTTTATGTAGAACGGGCTGCAGCCACTTCGTAGCAACCGCAAGTGCTACGATATGACTTAGAGCAGATTATGTAAACTTGCTACGTGAATACTGCTACGGGCTAAGGTGGCAATAATCTACGGAATTCATATAATATACAGACAGTGATTTTCACAATGTTAATTTTACTATAGCTAGCTTTTGGATGGAAATGTAAAAATAAATTTGGTTTTTTTTTAAGTGATAATCCTCACTTGTGGGATTAATTACACAAATGAAATTAGAAAACAAAATTTTTGCACGATGCGGGACTCGAACCCTCGACCTCTCGCGTTCCGTGCTAACGCTCTTCCAACTGATTGTATGCCTTGTTCGAGCCCCGCATCGTTTTTAAATTTTGTTCTCAAATTTCATTTGTGAAATGTTAAAAACATCATAAGCGTAGATTTCACAATCAACTCCTTTGCATAGGATGCCGGCTAGATTTTGGATACCAAAACGGCGCCCATTGCTGCCGTGAAGCAGTAATGTGCAAACATTACTATGTTTCGGTCTGAAGGGCGCCGTAGCTAGTGTAAGTACTGGGCAAATGAGACTTAACATTTTTTGTCTCAAGGTGAAGAGCGCAATTGTATGGCCGTTCAGAATTTTCGGGATTTTCACGAATCCTGAGCGGCATTGCATTGTTATAGGTAGGGTTTATCAATTATCATCAGCTGAACGTTTTTTTTATGGAATAGGAGGACAAACGAGCGTACGGGTCACCTGGTGTTAAGTGATCACCGCCGCCCACATTCTCTTGCAACACCAGAGGAATCACAAGAGTGATGCCTGCCTTTAAGGAAAGTGTACGCGCTTTTTTTGAAGGTACCCATGTCGTATCGTCCTGGAAACACCGCACAAGGAAGCTTATTCCACAGCGTTGTAGTACGCGGAAGAAAGCTCCTTGAAAACCGCACTGTGGAGGACCGCCACACATCCAGATGGTGGGGACGATATCTTAAGTGTGGCGAGTCGTGCGAAGGTGGAATTTGGCGGCAGGAATCAGGTTAAACAGCTCTTCGGAACACTCCCCGTGATAAATGCGGTAGAAAACACACAATGAAGCGACGTCTCTACACAACGCCACGTGATCCAGCCGTTCGCAGAGCACTGGGTCCCCGACAATTCGAGCTGCTCTACGTTGCACGCGGTCAAATGGATCGAGCTGATACTGGGGTGCGCCAGACCAGAGATGACAGCAATACTCCATGTGTGGCCGGACCTGCGCTTTGTAGAGCGCTAGAATGTGGGCCGGCTTGAAGTATTGCCGTGCTCTATTGATGACGCCTAGCTTCTTTGAAGCCAATTTGGCTTTGCCCTCCAGATGGCCACGAAATTGGCAATCGCTCGAGATTTCGAGGCTTTAAGGGAAGTGTTGTCGAAGAGCGGTGATACGACAAATGGGGTTTTTTTAGTGGTAAACGCGCAAACTTGAGTCTTCTGGGGGTTGAATTGGACAAGGTTCAATCTCGAGAGAGGACTCGATAGAAGACACAAGTTTCTCTCGGCATTGGTCGACGATTTCCCGAGAGAGACCTGCATGGCCCGTGTATACGGCATCACCAGTGCTGTCATCTGCATAGCAATCCAACATACAGTTGGAGGTGTCCAACATATCATTGATATGCAGAAGTCTTACTAGTCTCGTAACTTATAATCATTAAAAAAAAACAATATTGACACACTCTTACACAAATTATCTTGACCCACACTAGGCATAGCATAGCCTGTACTATTGGTACAAGACAACGATATATTTAATACAATATATTTACTTAAACCTATATAAATACATATAAACATCCATGACTCGGAAACAAACATTTTTGTTAATCATATAAATGATGCACCTACCGGGATTCGAACCCGGGACCGTTAGTAGTCAGGGTCACCAACCATATCCATAAAACTATGAGCTCAGGCAATATTTATGGATAGGACGATTGGCACATCAGCTAGTTATAACATAACTAACAAAACTACTAAAACTATTTATATTTTTACAATATAAAGACTCGCATGCTCAGACGCACAATAAGAAGTGAACTATTTTGAAAGTAAAACTCTGTAGTATTCTGTAATTTTGGGTACTACTTACCTGTTATGATATGTTACCAGTATCAATAAATATATATGAATATAGTTATCACTCCACATTATACTAAAGGTTGATTTATTCAATAAGTTTACAGTGCCACAAAATCGCGTGGCGGTATCACTTAGTTACTACTAGGCTTGTTATAGGTGAGATGTGCTTATGTCGCACGTGAGACGTGACGAGGTGAGAGGCGAGAGCGGCTGGAAGACACCGATTCAAAAATAACAATAATTGCAACTACATTATACTGTCGTAATAATTCGTATAACTTTTAAATAGTCTAATATTTTTCACTTTATTTTACTTATTAGAACTCAAATAATAAGTGCACGTATCGTTAATAAATATACTTCTTTAATTAATTTTTTATCTCTAAGTTACTACGTCGTACACCAATTAACATGCCGTTGATCAACCATTTGCAAAAAATGAACAAGGACTCATATACGAAGATCTAGAATAAAGTTGACGTAACTTAAACTAAGTCCATGTGAGAAAATACGTCTGCGACCTTTAAGAACTTATATATAGCAATTTATTCAGCAATAAATATCCATTAGCCAACATTTGATCCAGTATATCCCCGGTCACAAGCCTGACAGTGATAAACAGCTGCAGCCCATTCATCGTGATAATGTATCAATTCTACACAAACTGACGTGTACCCAAGCTCTATGGCATTGAAACCGAAATGCAATTATAAATAATAATATCTTTGATATTAATTACTGTACTTAATGCGTGTTTCTGATAAAATAATTATTTCTATCGAAATCAGCTTCAAAGAAGAAATATTCATTGAATCTTTATAGACTGATCACTTCAGTATCTTATCGTGAGGAAAACGAATCGATTTAATGGAAATTGTTCAATATCAGAATGAAAAGTAAATTATTCAAATTGTATTACAAAAATCAAAAAGCTTTTGAGAATATCTTCAAGTGGACACTCATTTTTATGACAAAATTTTGTGGAGTGCGGGCATGTTGCAGGTAAATGAATAATCTGGGAATTTCTAGACGTGCCTGCAATAAATAAATCAATGATTTTAAATATTTAAAATTTTCCTGTGGATTCATATATAGCAAGAGCTTTGACTTTTATTGATTCATTCATTTGCTACATTATTTTATCTATAAAAAAAATTTACAAACCAGTTATATAATTGATTGATTAATTACAAAGTTTACCTACCCGTGTATCTGAAATATAGATCAAGGCAAAAACTATAATATTATTTATTTTCTCCTAATAATTTTGCAGCAGATAGTACGTTACAAATTATATTAAGCCGAGTATATTGTTGACAAAATGTATAATCTAAACTCAAGATCCAAGAAAAAGTAGCAACAAACTCATTACTACTCTTTTAAATTGATAAAGTAGTAATAAATTGCACATAATCAGCTTCAGTTTCTAACTAATACGAAAATTAAAATTAACCCTAATGGTGGTGTAGCATAATTTTGTATAGATCATGCTAAATCGCTAAATTCTCAGGTATTTGATGAAACTCCAAAATTAATAATTTAGCTACAACCAATATACGTAGCCACTTTAGGTACGCATTTTTACAACCTCACACATAATTATGAAGGGAAATAAAAGGAAAAGCAATCGGGAGCGCCCGAATAAATTGATGGTCGACTGGGTTTAATTACTACATAAGGTTTGTGGTCTAAAACAAAGGCTCAAGCGAGGAACTTTGATAGATAAAATTTAAATTTATCGTAAATTTGATTAGCTTCTTGTTTAATAAGATCACGCATTTATAGCCATCATTCTATGATGTTTGTTTCCGAGTCATGGATGTTTAAATGTATTTATGTGTGTTTATATGTATGTGTATATGTGTATGTTTAAGTAAGTATATTGTATTAAATATATCATTGTCTTGTAACGCATAACACAGGCTAGATATGCTTAACTTAGGGCAAGATAATTTGTGTAAAAAGTGTGTCAATATTAGTATTATTATTATGAGCAACAGATAAAACAAAAATAACTCTGGTGTTTAAGTTGAACTCGCTCTTTTTCAAACTGCCCATGTCATATGGACCGGAACGGATAGAAATTCACTCCTCAGTACACGGACTTAAAAGATTAAGGACTTAAAAACAAAATTTCAGATAATCCTCATACATTCATGCGCTTCTCTCTAATGTCACAGCTTATCATCATGCATTATGCAGTAGCAGACTCTTATGATTTAAACCAAACCTATAATTACTATGGAGCGTTGTTCGTCTATTAATCTTCATAATAACGCAAGCCCACCAACCTGTACATCAAACATTGCACTCTGCTCATGCAAAGCTATTTTGCTATTTTCATAGATTCGACATTGAATCAGCAGTACTGTTCTCGGTGGAACCAGGTTTTAACAGACCTATTCCTCTTCAAATACATCTTCCACTGCATTATCCTGGGAAGTGTTCCGAGAATTGTTTCCTTGTTTCCTGCTACTGAAATCAAGTACATACAGGACTGTGAATGCCTCGATCAAGAGGCGCAACGTAGAGACGTCGCTTGACCGTCTGTCATCAACTACATCTTTTATTAGGAAGTATTTTGAAGAGCTCTTTGTCCCGATCTGCGACTCAATTCTAGTTTCGCGCCACAAGTTACAATCTTTAGTATTAACCTCATCATTTGGATGGTAGCTTTCCTTCACAATACTGATTTCAAGTAATATTGCACCAGGTACTACCATATTTTGGAAATTACTTCTTTGCGTGGTGTTTCCAGGACATTTTTTTTTGTATTGTTGATTCAATAAGGATTCAAGGCATTACGTTACGTTATCACTACATACCTATTATAAAACAAAGTTCTCCGCCAACTCTGTCTGTCTATTCGCGATAAGCTCAAAAACGAATTTGTTAAGTTTTTGTATACATTAACGATATTTGTGGGAGGTGTCGGAAAAATAAGCCGTCTGGGAGCTTTCAACGAAAACGCGGCTAAGCCCTTTGAGATATAACAAAATAATATATCGTGGAATTAGGAATTTTATGCAGATCTACAGAAAAGTCTGGGATGGCACATGTCTTGAGGATAACTTATATCCATTTTAATACTTCAAAAATATGGCAATAATATAGCGGAAATATAAAAGCTGTGCAAAAACGATATTAATCCTTATGATTTTTTATTACTACTTATTGTAAAATCATTCAGAAATACGTTTTTGTTTCACATTAACATTTGATCACATATTTCCGATGGCTTTAGCCTACATAATTATTCACGAATACTTACATCATTTTTCTTTTTAATGATAGAACAGTGCCTGTCGGGTCAGCTAGTTTGTTGATAAAGTTAGAGTGACAGATAAGTTGGAAGGCTGAGGCGAGAAAAGGAGCAAAGCGAAGCTTCCGCCAAAGCTTTTGCCTATTTTTTAATAGAATTTTCTAAATCCTTGAGAACCCTACCCTACTAACTTATGAAAAGAATGAATATTGAGATGGCTATAAAAAGTACGCTGATGATGATTAAGACCTCCGAATGGTCCGAAACTAGTCGGTACTAACACCGAAAAAACGTGAGTAAAGTACGCTTTTAAATAAAATCTAACCTCAAACGGGTAAATCACGTAGATAAAACGGTAAATATCCCTTAAAAATGTCAAAATTAGCTTAGGTTATAATGCTTTTTTTTTCTGGAACGGTGCATTACCTTGTAATTAGAGCGCTAGCAATATAATCGTGGACTAATGCTCTTTCAATTACAATATTTTTTTCCCTCATAATTCGTGCTACGGGTTACCAAGTTTTAACCGTTTCTTGTATAGCCATATAAAATCCATTGAGGTTTTTGTATAACAGAAGCACTTCTACAATTATTGTTACTTTTTGTAATAGTTAATTGAAGCGCACCCTCGTTAGGATCAACCAACCTTGAGCGCAGTAGCCATGTCATGATGACAAATAAATTCGGTCTTCTATAATTGAGTTACACACCAATTCGTATTTGTACTATTAACCGATGGATGTTCTTTTGTGGTGTGAATGATTCTGTCCTCTTTTTATTTCGGAATGACAATCTAGGTTATTTTTATCACTAACAAATCAAATTTCAGTCGTAATGTCAATAAACTTTAATCAAAGTCAATTAAACTTTATTTAAATAGGCTTAAACTTAGTCCTTCTGAATCGACACTATAAATATTTCTTTTAAATTACTGAATATACCATATTATGTTCGTAAAAATAGGAGCTCGTGAGAAGAACATATAAGAAACTCAACCTCCACTCTTTTCAATCAAATAGAGTATTTTACAATGGCTGTAATATACATACTAAATTAGTTTGTAAGGTGCTGCATACAATATATGAGTCATGTTTAAGTAATATAAATTATTTCATTAAAAGTAATAAAGAATTAAATGTTAACAATATGTTATGTTTTTAAAGTGATAACCCTCACTTCTAGGATTAATACACAAATAAAATTTGAAAAACAAAATTTTATTAATTAACCCACGACCTCCGGCGTTCCGTGCCGGTGCTCTAACCACCTGAGCTAACCGTTCGAGTACCGCCTCGTTTTAAAATTCTGTTTGCTTTGTTCAACTTCAACAACTCTCAGGTTGTGGAGGAGGTCGTGGGTTCGAATCCCGCATCATTCATAAAATTTTGTTTTTGAATTTTTAAAATAAATTATTCATAACTCTAACAGGTCGACCGGTTGACGATTACAGATTAAAAATTCAGCTGACTGATATTTTTTTTTATTTTCACTCAGTGAGACTTCATTGTCGTTCGGGAGTTTGGCGAGTGAACAGTTCCCAAAGATGCCTCGTACAGAGGCGAAACACGTGTCGAAGTGATTTATTTAATGTTGGTGTAGTTAACATTTTTAACACTATTGGTGTCATTGCTGTCTAACATCAATATAACGTCTAAATCTTTTAATTTTCTCCAATTGATTTGACACTATCAAATGCTATGTTAATTTTAGATAACCTTTTATTTAAATCTACGAATTTCTATTAAACATAGATAATATAAAATAGAGTCAAGTAAACTTCACAAACTGAATAGTTTTATGACGTTACATATTCTTATCTCACTTACCTAGTAATTGTACAAGTTCTCTACGCTTTTATGCTGTTCAAGGTAATGTAATATACAGTAAATTCATAGTATTTTTATGTTAACCTCGATTTTCTGGGAGAATTATATTTCAGTAAACTAAGTTGAGTTTCGAAAATTACGATTAGATCTAAGTAGAAGACTATTCAGCGGTCTGAGCTTTAATAATAATATAATCTTAAAATACAGCTGTTTTATTTCATACTAAAAAACAATTAAACTTTGAAAAACTAAGAATACAAATCTATTGTTGGTCGATTCGTTTGATTGTGTTGGTAAGTTTCGTAATTTTACTAAGGCAAGCGCTTTATATTATATGAAATCAGCTTGATCGATTTTTATAATGTCAATGTCAATGACAATAAGGGACGAGACGAGCAGGACGTTCAGCTGATGGTAATTGATACGCCCTGCCCATTACAATGCAGTACAGTTCAGGATTCTTGAGAAACCCAAATATTGTGAGCTGCACTACAATTGCGTTCGTCACCTTGAGACATAAGATGTTAAGTCGCATTTCACCTCACTGTACTGGGGACTAGGATCCCCACACTAAAGTGTGAGGCCAGATTTCTTGTAAAATTAAAGTAAAGAATTCTTAATTGGCATTTAGTAACAACGTTTATTTCATGAATCGCGTTACATAAAACTGAACAGAATAGCTAACCATTCTTTACTTAAAAAATAAATAATAGGGGGCTATATATATATACTTTCATCGGGGATTGAGATATAAAGACAAAGTTATGAAAATATGTGCAAATTTTCAAAAAAAAACAAACTTGTAAAATGTGGTGGGCGAGCTAAAGTATCTGCTATAGAGGACAGATCAAAAAAGCGTAGAAAAAGGCATTTAACGTGCATTTTTTATTTCCAGTTTCAGTGAGCATTCTCAACTGTTTGAATAATGACTATTCATACAAAGACTTCGCAGTAAAAATATTAACATCTAGTTATTATGGCAGTTATTAATGACTCCCGCTCGCTCTGTTCAATATTAATTAATCAACATTTTACTAACCACAGGCGCAATATAATTCACGAACCAAATTAATGCTTCTAAAATGATAATGCATAGTCAAATTTGAATCTTTTTATATTAAACTGGACAAATAGACTAGAGGCTTATGTGATGGGGAATGGTGAGGTGGTAAAGCAACCGACCATGGACATCTGAACACCATGGGTCAAGATATGCGTTCCCGGGCTTTAACTTGAGAGTTCGCTCTAATCCTTAAGGTCCCGAAGTCGTATGTATCGGTTCGGCAAAACTAGAATTATAATATATATATATATTGATTGATTGGTAAGCTTTGGTTGCTTTGTCTTTTAGAGGGCAATGGAGAGGACTATGCTCCGAATTTCTCTGCGAGATTGAATCAGAAATGAGGAGATCCGTAGAAGAACCAAAGCTACCGATATAGTCCAAATGATTGCGAAACTGAAGTGGCAGTGGGCAGGGCACATAGTTCGACGGACGACCACGTACCGGAAGACGCAGTGTTGGTAGGCCCCCCACAAGATGGACCGACGATCTGGTCAAGATCGCTGGAAAACGTTAGATGAGGGCAACGCAGGACCGATAGTCCTGGTGATTTTTTGGGGAGGCCTTTGTCCAGCAGTGGACGTCTTCCAGCTGATGATGATGATGATGAATTCATTTCACAAAGTGGCTGTGCGAGGTTGCAAAATGCCAGAAGTCAACATGATGCGGGTGAAATTTTGCATTTTGACGTAAGGTCCGATAGAGAGATTAGACTGCTGGTATTAACTCAAACAACTACTCTGAGCACTCGCCGTGATAAATGCTGTAGAAGATGCAGAGAGAACCCACATCTCTACGCAACGCCAAAGAATCAAGTCAATTGGATATGACTTGATCGTTGGTGATTTAGCATACGATCATACATTATTTCTACCAGGCAGAGGATATAGACTTCTATATTATGAAATGGTCTTGCTTAGTGCTTGACCTGGCCGCTTTTACTACTGCCCCGCCTAGGTGGAGCTTACCCAAAACTTTCTTATACATATTCCTTATATTGCGCAATAAAACTACTTTCCCTATGACTAAGCTTACCCAACAATTTCTTTTCAATAACTGTTACTTCCTCTTCTTTTACGCCATATCACTTTCTAATGTCATTTTTTCTCAAACTGTTTATCGGTCTCCACACTTATCATTATCATGAGCCGGAAGACTTCCACTGCTGTCCTCCGCTGCCCTCATCCAACGTATTCCGGCGATCTTGAAAAGATCTTCGGTGCATTTTGTGGGGGGCCTACCAACGCCACCATTCGAGAACTTTTCTGCCCCAACAGCCATCTGTCCGTCGCGCTATTTGCCCTGCCTTCCTCACTTATACTTGATGTAAATAATAGCGAGAAACCCTGTATGACCCCCCGTAATTGAAAAGAAGGAATTTATAGATTGTATCTTCGCTGCCTTAAGAGAGGAATAAGTGGACTAATAAAGAGTGCAGTGACGAAACAAAGAGGCGTATATAGGTTATAAACAAGAACTGTAATAGAGAAAATGAGCAAAATATGGAGAAACAGAAACATTACAAAAGCCATAGGAACCAGGCTTATGCGAACGCTAAATTTACCCATATTTTGTACGCCACCAAAACGTGGAGATTGCGAGAGTTTAAAAAGAAGAAGACAAACGCTTTGTAAATGTGGTGATGGAGAAGAATGTTTCGTGTATCATGTACTGAATTTCGTATGAACGTATCGTACAGGAACTAAAAATCAACAGCGTTTATCTTCCATAAAGCAAATCCCACTTACTTGCCTTCTTTGAGCACGTATCGAAACGAGGCAGCTAGTCTATAGAACGCCTTATTGTCCAAGGTAAACAGAAAGAATGAGTCACAAAAGGAAACAACAGGAATGATAACAACTTGAACAACAATGCACAGGAATTATAAAACTGAGCTACAAAAATATATTTTTGTCTTAAATAGTTCATAATTTTTTAAATTCATATATTTTTTAAGCAAAATAGCATTAAATTATTCATTGAACAACAAAAACCGCCGCCCATTCAAATGTTTATGCTTTGGACATGAGAAGAACTGACGGAACAGAGAACCTAAGCGGACTTCTTTTTTAACTATTGTAACAATAAAATTAATTAATTAGATATCCTGACGGCGGCCGCTCATATTCCCAAGCTGTGTTGTCATTAAAAAAGTTAATTATGTTATAGTATCCTTTACCACATAAACTTTTCTTAACAATCCTTTTGAATTTCGTAACAGATTTATGTAACACTTTGACAATATACAATATCAGTTCCAATATTTAAATCGGTAAAATTAATTAACAACAGCGTACCTATAATAACCTGATGCAATCCATTTGATGTGCAATCATAATTATCCAAATAGCATGCATGAGGTTGGTGAATGTAAATAAAATACACACACAAGTTTACTTTGTTTATAACCTTTGATAAAACCACGTTACTAGTAAAAGTATAGTTCGCAAAAAAGTTTGTAAGTGGATAGATAATTTTTTACATTAGATAGGGCAAAACGACTCAAGTGACTCAACGTTTTCCTGCATTTGCCTTTCCTTATTTATTAAGTCAAGTTAATAAGCTCCAAAATATTACTAATTTGTCTAAATATGAATTTAAAAAGACAACTAAGGATATACTGCCTTCCCTAGACTACTCTACCGAAGCCTTCCTTAAAATAACCCACTACGATTTTTCAAAACGCACACCTCCACATACTCTGGTCAGATCACTGTTAAAATCTTAATCTGTGCTTAAATACATAGATAATGGTTGCTTATAATATATTATATTAATTTAAGAAAGAAGTACTTTACTGCTATCAAATATTTTCAGAACTTTAAAAATTTTATTTGAAGCTCACTCATGAACCTATTTCGTAATTTAATTGTATTTGTATGTTCACTTGTTTTCCGCGATACAGGCATGCCTAGTGCGGAAAGCGCTGCTAATTTTGTATTTTTATGTCTCCATATTGTCAATAAATATATTTTCATTTCATTTCATTCAGATAACCACCAGAACCCGACATCCGTGTTGTCGGATGTGGTCTTCGCGAACAGAGACTCTTCTCCAATTCTTGCGCCCTTGTCTACTCTTTACTCAAGTGATTCAGATAACCGCCAGGCCCCTTACATCCGTGTTGTCGGATGTGGTCTTTGCGAACTGAGACTTTTCTCCAATTCTTGCACCCTCGTCTATTTTTTTACTCAAGTGAATTCGAAAACCACCAGATCCCGACATCCGTGTTGTCGGATGTGGTCTTTGCGAACTGAGACTTTTCTCCAATTCTTGCACCCTCGTCTATTTTTTTACTCAAGTGAATCCGAAAACCACTAGATCCCGACATCCGTGTTGTCGGATGTGGTCTTTGCGAACAGAGACTCTTCTCTGATTCTTGCACCCTCGTCTACTTTTTTACTCAAGTGAATTCGAAAACCACCAGATCCCAATACCTGTGTTGCTGGATGTGGTCTTCGCGAACTGAGACTCTTCTCCAAATTCTTGCATCTACATCTACGAAACTACTTTTTTACTCAAGTGAATCCGATAACCACCAGATCCCGACATCCGTGTTATTGGATGTGGTCTTCGCGAACAGAGACTCTTCTTCAAATTCTTGCATCCACGTCTACAAAAGTAGTTTTCTACTCAAGTGAATCCGATAACCACCAGATCCCGACATCCGTGTTGTCGGATGTGATCTTCGCGAACAGAGACTCTTCTCCAAATTCTTGCATCCACGTCTACAAAAGTACTTTTTTACTCAAGTGAATCCGATAACCACCAGATCCCGACATCCGTGTTATCGGATGTGGTCTTCGCGAACAGAGACTCTTCTTGAAATTCTTGCATCCACGTCTACAAAAGTACTTTTTTACTCAAGTGAATCCGATAACCACCAGATCTCGACATTCGTGTTATCGGATGTGGTCTTCTCCAAATTCTTGCGCCCTCGTCAACTTTTTCGCCTTAATGCGGATCCAATACTTACGTTTTTGGTCGATTGGGGCGATTTCGAGCATTTCCTTCTATACCCTTTCGTGTGACTCACAATTTCTCTTGGCAGACTTCTGTGTGCCATAGTATCCGTATTGTTGGTCGGTAAAAGCATGACCTTTCGAAAGACTAATTTCAAAATTTTCTTCTTCATGAAAACTAACTTCTCTCCAGATAGGAATTTGAATTAATTGAAATTAGCGATGGGGGTGAAATAAAAGAGAGATCTTTCGTAGGTTTTAGTTTATCTTCATTCTTTGTATATGGACAAGTAAGTAAGATACTCCTTACGCTGGCGATCGAGCTTTCTATTATAGCTTTGAGACCTCTCTATAGCTCTTGTTTACATTCGGTATGCACCCAGTACAACGCGCTTGCCCAATGTATACAGCACAATTTAGAGCGTTGCTAGCTGTTTGTGACGAATGCTTGCCATCTGGCGCAGCGCGTTGGTATTTACACCCTAAACACATGATCGGACACGGACGCGGTCCGGGAGCGGACCATTTTCGATGGTATTCCGCATTGTCCATTGCACATAATTATTAATATTACCATCCTGACCGTACCGAATACAACGTCGGACCAATTAGTGCGCCCACTGGACCATCCAATGGTTCAGCTGTCATCATCATCATCAATTCAGCTGGAAGACGTCCACTGCTAGACAAAAGCCTCCCCCAAAGATTGCCATGACGATCGGTCCTTCCATCGGAACATCTTGGGGCCAACCAACAATACGTATTTCGGTATGCGGTCGCCATTCGAGCACTTTACTACTCCAACGGCCATCTGTCCGTCGAGCTATGTGCCCTGCCACTGCCACTTCAGTTTCGCAACCAACTAGGCTATGTCGGTAACTTTGGTTCTCTTACGGACCTCCTCATTTTTGATTCGATCTCGCAGGGCACCTCCAAGCATAGCCCACTCCGTACCAAAAGAAAATCAAAACACCCGAATCAAAGGAACTTTGCACTCGCGTTATGGGGGTAGGAAAGCATTTAATAAAAATAATAAATAGTCATATACTTACTTCTAAGGTTTCATAAATATATTACATAATATTATTACCTAATAATGAATTCCTGAGTAGGAGACTAGGAACACAGTTTCTTGGTGATATTTAAGTGGAATACTAGGTCGTATTATAAAAAAATACATATAATATCGACCATACTCTACATTTCTACAAAATAAGTTATTTTGGAATTTCACTTACGATTTCAATGTTAAATTTTAATTTGTTAATATTCATTAAACTATTGTATCTTTATATACTTTTTTGCTAATATATATTTATATTGAGTTTGAAGTACATAATACGAATGAGTAATATTTTTTTATTTCTTAAATGTTTCGCCTTTTAAGCAGCTAAAAGCCTTGGACAAATCTATAAATGAGCAATGGGACCCCTATCGCCTAATATTTGGCAAATATTTAAATACAAACCAGCACTAATAAATGTAAGGCAGGAACCATACAATTACAATATACCAGCGTATAGACGAACAAAGCGTGCGAGACAGAAGAACATCTGTAACGTAAATAGAGCAAGATAGAAAGAGAAACCAAATCTATTTGTAACTGTAACCGATTTTGATTGACAAGTCGTAAACAGTCAGCCACTATTGAAATTAGTCCCCTAGTATTTGCTAGGTAACGCATACATTAAAATATCTTAATTGGTCTCAAATTATCGGACTGTCTGTTCGTCTATACGCTAATATTATAGTCTATGGCAAAAACTTGCAATCCGCACTTACCCTACCATCCATATCCCGAAATACCATCCCGAAACATACGTAATTACTGTCTGGGTGGGAGTATCAGTATCTCTATCTCAGCAGACACTATATTACATTAATACTTTAACAATGTGTTTGTAAACAACAAATACAAAGTTTGTATACATCAGTAATTTATCGCTCTACGCACGACATAATACAATAAAAGTTAGAGTTCTTAGAAGTTTTCGTATATCTCGTGAGAGTTCGTAATGTCATCGATATAATAAACATTACAGTATACGAAAATCAATGCAATAATATCTTGGCTTCAGACTTATGTAATAATCTATACTCTCTTTTGTTTAGGCCCATTGCTAATTTAAGGTGCGGCCGGGTTCACATATACTAGCTGATCCGACAGACGTTGTTTTATTCATAGTAAAACAATCCCTTTCCTTTTAAAAAAAATCCTACCAAATTTAAGGTCTCTACGCCGGTTCCAGAGATATAAAATCAAATCAAAAGCACTTTATTCACGTAGGTGACCGAAATGACACTAATGAATGTCAAAAAACTATTTTTCTTCATTTCATCGTCTCCCTCGACCATATTTTAGGGAAGGGAACGACTCGTCCCACGACACCGCCACAAGCAGTGCCATTTGAGCGAGCATGATGAAACCTGTCACGAAAATCCACCGAATAAAAAAAAAGAATGTTTATCTACAATATATTAAGAAACACTCACAAAATACCTTACATTATAATTATTAATATTACATGTTATTAAAAGTAATTAAAGCAAGGCTTTCTTATCATCTAAGTAATCCTTTAAATTGTAATACAATTTTTCTCGTACATTGCAATGAGTCAATATACAGGTGGAAAACGCCTAGTGTGGGGGTCAGCATAAAGTGTTCCTGTGTACATTTAATGTGCAAAATAAATGATTTTATATTTTGTTTTTGTAATACCTACTATTCTCACTTTTCTAGAAGAAATGAACTCCCTGTATGGTCATCAGGTAGAACGCTACCGACGAGATAGTTGTATATCATAGATACTGAATATCTTATAAATCTTCTTGAGACATAAGATGTTATTTAAGGGTCATTAGTCCTGCTATTTTACTAACCATGGTGGCCTTTAAACCGAACCACAAATAGTTATTGTCCACTGTTCTTTGGCGGTACACAAAGACGCAATTTAGTAGCCATCAGGCAAGTATTATTTGTAAAAGATCCGTACACTAAAGAACGAACGAATGAACTCGAAGGAAGTAAATTTCACGTTGACAAAATCTTAGACATAAGCCACAGTGCTTAAATTATATTCAGGTTGTAGAACTAAATTTATATGTTCTAATATTCAACAAAGGATTTCTGTCCGGAGAATTTATGTTTGGGAGTTAATAAGACAGTTGTGGCACAGGTGTTGTTCAAGCGAGTGCTCTTTTCAACGAGTTTGGGACCAGGTTGTTACATTTGAGTTTAGGGCTTGTATATTCATTAGTTAAATTGGGGTTTTGTTTGTCTGATGTGTATTCTCTTTGTAGAACTCTCCAATTCATTAGTTCGCACAATATATAGGAGTAAGAAATATATTTTTCATTTCTCATACTCGGAAAGTAATGTTGTTTTGATCTGATTATTGGGTGGAAAATGCTGCTTCCCTGCATAAAGATTGAAAAACTCATACAAATTACTTCCCACCTAAGGGCCGGAATGAACTTTGAGAATAGAACTGTTGTCAGCTGTGAAGAGTTTTATGTAAAAACAAACTAATTAAAAAATATGCTGTGGCCATGTGACTTTCTAAACAGCCAGTGTGAACTTCTTTGAGCGGAATAAGCCGCAACAATTACGCGGTGAATTCCATATTTAAAATTTAAAAAGTCGACATAAATTGTCCTAATTTGACAACTAATTTTAAATAGGTACTACTAATATTATTAAATCAATAAATAGTTTAGATAAACAACTACTTTTATCTTCCTCATATTCGAAATGAAAAGTAAAGTGCTTACTTGACGAGGGTAAAAGAATCAGTTCCTACTCGGACTATCCAGATGGTGGGGATGATATCCTAACTTGTGGCGTGTCTTGCGAAGGTGGAGTTCGGCGGCAGGAATCAGATTAAACAGCTCTTCGGAACACTCCCCGTGATAAATGCGGTAAAAAGCACACAATGAAGCGACGTCTCTACGCAACGCCAAGTGATCCAGCCGTTCACAGAGCACTGGGTCCCCGACAATTCGAGCTGCTCTGCGTTGCACGCGGTCAAATGGATCGAGCTGATACTGGGGTGCGTCAGACCAGAGATGACAGCAATACTCCATGTGTGGCCGGACCTGCGCTTTGTAGAGCGCTAGTATGTCCATGAACCTCTAAACTGCATATGAAGTCCTGGTACATGTTGCTAGGATGACACATGATTTCAACCGCTATGAAAGACATTACTAACACCGCTACCATATTTATGTTCTCCTGGTGTCAATGCAGTTATAACTCGTGCGTATGACATAAGAATATATTAAGATATACCTACTCGCGTCATACATAAAAATAAAATAGTATGCATATTTCTGTCTCATTCTTTGCCGGCTTCATCCTACACATTTTTGTATTTGTGTCTCTTACCTGTCGTTTTTTCCGTTGCATCCGGTTTGAAATCACAACGATCCTAAAGAAGTTTCACTTCAAAAACGTTTGTGTGGGAAATGTTACTATAGCATAAACGATTTTCTTAATGACAACTCAGACTGGGAATGAAACGAACACACTCAGACTCTTTAATTATAAACGTTTATTGTACGATATCATATCGTAATCCATATATTTATACACAAAAAAAGCCCGCTGAGTTTCTTGCTTCTTCTCAGGGGGCCTACTCTTAAAATCGATATTCGATATATCGTGGCATTAGTCGTGTCCAATCCTACTCTTAGTTACATCGTATTCAAAGTCGAAACGATGATTGAACGAACGATACAAATTTTCGATATTATCCGTCCTAACCCTACTCTTAGTTGAAAATGTCAGAGACGAATTTTCGAATTTCACAAATAATCAAACGTCTTTTACGATAATCTCAACGACAACTTCTAGGCTGTCGTTGCTATTATCGTTTCAAGTTGTTTAGGTATATTTGCCATACATTATGCATTCTTAATAAATATTATTAAAATAATTATATGTGATTTACTTACTATTCAACAGGATTTTTTTACTACCAAGTAATTTAAGACATTTTTTGATCGTTTACTCGTATGCGTAGAAAGTAATGCAAATGGCCGCCTGAGAAATAGGAAGTCGACGAGAAGGTTGCGTTACTTTTTTTTACATTTATTACCCGCAAGTTTTGTAATATTTAATAAATTTTAAATGGTCATATTATATTCACTACATAATTTTTAAATATTTACATTTTGTGTAAATGATGTAAATCGGTGGTGCAGTGTCTGGTATGGTCCTTAGCGCCATGTTTCTATGTTTCGACTTTTGACACTTAACAGCGACATAGCACAGATAATATTTACTTTTTCAAGGTTTGCGCATAATTCATTCACTCTAACATAGTAAAAAAATCAAAATATTAGGCTATGGTTACGATGTTGTTACGATAAACGATATGGAATACGAACATTTGGTATGGATAGAGGTACGATATATTTGGGGTATTATCGTATCGTTTCGAAGATATCGTTGTCGATTTAGCGAGTAGAACTCTTGGTCTGAGGCAGTCTATTTTGAATGGGTGGCAGTTTTTGACGTTCAATAAGTGATTTTGAATCCTATTTTGAATAAAAATATTTGAATACAATATTTCAACCTTAAATATTTTGTTTAATAGACGTCTCAACAGACAAGCAATTTCTCTCCAATCAAACATAATACTTTGTAGCAAATTTTCTTACATTATTACAAATGACATGGCTGTTCGAAACTACAATGAATCAATCATTCTATTGTACTTCGTGGTAGCGTTGTCTATATTTATTTACTAATTCTCTTTAAAACACACTGACATTGTGTGGCAATTTACGGCCGTTCCCAATATTCAGTCTATCTCTTACTTGAGATAAAAATCTTAACTATCGTTGACTTTTCTGTCGCAATAAACTTATCGACGGTAACTCACCTTATCCGTGCACGTTGTCTGTCAATGGGACGACGTATACCTTACCAGCGATATAAAGCTTGTATGGAAATTGCAATTCACGCGATAAGAATGACTTATCGGATATATTGGGACAGCTTCAGAATATTGACAGCTAATTACTGGCAGTAGAAGGTAGTAATTAATCTTTATCTGTAGATAGTATATTGGTAACGGCCGTTAGGTTACTATTTTATGCAACAATTGTATAAGAAGGGTTAAAAAAACGTGAGTGGCGTATGTTGCTGGTTGGGTGGTTGAGCCAATGAATGACGTAACGAGTGTTTTTTTCCCTAGTTATACAACAATTTTTCTACGACTAAATAATTTTAAATGAAAAATAAAATTAAAACAAACAAAAACCAAAATATTTTGAGTTGCCGCTTAAATGGGCGGGAAATTTAATGTACATAAAATGTACATACTTATGTCCCGTGAGTGGTTTTATTTTTACTTCCATGAATGGCAAAGGTACACCCATACAGCCAACGCGAGAAATGTGAAAGTTACAGACCTATACCTTGCAGCATCTGGGTAAACACACCACACACTCATCACACAAAAAAAATACACACGATTCTATAACCTTCCTTTTTTTAAATTCTTGAACTAAGCTGTTACCCGTGACTTCATCCAAATTTACCAGTGTGCTGTGGTTGTGTTGGTGTTACAAATCCAACTACCAGGTAAAAGGATTTTCATTTTTCTTTGGTTATTATAAAGCGACCCTCAAAACCTATGGTAACAGAATTTTCAAAAAATTCACAGATTACCTCCCACAACCATATAAACATTACATCTTTATAATATTAGAGTAGATAAATTCAATCCGTACAAAATCAGAATACACCCCTGGTATAAATATATAGTTTGCTTTATACAAGTCTGGTAACATATGATAAGTAAAAATGTGGGGCTCGTAAATCCCCGAAAGTTGGACGCATTCATTATTTTTTACAACCGGCCAACATATTGAGCTCGGAGCTTCTTGTGAGTTTATGACGAAAATTATATTGTATCCCTTCCTACGATGTCGAGCATAACAACTGAATTAATAGATCTTAGTTTATGATGTAACTGTATGTGTATTTTACATTCTGAGAACAATATAATATTGACGTCTTTACATATTATGATAGACATGGGAAGCTTTCTATCCGGACTATAGAGCGTCGAGCCACAAGTGAGTACGAAAATGTTTCGGTACTCGTCTTGGGTACTCGGGTGTTATCGGCGTACGGTGCGAGTACGGTCGAGATCGGACGCCGGGCGAGCGTTGAGTAGTAACTCCGCTCTGTCAGTCAGGAAAGAACTATCGAACGAGGCGGTTGTGTCTAACGCGCATGCCGGGAACACTACGTTCTTATAATGCAATCTATTATAGCTCTTTGTGTTAAGTTAAAAGATTGTGTTTTACTTGCTGTCATGTTTAACGCCCACAACAATGGAGAACCACAAGAATCCTGAAAATGTGATCAGTCTTGCACCGTCACATATATATTTATATATATGCATATATAACCGAGCCAAGAAAGAGAACTCTTCCTCCTTCATAGGCCCAAAACTATTTCCCATCGCATAGCAATCGCTTATGGGGCTCTCATCCACAGATCCTTAAAGAAACTGGAAACCCTTGAAGCTGCTGGGGGTTGGACTTCAGTATCAGTCCATCGGCATGCCAATCTGCTTCTAGGCAGCTATCAGCGGAGACGTGCTATGCTATGCATAAACATGTTTTTTTTGGTATTTGCAAGATGCATTTAATTATGTGCAGATCCTGCGGCTAAGCCACTGAAGACTTAAAATCATAACCTGTTGGAGTGTCAGGTCCTTATACTTAAAAAGAATGGGATCAATGGTCATGCTGGCGTAGAGAGCAGCATAGATCCACGGGTTTAAGTGCTAGAACCACAAAAAGACCAGATAGTGACGTGGAGTTTACTGTGTAGTCTGTCGGTCTGATAGAAAGACAGAATAAATTAACTTAGCATAGGGCTCAATGCTCATGAGAATCTTCATGCAGCGTATAAATGCCAGGGCAGTATTGCAGAATATTTGATAGCTATCGTTCCGGTACCCTTAAAAAATACATCGGCCATATCAAAAATGTGGCTAAATAGCTGCAACATATTGTTGCCGAGAAATACTGATTATTTTTAAAGTTCTATTCATCATCATCATTTTAGTCGGAAGTCATCCGCTGCTGGACAAAGGCCTCCCTGACGTCACACTACAATTGGTACTGCACTGCCCTCATCCAACCTGTTCCGGCGATCATGACCAAATCATCAGTGCATCTTGTGGGGGGCCTACCAATACTGCGTCTTCTGGTACATTGTCACCATTAGAGGGCATTACTGCCCCAGCGGCTATCTGTCCGTCGAGCTATGTCCTACCAACTTCAGTTTCGCAATCAACTATGCCATGTCGGTGACTTTAGTTCTCCTACGGATTTCCTCATTTCTGATTCAATCTCGCAGGGAAACTACAAGCATAGCCCTCTCCCTAGCCCTGTGAGCTCTATTAGGAGAAAAAGCAGCTATATTAAGCTAGCTTAAAAATTCCACAAACACAGTGACGTGCGCTTTATTGAAGTGGTCGGGGTAAAAGCAAAAGTTTCTGTGTTATTCGAGTATATGGTATTAGGAATCTTGAATTAAATTCTGATGAGGTAACCAAACACTCCCTACAAATGTAATAAGCAATTCAATTACATGTTACTGTTTTGCGTTAAAACAAACTGGTTGGTCATACACCATAGAGTGAGCCCCATCCAATTCGCTTGATTGTTGCCATAAATAGAATAGTCTACGAGCCAACAATTTCATTCGAAATCATTTTATGTTCCCTTAACTCAAATAAACCAATAAAAGTGTGAAATGTTTTAACTTCGAAAGAACGTCTATCTCTCTAGCCGTTATTTTACTCGTAAATTTATTTCTAACTTAAATTAAATTGAATCTGAGAGTTTCGAAGACAGAATCGCCTGAACAAGTTTACAAACGTTATATTTCTCATTTCGATGTTTAATTAAAGAAATGATCTAATTATAATATCGAATGTTAACATTTCTTACTTATTTTTGCATTTAGCTTGATTATTTGACTTTCAGAAGAAATCAAAAGGAATGGAATTAACGGAGTCGTTAGGAAAACGCCTTATTAAATTCCAAAAGCTTACAAATATGTAACATACATCTTTGTGCCGTTTGGTGTCGAGACACTTGGCCCGTGGGGCCCAGAGGCGCGGAGAATGTTCAAAATACTATCTTCGCGCCTCAATAAGGCTACTGGAAACCCAAGCGCTGGCAGCTATTTCGGTCAACGGATCAGCCTTGCTATCCAACTCGGTAATGCTGCCAGTATTCCTGGTACGCTTCCACGTAATGATAGTTTTAATTTTATGTAGTCGTAGTATTGTAAATGTAGTTATAAGATTTGTTTTGTTTGAATAATAAATTAATCTTGTAACGAAGTGTTTCATAGTGAATAAATACTAAAAAGTAGATAACTTCAGGAGGTTCCTTTGCACAGGATGCCGGCTAGATTATGAGTACCACAACGGCGCCTATTTCTGCCGTGAAGTAGTGTGTGTAAGCATTACTGTATTTCAATGTAAACCAACTTAACAACAACCTAGACTTAATTTCTTATGTCTCAAGGTGACGTTCGCAGTTGTAGTGCCGCCAGAATTTTTGGGTATTTCAAGAATCCTGACTCTGCAGTGAACGGTACTGCAATGAAATCACCCTCATTTTCATAAAAAAAGAGAACCACTAAAATCGGTTATTAATAATTTGACAAGAAGAACCATAAGCGAAGATTAAATATTTCATTTTTCTGAATCGATTGAAAGCTTAAAACATTGTTTTTAATCTTCGCTTTGGTAAAATCTTCTGAATTACTAGAGCGAGAATATCAATAGAGGCCAGAGGAAGGCGCGTTCAATGAAAACTTACAAATCAAACACCGGGCTAGTTACCGTGAAAGCCTCCAATAGAACTTGATTATATTATGTTACCAGCTTGAAATTGGATGCACTGTGATTCAAAGGAATTAATTTAACAGAAGATTTTTAAGCATTCTGATGTTTTACTTTAGATTTCAAGGACTTATAATTAATTATACTTTGACTGATAGATAAACTGTGAATAATAACTAATAATGAAATAAAAATAACAAGTTATAATAAATTGTCCACACAGAGATTCAAGTTTTATTTGGATTATCAAATGTAAAGTAGATCCTGTAGATGAAGCCACAACCTGAGAGTTGTGAGTCGTTATTATTTGTGTGTTAATCCTAGAAGTGAGGGTTATTTATGACTTTAAAAAAAACATGACAAATTGTTTAGATTTGCAAGAGCCACATCTCAAGACAATTTCCTAATATGCAAATACTTGGGTTGACCAGGTTATCGACTGCAAAGTAGATCCTGTAGATGAAGCCACAACCTGAGAGTAGAACAAGGCATACAAGATTTTATAACGATACGTCAATCGAACGGTTAGCTCAGTTGGAAGAGCACTCGCACGGAACACGAGAGCTCGTGGGTTCGAGTCCCACATCGATCATTAAATTTTGTTTTCAAATTTTAGTTAAAACATAACAAATTGTGGTATATAAAAGTACCAAGGTGTATAAAGAGCAAAAACTGCTTTTTATGGTCGCTATTTGCGCGTGTCTATTGACGCAATTGTTGACACCTTCATTCTTATATTTCCGGCTGGTTTGTGCCACCTCTGCACTCTGTCATATGGTGTTTAATAATACAACAGATCATAGCATTGTTTTCGACAAGCCCTTTTCAAATCTGATCTTTATATTCTTATTTGGTTATGCTACGAGTATAACCGTCAAAGTACAGCACCCTGCATTATCTCTATTAAACGACACCACACTAATATTTTATACGCATTCGATAGTTCTTAGCAAAGACGATTGTAATAGGTTATGCAAGTCAAAAGTTATTTTAATCGAAAGTCGTGTAATGCGGTGAAAATACCTCAAAATTGGAGAGCTTTTCCCCTCCACTGGGCGCAATAATTCACATTCTTCACTCAACGCAACAATTTCTTTGACACTTTGGCTATCGAGTAAAATAATTACATTTTGGATGTCTATGATATATTACACGGGTCAACATGAAATTTGACTTTGATTGCAAAGCATTAAATTTCGGTAGTTTAGGTCGTAATTAGACGGAAAAAAAATATATGGCATGAAAAACTTTGCTTTTGTGCTTAGAAGACTGATTGAACGAATTTTTTAAAAATCTCGGATTTTAATTTTTGATTGAAAATAAAACCTGAATGTATATATGTACCTGAAACACTTTTTTCATCGATTTCCTGGATTGCCTCACACTATTGAGGCAAACTCGAAGTTATGTCAAAAAAAATTGATAAAAAATAATCTGATATTTTCCATCCAAACCACTATAAAGCTACTATGAATACAATAACTGTTTTAAGTGATCACCTATCTTGAATTATTACTGTAGTGCTAGAATTGATAATATCAAAACGTCCTTAATGAATCCTTAATTCTGTTTTTGTTGTTTGCTTAAGTTCTCGTAACAGGCTTCGTCGTGCTCGCTTAAATGTCACTGCTTGTGGCGGCGACATGGGACGGGTCGTCCCCTTCTCTAAAATATGGTTGAGGGAGGCGGTCATGCAGCTACTGTACTGAATAACTTTTGTTTTGTATTAATTTACATTTACTTTTTTTGACTTATTGGTGTAAGACATTGACTATTTGACATTTGAGTATGTTTGTTGCATCACTTTACATATTATATTGTAATTGAATATGATTTGTAAAACGATGAAAATGTATATCTTGATTTAAAAGAGTGGCACTGAGTTTCTTGCTACTTCTTCTCATTAGCTCAGCCCTTAACGAAGTTGTGGTAGATTCAATAAGATTTTTTTTTGTGTCATTCATAAGTATCATTTCCGTGAGCTACATGAATAAACTGATTTTGATTTTATTTAATAAAGCATGCGACCTCACTGTAGTTGAAGTATTTCGATATAAAGCATAAAACCATATCGATCACCGATGTAATAGGGGAGTAAAGCTCTTTAGTATTCATAAGAGGCAGTTAAAAGAGAAAAGCACTTGATATGATAAGCTTGTGTATCGCAGTTTGCCTTGACCGAGTATTCAGGAGCCTCTCTGAACGTTTTTCATGAGGAAATTGTTCAATCTATATTGTAATTAGTTCTATAACAATGCCTGAAGACTTGAGTGTGCTCTTATGAATCTCGCTATTGTCTTTTGAGTTTAAGCAGGCTTTTCAGTTGGTTATTAAGGGGAAACTAAATTTATTGTTGTATATAAGCCACAGATCTCTAAAGGTCGTATTAAATTTAGTAGGTAGGTAAAGGTATAAATGCCGAAGTGTGTATGTTTGTAAGTAATTGTAATATGTAATTCTTTGAAGGTTATTTGGCATTACATATTATCTAAGATAATTTAAACGTACAGATAGAGTCTATTGCTGTTATACAACCGATAAAAACAGGCCAGGAATATTAGCTTAGTGTGCGTGAAAGCTACGTCTTACACTCGCGATTTGTATGACACTGTGTTAGTGTGCGTGAATTTCTCAAAATAGAGGTTAGTTATAAAGTGTATTTTTTCGACGTTTTCACAGCTGTAATAGTCTATCTAGACGTATAAATGATTTAAGGATATTATATAGACGATGACATTGTATTTTCCAGGACATCCAGGACATGTCCCCCTGAAAACGAGATCTGGAAAGGTCTTGAAACATCGGGTTAACTATAGTAAAAATCGAATGTAAAAACAGTTACAATTACACGCGTCTTAATCCTTTAAAAGTGTTTTATGTAAAAGATATTGTTTAAATGATGACGTATAAAAGTTTAAACAGGAGGAACTTAACTTTTCGTGTGTAAAGGAACTCGGTGTCTCGTCTATTATTGTCATAAAAAAAAATCTTAAGGTAACTTTAAATTATCTTTTATATGTGAAGTACATGTGAAGACGAAACATACTAACATTTATAACATCACGGGTCTTAACTGACATTTTTGTTTATAATATATTGTTTCATTCTTTATATCGTTGTCATTTAGATTTTTTATTTATATTTATACTAGCTGACCCGTCAGACGTTGTTCTGTAGATAATACAAAAAAAACTGTTTTATAGGAATTTGCCAATAATATTTCAAAACATCAAGAATTATTTCGTAAAAAATGCTCCCTGTTGTTATAATGAAATTGTTTCACAGCAGAACTGTCAAACCGTACGTCAATAAGTTATGTCACAGACAATATGTCCATAATAAACAAATATTGGAAAGAAAAATAATTATGGGTACCAAATCGAAATAAAAAGTATCCTATCTCTCAAGTTGGACTAAACTGGACTCCATGAAGTAATCCAATGGGGATTACTTCCGTTCATCCGTTCCTCATTTTAGGAGTCCATCGCGGACAAACAACGTGTCACGTAATTTATATATATTAAGACAATCATTATTGATTTGAATACACAGGTCAGGTTTTTCTCAATTTTACTAAGAAATATTTAAAGGTTATGATTGCAATTTTTTAAATTTATTTCTCTATTCCTTAATATTTTTATAATTAATTAGCTGACCCGACAGACGCTGTACTGTCAATAGAAAACAAATTTTAATGGATATAGACATATGCCATCGGACTTTTCTGTAGACCTATATAATATACACTATTCCACTAAGTAAATATTATTTTGTTATATCTCAAAGGGCTCAGACATTGTTTTCGTTGAAATCTATTATTCCCAGATAGCTTATATTTCCGCCATCCAACAGATACAGTTCATATATACAAAAACTTAACAAATTATGTACTAAAACCATCCCCGAGAACCACGCTATCCATTGTTGAAAACAACATGAAAATCGTTGCTGTAGTTTTTGAGTTTATCGCGAACAGACAGACGCATAATAAATTAATAAATAAACTTTTCATTACAATTTTTAGTTTCATGTGTTTCATTCAGCCGCGGTGATTAGAAGCATGTTTATAGCATGTGTGATGGTCGTACATAAAATGTTTGTACAACAGATAAAACGTATCGTTGGTACTGAATTATTCCTTTCCTCTACAGATATTTGCATTTGATCGATTGCCTTATTCAAGTCACGTACACAATTACGGTTTTCGTCTGCAAGGTCCCCGGCGATTTATAGGGACTTGTATGTACTGAAAGTGGCAATATTGTTCAAAATGGTACCAAATCCTTTTTACAAACACTAGATACTATTTCGATCGATTGTCTTGTATTAAACACGTAATGCTTAGCTTACGTTATGATACTATGTTAGGGCAATAGCATATTGGCTCTATTTCATTGTTCAGGTCAAAATCTTTCTAAGAAATGTCATCAAATAGTAAATCAATCAATCAAATGCGTGATTATTAACATTATTGTTTAATTAATAAATATAAATTTAATATTTTTTTATTTGTGTATTAATCCTAGAAGTGAGGGTTATCACTTTAAAAAAATAAGAAATTGTTTAGATTTACAAGAGCGACATCTCAAGTCAATTTCCTAATATGCAAATATTGGGGTTGAGCAGGTTATCAAATGTAAAGTAGATCCTGTAGATGAAGCCACAACCTGAGAGTTGAATAAAGCATACAAGATTTTATGACGGTACGTTACTCGAACGGTTAGCTCAGTTGGTTAGAGCACTGGCACGGAACGGAAGAGGTCGTGGGCTCGAGTCCCGTATCGTTTTTCAAATTTTATTTGTATAATGAAATAGTAATTAAGAAAATATACATCCATCCGCCATTTTAAGTGAATTTATATAAAACAAAACTAATTACGTCACATCTATATAAATATCTACTATTTTGACATTTTGTTACTATCGCCTGCACATAATGCGGTGGGAGTGTGGGTTAAACTTTATTTTATTAAAAAAATCAATTTATTTATTATTCCTTTTTTTTTACTTACACAAATAAGTCAGAACGTTTGAGTAACTTTAGTTGATCACTTTACATGCATTGTATAATATATAATGTAAAATGCGGAAACTATTATCATATATTTAAAAGAGTGACAATAAGTTTCCTGCCACTTCTTCTCATTAAAGCTCAACTTTTCCGAAGTGTAGAATCTTTGACATTGAAACTGGATATCGTCTGATAATACCAGTGGGAGGCTCCTTTGCACAGGATGCCGGCTAGATTATGGGTACCACAACGGCACCTATTTCTGCCGTGAAGCAGTAATGTGTAAGCATTTCGGTCTGAAGGGCGCCGAAGCTAGTGAAATTACTGGGCAAATGAGATCTAACATCTTATGGCTCAAGGTGACGAGTGCAGTTGTAGTGCCGCTCTAATTTTTTGATTTTTCAAATATCTTAAACGGCACTGCTTTGTAATGGGTAGGCATATCAATTTCCATCAGCTGAACGTCCTGCTCGTCTCGTCCCTTATTGTCATAAAAAACACCTAACTTACAAGAAATAACATTATCAAAAGAAAAATCAAAGTTAATCATTGTCTCTTTTTTATACTTAAACTGCTTGTACCATTGATTCTACTAGAATAATAAATATCTTGTTGACTGTATATTCTATTTATGGGCCAACTAATGATGTTCCCACACTTCAAACATCTCGAATGATCGTTAACAGAGCGACAGGCACGTGAGCAAGTCGTTATCGATATCTCCCACACGAGTGCATTGGAAAATTTATATGTATTGAACAAGTTCAATATGAGTCGCTGCAATAAAACTTTGTGAGCAGTGATATAAAAGGCATTTATTTTCTCAAAATTGATTCCTTTAGGATTCTTTTTTATGTTTCTTTTATACTACACTGGCCTTCAAAAGTAAGTATCACACTTTTAAAAATGGGATAACGTTTTTAGTTCACAAGATATACTTTCGAAATAAAAAAGACTCCAAAGAGAATTTAATTTTGTACATATAAACTTTATAGTCGGTTACCTTGTACCTTCTTTTAAGAATTGGCTGAAAAAAAACTTCAAAAACAAAACCGTTCCTTTTTCAAAGTGGACGTTTCCGATTTACAATTTTACCATTCACATTTTTCTTTCTGTTTTAAATTTTTTTCAAGATCGATGGGTCTTGTTTTAAAAAATTTATGCTAAAAAGTACATTACATTTATTTATCATGCCTCTTTCAGTTGAAGAATGTGCTAGGATCATGGCTATTCTGGAACTAGGCATCAGTATGCGTCGCACTGCAAGAATGGTGGGTGTCACGGTACGAACGGTCCAGAAGGTAAAGCGAAGGTACGAAGAGACTGGACACCATCTGAGGAGACCTTGTAATGGCAGACCCAGGTGTACCAGTGCCCGAGAAGATCGTTATATTATTTCCACTGTGTTAAGAAATCGCCACTAAAATGCAGTTAAAGTCCAGCAACAGCTACTTCAGACCCGGAGGAACTACATTAGTGACAGTACAGTGAGAAGAAGACTTGCTGAAGCAAATTTGAAACCCTGAAGACCAGCGAGTGGCCCAAAACTCGAGAGACAGCATCGAGTAGCGAGACTGCGATACGCCCGTGAACACATGCAGTGGGATGAAGAAGAATGGCCAAGAATTTTGTTTGCAGATGAGTCTCGATTCTCCCTTTACACTTCTGATGGAAGGCGAAGTGTTTACAGGCGACCTGGTGAGCGATACCTTCAAGCCTGCATCTCAGAAAGAGTCCAATACGGTTGAGGCAGTGTACATGTATGGGCTGGCATATCTTCAGAAGGTCGCACAGAGCTAGTAGCCATAGAAAATGGCACCCTGACTGGATAAAGATATGCTCAAGAGATTCTCAATGAGTATGCAGGGCCGTATTTAGCAAATATGGGTGATGGATCGATGCTGATGTATGATAATGCCCGGCCACACACGGCTCATATCGTACAAGAGTATATTCAGGAGGTCGGTATCAGCGTGATGGCTTGGCCATCAATAAGTCCTGATCTCAACCCGATTGAACACGCCTGGTATGAGCTTGGGAGGCTAGCCAGAAATCGCAGACCACCACCTACTACCCTCAGGGCACTAAAGCAGGCCCTGGTAGAAGAATGGGAGAATATTCTCCAACATCGGCTCCGAAACCTAGTGTTCAGTATGCCAAACCGGCTCGAAGCTGTAATCAGAGCTCGAGGAGGCTACCAGTTATTAAAAATTAAATAACATGTAATACATTTTAGTTGAATTTTTTTACACTAAACTAAAAATGTCTATTTTCATTGTTTTATCTTTTTTAAGTTAAAAATGTTACTAATGTATAATTTTAGTTTCTAATAATTAAAGCCTATAAAATTTGCAACAAAACGTTATTAATCTTAAATTTTCCTTCTTAGTTAAATACTATACTAATAACTTAAAACCTTCTATAGTTATGAAAAAAAAATAATTTGAAAAGTGTGACACTTACTTTTGCAGGCCAGTGTAGATACTACTTCCGCTTCGGAAACAAATGTCTCTGCCAGCATTTTTTTTGCGCTCTTTTTAATCAAATATACAATAAAGTATTGTATATTTGTTATAAAATAATCATAATCTAGTCCCAGGCTGTCGGATCACTTAGATATTCAGCTGTGGAGTAGTAGGATTTACGAAAGAGCCATTTTTTAATAAAACATTTAAATTTATTTATAGATAATGCCTGAACAGTGGCTGGGACTTTATTATAAAAGTGTATACATTTACCCTTAAAGCTATTATGTATCTTATGAAGCCTACTAGAATTAGTTACTATTATTAGAATTAATTATAAGATAGTACTCATGAAACAACAAAAAGAGAGTTTCACTAAATAATAAAAGTATATATCCCTACTCAGTGGTTTCACACACACTGACATCATCTTAAAATGATGGTTATGATTTTTTTATGGAAAAGGAGGACAAACGAGCTTCCGGATCACCTGATGTTAAGTCATAACCGCCGCCAATCATTTGAATGAAAGAAATTAAGAAAGAAAAGAAATAAACATTTATTTCAACACATACAAATAACAAAATGAAGAAACTTATAAATATACAAATATAAAAACGTCTTCATGTTTAGAGATTATGTGATAAGATCATGCAGTTACCACTTATCATCTCAAAGACCTCCTGTATGTTAAGTCCATCCCCAATAAAAAAATAACTTATTTCAAACTTACCTCGATGTCGTATGCCCTGTTAGAGCTCGTTCCAGGGGTGGGATACACGCCTTAAAGTGACGTTTTCAGAAGACTGTGGTGCCATCTGTTAGTTGGCCCGAAAATGAAAGCTTTGTCAGCTGTCACTCGCTTTGAAACCTTACAACTTTTCTTTAATTGTGTCACTGCCCACTGGTTATAAAATGGCGGCTAGTTTTAGCGTTTCCGCATGTATGTAGCTCTCGTGTTCCATTTTGCATATTTGCACTACTAAATCTATCCTTTATGTTCTATGTTGTGACAAAATTAAATAACTAACTCTACACGCAATTTCAACATGGTAAAAAATTGCAATACCTACATTAAAAAGTAGAGTTAGTTATTTAATTGCGTCACAACATTAAATGAATTTTAAAATTTGGAGCATATAATAGTTATTTTCGGGGCCAATCTCCAGATGGAGCAGCGGAGAACAATCCTCAATCTAACTGCCAAGCATAGTTTTCGACGTTTCATAAGTGATTTCAAATAGTATTTTTAATCCTTTATACAAATATTTACAAAAAATTTAAAATATGGACAGAATCTAGATTTATATAGCAGTGGTAGTAAAGCATTGATTAATTTTCTTAGGAAGCCTTTTCGAAGAAATATTACGTAAACATTAAATGAGATCTTATTTCGTTATTACTATTTGCGAGAGACATTGACATAAGCCATCTAACTGCCCTATCGTGGATTCAGCTCTACAGAATACTAAGAGCTTAACAATATAATATATGTAATAAAATATTTATTCAAACAAAACAAATCTTATAACTATACTAGGTGACCCAACAAACGTTGTATTGCCATATAAAGTAATATAAAAAATCAATAATTAAAATTTTTGGGGTTTAAAAAGTAGATGACGACCGATTCTCAGAACTACCAAATATATCGTACATAAAATTTATCGTACTACAATTATTGTATTCGATTGCCATCTTGCAACGCATTTGCGGATCTGTGGATGGAACAGAATAATATAAAAATCGCGATACATACCTAAATAATAGACGGGTAAAAAATATTAATTTTGTATGTTTGTTTAATGGTGAAAGACACGAGAATTTTATATTTAAAAGAAAATACTATGACTACAATAAATTAAAACGATATTTACGGGGAAGTGTACCAAGAATACTGGCAGCATTGCCGCGATGGATAGCTAGATAATAGAAAAAAAACTCTAATAAATTTAAATTATACATATTGTTAAAAATTTTGATGAATTTAAATGTAAGAAAAGAAAAGCATGGGGTGATTTTTAAAATAATATCCAAATGATAATCCTTCTACTCATATAGTTTCAATAATATATTTTCCTCTCCTCCGGGCGTGATGCGTCAATTTTAGCCCCGCTGCGGTAAACAACTGTCTTGAGTTTGAACAAGTCATTTCACATAAACTTCCGAATATCTCATAAACTATATAGTCCTAGACATCGGCGATAGATACGTTCCGTTATTGTTTCCGTAACCATTCTGAAGACGTAGGTTTTCAATCAGTGTGTATTGCCAGTGATGACTCACGGTATGCAGACGTGGTCGCTAACTATGGGCCTGATGAGAAAGCTCATGCTCACTCAGAGGGCAATGGAGAGGGAAATATGTTCGGAGTTTCCTGCGAGATCGAATCAATAATGAGGAGGTCCGTAGGAGAACCAAAGTAACAGACATAGCCCAAATAATTGCGAAACCGAGACAAAATGAGGGCAGCGCAGGACCAATCGTCGTGGAAATCTTTGGGGGAGGCCTTTGTCTAGCAGTGGACGACTTCCGGCAGATGATGATGATGATGATGAACCCAACCATTAGAGAAGGGTCTGTTAACCTTCCAGTGAGTGTAATCCTCGTAAATATGTAATCCTACTGAAGCGTAGGTGATTTTACAGGTTAGAGATAAATCTCAATCTAAGATCTGTAGTACAAAACGGTGGCAGATCATAGCCCTCGTCCATTGCATCACTCAAAGCAACAACAGACTTCAAACAAAGGTGAATCAATCTAGGTTACGGCGCTTGACACAAAGGATTAAAACTGTATATTTAATCACCCGAGCTAAATCAATCATTGTTTTTGACTTTAATGTAACGTCTGAATTCCTAAGGGGTCTTACGATCCAGGATTATGTTTTTATTGTCTCTGACTTCATAACTGAGCATAAAAAAGGCATGCTGGAATACGGCTCTAGAGCTGCCCTCGATAACTTTAGCTTGCCCAAACAGCAAAGAAGAATGCTGTTATGCAGTTTGTAAAATATATTAAACTTTAACATTCATAAGTGTGATTTTTAAAATAACCGAATTTAGGATTATGTACATTTTGCTAATTGTTTTAAAAACTTAAATATTCGATCCGCACACAACTTTACATTCGTTAACGATATCCCGATGCATATTTGGAATTGATTAATCACATATTCACATCAGCCGGTCGATTTCTACGTCACAATCACCCCAGAATTTAGCTTTGAATAAATTCTAGTAACGAGGTTTACGGTACTGGAATTTTTAAGCCACAATATTCACACACAAAATAATTTATACAAAAATGCAAAGCAATTATACTCGCATAGTTCAACACAGTGACGTAAACACTCCCAGTAGAGTACACAAATGAACAATTACTGTACACTTCAGGTGGACTTTGACCTGAAATACACAATTGTACTATGACGCATTTTAAGGGCTTGGTTGTTTTATTAATTACATGTTCTATAAAAAATATTGAAACGCGTTGGACTGGATTGAATGGAATTGATTGAATGTGCTGTAAAAAATGTTGAAAATAAAAGTAAGAAACCTCAACCTAATTCATCATAATCATCATATCAACCAGAAGACGTCTTCTGCTGGACAAAGGCCTCCACACATGTCTCCACGATGATTGGTCCTGCGCTACCCTCATCCAACGTATTCCGACGTTCTTGACAAGATCATCAGTCCATTTTGTGGGGGGACTTTACTGCCCCAATGGCCATCTGTCCATCGAGCCCTTCATAAACACACTGCCACTTTAGTTTCGTAATCCACTGGGCTATGTCAGTGGATTTTGGTTCTCCCACGGATCTCTTTATTTCTAATTGTCCGCCGTGAGCCGTCCCTCTGAGCGACAATGTGCATCCTCATAAGGCCCATAGTTAGCGACCACATCTGCGTTCCGTATGTCGTCCCTAATAAAACATTGGTTGAAAGCCTTCGGCTTTAGACTCTGTGGTATTTGGGAGGTTTCGTAACGCTGCCCATCCGAGTTGTATTCGATGAGTGACTTTTTTCCCGAAATTGGATCTGCCTACCTTTTTTTATATGACAGTAAGGGACGAGACGAGCAGGACGTTCAGCTGATGGCAATTGATATGCCTACCCATAACAATGCAAAGCCTCTCAGGATTCTTGAAAAACCCAAAAATTCTGAGCGGCCTGAGAATTTGTCCTCCTATTCCATAAAATAAAAAATAAATAAAAAAAATCAGGTGAAACAGTTCTTCAACTAAATCCCCGTGGTAAATGTATGTTGAGGATACATAATGGAGCCACTTCTGTACGCAAGCGATTAAGCCATTCACAGAGCATTGGATCCTCAAAGAATGTATTTCTCACAGTTTGGTTATGTTCGGAAGATATTTCTTTCAACTTTTCCCGTAAACCATAAAGCTACATTTAATGCTTACACATTCTATCACAGAAATATAAAAAAAAATACGTAATACTTTTGAAGAATTGATAATTTACAATATTTTATGATGAATATTATTTCTGCTTTGACTTTCAATGGAATTTAAACATTATGTCAAAAAAATTCAAGGCGAAAGATTCTCTCGTTCGAACCGAAGACATAAATGAACAGTGAAATCTTAGATTAAGGATTGGTCTCCGCTGCGCCCCAATTAGATACCGCACTACCAATAGAGCAATAGCTTTTTTATTACGGCATCTATTAGATGCTTGTGTGAGTGGCATCTTGACACTCAATGGCATCTTTCAAATTTTGTAATAGATTTTAGAGATTCGTATTATTTTACATTGAAATTAATAAAATACAAAATACACACTGATGATATATGATCCCAGAGTTTTTTAGTTTCAATTATTAGCAAAGTTTATCAGAACATGTGTATTAGAAGTCGCACTTTGCGACCTCGCCTGCGTAAAAAAACGTAGTAAACCCATTAAAAGTGTTTTATTTAAATATGTAACACTCGCGATAGTCAAAGAAAGAAAAAACAGTGATATATTTTATCACCTGTGATAGTTGAATGCTTATGAAAAAATATTGATATAAAGAATTTTATAACAATAATAATGATAAATTTCACCATTAATTTTAAAAATAATAAAAACATAAATTGAATCATGGATAACAAGTTATAATGTGTTTGGGGTGATTCTATTGAAATAATAAGCGGCCAAGTGTGAGTCGGACTCGTCCATGAAGGGTTCCGTAGCATCAAGTAACATAACATAAAAGTTCTTGTAGTTTGTTATAACTTTGATAGATGTTTTAATAACAGTGTTTTTTTTAAATTAAGTTATTGATAAGTAAACATTATAATTAGGTACGTAAATACTAAATGATGCGATTTAGATCTAACTATATCCGAGCCCATGTAGGCTTGTGATGGCTAAACAAGCTAATATATATTTCATTTGGACAAATAATATTTCCAAAAATATTATTGATTGAATGAAAGGTAAATTGCGGTTTACGATTTATGACGTTGCAAAAAAACTACTTACTAGATCTCGTTCAAACCAATTTTCGGTGGAATTTGCATGGTAATGTACATCATATATTTTTTTTAGTTTTATCATTCTCTTATTTTAGAAGTTACAGGAGGGGGGACACACATTTGACTACTTTGGAAGTGTCTCTCGCGCAAATGACGAATCCATAAGGGTTCCGTTTCTTGCCGATTGGCTACGGAACCCTAACTCTATATTTTACTAAATTACTACGTACCTATAACATTTAAGATATTTAGGTATATGGTTTAAAATAATAAATCCTATATATTATAAATTAATATATGAAATAATTATAAAAATAGAAACAAAGGCTTAAATATGTTAACTGTTTTACTTTATATATTACTAGCTGATACCCGCGACTTCGTCCGCGTACACATAAGACTAAAAAAATCATTGTTTCTCAAAAATATATACTAAATGAATATATCGCAATATTTTTTTTTTTTTGATAAAAGCCAATTGTGTACGGAATAAAACTTAGAAGACTTAATTGAAAAATATCCAGTAGTTTTTCCGTGATGAGCGGACAAATGAAAATCTCTACATTTTTATTGATATAAACGGGAGTAATTTATATTTAATAATAATTCCAAGGGTGTGGTCGAAGAATTATCGACACATGACGTTCCGCTGCCAACCTGTAGAGCCTGCAGGCTTCGTGGGCGCCGCCAACCTGTTACGCGACAATCATACTAATTAAACTGTACTGCTGATGGTCTACGTACCCTTCTCATAACACGAAGCGAGAAAGAGGATGTTTTCATGTTTATTTTTGCTACCACACTTGAACTTTCAAACAAAAATTTACGCACTTCTGCTTGGTTTAAATTATTAACTACACAAGTACTATTCACCTTAGTTAATAGCAAAAATAATAGGCTATATTATATATAAAATATATATCCGGATTGTTTGTGCGGTACGTGCGCAGGGTAGGACGGCATAAACGCGACTGCCTGAAAGCAGAAACTCACCCTGCCAGGGGTGAAAAGGACACTCGACCGTTGCATATCAAAACGTCGAATAAACCACTACGCTCAACCGATAATGCACTTTATGATAATGAAATACAGTTTAATTTAGTGGTGATTAATTATTTGAGTATCTGAAGGATATTTGCGTTGTCTCGTTTTTGCATAGATCTGATTGGACGCAGAGACAGGATGAATTGAATTTATTTGCTGGGTCTTCTTGACGCTAAATCCAAGAATTTTCCGTTCTTTGACGTAGGCATTCCTTTACTGCGAGCTGACCTTAAAGGAAAATCTTGATCGTTAGCCTTCGTTATTTGTTAAGATACGCAAGTTAAACATTCCCATACGGGGCGTATTTTACTTATTAATGCGCTGGTTAAAATAATTATGGAGCCGCTTCTTGACAGTATCGACAGCTAAGATGGATTTAAACGGAGAATGCAAATAAATGGTATGTATTAATAATATTTTCAGATTACCAAGAGTGCATTGCCTTTTGCTTGTGGTGGCCTCGTGAGGCGGGTTGTTTGCTTCCCCAAAATATGGTCAAAGAGCGCCACTTGTGGTGATCCTGTCGCGAACCCTGCTTTTGTTAGTAAATTTAAAGCTATATTTTCCTTAAATACTTCAAATATTCGAACAATAAACAAATATCACGCTCAAAAATTGTTCGAAGAAAAACTGCCCAAGCGTCTATTAGGCAGAGTTTTCGTTTATAGACTATGAACATTACTGCCACGAAATAAGGTGTTAATTTGAACGAATGTTGTGTTACCTGTATAAGTTAATATCAACGCTGCTCGGACATTTTACTAGATAATCGGAAATCTATTTGTTTAAAGAACGTCAATCAATAACTTGAATTTTTTTTTATGAAGAAAAAATTTGTTTAACAAAAATACAACCGCCTTCAAAAACACTATTCCAAAACAATAGATATAATGTGCACTTAAAAGTATAAAAATAATTGCGTATTTTTATACAATCGAATTCTAGCTACGATTATTGTTATTTTTGGAATCGGTGTCCTTACGCCGCGACCCGCTCTCGCCTCTCGCCTCCTCACGACTCAAGCACATCTCACCTATAACTAAGTATGTAGTAACAAACCTATCTTGGATGACACCGACTCCAAAAATTACAATAATCGTAACTAGAATAAGATTAATTAATTAGATTGTATAATAAAAATACGCAATTATTTTTATACTTTTTAGTGCACATTATATCTATTGTTTTGGAATAGTGTTTTGGAAGGCGGTTGTTTTTTTGTTAATTTTTTTTTTTATTTTATTATTTTTAGTGAATTTGTAGTACACTAACTAACAATTTGTCTAAATTTGTGTGAATATACTAAATTTTTCAATGCAGCAATGAACGTCAGTACTTTGCAATTTGATTACAGACAGTGTTCCGTTACTTTACTACTCTCACTAAACTATCTTTGAAGTATATGCTTTCCAATAAAAAATGAATAATCGAAATCGATTGGCGTGATATTGAGTTATTCGTAAATTTATCATCCCCTTTGCTTTACGTATGTATAGCAAAATTTAAGACTTTTATGGTTTTCTCATGGATTCCCTTGTCAGATCTGGACCAAATTACAATGGGACCACTTGGGAAACACCAGCATTCAAATAAAAAAAATTGTAAAAATCGGTTCACCCAGTCGAAGTTTGAGGTAACAAACATTAAAAAAAAAAGCAAAAAAAATTCCGACGACTTGAGAACCTCGGCCGTGTTTGAAGTTGGTTAAAAATAACGGATGATACGAGCAGGACGTTCAGCTGATGGTAATTGATACGCCTTGCTCATAACTCATTATAATGCAGTGCCGCTCAGGATTCTTGAAAAACCCCAAAAATTCTGAGCGGCACTACAATTATTGCGCTCGGCACCTTGAGATATGAGACGTTAAATCTCATTTGCCCAGAAATTTTACTAGCTACGGCACCTTTCAGATCGATACACAATAATGTGTAGACATTACTGCTTCATGGCAGAAATAAGTGCCGTTGTGGTACCCATAATATAGCCGGCATCCTGTGCAAGGGAGCCTCCAAACACCAAAATATTCGCGCAATTGAATATTGAATAACTAGATATTTCCGTTGTTGAGACCATGATTGGTGCGTAGCATGTCGTACCATCCGCAATTGAGAACTTTTAATTGATCGTTATAAAGTTGAGTATTGTGTATCAATTAATATATCCAAACAGACTGTTTCTCATAACTTGATTGCGAAGCGGTGGCCATGCGACTCACTTGTAAAACAATCTGTTATTATCTACCTGTTGCTCCGTAATTATTTCCCATTGTACATATTAAACATTAACCCCCTTATATAACTTTACGTGGGTTCCTCATATAGAATTTGTATGTAATAAACTAAGGTCAATACTTTCTAGATTATCAATACTTAAATACAAAATTAACTACAAAATCTTGAGACTATTATATCTTGCCCTGGCTGACTCTGTTGTTAGATACGGGTTGTGCTGTTATGGCAGAACGTATAAAATATATTTAGAAAAAATTCATAACTTACAAATAAGATTACTTAAAACCATTGTATCTAACCATGTTAAATATAAATTTACTAATAACCAAAAAGAACTATATATTTTCCTATTGTAATGTCGTGTCGATCTGCAAAAGAAAAATTTCAAAGCAAAGCTAAAAAAATACTATCTAGAAGCTACTAACCTGGAATACCTTTGATGTATATTTTTAATAATACTACTATATGTTATATTAAGTCTTAAGTAATTAAAACAATTATTCTAATGCGAACTTACCGCTCGTACATAAACCTTAGAGGTTTTGCGAGTATGTCTTTATTATTATTATATATATAAAGATAATTTTGTTCATTGAATAAATAAATAAAATAAATTCATAATGGTCCGCTTACCTTAAACAGCCGCTTAGGAGTGTTTTTTCTCATTCTGACTTAGGTCAATAGAAGAAGACAGAGTGAGAATTAGCAATGCTTAAGTTAGCAGACTATTATGAATAAGGGGGTAATAAGTTAAATTCTTAAATCGAGGCTTACCTCGACAATAGTATTTTACTAAACATGCCGTACTTCCGTGGGTTTTAGATTTTATGAACGATGCGGGATTCGAACCCGCGACCTCTCGCGTTTGGTACGAGCACTCTTTCACTGAGCCAACCGTTCGAGTGACTGTAAAACAAAAAATACCTTCATAGGTATTCATACTTAGAGTGTAAATTGATGCTCTATAACCAGGTAAATACGATAGATAGTGTTATTGCTATGCGATTAGACGGGCGCTGCAGGTCTCTATCGGACAATCGTCGACCAGTGCCGTAAGAAACTTGTGTCTTCTATCGAGTACTCTCTTGAGAAGGTCTTGGAATAAATATGAACCTTGTCCAATTTCCCCTCCAGAAGACTCGAGTTTAAGTCCTGCGTAACTTCAAGCCTTCAACATTCTAGCGCTCTACAAAACGCAGGTCCGGCCACATATGGAGTGGTACTGTCATCTCTGTTCTGGCGCACCCCAGTATCGGCTTGAAAGATTTGACCGCGTGCAACGCAGAACAGCTCGAATTGCCGGGGATCCAGTGCTCTGTGCACGGACAGATCATTTGACGTTGCGTAGAGACGTCGCTTCATTTTGTGTCTTCTACAGCATCTATCATAGGGAGTATTCAGAAAAGCTGTTTAACCTTATTCCTGCCGCGGAATCCCACCTTCGCACGACCCGCAACAAATTAGGATATCATCCCTACGATCTGGATGTGTGGCGTTCTTCCACAGTGCGTTGTTTCCAGGATTATATGATATGGTTACCGTCATATCAATATGTCCCTCTCTTCCACTAAGAGTAAAACAATTAAAAATATCAATATCTCTCTGTTTTGACTGGCCTAGGATTGGATATGCTTTGACAGATAGCTTTCATATTGTGACGTTATTTATTACATGTGGATCCGAACTAAAACTTATATCCTGGAAAACTATTAATTTCATGATAAAATGTACCCTATATCCTTTTCTGTAACACTGACATCGTGTGTGCTAAACCTTATAATGACCGGTTCAGTAGTTAATGAGTTAAAGTCACAAACAAATATTATACACAAGGAAACTCCCATTCGCATTCATAATGTGAGTTAGGATTTCCGCATATACATTTTCAATTACCGAATCTTATCTATATCTATACTATAATATTATAAAGCTGCAGTGTTTGTTTGTTTGTTATTTGTTTGAACGCGCTAATCTCTGGTACTACTGGTCCGATTTGAATGATTATTTCAGTGTTGGGTAGTCCATTTATCGAGGAAGGCTATAGGCTATGTTTTTTATTTTCAAAATTAGGGATCCGTAATAAAATTGCTATTTTGTAACACAAGGTGTAAAATCGAAAACCTATTTTTGCGTGCGCTGCAAAAACTATTGACAATAGAACAAAATGATGTACAGGCTATAATATAGGCAATATTTTATTACTTATGAAACTATCGCATGAATTATACTTTATATGGCAAAACAACGTTTGCCGGGTCAGCTAGTATATATATAAAAATGAATTGCTGTTCGTTAGTCTCGCTAAAACTCGGGAACGGCTGGACCGTTTTGGCTAATTTTGGTCTTGAATAATTTGTGGAAGTCCAGAGAAGGTTTTAAAGTTGAATAAATATGAAAATGCTCGGAATTAAATAATAACAACAACTTATGATATATATTTTATATATTTGATGCCAATATTTCGATCCAATTGCATGAATCTTGGTCACGGTTAGATCGAAATATCGGCATGTGAGTACCCGTCATAATAATTACAATGTTACAGTTTCGCGATGATAAAAGTTTAAAATGTTTATATCTTTCCAACTTCCTCAGGAGGTAAAAAATAAACTGAATTTTGGCTAACTATAGTTGGTAGATTAACTACAGTTTTTAATAATCTATTAGATTACTTATGTAGATTGATAAATCTTAAGTTTATTATTGTGCCGAAAAATCGGTAACAATTGGGGAGATGACAATAATTTATAAAATATATTGTGAAGTGTTGAAATACAGTAATGAATCCACTGGATTATGTTGTGGCAAAGTAAAATTGCCACAATTGGTTCCAACAACAAGATCCTTTTACGCTCTTTTGTTTCTGGGATTGGAAATTATTCTAATTATATTCTCGGTTTGATAGCAGAAACAATTTCATTACAACAACAGGGTGCCATATTTTACGAAATAATTCTTGATGTTATGATATATTATTGACAAATTCATTAGAAATATTATTTTATTTATTATATACATAACAACGTGTGTCGGCTCAGCTAGTAACAATAATAATATATTTAAGCTTAAATGTTTTGCTAGCACTATACCTAGCAATAGCATTTCTTGTCCATAAATTCCTTGAGACTATAGAAATTATAAGTATTTAGCCAATTATATAGTTTATTCTTATATAATCTAGAATTTAAATTTTTAATGCTACTCGGTAACTTATTATGAAGGCTCCAACTTCTACGTTTAATTGCGTTGCGGGCACCATGCAATTTTGACGTCACACATTTACATGTGCAACTACAGTTATAGGTAAACGTATTTCCAACCATTTTTTTGACGCTGGAAAATCCCCATGGATACCCGTCAGGTGCGGGGGGGTGCTGCCGGGTTATGCCAGACTCTTGCCGGCGAAAACCAGCGGTGTTTCTCCTCACCGTCTGTTGTCCGACTCGGACCCATCAAGTGGGGCGCCCACCTGTGGCATTCAACCTGGCGTGCCACACGGGACACACCAGCCGTCTCGGTGGTCTCCTCCAACTGGGCGATGGTACCCCCCGGTACATCCCACATTAAGGGGGAAGGAGGGGCTCGTGTCCTCTCGCCTCCGTCCTGCTCTCTTTCGTCGGATTGGGTTCGACAGAGGGTCCTCCTCAACCGCTTTGCCCGCTCCGCTTTTTTCTCCTCACCCTGGTCACATCCACAGTGCCCTCTGCTAAATCAGAGGGACACGAGGAGAGACACCATCCCTGTGCCGCTCTTAGTCTGGCCCTTCTCTCCAAGCCTGTCCGTTGCGGTTAGCCCTGTATGGCACAGCCTAGGAGATCCTTGGGACACGCAAGCCCCCCCTCCACGACAAGGTGGCAGCACGATCGGGAGGGAACGTATTTCCAAGCCTACGCTACCTGCGAGTATCAATCGTAACCATCATATAACACAATTTTGCGGTTTCAACCTGTGGTTCCAATCTGCAAAAAAATATAGCTTTTAATTATTATTTTATTGTAAATGGACTTAACATACAGGAGACCTTTAGATGATAATCTATAGCGTAGCATACCGCGATACATCACTCTGAAATATTAAAATGAAATGTCTCATATTACGCTTATTCATCATCATCATCAGCCGGAAGACGTCCAATGCTGGACAAAGGCCTCCCCCAAAGATTTTCACGACCATCGGTCCAGCGCTGCCTTCAACCTACGTATTCCGGCAATCTTGACCAGATTGTCGGCCCATCTTGTGGGGGGGCTACCAACACTGCGTCTTCCGGTACGTGGTCGCCATTGTAACGGCCATCTGTCTGTCGAACTAAGTGCCCTGCCCAAAGCCACTTCAGTTTTGCAATCGTTTGGACTATGACAGTGACTATTTCTCCTATGGATCTCCTCATTTCTGATTCTATCTCGCAGGGAAAGCCCTCTTCATTGCCCTCTGAGCGACCATGAGCTGCATGATGATTTCTTATCAGCCCCATAGTTAGCGACCACGTCTGCATACCGTAAGTCATCACTGGCAACACACTGGTTGAAAACCTTCGCCTTCAGACACTGTAGTATTTAAATCGAGAAGATTTTACGCCTATTAGTATAAATAAAATATTAGCAAAGCACCTTTATTAAAATTTTCCATAGTTCGTTAATCTCTATGATTGTAATTAAACATAACTCAATGTGAGGTGGGAGTGCCCATCTGGCATTAAGGGCGCACTTGATAATTAACTTGTCAGACGATGGCAATGACAATGTGAGAAAATTGTCACGCAATCAAAAAATTAATCACGTATCGAAGGGCGAGGCTGTTGAAAGTTCTGTCCCCCTGGTAATGTAAATATTTTTATATACTTTTTTATGAAAGAGAGAAACGAGCTTACCTGATGTTAAGTGATCACCGTCACCCACATTCCCTTGCAACACCAGAGGTATCACAGGAGCGTCTCCGACCTTGTCGTCTTGTCCCAGAAACACCGCACAAGTAAGCTTATTCCACAGCTTTTTAGTACGTGGATAAAAGTTCTTTGAAAACCGCACTGTGCACTGCCACACATCCAGATTGTGGGGAAGATATCGTATTATGTGGCGTATTTTGCGAAGGTTGAATTCGGCGGCAGCAAAGAAGTAAAGAAAACTCAAATCATTTATATAATTATGGATTTCCACAAAGTAACGCCTACTTCAATAAAGGTAAAAAATAGCCTATCTTCGATATTTAAGGTACTTTCCCTTCATGTCCCATAACTTTGGGACAACCTGTATATGTCGCAGGTATATTGTCAAAGCCGTGTTATTACAATTTCACTTGTGATATTATAATTTACCGTTAGATTGACAAGACAATTTAACGGACTGGTTGTAGTGAAATTGTAATGTTACGGGTACACTATAGTTATATTGTAAGGCAATTATATTATGACATTTTTACTGGTCATTAGTTTATGAGGCGGTCTCTAATTGGTCTGTTTTAGTATTCAACTAGAAATAACAACTAGAAATCAACTAATTGTTATCTAAGCGAAACCAAATCAGCCCTTGTTAACTACTATTTCAACAATAATTTTAGTTGGGAAATTGCATACACCCTCTTATTGTTTACTATTGTTTTGCAAATTACGTATGAATAAAATTGACCAATCAGAACTTTCATAATACTGCTGACATCATTTGTAATATACCTAGATTTATTATAGGATCACTATAGTGAACCCGTGGATAACCAGGCACGGACTAGTAAAAAAATAAGGATTCCGTGTCAACTTACATAACAGTGTAGCACCAAAGCAAGCCGATTAACGTGTAAATACATAGCCCCACGCACACACTTACACTACTACAAGCCGATAGGCGGCCATTATGAGAATTATCATCGTCTGTGACAGATCAGTTTGCGTCTCAATAAAATATTTTAAAAATGCCGTCGCGCATTGTGAAAAAGTGTAAAAACGATACTATAAAAGTATTAGTATATATGATTATTTAAGGGAGAAAAAATTGTATAACTAGTATCCCCCGTAACCGCACACACACTAGCATAACAGTGCTTCACTTGCCAATATCACGGCGTGGAGTCCTTCTTTTTTTACTCGTCCGTGTAACCAGGCCGTTAAATTGTAAGAAATGAAGTAGATTGACAATCTACCGTTTTATTGTGATAATGAAATTGTAATATCACGGATTCGACAATATATCATCGTATTACTGAAGTTATCACACACTATCAATCGAGTTTCAAAAATATTAACACTATTTTTCTCAAACAAAGTTGCAAGAAATCCTATTCAAGTTTCATCCATCACTGAATCTCGTATCGAATATATTTTTATTCAAACGTAAAAGAAGGTTCGAGAGAAACTAAAACTTTAGTGTTGCTTTTGATACAGTGTTAAAGAAAAAGGAATGCTGTAAACTTTACAGACAAACACTTTAAATTATATTCACGTTGCGATAAATATTTTTTTTTGTCAACTACAAGTTTCTTTTAAATTACTGAATTTAACATATGTTCGTAAAACGTTGAGCTCGTGAAAAAAACATATTAGACCACGGCCACTCTTTTCAATCAAATAGGGTATTTTACAATGGCTTTAACATACATAACAAATTAGTTTGTAAGGTGCTGCATCCAATATATGAGTCGTGTTTAAGTAATCTAAATTACACTGGCCTTCAAAAGTAAGTATCACACTTTTAAAATTGGGATAACTTTTTAAGTTCACAAGATATACTTTCGAAATAAAAAGGACTCCAAAGAAAATTTAATTTTGTACATAACAACTTTATAGTCTTTCCTTCTTTACCTTCTTTTAAGAATTGGCTGAAAAAAAACTTCAAAAACAAAACCATTCCTTTTTCAAAGTGGACGTTTCCGAATTACAATTTTACCATTCACATTTTTCTTTCTGTTTTAAATTTTTTTCAAGATCGATGGGTCTTGTTTTAAAAATTTATGCTAAAAAGCACATAATATTTATTTATCATGCCTCTTTCAGTTGAAGAATGTGCTAGGATCATGGCTTTTCTGGAACTAGGCATCAGTATGCGTCGCACTGCAAGAATGGTGGGTGTGACGGTACGAACGGTCCAGAAGGTAAAGCAAAGAGACTGGACACCATCTGAGGAGACCTTGTAATGGCAGACCCAGGTGTACCAGTGCCCGAGAAGATCGTTATATTATTTCCACTGTGTTAAGAAATCGCCACCAAAATGCAGTTGAACCCCAGCAACAGCTACTTCAGACCCGGAGGGACTACATTAGTGACAGTACAGTGAGAAGAAGACTTGCTGAAGCAAATTTGAAACCCCGAAGACCAGCGAGTGGCCCAAAACTCGAGAGACAGCATCGAGTAGCGAGACTGCGATACGCCCGTGAACACATGCAGTGGGATGAAGAAGAATGGTCAAGAATTTTGTTTGCAGATGAGTCTCGATTCTCCCTTTACACTTCTGATGGAAGGCGAAGTGTTTACAGGCGACCTTCAAGCCTGCATCTCAGAAAGAGTCCAATACGGTGGAGGCAGTGTACATGTATGGGCTGGCATATCTTCAGAAGGTCGCACAGACTAGTAGCCATAGAAAATGGCTCCCTCACTGGGCAAAGATATGCTCAAGAGATTCTCAATGAGTATGCAGGGCCTTATTTAGCAAATATGGGTTATGGATCGATGCTGATGCATGATAATGCCCGACCACACACGGCTCATATCGTACAAGAGTATATTCAGGAGGTTGGTATCAGCGTGATGGCTTGGCCATCAAGAAGTCCTGATCTCAACCCGATTGAACACGCCTGGGATGAGCTTGGGAGGCTAGTCAGAAATCGCAGACCACCACCTACTACCCTCAGGGCACTAAAGCAGGCCCTGGTAGAAGAATGGGAGAATATTCCCCAACATCGGCTCCGAAACCTAGTGTTCAATATGCCAAACCGGCTCGAAGCTGTAATCAGAGCTCGAGGAGGCAATACCAGTTATTAAAAATTAAATAACATGTAATACATTTTAGTTGAATTTTTTTACACTAAACTAAAAATGTCTGTTTTCATTGTTTTATCTTTTTTAAATTAAAAATGTTACTAATGTATAATTTTAGTTTCTAAGAATTAAAGCCTATAAAATTTGCAACAAAACGTTTTTAATCTTAAATCTCTACCTTCTATAGTTAAGAATAAAAATTAATTTGAAAAGTGTGATACTTACTTTTGCAGGCCAGTGTATATCATAAAAAGTAATAAATAATTAACTGTATAAATATAAATTATCGTATATTGGATACATCGGATTCATTGTTTGTGTAAGGAGATGCTTCGTGAACATGATGGTCGTGATTACTGTCACAATTAGTAATTGCATCCAACAAATACAATGATTTATTAACTATAACAGGTCGACCTGGCACCACAAGCAGCACCCGTTTACGAGTTAGCGCATGGACCAGCAATACTCGGAGGTAATAATGGGTTACAGATGTATTTTATGGTCAGTAATACACGCAAATAAGTCACAGGTGGCCACTCATAGTAAATAATCTATTTTTTAAATAATATTATGTTTGTGAATAATATTTTCAGCTTTGCATTTATTTTGGCACGAATATTGCATAGAGTCCTCACATCTAAACAAAATTAAAAGATAACAAACTAGAATTCTAAAACTTCTTGTTGTGATGAATACGAAAAATTTGCGTCAAGAAAATTATTAAAAGTTATACCAAATATGCAAAATTCTATCGATTGAAAAAAAAAGTTAAATAATGACTGAAGACCATCAAGACAATGATTACAAAATAGAAACTAAACATACATACATACATACGAAGAAAGACAAATAAGTTATCCCCAAAATTGAAAACTTTTAGGGAAAAATGATCCTCTACAGGATTTTTTAAAAGATTTTTCCACTAGAAATCATCTTAAACACATTGTTACGAAACATTAACTGTCTCTGTTGAAGTAGATTTAATCAAGTAGATTATTATTTTTACTTTAATATGTCGTATTATTTTACAATAGCCAAATAAGGTTGACATTGTAACTTTAATTTTAACAGTAGTATAAGCCATGTATGTCGAAGTGAACGATATTCTAACTGACATCGTGTACTGGTTTAGCGCTAATAACCTATTGTTAAATAGCAAGGAAACTAAATATATTAAATTTACCGTACCAAATGTCAAAAATGTTGATGCAAGTGTTTTGTTAAACGGGGAAGTGATAAAACCGGTGGAATCTGCTTAAATCCTTGGCATTACTCTGGATTCCAAATTACAATGGGGTCTGCATATTGAAGGATTGGCGAACAGACTTAGTTCTGCAGCATACGCGGTTAAAAAGATTAGAGAATTAACTGACATAGATACGGCGTGACTTTAGTTATTTCCATAGTATTATGTCCTATGGTATATTGCTGTAGGGCAGAGCTGCCGATATTTATACAATATTTGTGCTGCAGAAGAGGGCTATTCGCGTTATTTATAACCTAGGCCCTAAGGAATCATTGAGAGCAAAATTCAAAGAAATTAAGATCTTGACTGTTGCTTCCCAATATATTCTTGATAATGTAATGTATGTTCATAGGCACATAAGTGAATTTGCGAGAAACTGTCATAACCATAATGTCAACACCAGAAACAGACATAAGCTTATAATGCCTACTACTCGGCTAAGTCGAGTTAGCAAGTGTTTTGTGGGGCGATGTATATGCTTTTACAACAGGATCCCAGAAAATGTTCAAAACAAAAGTATTTCGTTATTCAAAATAATTGTTAAAAAACGTTTGTGTGGTAAAGGTTACTATAACATAAATGACTTTCGTAATGATACCACAGATTGGGAATGGAGCGACTGCCCTCAGGCTATTAAATAATAAGTTTTATTATAAAATGTTACTTTAATTGTAAAATATATATTTGATGAAAAAAAAGAGCCCGCTGAGTTTGTTGCGCCCATTCTTCTCAGGCCTGAGGCATTCATTTTGGAATGGGTGGTAGTTATTTTACTTTCAATAAGTGATGTCACATCCTATTTTGAATAAAAATACTTGAATTTGAATTTGAATATGAATTACACGCGAGAGGTCGTGGGTTCGAGTCCCGCATCGTTCATAAAATTTTATTTGTGTTTATTATGTAGTAATAAAATTATATATAGATTAATATCGTATTTGTATAAACAGCTTTTACAATATAGCTTTATACTCTCCATCATTTTAAAATATTAAAATAGATAAAGTAAGTTATCCTTAGGAGACAGACATATGCCATACTTTATATGGACTTTTCTGTAGTCCTTTATTTCCTGTATTTCCACCATACATTATTTTTTTATATCACAAAGGTTTTAGACAACGTTTTCGTTGAAAGCTCTATGACGGCTTATTTTCTGCCGACAACTCCAACTTTATAATATGTGAACAAATCTTCTAATACATAAAATTCTCGTGTCACGGTGTACGTAATTGAACTCCTCCGAAACGGCTCGACTGATTTTCGTGAATCTTAGTGTGCATATCGGCTAGGATGGAGAATCGGACAACATCTATTTTTCATCCCCCTAAATGTTAAGGGTGGTCCACAATAATTTTTTTTTTGGACAAAATTTATGTTTTTATTTTTTTATGATACAACATAAAAAAGTACATCACGGCGATCTACGATCAACACCTATTTTTGTATCACGATTTTTGTATTATTCTAATCCATCCACAGATCCGGAATAGGGTTGCAAGATGGCAATCGAATACAATAATTGTAGTACGATATATTTGGTAGGTCTGAGAATCGGTTGGTATGGCAATACAACGTTTGCTGGGTCAGCTAGTAATACATATATTTCTTTTGTGCGTCTGTTGTAACTGATCTCCTCCTAAACGGCTGGACCGATTTTAATGAAACTTTCTGTGTGTCTTCAGGTGGATTCGAGAATGGTTTAGATTCACAATTGAACTACCTCCTAAATGGCTTAACCGATTTTGATGATTTTTTGTGTGTTCCAGTGAATTTTTTGACTCGTATAGACATTGACTATTTGACGTTTGAGTACGTGTTGTTGCATCACTTTTCATATATTTGTAAAACAATGAAAATGTAAATGTTCATTTAAAAGAGTGGCAATATGTTTCTTGCTACTTCTTCTCATCAGATCAACCCTTACGAAATCGCGGTAAAATCAATAAGAAAAGTATTTTTTGGATATTCATTTTCAAGTGTCATTTGCGTGACCTACATGAATAAAGTGATTTGATTTGATGGTAAAAAATATAAGTCCCACTTAAACTCCAGTGGCAGGCTCCTTTGCACTGGATGCCGGCTAGACGATGGGTACCACAACGGTGCCTATTTCTACCGTGAAGTAGCACTGTGTAAACATTACTGTGTTTCGGTCTGAAGCGCGCCGTAACGAGTGAAATTACTGGTCAAATGAGACTTGACATCTTATGCCTCAAGGTGACGAGCGCAGCGGCACTACCCCTCAGAATTTTTGGGTTTTTCAACAATCCTGAGCGGTACTGCATTGTAATGGGCAGGGCATATCAATTACCATCAACTGAACGTCCTGCTCGTATCGTTCCTTCTCTTTATAAAAAAAACTATTATTAAATGTATGTTTACTGCAAGGTCCGTAGTGTATATTAGTTTTTATTTATTTCTTTCTTTCTTTAGTGTATATATAAAAAGAATAAACTTTTTTTTTAAGATAATAAGGGACGAGACGAGCAGGACGTTCAGCTGATGGTAATTGAAACGCCATGCCCATTACAATGCAGTGCCGCTCAGGATTCTCAAATAACCCAAAAATTCTGAGCGGCACTACAATTGCGCTCGAGACAAGATGTTAAGCCTCATTTGCCCAGTAATTTCACTAGCTACGATGCCCTTCAGACCGAAACACAGTAATGCTTACACTGTACTGCTTCACGGCAGAAATAGGCGCCGCTGTGGTACCCACAATCTAGCCGGCTTCCTGTGCAAAGGAGCATCCCACTGATAATATATATCCCACTTGGTTTGCGTAGGAATTGAAATTGAAATGAGGCAAACAAAATGAAACAATCAGATTAATTCCTCTCTTTATTAAGCACTCTTTTTGATTTGTCGGTCGTGATTTCATTCCACTGCTATAGTTTGTAACAAATACTCGAATACGACACGTAAATTACTTATAACAATTGCTTTTATGGTCTTGTTTTCAATTGTAGATACTCCTATAAACTGTTGTGATAGCTATTATTTCGCCAAATTGAGTTTAAGAATATTTTTCTTGCAATTTGCTAACCAATTCACATCGTATACCTAAATATCCTTAGTGGTGCCAATTTTGGCAAGTTTACATACTTGGAGGAGATGTGTGGAAAGCTGAAAATTAATGAATTTTATATTTAATAAAAAAAGAGAGAAATACTCGTAGAATAATGAGACCCAGGTCAATCGATGCAGTATTTTTTTTTTTGATTCGAATGATGTTAGAAACGCATTTTCGCATTTTTCGAGATACGACAAGATCGCTTTCCGGCGTCGATATGTTCTATATTATGCTAATGGAAATAAATATAATCGTAAAAGCGCAAATTAATGGCAATGTAGATGGCGCTAGCATACAGAAATTCGTATATTTTAAACTGAAAAGTTAAAATAACTAATCTTATATAACCTGCATCCTTTCATAGGGGATGCCTACGACATAGTAGGTTTATGCATGCAAAGTCTCAGCCAGATCGGCTTAAAATTGACAAAGTTTCACACAAACTTTCATCCCCTATTTTATCTCCTTGGGGGTAGAATTAATCAAAATCCTTAGCGGATGCCTACGTCATAACATCTACCTGCATGCCAAATTTCAGCCCAGTGTCCAGTGGTTTGGGCTGTGCGTTGATAGATCACTATGTCAGTCAGTCACCTTTGAGTTATTTATATTCAGAAGTAATTCAATAATAATTCTTGAAATATGCTATCCAATTAACACTATTTTATTAAATTAGTTTAGTGGTGCAAAATTCTTACAACGTACTTAGAGAAGAAAACAAGAAGTGCGTGAAACAAAATTATTGAATAAAATAAAATAATATGTAATGTAAGGATTGGTCTCCGCTGCGCTGCAACTAGATACCGCACTACCTAAGAACAATAGTTTTTTATCACGGCAACTATTAGATGCTTATGTGCGTGCCATCTTGACACTCAATGGCATCTTACAAATTTTGTTACATATGCTTCGTGTTATTTTACTTTGAAATTAACAAAATACAGAATTCGCACTGATGATATGTGATCCCAGTGTCTTTCTTATTTCTTGTAGTATTATTTTTACAAAGTTTTACTACGGAACCCGGCATTTTAGTTTCAATCATTAGCAAAGTTTAACAGAACATGTGGTACGTCAACATTGTTCGAGACTAGTTAGTAGGTAGGTAGTGGAAGCGCCGCGCAGCGAAGACCAATCCTTAATCTAAGATAGCAAAATTATACACAAAACGAATTGATGTGGCCATTCTTCACTCTAGATTTAGATAATTAAAAATATTAAACAAAATTTTATTTATGTCGAATTTACACCTACTAGTATTTAAAAAAAATCCTTTTCATTGTATTTCAGCGTCATTTTATTGTCCGTTAATCCTAACCTCAATATGATGCGCTCGAGTTGTTCCAAGGATCGATTTTTTTTACCTGATCGGCTGCTCTAGACGTTCGACCCTATACAGGGCTCAGGTATATTGGGAGTACTTCAAAAGATGTAAGTTTGTCCCTCTTATGTTATTCTGCCGCACTCGAATAAATCCCAAAATCTCCGCTTGGGCTCCCCTACTATAATGTTTGGCACATGGTTTGTTTATGTTATGACTTATTGACAATTATGAAAGGCTAATGACAACTGATTAAGGCGACAATAAATGCCAGCGATCTTGAGCGATATGAGTTCACGGCTGCAGGCCCGCCATCTATGTAACAAAGCTAATATTTTCAAAATTCTTGGGTGGAAAACAGTTTATTTATTCACTACTAATCTGAATAAATCAACCTACACAAAAAAGTACAAGCTATAAGAATAACTTTTCTGAGAAAAGTACCAAAAAATGCGTCACGCCATGCCAAAAAACTTATTTAACTTCAAAGAAAAGTTGTAGTTCAAAAAGGCTCGGCAGTGTTAACTATAACCAACAGCAAGCATTAGCAACCTACATATAAGACTTAAGGATATGTGTAACACGATTAAGTAGTGTTCATAGCTCGAATTGATATACTTTCACCACAAAACTTGTCTAAAAACACCACGTTTGCGTGTTTTCTGCTTACTCTTCGCCTTAATTGATATTCTCAAATTTTGTTACACCGAAGCGAAATACAATTATGTGTTGATTCATTTTATTGTGAAAAGTAGTAGAAGTGAAAGTAACCTGTAAAAAAAATTTTTTTTTTATTAACAGCGGTTTAGCTTGTGTTAAGTTATTTCGTATATGAAGCAGTTTTTTTTAAATATTTTCATTTCCTCAAACGTAAGTATTGAGTGCAAGGTTACCGGACCGAACTGGCAGATAAGTCATCTAGATATTAAAAAAATTATTGTGAAACGCAGTCTGTTATTTCTGGAAATTTTACGTAGCCATTAATTTATCTTGATTTCTGGGCAGTAAAGTCCTCAAATGGCATCCACGTACCGGAAGACGCAGTGTTGGTAGGCCCCCCACAAGATGGACCGACGATCTGGTCAAGATCGCTGGAGTACGTTGGATGAGGGCAGCGCAGGACCGATCGTCGTGGAAATCTTTGGGGGAGGCCTTTTTCCAGCAATGAACGTTTTCTGGCAGATGATGATGATTAATTTATCTAGCCTTTGACAATCTACTACTTTACATGGACATTGTAAAACAGCCACTTAGAATTATGAATATATTTAGGCGTTATTCGTCTAACACGGGATTAGCACCAAATAACATTTCTATCACCTTATTTTTTAGATTTCTATGGTTCCAATACTACAAAATAAACTGCCATACCACATTAATCAATCAAACGAAGACTGATAAAATAAATAAGCAATTAATTCAAACTGCGTCGATAGAAGTTGGTATTCCGAGTAAAAGGATTTTATCAGTTAATTTGAACCAAATCTAGGCGATTTATTATTCAATGACGTGACGTTTTAGGAAATAATTTTGTTTGTGATATCGTTTTTCGTTGTTTTCAAATGTTATTGTTTTTAAATAATCGTCTCTCTCAATAAGTATATTATGGTAATGATGGTAACAGCTGTTGAATTATGTGTAACCCTGTAAGTTGTCTGTATACTTAGATCACGGACTAGCAAGTGAAGCACCGTTATGCTAGTGTGTGTGCGGTTACGGGGGATACTAGTTACATATTTTTTTCTCCCTTAAATAATCATATATGACCACAAATACTTCTATAGTATCGCTTTTATACTTTTTCACAACGCACGAAGGTAATTTGAAATATTTTATTGAGACGCAAACTGATCTGTCACAGACGATAACAATTCTCAAAATGGCCGCCTATCGGCCTGTAGTAGTGCAAGTGTGTGCGTGGTGCTATTATTTGTATAGCTAGTATTTACACGTCAATCGGTTTGTTTTGGTGCTACACTGTTATGTAAGGTGACACGGAGTCCTTATTTTTATACTAGACCGTGACATAGATATTAGATATTATATTTTTTTTATTTTTTGTATGTAATTTATGTATTAGTGTCCGATTGTTGGGTTAACGAATAAATAAATAACGTAATAATAGATATTTAAAATTGATGGCACCTATCATGATAATATGAAACCGTTCTACTCCCCGTAACTGTCAAACTGTTCACCTTTTTTTTTACAACTTATTCACTCATTGATCGTTCACCAACAATAAATACAGCTAAATTAAGATGCGACAAGAACGCTGAAACAACTCGAAAACATTTCCTTGAAGCAACAATAACAATTCACCACAGTGCGTGAATTTATTGGGCCAAAGTCTACTGCCCCACCTTCGAGCCACAGGCGCTTGTCCCAGGACGCTATTTACTGTCTCCACATTCACTAAACAACTTGGTAACACTATAAAGTGAAACGCGATGTAAACAAGTCCTTTCAAGTTTTCAAGTTTGTTGCGACTTAACTGTAAGTAATGTTTATAATTGTGCGCTTGGTAAATAAAGGAATTATAATTTACAATATGTAGAAGGGGTCAGTAATTTAAACGCACATAATAAAATGAAAATATCTGTACTTTACAGTGTCCATTAATATAAACAATTTGGGCAGCGTTATCCCTTAGAATTCACAATAGGTAATGCATTCTCGAATTTTTTTTCGCCCAAACAAAGGGAAAGGGCTACCCTCCGGGATAATGACGGGAGGGAGGTGGTGAATGCTAGCATTCATACAAACGCAGCCTAAGTCTGCTTTGGTTATGTGGGACTCACGTGAAAACCTAGGTACCTACCCAATAAACACCACCTTCAGTTGGCTTTGGGCAGGTGCCCTCTAAGCCTTCATCGAAGGCGACCTTCTCTTGGGGAGAGAGAGGTGCAAGCGGCACTCCCTATGGAGTATCCGCTGAGATACCGCATTCTCGAACTTAACAGTCTGGCTTATATAGGGCACTACCGTCTACCGTGATGATGCTACCAACTGTTAGTTGGCACTGCTGTAGTGCCAACTAACTTTATTATTAAATAGTATTTATATATTCACAGTAGGTTAATAAATGTAATTATTAATTGGGATATCTTATGGGAGTTCATGACGGTGGTGGCGCTTGTTAACAAATCAAGCTGAGAAATATTATTGGCAAATTCCAAATGCCGGGTTCAGATGAACCCGTTTTGGTTAATTGTGCGTATCTAAGGTTCTAAATTACTTTTTATAAAAAATAGGTTTTGTTCCACAAATGTAGGTATCCATATTTCTGAACACTTTGGGTCGATCTATATTTTGGCTATTTTGTTTGTAGCAATGCATCTAGTGCTTTGACTGTAGCTGTTGATGACGTTTATGGTGTCCCGATATATTTGACTTTAGATGACAGTAACTGTTTGGTCACGTTATGTGAATCAATGTATATTGTAACGATGGGTGTTGCTATGTTTTTGAATACAATGAGTGACGCTATCTTTTTGACGCTGACAGTACTGTGTGGCAGTGATTGTCACCAAATGAAGCTCGCTCAGTATTAACTGCCTAGCTGCACAGGCGAGGTGCAAATATACCTATAGTGCTACTTTTCAGCCCACACGACTTCCAGAGAAGAACTATAATATATTATACTATCAACCGCAGGACAAAGATGTTAACTCCAAATTTCTTAAATATTTCATGGAAGAAAATTTATGTATTCGCGTCTTATGCTATCTGTTCCGATACTGACAAATATATTATGTAGGTATATAAAGCTTTGACATGATGGACCCGTCAGGAAATGTACAATGGCGCGTACTTCATACTAAAAAGGCAGAAACGCTCTGGTGTTGCAAGAGAATGTGAGCGGCGGTGATCACTTAACATCAGGTCACATGTACGCTCATTTGTCCTCCTCTTCCATAAAAAACCCCTTCTACGAAATGCTACATAAGCGGGTACGAAGATATTTCGGTACTCATCTTGGGTCGGGTGTAACCGGCGTGCGGTGCAAAGGCGGTCGAGATCAGGCGCCGGGCGAGCGTCGTGCAGGCAGTCAGGGAACAACTATTGAGCGAGGCGGTTGTGACGCATGCGCATGCCGGGAACGCCACGTTCTTATAACTTTATATCAGGCTTGTGAACTGTACCTACCTACGAGTGTAACGTTTATAAGACTGTCTTTTATTTGCTGTTGTGTTCAACGCCCACAAAAATATGAATAACCACGAAGATCCTGATCATGTGACCTACCTTGCACCTTACACTAGCAATGCCCCGCGGTTTCACTCTCATAGATACCGATCTCGTCGTAGTGGAAAGTCTACTAATTCGGACTATATATTTTTTTATTTTATTTTATTTCATTTCATTTCATTTCATTTCATTTCATTTCATTTCATTTCATTTCATTTCATTTCATTTCATTTCATTTCATTTCATTTCATTTCATTTCACTTCACTTCATTTCATTTCACTTCACTTCACTTCACTTCACTTCATTTCACTTCATTTCACTTCATTTCACTTCATTTCACTTCATTTCACTTCATTTCACTTCATTTCACTTCATTTCATTTCATTTTTAGGTTCGTTATATCTTTTGAATGGAATGTCCGATTTTAATTGTTTCAAAAGTATCTTACTTGAAATGGTCTTTAATAAAATATCTTATAATGGGATAAGGATTATACGCAGGTATGAATAATATGGTTTGATTATAGTCGGCAATTATATCAACTTTTAAAAGGTAGTTATAGTGGCATAACTACAGTAGTTAGACTTATGGTATCGCGGACTTTTTTGTAGATATACGCTTTATAATACTGTTGAATATTTTTTGTTCTATCGTCAATAGTTTCCGCAGCGCACGCGATGACAAATTTTTGTGACTAATTCTCACACCTTGGATTATTTTATTGCATTTTTATAAGAGATCCCTATTTTTTTTTAATGTAATATAGTCCACCTCACTCAGTGAAGATGCAGCTTTCTAATGTTGAAATATTTTTTTAAATTGTTCCGGTAGTTTTTGTGTGAAAACGGTACGAACATACATAGAAAAACACAAATGTTTCCTCTTTATAATTTTAGATAACATTGAAAGATTACGTCTCATACATTTGAAACTACAGTTAAAGTTCTTTAACCACAGTTAAGCTGCTTAGCTTAAGCATACCTAATGGAATGCTTCAAGGTATATACATTTATAATAAGACTTCTATCAGGAAAGGCTTACTGTATGAAAAGTTTCATTATAGTTTCGCGCAGGAAGCTCGCTGAGATTGAGTAGGTACGTGTTTCAGAAGCGTTTCAACTCATAATTCTATCGATCAGAAAACAATTCACGTTCAGGACCTCTTTTAAGGGTATTAAAGTAGAAAATGATCGACATTATTTATGGAATACGAGAACATAATGTAGTGTAAATTGTAACAGATCGAGTTGCGGGTCTTGTGAAGCTGTCATAACTTAGAATACAGGGTTACAAGTATATCTTACAATATCTTAGAATATATCCCTAACAAGTTTTAGTATATTTTTTTTTTATGGAATAGGAGGACAAACGAGCGTACGGGTCACCTGGTGTTAAGTGATCACCGCCGCCCACACTCTCCTGCAACACCAGAGGAATCACAAGAGCGTTGCCGGCCTTTAAGGAAGGTGTACGCGCTTTTCTTGAAGGTACCCATGTCGTATCGTCCCGGAAACACCGCACAAGGAAGCTCATTCCACAGCTTCGTGGTACGAGGAAGAAAGCTCCATATTGTATTCAAAACTAAAGATATTTCTGTTTTGTTTGGTCGATTTAACAAAGGAGCATTTAAGGTTAACTCTTTTCGATATATTAAAGTTTTTGAAACATAATGAAAAAATATTTTTGTCTTGACTTAGCAACAGTTGGTTGTACAGTTAATTTGTGGGTAAGAAACAATTATTCTACCGCAATCTTTCATCCTTTAAAAAAGCTATGTATTCTACGATAGTCGATAGAAGTTGGTATTCCGAGTAAAAGGATTTTATCAGTTAATTTGAACCAAATCTAGGCGATTTATTATTCAATGACGTGACGTTTTAGGAAATAATTTTGTTTGTGATATCGTTTTTCGTTGTTTTCAAATGTTATTGTTTTTAAATAATCGTCTCTCTCAATAAGTATATTATGGTAATGATGGTAACAGCTGTTGAATTATGTGTAACCCTGTAAGTTGTCTGTATACTTAGATCACGGACTAGCAGGTGAAGCACCGTTATGCTAGTGTGTGTGCGGTTACGGGGGATACTAGTTACATATTTTTTTCTCCCTTAAATAATCATATATGACCACAAATACTTCTATAGTATCGCTTTTATACTTTTTCACAACGCACGAAGGTAATTTGAAATATTTTATTGAGACGCAAACTGATCTGTCACAGACGATAACAATTCTCAAAATGGCCGCCTATCGGCCTGTAGTAGTGCAAGTGTGTGCGTGGTGCTATTATTTGTATAGCTAGTATTTACACGTCAATCGGTTTGTTTTGGTGCTACACTGTTATGTAAGGTGTCACCTTATTTTTATACTAGACCGTGACATAGATATTAGATATTATATTTTTTTTATTTTTTGTATGTAATTTATGTATTAGTGTCCGATTGTTGGGTTAACGAATAAATAAATAACGTAATAATAGATATTTAAAATTGATGGCACCTATCATGATAATATGAAACCGTTCTACTCCCCGTAACTGTCAAACTGTTCACCTTTTTTTTACAACTTATTCACTCATTGTAGATACAGCATTGATCGTTCACCAACAATAAATACAGCTAAATTAAGATGCGACAAGAACGCTGAAACAACTCGAAAACATTTCCTTGAAGCAACAATAACAATTCACCACAGTGCGTGAATTTATTGGGCCAAAGTCTACTGCCCCACCTTCGAGCCACAGGCGCTTGTCCCAGGACGCTATTTACTGTCTCCACATTCACTAAACAACTTGGTAATTACACTATAAAGTGAAACGCGATGTAAACAAGTCCTTTCAAGTTTTCAAGTTTGTTGCGACTTAACTGTGAGTAATGTTTATAATTGTGCGCTTGGTAAATAAAGGAGTTATAATTTACAATATGTAGAAGGGGTCAGTAATTTAAACGCACATAATAAAATGAAAATATCTGTACTTTACAGTGTCCATTAATATAAACAATTTGGGCAGCGTTATCCCTTAGAATTCACAATAGGTAATGCATTCTCGAATTTTTTTTTTCGCCCAAACAAAGGGAAAGGGCTACCCTCCGGGATAATGACGGGAGGGAGGTGGTGAATGCTCATTCATACCAACGCAGCCTAAGTCTGCTTTGGTTATGTGGGACTCACGTGAAAACCTAGGTGCCTACCCAATAAACACCACCTGCAGTTGGCTTTGGGCAGGTGCCCTCTAAGCCTTCATCGAAGGCGACCTTCTCTTGGGGAGAGAGAGGTGCAAGCGGCACTCCCTATGGAGTATCCGCTGAGATACCGCATTCTCGAACTTAACGGTCTGGCTTATATAGGGCACGACCGTCTACCGTGATGATGCTACCAACTGTTAGTTGGCACTGCTGTAGTGCCAACTAACTTTATTATTAAATAGTATTTATATATTCACAGTAGGTTAATAAATGTAATTATTAATTGGGATATCTTATGGGAGTTCATGACGGTGGTGGCGCTTGTTAACAAATCAAGCTGAGAAATATTATTGGCAAATTCCAAATGCCGGGTTCAGATGAACCCGTTTTGGTTAATTGTGCGTATCTAAGGTTCTAAATTACTTTTTATAAAAAATAGGTTTTGTTCCACAAATGTAGGTATCCATATTTCTGAACACTTTGGGTCGATCTATATTTTGGCTATTTTGTTTGTAGCAATGCATCTAGTGCTTTGACTGTAGCTGTTGATGACGTTTATGGTGTCCCGATATATTTGACTTTAGATGACAGTAACTGTTTGGTCACGTTATGTGAATCAATGTATATTGTAACGATGGGTGTTGCTATGTTTTTGAATACAATGAGTGACGCTATCTTTTTGACGCTGACAGTACTGTGTGGCAGTGATTGTCACCAAATGAAGCTCGCTCAGTATTAACTGCCTAGCTGCACAGGCGAGGTGCAAATATACCTATAGTGCTACTTTTCAGCCCACACGACTTCCAGAGAAGAACTATAATATATTATACTATCAACCGCAGGACAAAGATGTTAACTCCAAATTTCTTAAATATTTCATGGAAGAAAATTTATGTATTCGCGTCTTATGCTATCTGTTCCGATACTGACAAATATATTATGTAGGTATATAAAGCTTTGACATGATGGACCCGTCAGGAAATGTACAATGGCGCGTACTTCATACTAAAAAGGCAGAAACGCTCTGGTGTTGCAAGAGAATGTGAGCGGCGGTGATCACTTAACATCAGGTCACATGTACGCTCATTTGTCCTCCTCTTCCATAAAAAACCCCTTCTACGAAATGCTACATAAGCGGGTACGAAGATATTTCGGTACTCATCTTGGGTCGGGTGTAACCGGCGTGCGGTGCAAAGGCGGTCGAGATCAGGCGCCGGGCGAGCGTCGTGCAGGCAGTCAGGGAACAACTATTGAGCGAGGCGGTTGTGACGCATGCGCATGCCGGGAACGCCACGTTCTTATAACTTTATATCAGGCTTGTGAACTGTACCTACCTACGAGTGTAACGTTTATAAGACTGTCTTTTATTTGCTGTTGTGTTCAACGCCCACAAAAATATGAATAACCACGAAGATCCTGATCATGTGACCTACCTTGCACCTTACACTAGCAATGCCCCGCGGTTTCACTCTCATAGATACCGATCTCGTCGTAGTGGAAAGTCTACTAATTCGGACTATATATTTTTTCATTTCATTTCATTTCATTTCTTTTCATTTCATTTCATTTCATTTCATTTCATTTCATTTCATTTCATTTCATTTCATTTCATTTCATTTCATTTCATTTCATTTCATTTCATTTCATTTCATTTCATTTCATTTCATTTCATTTCATTTCATTTCATTTCATTTCATGGAATGGAATGGAATGTAATGGAATGTCCGATTTTAATTGTTTCAAAAGTATCTTACTTGAAATGGTCTTTAATAAAATATCTTATTATGGGATAAGGATTATACGCAGGTATGAATAATATGGTTTGATTATAGTCGGCAATTATATCAACTTTTAAAAGGTAGTTATAGTGGCATAACTACAGTAGTTAGACTTATGGTATCGCGGACTTTTTTGTAGATATACGCTTTATAATACTGTTGAATATTTTTTGTTCTATCGTCAATAGTTTCCGCAGCGCACGCGATGACAAATTTTTGTGACTAATTCTCACACCTTGGATTATTTTATTGCATTTTTATAAGAGATCCCTATTTTTTTTTAATGTAATATAGTCCATGTCACTCAGTGAAGATGCAGCTTTCTAATGTTGAAATATTTTTTTAAATTGTTCCAGTAGTTTTTGTGTGAAAACGGTACGAACATACATAGAAAAACACAAATGTTTCCTCTTTATAATATTAGTTTAGATAACATTGAAAGATTACGTCTCATACATTTGAAACTACAGTTAAAGTTCTTTAACCACAGTTAAGCTGCTTAGCTTAAGCATACCTAATGGAATGCTTCAAGGTATATACATTTATAATAAGACTTCTATCAGGAAAGGCTTACTGTATGAAAAGTTTCATTATAGTTTCGCGCAGGAAGCTCGCTGAGATTGAGTAGGTACGTGTTACAGAAGCGTTTCAACTCATAATTCTATCGATCAGAAAACAATTCACGTTCAGGACCTCTTTTAAGGGTATTAAAGTAGAAAATGATCGACATTATTTATGGAATACGAGAACATAATGTAGTGTAAATTGTAACAGATCGAGTTGCGGGTCTTGTGAAGCTGTCATAACTTAGAATACAGGGTTACAAGTATATCTTACAATATCTTAGAATATATCCCTAACAAGTTTTAGTATATTTTTTTTTATGGAATAGGAGGACAAACGAGCGTACGGGTCACCTGGTGTTAAGTGATCACCGCCGCCCACACTCTCCTGCAACACCAGAGGAATCACAAGAGCGTTGCCGGCCTTTAAGGAAGGTGTACGCGCTTTTCTTGAAGGTACCCATGTCGTATCGTCCCGGAAACACCGCACAAGGAAGCTCATTCCACAGCTTCGTGGTACGAGGAAGAAAGCTCCATATTGTATTCAAAACTAAAGATATTTCTGTTTTGTTTGGTCGATTTAACAAAGGAGCATTTAAGGTTAACTCTTTTCGATATATTAAAGTTTTTGAAACATAATGAAAAAATATTTTTGTCTTGACTTAGCAACAGTTGGTTGTACAGTTAATTTGTGGGTAAGAAACAATTATTCTACCGCAATCTTTCATCCTTTAAAAAAGCTATGTATTCTACCCCCAACATTAATTTGAATCTCATCGAATAGTTTTTATACAAAACCATGTTTTTATCTTTTTTTATGAAAATAAGGGACGAGACGAGCAGGAAATACAGTTGATGGTAACTGATACCTAGATGCCCATTACAATGTAGTGCTATTCAGGATTCTTGAAAACCCCAAAAATTCTGAGCGGCACTACAAATGCGCTCGTCACCTTAAGACAAGATGTTCATGTGTGACTCATTTTTCCCAGTAATTTCACTAGCTACGGCGCCCTTCAGACTGAAATACAATAATGTTTACACATTACTGCTTCACGGCAGAAATAGGCGCCGTTGTTGTACCCATAATCCAGCCGGCATCCTGTGTAAAGGAGCCTCCTACTGGTCAAACATAAAAATTATACACAAATTGATCAACATTGATTTGAATCTAATCGAATACTGTGTATATAAGACCAAGTTATTATATTATAAGACCACAGCCAATTGACAGCGTTATCCTTTTTTCAATACGGCTCAACAAATAAAGTATTTTGCCGACAAACGTATTACGTAATGCCTGATATTTAAGCTCAGTCACGTATTCCGGCAAAATATCCTAAGACACGCCTACCCGGTAAATTTATAAAGGCCGGGAGAGTGTGTCGGATTCTTTCACAATATTATACAGAGTGGCGCTAGTATGGCGACATTAAATTGACGACCCATATAGCCGATTGGTTAGTGACCCTGACTACTAAGCTAAAGGTACCGGGTTCGAATCCCGGTAGGTGCAATAATTTATATGATGAATTTGGGTGATTGTTTCTGACTCATGGATGTTTATATGTATTTACCATATATCTTTAAATGAGCAATTTTTCAATATATATAATTTGAATCTCGGGAACGGCTCCAACGATTTTCATAAAATTTTGTTTACAGGGGATTTCGGGGGCGATAAATTGATCTACCTACATTTCAATTTTAAGAATGTAGTTTTATCCATGTTTTAATGAGAAACAGCTACAATAACATTAGAATATAAAGGTATTTCGCCATTATATACAAGACTATAATAGCTCAGATGGGACATTGGGTGATCCGGAAAGCAGAAGACCCTGGTTCGAAAGTAAGGGTGATTAAAATTTTGTTTACTAAATATTTAATTTGTTTATTTTGAAAATTTCTATTATTTACTTAAAATTTAGAATTATTTTTTTACGATTAAGATTAGATAGCTCTACCCGTGTGTTCATCGGCCGTTCTCAATAACGTATCTCTAGTATCGGATATACTGCTATCACCGTTTAATAGCAAGATCTTATCTATCCAAATAATATAAAATAGTTATGTCCAATATAGTTATAGTCTAATACTATCTGTCGATAGGTTATTGAAATGTAAGTAAGCTTAAAAGGGATATTTTTGTCTACCTCTAGTAAGTTACGCTAAGTATAGATAGGTTATTGAAAACAGTCGTTAATGTCGCTATTATGGCGTCACGCTGTTAATGAAGCAAGATGATTTATTATGAAAATCTCAAGTTAGTGGGAGAAATTGAGAGGAAGTTCGAAGAAAATGTTGGGGTTATATGGTCACGTAAAGAAGATAGAGAGGGTTTTGAAAATACGGGACGAGACGAGTAGGACGTTCAGCTGAAGGTGATTGATACGACCTGCCCATTACAATGCAGTGCCGCTCCGGATTCTTGAAAAATCAAAAGATTCTCAACGGCACTACAATTGCGCTCGTCACCTTGTGACATAAGATATTAAGTCTCATTTGCCCAGTAATTTCACTAGCTACGGCACCCTTCAGACCGAAACACAGTAATGTTTACACATTACTGCTTCATGGCAGAAATAGGCGCCGTTGTGGTACCCATAATATTGCCGGCATCCTGGGCAAAGGAGCCTCCCTCTCCCTTCTGTTATACTGCGAAAACTATTGAACATATCCTAATAATACTTATACCAAAAGATGCAGCGTGTTTCAGAGATGGCTTTAGAGTATAATTAATGGTTATTACCTATCCAGGACCTATATTGATTTGACTGAGATGTACAGGTTGACCGAGTAGTCAAAGGTTGCTATATTTAATCTCCGGTTTCTGAAAGTGATCGTTCGAACCCCACACCAATTTATTTATTTAGGTACACTTACCTACAGCAACGTACATCAGAACATTGACAACAAATGGATTCCTATAATCATTACCTTCCTCTTTGGGAGTTAATAATGATGGATAGAATGCAAATTCTTATGGATAGTAATTCAAACCGTGGTATCAATACACATGATCACAGATAAAGTATGCTGACACCTTGTGGAAAACGGACTTAAGAAGATATAACCAGGGAAGTAGGTTACGATTGTTGGAAATGGAGTCCCGTAATCACTACCTTAATCTTTGTAAGACAAGAATGATATTTGAAATTCAAATTCAAATATTTTTATTCAAAATAGGATGTCACATCACTTATTAAAAGTCAAAAACTACCAGCCATTCCAAAAAGAATGCCTCAGACCTGAGAAGAATAGGTGCAACAAACTCAGCGGCCTTTTTTCCATCAAAAAATATGTTTACAAAGTAATATTGTACAATTTAACATATTATTTAATAGCCTGAGGGCGGTCTCTCCATTCGCAATCTGTGGAATCATTAAGAGAGTCATCATGTTATAGTAACCTTTACCACACAAACGTTTTTTTAAAAATTCTTTTGAAATCGTAATACTAAAATCTTATTGTAAAAGCATATACATCGCCCCACAAAAGACTTACCAGCTCGACTAGCTAAGTAGTAGGCATGACAAGTTTATGTTTGTTCCTCGTGTTAATATTATGATTGTCACAGTTTCTAGAAAATTTCTCAATGTGCTTATGACCATATAGAACATTATCAAGAATATATTGAGAAGCAACAGTCAAAATGTTTATTTCTCTAAATTGTTCCTAGGTTGTAAATAGTGCGAATAGCCCTCTTCTGCAGCACAAAGATTGTATTAATTTCAGCTCACTGCCCCATAACAATATACCATAGGAATATAGATTGAAATAGTAATTAAAATTAGGCATCGCAGTGAACACAAATCTTTTATATATACAATATAAGTAAATCGTTTTAGCACTTAAACTCTTTAAGTGTCTTTCATTTGAATTATAAGGTTAAAAAACTATTTAACTGTGTGTTACCGGAATACTCTCACCTTTGTCCCAAGTTTACATTGTATGTACACTTGAATGCTTTTAGCTGAAATTGTTTATTCTCTGCTCGGGACTGGAAGCGGGCTATAAAGTGAATTGGCTTCGTAAACGTAACGAGGGTTGGTTACAATTAATATTACGTTATATCAATAGCAAATAGCCAGGTTTTCCCAGTTTCCTGGATTTCCCCCCCACAAACCTCATGTATTAGTTTTTAAGCATGATAAAGTTTTATCCCTTAATACGTAGATAGGGTTGTAGAAATAAGTTTTCTGATACCTACATATATAAGGCTTAGTTGTAAATTGCTTTAATAAGTAGATTTAAGTAATTTTGTATATATATTTTAATACTAAATATAGAAATTTTGAATTTAATTTTTTTTTAACGTAACGCGGCCACGGACTATGTGTTATAAGTACTTTAGTCTGGAATATTAAACACAACGGAGATAGTATTCGAACTTAAATACGGAACAGTAAAGTTCGTTTTCTATTATAACAACCATTCGCTGAGTAACCTAAATTTAACTATGTAACTGTTTAGTATTAGCCAATATATTTTTAAGAATTGCATTAGGTACATTCCAACTACTTCTATTCATCCATGGCAGCTAAAATTCACAAAGGATAATCAAAATTGTTGTTTTTATTTAATTCCGAGTATTTTCATATTTGTTCAACCTTTTAAACCTTCTCTGGACTTCCACAAAAAGTTCAAGACCAAAATTAGCCAAATCTGTCCAGCCGTTCTCGAGTTTTAGCGAGACCGAGACCAGAGACGAGAGAACAGCAATCATTTTTATATAAATATATATACTAGCTGACCCGGCAGACTTCGTACTGCCTCAAACGATAAATAAAATACCTAAACTTTTGTATAAAATAAACTTAAAACAAACAATTGGAAACCTTTTTATATTAAAACAAATAAAAACAATGCTCGGTACGAATGAAACTTTATTATTATTTTCGATTTACACACGATATTCCTTACTTACAAAACAGAGTTTTCCTGAAATACTGGCTATTTATAAGGTTTCAATTTGATATTGACAGACACACAGTTATTATACAATTAGTGTTAATCACTTCAAAGCTTTCTGATAAACTTTCTGTTTTGTTTTGTTGGTGCGGTTAGGTGCAGAAATTTTATTTTTGGACAAAGTTAAGATTTATCAATCTACATAAAAATAATCTGATATATAGTTAACAACTGTAGTTAATCTACCTACTACACTTACCTAAAATTAGGTTTATTTTTTACCTCCTGATTTAAAAATTCTAATTAGTTATTCATTTTAAACTATTATTTTTATTTGATTTACGAACGACGGGGGACACATCAAAGGAAAATCAAAGTTGTTGTTTTTATTTAATTCCGAATTTTTACATATTTATTCAACTTTCATTTTAAACTTTCTCTGGACGTCTTCTACAAATAATTCAAGACCAAAATTAGCCAAATCGGTCCAACCATTCTCGAGTTTTAGCGAGACTAACGAATAACAATTCATTTTTATATATATAGATAAGACTGTTTATTTTGTATTTTTTAGCAATGACCAGGATTAGACAAAATAATACAAACAGAGACTAAAGAGTTACTGTCTTATTCATAATGACTAAGCGGAAATTTAAAATATGATTGAAACATGATATACGCTTGTTAAGAAATGGTATTCATAATCGCGTATTAGAGCTAAAAGACTTATAGTAGCTAGGACCCTTCTATAAACCTATTTAATTATTTCAACTTTTCCTTAAATAATGTGATATATAGCTTCCCGCTCAAAGTTGTTGGATATCCGTCATAGATTGACAACCGAAAACCTTCAAAACTTTGATTTTCGAAGTTTGAAATAATTTTGACATCGACTTTTGACAACTGACAAACCATTGACATTGAAAAATGTCTGTTTCCATTGACAGTTCCTCATTAAATTAGTTAAAATCATGTTTCTTTTTGTACGAAATGGCAACATTGCGTACTATAGAGACGTATTAGTTTTGGAAGATTTATCTAACGAATATGAATATGAATTTACCGAACGTTCGATAGGCTTAAATCACTTAACTAATATAGCTTTATACCTTCGAAAAGCGTTTTATTATGAATAAGGCAGTTATTATATATCTACACCTATTATGTCAAGTATAAGCCGCTCTATAAGTTTTTTGTATTAGAAAGACTTACAATTTTAGGTCGACGACTAGGATAATTCGATTCCCTATTGCATTCCCAGTCTTTCGAAAAATAATCATATTGGTATTACGTATTACATTATATTTCAAGCCATCTATGCGTCTTATTCGTCACCTAGCCTTGTCTACATAAAACAAACAATGGCAAATGAAATATATTTTGCTTAGTATTTTTTTCGCCGCATTCGTTACATTATGGGACCGCGACTAATGTTATAAGTAGAATTACACGCAGTTCGGCCAGCGGACTCATCAAATAAACAATTTACCTATACAAAAAATAAATAGCGTTTCCGGTTGATTAAATACTCTATAACCCAGCTAACAATTAAGACTTAATTTTGTACAGATGATTGTTTAGTTACGATATTGAGCGGGGGAAGAGGAGGCCTCCTAGTCGTAATAAATGTGGCACAGCACCGATAGGACAGAACCAGCTCCTGCGTCCCGTAATCCCAGCGACGTATATCTACGTGTATCGCTTTCACCACACCACCAAGGCCTCCGACATTGTTCAGTACTTGGTGGAGAAGATACGGTTCCGGTTGGGGGTTGAAAAGTGGGTGACGCGTCACGCAGTAGACTTTAACTCTTTTGTTGTTCGCGTCCCAACACAGCATATATCGACCTTCCTGGACGTGAAGCTGTGGCCGAAGGGGGTCGTGTTCCGCAAGTATCGCGGCCGTGGCCGACCGCCGGAAGCTACCGAACCCGCGCCTCACATCGCCGCGAAACTGTGACGAAGATTTAAGTTATATAAATATGTATGTTAGATTATAAGGTATTTTATTTATGGGCCTTGAAGGCTGAAATAAAATGATTTATTATTATTATACTGAGGCAAAAAGACCGCCAGTGGGAGGCTCCTTTGCACCGGATGCCGGCTAGATTATGGGTACCACAATGGCGCCTATTTCTGCCGTGAAGCAGTAATGTGTAAGCATTACTGTGTTTCGGTCTGAAGGGCGCCGTAGCTAGTGAAATTACTGGGTAAATGAGACTTAACATCTTAGTCTCAAGGTGACGAGCGCAATTGTGGTGCCGCTCAGAATTTTTGAGTTTTTCAAGAATCCTGAGCGGCACTGCATTGTAATGGGCAGGGCGTATCAATTACCATCAGCTGAACGTCCTGCTCGTCTCGTCCCTTATTATCATAAAAAAAAAACGCTCTGGCATTTTGTTTAAAAGTTATCATCATGTAATCACTACACATTATTATAAAACAAAGTCCTCCGCCGCGTCTGTCTGTCTGTTCGCGATAAACACAAAAACGGCTGCAACGATTTTCAAGCTGTTTTGACCAATGGTTCGCGTGGTTAACGAGGAAGATTTTAGTATATATCTTGTTAAGTTATTGTAAACATTTTTGCATACATTAACGATATTTGTTGGAAAAAACATAAGCCGTCTGGGAGCTTTCAACGAAAACCCTTCCTAAACCCTTTGAGATGTAACAAAATTATGAAACGTGGAATTGTGTATATTATCTAGGTCTACAGAAAAGTCCATGATGGCATTTGTCTATTTTTTAAGGAAAAATACTGTATTCATTTTAATATTTTAAAAATCTTGCAATTATATAGCGGTAATGTAATAACGCACCTAGGGAGGAAAATAAACGATCGCGGGTACCAATGTCCTACTTATCTCACGTGTGGCGTTGACGATTTTTTTCTGTCTTTTAGCCCTGGTATGAGGGACAAGTGGCCGATTCTCTCCCGGCAAGACGACTTTTCATCCAGGTGAATTATCATTTAACATAAGTTAGATCTTTTACATCATCTTTTACTTAATGCTATACGACCCTTCCGCTGCTCCGTCTTACCTAATACAAACAACGAACGGTAGTTGAAGGGTATGATCGTTCAGAAATACGTTTTTGTTTCATTTTGAACTTATCAAATAAGATGACTCATTTCCGATGGGTTTAGACTTATTCCGAATATTTCTTAGATTAAGATTAGTCTCCGCTGCGCTCCAACTAGATACCGCACTACATAAGACCAATAGCTTTTTTATTACGACAACTATTAGATGCTTGTGTGCGACATCTTCACACTCAATGGCGTCTTTCAAATTTTGTAAGATACGATTCGTGTTATTTTACATTGAAATGAATAACATACAAAATACTTACTGATGATATGTGATTTTGTCTTTCTTATTTCTTGTAGTATTATTTTTACAAAGTTTTACTACGCAACCCGGCATTTTAGTTTCAATTATTAGCAAAGATTAACAGAACATGTGGCACGTCAACGTCACACATTGTTCGAGACTGGCTCGAGTACGCCCTCTTCGGCGTAGTATTAGTTGCCGCGCTTTGTGACTACACCTGTCCTCCTGGAACCTGGAATCCTTAATCTAAGACTTCCATCATATTTGTTTGGGACAATTCGGAGGTCTTTATCAGTGTAGTGGGAGACAGCCTAGCGAATTTTTCTAAGAAGAAAGCGATTCACTCGATTGTATAAAATCATTGATAGATTGGCAGATGACGGATATAGATAATCTTGTAAAAAACGGAGATAGCCGAAATCCACTACGTTTTAAGCAGCTGTTCGCTTTCAAACTTAGCCGCATTATACTTCATCGCTAATCGCCATAATGTAATTACTACTATTTCAAACTTATGTCAAATCACTGCACGTTTCATAGTAAACTAAATTAAAATTTTTAATTTAGCAATCCCGCCTCTTATTACGTAGTATTTACATTCTCTTTGGAGGGAGAGTTCGTCACAACGTCTCATCTCATACTGCGGATTTGCGTTCGTAGTTCGCGGCTTGAAACGCGGTGATGACGAGGATGGTAGCATTGAAACTTTTGTGTCGGAATTTAGTTAACATTGAATTAAAAGAGTTTGTTTCTATCGTGTATTCTTCTTCTGCCTTAAATATCTCTCTAGTCATGAAGTTGCTAGACGGTTAAATAACCGAGCCGAGAGAGTAAACAGTTGTTTGTCGGTGGTAACACATAATTAAGTTACTCATGTGGTGGTAGTAGCAGTCCACCTCCGTTATTTCGTAGCTAGGATTTTCTCCATCGGCCAGGGCGTCTCTCCCTCCTCCTTGCCCATCATGAGCTGAGCAACTTAAAGGTATTGGAGCACGGGGCCGAGATACTCTCTTCATCATTGTTCTGGGCATATGAACACGATGAAGCATGATTTCACACAGCCTTAAAGTTTGGAGAAGAAAATCAGGTTTCACGCGTGAATCTTTTCGTCATAAACATGTCAATATATCATTATGTATTTCATGTCTGATTCAAACAACTGTAGTAGGTTGAATCAAAGCTATATTTTATGGAATTCGGTGTCTAATAAAACAAACTAAATATTATAATAATGTTTAATCCAAAAACAGGACTGCAAAAAATATATTAGTTACTTCTTTTAATTATTATTGCACTATTAGGTACGTTGTTTATTATATTATAAAATTGTAAAAAATATCTGCAACCGTTACACTAATCCACTTAATATATAAATAATCAACAATTATAAATTCTTATAATATTATTACAACTCCTTATAGTTATACATAATATTCGACTTTATTCGAAATTCGCTCGAAACCCTTATATAATAGAAAAAGTGCGTGTGTACTTATGTATGCACGTAAAAAGTTATACTTCTTCCAAAATCGATCGTGCTATTGTACGTTTGTAGAAACAACAATATTGTAAAAATCTTGCAACGATGGCTTTGACAATTAATTATTAAATAACGAATACGGCTGTACGGGCTTGAACCATTTGCCTATCAATAATGGACGAAGAAACAAAAAAAAAATAGCGAATGTCGCAAACTTCAGAAAATTTTAGGAACCAACTTCACCCTGTTACTTTTGTTACAGTGATGCGCGCGCATCTTAAAATTTCACTCTCATAAATAATCTAAATCATCAAATTTTTTCATAACGCGCCTAAAGAAGTATAATTTCAATATGTAACAACATAATATACTCTTTGGTATATACCTTTTTAGTTTTTATAGTTTTTAGCTACACTTATCGGGTTCTCAAAAGTCGTTTCAAATATACTAGAACGTCATAAAAGCAACTCAGAGGACGAATGGACAGTAGAGTCGTGTAAATTAAAAACAACAATATGTAACAAAAAATTACATGTTTCCCTTGAAGTATTATTTCGTATGTAAATGGAACTAACAGTAGCATAATACGCAACTAGGGAAGGAAGCAGGCCATTTCAAACAGCGTGCAATACCGTGGCAAGCACGCAGTTCGAGGCTTTTTTCCCTTCCTTGTTGCGTACATGATTTTTTACTTCATCTGTAACGGAAAGTTCGCTTTTTCACCCCATTTTCCGGGAGGATAGTTGCACTTTCCGACCCTGCGAATTCTTCGACGCTTGCATGAACCATCCGCGGAGGTGTGGAAAACAAATGTTTTCCCTAGCATCATAATATCATCAAAATTATTATAATATTATGAATAACAGTTGGTCCCATAACGCCATTTTTTACGTAGCCCCACTAAAATCAAAGGAATGGAAAGGCCAGTCACCGAGCCGCCTGCGACCATTTAATTATAAAAAAAACTACATATTTAATTTGCTAAAAGTATAGCTAAAAAGAAAGTCGAATAAAGTCTTTAAAATTTTTCATCATAGTTTTCATGTCCGATGCGCTAATATTGTGCGTGCTGATTGATTGTTGGTACTAGGAGTTCTGCAACAGCGAGGAGGCGAATATCTGCTGCATGATATGCGGCAGTGACGACACTTCCATGCACACGTGGGCGTGGCCAACTGGCAAGGCGCGTAGCAACCTGAATACAAATAGGGCGCAATAAAGTTAGAAGGTAAATGGTGCGGAGATATATTATATGAAGTATAATGGTTATTCATCTACACCCATGCTTTCAATCCTCTATTAAAGATTCTGAAACAGTTAGCTTATAGCCAACATTAAAACACCCTATGTTCTAATAACCATTACATCATACAAACGAGTGTTGTAATGTTGTACTGAATTTCATAACAACGCTCCTATGTTTTTTTCGATCCCATGCGCAAAGAGTTTCAACAGACAGCCACATTCTTATTGCTCGATGCGTGGTATCTATATGAATTTCAAAAAATGAACATTTTCGTTTACGCGCGTTCCACACTACCAAAACGTCGCGCGCTGTAAAGAAAAAGTAGGTTATTCGAATCCCCGCCATTTTTCACCGATATTTTTATTGTTTTGTTTACAAAAAATGAGCAATTCATTTTAACGCTGCAAAAGAACATATTCGAGTGAATTAATTATTGCACTATACAAAATGTAAATTACTACTAAATAAATAATTGTTTCATTAATACTTAGTTTATTTGTATATAATCAGTAATGAATGATATTAGGTTTCTACTAGGACTGGTGTTTTAATGTTAGCAGTAAGCTAACTTTTCGAGAATCTTTTAGAGGATTCATATTCTGGGTGTAGATAAATCTTGCATGCAACTGTTGATGATTAGGTATTAAAACACACATGTGATACTATTATGAATAACTATTATGCAACTGTTGTGTAATAAGGGGTATTAAAACAAGAATGTGGGTTTGTGATAATAGTGAGACATGAGTGTTTGAATACCTAATTATCAACAGTTGCATACAAGACTTTATCTACACCCATAATATAAATACTCTATATAAGATTCTGAAACAGTTGGCTTACTGCTAACATTAAAAAAGCCAGTCCTAGTAACCATTACATCATCCAAACGAGTGTTGTAATGAAATTCAGTACAATTTATTAGAACATTGTGTATTTTAGAATCATTAAAAAAGGATTTAAAGCATCTGTTTAGATAAACTATATTATATTATAAAACTCATTGTTTATATTTATTAAATTTGCGGGACCTAAGGAAAAGTTTAGTTTCAGCCAAACTAGTCTTGAAAGTTTTACAGTTTTGCGGGCTAGATTATGGATAACACAACGGCGCCTATTTCTACCGTGAAGCAGTGATGTGTACGCATAATTGTGCATCGGACTGAAGGGCGCCGTAGCTAGTGAAATTACTGTGCAAATGAGACTTAACATTTTAAGTCTTTCAGAATTTTTGGGCTTTTCAAAAATCTTAAACGGCACTGCATTGTAATGGGCAGGGCGCATCAATTACCATCAGCTGAACATCCTGCTCGACCCGTCCGTTACTGTGAAAAATAAAAAAAAGAGTGATAAAAAAAAGTTAATCTTGACCAGTCCGGTACCACCAGGCAGCACCAAAATTCACCACCATAAAGTGGTCTTTCCTTGGTGTCTTAGTGTTACTTACGTGTTGGCTTCGTCACCCAAACTTCCAATGAACACAACATGCGCTTGCACTCGAGGGTCCGACATCAGGATACTGCCCAGCTCTTGTGGCGATATACCGTACCTAGAAAGTTTAAGAAATATAACACTCGGCCCTTGCAATGTCGCATATACGGTTAAAATAGAACAACACATAACTTACACAGACAAGTTTCACTTAGTTATTAAAGAGTAACTTTAACTTTAAAGAGACCAGTGGGAGGCACCTTTGCACAGAATGCCGGCTAGATTATGGGTACCACAACGGCGCCTATTTCTGCCGTGAAGCAGTAATGTGTAAGCATTACTGTGTTTCGGTCTGAAGGATGCCGTAGCTAGTGAAATTCCTGGGCAAATGAGACTTAACAACTTATGTCTCAGGGTGGCGAGCGCAGTTGTAGTGCCGCTCAGAATTTTTGGGTATTTCAAGAATCCTGAACGGCACTGCATTGTAATGGGCAGGGCGCATCAATTACCATCAGCTGAACGTCCTGCTCGTCTCGTCCTTATTGTCATAAAAAAGACAATGTGACACATTTTAATGCGAGTTTCGAGATGTAGAAAAGCATGTAAGAAAAGAATGATGCTAATAGAAGAAAGCACGCAAGAATGGGAATCACGGATAAACGAAGGAGACATATTTATATATATCCAATCGTAATCACAGGGTTGATTCATAAAAAATAGCCGTTTTAGGATCCAGAGGGAACATACATATTTTTATTACTGTGTAAACATTACTGTGTTTCGATCTGAAGGGCGCCGTAGCTAGTGTATCAGCGGGGGGCTCCTTTGCACAGAATGCCAGCTAGATTATGGGTACCACAACGGCGCCTATTTCTACCGTCAAACAGTAATGTGTAAACACTACTGTGTTTCGTGTCGTGACGAAAGTGCCAGTCAGAATTATTGGGTTTTTCAAGAATCCTGAGCGGCAGTGCAATGTCATGAGCAGGGCGTATCAATTACCATCAGCTGAACGTCCTGTTCGTCTCGTCCCTTACTGTCATAAAAAACCTAGATGGGCATACTAAGACATCATTATAGAGTTATTGTCAAATCAACCATCCCTGTGTGGGTGCCTATAGTGTGTAATCTTACCGGCGCAAATTGGCGTCAGATAACACCACGAGGATGGCCTCGTCAGCATCCTTCCCCGCCAGAGTGGTGATGGCATGTCGCATAGCAGGCAGGGTGTTGTCACCCGACCAGCAGAACTGCGCGTGCGCGTGCATGGTGCGGATTATCTGTAAACACAACATTTTACTTCCTAAAATTAAAATTATTATATTTTTTTATTTATGTACGGTGTGGTGTACTCAATAACTTTTGTTTTGTATTAATGTACATTTACTTTTTTGACTTACTCGTGTAAGGCATTGACTATTAGACGTTTTGAATATTTTTGTTGCATCACTTTACTTATATTGTAATTGAAATGTAAAACGATAAAAATGTAAATGTTCATTTAAAATAGTGGCAATGAGTTTCTTGCTTACTTCTTCTCATTCAGCTGAACCCTTTACGAAGTGGCGGTAAATTTAATAAGAAAAGAAATTTTTTGGTATCCGTAAGTGTCTATTGAAGTAGACGTTACTTTACGGAAATCTTTAATTATACAAATGATTTAAGTTTTCTTTAGTGTTAATTCCGTGTCCGTTAATTAATGTCTCGTGCTAGATTTTGGCGAGACAACACGTCCTGAGGATGCCTCGTGTAGAGGCGAAACACGTGTCGAATTGTTTAAAAACAAATATTGGCGGAATTAAAACTAAAGAAAACTTAAATCATTTGTATCCGTAAGTGTAATTTCCGTTACATACATGAATAAAGTGATTTTATGACTACCTTTATTATGGAAATGAATGCCTAAACGATTGATTTGCGTTGCACAAAAACGTGGTTTAATTCTTTATTCGACATAATCACAAATAAGATATAATTTTGGACTTAACTATGGCGTTTTAAAATTAATTATCACTATAAGAGAAAACAAAAAAGAATGCATTTATCCCGGAAGGTGGCTGGAATTGCTTGAACTGATCGAAACATTCGACTTCCACCATCTCATCACACGCTTAAAACTACAAATTATCAACCTCGCCATCCGTGTTAAAGATTACATTCTGAATAAGAATTTTAAAAAGTAATCCATGAATTATATAATAAAAAACGGGATTAATAAAATACTGGACTTTATTCAAATATTTGCTCTAAGCATCCGTCTCGAAGGACCAACCTGTAACCTCTCCTTCTCGTTGTCGGGAGGGCGATCGACTCGCACCAGTTCTAGCGCGTGCTCCTCTCCTGAGTGCGCGTACATATCGTATCGTATCCTGGACTCGTAGCCTTTTAGCGCCTCCGTCAATAGAACTACTGCTTCCATCGATCGTTCTAAACGACCATCGTATGAATTGAATCTAAAAACCAACAGTAGAAGTCTTTTTTATGGAAAAGGAGGACAAACGAGCGTACGGGTCACCTGGTGTTAAGTGATCACCGCCACTTTTGCAACACTAGAGGAATTACAGGATTTCCGGCCTTTAAGGAAGGTGTACGCGCTTTTTTTTAAAGGTACCCATGTCGTATCTACCCGGAAACACCGTACAAGGAAGCTCATGCCACAGCTTTGTAGTACGTGGAAGAAAATTCCTTGAAAATCGCACTGCTTGTCTGAACACCTATTTCCAAACATAATATTATAATCATTGGTACTCTTGTCGATTACGAAGCGCCAGAGGCTCAAAGGCAAAGTGGGTCGTATAGTGTGGCTTACATTCCTGACCTAATCGTGGAAAAGTCGGGTGTGTCAATGTTTGTATTTATGTTCTAAATCTTGCAACTGAATTTCGATTCTGTTATCATCAGCCGATTCAGCTGAATTAAACATATTTTTATTTTACCAGTGCCGTAGCTAGTGAAATTACTAGGCAAATGAGAATTAACATCTTATGTCTTAAGGTTACGAGCGCAGTTGTAGTGCCGCTCAGAATTTTTGGATCCTTCAAGAATCCTGAGCGGCACTGCATTGTAATGGGCAGGGCGTATCAATTACCGTCAGCTGGTCTTGTCCCTTATTTTCATTTAAAAAAAAAACATTTAGTTCTGATGACTAATCCAGGATTGACATCCAGGATATGGACCTACCATATGTAGAAATTCTTCATCGTTCAATAGCATAGCTTTTTGAAACTTTTTAAACGTATTTAACTATGGAAGGCAGTATTACTTTTCCCTATAGCAGCCATGCGCTTAAGATTAGCTCCTAACGAGAATACTTCTCTTTTTTCTCATTCAGTTGAGGAGTTTCCTCGTTGAGCTAGCTACTGTTAACATATACTGCTTAAGTGAACCCTCATTACTTAGTCTGTCACAAATACAGTTACAATTAAAAATAAACAAAATATTACATTTGCATTTGGAATCTATCATTTTTTATGATTGTTCGTTGAGTTTTCTCATTTTGGCGCCACTACACTGTATAATATTTAGCGATATAAAAATAAAAGAATGTATGGAGCCGGTGTACCGGGCTATTAATAGGCACAATGAGACCTCCTCTGTTTGTGACAGAAAAAGATCTGGCCTTCCACGAAGTGTCCGTGCGAAAAAGGTGGTCAAAGCAGTAAGGCAAAGAATTCGAAGAATTCCTGTCCAAAAGCAAAAGATTTTATCTCGGGAGATGAAGATATCACCTAGAACCATGTCGCGTATTTTAAAAGATGACCTAGGACATGCATCCTATAAGAGACGTACTGGTAATTGAACACCCCGACTAATCATAACTGATAATTTAAAAAAGAATAGGGTGGTTAAATCGAAACAACTACTGACGCGGTACACAGAAAATTCAGAAGTAAAAATGGTCCTTCCAACAAGACTCGGCGCCGAGTCATAAAGCTCGGTCTACGCACTCTTGGTTGGAAACGAAAGTTTCGGACTTCATCAGAACTGAAGACTGGCCGTCGTCTAGTCCCGATTTAAATCCGCTGGATTATGATTTATGGTCAGTTTTAGAGAGTACGACTTTCTCTAAACGCCATGATAATTTGGAGCACCTAAAACAATCCGTACGATTGGCAGTGACGAATTTTCCCATGGAAAAAGTGTGTGTTTCTATTGATAACTGGCCTCCTCCTGGCCTTTTACTTTGTTTCAGTATTTATGGCAAGACTAGGTATATTGGTATCTAAAGAAAGGGTTTGCTAAAAAGAAATAAGAAACCAATTAAAAATTATGCTTTTATCCTAAATTATGAAATTTATTAAAGATTCTATTATCTCACCTGTACATACTACCGGACACGTCGAGCACTAGCCTCAGTCTCTTGGGTTTGTCCGGCGGCGCACCGGGCGGTGGCTCCTGTTCTGTTCGACGGCGGTATATTGATCTCTCGCCTGTTATACCTGAGAAACATTAAGCCATTTTTGTAAATATTCGAAAGGTCTAATGTGGGTCAGGTCAATTTGTAAAGCCTTTAGACTCGATTTATACATTTTGTTTGTAAATCCTACAACAATAGAATTTAATCTATATATTACATAAAAATCAATGTATGATTTTTTCTAATGGCTGGACTGATTTAGTTCAAATTTTAGCCAATTATCAGATTAACCGTGCGAATATACCTGGAAATATTGTTAACAATCGGATCGAAACATTTTGGTCTCTCGCCAATACTTTATTAGGATAAGTCATAGAAAATCGATTACACATATTTACATTGTGACCTCAAACGGCAAAATGATCCTTTATATGTATGCCAATATGATTCGTTGAGTATTGTGTTGAATGAAGCGCATTCGGGTGTGCGTTATAAATTTTGTTAATTTTTCTATTTTAAAACAAACGACACATAGAAGAAGAAGCGACAAAGGTAAATATGATTTAATGTATAATATAAAAAGTGTGTTTTATTTCCCCGCATTCTTTTGAGAAAAGCGCTATATATCGGCCTCGGCGGGAAATGGCAATTGCCTGTATCGTGTTTAGTGACTCATACTCGACCTAGAATTGTCTTTTTCCCGGCCTTTGCGGTAATATACTATGTATACTACGCAGTAATGTAGCGATGCATATACATTTACCCTCTCCAAGTCTTACCTTCAATAATCTTCCCGTCGTCCAACTCCCCGCTAGTCTGGTGTCTGCTCCACTGCCTCTCCTTCTTCTTCGCCTGCAACTCTGCGAGTACTCCACGTAACGCACTGATCTATAATTTCATTAAATTAAATATCTAACCAAAATGTATGAACGATGCAGGTGAGGTTTATAAATCTTGTTCAACTCTCAGGTTGTGGCTTCATCTACAGGATCTATAATATTGACAAACTTTTTACACAAATTATCTTGCCCCAAGTTAAGCATATATAGCCTATGTTATGGGTTACAAGACAATGATATATTTAATACAATATACTTACTTAAACATACATATAACCATACATTAATACATTTAAACATCCATGACTCGGAAACAAACATCCATATTCCGGGATTCGAACCCGGGACCTCGCTAAACCTCACCTCAACCAAGGTAGGATCGCTAACCACTCGGCTATACAAGTAGTTCAGATCTACTTTACAGTTGAAAACCTGCTCAACGCCAATTTCTATCTATATATATCTATCTAATGAAACTGGTCTTTGTATGAGGCTCCATCACGCCTAAACCACTGATGGTATCGACATGAAACTACCACCAGTCGATGCGAAATTTATCCTAGATGTTTTATGGCTTATTTTTCGTATTCCAACGATCCTTCATTAATTTATCCTATATCCTTTTAAAATTCGCCCAGCGAAGCGCGCGGGATCGGCTAGTAGTTGCATATAAGTAAATTGACTTGATATGTCCCTCTATCAAATATAACAATTTGTTACTTTTAAAATGATATCCCTCACTGCTGGGATTAATTAAATAAACGAATTAATTTAATTAATCAATAATAATAATAATTTAATTACTAATAACTACAAAATTGTCTGCAATCTCACACCAATATTATAAATGTAAAAGTAGCTCTGTCTATCTTTTATTCTTTCAGATCAAATATATAGGTAATGCTTATTTTGGTAGCAGTAAGATCACTTGAAAGACTTCTTGAAAAAAGGCCAGGTCAAGAGAGCCCTAAACCGAAGAGCATGTATGAAAGGAATAATGAAAGTGGACGAAGCGAAACAAGTATGTAAGGATCGCAGCAAGTGGAAAGAAGTGGTCTCTGCCTACCCCTACGGGAAAGAGGCGTGATTATATGTATGTATGTAGTAAGAGGTGTCACACCTGAGGCTGCACCGCTCTGTAGAACTGTTGGTACAGGCCCGCGTCAAACTCGCTCATCCTGATCTCCTGCAGCCGTTCCTCGAACACTTTCCTGTTCATCTCCCGCGCTGCCTTCTTTACGTGTTCCGGCACATCGTCTATCTCCGCCTGACTCAGCTGATCAACATAAAACATCATTCGTGAAAGCAAAATTCTATTGCGATTTATTATCCGCGTACTAATTATAAATATATAAACAACTAGCTGACCCGGCAAACGTTGTTTTCCATATAAAGTATAATTCACGCGATAGTTTTATAAGTAATAAAATATTGCCTATATAATAGCCTGTACATCATTTTGTTCTATTGTCAATAGTTTTTGCAGCGCACGCAAAAATAGGTTTTCGACTTTACACCTTGTGTTACAAAATAGCAATTTTATTATGGATCCCTAATTTTGAAAAAAAAAACATAGCCTATAGCCTTCCTCGATAAATGGACTACCCAACACTGAAATAATCATTCAAATCGGACCAGTAGTAACAGAGATTAGCGCGTTCAAACAAACAAACAAACAAACACTGCAGCTTTATAATATTAGTATAGATTTGTTATGTTTATAAAGTGATAACCCTCACTTCTAGGATTAATACACAAATAAAATTTGAAAAACAACACAGGTTGTGCTGAGAATTGAACAAAGCATACAAGATTTTATAACGATACGTCACTCGAACGATTAGCTCAGTTGGTTAGATCATCGCCACGGAACGCCGGAGGTCGTGGGTTTGAGTCCCGCACCGTTCATAAAATTTTGTTTTTCAAATTTTATTTGTGTATAAATATATAGTATGCACAAGCATTCCATAGATGGACCCAATTAAAGGTCCAAACTCAAACCCACATGCACAAACTCACTCACACACACAACACACACACACAGTTTTCAGACTTGTTTTCATTGTGCGATAATTGTATAATTTGGTTTTTAATCATTTCTGTTTATTTCTATATTGTTAATTAAATAAAATGTATCTGCTAAGGAAGTTGCAATCTTTGAAATAAACGAAATTTAATTTAATTTAATATAACAACACGTACTTGCATAAGCAATTAATTACATTTGTACCGCAAATACAGTCCAAGGAGAGTATCCTGCCAAGTTGTTCCTAGGGAGATCTATAAGAACTAGACTGTAGTAAATTCTTTGATTAATGCGAGTGTTACACATTTAAATAAAACACTTTTAAAGGATTAAAACGCGTGTAATTGTAACTGATTTAACATTAGACTTTTGCGTAAGAGTTACATTTTTATTTTATTTTAGTAAATCCGACGTTTCAAGACCTTTCCAGATCTCGTTTTCAGGGGGACTGCAGATGAAGTGAGTCAAAGAGTAGTGTTTGTCATAGTTGTCATGATGAAGTTTAGCGCCATTTATAGCCTCGGAGGTGGTATTTGCTATAGAGAGATGGTTTTTGGCATAATTTACTGACAGTGTCCTCTTCTTTTTTGGTATGTGTAGTTGTGTGTTTTAATTAAGAGAAAATAATAAATAATGTCTTAATTAAAACCCACGCGTTAATCTTTTAAAAGTGTTTAATTTAAGAGAACTAGACTAGATTGCAAAAAAAAACGGACAGGGAATAAAGGGTAGAAGCCACACAACGTCAATATATGTTCATATGGGAATATATGGACATGTCTATATGGGAACAAATAGGGTTTTATCGGTGGGAGATAAAAAAAAAATTGTAATTGCAGTTTATAGGGTACAGTTCACGATTGGACGAACTTGGGAGCCATAGTAATAGGGCTTCCGTTACCTTTCGGATGCAGAATCCAGTTAATGCTTTTTTAATGAAAATAATTGATACGCCCAGCCCATTACAATGCAGTGCCGCTCGGGATTATTAAAAAGCCCAAAAATTCTGAGTGGCACTACAATTGCGCTTGTCACCTGGAGACATAAGATGTTAAGTCTCACTTGCCCAGTAATTCCACTAGCTACGGCGCCCTTCAGACAGAAACGCAGTAAAGTTTACACATTACTACTTAATGCCCATAATCTAGTTCACTTCTATCAAGTTTTTTTTTCTATGAATGTATTATGTGTGGCACCTGATGCACATCGTGTCCCTTATCGAGCCTGTAGGGCCCCCCCTTGCCCCCCAGACCGGCCGTGTCCCTTCCACCTGTCCCACCCGCCCACGTGTTGCCCCCAACGTGAGGTTTATTATCTGGATCCTCTTTACCATGCTTCGGTGACGACACGTCCTTACTGAAATATCAATAGATACAATGAAAAACTGGATTTGTTCATGATTCGCTTTTTTAGTAAATTACAATAATTGTCAATTTGAGACGTAGCGTCTGGTAGCATAAAATATCTTTTTCCTTACACTTGAGTTTAGAGTTTTATTTTTATTTTATTTATTTATTTGGAGAAAATAACAGAACAATTATCTAAAATCTAGGTACAAATAAGTGGCTTATAACATATAATACTAAAACAATAATTGTTCCTTAAAACTTTCTCACTAAGACTTTTGTGATAAGTACAGTTTAATTAACTAAATATTACTGAAAAAGAACATTAAAAAAAGACCGAAAGATGGAAAGATGTTACAGAATTTATGAGCTTCATTTTAGATTAGTTAAAACCTTTATTTTGAGAAATTCACACATATCGATTCTATAGATATCTACACCCTCTCGTTCTCGAACTTTCTACAATATATAAGCAGTTGGCAACCATTGAGAGTGTAACTTTTGTATAGTCTGTCTGGCATTTGTATAGCGAAAAATTGTAACGGTACAAATTTACCCGCTATTCCTCTCAATAGTCATCTGTATCTTTTTCAATGCTTCAGAGGCCCGCCCCTCTAGCACTCCCCGCGTAGGCAGCCCGCTAGTGTGCAAAACTTCCAAGAGCGTGTCTGCCATATCCTTGCTGTAGCGGTCGAAGTCGAATACGTTGCCTATAGCTGTCGCCAGATCTTCAGATGGGTATTTCTGTAAAAAAATTCCTCTAGGTATAGGGGTACCACAAAAGTCTATTCTTTTCTTGGATTATTCCTCTTCCTAATTTATATAAATGATCTACTTATCTTGTAGAAAAAAAACATAAGGTGGTATTTTTTGTGGATGACACTCATATTACAGACTCATATTCAAAGTGAAAAGAAGTCAAGTTTTATATAACGAAGTAAACAATGCTCTATCTGATATTACAGGTTTCATTTGTCACATCCTACATGCTCTAATTTGCCCTACCACCAGCGATTAGAATACGAGAAGAGAATAAACCTAGAAACTAAAACTAGTTTGACGCGAGTGTAGATCATATATTATTATTAATAATAGATTAAAATGTAAAAATAGAAGAGATATTGTTAATCTCTCTATAGAACAACTAATTGAGATAGCTTGTATAGAACTAGAGCAATTTATTATTGTGAGTGTATACCGCCCCCCATTGCATCATATGAACAGTTCCAACATAGAATGGAGGAGGTACTATCAAAATTTAACAAAACCAGCAAGTCAATTATAATGTGTGGAGATTTTAATATAAACTTGCTTGAACCTTCGGCTTTTTTTGCTCTTAATAGTGATTTTCATTATTATAACAGTAGAAATAAGGGATTGCTTGTAACTAATTCTAGTAGGCTTCATAAGATACATAATAGCTTTAAGGGTAAATGTATACAATTCTATAATAAAGTCCCAGCCACTGTTCAGGCATTATCTATAAATAAATTTAAATGTTTTATAAAAAAAAGGCTCAGTCGTAAATACTATTACTCCACTGCTAAATATCTAAATCTCTGATCGGACAGCCTGGGACTACATTGTGATTATTTTATAGCGATAGAAATGACTGTACAATATTGTATATTTTTATTTAAAAGAGCGCAAAAAAGAATGCTGGGAGGGTTTCTTGCGCCGCTTCTTCTCTCTCAGAGCGCCATTTGTTTCCGAAGTGGTAGTAGTATCTAGTAGTTATTAGAAATGACATCAAAAAGAATTCTAAAGGAATCAATATTGAGAAAATAAATGCCTTTATAGTTATATCGCTGGGCCCTGGCGAGCGTTTGAGAGCGACTGTTGTAGAAAAACTCGGCGAGGTTTTCTGACCGCCAACCTCAGCGAGTATTATATTTGACAGCTCTTATCATTGCAACAAACTAGTGGAGATTGACTTCGCAGGCAGCGATTTACTTTTAATATGTGGGTATCTCATTCATTCACACGTTATCTATATCTGTTGTACGTTTCTAGAGCGAGAAAATATCTGTTATTTAGTCACTTTCTAGCTGGCAGTCGGACAAGTGCCTTATCGTTGGTTACTTATCACTTTTTCTTGACTTGGACCCTTTGTCAGTAAAGTCCGCGATCTGGGGGCAATTTTTGTGTGTCCAGCGAATGTCTAAAAAGATAAATAGTTGATAGAGTCGAATATATTTGTCAAAAACGACATTTTGTCCCTATTATTTTTTTCAATATAATTTTAGGCTATTGCGTTCATGGGAAAATAAAAGAATTACAATTTCCTCTTTTGTGTTATTCAAATTAACCAAATGAACCTTTCAAGAAAAGGTTACCCGACAAAAATAACGCAGTTATGTGTTTGGAGCTCCTGAAAGGATTTAATGGTAATTACATCCACAAACCTGTAAATGCTTAACAATATTGACCAGCTCCCGAGTAGAGTAGGGATACGTGAGTTGCCCCTGGTCAGCCATGTTCCGCAGCAGCGCGAATGCATTTACCAGCTTCCTCATCGTGTCCTCGGGGACGTCTGGACCGTACGACCTGAGTAACTCCAACTCAGAGTCTATCGAAGGGTTGTCAACAGCGTGGCAAGAGAATAGGTCGCCTAGAACGAAGAAAATCTTGGATAATATTTAAATCACGTAGACTTTTGCACAAAGAAATATAGACAAATTAAACTGCGGAAAAAAAGGTGTGAAAAATAACATGATATATTTTATTTCATTCTTTGATATTTCTTCATCAAAACATCGTGCAAGGAATTTTATTTCATAGTTTGGTTGTACGTTTCACTAATGGGAGGCTCCTTTGCACAGGATGCCGGCTAGATTATGAGTACCACAACGGCGCCTATTTCTGCCGTAAAGCAGTAATGTGTAAACATTATTGTGTTTCGGTCTGAAGGGTGCCGTAGCTAGTAAAATTACTGGGAAAATGAGACAACATCTATTGTCTCAAGGTGTCGCAGTTGTAGGGCATTGCATTGTGTGCAATGGGCAGGGCGTATCAATTACCATCAGCTGGACGTCCTGCTCGCCTCGTCCCTTATTGTCATAAAAAAAAACGTGGAATAATGTCATAGTCTATATCAGTTAAAACATTAAGTACAGTAATTGTTATTTTAAATACATACCCAATGAAGCGAAGAAGTCGTTCCCTAAAAATGGAAATCCAGGCCTGTTTGCCAACACAATCATCCTAAAATCGTCATGCACTGGTATGAAGCTGCTTACTTCCCCTGCAGATTCTAGAATCAAATCCTTGGGGACTATTCGCCTGCCATCACTCAAAATCATCTCCCCGTTTTCCACTAATGTCTTCAGAATGCATGTCACGTGTGTAGGCGCTTTATCGGCTTCATCCACGACTAGAACATGCCCGTATTTGACCGCCTTAACTAGCGGGGAATCTTCGTACACGACTACGCCATCTTGGACAGTAGGCTGAACTGTCAACGATTGAACTGTAGTGTCTCTGTGTAATTGTATGTATTCTCTTGGTCTGTTTAATAGTTGCAGTAAGCGGTCAGCTATTTTATTCTTTCCTACACCCTGATTACCCACTAATAATAGATGGTTTCCGAGCAAAAAATCTTGGAGAAGCCATTCCAATAACCTTACATGCTGTGGAACGTCATAGAATAATATTTCTGGCACTTTAGTTAGTGCTTCTGTTTTGTGTATTTTTGTACTGGTGTTTCCAATGGTGAGAACGCCATTTTGAATTGAACAATTTACTTTTTTATCTTGTCCAAAGAGACCGAAGCGCGATGGAGGTTCTATACCGATCTTTTGACTTGCACCATCCAAAGCTCGTCGGGCTAAGTTCGGTAAAAATTTTGCTAGGAATGTTTGTTGAACTGTCTCGTAAGCGGAGTCCGTTGGGTATTTTGACATTCTATTCGCGATTCTGAGGAGTTGCCGCGTGGATAAAGATGATGATAGGTTCCTGAGAGTGTTGTCTTCTGAATTACGAAGTTGATCTGCTAAGTTTATTATGGAATGTAGCGGCGACGATATTTCGCCATTCTGCAAAGACAATTTACAATAATTACTCCAATTTATTCGTTAAAATATGAGGTATCAAACACAAGCTAAGACTTTAATTTTGCATTTTTTCAGATATGGTTACGGTTGCAATTTTGACAGAAAGATCGTATACTATTGGATTTTTATACGATTTCTGTGAACAATAAAACATCGGCAATAAGCTTGTTTGAAAGACACGAAGAAATTTCAATGAGATTTATCCGAAAAGTCTAGTTCTGAAATTTAAAAAGTTTGATATTTTTTAAATAGTGAATATTTTAGTTATTAAAGTGTTTTAGTATTTTTTCAAATGTGATACTTACTAGAGTTTTCATGATAGAGAGTTCCTCGTCTTTGCTCAAGTTCCTCATCTCGTGGAAGATGAACAGGCTGAGAATTTCCGGGGACAACCAGTGCTGACCGCGGCCTATGACCGGCGGTTCGGCAAGCGCTACAATCCTGGAATAAAAATATTGATCTGATCCGGTCGATCACTTTACGAGAAGGTATAGTTTACATAAATAACAATAATAATAATTTATTCAAGTCTAATAATATATGGTACAGAATGTTTTGTGCCCTACCCACTGCGGGAGGATACCCTGAGTTGCAGAGGCTAGGTCCGTCCGAATATTATACATAATGAACAAACTCACTAAAAAGACTTTGTGTGTGTGTGTGTGTTGCGTGTGTTTTTTTTTCCAGAGGTATGGACTAAGAATACTCTTATGAATCATCAGGGCCTAGCCTGGGTATGTCGGACTCGATGTTGTGACTACACCCATACCGACTAAAAAACCTCTTCTTCCCCCACGGAACCGCCACTAGGCATTACTTTGTGGAGGGAGGCTCTAGCTACTGCTAATGTCACGGGGTTTGTTTTCCGACCGCTTTCTTTCCAACCGACGGAGTTCCTGTAGAACTTCCGTCACAAAAGCGCTTGTCGCCTGCCATGCTGCCTCCGGTGAAAGCATAGCTTCTATCAAAGACTCTGCCTGAATTTTCATCGTTAGGGTCTCTGCCCAGGTACTGCGTGATAGATCGAAACGAGGACACGTAAAGAACACGTGCTCTGCATCTTCACTAACTCCTGGACAGGACGGGCACATGCTTATATTTATAGAGGTAGCCATGTCCTGAGATCATTTGTGTCAGGAAGTAATTGACCTCACCATGATTTCGGTTTAACCAGACATCAACTTGTGGAATCAGACAGTATGCCTTTTGCACGGTATCCCACTTCGATTGCCAACGTCGTATACTATTTAGCCGTTCCTCCTTGACAAGTACTCCAGGGCTTAATGTGGTCGTTACATTACGGTGGTTTTCCGTTCTTCCGCTAGTACTTCAATTGGCAGCACCCGGCAATAACGTTCACAGCATCATCAGACACTGTGTGAAAAGCACTGGCAAAGCCTAAAGCACTCAACCGATATACTGGTCCGATTTCCTTCGTGCTTCCTGAATTTTAACCGCATCGGCCCAGATAGGGATTCCGTAGGTGAGTACGGATGTTACTACTGATGTCAGTAACGCCCTCTTTCTTCGGTCCTCCTGTGTTGGGCATCAGCCTTGATAAATTCACTCTGACCACGGACGCTTTGGCCACATGCCGTGCCTGCTGCTTGAAGTTGAGTCGGGCATCAATCATAACGCCCAAATACCGAAGAGACGGCTGGGATATGATTTTATGTGCTCCGACTTGCAGTGTGATGGTTTCCAACCGCTTCCTTCTGTTATGTAGTAGTGAGTACTGCCTCAGTCTTGTGCTCTGCCAACTGCAGTCCAACAGTGTTCATCCAGTGGCTAATCTTTACGATGGTAGTTTCAAATGCGAAGGTAATTTGCTTCGTCGTAATCGAGATGCTTTGCAACGACCACCATGGCCACATCATCAGCATATGCCACGAGCTTGACATCTTTTGGAAGTTCTAGTTTTAATAATCCGTCGTACGTGATATTGTACACAAAAGTGGGCCTAGTACTGAGCCCGGGGGCCCTGGGTTTTTGGACCAGTCTTTGTGTCATATTTTAGAACCTGTTAGAAAAGTAGCATGCAACCATCTTAGTATAAGTATCCTCGTACCTTCATTTCGTAGAGAGCTTTAAGAATGAAATCCCATTTGGCGGAATTGAAGGCATTTTTTATGTCTAACGTTGATACCAGACAGTACTTCTTCGTACCTCCCTTCCATCTAGTTTCGGCGATTGCGTCCTTAACTGTCTTGACAACAACGCTAATTGCATCAAAGGTAGAGCGTCCTTTCAGAAAGCCGTATTGGTTGCTGGCAAGAAGCGGTTCGACTGCTGCTTCGATCCTGCTGTGTATTATGCGTTCGACTATTTTGTAACTGTATCCAACATACAGAGCGGACGATAGGATGTTGGTTCTTCCAGAGGTTTTTTTTATTTAAGGAGGAGGACTAACCTCTGCTATTTCCACATCGTGTGTTGCGTGTGTGTGTTTGTGTGTGTTAGCGTGTGTGTGTGTCTGTGTATGTGTATGTCAAACTGGGTACAAGATAAAATAAGTGTGAGTATTGATGCTTTTGTATTAATTTTAAGAACGTTTCCTGTATCTTCGTATTTTAATACTACTACTACTAGCCATGATATAAAAGATTTTGATAAAGTGTATTTGTTTATTTTACTTATATTTTTTTAAATTTACTAAAGTAGTTAAAAATGTCTGACCTAAACGCCGGGTGTATCCTTCTAACGCCACTCTGTTCCAAATCATGGGGGGTGAGGCCGGACGCGACGAGCTCGTCGTATCTGTCATGACGCAGTAGTCTGGTGCCGTCGTGGAGTTGCAGCTCCCGGTCGTGTATCAACCTGGGTGTTTTATCAATCAATATTGATTTTATTTATTTGATTCAATAACGTTCTATACATATAAAAAACACGTACTTTTTTTTATGATTACAATAAGGGACTAGACGAGCAGGACGTTCAGCTGATGGTAATACACCCAACACCCGTAATACCCATAACAATGCAGTACCGTTCAGGATTCTGCAAAAACCCAAAAATTCTGAGCGGCACTACATTTGCGCTGGTCTCCTTCAGACATAAGATGTTATGTCTCGTTTGCCCAGTAATTTTCCTAGCAACGGCGCCCTTCTGACCGAAACACAATAATGCTTACACATTACTGCTTCACGGCGGCAATAGACGCCATTGTGGTACCCATAATCTAAACGGCAACCTGTGCAACGAGTCTTCCACTGGTAAATTAATTTATCTACACCCATGCTTTAAATCCTCTATTAAAGATTCTAAAACAGTTACCGTATTGCCAACATTAAAACAACCAATGTCCTAATAATCATTACATCATCGAAACGAGTGTTGTAATGAAATTCAGTACAACACTCGTTTGGATGATGTAATGGTTACTAGCACTGGCTTTTTTAATGTTAGCAGTAAGCTAACTGTTTCAGAATCTTTTACAGAGGATACATATTATAGGGTGTAGATTAAGGCTTGTATGCAACTGTTGATAATAGGTATTAAGACACTCATGTGATACTTTTATCACACTCGGCTTATTACACAACAGTTGCATAAATAACTATTACAATAGTAAAATACATGAAGAATAGTATATAGCATTACATGTAAAAAACGCATCAAGATTAGGGACGTTCATATTATGTTGAAATATACCATTACTTCTATCATCATATCCATCGTCTTCAGTGTTAACTAAATTTGTGGGTAAATATACATGCACAGTTTGAGGTATTTAGGTCGAGGCATTATTGCAATCAGACAGGTTGCTTATGTAGATTTGCTTATTGCTATCGAGGACATTTCGCAATCTAATCCGAAAAAGAGACCAGGTACCAAAGAAGAAGTCAGGGAACGATGGTAGAACCGAGGCAAGTGAAGATAATCGATCTTTGCTTAGGGCTCCTGGAAACAGTTACTCGTATGATACTGAATAGTTTAAGCCCAAGAGTTCTACGTACAAGCGAAAGCTTAATTCGTCTATAAGTATCTACAAACCTATGCAATACAGCTAACGTACTGGCATGTATCCTATGCAAGCCGTCCAGAACAGCCATGTGCCCTTTCACTGCTGCTTCGACAAGCGGAGAATTCCTCCACACGGTGTCGCCGTTAGCGAGCGTAGTCCGCTGTTGAACAAGGTCTCTAGCGGTCATGTCCTGGTACAGAACTATAGGCTCTATCGTGTAGCCTAATAAGGATGCTAATTGACTAACTACGAGGCTCTTTCCGCAACCCTTTGGTCCTGAAAAATTTGTGTCAAAACTTTGTAGTACAAGTACGTATGGGCACATTAGAAGTTACAAAACATGCTATACCTTGTAAATAACAATTGATTATCTATTTTGGAATTTATATTTGATTTTTTAATAGATAAAATATGAAAATATAGAGTAGAATCAAGAATATATGATATGTGAGATATTAACAATTTAATAGGTATTCATTACAAAATTCTTCTTAAGATATGGCTAAAGCAGAAAAAATTTCAAGATAAATTCACTAGCTGTGTTGCAGTGTTCTTACATCACTACATACAGTACCGCCACATCTATGTGCCGCTAAATAGCAGTACAATGGGTACCATTGTATTTTGCGATGTAAAATGTAAAAGATTACCTCATTTTCAAGTCTCAGGAACTGATATGATCTCATCGGAGTTTTGCGATGCCATATGGGTAAAAATACTAACAGTGTGTCAACTCTGTTCTGCCGCTAATGACGTGTAAAAATATGCATATGTTCTCAGAAACTCTCTATAAGATGTTGAGGCATTTATAGCACAGGTGGTCAACATATTAAAAATATTCTAATTTTATTAAAAATTACACTCAGTAGCTAAACCGTGTTGCGCTATGAGAACACAAAAACGGGAGCACCTCATTTCGTGAACGTAATATGGCTAAATATGAGTACCGGTACGCCAATAATATGGCTTTCTGCTATCATCTCGTCCCCTCGAAGTGCGACGACGTCGATACGCCTTTTCTGAGCAAAAACGTCAGGAAACCCGTATTCATCTGTTCGCTCACGGGCACGTGCTAGATACTTCTTTTCAGCTACTTCAAACCGTCACGACTCGAGTAACCCGTCTCAATTTCGGGATCTTTTACCAAGTTCAATACGGTTTTATTACCAACACACTTCTAATATTGTATTATAAAACCGTATTTACTACGTCTCTGACGCAGCGACAGTGAATTTAATCACAATATACTTGCAACGTAGTTAGATTTCGGGAGCGAGCGATTGGGATTTTAAAAATAGAAATTAAAATTAATATTATAGAATCGAAATAAGAGTTTATTATTTACGACCCGAGCTTACAGAGTTTGATGCAAGAATGATCTTAATAACTAAAATATAAATGCAGAATGTAACTTAAGACTATCTTACCAACTACTGTTACAATAACAAGTCGCCCGGAAGGGCCGACCGATAAGAGAAGTGCTGCGTGAGGCTCTACCGCAGCGTGAGAGCTTAAGGCTCTGTTGCACTATGTGATAGGATATATAACTACGTGTTAAACTATTCAGCTCTTGTCTTCCTAATTAGTACTACTTCTAAATAATATATTTTGAAAACATACAATAAATAAATTGTAGAAATATAGTAACTATTACCTTACTTTATTAATCTTTCATGATATCTTTTAAAAATTTCATTAGAATGATATACCTGTTATTGTTCGCAAATAACCAAATTTATAATAAAGAAATGGTTACTGTGTGTAAAAGAGAGAGATATGTTATTGTGGACTTTGTTTTAGGATTTTATATACTATAACTATAAATATAACTATAAATCTTTATTAAATCATTGTGGTGTATCTCAGAGGTTGAGCCTACGTCGGCCATGTAAGTTTATTTATTTGGTTGCAATATATTGGGCTTGTTTCACAATTTACGTTAAGTTAACGATGTGTCCTTTTGTTTGGACTGAAGCCTGATTGACGCTATAATAATAAATAATAGTGATACTACACAAGCATGAAACAAGCAGTCTGATCAAACTGGGGTACCTAATTAAAGTACATATTAAATAATATTTATTAAATTATGTGGGCCAATCCCGGCGGCACTGCAATGCCGGGCCGACCCGTGACAGGAGTGGAGCGAGCTCCTAACACCCCGTCATTTTACAAAAATCAGTTTAATATACTGGTCCCGCTATGCGGGAACTTTCAGATATTAAGCTGAAAAGAACAGATACTACACTTTGATCTTAGCCAAAAGGCCGAGAAGCGATACCCGAACTAACGTGAATGTAGAGAGTGACTGTTATGCAATAAATTCTAATAGCGCGTCGTAGATTACGCTAACAATGTAATACCGCCATCTGTGGACGTTCATATAAACTAACGAGAAGCTTTATCATAAATGTTCATCAACTACCAAGCTCTACACTCGTTGAACTTTAAATAAAATCAAAACTAAGATAGTAAAGATAAAGACTTATAGTTTGTATAAAATCCTAAAACAAAGCCTACATTAACATATCTCTCTCTTTTACACACAGTAACCATTTCTTTATTACAAATTTGGTTATTTGCGAACAATAACAGGTTTATCGTTCTAATGAAATGTTTACAACATATCATGAAAGATTAATAAAGTAAGGTAATCATTATTATATTTGTACAATTTATTTATTGTATGTTTTCAAAATATATTATTTAGAAGTAGTACTAATTAGGAAGGCAAGAGCTGAATAGTTTAACACGTTGCAAGTATATTGTGATTAAATTCACTGTCGCTGCGTCAGAGACGTAGTAAATACGGTTTTATAATACAATATTAGAAGTGTGTTGGTATAAAACCGTATTGAACTGGTCTACTAAAAGGTCCCGAAATGGAGACGGGTTACTCGAGTCGTGACGGTTTGAAGTAGCTGAAAAGCCGTATCTAGCACGTCCTTCGAGCGACCAGATGAATATGGGTTTTCAGACGTTTTCGCTCAGAAAACGCACTTCGCCGGGGCGAGATGGTAGCGGAAAGACATAATATACGCTACGTCCGGAACGCAAAATAGAGAATTGATCGACCGAGGATGTCGCGGGTAGGAGGGGGACGTTACTCCCTTTCACACCACACCCTATCGTTTCTTCGTCCAATCGCGGAGTTGACTTACAGTTTGAAATATAGTGGGAATATGTCATAATGTAACACATTATGACATTATCCCATTTCACAATGCCTTATCGCTGATATTGTCACTATTCCGGACAGATGAGGCCACTTAACATCAAATTTATCTGTTACTTCATTTATTTCTACTCGAAATGTAACTACTGGCTACTGTAAATTTCTTCAGATATAATTATCTTTAAAAAGCCACGAGTAATAAAAACGAATGCTATGAATAGTTATTTCTGGACACATAATTGAAAGATAGCTGATTGCTAAGAAAACAACTACATTTACGCACACCACATTACACATACAAACCACATTACGCCTCTCTCTCCCCCAGAGAAGGTCGCCTTCGATGAAGGCTTATAGGGCACTTACCCAAAGCCAACCTCAGGTGGTGTTTAGTGGGTAGGCACTTAGGCACTTTTTATGTAAGCCCCGCATAGCCAATGCAGACACAGGCTGCGTTGGTATGCATGAACATTAACCAACTCCCTCCCGTCGTTATGCCGGAGGGTAACCCTTTCCGTTTGTCTGGCCGCAAAAAAAAATGCTTGCAAAAAAAAATACAACGAACTTACCAATAACACAAAAGTCAGCAACACTATGGCTCAACAGAAGCTCATTTAACAATTGGGTCTGATACTGTGTTTCTACGAAAGCCTTCGCATTCCTTCTCACTCTACGGCCCCCACACGGCACGGGAAACTGCGCCTTATTGCTATTAACTTCTATATCAAACGTCGCTTCGTTTTCCTTCAGCTGGACGCCGTGTAGATTGATGTGACAGGTAGGTTTCAGGTCTATTTTGAGATTTTGTAAGACAGATTCAACATTTCTAATGTGATCTTTGGATAGGAACGTTTTGTAAGGGTACAGGAGGTACAGAAGTTTGTGCACTGGAATGTTAGGGATTTTCGCCTGTAAAAAAAAAAAAAAAAACAATGTTTAAAATTATTGAAATTAAGTATTAGTCGTAAAATTTAGTTTGCTGTGTCACCTACTATCCAATGTACCTACAGATGTTAATAAGTTTTGTATTAACGTGTCTTGAATAAATAAAACGGAAAAAGTCAAGCTAAGTGTACAAAACAAAAAAAAATTAGTGCGTACAAAGTACACCTGTCAGGAGTGAAATCTGCATTGTGCATGAACCTCTAAACTGAAACACATGATTTCAACCGCTATGAAAGACATTACTATCACCGCTATTTATGTGCATCTATGCGCATATTTATGTTCTCCTGGCCTCTCCTACCATGATTATACAGTAATAGGTCGTCCGCATGACGTCACTAAACATTCCGTGCGAGCGCTCTTCTACTTAGCCAACCGTTCGAGTGACGTATCGCTGATAAATCTAGTATTTCTTGTTCAACTATCAGGTTGTGGCTTCATCTACAAGATCTACTTTACAGTTGATAAGCTGCTCAACCCCAATATTTCCATATTAGGAAATTGACTTAAGATGTCGCTCTTTCAAATCTAAACATTTTGTTAATTTTTTTAATGTGATAACCCTCACTTCTGGGGTTAATTACACAAATTAAATTCGAAAACAAAACTTATGAACGATGCGGGACTCGAACCCGCGACCACTCGCGACAATCGCGAGTTTAAGGACGCGTTTACGAATCCGACAAAAATAAGATAATTTTCGGTAGAGTTTGTGATGAAATGAAACTAATTCTAACAAAACTAAAAATTGCCATAAATAGATTACTTCTTTATATCCAATTAGCGGGAAATTTTTGCTTTGAAATTTTGATATTTTATGTCGTAAAAACGATTATCCGTTACCTCTTCACACAAAATTGACGAAATGGGGCTTCATTCAGGATCAGTTTTCTGCTACTACTTACATAATTTTGTCTCTTAAAAATTATGTAAGGAATGCAGATATAATATTTTCAAAAACACGGAAAGAAATTAATGAATATGTTATAAAATAATCTCACAAAAAAATATAAATGAATCGTCTAAAATTCATATAGTTTTCTGAAAAGCATGAGCGTTAAAGTGTGGTATTAAGGGTTATTTTATTTTGACACTCCGTACGCATTGCACAGAAAGATCTATCGAAACAACGTCAGTCCGCGCTAGGCCGCCGTCGTGGGTAGACACTGTGTCAGTTGTAAGCAGTAGCTCGTACTCGAAAAGATCGCTGTAGGAACATGAATATTTTGTATAAGCTATACAATACTGTCTTTGATACTTTACATATTTTGTAAGGAGTCAGATTTTCTAAAAATTATGTTTCTTATTTTTTTGTAGAATTAGTGATTTTTAAGTTCATCCCTAAATATAAGGTCTATATTAAATCGACATCGGATTAAAATCGAAATCCAAGATGGCGCCTATGAAATTTACCAACTTCTCTTCATGGGTGTCATTTTCATGGTTTTCGGGGTCAACAATAACGAATATCGGATCAAAATCGAAATCCAAGATGGCGCCTATGAAATTTCCTAACTTCTCTTCATGGGTGTCATTTTCATGGTTTTCAGGGTCAACAATAACGAATATCGGGTCAAAATCGAAATCCAAGATGGCGCCTATGAAATTTCCTAACTTCTCTTCATAGGTGTCATTTTCATGGTTTTCGGAGTCAACAATAACGAATATCGGGTCAAAATCGAAATCCAAGATGGCGCCTATGAAATTTACCAATTTCTCTTCATGGGTGTCATTTTCATTGTTTTCGGGGTCAAGCATAACGAATATCGGGTCAAAATCGAAATCCAAGATGGCGCCTACAAAATTTACTAACTTCTCTTCATGGGTGTCGTTTTCATGGTTTTCGGGGTCAACAATAACGAATATCGGGTCAAAATCCAAATCCATGATGGCGCCTATGAAATCTACAAAATATTCTTCATTGGTATCATTTACATCGTCCAAATTAGAATTCATTCATGAACTTAAATTTTATTTTAAAAGGCCTGTCTATCAATATCCCACATGCTAAATTAATTGTTCATTCCTGAAATATATAAATATTTACGTTTCGACTTTTCACCCACAATATTTACAAAACACATTCCGTTACCAATCTAATTAAAAAATCTCAAAATTTTATTTTGGAAGACCTATCTAATGATACCCTACATGCAAAAAATTTTCATCCTCTTTTTAACCACAAGAAGCTCTACCCTTCTTATCAATTATTACCACCATATTATGTCAAGAAGAGTTATTTCAATAGATATTGTAATCATAAGGTATAAGCTATTACATAAATGTAACGTATATCTTCCTTAATCCCGCATTATTTTCAAAAGACCAAAGGAAATGTCATGTATCAAACCTGAATCTAACTTTCAAAGACCTATCCAACGATACCCCATAAGGTTAGTCTCCAGTATTTTTTTCAACTCCACTTGTAGGGGAGGTGTCCTTAGGGAGGAAGCACCAGACAACACAAGAAATGGCGTGCGTACAAAGTACACATGTCAGAATTGAAACTTATTTGTGAAAACCAATTTTTAAATCTCGTTTATATTAATAAATATCGTAATCTGTTCTCTAAACCAATTGATTTTTCTCAATATTAGAAATTATTAGATGTTTTACTAATTATTATTACTCATGAAACCTGCACAATACAAAGCTAGTAGGGAAGATGTTCTACTTACTCGCGGCCGCGCGCTAAACCTACATGATACAATGCTAGTAGTGAATTTGTTTTACTTCATAGCGGTAACATCTGCTTCATACTACATTCGCATTTTCTCACTCTATCTCAATCAGACTCAATCTCCCTCCCCTCTTCTTGGATAAAAACGTCCTTCATTTTCGTGATACATTATTCCGTTTCATCCGTAAAAATTTTACTCTCACAGAAGTTTCACTTCAAAAATGATCCCAAATTCGTTCTCTGCACCCTCGAGAACCTCGAATACGATATCCATATTGTTGAAAACATAATTTTGCGCGGCGGCCATCTTGTATTTCAAAAGTGACCCCAAAATCGTTATCTGCACCCTCGATAACCTCGGATACGATAACCATATTGCTGAAATCATAATTTTTCGCGGCGGCCATCTTGGATTTCAAAAATGATCCCAAAATCGTTCTCTGCACCCTCGATAACCTCGGATCCGATACCCATTTTGTTGAAATCATAATTTTGCGTGGCGGCCATCTTGGATTTCAAAAATGATCCCAAAATCGTTCTCTGCACCCTCGATAACCTTGGATACGATACCCATATTGCTGAAATCATATATTTCATGGCGGCCATCTTGGATTTAAAAAAAACTGCGTTTACTGCACACGACGTTATGCGACGGAACTGCCATCTAAAGTTTCAATATTTAACTACTAAATGAATACACCAACCAATTATCAAAAATACATATGTATTAAAAAAAACAACAAAATTCAAACTTGCTAAAGTATCAAATTCATTTGATTCCCACTATTAACTTTAAGTACGTGTATGTGTTTGAGCGGTGTCAGTGTAGTGGTGCGATTCGATACCTCTCTGTTTTGAGAACGCGTCCTTAACGTGATATTGTTTCGATTGATTTGATTTATTACACTTCTCAAACTTCAAACATACTATGCTGCGGTCTAACACGTAAGGAAAGCGTAGGATCCGACCTCAATAAACCACCAGACATGCTTTTTTTATGAAAATAAGGGACGAGACGCGCAGGACGTTCAGCTGATGGTAATCGATACGCCCTACCCATTACAACGTAGTGCCGCTCAGGATTCTTGAAAAACCCAAAAATTCTGAGCGGCACTCCAATTGCGCTCGTCACCTTGAGACAGAAATTGTTCAGTTTCATTTGCCCAGAAATTTCACTGGCTACGGCGCCCTTCAGACCGAAACACAGTAATGTTTACACGTTACTGCTTCACGGCAGAAATAGGCGCCGTTGAGGTACCCATAATCTAGCTGGCTTCCTGTGCAAAGGAGCCTCCCACTGGTTTCTAGAAAACTAGCATCTAAAACTTCTATATGAATATTTTGGAATAAATAAAAACACTTCGAAATAGAACATGCAAGAAAACTTCCAATGTCAATCAATGAATGAAAACTGAGCCAAAATCTCCAGAAAATAGAGTGAAAGTTAAAAAAAAAGACGTGTGGCACTCGGGGACTGCCGCGGTAAAACTATTGCATAGCATTTTTATCAACTTATGCAATTATAATTATTTATTTAGTTTATTTATTCAGTATTTGTTTTTGATAAAATTAATTTAAAAAAAAGCAAACGGGAAGTGAGTAAAATTTATCTTGTAAGATTTCATTACAGACCGACAACGGGACAGGTGAAATTAAATAAAAATGGTTGTGATAATATTAAAAATTAAAAAACGTGATAAAAAAAATAAAGAAATTAAAAAAAATCAAGACGTACCCCAGGCTCGAACCTGAGACCTTCTGCACAAAAAACAGAAATATCTATATAGATCTAGTAAGTAAGTGTTAGGTTATTTTCGTTACGGAATTTCTGGATTCGGTCTCCACGCTCAAGGTCCGCGATAAAAGCTATGCAATAGCTTAAAAATATGAATGTGATCAAACCGTTAGACACACCTTACTTAGCTTAAGAAAAAATAAGCAGAAGTTTCGACTCAATATAAATAATGTCAAACAATATATACTTTTATTAATCTAAGACCTATGCAATGTGTAAAGATTGTAGAAAACTAAACAACAGAAAGACACAGATTTGTAATAGAACTTTTATAACCGACTTCAAAAAGGAGGAGGCTCTCGATTCGATCGGTATTGTTTATGTATGTACACCGATTACGCTGAGATTCATGATCCGATTTACGTAATTCTTCTTTAGGTCGATGAGGAATAGGAATTTTACATAGTTTGGTCCAGTAGTTTTCATTTTATAAACATTTTTTATGATTTTTTTTGTCTATGTGGATGATATAATTGTTTTTTGTGTACGGCCTTTTTAGGAGTTTTCGTTCTGATAGATTATATATTATAATTATTATTAAATGACACTTAAAAGTAAAAAATAAAAACAAAACTACGTTTAAAAAAACCGGCTTCAAATGCTGAAAAGTATAAAATAACTAAAAAATTAATTTAATACACCTCTTATGCAAACCTTTACCTTCAATATTAATAAAATACTATTATTTGTATGTGCTACATACTGAAGCTTTGGAGTCGGTGCTAAGCCAAATGTTATAGTAGGTGCCTACACTCGCCACGCGTGACTTTGAGCAGGACAGCTTCGTCTAGAACAAAACCACCCACGCAGACAGATACGCGCGGCCAGACATCCTGAATAATTACAGTATTCATTTTTATTTTTTTTAAGGCTTTGCACCTACTTAAAACCTATCAATAGGAAGAACATGTAAATAATAGAATTCTATTAATATTAAAGGTAAAGGTTTGCATAAGAGGTGCATTAAACTAAATTTTAAGTTATTTTATACTTTTCAGTTTTTAAAGTCGGTTGTTTTAGCGTAGTTTTTTTTTAAACAAGTATTCAACACATGTTCAACTTGTTTTTAATAACACATTAGTGTTTAAATAACCATACTAATAGTAATATTATCCTTTGAGAATTTCTAAACCTATAGTATTCAAATTCTATATTTACGCCAACATTAGACATCATTTTTATCGAAACAGAATTCAGGGGTATATAATTCAGCGTAAACGGTTATGTATTGTCACTACAAATATTCATTTCATGTCGATAAAAAATAGGCATGAAAGTAGATTTTGTCTACTTCGAGGGCAATAAAATGATATTTATTATAGCAATGTATCGTGTGACTTACTCGCGCCTTTTATTCACGTTAATAGTGTCTATAGCTTTATAACAATACAAAGTGATTGAAGTGTATGTATCTAGTATATTAACGGTTTAAATATTCTCAAAAAAAAAATCTACAACAATTAATATTTATAACTAGCTGACCCGACAGACCATGTTCTGTATATAATAAATAAAATAATGTTTATATATGAATTTGTCAATAATATATCATAACATCAAAAATTACATCGTAAAATATGCACCCTGCTGTCGTAATGAAATTGTTTCACAGCAGAACTGTCAGACCGTGCGTCAATAAATTCTCTCATAGAAATTATGTATGGACACATCAAAGGAAAAACAGATTTGTTGTTTTTATTTAATTTAGCAGCATTTTCCTATTTATTCACCTTTTAAACCTTCTCTGGACTTCCACAAATAATTCAAGACCAAAATTAGCCAAATCGGTCCAGCCGTTCTCGAGTTTTAGCGAGACTAACGAACAGCAATTCATTTTTATATATATATAGATTATTTTATTTAAGTTCGTTTTTTATGACAATTAGGGACGAGACGAGCAAGTCGTTCATCTGATGGCAATTGATACGCCTTGCCCTTTAAAATGCAGTGCCGGTCAGGATTCTTGAAAAACCCACAAAATCTGAGCGGCACTACAATAATTACGCACGTCACCTTGAGACATAAGATGTTAAGTCTCATTTGCCCAGTAATTTCACTAGCTACGGGGCCCTTCAGACCGAAACACAATAATGCTTACACATTACTGCTACACGGCAGGGTTCATAGGCGACGTTGTGGTGTTGCAAAGAAGCCTGCCACTAATTAAATGGTTTTCTATCGTAGGTCTGTCATTAGAATGAAATGATTTCCATTGTTTATAGTCGAAGTAACAACGAAAAAACGGATAAATATCATACAATCACGCCACATAATCTGAAGGAATGCAATAAATTTATAGACCCTTCCCAACAATAGACAGTAAATAACATTTTTTTTGCGTTTCGCTCTGCAGGGCGCCGTAGCTAGTGAAATTACTGGGCAAATGAGACTTAACATCTTATGTCTTAAGTTGACGAGCGCAATCGTAGCGCTGCTCAAAATTTTTGGGGTTTTTCAAGAACCCTGAGCGGCACTGCATTGTAATGGGCAGGGCGCATCAAATACCATCAGCTGAACGTCCTGCTCGTCTCGTCTCTTATTTTCATAAAAAAAAAAAAAACATATTTTGTTTAAGAACTAAAGCGAGTATAATCACTCGATTTTGAAATGATTTATTTAAGCCAATGTCTGAAATATGCATGTTTTAACAATGTTGTAGTCCAAATTAATGTTGCTAGCTTAGCGCTAATTTTAATTAGTCTGGAGAGAGTATTTACTGTAGCAGGGTCGTGCATTGGTTATCTAGCAAGTTAGGCACTGTAGATCTAAGGAGTCGTAGTTGCGCTTTAGTCCGACAGTACGACATAAGTTGTATGAAACGCTGCTTGCTTCGTATATGCAATCTGTAGACTGCCTGCCCTAGGTAGAAAATTAACTTTAACACTAGTGCTATACTTATTTATGTTAGATCCTTTTCTAAGAACACTGTTAGACACGGGTTAGTGTACATAAAGAAGATGTGCAGAAAGCTTAAACGAAAAACTAGAACTCGTTTTTACAAGAGTCAAAATATCAGACAAACAGCGGACGACACAATTCGATACGAAGATTAAAGGGACATTGCAGATTAAAGAGGTTATTTTCTCAGCTACCGATTAACAAAAATACCGAGGCGCTCTCCAGTACCAACTTCTTCCATTTGACCGCATACAACGAAGAGCGGCTCGAATCATTCGACGATCAAGATCAAAATGTGGGTTCTCGCTGCGTCTTCTACCGCATTTATGACGGGGAGTGCTCAGAGGAGCTGTTCGGCTTGATTCCAGCGGCCGAATTCCACGAATTGTCCAGTACATTACGTCAAATACTAAATAGCTAAAATTTGGCATTCCACAACCGCGCGTTTTGCAAGAAATTTCTTGCCTCGCACAGCCACTTTGTACAATCAATTAGCGGCTGCTGTTTTCCCGCACTGATACAACTTAGGGACCTTCAAGAAAAGAGCATACTCCCACCTTAAAGGCCGGCAACGTATCTCTTGACACCTGTTGTTGCGGATGTTAATGGGCGTTTGCCTAACGCTACCCATTCCGTGACCCTCTTGCCCGTTTGCCACTCTTATATAAAAAACACTTTAATATTATATAGATAATAAGAAGTGACTCACCAAAACCGTGGCGGCTGTATGGATGTTGTCAATGGGGAAGTCAGGTAGGCTGACTTGCTGCAGCTCGGTGCTGATCAGAGCATATGCTGCAGACATCAACTGCTCCAACTTTGCGGAGTCTACAGACGGCATTTCCGACATCAGTTCGTTTAGGTGTTCCTGGAAAGAGAAGAGGTCATAGTCAAGATTTATCAGACTGATGTCAAAATTGTTTCTTAGATTGGTTTATTTTTTTAGAAATATTAGCGATAGAAGTAAGACTTCACCCAAAGGTTACGTTTTACCTTGACCACTATACAGCAGTGCCTGTCCGAATTCTTAAGAATCAAGCATTCTGAGCAGCCTCTATTCGGCAGCCATCGTTATCTAGAGGTATTAGTGTTCTAATTCCCAGTAATTAACTATCTTATTCATAATGACTTAGCGGAGATTTAAAACATTGCTAATATACGCTTGTAAAAAAATGGTATTCATAATCGCATATTAGAGCTAAAACGCTCATTATCACTTTGATAAAGCTGTCGTGACTTATGGTAGCTTAGACCCTTCTATAAACCTATTTTAAGCACTCGAACGCAAAAAAACATGGCCGACATCGATCAGCTGTTCGTTAAATAATGTGATAAATAGCTTCCCGCTCAAAGTTGTTGGATATCCGTCATAGATTGACAACCGACAGACTTCAAAACCTTGATTTTTGAAGTTTGAAATTATATTAACATCGACTTTTGACAACTGACAACCATTGACATTGAAAAGATGTCTGTTTTCATTGACAGTTCCTCATTAAATTAGTTAAAATCATGTTTTATTGTACGAAATGGCAACATTGCGTACTATAGAGACGTATTAGTTATGGGAGATTTATCTAACGAATATGAATAAGGAATTTTATCGAACCTTCGATAGGCTTAAAACACGTTTTATCTTATATAGCTTTATACCTTCGAAAAGAGTTTTATTATGAATAAGGCAGTTAATCTATAGTGCTTGCACACAACTGCTTGCCGGCAAAATATAGTATCGCTGTGGTGCCAATCTAACCTGCGCGCGTCCTGTACGATATCCATCAAATGGTAAGCTAAAGCAATAATTTTATGAAAAAAAAAGTATCTGTGTTCTTTTTACATACGCACGAAAAGTGTTATACTTGATCATAGCCAAACATTTTAACTCCAGAACAAGAATGAAATGTGACGAATTGGTTGTCCAGACGTATACGAATTTAGTCGCAGCATAAGAAGTTAAAACCAGCCTACCGAAACTCTTAGACAAAAGTGATTCACTCCATTGTATGAAACGTGCAGTGCAGTTAATAGATTGATAGGTGACGGCTATAATCTTGCAAAAGATGGAGATAGCCGAAATCCACTACGTTTTAAGCAACTGTTCGCTTTCAAACTTAGCCGGATTATGTAATGTATGTCCATAGGCACATAAGTGAATTTGCTAGAAACTGTCATTACCATAGTGTTAACACCAGGAACAGACGTAAACTTTTACCCCCTTATTCATAATAGTCTGCTAACTTCAAGCATTGCTAATTCTCACTCTGTCTTCTTCTATTGACCTAAGTCAGAATGAGAAAAAACACTCCTTAGCGGCTGTTTAAACTTAGCGGACCATTATGAATAAGGGGGATAATGTCTACTACTCGGCTAAGTCGAGTTAGTAAGTCTTTTGTGGGGCGATTTATATGCTTATACAACAAGATCCCAGAAAATGTTCAAAACAAAAGTATTACGTAATTCAAAAGAATTGTTCAAAAACGTTTGTGTGGTAAAGGTTACTATAACATAAATGACTTTCTTAATGATACCACAGATTGGGAATGGAGTGAACGCCCTCAGGCTATAAAATAATAAGTTTAATTGTACAATATTACTTTGTAAACATATTTTTTCGATGGAAAAAAAAAGCCCGCTGAGTTTGTTGCGCCCGTTTTTCTCAGGTCTGAGGCCATTCATTTTGGAATGGGTGGTAGTTTTTGACTTTCAATAAGTGATGTCACATCCTATTTTGCATAAAAATTTGAATTTGAATATACTTCGTCACCAATCGCCATACTGTAATTACTACTATTTCAAAATTATGTCAAATGACTGCACGTTTCATACTAAACTAAATTTCAATTTACACTTAGGCATTCCCGCGTCTTATTACGTAGTATTTACATCCTCTTTGATTTTCACTTGGTTAATAAATATCTTGAATATAAGTACTATACACTATACTAATGTAAGAATTATTGACTAACTAGATGATGTCACTGTGCAGGCACATCGTAATAAATTCATTCACAACGAAGAAACGCGCCATAAGATGTAGAAATTAAAAATACAATTCCAGAAGACTTATAAGCCCCACACCACCAAATAAATGGTATCCATTAAACTCCCCGTGATAAATTAAGCAACGTCTATGATCAAAATTAATTTCAGAAGTTACCGCTGTGTTTACCGAAATTAAGTTTCCTTCGTCACGCGAACACCGCCGGCTTGCCTCCGCAATAGTTCCTATTTAATTATAGTCGTTAAATGTTCAGCAATCACAGGCACGCTAATGTATTTGATTAAGGTAGATGACATTATGATGTTAATCAGTAGAATACAACATAGATTTGGTGTAACTAAGGCCTAGGCCGCCCTACGGTTAAACCGCAGCGGTTTTAGACCTTATGAATTTGTCAAACAAGAAAAAGAATACAAGCGGCCGCACACACGGTTGTTTCCCTCGACTGCTTTTAAAACCGTGAAATGTAGCAAAATTGTCGCGAAAAAAAACCGCCGCATAATTTGTAATTCATAGAACTTAGGCCGTACTACGGTTAAACCACAGCGGTTTTTGACCGTGTCTTTACACAACCGTAGTGCTGCCTAAGCTTAATTATTATTAGCTGGCTAAATAAAGTTATACTGAAACTTTTCAATCATAAACACACAGTTCAGCCGCAGCGAATTCGTAACAGCCAACCCAACACGCGACCATTACCATTTACCGCGCGGAAACAATCTCTCCGCAACGAACTAGCTTAGTAATTAAAACAAACAACCTATCAACTCATTACGTAATGTTTCAGATTTTTTTTTAATGTGGTTTAGTAAAAGATGACACAATATATAAAAAACAGAAAGAGCCACATATAACCAAAAAAATACAAACACATTATTGACACATCTTAACGAGCGACCGCGCGGCCCTTGATAGTGGAGTGGCTAGTAAACTATTACACATACCCTACATTGTAATTATTCTTAAGGCGAAGAGTAAACAGAAAACACGCAAACAGCGATTTTAGACAAGTTTTGTAGTGAAAGTATAGCATTTCGAGCTATGAACACTTACTTAATCCTGTTACACATATCCCTAAGTCTTATTTGTAGGTTGCTAATGCTTGCTGTTGGTTATAGTTAACACTGCCGAGCCTTTTTGAACTACCACATTTCTTTGAAGTTAAACAAGTTTTTTGGCATAGCGTGACGCATTTTTTTGGTACTTCTCTTAGAAAAGTTATTCTTATAGCTTGTACTTTTTTGTGTAGGTTCATTTATTCAGATTAGTAGTGAATAACGAGAATTGTAAGCATATAAACTGTTTTACTGTGAACTCATATCGCTCAACGTCGCTGGCATTTAGTGTCCACAGTCTATAAAATGTTGTGTTAGCGATCTTTTCATTAAAAATCTAAATTTATTTGATGGAATGTGCGTTTCAGATTTAACTAACAATCAACATCTGGATTGCTGACGGATGTGTCCACTCTGCGTGTATGTGTTGCCAGTGATGTCTTACGGTATACAGACGTGGTCGCTTACTCCGCTCGGAGTTTCCCCGCGAGATTGAATCAGAATTGAGGAGATCCGTAGGAGAAAAAAAGTCACTGATATAACCCAAATATTTGTGAAACTGAAGTAGCAGCGGACAGGGCACAGGATTCCGGTATTGTGCTTAAGTCTGTAGGGCGCCGTAGCTAGTGAAATTACTGGGCAAATGACACTTGACATCTTACGGCTCAAGATGACGAGTGCAATTGTAGTGCCGCTCAGGTTGTAGTGGGCATAGCGTATCAATTACTATCAGCTGAACGTCCTGCTCATCTCGTTCCTGATTACCTTTAAAAAAAAGAGAGGTCCTGTTGGACAAAAATATTCGAACATAAATAAATAAACTTGCTTGCGTTACAAAATACACCTTGATTTGCGATGGTAGCTGACAAAAGATTTAATAAGCATAGATATAGAACAAACTCATAAACTACGGGCATAAACTAAAGGCTTCGAGAACTCCGATGAAGATAACGATCTCACTTGAATAGCAAGCGAGTCGCGAAATATAAACTATTCTGCGATAGACTACCCTATATATGGGCGCCTTCGGTACCGTAGGAAAAATAATAAAACAAAGAAATAGTGCCTACGTGGAAATATAGATTATGTCATGGACAATTATCGATATGTAGACTTTTGTTGGCTTAAAAAAGTTGCCGTAAATAATCGTGTCAAAAATACAGAATAAAAAATTAAAAATATTTCGCTTCCACATGGAATGACTAGTTTATCCTAGATAACACGAAAGCCTTTTGGCAAATCCCAAAGTAAAGTCCAATTTCGGTCAGTGCAGATTTTTAATAATCCAAAATCCGCCCGTATGATTGGCAAATATTTCGATTTGATAGTATTATGTTTCGTTTGACTGTCTAAATCTGGCTCACCCAGGATTATAGTTAGTTAGTCAAAGGCTGAAACTATTGCACTGGTCTATGACTTCTTGTCAGACCTGATTCATGATTGCCAAACCCCGAAGCATCGTAGGAGTTTCGAAATTAAATTTGTAGTAAATTACTATCGAATAATAAGGTAAATTTAGCAACAAAAATTTTAGTATCATTTTAAGCTATTTTAACTATAACGGAACTCCTTTAAAGATGTCGACCAGGTCGAGATAAAATAGATGCCTCCAAACAAACCGTAAATTGAACAAGGCTGTAGTGAACATCTGAATCTGAACTAGATCAACACGATCATTTGCCCAAGGAATTTAAGAATATCTGTGATACGTGTAAAGTTTAATGGCCTTGGCATAAAGTCATAACCAAGCTTAAACCAAGAAAATGCAAAATGTTTACAAAATAGACTCTTTGCTAACGATTGGTTTATTCGGACATACAACGTTTCCCGCGTTTATTTGCAAGGCTGCTTGTCATTCGGTAAACTTCGGAATTATCATTGTATTGACAGTGTTTTCAACGATATTGTAAACAATTTGCATATTCCTTGTTTATCATCAGGTATAACTTTATACCAAGTTTATTTGTAAGGCCGTAGAAGTATTTGGCTTAAATAGGGTAACATGTAACTTACATTTATTATTATTGAGTTTATTTAAATAGATTTTTCATGTTAGATTTTTGCTGATTAATAAACATTAAATAAACAAAAGTGCAATAAATACGCGCGAAATATAAAACATCGAAACGCAATGCTATTTGGTTGAGAGCTCGGTGTGACGTCAAAGTCTAGATAAACATAAGCAATGGTATGTTTCCTAGATATTATTTTTGGTGGTTAGCGATACGTTTAATTTTATGTCGGTACTTTATTATTCAATGATCTGTATAATTATTATTATTAATGACTGAAAGTTCATTTGTTAAAGCGCAATCAGATAATATTTGTAAATTAAAAAAATATTCACATATATGTTTTTTGATATTTATTTCAACTTTATTCTCACGCGATCCAAAGAAAAATTATATAGAAGGACCACAAAGTGATCCCAGGTTACCCATTTTTTTTTGGAGGTACAAAATATTGAATAAATTTATAACTGATCATCACGGACTAGTAAAAAAAGAAGGACTCCGCGCTGTGATATTAGCAAGTGAAGCACCTTTATGCTAGTGTGTGTGCGGTTACGGGGGATACTAGTTACACAATTTTTTCTTCCTTAAATAATCATATATCCACAAATACTCTCATAGTATTGTTTTCACACTTTTCCACAATGCAGGACGGCATTTTTAAAATATTGTATTGCAACGCAAACTGATCTGTCACAGACGATGGCAAATCTCATAATGGCGGCCGATCGGCTTGTATTAGTGTAACTGTATGCGTGGGGCTATGTATTTACACGTTCACCGGCTTTTTTTTTGCCTCACCGTTATGTAAGGTGACACGGAATCCTTCTTTTTATGCTCGTCCGTGACTGATCATATAGTATTTAAGGTAACGATTATTTATTAGTTACGATCTCTGGGCGACTTGTTGATAAAAAATAATACAAATATGCTTAGATCATTAATCCTTCTAGATACACTACGACAGCTGTGAAAACGTCGAGAAAAATGAGTTTAAAAATAACCTCTATTTTGAGTAATTCACGGACACTAACACAGTGTCATACAGATCGCGAGTGTAAGATGTAGCTTGTCACGAACTAAAGTATCAAACCTGGCCTGTTTTTATCGTTTGTTTAACAGCAAAAGACTCTATCTAGACGTATTTAAATTGTCTAAGCAAATATGTAATAATTCCAATTTTATCTTGTTCTTTTTATTTTATACTAGCTTTAATTCGCGACTTCGTCCGTATGGAAAAGCTACTTTAGGCAGCATTTTCATTTTTAGGAAACTTTGCAAATAATACACATACAAACTGCTCCTTCGATGATACAGCGGATATCCCTTGTCATTATCGACAGTCTCTTAAATAGTATTTTCCTACGAACTTTAATATCCTATTTCATGTAGGGTCAAAGTTTCAAAAATGCTCGAACAAATGTTTATAAATTACTACTTATCAAATGCCTAAATACAAAGTTAATGTTTTCTCCGAAAATGACGAATTCCCATACAATCTTCCATCCCTTATTTCAACCCCTCTAGTTGCCTATGTCCTTTTCCAAGCTCTAGTCTATCTGTATTAAATTTAATCAAAACCGGTTCTGTGGTTTAGGCGTGAAAGCGTAACAAACAAACTTACATTCACATTTACTATATTAGTAGGGATATTATTTATTTTCTACTCACTTTCGCTCTTTCTTCGCTTTCGAGTTGCCTCAAGCTCACCCCACATTTACGAGGCACATTAAACCATCTAATGTTGGTACCCATTCATTTGAGTCGATAAAAGCTAAAGTATCGTGAGAACTAACTGTTTACATTATGCAAGAAATTGGAATATTGAGCAGCTCTATTCTATAATTGGAAATATACTGACGACCCATATGGCCCAGTGGTTAGCTGCCCATTAAACTAGAGGTCCCGGAGTCGAATTCAGGTAGGTGCAAACATTTCTATGATGAATATTGATGTTTGTAGCCGAGTGTTCCTTTTTTTCGTCATCTTGAGCGCAATTGTAGTGCCGCTCAGAAGTTTTGGGTTTTTCAAGAATCCTGAAAAGATATTTCGCGGAAATGCATATTTATTTTTAAAATGTTCAATTTTAAAGTGTTAATTTAAGTTTAGTAAGTCTATAAGTTTGTTTTTGTAATAATATAATTGATACACCGTTAGAATTTTATCATAAGCCAAACAAAAGTCTTTTCCACACTTTTGTTTGTCAAATACCACAATATTTCGCATTTAACCGGCTATCACCAGTTCTATGTTGTAATCTATATATATATATATAATGAAAATGGTCTTTGTTTGAGACTCTTTCACGCCTAAACCACTGATCGTATCGACGTGAAACTACCACCATTCGATGCGGAATTTATCCTTGATGGTTTACAGCTACTTATTTTGTTGTTGTATTAATAATAAGATTATTTCCTTTTAAAAATTCGCACAGCGAAGCGGGCGGGAACGACTAGTCTTCTATATCTGTTTATTGCATAGAACGCCTCGCGTGACACAGAGCGTAGCTTCGTGAAACTTTGAAATGGTATCCATACATTAACGCCGAGGGAAGTGTAAGGCGGCGAGCTAATGCATGTGAAATAGTTGAATTTTAAATTTAAATAGGAATCAGATTCAATATTCAAAAGTTATAATCAACAGTTGTGTCTTATATAAATCTACCAGCTGACCCGACTGACGCTGTTCTGCCATTAGAAATTTATATAGTACTTGTTGACCCGACAGACGTTGTTCTGTATATAATAAATAAAATACTGTTTTTTGTGAATTTGTCAATAATATATCATAACATCAAGAATTATTTCGTAAAATATGCTCCCTGTTGTTGTAATGAAATCGTTTTACAGCAGAACTGTCAAACCGTGCTTCAATAAATTCTCTCATAGAAAATATGTCCATACAAAACAAATATCGGACGACGGGGGCACATCAAAGGAAAAACAAATTTGTTGTTTTTATTTAATTCCGAACACTTTCATATTTATTCACCTTTTAAACCTTCCCTGGACTTCCACAAATAATTCAAGACCAAAATTGGCCAAATCGCTCCAGCCGTTCTCGAGTTTTAGCGAGACTAACGAACAGCAATTCATTTATATATATATATATAGATTTGTGCAAACGACTTTTACATTTTCTTACGCTTTCACCGCATCTTCAGGGCTCGTAAAGCGAATACCTCGAATTTTATCTTTAGTTCTTGGGAATAAATAAAAGTAGCAGGGCGCCACGTCAGGACTGTATGGCGGATGACTCATTATCTCGACACCTGCCATAGTCAAATATTCAACAGTCCGTTTGCCGGAGTGCGCTGAAGCATTGTCGTGGTGAAGGAGGATCCTGCTTCGAGGGCGCTGCCACGACAACAGGCAAACAGCGATTGACATTCCAGTCTGCAGTAACTGTTCTTCCATCTTCTAGCATAACTGTCGTGAAATGACCTTTCCGACCAAAGAATGAGTCAATATTCTTTTATCCTTGACTTCTTCCTTTCTTTACCTTAGTTGGCCGATCCTCGAAAGGAAACACCCAATTGTCTTTTGGTTTCGGGTTCGTAGCCATATATCCAGCTTTCACCACCTGTGACGATGTCACATACAGCATTAGAGTCACCGCCGTTGAACTTATCTAACATTTGGCGACACCAGTCCATGCGAAGGTGTTTCTGGTCGTCGGTTAAAGTATGGGGACTCCATCTGGTACAAAGCTTCCTGACGCCTAAATGTTCATGTAATATTTTTTTGAACTTGACTCATACCAATGCCTAGGCTTGCCCGTATCTGCTGATAGGTCACTCTCTTATCTTCCTCTATCATGCGTCGCACAGCACTGATGTTATCTTCAGTAGTCGCTGTTAAAGGACGTCCCTCACGCGGATCATCATTAAGATTGCTACGTCCACGCTTAAACTCGTGAGACCTATTGTAAATTGTGGCACGAGATGGGGCTTCATTAAGAAATGCTACTCGCAGCCTATCATAGCTTTGTTGTTGAGTCAGCCCACAACGAAAGTCATTATAAGTCAATTTTCTCGCGTTAGGTCCATTTTCACGTGTAAGAAGAGTTTTAGATTTGCCGCCAATTCACAAAAACAAATGACAAATAAATGCAATATACTACTACATTAGGTTACCAAAGAGTTCTTAAATTGAAATTCAAAAAAAATTCATTAGCAAAGTTTCTAACTGGCCAGTTATAAACATTTTCAGTGTTACCCACGTATATGTATTTATGTATGTTTAAGTAAGTATATCGTATTTAATATATCGTTGTCTTGCAACCCATAGCACAGGCTATGCCTAATTTTGTTTAAAGCTCCCAGACAGTTTATTTTTTCCGACATTGCCAGCAGGTTTCTTGTTTTGCCAAAGGGATTTCCTGTTTGTCTTTTTCTTCAATAAAAAAAATAGTGGACAATTACTGTTTACCACGACTTACCACTGAAAAATAGTACCTGGAAATTGTTAGGAAACGGATCTAATTTTATTTTTGGTCTATAAACAATAAGATTTTTTTTAATGAATACCGCCACCCATGCAAAATATCTCTCGTCAAACAGACAACAGAATAACCTTGCCACTGTCAAAATTAAAACATAAGCCTCAATTACTAACACTTATTTTATCTTGTGCATATTTTGACATACTAACATAGACTTAATAAAAAACCACATATACACACGCTAACACACACACACACAGGCAACACTCACATACTGTACACACACGCAACACACACACACAGAAACCTCTTTTTAGTGAGTTTGCTCGTATAGGCTTTCGGAAGGACCTAGCCTCTGCAACTCAGGGTATCCTACCACAGAGGGTAGGGGACAAAACATTCTGTAGCATATTTTATAAGACTTGAATAAATGATTATTATTATTTTTGTAAGGCTGGTATATTGAATGCTTGTAATTTTAAACTGCCAAGTATGTACCAATTTTTATTATAGCTTACTATTTAAATTTATACCCATAGAGAGTTAGTTTTGTAGCCGTTTGGTTTATTTAACTATTTTTATAGTTTAATAAAACAAACGGCTAATAATCACTTCTTTACTTGCTTGTTTATTTTCACTTACAGCTCAATGGGTGACCGTCATACAGAGCATTTGCTAATACCAAAAGCAGTCAGGATCAAGGAAAGCAATTTTCATCGGAAATTATCAAAATCCAAATCCTCCAAGATCAGAATTAATGTAAAGGAAGAGGTATCGTGTAGGGTAGCTTCAAAAAAACCACTTAAATGGCAATTCACAAGTGTGATTACTAACCAACCATAAGGTCACCACCGTTTGTCATCTGATCCATAAAAAAAATTAAGTGCTCCAGAAATTTTATACCATCATCTTAATATATATAAATCTCGTGTCAAAATGTTTGTCCTCAATGGACTCCTAAACTAATGAACAGATTTTAATGGGGATTACTTCAATGAGCGCAGTTTTGTCCTAGAGAGATAGGATAGTTTTTATTTCGATTTGAGATCCATAATTACTTTTATTTCCAATATTTGTTTTGTATGGACATATTTTCTATGAGAGAGTTTATTAACGAACGGTTTGACAGTTCTGCTGTGAAATTGCTGCTTATTTTACAAAATATTCATAAAAAAACAGTATTTTATATATTATGCACAGAACAACGTCTGTCGGGTCAGCTAGTAATATGATATGGCAACACATTTCAAGAACGCTGAAGAATCATTATGTGACTACTTATAACACTTTATTACTATCTAATCTCCAAGATTGTCTGGAAAATTTCCACCTTGCACCTATTTCGCGAGTACTTAATATGTTCACTCACATGTTCCCAAAAGGAAATAACAAATTCAAATAGTGGTAGCTTATTTATCGGCATAGTGAATCGGCCCTAAACAGCCAAATTTACGACATTCGTCGCGCAATACCAGCTGGCAGCCCTAACCACTCAGCAGTCAGCAGTGACACAACGACAGGAGAACAGTGAAGACGTTATTTTAATAAATACAACATCGTTTATACCAAAAGTTTCTCAAATATTACGAGTAAGTATTCTAAAAACGTTGGCTCGCCCAATTGATAGGTAGAAAGGAATAAAGGAAAAAACTTTGTTTGTTTGTCAATGATAGCAATAATAATTTGGGATCAGTTTGTGAAGTTATAAAATGTTTGAAAAGTAACTTGGTGACTTCAAGGTACGTATTCGTCTCTATTTTGACAACCTGTATAGCCGAGTGGTTAGCGACCCTACCTACTAAGCTAGAGGTCCCGGGTTCGAATCTCGGTAGGTGCAAGCATTTATATGATGAATATGGATGTTTGTTTCCGAGTCATGGATGTTTAAATGTATTTATGTATGTTTATATGAATTTATATATGTTTAAGTGAGTATATTGTATTAAATATATCATTGTCTTGTAACCCATAACACTATATATGCTTAATTTGGGGCAAGATAATTTGTGTAAAAAGTGTGTTACTATTCCAGTACATTTGAACATTATTTTTAAATATGATATACTATCGGCAAAACATGTGTAATCATAACTTCAAAGTAGTCATACTGTAAAATAATTGAATTTAACTGAAGGAAATTTTAAGAACCGTATGAACCCACAGCATCGCTCTAGTTTGATCCGGATTTGACCGGTTATATCAAAAATAATAAAACATATGCTACATTTTATACAGAACAAGAAACTATTTTTAACCGACTTCAAAAAGGAGGAGGTTATCAATTCGATCGGTATTTTTTTTATGTACGTACACCGATTACTCTGAGATTTATGACCCGATTTACGTAATTCTTCTTTTGTTTGATGCGAAATAGATGCCATTTGGTCCCATAATAATTTTACATAGGTTAGCCCAGTAGTTTTCATTTTATGAACATTTATATGAAAATTTTCGTCTACCTGATGACATAATAGTTTTCTGTGTACGGTTTTTTTTTTTTGGAGTTTTCATTCAGGTTCATTATATATTATTATTAACTGACACTAAAACTTACAAAATAAATAATAAAGTACTTAAAAAAACCGATTTCAAAAACTGAAAAGTATCAAATAACTAAAAATTTAATTTAATACACCTCTTATGCAAACCTTTACCTTTAATATTAATAAAATACTATTATTTGTACGTGCTACATATTAATAGCTTTGAAGTCGGTGCCAAGCCAAGTTTTTTTAAACGTAGTTTATTCTTTATCATACTATTTATTTATAATATACTTTCATCGATATATTTATATTGTACTAGCTTTTACCCGCGACTGCGTCCGCGTTGAATAGTTACTTTATGCATTTTTTTTTTTATCTTTTAGTATACTTTTCAAATAATACACACACAAGCTGCACATTCCGCTGCTGGCAACGCTCTTCTATGATACACCGTATATCTCTTGTCATTGTGGACAGTCTCTTTAATAGTATTTCCCTGTAAACTTTAATATCCTATTTCATCCCCATGTAGGTCAAAGTTTCAAAAATGCTCCAACAATTATTTCTTATTAAGTGTCTAAATACAAAGTTTCATGATTTTATCTTTGGTTATGACGAATTTCCATACATAATGCCATCCTCTATTTCAACCTCTCCATTTTTTTTTTATGAAAATATGGGACGAGACGAGCACGACGTTCAGCTGATGGTAATTGATACGCCCTACCCATTACAATGCAGTGCCGCCCAGGATTCTTGATATCGAAAAACCCAAAAATTCAGAGCGGCACTACAATTGCGCTCGTCACATTGAAACAAGGTGTTCAGTCTCATTTGCCCAGTAATTTCACTAGCTACGGCGCCCTTCAGACCGGAACACAGTAATGTTACACATTACTCCTTTACGGTAAAAATAGGCGCCGTTGTGGTACCTATAATCTAGCCGGCTTCCTGTGCAAAGGAGCCTCCCACTGTAGAAAATTTTTTTTTTGCAATAAAAGCTCTTTCGCTTTTTCAAGCTCTAGTCTATCTCTATACTAAATTTTATCAAAATCAATTACATTCACATTTATAATATTAGAAGGGACTGTTTCATAGGTAGGTTAATTTTCTAAGCAATATAATTATATAATATATCCAAAATCCAAGTCGAAATGTAAATCACGCGTCTATACCAATTAACAAAATGAGTGAGCGAGGGTTGAACGAAATTGAAATGCAACAAGCGCGATCAATTAATTACAACCGCATTGTTAGGGCTTACAATTGCGAGCAGCAAAGAGCTTAGATTAGGGTTGTCACTCACACTACAAATTAATTAAAAGATGTTCCATATGTATAGAAATTATATTATGCGTTTCAATTGTGTCCATTTCCGATAGAGTATCTAGTTAAATTCATTCGTCAATTAATATTATAAATACGAATGTTTAATGTTACGCTCTCACGCGTAAGTACAAAGTAAATGCAAATTTAGCAACTATGCCCTAACCTTTAAAAGTAATAACCATCCCACTTTTATTTCAGAGGAGCAACCCTATGACGTCACAGCGCATCAGCTATGGAAAGTCATTCATTGAGTCGCGTGTCTGATTCCGGTAAAGTTCGGCCGAGTATAATATGCCAGCGCTCTGGCAGTCGTCTCAGCGCCCCATGTACGTCAGAACAGTCTGGGTCGACGGCTTTCGGCACGCGATACTTACACACGACGACCCCTGCTATTTGAAGCTCAGCGCCAAACGGAGACCCCATTCATCAGCCAGCCACCAGAAGCTCACGACGAAAATACGAAACAACCGATTCAGCTACCGAGAGAACGACCTAGAGTCCTGCCTGAGTAGATCACATCTCGTTATAGAAAAGCCAATTAATCGAGAAATACAAGTGGAGAAACTTAACCTCACAGACGTAGGCCAATCGGAGACGGAATCAGAACCATCGTCGCCGAAGACCGAGACAAAATTAGAAATGAGTTACAAACCGAAAACAAATCGTATGCCGGATGTTAAAGAAAACACAGAACTGTCGGACAGAGTAATCCAATGGCTGGATTTGGCCGGTAAAGTGGATTTGCTGAAGCCGGATGTGGAAAGGATAGCCCAACCGAGGCACAGTTGGCCAGAGATACAGCGTCGTAACTTAATCAAGTCGAAAACGTCCGCGGATTTGAGAGCGAAAGAGGTGAAGCCGGATTGGAAAACAAATACGCCTATCGATCGCAATGAAATTTATGTTCCAACATCGGCGAACACGATCGAAACCTATGCAAGACTGTCGCGGCACGCAAGGAGCGCTCCACGACATGACACGAAAAAGGATAACAAAAACATGAAGCAGATTGCGGAGACACGCCACAAGGTTGCGACCGAGAGAAATGCAGTCCACAAACAGTACAACGATATGGTCAGTATGAAGTTGATACCAGATGTGGGTAAAGTGAAAAAACAAGTTCATATTTTTATGCCGGAATCGTTGACTAAGGCCGCCTCTACTACGAGCAGTAGAACGCAGAGCTTGATGTCACAGAAGTAAGACATTAAGTTTAATAAAAAATACACCTTGGCATAAGATAATTTTAACAGATTATTAATACTTGTATAGACTATCACAGATCAGAATGAACATTTACGAAAATAAAGACAAAACAGAATGAAGTCATTCCTACTTATAATAAGTTTTGTAAAATTTTCTTATAAATTATTACGCAAATAGAGTATTTAGTTTTCGGACTAGCACGCATAGCAAATTTTTAACGTAAAATTAACAATTTTAATTAATTACTTAATAGAATATCCTTAAAATTATTAAATTTGCTATAGTAAGAACTATTTTTTATTAAAACAGCCAAATAAATCAATGTTTTATTATTAGTTATCAAACCCAATAATGTCATGCAAACAAATTGAATTTGCATTTTTTTATGAAATTAAGGGACAAGACGAGCAGGACGTTCATTTGCTTTATTGCAACTACAACCCATGTTACTGGATAGAAGGTAAGAGAAAAGAAAGTAAGAGGTAGAAATAATTTTTATATTCTGTTGTCATAAATTAATATTAGAATACATTTAATTCCTAGAAAAAGTTATTGTGTATATAAAATATTCTTTCAGTGCCTATTGTCCTGTAATTGTAAGTTAATTTAGTTAAGCTGTAAATGTTAATTCAAAAGAGGGGCAATGAGTTTCTTGCTACTTCTTCTCATAAAAGCTTCTTTCTTCTTTTCAACCTTTTCTGAAGTGGTGGTAAATGAAATTAAAAGAAAAGTTTGGACGTTCGTAAGTGCCATTTCCTTGACCTACACTAATATTGATTAAAGTGTTCTAGGGACGCCCGCGAAGACTCCTGGTCCAAAAATATTTAAATAGTTTTTTTTTCAACTCTTTATTTCTTTATACTTTATGTAGCAATGCAACGCATGCCGGGTGTTTCTTATGGAAGAGGAGAACCGAGCGTACGGGCTTCCTGGTGTTAAGTGATCACCGCCGCCCACTTTCTCTTGCAACACCAGAGGAATTACAGGAGCGTCGCCGACCTTTTAGAAAGTATACGCGCTTTTTTTTAAGGTACCCATGTCGTATTGTCCTGGAAACACCGTACAAGGAAGCTTATTCCACAGCTTAGTTTTACGTGGAGGAAAGTTCCATGAAAACCGCACTGCGGAGGAACGCCACACATCCAGATGGCGGGGATGATATCCTAATTCGTGGCGTGTCGGGCGAAGGTGAAATTCGGCGTAAATTCTTCCAGAAAAAAACGCCTGCTCTCTACGAGATCGTTCACCAAACTGAATTACTGCCTACGGCGTATGTCCCATCTACAACCAATATACACGGGACTTCAAAAGTAAGTATCACACTTTTAAAATTGGGATAACGTTTTAAGTTCACAAGATATACTTTCGAAATAAAAAGGACTCCAAAGAGAATTTAATTTTGTACATAAAAACTTTATAGTCGGTAACCTTCTTTTAAGAATTGGCTGAAAAAAAACTTCAAAAACAAAACCATTCCTTTTTCAAAGTGGACGTTTCCGAATTACAATTTTACCATTCACATTTTTCTTTCTGTTTTAAATTTTTTTCAAGATCGATGGGTCTTGTTTTAAAAATTTATGCTAAAAAGCACATAACATTTATTTATCATACCTCTTTCAGTTGAAGAATGTGCTAGGATCATGGCTTTTCTGGAACTAGGCATCAGTATGCGTCGCACTGCAAGAATGGTGGGTGTGACGGGACAAACGGTCCAGAAGGTAAAGCGAAGGTACGAAAAGACTTGACACTATCTGAGGAGACCTTGTAATGGCAGACCCAGGTGTACCAGTGCCCGAGAAGATCGTTATATTATTTCCACTGTGTTAAGAAATCGCCACCAAAATGCAGTTGAACCCCAGCAACAGCTACTTCAGACCCGGAGGGACTACATTAGTGACAGTACAGTGAGAAGAAGACTTGCTGAAGCAAATTTGAAACCCCGAAGACCAGCGAGTGGCCCAAAACTCGAGAGACAGCATCGAGTAGCGAGACTGCGATACGCCCGTGAACACATGCAGTGGGATGAAGAAGAATAGTCAAGAATTTTGTTTGCAGATGAGTCTCAATTCTCCCTTTACACTTCTGATGGAAGGCGAAGTGTTTACAGGCGACCTGGTGAGCGATACCTTCAAGCCGGCATCTCAGAAAGAGTCCAATACGGTGGAGGCAGTGTACATGTATGGGCTGGCATATCTTCAGAAGGTCGCACAGAGCTAGTAGCCATAGAAAATGGCACCCTCACTGGGCAAAGATATGCTCAAGAGATTCTCAATGAGTATGCAGGGCAATTTTTATACACTACACTAAAAATGTCTATTTTCATTGTTTTATCTTTTTTAAGTTAAAAATGTTACTAATGTATAATTTTAGTTTCTAATAATTAAAGCCTATAAAATTTGCAACAAAACGTTTTTAATCTTAAATCTCTACCTTCTATAGTTAAGAAAAAAAATTTTTTTTGAAAAGTGTGATACTTACTTTTGCAGGCGAGTGTACAATGTCAGATTTCCACTCGTCAAGCTAACCGAAATAATGTTGATACATTTTATTACTTTAATAATTAATGTACAGATATTCAATTAATGAGATAGTGATGCTTTATTAATATATTATGTACACACCTAGTTATATTATATACCTACCTTGTTTGTTGCAAATAGTTCAAATTATTATATGTAACACTATAAATTATAACCAGACTTTTCGTTATAATTAATTACGCAATTATAATTAAGTTGTATGTTCTATAAAACTATAAAAATATTCTATAAATTAATAAATTCTATAAAATATTGCAGCTCAGAATTTTTGGGTTTTTCAAGAATCCTAAGCGGCACTGTATTGTATTGAGCAGGGCTTATCAATTACCATCAGCTGTACGTCCTGCGTAAAAAAATTGTTTTATTGTTACTTACCCCAAAGCCAACAGTGGCGACATCTCTCGCCTGAAACCTGGACCGAAGCGGGGGGTCGAGTGGCTGCCCAGCATACCTGGGCACTGGCAGCCCCAACGCGATCACTCGGAAGTTCTCGTCAACACGCACTAACCGCCATTTTGATATCTCCTCTGAACCGTGTTGCTAGGATATAAATTTAAACACAAATAAAATTTGAAAAACAACTATTTATAAACGATGCGGGACTCGAACCCAAGACCTCTGGCGTTCCGTGCCAGTGCTCTAACCGACTGAGCTAACCGTTCGAGTGACGTATCGTCATAAAATCTTGTATGCTTTGTTCAACTCTCAGGTTGTGGCTTCATCTACACTATTTTTTTTATGGAATAGGAGGACAAACGAGCGTTAAGTGATCTGATAACTTGGTGTTAAGTGATCACCGCCACCCACATTCTCTTGCAACAGCAGAGGAATCACAAGAGCGTTGCCGGCCTTTAAGGAAGGTGTACGCGCTTTTTTTGAAGGTACCCATGTCGTATCGTCCCGGAAACACCGCACAAGGAAGCTCTCTCTCTCACATTTTCTACAGGATCTACTTTACAGTTGATAACCTGCTCAACCCCAATATTTGAATATTAGGAAATTGACTTGAGATGTCGCTCTTGTAAATCTAAACAATTTGTAGTGATTTTTTAAAGTGATAACCCTCAAAACATAACAAATTGTTTAAATTTAAACAGTTTGTTATTTTTAAAGTGATATCGCTCACTTCTGGGGTTAAGCATTTGTTGGTTTAGTTGGTAAGATCACTGGCACGTTACTCTTCATTAATTTTGGTACAAATTTAAATTTGAATAGCAATGGCAAAGAAACAAAATTTTGTTTTTATTAAAATAAGGGACAAGACGAGCAGGACGTTCAGCTGATGGTAATTGATACGCCCTGCCCATTACAATGCAGTGCCGCTCAGGATTCTTTTAAAACTCCAAAAATTCTGAACGGCACTACAACTGCGCTCGTGACCTTGAGACATAAGATGTTAAGCCACATGCCCAGACATTTCACTAGCTACGACGCCCTTCAGACCGAAACACAGTAATGCTTACACATTGCTACTTCACGGCAGAAACAGGCGCCGTTGCGCTGACCCATAATATAACCGGCAACCGGTGCAAAGGAGCCTCCCACTGGTAAATCCAATTAATTAGATAGTATAGCAGTAACTTACCTCTAACAATTTATCATATCTAGATGAAGGTATCAAAAATCTCCCATCTTCAAGGTGCATCTCCCTATTTTCCAGAAGATTATTAAGAACCGGGAGTACATTCCGCTCCGCCTTTTCTATGCCCTCTATGACAAGAACACGACCTTCAACAGCCGCGCGAACAGCACTCTGTGATCGAAGCATTAATATTTTTTGTATAAAAAAAACAAATGAGGCTGTATGGAATACGACACTTTCCCACGCAACATGGCAAAAATAGAAAAAAATGCATTTGCCCGGAGTGTTGAGATGGGTACAGATTAACATCTTAGAGACATCAGGCATACACCTCAAAAATTACCAAAAAAAAAAGTACTGGTTGCAAACTTACAATCTACTGACGTCACGCAGGCGTTAATATGACATGTGCCTCTGTACACATTATGTACTTTAATCAATGACATTCTATACACATACCTAGCATATAAGGACATATCATTCACAGTCTGATAGCGGAACGGCAGAAGTGTACTTAGAGACAATGTAAGCACACTTTTCTCCTTAGTCGTGTGTCAATTGTCAACTGTCACTGTGCGTATCGGGTTCTAAATTCAACATTCGTAATCTGAACTGAATAAATGCTTTACATTGCTGCTTATTGATCAAAAATATTTTAAACAACTGGAGTAAATACGGCAATGTATTATAGATTTAGCAGTAGAAGTTTATTCTGGTGTAATTTGTGGCATGTTCCATAGTTCGGCCACGGACGAGTAAAAAAAGAAGGACTCTGTGTCATCTTACATAACAGTGAAGCACTAAAACAAGCCGGTAAACGATTAAATACACAGCCCCACGCACACCCTAACACTAATACAAGCCGATCGGCCGCCATTATGAGATTCAAATCAAATCAAATCAAAATATTTTATTGCAAGTCACATTTTACAGTAGGATGGTTGGTACATTAATGGGTAGACAATATGTGACGCCCTGCAAGGTCACAGCAACGTTACACATAAAATAAATAAGTCTTATACATTTTATACATTCTTATACTATGTTGTAACTAATTCTCACACTTGTAATTAAAATATTCGGGTAAATCGTAGAAGCATTTTGAAACTAAAAAATTTTTAAGACGTCTTTTAAATAGAGGAGGCTTCTCTTTATTTTTAATTTCGTTTGGTATGTGATTATAAATTTTAGATTTGCCATCGGCTGACAGATCTGTTTGCGTCGCAATAAAATATTTTAAAATTCCGTCGTGCGTTGTGAATAAGTGTCAAAACGATACTATACATATAAGTATTTGTGGCCATATATGACTTTTAAAGGGAGAAAATATTGTGTAAATGGTATCCGTCGTAACCGCACACACACTAGCATAAAGGTGCTTCACTTGCTAATATCACGGCGCGGAGTCCTTCTTTTTTTACTCGTCCGTGAGTTCGGCTTTGTATTTATACGACGCGATTTGTCTGTATGTATATAGAAGGTCATTGATTCTAACCATGTATAATTGAAGTATATTTTACGTATTAAAGTTTAATCCTTAGATAATTAATACGTCAAAATATATATCGATCGTCTCTTGCTGTTAGACAACCGATAAAAACTGTGCGTGACAAGCTACGTCTTAAACACTGTGTTAGTGTGCGTGTATTTGTTCGACGTTTTCACAGCTGTCATAATCTATCTAGACTTATAAATGATCTGAGGTTGAATCTTTATAGCGTGTAGCTACAATTGAATAATTGAAGTACATATATGACGGAAATCACTTACAATCAAGAAACTGTTATGTCTGCATGTAAGTGGACGCTTATGTCAGAAACGGAAAAACTAATTTGAGTACATGTCCACTGATGTATTTTGCCATGCTCCTAACATTTAGTGTTTGGTTCAATCAGTCGCGGGCGCAAGCTGGTCTCTACATAAAAATGCTTCAAAGCATTGATCTACTGTAAACAACTATTTGTTTGCATACGTATTAAAACATTCATTCAAATTAACACCTTATTTCGTGGCAGTAATGTTCAAAGTATAAGAATCTCATTGATTCTGATCATTGTGTGGACCAAATCGTAATTACTTAGCAACATGATTAAAAACGTCATGCTAATCACATAGTTTTTTAACCGACTTCAAAAAAGGAGGAGGTTCTCAATTCGTTGGTAGATTTTTTTATGTTTGTTACCTCAGAACTTTCTACTGGGTGAACCGATTTTAATCATTCTTATTTTTTTTTGTGTAAGCTGTTGCCTCCCTTGTTCCAGCCACCGATTCCAAAAATAACAATAATCTTAACTAGAATTACCTTAATTGATTAGATTGTATAAAACTCGCATTTATTCTTATACTTTTTAGTGCATATTATATCTATTGTTTTGGAATAGTGATTATGAAGTCGGTTATTATTTTGTTAAAATTTTTGTTAATTTAAATTACTTACCTAAAATACGAGAATCCATCCTTTTTAAGTATGTAATGTTGTTATTTGGACAGTTTTCTACTGAACACTGTGTCATTGCGTGGCGTTTTATTCAAAGCGCGGTCAAAACACAACTGAACGATAACTCTGTCGAGTTTTCTTCAGACAATTTATGTCCGTGATTGTGAGAGTTATTTATTGTAGGTACGTCAATGCTTAAAAGAAATCGTACCATTTGGATATGATTCCCTAGTTATATACCTGATCGAAATATTTAGCAGTGGAACTCTGAATTTCCCTCCTTTGCTTCAAATCAGCCTCTGTTGTATCTCTTGAGAGTGCCACATACTCCAGTTCCCTCTGCGTGAGCTCTAAATACTGTAGTGCTACTTTTCGTCTAAATAAAATAATGATATAATTTAATTCTTTAATGAAGATTGTAATTTAAATTCTTATATAAGAGCCTGCGAAGAGACCTTCGCATAATAAATGCAGTGATAACCTAAATCCCACTGCTCGATTTTGTAATTAATTTTAGTATAATTCTTCTTCACAGTCGTTCCCGCATTGCTGAGGATCGTGACTCCGCTTAAGTTCGTCAACAGCTTTCCTCCATCTGTTTCGGTCTGTCGCATGGTGGAGTGCGATGCTGATGGGTTGTTTAGTCTACTCGGATATTTGGTCAGACCAGCGTCGTGGGCTCCGGCCTCTTGGTATTTTTTCATTTTAGTATAATATTCTCTGATATAAATTGCTATTGCTATATATAATTTTTAATAAATTTCACGTCATTTCAAAGAAAATTATGTGAAGAATTGAAAAAAAGTGGTTGCCATCTCTGAGTCTGCCGCAACGTTAGGTTTGAGGTGTAAACGGGTATAGTATTGGTTATAGTCATCCGATTTTTTGAATTTGAATACAAAATTGAAGTTTTATATTTTGTAGTTACGATAAGCCATGGTTGCCAGTTAACAAATGGCCGCAAGCCAGAACGATTATCGCTACGTGATTGTCCATAAATAAGGACAAAACATCGCAAGTACTTCATTCGCTTGGCAGTGCACAAAAAGTAAAGTTTTGGAGATGTGTAAAGTCCACGTGGATATCTCTCCAAAACTTTACAAAAACGCTTTACTAAATCTCTTTAAAACTTTTCAAGGGCGCCTCTTTAGAGTCATAGTGTTCTTTGATATTGGTCGGTTAGCTGAATATTGTTTCGTGCGCTCACTTATTTTAGCGCGTTTTGATGCATAGTCCCATACGATTTTTACACGATTTACTTTCCTTAGCATAGAAAGAAAAAATATTTAAAATTTTCATTGTTTCATGAAGGCAGGAAGTGTTAATTTTACAATTATTATTAATAATAAAAGAATGTTAGAAGAGAATTGCAAAACTGCTACTTTTTGTAATTATTATTTCCATGAATTACATTTTATTTTGAAAAGTAGCAGATGCTTTTTATTCGTGTCCTTCATAAGCAAACATCACTTATGTTAGTTTTACAAATTGCCTCTTCTTTGGCTGTTCTATTTTTATCCATCTAAATATATGGTAAAAATAATAACAAAGTAACATACCTGCTTGGTCCTGGGCGACCGAGTAAAAACATGTCTTGACCTAGTATATCCTTCTGCATCATCCATCTCAAATTTCGAAGAGTGCTCTGTGATAGATGTTTCAACTCACTGCTTTCTATTGTCACTGAGACAAAAACACATTCGTTCTCTATATTGAATATCTAGTCATTACGGCTAGAGGTAAATGTGCCACTTCTGTCAATCGACCGTCTATGTTGATTCGACGACAGGATGTAAAAAATTTCGTAAATTTCAAGTGTTTTAACTATAACCTACAGCAATCATTGGTAACCTTCAAATAAGACTTAAGAGTATGTGAAACAGGATTAAGTAGTGTTCATAGCTCCAAATGCTACATTTTCACTATAAAACTTGTCTAAAAATACGTGCCTGTTTGGCGTGACGACCCATATAGCCGAATGCTTGGTGACCCTGACTACTAAGCTAGAGGTCCCGCGTTCGAATCCCAGTAAGTGCAATCATTTATATGATGAATGTGGATGTTTGTTTCCGAGTCATGGATGTTTATATGTATTAATAATTGTTTAAGTAAGTATATTATATTAAATATATAGTTGTATTGTACCCATAGAACAGGCTATGCCTAGTTTGGGGCAAGATAATTTGTGTTAAAGTGTGTCGATATTATACAAATGATTTAAGTTTTCGTTGTCTCGTGCCAGATTTTGGCGAGACATCGCGTCCTGAGGATGCCACGTATAGATGCGAAACACGTGTCGAATTGTTTTAAAAACAAATATTGGCGGAATTAACACTAAAGAAATTTAAATCATTTGTATAATTATGGATTTCCGCAAAGTAACGCCTAATTCAATAAATGTGTCAATATTACCCTTCGCCTTTAACTATTTCTGTTTCTAACGGGAAACTTACAAATTAATTACCATCTTACTTTTGCGACCAACACATCATTCTCAAAAACTTTTTATATGGAAAATCTAATGCAAACATCAAGCAGAATGCAGCTGGTATAAACCTCAACAGCTCTTCTGAGCACTCCTCGTATAATAATTAGTAGAAGTTGCAAAGAAACCCAACATCTCTCATCAACACAACACCAAAGAATGAAGCTAATTAGAGATGACCCGATCATCAATGATTACAAAATATTATTTGAGCATGTCTTTGTTGCAGGTGGTCATGTGAGGTTGCCTCCAGTTGAGTATGATTCCAGGTCATTACCTGGAATCATACTGGAAACCATTGTTTGTAGTACTGATCGCCAGTTAAGCCATCTCTTGTAATTGTATGCCATTTGATTTATTGATGCCAATACAGACTGTGGCAAATGGGGGACTGTTCTCAAATCAAGGAGATATGACAAGGGGATGATATCTTTTAACAGTAACAAAGGGAGGACAAACAAGTACACATATCATCATCATCAGCAGGATGACATCCACTGGTGGACACAAAGGCCTCCCCCAAAGATCTCCATTACAATCAGTCCAGTACTGCTCTCATCCAACATATTACAGCAATCTTGACCAGATTGTAGGTCCATCTTGTGGGGGGCCTACCAACATTTGAGGGCTTTTCTGCCCCACCAGGCATCTGTATGTGGAACTATGTGCCCTGCCCACTGCCACTTTAATTTCGCAATCATTTGGGCTGTGTTAGTGACTTTGGCTCTCCTCATTTCTGATTTGATCTTGCAAGGAAATCTCTTGTTATACCAGAAGAATAACAAGAGAGTTGCAGACCTTATGAGACTAGTGGATAAATAATAAATTGACTCAATTACCTAATTAATTAAAACAAATCAAAACTGAAAGCAAAAATTTAGCACCCGAATAATCCTATTAGCTAGTGTACAACATATTTCTGTTTATTTGTTGCAGTAGATATTTATGCAGTAGATAATTAATATTTATTTACTACTTCCAAATTATACAGTTTAAACTTAAGCTATTTAACTTAAAACCTATGAGTTGCTAAGCCTACTACTAGTTTTAAGAACTGTATTGTGGCAGAGTTAGCTCACAAATAAGGATTCTTTCTTATTGGTGTAGATAACATACGAGACATATTAATTCTTTGATATTTTGGATTTTTAATATAATATAGTTTTAAAATTAGCTTAAAACTTCTAGGTGCCTACTTCAAACTAATGTAAATTTTATTATGTAAACAATCTAATTCAGCATGCAATCAACTAGAATTATAAGGAGTTAAAACTCAAACTCGGCAATGTTTACAATTTGTAGAATACAATAGTTCTGTAGAAATACTCACAATAGTTTCTCGGTACATATTCTATTCTTTTGGGGGGTTTTATGTCCTTAGCTACATCACCAATTGTAACTTTATCATTGCTGGAGTAGGCTCTTACAGGATTTTGAGCCAAAATACTTTGACGTCCATTTAAAATACGTATTAATACATCAATTCTTCTAACTGTTATAGCTGGATTGAATACCATTTTTATATGATATTTTAAAAATGATATACAATTTATTTCATTCGAACATCTTATCAATATTACTAAAAACACGTCTTATTCATAAAACATAACCAAAAGTCCAAACTCCAAAGTAAATAATACCACGTTTGTAATTATTGTGTAATTGTCAAGATAGGCAGAGCATTAACAGAACTACAGATAGGATGTAAACTGTAAACAGCTGATTTTGACAAAATGTTTCAAACGTGGATTTTATTTTCAACTTATCAGGCAAAGGTGACCTTGATATGACCTTTGCCTGATAAGTTGAAAAAAAATGTAATCTGTATGGCTTAGAGCCATACAGATTCAATATTTTTGTTTATTATTCATACCTAGAACAAGTAAAAGGTTCAAGTCTCTGGCATTTTTCTTTTTCACAGTAAGTCTACGTATGTCAAGTATATTGATATCAAAATATTATTAACGCAAAACAAATTCTTCATTGTTACATTCAAAAATATTTAAATAGTGCGTTAATATCTGAATAAATTCTGTACCACGCTTTAATATTTTAACTCTCCGAAGTTGATCTTGATAAGTTCTCCAAGCCAATCATACCCTCTATGTAATGACGTTCCATAAATCTGACCCAAACAATTCATTTGACATCCGATCATTGGCACTTTTTTGCCTTGACTTCACCTTTAACACACCTATAATCAAGTGCCTCAGTGGCGATCTACTAACATACTAGAGGATCAAAGGTTGTTACTCAGACCCGCAGCTAATGAACGCTGCTTAGTTATCTCAGGGCTGTGCGCTATTTTCAACTCTAATTCTTATGCTTTCATCTGCTAAAACCTTTAAAATATTCACGTGGGCATTATAACTAATACAGATTAGTAAAAATATATTTGACTACAAATGTTAACACTAGGAATAAATATAAACTTGTTATGACTACTATTCGGTTAACTCTAGTTACCACCTTAGTCTTTTATTGGGTTATATAGTTATATGTTTTAAAACATCCCAGAAATGTATTAGAAAACAGATATTTTTTTTTATGGAATGGGAGGACAAACGAGCGTACGGGTCACCTGGTGTTAAGTGATCACCGCCGCCCACATTCTCTTGCAACACCAGAGGAATCACAAGAGCGTCCCGGAAACACCACACAAGGAAGCTCATTCCACAGCTTTGTACTACGTGGAAGAAAGCTCCTTGAAAACCGCACTGTGGAGGACCGCCACACATCCAGATGGTGGGGATGATATCCTAACTTGTTGCGTGCGAAGGTGGAATTTGGCGGCAGGAATCAGGTTAAACAGCTCTTCGGAACACTCCCCGTGATAAATGCGGCAGAAGACACACAATGAAGCGACGTCTCTATGCAACGCCAAGTGATCCAGCCGTTCACAGAGTACTGAGTCCCGGACAATTCGAGCTGCTCTGCGTTGCACGCGGTCAAATGGATCGAGCTGATACTGGGGTGACGTGCGCCAGACCAGAGATGACAGCAATACTCCATGTGTGGCCGGACCTGCGCTTTGTAGAGCGCTAGAATGTGGGCCGGCTTGAAGTATTGCCGTTCTCTATTGATGACGCCCATCTTCTTCGAAGCCAATTTGGCTTTGCCCTCCAGATTGCCACGGGATTGGCAATCGCTCGAGATGAAGAGAAGTGTTGTCGAAGAGCGGTGATACGGCAAATGGGTTCTTTTTAGTGGTAAACGCGCAAACTTGAGTCTTCTGGGGGTTGAATTGGACAAGGTTCAATGGACCCCATTCCGCGACCTTCTCGAGAGACACTGGTCGACTTTTCCCGAGAGAAACCTGCATGGCCCGTGTATACGGCATCACCAGTGCTGTCGTCTGCATAGCAATGTATGTTGGAGGTGTCCAACATATCATTGATATGCAGAAGAAACAGCGTGGGAGATAGCACACAGCCTTGGGGCACTCAAGCGTTCACGGGCTTGGGATTCGAGCAAAAACCGTCGACGACTTGTATGCTGCGCCCAGTGAGGAAGCTGGAGGTCCATTTGCATAAGCTCTCGGGAAGCCCAAATGATGGAAGTTTTGAGAGGAGCGCCTTGTGCCATACACGTTCAAAGGCCTTCGCTATATCCAGGCTAACTGCCACGCCTTCACCCTTGCTTTCAATAGCCGCCGCCCATCTATGTGTTAGGTATACCAGAAGATCACCTGCCGTATTGTCGGTCGTTGATCAACTGGTGACCCTCTAGGTATACTAAAAGCTGGCGGCTAATTATGCTCTCCATGATATTTTATTAAAAAAACGTTTGTGCGGTAAAGGTTACTATAACATAAAAGATTTTCTTAATTATACCATAGATTTGGAATGGAGCCATTAGTTTAAACATTTTATTGTATGATATTAAATTATAACAATATTTATTTAAAAAAAAATGTCCACTGCGTTTCTTGCGCTCGTTCTTCTTAGGTCTGAGACATACTTTTTAAAATGTGTGGTATTTTTTTGATGTTCAATAAGTGATTTTAAATCATATTTTGAATAAAAATATGTGAATTTGAATTGTATGCAAAATCATACCCTATTAAGTGCATGCAACACTACGCTACAAAGGACACAGTGAACGGTTCTTGGCTCCAACATAGCTTCTCTGTTGGTACACATTGTGCATTAACACGGGAATTGCTGCAGAGAGGAATTTTACCTTATGCTTGAAGTTTCCAGGCTCTGGCATCGTTTGACACGAACTAGAATACCATACCAGTCATTCTGTGCAGTTCAAAAAGTTTTTGTGAACCAAGTACCAAACTTCCTTGCAGTGTTTTTGGGACTTTTGGGTATTGTCATGTGTATCTTTTGAGTATTGGAATGCGTACTTTTGATTATTGGAATGGGTACCTTTTAAGTATTCAAATGGGACCATCTATATACAAGTACATACAGTCATGTAATAACCACTCTGTGCACTTAAATCTCTACAATCTTTCCAGTCACACTTTTAACACTTATCTAATAGGAATTTGAAAATTTTAGCTAAATTGTTGATTGGTTTATCTTATCAATTCTAACGTCTTATGATTGACAGATTTTTCATTCGATTTGTGCCTTTACTTTAGATTTTATTCCTTTTGTATTCTTCATAAAATAAAGTTTTGTTAGGCTAATAATACATTTATTTAAGCTTTACAATAATTCACAACACATTTTAATAAAATTAATATATAATATTATGTAAATGATATTTATTTGTAACCATTTTCTAAGATTAACAATGTTGTATGAAGTTTTGCACTGTCAGCAACATCAGGTGTATATTCAGTACATAATTAACAAAGCTAAAAAAACAAACTAATATTTTTTTTATGGAATAGGAGGACAAACGAGCGTACGGGTCACCTGGTGTTAAGTGATCACCGCCGCCCACATTATCTTGCAACACCAGAGGAATCACAAGAGCGTTGACGGCCTTTAAGGAAGGTGTACGCGCTTTTTTTGAAGGTACCCATGTACCATACTAATCTAAATTAACTATAAAGTTTTTACATATACATAATATAGGACATAGCTGTTCTCTGGTTTCCTATCTTTTTACACCTTTTATTCTACAAGTCGTTTTCAATAATCCGTCTTAGATCAATTATATGTCTAGATAGATACTATATACAGCACTATAGTATAGTATGGACATTATGTAGTAATTAATTAACTTATCGGGATGCTGTCGCACGTCATATAATTTGCAAAAATATCCTTTCAAATGTCTTTGATCTGTTAATGGGTGCACCCTATGGCGACGCTGTTTTCGTATTTTTTTTTTATTTTGAAAATCAAAGCCGCAACACATGCTGCTCGCCAGAAATCTATGGTGATACTGGGATAAAATTAAGCAAAAAAGACAACCGCAGTGCGAGGTTGTATGCGGTTTGGCGTTTGAAGCTATTTCCAAACCGCTCGTCTTTAATCGCAGTGCGTGCTAAGCCTTTGTGTTAGTTTGTGTGCATTGCTCAAAATAAATGCTAACTGTCAACGCCAATTTGTTTCGTCGTTTTCACAGCTGTCACAGTCTATCTAGACGTATAAATGATCTAATGTTTTCGTATTATCATTATTGATTTAAAATATTACGATACAAATGTATTATTGTAAAAAAAAATGATAAAATTTTTGTCATGTTTTTAATATGATAACCCTCACTTCTGGGATTAATACACAAATAAAATTGGAAAACAAAATTTTATGAGCGATGCGGGACACGAACTCGCAACCTCTCGCGTTCCGTGCGAGTGCTCTTCCAACTGTGCTAACCGTTCGAGTTAAATATCGTCATAAAATCTTGTATGTTTTGTTCAACTCTCAGGTTGTTCTTCATCCGTCCGCATCGTTCATAAAACTTTGTTTTCAAATTTTATTTGTGTATTAATCCCATAAGTCAAGGTTATCACATTAAAAACATAACAAATTGTTTAGCTAATCTAAAAGCGACAAGAGCGACATCTCAAGTCAATTTAGTAATATGCAAATATTGGGGTTGAGCAGGATATCAACTGTAAAGTAAATCCTGTAGATGAAGCCACAACCTGAGAGTTGAACAAAGCATACAAGATTTTATGACGATACGTCACTCGTACGGTTAGCTCAATTGGGACAGAAAACTAGAAAAAAATATGAAAGTACACCATTTTTCATATACATTTCATTTTATAAAGTACTAAAAATTCTTGAATTTAAATTATCTTTCCATACATACATAGCTAGGTATTGAGACATAATTTGAGTGTGTAGTACTTTTCTAATACATTAATTAACATTCGTTTGCAAATGTACACTAAAATCAATGACGTTCTATATATATATATATATATATACATATATATAAATCTTTAAATAATTGACTAACTTGTCTTGCTTATGATGAAGTGGAATATATTCTGATCAGACTGACATGACAAACACACGCATTGTATAGATGGACCCAATTAAAGGTCCAATTCAAACCCACATGCCCACACCCACACTCACACACACACACAATTAAATGTAAATTGTAAAATGTGGTTTTTAATCATTTCTGTTTATTTCTATATTGTTTACTAAATAAAAAATTATCTGCTAAGGAAGTTGCAAGATATTCCCAATACAAGTGTCCTAAGACAACTTACTGGGAAGTCTCAACCACTAAAAAATGTATATGTAATCTTTGAAATAAACGAAATTTATTTATATGAAGACATATCATTCGCAGTCTGATAGCGGAACAGCAAAAGTGTGCATAAAGACAATGTAAGCACACTTTTCTCCTTAGTCATGTGTCAACTGTCACTGTTCGAATCAAACCTTTAAACGAAAAATTAAGTAATAAATGTTTTCTTATTGACCAACAATATTTTAAACAATTAGAGTTAATGCTGCAATAGATAATAGACCAGTTGAAGTTTATTATGGTGAAAATTTGTGGCATGTTCCAAATTTCGGCTATATGTCATTATTTATCTAATATATAATTCTCGTGTCGCGGTGTTTGCAGCTAAACTCCTCCGAAACGGCTAGACCGATTCTCATGAAATTTTGTGTGCATATTGGATAGGTCTGAGAATCAAACAACATCTATTTTTCATCCCCCTAAATGTTAAGGGTAGTCCACCCCTATTTTTTTTTAATTTTTAAGATAAATTGTAATTTTTTTTATAATACAAAATTAAAAAATACAAACAACCCTAAATTTTCACCAGTCTACGATCAACATCTATCTTTGTATGGAGATTTTAATATTACTCTATTCCATCCACAGATACGCAATAGTTAATTAGTGTAGTATGATAAATTTTCTGTACGATGTACTTGGTAGTTTAATTAAATAAATAAATAGTTCTGAGATTCGGTCGTCATCTATTTGTTAGGTTACCCTTAACCCCAAAAATTTTTTTATTACTTTATATGGCAATACAATGTTTGCTGGGTCAGCTAGTAATATAATAAAATTCATTCAAAATCATTTTAAAGTTATATTGCAATTTAAAAGTAAATAACACGATTCTTACATGTATTGTATTTAGGGATATATGTCAGCCGATATTTCAATTAATTTCCATGCATGATATATCCTTACATAGTGGGGTATTTTGTAAGGATGCATCATATATATCAAAGGGAAGGGTCAACGGCAGTAGGTCAAGAGGACGCTCCCTATGCGCTGGACAGACCAGATCAAAGCCTTAACCAATACTCCCCTCAACACATGTGCCAGAGAAGCAACAACTAGGGATAACTGGCGTAGAATCGTTCGTCGTTCGACGTGACCACGACTGCTCTGTCAAGAGTAATCCGACGAAGAAGAAGAAGAATCATATATATGTCGGAGGAAGCTATGAGTCGGGTTGATTGTTGTTTCCATGGAAACAGAGAACGGGAACAATACTTCTCCGACATATATATGCCGGAGAAGCATTGTTCTCGTTGACACCGTCATTAATGGTTGCGGACTTAGTGGGCGTAAAATGCAAGCACAAAACACGATGATCATAGTTTTACACTATTTTCATTTAAATTTAAACAATATATTGTCACTTCACAATAATTAACAGACCGAGCAGCGTATTCAGGGCACCCTTCTTACTTTAACCGACTAATACACTTTCAACGATCCAACTCGATCAGTCGCTATTACTTGAATGTCTCCTCAAAATGTCGGCCTCGCCCAAGTCAAGATGGCGCCTTGACCCCGCTCGAGGCTCGTGCTCTGCTCTGATTGGTCGTTACGCAAATTACAATATTCCTAATTTTCCTGTTTCCATGGAAACAACAATCAACCCGAATCAAAGCTTCCTCCGACATATATATATTTGATATCATGCTGTGTCATAATATTCTGACTAATTTATAACATTATAAGAGACTTAGTATATCTACTACAATTAAATATTATATTTATATCAATATTACTAATAAACACAACATTAGTAGAATATTCGAGCATTTATTATCAGCAAAAATCTTACCTAATCTTGAAATAAGCAAAAGTAATTAGAGAGTAAAAAAGATTAAGTTTTAACAGAATTTTTTGTCTCGAAGTTCCTCCATGATGTGGTATAAAAAACTTTCTATGAGTACAATGACGTCATAGTTCATAACAGCAGCAAGCAAGCAGAAAAGACTCGACTGAAAACTCACATTTATCAACATCCTTTTGGTTCGAAAAGTCAAAGTCAAATAAACTTAATTCAAGTAGGCTTAAACAGAGCGCTTTTAATTCGTCACTACAAATACTTTTTGCAAATTACTGAACTCACCATATGTTCGGAAGAAGTTGAGCTCGTGAGAAGAACGTACAAGAAACTCAACAGTCGACATATTTGATCACAACTTACATAAATTTAAAAAATATAATAAAACGGTTCTTTCAAGGGAGGGATGACCTCAATCGGTATTTTTCGATAATATTTTGTGTAAATTTATATTAAGACATATTCGTAGATATATATTATAGTTCTTATTTTATTTTGTGGCTTAATTTAATTGAATAGCATGTCATTTTCGCCTATAATTGAGGCATCACTTACCATATCAATGTTATGTTTTTGTATTATTCTGTGTTTGTATAAGTGTATACCTTGTTGGCGGAATTTAATAAATAAATAAATATACAGTCACTCTTTTCAATCAAATAGGGTATTTTACAATGGCTGTAGTAAGGTGCTGCATGCAATATATGAATCGTGTATAAATAATATAAATTATTTCATAAAAAGTAATCAACTGTATAAATATAGATTATCGTTTATTGGATGCATCAACATTTAGAGCTTGAATTCATTGTTTGTGTAAGGATTCTTTGCGAACATGATAGTCGTGATTACTGTCACAATTAGTAATTGCATCCACCAAATACAACGATTTATTAACTATAACAGGTCGACCTGGCACCACAAGCAGCACCCATTCACAAGTTGATGCATGGACCAGCAATCGTTCACTTCGACAAATATACCACAACTATTTTCAAATATTTCAATTTTCCAGAAATTGTTTGACTTAATGCTAAAACTAAAATTAATTATGTAGACATCATCATAGAATATTTAAATTAATAAATTTTCTTAAAATAATATTTCACTAATCGCTTATTTTACTCTATTCTTATGTCAAAGATTCACTGCGACTCAAAATTTTCCTCTTCCACTGTTTCAATCTTGATACTGACAAAATCCGTGGGCTCCAACTCATACTCATTCTGTTCCGGCTCCTCTATAGCCTGCTCATTCGTTTCCGCATCAGAACCTTCTTCTTCTTCATCATCATCATCCGTGTCTTCGGTCTGCAGATTTTCAGCAAACTTGAGTGACTTGGTGAAAGTGACAAAATCACCAACGAGCACCTCTGTGGCCTGTCTCTTCGGTGGACCAAATATGCTGTTCATCGTTTCTTCATCTAAGTTGAGGTTGCACTCACGAGGGTCGAGTCGCTTGTAGTAATCCTTCAGTTTGATACCCTCATGGGTCAAGTTGTGTCGCTTCCGTAAGTGTCTCAGCATGGTCCTTCTGACAGCGTACGATTTTGGACAGCATTTACACTGAAATAAATTTAAATATTATGGGTTATTCTTGGTATATACAATACTAGCTGACCCGGCAAACGTTGTTTTGCCATATAAAGTATAATTCACGCGATAGTAAGTAATAAAATAAGTAATAAAATATTGCCTATATTATAGCCTGTACATCATTTTGTTCTATTGTCAATAGTTTTTGCAGCGCACGCAAAAATAGGTTTTAGATTTTACACCTTGTGTTACAAAATAGCAAATTTATTACGGATCCCTAATTTTGAAAATAAAACATAGCCTATAGCCTTCCTCGATAAATGGACTACCCAACACTGAAAGAATAATTCAAATCGGACCAGTAGTACCAGAGATTAGCGCGTTCAAACAAACAAACACTGCAGCTTTATAATATTATTATAGAAGAGCACTAGAGATGTAGGGCAGATGGGGACGGGGAGAATCGACGTATGTCGGACTTCTTTTGACACTCAGATGTTGGTAATTTATTATGTATATTAATAAAATGTATGCTAATACAGTATTTTCATTTATAAACGCGAGTGTTACACATTTAAATAAAAACTCTTTTTGTGTTTTGTAGTACGGGACACTTTTAAAAATTATTTTAATACACAAGGCGCAGTTTGTTGCAAACTGAGGCGTTTGCGAGAGGTTACTTCTAGATATTTTCCAACATGCATTATAATTATGAAAACCATTTAATTTCTCGGCAATAATTGTCCATTATCTATAACTCTTTTAATGTATTTTTTTAATAGTCTGAATGGTAAGTATCATATAAACAAGTTCACAACACACTAATTCAATTAAATGATCTCTTATTGCAACAATAAAAATCAGCGTACGCAGCTCTTAGTACGTACATATATTACAAAATCTGCTCTGCCCTGTGCTACGTGGAAATGCGTCGTCTGCATCTCAGCATACGCTTAGGTTAATTGTGTGTCCTGAGTCACGGCGCACCGCGTATGGCGGATAGAAGTTGAGTGTAATATATTGACACATATTGACACACTTTTTACACAAATTATCTTGCCCCAAGTTAAGCATATAATAGCCTGTGTTATGGGTTACAAGACAATGATATATTTAATACAATATACTTACTTAAACATACATATATTCATATAAACATACATAAATACATTTAAACATCCATGACTCGGAAACAAACATCTATATTCATCATATAAAATGCTTGCACCTACCGGGATTCGAACCCGGGACCTCTAGCTTAGTAGGTAGGATCGCTAACCACTCGGCTATACAGGTTGTCAAAAAACAGGTGTAAGCTCAGCGTTATCTTTGATATCGATTTTATAGTCATTTGACAGCTTAAATTATGCTGAAATAAAGCTAAGACAATGCAAAAATCAAGTTTGTGTTTAATCACACTTAGCTAAGTTTTGGGTAAGTAAATTCTGAGTAAGGTCTAAGTAGGCTTAATAGATCTCAGTCTAAGATAGGAGATTGTAACTGTATAATTTTGCAAATATGATTTTGAAAGTAATTGTAATTTAGTGTCTCAAGTTATATGATTGAATGTCAGAATAAATTCTTTTATTATTATCTATTAGTACTCCGTATGGCGGATTGAAGAGCGGATTAACAAGTCAAGACCTGTCCTAAATGCATGCGGAAAAGCCTGTTAGTGTTGCGTTTATTTGCAATTTACATACTTTAGTTTAATGTCGATATCGAAACTTAATCGTTTATTTTATATATAATATATAATATTTAGAAAGCAGCAGTCATTTACCGAAGATATATTTTTTGTGAATATAAAGAAAGCACGAAATTATATAGATTACAGAAAACAGAAGTTGTGAATACGTTAGACTATATGAAGAATTAAGTCTATACCGAAAAATTGTTTCCAATATAGGTACTCGAGTGACTACCAACACATGTGACTAAATAAATTAAAAGAATTGGTACAAGAGCTGAAACAAAATTTCACAGGGAATTAATAAGTCCTTCTGAAAATTTGTTCCTCACTTTAAGATAACTTTATTATTAGCGTATAGAAAATAATATGGAAATATTTTAATACAAAAATATTACATCTTAACATAACATGTAAGGTAGTGTTAAAAATCAAAAAACTTCCCTACTTGGGCACATGATACAAATTTGCAACTAACAGATATATTAGATCGTTAGTGATCTTCTCTCCAGCCTAGTGAGCAGGCGGTCCAAGGTTCGAGTCTCCTTCCGAGACGCCCCGCGCCTTTGAGCTACATTTTCGGCCTCCAAGGCCCCCGCCCGGCTTCGCTGTAAAAGCCTTCAGGGCTATCAGCACAGAGGAGGTTTTTAGTCGGTAGGGGGTGTTTACACCCGAGCCCGTATATGTGCCCCGTTTCGGGGTCTTCAATACGTAAATGTATTTTACTCCTCTCGAAAAAAAAAACAAATTTGCATTGAAAGTGCTACCATCTATTCTATTAGGTACGCTGCAAATTCATCACGATGGCGATAATGTTAGATGGAGTTAGTGATAGTACAAAACTTAATTAAGTTACTTATTAAAACAAATTTAAAAGTGATTAAGAAATTCCATCCACAAATATAATATGCAATCAGTATCAATATATTCCACAACAATAGGTAAAGTTAAGCATAACGAGCGCCATCAGCGACGGTAGTCGGTACACTACGGGCGTGAAATATTTTTCTAAAGATAACGCAGCGGCATCTCTTAGCCTGGCACATCTATCTCTGGTATATAGTGTATTATCTATGGTGAATTGTGCAACATGTCAAACATAATATGTTTAATGATCCGTTCATTCCGCTACCACTCAGGACGCAGCCTAAGGGTTGAGAAGCATACCTGGAACATGCCAGTATCGCTGTGCGTCATTACATGGTGTCGCAGCCCGCTGGTGGAGGAGATCACCTTCTTGCAGATCGGGCACGTGTACTGAGTGTTGGTGTGAGACACGCGCAGGTGACGCAGCATGTATCGCTCGTCGGGATATTTTTTATCTGGAAATTAAAAAAAAATATATTTTAACTCTATGGGGCCATCTATAAATTAATCTATTAATTATATACTGTCTGTCTCCTCTCCCTAGTTTACACTCCTTTTGTAAATATATTAAAATAAATAAGATTAAGTTGTAAATATCATTTAGTACTTATATTAATTAATAATTTAAGTAATTCTATCTGTGTATGTCCTTTATAGTGTAATAGCATGTATATTATTTGTTTCAGATATTATAAGAAAATAAAACTTTATGTAATCTTAACACCGATCATTACCGTTAAACTTATGAGGCACATACTCAAAGCTTGGTAGTCAACTTTAACGTGATACTGGCAAATCTATGGTGTGTCTTCCACAGAAGCCACAGTAGGACGAATTGAATAGAATAGTGTGACATTGTATGACAGGGGCAGGGAGGGACCCACAGTTTGTGACATCACATGTTTTCAAACAATCTTTTACTATTTCTAATCGGCCTTACAAATAAACTAGGCACAAAATTTATACATGAGAATAAACACAGAATATTCAAAATGTAGACTATATTACTGACAACACTGTCAATACAGTGATTATTTTAAAGTTTTCCGAATGTCAAGCAGCCTTGCAAATAAACGTGGGAAACGTTGTATGTCCGATGGATAAATCGTAAGCAAAATGTCTATTTGTAAATTAATATACCAGACGACCACAGCACCTATACAGCATACTTAGACTTTGCTTACGTAAAAGTTAGTTGAGTGTAAGCTCAGCATACTCTAAAGACGAAGGTATTTCAACCAGTGTGCGTTGCCAGTGATGACTTACGGTACACAGACGTGGTCGCTAACTTTGGGCCTTATGAGAAAGCTCATGGTCGCTCAGAGGGCAATGGAGAGGGCTATGCTCGGAGTTTCCCTGCGAGATCGAATCAGAAATGAGGAGATCCATAGGAGAACCAAAGTAACTGACATAGTCCAAACGATTGCAAAACTGAAGTGGCAGTGGCCAGGGCACATAGTTCGACGGACAGATGGCCGTTGGGGCAGTAAAGTCCTCGAATGGCAACCACGTACCGGAAGACGCAGTGTTGGTAGGCCCCCCACAAGATGGACCGACGATCTGGTCAAGATCGCTGGAATACGTTGGATGAGGGCAGCGCAGAACCGATCGTCGTGGAAATTTTTGGGGGAGGCCTTTGTCCAGCAGTGGACGTCTTCCGGCTGATGATGATGATGAAGCTCAGCATTATCTTTGATATCGTTTTTATAGTCATTTGACAGCTTAAATTATGCTGAAATAAAACTAAGACAATGTAAAAGTCAAGTTTGTGTTTAATCACACTTAGCTAAGTTTTGGGTAAGTAAAGTCTGAGCAAGATCTAAGTAGGCTCAATAGATCTCAGTCTAAGATAGGAGATTGTAACTGTATAATTTTGCAAATGATTTTGAAAGTAATTTTAATTTAGTGTCTCAAGTTATATGATTGAATGTCAGAATAAATTGTTAAATTTTTTATTATTATCTTTTAGTACGGTCGTTATAGCATGCACCTATTTTATTCAACTAATTGAATTTCCCTTTCAGTCTCAAAGCAGTATAATTAAAAAACTATTTTTTTATGATAATAAGGGACGAAACGAGCAGGACGTTAAGCTGATAGTAATTGATATATGCCCTGCCCATTAACTGCAGTGCCGTTTAGAATTCTTGAAAAACTCAAAAATTCTGAGTGGCACTACAGCTGAGTCACCTTGAGACATAAGATGTTAAGTCTCATTTGCCCAGTAATTTCACTAGCCCTTCAGACCGAAACACAATAATGCCAACACATTACTGCTTCACGGCAGAAAAAGGCGCCGTTGGGGTACCCACAATCAATCCGGCATCCTGTCCAAATGAGCCTCCCACTCGTAAATGCCCTCAATCGCCTCTTACCACACCCTTGGGCCTGGACTACCCTATTCTTTCTATGACCCGGGGAAACACAGGGCAGAGAACTCTTCAATACGAGTAGGTATGTGTGTCGGTAATTTCACGTATGCAGATTTTCAAATGGTGAAAATTACGTCAAAACCAGGAGCCTGCATTTTGTTTTCTAGCAAGGTAGGCACTCGCACTGTAGATCTAACTTGTCATAGATGGCCTTTAGTCTGACTTAACTTAACTTTTAAGTATTTAGTATGTAGCGTAAGGAAAAGTTTAAAGAGTGGGTGTTCAATACTTGAATTAATAGAAGTTTGGTTATCTTTAACGGAACCAAATTAAACTAAAACGATTTTAACACTAGTGTTATATTAATTTAGGTTCATAGCGAGGTAGGCACTGCCTAATTGCCTATGTAATATTTAGACTTCCCATTAAGTAGTCTTAGGACACTTGTATTGGGAATATCTCGCAACTTCCTTAGCAGATACATATTATTTAATAAACAATATAGAAATAGACAAAAATGATTAAAAATTTAATTTTACAATTATCGCAAAATGAAAACAAGTCTGAAAACTGTGTGTGTGTGTGAGTGTGTATATGTGGGTTTGAGTTTGGACCTTTAATTGGGTCCATCTATAGAATGCATGTGTTTGTCATGTCAGTCTGATCAGAAGATATTCCACTTCATTATAAGCAAGACACGTTAGCCAATAATTTAAAGCTTTTCTGCACGTCCCTGGTTAAAACATTTCGTTAGTGAGCAAGTTAATATAAAGCATAAATTAAAATTAGAAATGGGACATCTAGTAGTATGTCTGCCTCACCACAGAGTGGACACTTGACATTCTCCTCCTTGGCCACGTGTGTCTTCATGTGCTCCCTCAAGGAGCACGCACTCGTGAACAGCTTGGAGCAGATCGTACACGTTTCCAGATCTGAAATATTATAATAATAATCAGAACGTTTTGTGCTCTACCTAGTGACGGATTAACCCTTAATCAAATTAAACAATTGCCTAGGGCATCACGTCTGAAGGGGCACCCGAAGAAGCACAAAAAAAATCCGTCCTTAGGGCACTTCTCACTCTCACGTCATCAAAAACCACACCAAAAAATAATGTGGACCCTAATGTGGAAACAGCCTTATACAATCAACATATTTTTAACGCTTATGATTGACAAATTGCTCAGCGGAACGTTCAAAATTAAAAATATTTAAAAATGAAAAAAGGATAATTTATCGATATTGTACTTATGTACACAACAACGTTTTTAACATATCTGACTCATAAGAGTCAGATATGTTACGTTAGACGTTAGACTATACATAAATAAGACATAAATAAAGATGTGGTGTCGTGGGACACCAGGTAGGAACGAAGTTCCTTCGGCTAATGTAGAATCGACACAAATTGTAAAAAAAAATCGTGTTCAATTTTATGTAGGTTTTATTGATTTTTCTCTTAAATTTTGCAGATTAGTTTTTATTTAAGTACAGGAACGTATTTAGGAAATTCAGTATTTAAGGAAATAATAAATTACGTAAAATAAAAAAATCGTTATCCAAATTATCTATTAAAATAACAAAATATGTCTCTTTATTTTTGTTTGACAACATAAAATTACATAGAAATAGAAATAATTACAAAATTATACACTACTCGCTTGTATATACGACTGTTGCGCCTGCGCACGTTTCATTTAACGGTTTTATTCCACGGACTTTTTCTTACGGTTTTACTATCACATTTTTTTTCAGTTCGGTCCCGCAGCAAAATCCCTATCTCCTCCAAGCCTGCCGTAAGGAACTTCGTTCCAATAAATATATTATGCTGTCGTTTTTATTGTCTCATCATCTTATTTTACAAAAAGCTAATGTTTGAGGCGGTAAAGGCTTAAAGACCGATTCTAGTTGACATACGGATAGGAAGGCCCACAGGCATGGATTGCTTAGGGCATCAAGTAGTCTTAATCCGTCATTGGCCCTACTCCCTGCGGTAGGATACCCTGAGATACAGAGGATAGGTCCTTCCGAAAGCTTATGATATGATTAACAAACTCACTAATTTTATTTATTGGGGCAAACAAACAATGAAACATTAGATCTTACTAACTAAAGTACATTATAAGGTAATACTTAATGTGCCACCAGCACCTTTAGCCACAGATTAATAATTATAAAAGTTGAGAAAGGTAAAAACGGATTCAGCGCTCTTCAACAACACATCCTTAATGCCTCGCCTAGTATCTGAAAACTGGGTCTCGAAAACTCATACGATTGCCAATTCCACATCATCCCACCCATCTGGATCATCTGGCGTTCCTCTATAGTGAGGTATTCAAGGAACTTTCTTCGACCTACAACCAAACTATGAAATGAAATTCCTTGTGCGGTGTTTCCAGGATTATACGACATGATTATCTTCAAAAAAGCGCGTACACCTTTTAAAAAGGCCGGTGAGACATCTGGTGTTGCAGGAGAATGTGATCACTTTGCCTTCCTCCTCCTCTTCCATAAGCCATATGTTATCCAAAAATAAATAGGAATTTTTTATGAGTTGAACGTTCGCAAATATTCGGTAAAATGCCTCACGTATTTAATTAAGTATTAAGCAATTTATATTATATTTACCACACACAAACATTTTTTAAAAATTATTTAATCCGTCTCAATTTATTATGAACACGTAATAACACATAATAATACCAGAAACAATATAAAGTAAAATAATAATACTTATTTTTTGGTAAACTTACTTTCCCCAGTATGCTTTCGTATATGGTAAGTGAGTTTTGATTTCTGCACGAACGTTTGACCGCAGTAAATACACGCGAACGACGTGTCCCTCGAGTGGGTTCTGAAACATATTGTTTGGGCTACTTTTCATGTTCAAAAACATATTAATTCTTTATAATGGTGATTAAAATATGAACGATAATCTAAATATAAAAATTAGTTCATATGGTAGACTGTCTGTGCGCCCATACAGTAATATCCGCGCAGAGACCTGTATTTTGGTGGTAAAAAAGAGGTACAGTTCCGAGAAACGGGACATTTTTATTGGAAATTTCCTCCTCTCTACGGATCTCAAACTTTCTTTTATCTTCTAGTTTTTAAATTATTCACAAAAAGCTTTCTTCTTCATCCTCATTTTTATTGCATCTTAAATCTATATATATACTGACCCAGCAAACGTTGTATTGCCGATATTAAAATCGTGATACAAAAGTAACTGTTGATCGTAGATGGGTGAAAATTTAAAGTTGTATGTATTTTTAATGCAGTCAGCATAATCAAACAAATTTTAAAAAAAGATGTCAAAAAAAAATTAAAAAAAAAATCGTGTGGACCACCCTTAACATTTAGGGGTATGAAAAATAGATGTTGGCCGATTCTCAGACCTACTCAATATGCTCACAAAATTTCATGCGAATCGGTCAAGCCGGTTCGGAGGAGTACGGGAACGAACATTGTGACACGAGAATTTTATATATTTAAAGATAAATGATTTGCTGTTCGTTAGTCTCGCTAAAACTCGAGAACGGCTGGACCGATTTGGCCAATTTAGATCTTGAATTATTTGTGGAAGTCCAGGGAAGGTTTAAAAGGTGAATTAATAGGAAAATGCTGCTAAATTAAATAAAAACAACAAATTTGTTTTTCCTTTGATGTGTCTATACATAATTTCTATGAGAGAATTTATTGACGCACGGTTTGACAGTTCTGCTGTTAAACAATTTCATTACGACAGCAGGGTGCATATTTTACGAAGTAATTTTTGATGTTATGATATATTATTGACAAATTCATATAAAAACATTATTTTATTTATTATATATACAGAACAACGTCTGTCGGGTCAGCTAGTTTTTAAATAAAAATTACAGTTTTTATCTGGCTAATATATCATCGAGATACATATTTCCAGACGTGATCTGATGAGCGACACCTCATTTGACTCGGTCAAATGAGGTGTCGCTCATCTTTCATCTTCATGTCAAGAAACTTCATCAAGAATTAACATCTTTTTTAACTTGTTGTCTTATATTTTCCATTATTTCATATATAAATACTAGCTGGCCCGACCGACGTTGTTCTGTTGATAATAAAAAAATCCTATTTTATTGGAATTTGCCAATAATATTTCAAAACATCAAGAATTATTCCGTAAAAAATGCTCCCTGTTGTTATTATGAAATTGTTTCAAAGCGGAACTGTCAAACCGTGCGTCCCTAAATTCTCTCATAGAAAATATGTCCATACAAAACAAATATTGGAAATAAAAATAATTATGGGTCCCAAATCGAAATAAAAACTATCCTATCTCTCAAGTTGGACTAAACTGCACTTGAGGAAGTAATCCCCATTAAAATCCGTACTTTAGTTTAGGAGTCCATCGCGGACAAACAACGTGTCACGTAATTTATATATATTAAGATAATATTTTTTTTAGATTTTTTTCTTAAAAAATGATAAAAGGGAATTTAACTAAAAAAAAAGAATCTCATTTATGACATTTATTGCTAGAAAAATACTCCATTAAAGTGCATACTGATGATGATGTGATCATGATGACGATAATCTCTCCTCGAGCATTATCTGTAAGGGAGCCAGTTGTATTTTGAGAAGGAACAATTCGTCTTAAACTACTACCAAAAAGGGTAGTAACATCTTCAGAATTATCTGGTCTTACATATAGCATGGGCCTCTTATTCCATATAAAAAAAATATATAAGTTGAGCCACAAACCAGGATATATATCTATGCCATTTACTTTTTCTTTTTTTTTATTAGAATCGGCGAACGTGCAAGTATCTAACCTGTTGGAATTAGGAGTCAAGGTCAAAAGAATCAGAGGCCTAAATACGTTGGCGGTCTTTAAAATGAGAGTATGCTCTAAGCTTACAGATACCTAAGTCGTATCAGTCCGGGAATACCTACTACAGACGGCATATGATCTCACAAAAATACTGTGCGGGGCAAAAAAAACTCTTGCGAAATGCGTGGTTAGTCCAAAGATTCGATGGGATACTAATTTTATTTTTACTCTCTTGTACACAAATTTTAAATGTGTGATTTTCTTTTTTTTATAATCTTGTGTTTAACTTTGACTACATAATATGTATATGAAATGTATATTTTGTGTAGATGCTAATATAATGTAACAATAAAATATTATGTGCTGTAATATTAGAATTTTATTATTATATAATGACATGGAGGTAATGTAATTTGCATGCTCTTTTTGGCTAATGTGTTGATTCGTATAGAATTATTTTCTTAACTTGTATACACATTATGCAAATAAAGTATTATTATTATTAATTATCTTGCGCCAAACTAGGCATGCCTGTACCTACAAATGTACATAGTACATTACGATACGAGTGCGCAAAGTAAGTCGTTGACCTACGTGCGCATGAGTATCGTATTCTATTTTGCCTATTAAGTTGCGCAAAGTTCGACCACTACAATTATGATGACACAGAACGAACTTTTGACAGGTCCATTCCAGACGACAGATGTAAACAAACCGGCGCGAGCAAATGCGCTCGGGCTCGGGGAGACAGTGTCGCTCGAACGTGTTAATGCGAAGAGAGTGCCAGAGATGGCGCGTGCGTATGCATCTTGGAATCGCTCGTATACTCTATACATTCCCGAACGCTAAGCTACATTCTCGCACGCTCTTGTCAACATGTGGAAAAATGGTACTTTGCGAACGCAAATGCATGCGCAAAAACGAACTTTGCGCACGATAATAGGAAAACATACATAAATACTTATAAACATCCATGACTTGGAAACAAACATCTATACTCATTATATAAATGTTTGCACCTACCGGAATTCAAACCCGGGAACTCTAGCTCAGTGGGCAGGGTCACTAACCACTGGGCTATATGGGTCGTCAATGTGATTTCACGGAGAAGTTACCTAGTGTGCGCTGTACACGCTCCCTTGTCCGCGAAGGTCTTCTCGCAGTGCGGACACTGGTAAGGCCGTTCGCCCGTGTGGCGGCGCTCGTGTCGCAGCATGTTGGAGCGCTGCACGAACCGCATGGGGCAGTACGAACATGCATGGCGTGGCCCTTCGTGGATCTGGATATGCTCGCGGTATGAGTCTTTTTTCTGAAACCAACAAAAGTGGAAGCAATGTTACACATGCTCGTAATAATCTCCAACTTATTATAAAGAACACGCCACACATGCATTCCGTGTGGTGCTAAAGACGCACCACAAACGACTTATGTATCGCAAAATGTTAAAACGCACCACAACCAAAAGGTAAATGCGCTACTCTATCCTCCTCCCCTCCCTGATCTTTTAAAAAAAACCACACTTCTATGACGCAAAAGAAGTAGGAGTTTCTTATATTATGCATTAAATAATAAATATTTTTTGTCCCTATAATATAAATGTGAATATTTAGTTTAGAAATTTTTGGATTAATTTTTTGTGTTATGTAATCCGCAATGAAGAGCGCGAATTCTTCGAGACTGTGAGACACAAATGATATAAAAAAAAGAGTACTAGATTCTCGTTCTAATTATGTGATAAAATTAGGTACCCACATAATTGATTTGTTAACAAATTTCCCTATAAATAAATAAAGTGTCGATACATCACCGCACTTTTCCGTTAGTTAAGCGCAATCACCAACAGGTCCGTATGTCCGCCTAACCGCTTTCCACATCCGCGCTCCGCGGTTCGCACTTAATCCGCATGGCATAACTTTACTCTTGATTAATTTTACATATCTTTAATATCTCTCCAGTCATGCAGCATAGTAATTATATCTATTTGTAATTATAAAAAAAATTGAGGACATTATATGGAATTGTTTAAGACATTTTTGTGTAAAGAGTACCTGTTGAGTCTCTTAAATGTTTCTTCTCACGATTTCTACTTTTTCCGAACACATGGTACATTAGTAATATAAAAGCGTTTAGTTTAAACCCATTAGAATAATGAACATACTAATCAAATGGGATGCTACAGTTTTTCTCATTTAACTAAAAACAGACTTTGTCTGCTTACAAATAAGGAAACAATTACCATTGTATTTTCCTATTGGCCACCTAGCGTTACTTTTGGAAATTAGTTTATTTTGCAATAAGAAGTGTTGTGGCTAATGTACGTTAGTTTCCTAAATAGTTATTAGATGGCGTTGACCCACAGACACACCATCAAAGTTCAAATTAAAAATAAATAATACTAGATTAAACGTCATCTAGTGTCACTTTCATAAGCTAAAGCGTATTTCCAAATCGAACACTGTCAAATATATCGAGTAATACGACAACATAACGGTATTCGATAGATGGCGCTGATCGCAGATTTTAATAATTAGGTACCTGACCATAAGAAAAATCACTATTTAACTATGAAGTTAAATATAGTCACTTAGATCATTTATTAATAGCATTGTTAATGTTATTTTCTGGTTAATAGTTATTACTAATTGTTATAACTTTTAGGACCCACCACTACCACGGACGTTAAAAGTTACCATTACAACTTATAAGTTGTTGTAAGTTTGAAAATCTAATTTTTTTTTAATTAATACGCTTTTATTAGCTTCTGCTGTATGTCTGTTTGTAACCGACTCCATTGGACTTGATTTTGTTAAGTACCTGTTCAAACACAATCGTTCTTGAAGAGTAAACTCCAGTCGTGCGTCGGAGCTAAACAAACACACTTTCTATCGATTATTGGAGTTTCTAGATGGTCTTAAGATGTTACCGTGAACACTTTCCCGCAGTAGCTGCAGGTGAAGCCTTGTTTGTTGGGCTGGTGGTTCTGCTTGTGCATGTAGAGGGAGGACTTGTACTGGAACGACTTTCCGCACTCGGTGCACTCGAACGGATGCCGGCCGGGGTGTCGCAGGAGGTAATGGAGCTTACTGAAATGTTTTACTAGTTATTTATTCAACTGTTGTGTGATGGGGTATTAAAACACGAATATGGGTGATAATAGTATCACATGAATTAATTATCAACAGTTGCATACAAGACTCAACTGTTGTGAGATGGGGTATTAAAACACGAATATGTGTGATAATAGTATCAAATGAATTTAATTATCAAAAGTTGCATACCAGACTATCTACAACCATAATATGAATCCTCTATAAAAGATTCTGAAACAGTTAGCTTACTGCTAACAATAAAAAAGCCAGTCCTAGTAACTATTACATCATCCAATCGAGTGTTGTATTGTTGTACTGAATTTCATTACAACACTCGTTTAGATGATGTAATGGGTGTTTTAATATACTATTTTTACTGTAACCTGTGCTGCAAACTTATACTAAGTGGTCTACAAAAACCCCACAAATATAACTGTTACCTTAATAATTGTTTTTTTTTTTATAAATGTAAGTAGTTATTATTATAGTCAGTTCATGTCGTATTTATAACCGCCGAAGAATCAGGACTTGCTCTACAATAATAATTGTAGGCCTTCACGTCTTGACTGTTGGTTTATACATTTTAACTATATAAGTAAAACCCTCACTATTATTCTAGAAAGAAAGATAGAAAAAGCCTTTTGACTAATATTTTTTTAAATTACTATTAGGTATTACCGGTAGGTAACTTACCAGTGGGAAGCTCCTTTGCGTAGGATGCGGGCTAGATTATGGGTACCACAACGGCGCCTTTTTCTGCCGTGAAGCAGTAATGTGTAAGCATTATTGTCTTTCTAACTGAAGGGTGCCGCCGCGTAGCTAGTGAAATTACTGGGCAAATGAGACTTCACGTCTTATGTCTCAAGAAGACTAGCGCAATTGTAGTGAACACTTAGAATTTTTGGGTTTTTCAAGAATCATGAGCGGCACTGCATTTTTATGGGCAGAGCGTATCAATTACCATCAGCTGAACGTCCTGCTCGTCTTGTCCCTTATTGTCATTAAAAATATATACATACTAACCGTTCATCCATAGTCTGTAATAATTCATTACACAGTTTGCACTTGAATTTGCCTGTAGTGCCATGCTGTTGGGTAATATGAGTGCTGCAAGCTCTAGCTGTCGCAAACATTCGGCCACATAGATGGCACTTCTCTGGTATGCCACCCTTCCGAGCGGTTGGGCCATGTATGGCCTGAAAAAAAATGAGAAAAGAAGATCATTATAATTCGAGCTGATGAGATAAAATAAGTGGAAGTATATGGAAGGCAATTGGATTAGAAGCTTCATAAAAGGTTCTGAAGAGTCCAAACATAAAACTGAAAACAAAATTTTATGAACGATGCGGGACTCGAACCGTTCCGTGCGAGCGCTCTTTCCAACTGAGCCAGCCGTTCGAGTGACGTATCGTTTATAAAATCTTGTATGCTTTGTTCAACTCTCCAGTTCTGGCTTCATCTACATGATCTACTTAACAATATTTGCATATTAGGAAATTGACTTGAGATGTCGCTCTTGTAAATCTAAACAATATGTTATATTTTAAAGTTATTGTTGTTTTCAGTTATATTTATATAATATGTTATAAGTGAGGGTTATCACTTTAAAACATATTGTTCTGAGGCGTGGTTGAGGCCAGATCAATAATATTTTTGCAAAATCATTTTTGTCCTTTGCCATAGCAGACAATGCTGAACCTATTAATATTGATCCTGTATTTATTTATTCAATGCTTATCATAATTTGTCGAATGAAAATTAATATTCGAATAAATTCTGTGATCCATATCCTTTCCGGTCCGGGAAAATCTGAGTGAGTTTGACTATCGCACTGCGTTCTGTCAATGTGTAGTATTATTATACGTGTATCAATAGATTGCTTATAATTATGATGATTTGAATGAATGTTTCAGAAAGCTATAGACACAAGCTATAAGACCATGCCAAATAAACCATCTTATCATCAAAATAAGGATCAGAACTTGGTGATAGAATAGTGTGCCGTACGGCACTCTCGATTTTGGTATAACTGAAAAAAATCTATCTAATTAATCAATGCCCTGGGGCATTGTCGATTTCGGAAGGATAATGCTTACAATTATGGCCTTTATGCACCATATTATGAATCCAAATAATGATACCACATAAGGAAAATAGATTTTATGGACCATCTTTTATGGATATGGAGTCCTATTAGGGATATGGTGGATATTACCTATCCATTGAGCATACAGTAACATGTATCCCTATACATCAGTTGGTGGACTGATTTTTTTTTTATTATAAGCCCTATTTCTGTTAGGCAATGCATAACAGGCCAGGTTTATAGTTTAGTGTGCATGACAGCTCCGTCTTACACTTGCAATACAACAGAACTGGTGTGCGTGCGTTTGCTGAAAATAGAGGCTAATAGTTCACCGCTATTTTTTTCGATATTTTTACAGCTGTCACAGTACCTAGACTTATAAACTATCTAAGTTAAATATATATTAGGAGTCTGCTATGTTATAGAAATAACATCTCAGAATCAATATATTTATAATAATTGTTCATTGATTTATTGAACAAAGTAAAATACACATAATTAGATGTGTCAAAGTGATGGACAGTAATTTTATTGTAATATAGTGTATAACCAGTTTACCTTAAGATGAATCTTAAAGGATTTCCGGCTACTCAACGGCTTGTACACACAAGTTTCAAGTGAACAGAATAACTTTCTGGCTTCCGGATGGTGCTCTGAGAAATGTTTTCGCATGTCGTCCATGTTTGTGAGCACATTGCAACATATACAGCATTTGAGGAGATATGGTGTTGATATTTGATTGTGCTTCTGTATAAAGTGATGCACAAACCAAATCTGGAACATAGACAAATATATATTTCTAAATTACTTCACCCACATTTAAACAATTTATTATTATTAAAGTGATATCTCTCACTTCTGGGATTAATAATACAAATAAAATTTGTTACCAAATTTTATGAATGATGCTGGACTCAAACCTGCTCTCGGGTTCTGTCGGAGCGCTCTTACCAACTGAGTTACAACCTGAGAGTTGAACAAAATATACCAGTATTTACGAATCATGTGTCACTTGAACGGTTCACTCAGTTGGTAAGACTGGGACAGTCTCCGAGAGGTCGCGGGATCGAGTATCCTTCATAAATTTTGGTTACAAATTTAATGTGTGTTATTCACTCATATTCAATCTGTGTAGGTACCAACAAGTGTTGAGTGAGTGTGATGAGTTCGCATTCTAAAAGATGTTTCATCTTGCAGCATGCTTGACAGGGTGACTGGCGAACCTGACGCAGTTCCATGTCCACAATGTGTTTATATCAATATTGGTGTTCATGAGTGCACAAAGCCATAAAACTGTTTTTATTATATGCACTTGATAATGTCTCTCGAAAGTTTGAATAATTTTTAGACAAATATATTTCCTTATTAAAAATAGTCTAAATTTTATTTATTATTGTTTTCCAGATTGTTTTAATAATATTATATTGATTTTCGATTTTTGTCTTTGTGGTTTGTCAGTTTGTTTTTGCATGCGTATCTCAGAAATAGTTAAACTAATTTGAATGAGGTTCTAACTGAAGTATTGCAGCAAGGTTTCTGTACCATGAAGACTTTTATTGTTTGTTTTACTCAAATCAGTTTGTGGGTGCCCACTCATAAGTAATATTTTTTTATTGAAGAGGAGGACCAACCGCCCACATTCTCATGCAACACCAGAGAAATAACAGGAGCGTTGCCGGCCTTTTAGAATGTTGTACTTACGCGCGTTTTAGAAGGTACCCATGTTGTGTCATTCTGGAAACACCGCAAAAGGAAGCACATTCCACAGGTTGATTGTACGTAGACAAAATAACCTTGAAAACCGCATTGTGTAGGACCACACAAGGAAGTTCATTTCACAGCTTTGTTGTATGTTGAAGAAATTCCTTGAAGCGGAACACCACATGATCCAGATAACCGAAGCTAATTTGGATTAGCCTTTCAGATGAATATAGAATTCACACACTGTGGAGGAATGACACACTTCCAGATAGTGGGGATGATATCTTAATTTATGGTGTGTCATGCAAAGGTGGAATTTGGCGGCAGGAATCAGATCAAAGAGCTCTCGGGAACACTCCCTGTGATGAACGTTCCAGCTGATTGATACTGAGGTGCGTACCTGCTCTTTGTACAGAGCTAGAATGTGGGCCCGCTTGTAGTATTGCCCTGCTTTATTAATAATGCTTAGCTTCTTCCAAGCCAATTTGGCTTTGCTTTCCAGACGAACACAGAAATTGCAAGCGCTCAAGAAAGGGAAGTGTTGTTGAAGTGAAGTTGTGTTGTTCTCAAGAGAGGATTTGATAGAAGACACAAGCTTCTACCAGCACTGGTCGATTTACCGAGAGAGTTTGAGAGGGCTCTAAACACACTTGACCTAAGACTGTTGACATTCAAAGCACATACCTTATCTCCAAATGTTTGTTCACATTCTATACATCTATAAAACTGGTCTTTGAATACAGGAAAATGTAAATCTAACTGATGTAATTCTCTATCAGGTTCATTCCAAAACAGCATCGGACAGAATTTACATTTGAATCCCAAATGTGGACTAAAACAGTTTCCAAGTTCCAAGTCATTCCAATGCTCAGTAAGATGGTTCCGAGTTTTCTCTCTATTATCAAATTCTTTATCACAAAACTGACATATCCATAGGTCTTCAAAGTCACCCAACTCTTCATTTATATGATTTACTAATTCATTTGGAGAGTCAAAATTTGTTGAACAAACTCTGCATGAAAATGACGAAAGTAGCTTCACAGAATGTGCTTTATTCATATGTATTGCAAATGATGGACCATCCTCAAACCTTGCTGGACATAAAGAACATACTTCGGCAAAATTTGTCTGTAGCATTTGGTAATTAATGAAAGAGTGATCTGGAATAACTTCATTATTTAGATTATTCAATGTTTGATCAATGTAGTCATAGAAGCACTCTTCAAGCAGAATGATTTCTGTTAAAGTAATATCAAAGTCTTCAATGCCGGCGTAATCAATTCTTTCATCATTCACTCTATCATTCTGGTTAACATCCTCATTATCAGACTTAGCCGCAGCATTTATTGCATTAGTTTCACTATCTAATTTTCCTTCTTCACTATCACTTAAAACTTCCTGTTTTACCTCTACAGTTGCCTGGTTTTGCTGGCTACCAAGGACATAGTCTGCAAAATTATTGTCTGGTGCATTTATCACTGGGTTATCAATATCAACATAACCCCATTTTGTTTGTCCTTTCAATTCTGTTTCAATAAATTGAAGGCTTACATCAACACCTTTTACAGTAAATGGTGGGTCTTTACCTGATACAAGATTTGCCAAGCATTTCAATGTAAGATGATGATAGCCCATAAAGTGACTGACAAGTGTAGTTGAGATATTATCTGGTTTCATGCATAGAAGGCATAGAAACTTATTGTAGACACTTGTATCCCAAAGATCTCCATATATGCATGCAACATTAGTTACATTGTGTTTTTGGTAAAGGTGGCTGTCATAATTTTCACTGGTTGATAATCTGAAGTGACACAGACGGCAGTGCACAAGGTTATGTACATTTCTCAAATGATTTCTTGATAGCTCCTCTGTTGGGAATGTTTCTACACATTGTGAACAGGGCCAGGGAGTGTGGAACTTAATATGATCAATCCATGCATCTCTGTCAGGTACAAAATACCTAAAATGTTCAAAATCACAGATTTAATGATTTGCTTTAAGTAACTTTTATCTACACAGTATGGTCCTCAAAGAACTTTTCAAAGAAACAAGCCCAGAAAATATAAATACTGTTTTAATTACAAGATACAATTCCTACAGAACTTACAGCTACCAAAATATTTATAGTTCAAGTAGTTATTACCTGCAAATCCCACAAAAGTCCTTTTTATGATTTAATACGTAATGAATAATTATTTTTGGTCTATTAGTAAACCAATCTGGACATAACAAGCAACTGTAAGGGCCAGAACCATTTAAATCCTTTAAATACAACCATACATCGCCTGGTCGTTTCACTACTGTTTGAACTAAAGGTTTTGGAACACTTTTCAATGTAATAGTAAGCTGTGGTTTCAAAGTAGGAATTATTAATTTTTTCGATAGTATCTTCTTAGTCTTCTTTTTTTTTTGAACAACATATAATTTGGGGTTCGCTCTCTTTGCTTCCGCTAAGGAAGATAGCGGCTCATCATCGGATTCATCAGACGTCATTGTTGTTAAAAGCAAATAATGGTATTTTATAGGCAATAAAGCTCTTCTCAATTCTGATTTCTGAAATTATAACAAATTATTTTTGTATTTATGTTTGTAGAAATTATGAAAAGTGAAAATATGATTTCAAGAGAGTAGTATATTCTTCTGAGCATGATTTTAAAAAGTAAACATAAACCTCTATGACCTCTACTCGAATTCCGAATATCGTAGACTGAGTAAACTCAATAATACTCAGTGTACGCCGAATATATTTGTCAAGGAACATTTAAAATATTTATCCATATTTATACTCTGTGGTAGAAAATTTAAAATATTTATAGTGGATAAAGAGTATAGGATTTGTATCAGCTGTAATGTAAATATAAATTGTGCACAAACTGTGCTAACTTAGGTGCAAAAGAATTAACAGAGTAAAGACTATTTGGCTTAAATTCCAATTCAAATCAAATATTTTTACTCAAAATAGGATGTTACATCACTTATTGAAAGTCAAAAACTACCACTCATTCCAAAAAGAATGCCTTAGACCTGGGAAGACTGGGCGCAACAAAATCAGCGAGCTTTTTTTATCAAAAAATATGTTTACAAAGTAATTTTGTATAATTAAACTTATTATTTAATAGCCTGAGGGCGGTCGTTCCATTCCCAATCAGTGGTATCATTAAGAAAGTCATTTATGTTATAGTAACCTTAACCACACAAACGTTTTAACAATTCTTTTCAATATCGTAATTCTTTCATTTCGAGCATTTTCTGGAATCTTACACAAAATATGTCTTACTAATTTGACTTAGCCGAGTAGAAGGCATTATAAGTTTATGTCTGATTCTAGTGTTAACATTATGATTATGACTATTTCTAGCAAATTCACACATGTGCCTATGCACATACATTACATCATCAAAAATATATTGAGAAGCAACAGTCAAGATGTTAATTTCTTAAAATTTTGCTCTCAATGATTTTTTGGACCTAAGCTATAAATAATGCGAATAATCTTCTTCTGCAGCATAAATATTGTATTAATATTGACAGCGTTGCCCCATAGCAATATACTATATTATATGCCTACTACTCGGTTGGGTCGAGTTAGTAAGTCTTTTGTGTATATGATCCCAGAAAATATACAAAACAAATGTGTTACGAAATTTAAAAGAATTGTTAAAAAACGTTTGTGTGGGAAAGGTTACTATAGCCATAAATGATTTTCTTAATGACACCACGGACTGGGAATAAAGCAAAAACCCTCAGGCTCTTAAATTATAAATGTTTATTGTACGATATCACATTGTAATCCATATTTTATATTTAAAATAAAAACCCGCTGAGTTTCTTTCGCCCATTCTTCTCAGATCTGAGGCAGTCTCTTTTGAATGGGTGGTAGTTGAATAAAAATATTTGAATGTGAATATAAGACATACTGTGGAAAAAACGAAAGTAAACTAGTCGCGCCATATATAAGTCAGTTAATTGTCTAATCTTTTTAACCGCATATGCTGCTGAACTAAGTCTGTTCCCCAATTCTGTTATTATTATAATTCTTCAATATGGGGCCCCATTGTAATTTGGAATCCAGAGTAATATCAAGAAATACAGCAGATTCCACCGATTTTATCACCTCTCCGTTTAACAAAACACTTGCATTTACATTTTTGACATTTGGTACGGTAAATTTTATACAATTTGTTTTCTTGCTATTTTACAATAGGTTATTAACGCTAATCCAGTACACGATGTCAGATAGAAAATCGTTTACTTCATCATACATAACTTGGTTTCTATTTTTTCTTTGAATATCAGTTAAGTCTCGTCCGCAAACAATACTACCTTAAGTTTGTTTTCTATAAGATTAGGAAGATCATTTATATAGATAAGGAAGAGGAACGGTCCAAGATAAGACCCTTGTGGTACTCCCATACTGAGAGGAGTCCCAGGAGATCTCCCGCAATTCACATCCACCTTCTGATTAGATTAGACCTTAGATATGAAATCAGGAGATTTAGCGCAGTTCCTTTTATGCCAGCGTTGAATATGGAACAAAATCAAAAACCTTAGATAATCACAGAAGATGCCAAGTCCGTTCTGCGATTCCTCCTAAGCATCAAAAATATTTTTTACTAGCTCAACACCTGCATCCGTTCTTGAACGTCCCCTCGTAAAGCCAAATTGCTTAATATGAAGTTACTTATGAGAAAAAAATTGAGCAAATGTTACAACAACTGTCAAATCAAAATGCCATAGCAGGACTTTCGATGAATACCACTAAAACAAAAAATTTGACCACTGGTTCGCAGACCTATAACATCACATAGAATATGGAAAAAATAGAATATGTAATTGAGTATATTTATCTAGGTCAGCTTTTTGAACTAACACCATGCCTAAAGAAATTGACAGAAGGATAACTAAGACCTGGAAAAGATTGTGGTCCCTTAGCGAGATTATAAAAAATGCAGATATACCAATCAAAGAAAAAAGAAAAGTATGTAATACCTGCATATTCCCATGTCTAACATATGGTTGCAAAACATTATCAGAAAAGTTGTTGAAAAAATTGAAATCTGCGAAAACAGAATCGAAAGAAGTGTTATTGGAATTAAAAGAAGAGATAAAATAAAATATAACTAATAAAAATTAAGAGTACAACTAAATTCAAAGATGTCAAAGCTGTGTGCAAAACATTAAAATGGAAATGGGCGGGTTATATGCTAAACGACAGAAGCGAAAAATGAACAAAAATCATAACGGTGTGGATATCACGAGAACGCAAAAGAAGCAAATGGCGGCAAATAAAACGATGGGAGGATGACCTTAAGAGAGTGGCTGGCCCAGAATGGATGAGAATGACGAGAGAGAGAGAAAAATTGAAGACTATATTCTAAGCTATTGAGATATTTTTTATTGTCATTGTGATTCTATTTATTTACAGCATTAGCAATTCAACAATCAGCACAATCTAAACTACAATAGACTAAAAATATGAAAAATATTTTTTGATTTACTCGATTACAAGACAATCCCCTGATTAGGTTTATTTCGTATTGTATGTGAGTGTAATAGAACGACGTATAGTTTTGACAATAGACATAGAATATTCTATAAAGGACCTAACAGATAAACATGCGCGAAAAATTTTAATATGTGCCTTAGCGGTCCGGTAGTGGTCTAATATACAAACTACTGAGGAGCTAATGCCATGGCTTTTTTATGATGAGCAAAAGGGCGGGAGGCTCACGTGATGGGCAGTCGTGAGGCAACCACCCATGGACATTCGTATGCACTATTTTTGAAGGTCGTATCAGTTCAGCAAACAGTATACAGCAACCGGTAAAACGGTAAACGTAAAGTTGCATAATTCGCGGTTCTAGAATGACAGACACCAACGTCATACGGGTTGTGTTTAGTACTTTTACGTTATGTCTGGTGTTGGTTTTCGGCTGCTGGTATCAACCCGAACAGCTCCTCTGAGCAAGCAAGCACCTATGGGCTTTGGACTTTCCTATTCTTTTTTCACCCCGGATAAGCACATGGGGAAAATTAATAAATTAATACTTCTTTGGAGGTATTTCGTAAGTATATAATTTATTACACATCTGTTTTGATATCTAGTTGTGTTCCCGTGGCAGTATATTTTACCTTGCATGCGTATTAACTATATACATTTTAAATGGCATTGCTCGTGGAGGCATCAAGCCGCAAACCTAATACAATAACGACATGACAATAAGACCAATAAGTTATCGTGTCACAGAAAATAGAATTGGGTATACGCACACCCTTTGGAGGACATAACCACATCGCCTTGAAACTTAGAAATCCTATTATGCCTAGACATTCGATCGAGGGAGTTTAGTTCTCTATGGAATAAAGTTCCAGTTGACCAAAGCCAAAGAATGTCACAATAGTAAACAATAGGTAACACTCATTATCGGTTAGTAGTATGTATACAAAATTATATAGTATTGTGTTTATGAACGGGGCCAACGTGTAATTAATTAAATATAAATTTATTATAATATTTTTGAAATAAATTTATTATGGTGTAATCGGTAAAACTATTTTTTAGTACATTTCTATACTTACGTAAAATGAAACAATTTGCAAAAATATCCGGTTATGGAAGCCATTTTATAGATATGCGTTTGTCTATGGCAAAATCTAAAGAAAGGTGAAGCTAAACAAAAGGATAGATGAAAGTAAAACATTCACAGAATTATGCGTGAATTATAAATAAATGCTATATAATTGTTTATAATGAAAGTTTATAATTAGGTGTACCATAGTGCTACAGTATACTTGGTTCCATTCAAACTACTAAATACTAAGTACAATGCATCGTGTAATGGTGGCCATCATGAGCAATAATTATAATGGATATTGTCACAAAAGTTATCAAGTACCTAATAGAAAACATTAATAGTGTGTGTAGTGTATATAAACATCTTACTCGGCGCAATATGTAAATTGAGTGGTACATTGTAGTGTGAGTGTGTGCAAATTCTAGTGTAAATAATCGGCCATACGATGGCCCAGAATCAAGGGGAGATTCAAGTGACACCGAATCAACCCGTAAATAAGGATAAAGACATATATGCGTGCCTTCCTGATATTCGTACAAATGGTCCGCTTGGACCTGATGAAGCGTGCCCTGGTGGGGAAGAGTTGCGATGGTTGCCTGCTCAGGCTACAGACAGGGACTTGGTTATGTATTTAAGAGCAGCTCGATCTATGGCGGCATTCGCTGGTATGTGTGACGGAGGCTCCCCGGATGATGGATGTGTTGCAGCCAGTAGGGATGACACTACTATTAATGCTCTGGATGTTCTTCATGACTCTGGTTATGATCCTGGTCGAGCTTTACAAGCATTGGTCAAATGTCCTGTCCCAAAAGGAATTGAAAAGAAGTGGACTGAGGAAGAAAGTAAAAGGTTTGTCAAAGGAATCAGGCAGTTTGGTAAGAATTTTTTCAAGATTAAAAAAGATTTATTACCTCATAAGGATACATCAGAACTAGTTGAATTTTATTATCTTTGGAAAAAGACACCTGGTGCTAGTAGTAATAGACCTCACAGAAGACGACGACAGGCATTAAGGAGGGTTCGTAATACTCGAAATTCTAGAGCAGGAACCCCTAAGGAACAAACTCCCGAGGTGGCACCTCCAACACCAGAAACAAATGGTTCTAGGCCTTCATCAAACCCAAAAGAGGCTGGTGAAATGAGTTCAGTTACAGAAGATGAAAACTCTGAGGATGATAGTGATTCCAGAGAAGCTGCAGACCTTGCAAAGATTGAAAATGGCCGTAGCAGTGATAATCCTGAGGATTCACCCAGTAGAATGCGAACTCGGAATAAATCTAAGGAGCAAAATACACCAAATGGTAAAAAGGCTCAAGATGAGAGTGACAATGATTCAAAATCAAAGAAAGTCCCTAAAGTAACACCCCCAACAATTGTAAATACAGCTAGTAATGAAACAACAACTAAAGTTCCAACTTCTCCTGTTTTCAAGGATGTTAAAAAGAAAGTAGCTGTAGCAACAAATGGCAAAGTAGACGTTTCGAAAGTTAAGAAGCGTCTACCAGATGACACTAAACCTGATGGAATTATGGATGGTGATGTTCAAATGAAGAAAAAGAAGGCTGCTGAGCCGCCAGAAAGTCCTTCAGAGAGTCTGACAAATGATAGCTTCCCTGCAATGGATGAGACAGAACCTGTAGAGACAGAACCAGAAGCATGTGATTATAGCTTTTCAAAGAATGATAAAGAGAATATTGAACAGAATAAAGAACCTGAGCCAGAACTTATAAAATCAACAGAAGTACAAATAAAAGTGGAACCAATTGCCGAAACTATTATAAAAATGGAAAAGGATCCTTTGCCACCCATATTTAAAATTGCACAAGATATAGATGATAGATCTGCTTTAGATCTGAAAACAGATTCAAATGTGTTAAAATCTCAAGATAATCTTGAACTCAGGCCAGCAACAGTTTTCTCTAAAACAGAACTTATTATACCAAAGGTAACTCCGATGTCTGTTGAAGTAATGGAAAAAATTAAAATTAAAGAAGAAATAGATACAGAAGAACATGGTTTAAATCTTCAAAAGGATGAATTCATAAAAGATCCACTTTCACATGGCTACTCCGGGCATTCAGTTGGGCCTCCTAGTAAACCATTAAATTTGGAGAATACAAATTTCTTTGTTAAAGATAGTCATATATATAATCAAAAGTTGAGCCACAGTATAAAAATAGAGGGAGTTCCCAATTCACTATTTAATCCTGTAAATATTGGAAAGGAGAGTAATTCAATTATTCGAAGTGCAAAGGATTTTACAGGGGGCATGCCTCCATTTTCTTATCCATCGAATATTAATTATGCTGGTGACCCCAATAAACATGGTGGTTTAATAAATCCACTTAAAACAGTTATTAAATTGGAACCTAGAGAAGAAACAGGTGAAATAAAGAACCAGAATACACCTGAGATTTTTACCGCAACAATATCTGCAAACAAAGTTGATTCTCCAAATACGCCAAGACTGGAAGCTTTGCAAAGAATTAGTCCATCTCCAACAAATTTACGAGGTTCATCACCACCACATATGGAGCATCCTTCAGTAAATAATACCGAACCAATTTCCCCTGCTAATACACAAGAAATGAAGTCACAGGAAACTGAGATTGATGATAAACAACAACCTACAGATTTGAAAACGCAGCCAATGCAAAAATCAGAAAATCAAAATAGCAGTTTTCGTCCACCTGGTTATCCATCTACTATTCGACCAGATAGTCTCAATGTTAGACCATCAGAAGCATCTGTTATACCTGTATCAGCACAAAGTATGCCACCATCTGCTCTGAGTCAACCAACAATATCTGGACTACTTCCCCCTGGACCTATTATATCTGTAGGAAGTGCAGGATCAAATGTGGGACCATATGGTTTTATCCCAGCTTCTTTGTACCCACATCCCGGACTTGAAAAACCAAATACAATGCCACCATTAATTCACCAAATACCATCATCCCATCTTGGAGCTAATATGATTCCACAGTCAAATCAAAATGATCCATCTATGCCACAAGATCTGAAAATCAAACAAGAAATACCAGATAATGTTCCAGCCAATCTATCAACTCAGAGCATGTCAGATCCATTACAGTCTTTGAAAGAGGTCAAAGTACCTGGTTATCCAATAGGAAGTGCTATAGCGCAGCATTTGAGCTCAGAAAGAGATAGGGAATCTATATCAAGTGTTGAAAATAGTAGTCGGCCTCCAAGCCAACCAGCAAATGATTCTTCAAACTTGACAAGTGGATACCTTGGACCAAGAATAGACAGCATTAAAAAGGAACCAGATTTTCTTCATCAACCACATATTACCCCTGTATCCAATAGTCAAAGCTTAGGATCAGATTCTTCTCATACTGCACCACCTGTTAAGAGCCCTCATACTCCTACTCCAATAAAGAGTCAACCAAGCCATGGACATCCACATCCTTCTACAACAACATCACCATTTTCAAGGCATTTGACCAGTCCTTCTCAAGCAAGGCAAATATCTGCATCACCAGTACAGCCAAATACTCCAGTTTCACACTCTGCTTTAAATTTAATGAATCCAAGTCCTCTCTCAATTCCTGCAACAATACCAGGCCCAGTTATGCATTCAAGCCAACAACCAGGACATCCCCATCCACATCCATTTGCATCTCCACTTCACCATCCTCACCACCCATTACTTCATCCTTCATCAATATTTCAACTTTCAGCTGCAGCTGCTGCTCATGCTATGCATCCATACTATTCTCACCCTCACCCTGGCTACTCAATGCCATATCCATATCCATATGGCCCATTACCTCAACCACACCCTATACCTCCCATGCACCCCTCAGTTAGCACTCCTGGACGTCATGAACCAGTGAAACCAGCTACAATTGAGTCTACAACTATGTTAAGTGCTCATCATAGTACGAGTTCTTCAGTCACAACAAGATCATTGCGTGAAATATCAGAGACAACTGATGATCCAAGACATCCAAATGCCACAACAGAAAGACATCAACTACATGAGACTACTTTGACTCATCATCACTCAACGAGTCATCATAGTTCTGTGCATACAAGTTCTGAAAAACAACCCAATCATGGAGGAGGCACTAATCACACTCTCTCCATTTCACATTCAACATCAAGCAGTTCTTCTCAATCCATACAACATAAAATAAATACACAACAGAAGAGCAGTTCCCACTCAAGTTCACCACATCATTTATCAGGTAGTGTGTCACAGTCAACAAGTTCATCATCTAGTGTGAATGTAACAAACAATCACACTCATCATCATTCGCATCATTTGGCTCATCACCCTGAGCGTTTGTCACCGGCGGACTCAATGCTACTACGTCATCATCCAAAGATGCTCCCAGGAAATCCTAATCATCTTATGATACAACCGCCTTCAATGGGACATCCTATGGGTCTAGGAATGGCACCCGGTCCAGGACCCAGTTCAATAGAAAGCTTAAGGTTACATGCTCAGGCTGCAGCTAGTCTTCAATCAGCGCACAATCGATCAGGATCCCCTCATCAACTTGGTCATGGGCATCCTCATTTACGGGGACCACCGCGGCATATTCCGGAAGACAATTCAGATTTAAAATTAGAAACTCAATCACAGCCTGAAGAAGAGGAAATACCGAGTCCAGCTCACATTCCCCATGGACCTAGCCCTGAGCCCAAAATTGAAGATACAGAATGTCATCGATCACAATCAGCAATATTTCTACGACATTGGAATCGCGGTGATTATAATTCCTGTACACGCACTGACCTTATTTTTAAACCAGTTCCGGAATCAAAGCTTGCACGTAAACGAGAAGAGCGTTTACGAAAGCAAGCAGAGAGAGATAGAGAGGAAAGGGAGAAAATTGCTCAACAAGCACATAGGAAAATAGCCACTCCAGAAAAACCAGATACAAAACCACCATCAAGAGGTGCAATTGAAACTATCACTTCTCCATATGACAGATTCCCTCGACCTCCTGGCTATCCAGATTCTCCTTCATTGCGACAGCTTTCTGATTATGCTAGACCTCATGCCGGCTTCAGTCCTGGAAATCTACCAAGACATTGCATGGATCCCATGCTGCAATACCAATTGAGTTCTATGTATGGTGCTGCTGGCGCGAGGGAGAGGCTCGAGTTAGAACATCTTGAGCGAGAAAAAAGAGATAGAGAGATAAGAGAGTTGAGGGAGCGGGAATTAAACGATAGATTGAAGGAAGAAATACTTAAAAATAATGTGGGTACTCGTGGTTTGGATCCACATTGGCTGGAGATGCATAGGAGATATGGAATGCCGCCACCGCCGCCGCAAGGTGCGATCCCTGTTCAGTTCGGATTGTATCCGCCTGGCCACGGACCTGCTGCGCTGTCTCAGTTGGAGCGAGAGCGATTGGAGAGGCTGGGCATTCCACCGGGGGGTGCCGGCGGGCCCCCGCAGTCGGTGCCCGTGTCAGGGGCACCTCCACATCATCCACACCATCCGCATCCAGGTGTGGCTGCAGCACAACTGGAAGCAGCCGAGAGGTTAGCGCTCGCCGCTGACCCTATGGTCCGACTGCAAATGGCTGGCATTAATCCCGAGTACCACGCGCATACTCACGCCCATACGCACGCACACTCTCATACACACCTACACCTACACCCCGGCCAGCAAGCCGCGCAGGCGCAGCAGGATGCGTTGAGTCTAGGTCTCGGTGCGGGCGCGCCCTACAGGCCGCTGCCTCATCCCGACCTCCTAGGCCGGCCCTACGCCGAGCAGTTGGCGCAACAGGCGGCCGCTCACGAGCAACTACAACGACAGCTGTTGCTAGAACGCGAGCGAGGCTTCTTGCATCCCGCGCACCACGAAGACTTCCTGCGGCAGCAACGTGAGCGCGAGCTCAAGGTCCGTGCGCTGGAGGAGGCCGCTCGAGCGTCACGGCCGTAGTATTCCGCACGCCCTAAGCCCGACAACGACGTAGTGTTGATCGAGTGAAGGACGTAAACGTATGCCTTGTACTATTTAATCATAGATTTTAAAGTGTTCACGCGATTGTGAAGCGAAGAGAAGGACCCAACTTTATTTTAACAAGTGACGATACCTGTAATTTATATTTATAACTATTTAAGTTTCATAATATTTTTATAATGGCATGGTCGTGTAATACGCTTAGTCTCCATGCTCAAAAGTTTATTTTATTACTAGTCATAACTAAAATTTATTTGTAGAAAAGCATAGTAATAATGGAGTGCTGTTAGTTTCAATTATTGTTTTATATGCTTGATGACGGTAAGGGTGCTGGCGAGACATCCATGTGAGGCACATGGTTACAGCTATCATTGAATAGTCTCAAACTTTTTTATGTTCATGACATAATAATAATTTAAGTGGTATTTAGGACATCAGGAACAACTGTACTGATTCAGTGTCATAATCAGTTTTAGTGTTTCCTTCACCATGGCTTGTTACTTTAGTACTGTTTGATAAATATTTATATTTACATATCAGTAATTAAAATAGTGCAGTTTTTATTCAGTGATTATGTTAAGCATAAAAAGAGTTGTTTTTTTTCTATTCAATTATAACCATGAATTGGTAATATAATTATTGTGAGAAAATGTTGATTTTTAATGTTAATTAAGGGTACTTTAAACTAATTGGAGATTTGAGATTATTTATTATCACATTAAATTGAGTTGTTTCTAGGATTGCCAATTATGTTATGAGTCTATACATAGGGAGTATATGTGTTAAATTAAAAGTAATTTATGTTAAGTATATTGCACAAATTCATTTAAGAGTACCTATGATCTTTTGAAATGCTTGAACATAAAATTAAATTGTACAACGATCATTGAGATGTATACAATTGTATCTATGTAATATTGTAACAATTATAAAACAAAAAGGTACTTTATATAATTATATTTGTATGTGACTAACAGCTGTTTTCAATAACTTATCTATCCTTAGTTTAACTTACTAGAGGTAGACAAATCTATCCTTTTATGCTTACTTACATTTCAATAGACAGATAAAGTTGGAGTATAACTAATACCAATATAACTTATATTGGACATAACTATGGATAAATAAGATCTTGTCATAAAACGGTGATAGCAATATATCCATATCTAGAGATATGTTATTGAAAACGGCCATATTGGCAATCATAGTTCAGAAAATGTACTTTAATTTTCAATATTAAAATATATACAATTATTGTAGATTTTGTACAATCCCTAAATATAACATGTACAATATTATTTTTTTAGATATTTATTTATTCCCAAATGAATGATGTTTATCTAAGCAAACAACAAATTCCACATAATCAGAATGTAATAATTATTTGACACATAAATATATACTAATGGTAGTATGTCAAACAAGAGATTTCAAATACAAGCAGGGGATATTATAAATAGGGTTGTAATTCTAATAGGTATCTGGAATAGGCTTACTAATTTGTTTTATTAATTCTCAGAACATCAGTTTAACTATTATTTGACTTTCATGATCTGGTTTTGAGCAGAAAAGTGCATTTGGGACAAGATAAAGAATACCTTGTGGTTATTAGGAATATGTTGTTCAACATCTATTAAAGTGTTTATAAATTTTGTAAAATATCAATTTCTAAACAGTTGTTATACACACGGAGTAATAATAATTCTGCACTGTTGTAATATAAAGTCATTGTAACAAATAGTCGATAAAAGTAATCATGGATAGTTGATAAATTAAAGTTTCGCTTTGTAGATGATTTTATGTTCATGGAGCCATAGTTATTTTATGGTGTTTAAAGAGAGTATTGAGTATTATTTTTAGATACAAATTATTATCATTAAGAAGTTGCGTGTCGATTTAAACGTCATTTATTTAGACAATAAGGTTTATTGGATGTATTAGTGCTTGTGTAAATTTTTTTGAATAATATATGTGGAAAAATTCATGTGTTTTTGTTTTGGTGTATTTAACAAAATTAATGGTAATTTTTAAAAGTTTATTTGTTAAAGAGTCCGTAATGGTTTTTTTTATGACAATACGGGACGAGACGAGTAGGACGTTCAGCTGATGGTAATTGATACGCCCTTTCCATTATAATGCAGTGCCACTCAGGTTTCTTGAAAAACCAAACATTCTTCAACCAAACTTCCAACAATTCTTAGCGGCACTACAATTTCGCTCGTCACCTCAAGGCATACGATGTTAAGTCTCATTTCAGACCGAAACAGTAACGCTTACACATTACTGTTTCACGGCAGAAATAGGCGCCGTTGTGGTTACCATAATCTAGCCACGATCCTGTGCAAAGGAGCATCCCACAGGTTTTAGTCAGTAGGTACATTTATGAAAATTTAACATACGTTCATAAAAATCGTAAACATTTTCCACTAAATAGTTATTTCATTAATATAACACTAGAAATATAAGATGGGTAACTTATTCTAGTAGGCTTTATAAGACACATAATAGCTTTAAGGGTAAAAGTACAGTCACTGTTCAGGCATCATCTATAAATAAATTTAAATGTTTTATAAAAAATGGCTCCGTCGTAAATCCTACTACTCCACAGCTGCATAACTATGTGATTTACAGCCTGGGACTAGATTATAATTATTTTATAGCAGTAACAATGACAGTACAATATTGTATATTTTATTTAAAAGAGAGGTTGAAAGAAAAGTTGCTGGGAGAGTTTCTTGCGCCGCTTCTTCTCTGTCAGACCGCCATTTGTTTCCGAAGTGGTGGTAGTATTAGAAATAACATCAAAAATAATTCTAAATGATTCAAATTTAAGAAAATGATTGCCTTTTATGAAGTGAAACGCATGAAGTTCATATTATGCTTACAAATGTATATTTCAATTGAACTTTATATTGGTTAAAATAACAAATATGGTGGTATATATAAAATATTAAAGAAGTAAGTATACGTATTTTTACCTCGTATAGATTATACGCATGAAGTACACAGATCTTTACCCTCAGTACGATTATCTCTTTTATTAAGTACCTACCTACTCTAAGACCTAATTATAATTATTACATTGTAAGCGTGTACCTATATTAGGTATTTAATACCTTACAAATAGGCAAATAATGTTTCAAACAAATTTATAGATACCACTACTGCATGGTATACCTAATTGATAACTTTTAAATTGTTTTGCCTGTTTATGTGTGTGAGACGGCTCAATCGATTTGAAAGCGGTTTTCGCTTGAGGTTTATGGCGAGCTCACTGGCTTTTAGCTTTTGTTCCATTACAATCGTTTCCCAAAAAAAGTAACGTTACTTATTGAAATAGTACGATAAATTCAATACGGGAAAATTAGGGGGCGTCCGCTAGTCTATACTAAATAGTATTTATAGAAAGCAACCATGCCTCTTTCATAAATAATAGAAATGACAGATTCTTCTATCATTCGTCATGTTAACATTTAGTAAACTTTGTATGCATTTTAAAGAGTGTTTCTAAGAGAATTGATTGATCAATAACAACAAACCTTATGAATTTCAATTCTAGTTTAAGAATGGGGTTGACCAGCAACACGGGTTTATTATCAAGCTTGCCTCAAAGATCAGTTTGTGTTAAGGAAAAGGTGAGTTTTGAAATAGAATTATAAACATATTTATTTGCTACAAACACAATATTTACACAATGATACAGAAAAAACACAAACATAAACAAATTATTCTTTAGAGTGTTTGTCGCAAATGCTGATTAGTATAGCAACCAGTGCTGATCTACCAGTGTGACCAACAAGTAACGCCACACACGAATGCCATAAGTAGCGGACGCGTTTTTAAAATAAAACAGACATTTATATATTATACAGAAAATGTTGTTCAATTCTTTCATCACACTTTCGATAGCAGCATGGTTGGGCAAAATACTTGCTTTGCTTTAATTAAAATACAAATTACGAAATACTATCTCGCATGTATTGAAAATACGAAATACAAAATATTTTTAAGCCGTGTATTTAAAATACAAAATACAGTACTTATTTAAACTATTTTTATTTGAAATACAAATTATAAAATACAGTCTTCTGTTAAATAAAATAGAACTTATATAGTCCAGCTTATTAATCAGTAAAAAACGTAAAAAGCGCTCTTTTCTGCAGAACGCACTCATTAATAGGATCGCTAAATGTTATTTGAAGCCACAAGTATTTGAAATACTAACTACAAAGTCCATCAGCGTTAGGTATTAGAAATTACATTTTTAAGAAGTAATTGAATTACAAATACTTAATACGTATTTGCATTTTAATTACGTATTTTGTAATTTAAATACTATATATATCTACTAATAACCCTGGTTATTAGTAGATCCCTACTTAAGGAAGTACAAACAAGAATAAACTTTAAAATATTCTAACAAGCAAACAGCAATTCCTCTCTGTTCTGGTGATAATTTTATAAACCTTTATGTACATCCCAATCTTAGGCTCCTATTCTACCCATGCAAGTTTCTAGTAGGAACGACTACCCAATAATGCTTAAATATTTTTCAGAGCAACAATATAGAGTTGAGATGCGAAGTAACACCAGCGCCGTACATTCTGAGACCCTACGCCGGTCTGTACAACCCATTCTCACACGGATGCTCGGTTCTCTGCAACCATCCAGCCGATGCCAACGCCAAAGAATATGTTAAACGGGTGAAAGATGCTTGGGTAAGTGTTAATAATTGAATTGGATAACAAACATCGACAAAAATTACTACAGGATGCGATTATTCAGCCAAGTCTTTGTAACAGAAAAGTATTAGCTACCTAATCTAAATACCTGTGATAAGTTGATATAATAATAATGTGCATTACGCACTAAGCTTTGCCTCACAAATCCACGTCTGTGCAAATGAGACTTAACATTAGTACTGGGCAAATGATACTTGACATCTTATGTCTCAAGGTGACAAGCGCAGTTGTAGTGCCGCTCAGAATTTTTGGGTTTTGTCAATAATCCTGAGCGGCACTGCATTGTAATGGGTAGGGAGTATCAATTACTTACCATCAGCTGAGCGTACTACTCGTCTCGTCCCTTATTTTCATTAAAAAAAACACCAAATTGGTTGCTCAATCAAACGGACACCGGGTGAGGAACTCTATAGAGCTGTAAACATTTTATTAAATATATATATACAGCATCCTGCCACCACAAATTTTAGCTACGCATCTCTTGTCTCTGGTATGACCATAGGTATCTGGTTGATGACCATAGGCGGCAGGTGTAGGTGTTTTCCTGTTCCATGAGGTGTGCTACTTCCTCAATATGTAATATGTATATATATATGTAGATATCATTGTGACCCAATTTCAAATTCAAACCTGTGCTGATAAGGATTTTGTCTGGGACAATAGCGACATTTACTAAATTTGATCGAACTAATTAGTTTGATTTGAAATATTGTGGGTTTTAGAAGAAACATTTTGAGTATTGTCGGGATGGATGGCAGATTGTTTGGCATCTTATATCAAGCTAATAAGAATTTACTTGAGTATTTTCAAAGATAGACGGTAGTAGGAGCACTTCTACTACATATTTCATGAACGCTCCCTTGGTTGATCATAAAAATTCAAATTCAAAACTATCTCCTAGTTTTGAATTTATCACTTATTATCAATCTTGGCCAATTTGTAACTTCAAGGACTCGTTATAGGCACACGATGGGAGGACTCATTGCTTTCACGAAGACCTGTCGAAGTTTCAAGACCAATCAGACAAGGATAAAAACAGGACGCCGCATGATATTGTCACCGAAGATATGTTTCGGCGGTATGTTCGTTATCAAGCTTATAATAGGCATTATTAATAATATATTATTGAAATAACTGATTTAAATACATGCATACAAGATTTATTACGAAGGTACAATGTTTGATACTTAAATTAATGATTGGTCTGTGCTGCGCTCAAACTACATACCGGACTACTTAAGAACAATAGCTTTTTTATTACGGCAACTATTAGATGCTTGTGTGCGTGCTATCTTGACACTCAATTACTAAATTACTCAAAAACTGCTGAAAACCAGTGTTGTGTTGGTGTCTTCTGCACTGACCAACAATATACTGAGTCAACTCCTTGTAGCAGGGAATAACGCCGCTTTTTTTTTGTTTCTTTATTTTTTCATAATTTTTGTTACAATTAATTTAATTTATGCTGTAAATTCAAGGCGTGTGTTTTTATTGTTAATGAAGTCTTTCTATTCTATTCTAAATGTGTAACACTCGCGTTAATCAATGAAAATAACATATGTTAGTACTTATATCATCAAGTTAATAAAAATGCTTACTTATTTGACCTACTTATCTATATTTTCATAGCAGGATACAGTAGGAGAACAGACTTCCAGGCAGAAGGTTGCTTTCTCATAAAATATAATAATAAAACAAAATGAGGTTGTCTTGGTGACGTGACGGAGCGCTAGGAAATGTGACCGAGTGTTATACCTATGCTTGAGGTGTTGGGTTTGATCCCCCGGTTGTGTAGTCATATGTAGTCTGCTAGGCATTTATGAATAGTCCAATGATAGATGATAATTTATATTTTTTGTATCATCATCAGCCGGAAGACGTCCACTGCTGGACAAAAGCTTCCCCCAAATATTTCCATGATGATCAGTCTTGCGCTGCCTTCATCCAACGTATTCCGGCGATCTCGACCAGATCGTCGGTCCATCTTGTGTGTTGCTAGCGATGACTTACGGTACGGGCCTTATGAGAAAGCTCATGGTCGCTCAGAGGGCAATGGAGAGGGCTGTGCTCGGAGTTTCTCTGCGAGAACGAATCAGAAATGAGGAGATCCGTAGGAGAACCAAAGTAACCGACATAGCCCAAATGATTGTTAAACTGAAGTGGCCGTTGGGGCAGTAAAGTCCTCGAATGGTGACTAATATCGGAAGACGCAGTGTTGGTAGGCCACAAGACTTTTTGAATACTTAAAGAAAAATTCCTAGGTCCAAAATCGGTCGCAGCAAGGACTCCTACGAGGTCCTATTACATAATAATAATAATAAATAAGCCTTTCATTCAGACTATTAATAAGCTTATATCATTCAAACTTAAACTATTTATAACTAATAGCTATCTCCTAATAAACTACTATTTCTTTAAAGTCTGTGTGCCCTTTGGCATAGACCTCCTCCAACTTCTTCCAAAGTACTCTGTTCTTTGCCTTCATCTCTTTCTTTTTCCGATTTTTGATGCCAGTTTGTTACCCTTATGCTTCACTTCACATCAACTCCCCTTATGGTTTGTCCAGCCCATCTCCACTGCAATCTTTTCACTTTTACTGAAACCGTCGCAAACTCCTGTCGCCATCCTTCTTATGAAAATCACGTACAGATTTTTAGAACTCTAATGTTATTACATTAAATAATATATAAACATATTATTTGTTTAGATACACGGAGACAGATTCCCGACCACATACTCCGGCACCCACTCTCGCTAGCGGCAAGTCCCGCGGCTCTCGAAGATGTCTCACGCCTGACCAGCCGCATCCAAAGACAACTATTGTGGTAGACCTACGGAGGAGTCACAGCCAAGTAAACATGAAATACACTTAGAGTAGTCACGGATGAGGAAAAAAATAAGGACTCCGTGTCACCTTGCATAACAGGCACCAAAACAAGCCGGTAAACGTATTAATACATAACCCCACGCATATACTTACACTAATGCAAGCCGATCGGCCGCTATTATGAGATTTGCCATCGTCTGTGACAGATCAGTTTGCGTCGCAATAATTTAAGGGAGAAAAAATTGTGTAACTGGTATACCCCGTAACCGCACACACACTAGCATGAAGCTGCTTTAATTGCTAATATCACGGCGCGGAGTCCTTCTTTTTTTACTAGTCCGTGGGCATCATGTGGTATCTTGTAACAATAATTTCGACATTGTCATTTTAATTTGATTTAAGCATTATAATACTGTACGCTTTATTATTTGAGAAAATGATAAGCTTATTATTATTAAAATAATCAAGACTTAATAGAATACTATGTATTGTTAATAATTTTTAAAATATTTTGTACTTTAATGTTGGTAATTTTTTTACTATTCCGTGACAATAGTTAACTAATAGATTTATGGGTGATTACTAAGAGAGCCATTGCCCTCTTTCAACATTTATTTAGGACTCACACGAACGTTGTTGGTCTTTTAGTTCGTTGTACGCGTTTTCATTTTAAATACAACCGTGCCTCCAGATTTTTTAAGCGGCAAATCGCCCGTGCAAAGTCAAAACACGTCGTCATAATCGGCGAGCAGCTTTTCAGTTACCCGACCGGAACACGCAAGTTCTGGTCGTTGTCGAAAGCTGCTCTTGGAAACTTCAGCCAGCCGTCCATGCCGCCGTTGCACATGAGGAATGACACCCTGGCCCATACGGCAAAAGAGAAAGCCGATCTCTTGTGCGCTCTTTTCGCCTCCAACTAGACTCTTGACGACAACGGAAAAACACCGCCGACCATCCCGCGGTGTCAGAGCTCTATGCCTGAAGTACAGTTCAGTCAGAAAACTGTTAGGCGAGCTCTGTTTTCGTTGGACGTCAGGAAGTCTAGCGGGCCGGATGGTATTTCTCCAATCGTGCTCAGAACGTGTGCCCCTGAGTTGACGCCGGTGTTAACGCGTTTATTCCGGCACTCTTATTCTAAAGGCGTAGTCCCTGACTCATGGAAGTCAGCCCTTGTCCATCCGATCTAAAAAAAAAGGAGACAGTTCGGATCCCGCAAACTACAGGCCTATTGCTATAACCTCGCTGCTCTCCAAAATCATGGAGAGCATCTCTCTTGGGAAATCGTCAACCAGTGCCGGGAGAAACTTGTGTCTTCTATCGAGTCCTCTCTTGAGAAGGTCGCGGAATGGGGTAAATTGAACCTTGTCCAATTTAACCCCCAGAAGACTCAAGTTTGCGCGTTTACCACAAAAAAAAACCATTTGTCGTATCACCGCTCTTCGACAACACTTCCCTTAAAGCCTCGCCTAGTGTCGGAATACTGGGTCTCGAAATCTCGAGCGATTGCCAATTTCGTGGTCATCCGGAGGGCAAAGCCAAATTGGCTTCAAGGAAACTGGGCGTCATTAATAGAGCACGGCAATACTTCAAGCCGGCCCACATACTAGCGCTCTACAAAGCGCAGGTCCGGCCACAAAAGTATCAGCTCGATCCACTTGACCGCGTGCAACGTAGAGCAGCTCGAATTGTAGGGGACAAAGTGCTCTGTGAACGGCTGGATCACTTGGCGTTGCGTAGAGAAGTCGATTCATTGTGTGTCTTCTACCGCATTTATCACGGGGAGTGTTCCAAAGAGCTATTTAACCTGATTCCTGCCATCAAATTCCACCTTCGCACGACACGCCACAAGTTAGGATATCATCCTCACCATCTAGATGTGTGGCGGTCCTCCACAGTGCGGTTTTCAAGAAGCTTTCTTCCACGTACTACAAAGCTGTGGAATGAGCTTCCTTGTGCGGTATTTCCGGGACGATACGACATGGGTACCTTCAAAAAAAGCGCGTACACCTTCCTTAAAGGCCGGCAACGCTCCAGTGATTCCTCTGGCGTTGCAAGAGAATGTGGGCGGCGGTGATCACTTAACAACAGGTGACCCGTACGCTCGTTTGTCCTCCTATTCCATAAAAAAAACCTATGTCGTATCGACACACATCTAGCAAAAAAGTTCATTTATAGACAAGCTATAATTTACTTAGAAGAAATATTCTGATGAGAAATTAACGCCATATCTACAGATATTGAATATCATAATATAATGTTTATGCTGCATTTCGACGGGGAACGAATAAGTTCATAAAAAGGCCTTTGTCCAGCAGCGGACGTTTTCTGGTTGATGCAGAATGTAGATGCAGAAGTAAATGAAATAATTTGAAAAATGGTAATAATAGGTAATAATTGTGTTTTCAGGAGACTCTCTATTACCACGGCTACACAACATCTGAAGCGATACCATGCAACACAAGTACTACGATTGACAGATCCACCTTACCATCTCTGAACCTCTCCGAAGCTACACACACCAGGCTTGTCAAAGGTGAATGCGAACAGCTGCCACCGCTTGCTTCTCCGCTGGTTCTGACAAAAAGAACTACTAGAGAACCCATGGAAAGGAAAAAGGTAGGTGTATACGTAATAAGTATTTATTAGCTAAATTAAAAAGTCATAAAAGGATTCATTTTCTCAAAATTGATTCCTTTAGCATTATTTTTGATGTGATTTCTAATATACTAGATACTACTACCGCTTCGGAAACAAATGGCGCTCTGTGAGAGAAGAAGCTATGCAACAAACTCACCCAGCATTCTTTTTTGCTTTTCTTTCTTTTCCTACTTATCTCAAATAAAATTTCCTAATTTATAGATGAACTAGTCTTGATTGACACCAGCGAAAGTTGTAAACTATTATATTATTAAGTTGCTAAGTAAGTTATATGATCTAATAGATGGTCTGGGAGATACTTACCTCAATTGCAAAAGTTGTACTTGCATGTAAAAACCCCTTCACGAACTGATGTAGCTCAGGGGTGGGACAGACGCCTTAAAGTGACATTTTCAGAAGACTGTAGTGCCATCTGTTAGTTGGCCCGAAAATGAAAGCTTTGGCAGCTGTCACTCGCTTTGAAACCTTTTAACTTTTCTTATTTGTGTTACTGCCCACTGGTCATAAAATGGCTGCTACGCCTAGCGTTTGCACATGTATGTAGCTCTCGTGTTGCATTTTGCATATTTACACTACTAAATCTATCCTTTATGTTCTATGTTGTGACAAAATTAGATAACTCTACGCGCAATTTCAACATGGTAAAAATTGCAATACCTACATTAAAAAGTAGAGTTAGTTATTTAATTGCGTCAGAACATTAAAAATGAATTTTATAATTTCGATCTTATATATAGTTATTTTCGGGGCCAATCTCCAGATGGCGCCAGCTTTCAAATAGACAGCTCATAATGTGTAGAGAGGGCTCACTTTTCCCTAAATATTATTATACTCTTTGATGTAGCTTCATGGCGTTTGCTAACCCTCTTATTCATAATAGTCTGCTAACTTAAAGCATTGCTAATTCTCACTGTCTTCTTCTATTGACCTAAGTCAGAATGAGAAAAAACACTCCTAAGCGGCTGTTTAAAGTTAGCGGACCATTATGAATAAGGGGGTAAGTGTTGTTGCAATGCTATTGCCACACTCTATAGTAAATAACTATATTTTTTTTTTTTCTCTTTTAAGTCAAATAAGGAACCCATTATGAATATTTCACTGTAGTTCTATCACGACTTCTTATCTAAGGACCGCGTAGAGGTTTTTCACCATTTAGGTCTGGTTTTTATTAGGTACACGACTATTTGGTATGTTTTTGAGTAGGGTTAAAATGAAAGGTTCAATAAATTATTTATATATAAACAAATGTTGCCAAAGAGTACGATGAGCATGTAGACACGTGGGTTGTTCCCGATACCTACTGATCCTGAGCTTTTCATTAAGGCGAAGAGTAAGCAGAAAACACGCAAACATGGTGCTTTTAGACAAGTTTTGTGGTGAAAGTATAGCATTTCGAGCTATGAACACTACTTAATCCTGTTACACATATCCTTAAGTCTTATTTGTAGGTTGCAAATGCTTGCTGTTGGTATATATAGTTAACACTGCCGAGCCTTTTTGAACGACCACTTTTCTTTGAAGTTAAACAAGTTTTTTGGCATGGCGTGACGCACTTTTTTGTTACTTCTCTCAGAATAGTTATTCTTATAGCTTTTCCTTTTTTGTGTTGGTTCATTTATTCAGATTACTAGTGAATAACGAGGATTGTAAGCATATAAACTGTTTTCCACGTAAGAATTTTGAAAATATTGGCTTTGTTACATAGATGGCGGGCCGGCAGCCATGAACTCATATCGCTCAAGGTCGCTGGCATTTAGTGTCGCCTTAAATAAAAAACTACTTCTTGTTAACACATGTAACGATCTAAAAATTAGGTAAATGGGGTATCAGTGCTTGGGTATGAAGAAGAATTATTGTCTCACTATGGCGATTTGCGACCTTAAAACAAGAAAAATATTTTGGACAATAAAACCTACCTCAGCCTTGAACAAACTCACATCTAAATATGGCCGTAAGTTCTTATAAAAATAAAAATTAAAAATGCATTTTTTATGGCATAATGTAATCGCAATAAAACTGAAATGTATATATTTATTTATTGAAGTCTCATCAGTAAATTTAAAAAAACCGGACTCGCCCACCGAGGGTTCCTTAGGTACATATTATTGTTAACAAGCTTTACTTAAAGAAAGAAAGAGAAAAGATTTTTCTCATTCACCGTCATAAATCTAAGATTAGACATAAAAATAATCAAAATCTTCGTTTAAGCTTGTGCCGATAAAGACCTTTCATCCGACTTGTTTCGAAATTTGGATTGCTGTTCATAAAGATCCTGTTTTTTGTGATTCAATTACAAATGTATAGTGATCATAGTTCATATTTCATAGTTCCCCTATTATTTTTTTTATTTTTTTATTTCATAGTTTCACGATTATCCCTTGAAGAAGTGTTCGAATCTTTTTTATGTTAACTTAGAAGTTTCATTGTATCACGACTTCAAGAGACTGTAGATTTGAGTATCTATATAGTTATTATCATTATACTTCAACTCGATACCTCCACGCGTTCCCGAGATAAGTTCTAGCAATTATTTATGGTCGGATTTGTTAATTAGAACTATCAATATATCTTAAATTATTACTAGACCGTGACATCCCAATCTAGATAAGTTTTAATCATACGCATTATCACCAAGTTAGATAACGCCATTCTCATTTACGGGGAGCAAATGTTTGGACCTGTTAAAATATGTTGCCTTTTGTAATATCTACTACGAAATTACTGCAAATCAAAAAAAGGCAAGACAAGACTAATCATAAGAATAAGATAGAACCAAGTATCGTACTGCATGATCCAGCGAAATGTAGAAATAGAAAGCCACTAAAGATTCTACCACCATTCTCAACATCTTGTGAGTGTTCTTTAAAGCATGTTACACATATAGTTGTGAACTATGCACCAAAGAGTAGAAAGAGGGGTGTTTCAAATATTGTTTTATCTATGACGTGGGAGGAAAACGGCCAGAAGAAGAGGATAAAGTTGCCAAACTTAAAACTGCCCTCAAAGAAACCTAAGAAAAATAAATTGGCGAAGGATTCTCGAAATTACGAGAATGATGAATTCTTTTTAAAGTTAGAGGTGAATAATGTGACTTAAACTTAATGCATTTCGAAGATCTAGAGAGAGGTAACGTGGGTCTACGGGTATAATACCCATTATCATAGGGAGCATATTGGCCATTAAGAAACTATTGTAACCTAAAATTTTGATCCAATTGATATTATAATGTGATAGAAACCTAAAATTATCTGAGAAGTTATATCTAAACTAATCTTAATATATATAAATTACGTGACACGTTGTTTGTCCGCGATGGATTCCTAAACTAATGAACGGATTTAAATGGGGATTACTTCATGGAGTGCAGTTTAGTCCAACTTGAGAGATAGGATAGTTTTTATTTCAATTTGGGACCCAAATTATTATTTATCTATACTAATATTATAAAGCTGCAGTGTTTGTTTGTTTGAACGCGCTAATCTCTGGTACTACTGGTCCGATTTGAATGATTCTTTCAGTGTTGGGTAGTCCATTTATCGAGGAAGGCTATAGGCTATGTTTTTTTTCAAAATTAGGGATCCGTAATAAAATTGCTATTTTGTAACACAAGGTGTAAAATCGAAAACCTATTTTTGCGTGCGCTGCAAAAACTATTGACAATAGAACAAAATGATGTACAGGCTATAATATAAGCAATATTTTACTACTTATAAAACTATCATGTGAATTATACTTTATATGGCAAAACAACGTTTGCCGGGTCAGCTAGTTTCTAATATTTTGTATTGACATAATATGTTCTATGAGAGAATTTATTGACGCACAGTTTGGCAGTTCTGCTGTGAAACAATTTCATTATAACAACAGGGAGCCTATTTTACAAAATAATTCTTGATGTTATGAAATATTATTGACAAATTCATAAAAACCAGTATTTTATATTTTTATGTACAGAACAACGTCTGTCGGGTCAGCTAGTAATATTATATAGTTAACCTAATCATAATAATAATTTGTAATTCAGAATCAACTCAAGGCGCTTAATATTGGAAAAACACTTAAAATTAAAAAGTCTGACATACCCACTTCTCAGCGATCGAAGAATGACAAAGAGACCAATGATAAAGCAGACAGTATAGCACCTATAGACGATGAAGGTCAGTATTTATTCATTTGCTATTTACTGTCTTAATTAGCCAGATGATATTAGTAACCAAAATATTGAAAACAAAAAAAAAACCAAAAGATTTTTTTTTTATATAAACATTTTGACTGTTGCTTTTCAATACATTTTTGATAATCTTCTGTATGTTCATAAGCACATTGAGGAATTTTCTAGAAACTGTGACATTCATAATGTTAACGCGAGGCACAAACATAAACTTGTTATGCCTACTACTCGGTTGGTCGAGTTAGTAAGTCTTTTGTTGGGCGATGTATATGCTTCTACAATATGATCCCAGAAAATGTACAAAACAAATGTGTTACGAAATTCAAAAGAATTGTTAAAAAACGTTTGTGTGGGAAAGGTTACTATAGCATGAACGATTTTCTTAATGACACCACGGACTGGGAATAAAGCGAACACCCTCAGGCTCTTTAATTATAAATGTTTATTGTACGATATCACATTGTAATCCATATTTTATATTAAAAAAAAGCCCGCTGAGTTTCTTGCGCCCATTATTCTCAGGTCTGAGGCAGTCTGTTTTGAATGGGTGGTATTTTTTGACGTTCAATAAGTGATTTTAAATCCTATTTTGAATAAGACTATTTGAATTTGAATTGCTGAGGTACCTAGAAAATCGTAGCTTCTGTATTGATTTTAGCTAATATAATATATTTTGCTCTGTGAACAATCTGGGCGTAATAGAATAGGAAAGTCCGTGGCCCTAAGTACGAGACGAGTAAGTGATTCTTGTCGTGAGAGATTAATTTTTTGCGTTTGCTGGCCTAGAAGGAAAGTCTACGTGTTTTTTTGAAGGCGCCCATTTTGTATCTTCCTGGAAACACTCCGCTAGTATCGCATTCCATAGTATGATTGTATGTAGGTGAAATATCCCTAAAAACTGCACTAAACATGAACGCCACGTATACCAGAAGGTCGCCAGCCGATCAACCATAGCGAAAGCCGCTCTGTCGGTTTTTGATAAACAGGTAACCCTATACGTATACCGAGAGCTGGCAAATAATAATGCTCTCCATGATTTTGAAAAGCAGGAAGGTAATAGCAAAAAGGCCTGGAGTTCGAATCGGTATTCGGATCCGAGCTGTCACTTTTTTTGAGATTGGATAGACGAGTGGTGTCTTCCATGAGTCCGTGACTACGCCTTTCGAGTTTGAGTAATAAACGCGTTAGCACCGGTGCGATTGAGACTTTATTGCAGACCAAACAGACAGGAAATAAATAAAGATTTATAAAAAAAATCTTAAGCTGATTACAAACTTAGGTATGCAATGGGCGGTCTCATCGTTTGAAGCGTTTAAAATTGATGCCGGCTAGGTTGTGGGTACCACAACGGCGCCTATTTCTGCCGTGAAGCAGTAATGTGTAAAAATTTTTAAGTTTCGGTCTGAAGGTAGCCGTGGCTAGCGAAATTATTGGGCAAATGAGACATCTTATGTCTCAAGCGCAATTGTAGTGCTGCTCAGAATTATCGGGTTTTTTAAAGAATCCTTTGGCAGCACTGTATTGTAATTACCTTTAGCTGAGTGTCCTGGTCGTCTCGTCCCTAATTGTCATAACAACAAATCTTTTTCAAAATATCATATGTCAAAATAGCCAGCAGTCCAAAACTACTTCCACCATATTACTACTTTTGGCTACTAGGTGGTGAAATCCGAAGACGTGGAAAGCGCCGGCGGAAGGGTCGCGGAGGTGGCAGTGATCGACTGACGTCTGCGGGGCTTGCAGCGCAGGCACAACAAGATCCTGAAACACAGGTACACTAAAACCTCTTAAAGTCAAACCTCGAGGAAGGCTCTACTGAATGTACCAAATATCAAAAAAAAATTTAAACATAAACCCTTAATAAAACAAAAATATTATTAAACAATAGTAGTTACTCAATGGGTCACCAACGCAGCATGCCACTGAGTCAGATCCTTTTGACAACAATAACTGCTTCTACTAAATACTTTTAAATTAAGACAATCATTATAATATAATACAAATATTTGTTTTTCTCTACCATTAGTGTTTTTTTATGTTATTAGTTCTTAATATTTTTTTTTACCTCTGTAAGTCTTTTTTACTTGTAGTATTCTGTAGTTTTCACTCATTCATTCATGTATGTTTTGAGTTAGACAGTTTAGTAAGTTTGTATTCGACTTGCAGAGGTGTTGATTGACAGTACTTTAGTTTTAGTTAGGTGAAATGTGTTGAAATCTTTTCACTTATGCAGATTAAATATATACTTAATGGCTTTTCAAGAATCACTGATTTCTTCGAGTTTTCTAAGGCTTTGACTAATAGAAGGCTTCGAGAAGGTAACAAAACATTTTAACGAGCTGTGGAGGGTTTTCAATATATCGGCGTAAAGAGGTTATATCTAAAGTTTTAGTTTAAAAGGGTACATTAAGATTTTGAATATGTATTTTCAGGAATTTAGGTCTCATAGAAAATTAGGGAAGTAAATACTAGTGCCCTAATATTTTACTAGTATTTTAATTACAAAGCTGTGGAATGAGCTTCCTTGTGCGGTGTTTCCGGGACGGTACGACATGGGTACCTTCAAAAAAGCGCGTACTCCTTCCTTAAAGGCCGGCAACGCTCCTGTGTTTCCTCTGGTGTTACAAGAGATTGTGGGCGGCGGTGATCAAATAACAATTAGCATAATAAAAATCCCATTTTTATTTAAAATTTATAAGTACCTAATTTTAATTCGCGTCTCAATAAACCAGACATAAAAACAAATATACACTCACACTCACTATACCTACGCAAATGCCACTACGTAGTTAACTTCCTCATACGTACTTGTAATCCCTATATTAACCGAAGTCAGTGTAGCTGTTTTTTCCTTTTTACGCAGTTATGCTACAGTTTATTTAAAGGTATGCTTTTGGAATAATAATAGTATCGGTTTACCTTGCATTTATTGACTCATGTGTAATCGCAGGTCGCAGGTATTGGCACAGATTCGCACAACTCCAGCTCCCGTCCGTCGCTAGCGGCGCCAAGCGATGACGTCATTGTACTACCACTAGTCAAGACCGCCTTTTCCAAGAAAACTGACTCCTTTCTCGATGATGACATACTCAAGTTCTTGCATAGAGAAGTGGACGAAGAGGCTATTGAAACAGAGTTTGATGTTAAGGTACATGTTTTGTTTTAAGTGAGAATGAGTGTCCGAGAGATATACCCCCTTATTCATAATAGTCTGCTAACTTAAAGCATTGCTAATTCTCACTCTGTCTTCTTCTATTGACCTAAGTCAGAATGAGAAAAAACACTCCTTAGCGGCTGTTTTAAGTTAGCGGACCATTATGAATAAGGGGGATAGTCTTCCCTAGAACAGCCATCACACATTACCTACTTATGGGTTATATTAGTTTTTATACTAATGTCTAATATTCGCTGCCCAGTACCATGCTATAAATTGACATAAGTGTTTATCTTTATCCCTTTTTGATTCTTGGTTTTAATGGTAAAATTTTTGGATATGTTCAGCGTCGATACGTATTAGAGGAGGCCCTTCGAACTCGTCCGGATCGTGCGCTCAGCCAGGAGATGCATGCTCTGCTCCGCGAGTTACGGTCCCCTGCTGTCTGCCTTGGAGACTGGCTACACGTACCTCGCGTCTTCTCCAGAAAAAACTCGCAATTCGGACTGCCGACTGACTCCAATGACCTGGAAAGTATGTTTAAGTTTTTATATCAGCAAGCAATTCGATAGATACCTACCTACCTATCGGCGTCAAATAATCGCGACCTTATGACCAACGCATTGCTAAGACATTAAACGAGATTGACATACCTACATAGCTATTCTGTAAACACTTTTTTTTCTTTTTTGTTTGTTGCTTATTACAATACTGATCGAGAACCTTTTAGAATAGTCCTAAGAGGTATATTTTAGGGCTTGCAATACCGAGATCTCGGTATTTTTAATTTGCTGTGTTTATTTTTTGAAAACGATTTGTTTTGTTTTCATTTGCTTTTTATTCAGAAATTGTTATTGTTTTTTTTGTGAAAAAAGCAGTATAATTTGATTTATCTCATTTTAATTGTAATATGTGGAGTTGATAAATTAATTGTTTTAAAATGTGCACATTTTCAATATGCGGGATCTCGCAAATACCGAGATCCCGCGGGATTGAATATCGTAATCCCGCAAATGCCAAGATTGAATACAGGCAGCGGGATTGGAAGCCCTAGTATATTTACGCTAGTATATCAAGCGAGACAATTCCAGTGTGCTATTAGTCATCAATAATAGTGTGTAACGCGTTATCAGTGCCTAGTAAAAAGTATATTACCTATTGCGTCCTGCAATAAATTGTTTTTGAACTTAAACTCTTGTTTTGCGAGCTCTGCAGGGTCAATCGCTCATTTAAGTGACACTAAAATTACGTTAACAGAACTGACAGCGATGCAGTACGCCTCAAGATTCGTCACGTTAAAGAAGTCGAAACAATTGCTATATTTGACAGTACTTAGGAAGTTCAGGCCCAATTCGTATAGGATGCCAAAAAAGGTAGCTATATAATTTAATTACAACTAATAGATATTAATCTTAGCTCATTTATACGTCTAGATAGAGTGTGAATGCTGTGTAAACGTCGATAAAAATTTAAGTTGACAGTTAACCTCTATTTTTAGCAATGCACGCAAACTAACACAAATTGACATACAAATCGCGTTAGACATAGTCACGCACACTAATGTAGTAAAACTGGCTTGTTTTCATCGGTTTTCCAACAGCAAGAGGCTCTATCTAGAGTCTAGACGTATAAATTATCTGTGATATTAAGATTTACTCTAAGTTTTTTAGGAAAACATAATTCGTGTTGAACTTTGTAGTAGGTCTAACCTGTATTATATTTACATTAAATCGAGATATGATATTATTTATGAAGAAATCTCTCACAAAAATTTCGTATTTTCTAGGACATACAAGAAGGTCTCATTCTAATGATGGGCGGCATAATGACACATGAGCAGGCAACACAGTATGAAAGTATCATGGAGTGGCAACACTACCTAGACGAAGATTTCTCGGATGAAATAAAATTGCATATGCTTGACACATATCGTAAGCAAAACGCCGAAGGTGATACTGGCGAGGTACATTGCCTTTATCTTTACTTTGAAACAAAGAGTAAAGTACCATTTTTGACATGTACATTCATTTTTTTTTATAAATCCCGTAGTGTTTAATTTTTTCCAAATATTTCAGTCAGTTATCAACACTATAAAGTATAGAACATGGTGTGGCTTGTGCGCCATTTGTGAACGCATGTACGGTCGGTTCCCACCCAGAGACAAGGATCCACCTGAAGGGGTATATTTATATTTTTTACATTTCTAGAATTAATTTTAATAATTATGCAATTTTACACAAATTATGTCGTCTCCGTGACAGCGTCGGGATCAAATCATAGAAGAATTACAGTATTATTACCGTTACGCGGGGTCGGCTTTTCTTATCATGCGGCGCCAATTAAGTCGCGTTTTCGCGCCTTTCTTCACTGAGACCAAGGCGTTTCATGTCATTTTTCATCTATTTGTCCGTACCATTTGAGCCTTGATTCTGATATTTTGTCGGTTATGAGTGCAACTTTAAAGCTTCTTCTTATATATTCATTAAGTATTTTGTCTTTGAGTGTTACTCCTCCCGCCCATCTCAGCAGACGCATTTTGGTGGTGTGTAGCTTTTTGTATCTTTTTGGTTGCCCAAGCTTTACTACCATCCTACTGAGCACCCAGCACGCACGCAGCCTCTACTCCGAATAAGTCGAAGAAGCCTCCGTGCGGGATTTGATATGGAGTATCGATCTCCGGCCTTGTCGGCCCCGAGAGGTATTTTATTTCCCTCCTATAGGGAGATTTATCCTCCATCGAGCACCCAGGCATGGTCTAGGGTATCAGGCTACCCCGAGGATGGCCCTTTTAGGCCAATTATAAAAAAATAATTGTGTTTAAAACCATTAGCACACACACTGCCCGCATATGCAAACCCGTTCTGCAACGATTATCCAAATGAGGATGTCTCATGTCTGGTAGATTGTTTAATATCACAATCTATCTTAGCACCTGCCATCGGCGTACAGGCAATGTCAAGACGCTTACGCTTACCAGCCGGGTGATATTGTCCTTCCACTGTTATGAATGTGTCCATTGTTATATACTACCTACGAGACTAATAATACGATATATTGTTAGTTTCGTATGTAGTATATAGCAGTAAAATCTGACGGCATGTAAGAAGCCTGATCGCCTGTCACTGTATTTAACGAGCGGAAAGACATTTTTACTTCATAACGCTTCATTCTGTTTTTTAAATAAAAATAAGGGACGTGACGAGCTTCAGCTGATAGTAATTGATACGCCCTGCTCATTACAATGCACTGCCGCTCAGGATTCTTGAAAAACACAAGATTTCTGAGCGGCACTACAATTCCGCTCCTCACCTTGAGACATAAGATGTTAGGTATCATTTGCCCAATAACTTCACTAACTACGGCGCCCTTCAGACTGGAATACAATAATGTTTACAGATTACTGCTTCACGGCAGAAATAGGCGCCGTTGTGGTACTCATAATCTAGCCGGCATCCTGTACAAAGGAGCCTCCCACTCTTTCTATCATTATAGTGAAAATTATCGCAACGTCTGTTATATGTCTCTCATTAAATTTGATGACAAAAAAGAGCTGCGGGTCACTTGAAAATAAAAGTGATCATCGCCGCATATGATCATGAATGCCTGATGAATATTTTATTAATTAACCAAACTTTAGTGAAGCTGGTAAGTTTTAAAATGAAAAATAGATTAGTTCTAACATTTCCTCCTACTTAAAGTTGATTGATATAATATTATTATGTACTTACCTGTTTTAATTTTGTTTTCAGATCGAGCTCAGCGACTTTACAATGATAGAAACAAAATTATCCGCCTTGAACGTTCATCGTGGATTACTCGAAATATTAAATACAATTCGGTCGCGCTGAGTGGCATGAGAAGGTTTTAGGGCAAGTGTACATAAAGCTAAACGCTAAAAAGGGCTGGAGACGTATCTGCGCAGTAACCATTTATCGACCAAATCAGAAAGAAGAAAGATGTGGGGGAGTGCACTCAGTGCTCCTACACTCGCTTGCGATGCGAACTATCTACAAGGCTGAAGTTGAGTTTACGTTTTCGTATACCTACCTTAGCTAAATCAGTGGGAATTTTCAATCAACCAAGTTTTCTAATTTATTTTCTGTACACCAACGCCTAATTCAAAATATCAACAGGTATAAACAGCTGTAACGAAGTGTAAAGATTTCCCGTTTAACTCGTTTAAATATACCATCCGAGTTCTCGATTTTTACATAGTTTTAAAAGCGGTTAATACTTTTTTTTTGTAATTAAAGATTATTATTGAGATTCATGTTATATTATGATTTTTTATAAAGCATTATAATATTCATTTGTTTTTCTTGCCTAAGCTTGAGTATATCATTTTAAATAATGAATTATGTACTAAATAAAAAAGCGTTAAGTTAAACTAAAGCTGAAAAGTAACGGAAAAGGAAAGATTACATCCTGCAATTTAAGATTTTATTAATTTAGACTGGATTTCTGTTTGAAATTGTTTTACTAAACCACTTACTTATTTTAATAAAACTTCTTGCAAGAATTTCGTTTCAACATAGACGTAAACTACTGAAGAAACAAAATAAGAAATTGTCTTCAGCTTGGGACTCTAGGTCTATCTATGGTTTTAATAGATTCTATTTATTCATGTTCTTCATCGATAGGTTCCTAAGGAAGTAAGTTGTAAGAAAAGTTACATAAGTATTCAAATTTTTTCATTTTTTTTTTGAGAAATGCACAATATAATATAATATGCTCTCATAAGACAATAGAGTACCTGCTAGCTAATACAGAAGGCTAACCAGAATTATTACACGAAGAGCTACTCAGATTGAGCTGGCAATGGTGAGAAGTAATTATGGAAAACAGACAATAATAACCTTTGAGGGAGTTCAGATACATAACAACATGCCCTCAGAAATAAGAAATACCTACTTTAATTGTTAAAATGTTAATTTCACATGTAAGTGACGATAGGTCTTAAGGACGCGTTTACGAATCGGACAAAAAATAAAAATGAATCGTCTAAAATTCATATATTTTTCGGAAAAGCTGAACTTTAAAGTGTGGTATTAAGGGTTATTTTATTTTGTAACTCCGTACGCATTGCACAGAAAGATCTATCGAAACAACGTCAGTCCACGCCACGTCCGCGCTCGGCCGCCATCGTGGGTAGATACTGTGTCGGTTGTAAGCAGCAGCTCGTACTCGGAAAGATCGCTGTACGAACATGAATATTTTTTATAAGCTCTACAATACTGTCTTTGATACTTTACATATTTTGTACGCCGTCAGATTTTCAAAAAATTATGTTTCTGTATTTTTTTGAAGAATTAGTGATTTATAAGTTCATCTCTAAATATAGGGTATATATTAAATCGACATCCAAGATGGCGCCTATAAATTTTACCAACTTCTCTTCATGGGTCTCATTTTCATGGTTTTCGGGGTCCACAATAACGAATATCGGGTCAAAATCGAAATCCAAGATGGCGCCTATGAATTTTACCAACTTCTCTTCATGGGTGTCATTTTCATGGTTTTCTGGGTCAACAATAACGAATATCGGGTCAAAACCGGATCCAAGATGGCGCCTATGAAATTTATCAACTTCTCTTCATGGGTGTCATTTTCATGGTTTTCGGGATACACAATAACGAATATCAGTTCAAAATCGAAATCCAAGATGGCGCCTATGAAATTTACCAACTTCTCTTCATGGGTGTCATTTTCATGGTTTTCAGGGTCAACAATAACGAATATCGGGTCAAAACCGGATCCAAGATGGCGCCTATGAAATTTATCAACTTCTCTTCATGGGTGTCATTTTCATGGTTTTCGGGATACACAATAACGAATATCAGTTCAAAATCGAAATCCAAGATGGCGCCTATGAAATTTACCAACTTCTCTTCATGGGTGTCATTTTCATGGTTTTCAGGGTCAACAATAATGAATATCGGGTCCAAATCCAAATCCAAGATGGTGCCTATGAAATCTACAAAATTTTCTTCATGGGTGTCATTTACATCGTCAAAATTAGAATTCATTCATAAACTTAAATTATATTATAAAAGGCCTGTTTTACAATATCCCACATGCTAAATTAATTCTTCATTCGTAGGTATATATTAGTAGGTATGCTAGTAGGGAAGATGTTCTACTTACTCACGGTCGCGCGCTAAACCTGCATGATACAACGCTATTAGTTAAGTTGTTTTACTTGAAAGCGGTACCGTCTACTTCATGCTATATTCGCATTTTCTCAATCAGACTCAATCTCCCTCCTTTCTTCTTGGATAAAAACGTCCTTCATTTCTCGGATTCGGTATCCATATTGTTGAAAGCGTAATTTTGCGCGGCAGTCATCTTGGATATCAAAAATGATCCCAAAATCGTTCTCTGCACCCTCAAGAACCTCGGATATGATACCCATATTGTTGAAAGCGTAATTTTGCGCGGCAGCCATCTTGGATTTCAAAAATGATCCCAAAATCGTTCTCTGCACCCTCGAGAACCTCTAATACGATACCCATATTGTTGAAATCATAATTTTTGCGCGGCGGCCATCTTGGATTTCAAAAAAGATCCCAAAATCGTTCTCTGCACCCTCAATTATCTCGGATCCGATACCCATATTGTTGATAACATAATTTTGCGCGGCGGCCATCTTTGATTTCAAAAATGATCCCAAAATCGTTCTCTGCACCGTCGATAACCTCGGATACGATACCCATATTGCTGAAGTCATAAATTTCGCGGCGACCAAGGATTTCAAAAATGATCCCAAAATCGTTCTCTGCACCCTCGATAACCTCGGATACGATACCCATATTGCTGAAATCATAATTTTTTGCGGCGGCCATCTTGGATTTAAAAAAAACTGCGTTTACTGCACACGACGTTATGCGACAGAATTGCCATCTAAAGTTCTACCCCCTATTTCATAATAGTCTGCTAACTTAAAGCATTGCTATTTCTTATCATCTATTTCTTCTATTGACCTAAGTCAGAATGAGAAAAAACACTCCTAAGCGGTTGTTTAAAGTTAGCGGACCATTATGAATAAGGGGGCTAATATTTAACTACTAAACGAATACATCAACCAAGTATGAGTGTGGGCGGCGGTGATCACTTAACACCAGGTGACCCGTACGCTCGTTTGTCCTCCTATTCCATAAAAAAAAAAAAAAAAAGTATCAAAAATACATAGGTATTAAAAAAAAACAAAATTCAAACTTGCTATAGTATCAAATTCATTTGATTCTCGCAATTAACTTTAAGTACGTGTATGTGTTTGACCGGTGTCAGTGTAGTGGTGCGATTCGATACCTCTCTATTTTGAGAACGCGTCCTTAATGAGAATAAAGTTATTTAAACCTAACCTACTCAAAATTAAAGAATTTTGTATTTTATTTATTATCACGGCTTTACTCACGGTTTATCGGTGTGGGTACCGACTAGTTTCGGACAATTTGGATGTCCTTCATCGGGGTGATTGGAGTGGATTTGCGACCCGTCTGCGAGGGGTGCGTGGTGCACCGGTGGTGATGACGAGTAGGTATGGTAGAACTGAAACTATTGTGTCACTATTGGTGTTCACGTGTGCACAAAATGTACTCACAATGTCTCCACTATGTTAATCATTGGAACTTTTGCTCTTGTTCTTGTATAACAACACGGGTTTCCAAGTAGGTGTCAGAGCCCAGCCCTTGTCTCTATTAAAATTAGGTCGCCGGTCGATTTCTATGGTTTTAAGAAGCTTTCAAGCACAAGCTTATCGTGGGCCAATCTTTCACCTTATCGAACCTAATAGAATGTGAGGTGTCGGAATTGTGGTAAGGTTACTTTTACCAGGGGGAGGCTCCGTTGCACAGGATGCCGGCTAGATTATAGGTACCACAAAGTCACCTATTTCTGCCGTGAAGCAGTGATTTGTAAACATTACTGTGTTTCAGTCTGAAGGGCGCTATAGCTAGTGAAATTACTGGGCAAATGAGGCTTAACATCTTATGTTTCAAGGTGATGAGCGTAATTTGTAGTGCCGCGCAGAATTTTTGGGTTTTTCAAGAATCCTGAGCGGCACTGCATTGTAATGGGCAGGGCGTATCTATTATCTTCAGCTGAACGTCCTGCTCGTCTCGTCCCTTATTATCGTAAAAAAAGGTCTTGCTGTCCAATTTGCGGACACTGCGGTTGTGGTCGGTGATGCTGGTTTTTATGTTGCGTCCCGTTTCACCAATGAATGTTTCACGAAAGAGACTACTTAGAAAATGTTCAATTAAATGCATCGGACCTGGCTATAGATATAGCCTACTATTTATCAACAATGAAAGTAGAATATGATAGTACCTATGTTCTACTAGTATAACTAAAAGTACTCTATGCTGCAGTCAGTACTCACTTGACAGCTTGCCTGCCAAATGCCACCTGCGCTTGTCAATTTGAAATATGACAATTGGCGGCTGGCATACTGTTTAAATTCTCTTTGGCGGCTGGAACCGTTGTAAATTCTAAATTTTGTATTAGCTAATTAAAATTTTGTGAGGAGTTCGAGAGTGGTGTTGGGTGTGGAGTGTAAACTGTACCGGTAGTAATTATTTGAATAATGTTTCGAAATATTTTGTAAAAACAAAGTAACTATAAATAATTTTGAAACAAAAATTTAGTATCTAGACGTTTTAAGGGTTAATCTATGTTTTAATTTTAATCTAAAAATGGACACTGCGGGAGATGTAAACACGAACGGTGAGTAGAATATGCGATTTATAAATAAACCAACGCGTTGGTTTACTTCCTCATACTAAAATATGCTATTTTGTCTATTTGTGTTTTCAGATTACAACGTTACTGCTCTACATATATTTGATTATTGCGGAGTTGATGCTTCCAGCACCCTAAAAGTTGATGTTTTGATGGAAAAGTTCGCACCTTTCGTACAGTGTAACAAGTAAGTATACCATAATAAAATACCATCAAGCTTTGAATGAGTTATTGGTGTAATCTCCACCATTAGATTGTTTAGTGATTAAAGTTAAATTAAATAATTAAAAAAAGGTAAGTTAAATTTTTATACATGTACAGCCAATGTTTTACGAACTTAAAAGTATCACAATTATAATACCTATGTGTTTAAGTATGCAATAATTAGCGTTAATATTATACTTTTTTTTAATAAGCCTGATTAACTTTTGACATTAGCTCAAAAGATCACATTTATTAATTAAATAGTTTTAAATAGAGCTTAAATTTAAAAGATCAGATTGACTACTTTGCTTAAAAAAAAGAAGTAAATATTTAAAATGTAAATTATGACAAGAATATTAACATGTCAAACCACTATTATATTACGTATTTAGATATTTTTTTTTTTAAATCACATTATAAACTAAAGTAACAAGCTTACATTAAACATTCGTGGCAGGAACTAACTATGTGTTAAATTTTTAGTGTTGAATATACCCATCTGAAGTCGCTCCTGGATCCAAAGCAAAATAATCCTGACATAACTGTTTCAATATTGGCAGAAACATTAAGTAAATATAGTGAGGATCAAAAGTTTAGAGTGAACTTAGATGAAAGGTGAGTACATATTTTCTTTTGCTGAATGTTGGCAGAACTGATGCAGTTGTGATTATACATAATATATTGAAAAGAGCGCAAAAAAAGAATGCTGGGAGAGTTTCTTGCGCTGCTTCTTCGCTCTCAGAGTGCCATTTGCTCCCAAGCGGTAGTAGTATCTAGTAGTTATTAGAAATGACATCAAAAAGAATTCTAAAGGAATCAATTATGAGAAAATAAATGCCTTTTATGCCTTTTACATAATGTATTGAGACAATAAATTGTCATGCCAATAATATTACAACCATTATTATTATTTAAAAAAGAAACAGATGAACAGTTTCATGCTAATATAACATGCTAGATTGGAGTGTGACTGAAACACTGTGCAAGACAGTTGCATACAAAAGTAATAGCTATTTCAAAGCTGTCACTACTAAATACTAGAACTAATACCATCTGGATGTGTGGCGGTCCTCCACAGTGCGGTTTTCAAGGAGCTTTCTTCCTCGTACCACGAAGCTGTGGAATGAGCTTCCTTGTGCAGTGTTTCCAGGACGATACGACATGGGTACCTTCAAGAAAAGCGTACACCTTCCTTAAAGGCCGGCAACACTTGTGATTCCTCTGGTGTTGCAGGAGAGTGTGGGCGGCGGTGATCACTTAACACCAGGTGACCCGTACGCTCGTTTGTCCTCCTATTCCATAAAAAAAAAAAAAGTAGTATTTGGTAACAGTGATATTTAGATTGAAAAATATTTCAATTGATTTTGTCATTCAAAATAATAGCCATCATTCATGATGGCATGATATTTTTATAATAAAATTTATTGAAGTAGGTGCTACTTTGCGGAAATCCATAATTATACAAATGATTTGAGTTTTCTTTAGTGTTAATTCCGCCAATATTTGTCTTTAAACAATTTGACACGTGTTTCGCCTCTACACGAGGCATCCTCAGGACGTGTTGTCTCGCCAAAATCTGGCATGAGACTGACTTTAGTCTCATATTCAGTGTTGAATTGTTTAAAGACAAATATTGGCAGAATTAACACTAAAGAAAACTCAAATCATTTGTATAGTTTTTATAAGGTTTAATTTTGAACCACACTAATTGAAGATCTTCACCAAAGTTGCATAATAATTTGTGGTCAATTGTATCACTGTTTTTGTATTATTATTACAAATACATGTGAGATATGGCGACATTGATTCCCATACTGAGGAAGCTTGAGGACACTTCAACTTTTCTTTATTATTTCTGTGAGTTAAGTCTTTTAAAGAAATATTTCATTTAAAAGTATTAGTTAAAGAGTATAAGTTAAAATATTTTTTTTTATAATTAATAAATTAAAAGCATTTTTTCACTGACATTTCATTTGATTTCAGTTTTAATTTGAAGGGTGGACTAGTTCCAAATGACTTTGACTCTGGTATTTCTACTGATGGTGAGTAGCAACCCCTATTCATAAAGAGTTTTCAACTAACACAAATTTAAAGCTACAAGCATATTGAAAGAAAATATAAAATTTTTCTATTTGAAGTAATCAAATTCTCACAGGAAAATATTATGTAACTAATGCTTACGTTATTAATCACTGATTTCTTTCACTTTTCTACTGTGTGGACTGTGATTGAAGTTTTGTGGCTTGAAGGGTTAAAGGGTCAAACATTTTTTTCCAGTTTAAAACTTTCAATTTATAGACAAGAAATTAGAAGTGTAAGTTGGGTTGGTGGTAAACAAATTATCTAGCTATATGAAATATTACCAGTACACACTAATTTTTATCAAATGTGGTTACGCATTTTTTGAATTAGAAAAAGACATATAGACACATGGACAGTAATTTCAAAAAATTTTGAGTCTTAAAACAAATATATAACAATACACAGCCTACAGATTTATACAGTAGCACTATGGTACTTTTTAGATCTATATATTCTATTATATATATTTTTGAAATTTATACATTGTATGTAGATTACTTTATTTGTTATTTCAAGATGGCCAAGAATGAGTTGACAAAATGAATATTATTTAGGTTGAATTGTTGTATAAATCAATCAAATATTTGTTGAATTATGAATACTAGCAATTCTGTCAAACTTTCAGGTTTCCAACTAGTGGAAGAGTTACAGTGTGAGTTGAGAGAGAAGTGTCACTTGGCAAACCAACTCCGGAGTCAGCTGGAGTTTACAGACAGGCAGCATGAAGAAGCTCTTGCTGGTATAACAGCCGAGAGGGATTCATTACGGTTACATCTTAATATGTGAGCAATTTACAACCTACATTTCATGTTATGCATATGATACAGGTGGTCAATTAGGGCAAGAAAGTGGCACTGTTGGACCTGTTGGCAAAAGGTGCCAGGGTAAACCCAACAGGCAATAGAAAGATATCATGGCTGTTGCTGCAAAAAACTGGCTTGGGGTAACAGACAACAGAGAGAAATGGACTGAAGTGGAAGAGACTTTCACCCAGTGAGATTCTAGGATTCCATGGGATAAGATAAAACCTTATATAATAACTAAATTATTGGATTTAAGAATTGTATGGTAATCTTAGTAAATAAAGCTCTTATTTATTTATTAACTACATTCTAGAGAATTATTTTTCATAAAGAGAAGAGAGAATCATTCACCTTTTGCTGCACATGGCTCCGGTATAATGTACTCTGCAAATAATAGGGAAAACCAGTGTGAGGCTCCTTTGCATAGGATTGCAACCCATAATCTAGCAGGTATCCAACAACGCCTATTTTTGCCGTAAAGCAGTAATGTGTAAGCATTATTGTGTTGCGGTCTGAAGGGCGCCGTAGCTAGTGAAAATATTGGGCAAATGAGACATAACATAATTTTTGGGCTTTTCAAGAATCTTGAGCGGCACTGCATTGTAATGAGTGGGATGTATCAATTCCATCAGCTGAACGTCCTGCTCGTGTTCTACATACAAAGATTTACAACCTCATTCTGCTTCACTCTTAAGCCTACATTGCTATAAGCCTAATATTTTTTTTAAATCTTAGGCTTCGTGAGGAAAACGTAACACTGAGCCATGCACGCGGTGACTATGAAGAAGCTTGCGAGCGGCTGTGCAGCATTGAGGGTGCTCTGGGAGAATCCAGGCGGGATCTGGATGTACAAAGGAAACAGAACAAGATTCTCAAGGAACAGGTCACGATGCTCGAGACTGAGGTAACACTTCATTTTTTTTACTATTTACCAATACTTTAGAAAAGGTTGAGCTTTCATGAGAAGAAGTGGTAAGAAATTCGTTGCCACTAATCTTAAATCAATATTTACAGCTTCATCATTTACAAATTGTTTTGATTACATTATATTTTAAGCCATATACCTGACATAAATATTCAAATGTCATGACTTACTTACACCAGAAAGTTATTGAGAAAATATATATATAGATATACATTAATCTACAGACAAGCTGTAAAAAATTGGCAATTTTAAAGTGGTAATGGAAAACTACATATTATAAAATCATTCAGAAATACGTTTTTGTTTCATTTCTAACTTCATAACTTTGATTACACATTTCCGATGGCTTTTAAACTACATTATTCCCGAATGCTTACATTATTATTTTTTTCTATTGACAGACCAGTGTCTGTGGGGTCAGCTAGTTTTTATATATAGCGACCTGTATAGCAGAGTGGTTAGCGATCCTACCTACTAAGCTAGAGGTCCCGGGTTCGAATCCCGGTAGGTGCTAGCATTTATATGATGAATATGGATGTTTGTTTCCGAGTCATGGATGTTTAAATGTATTTATGTATGTTTATAAGAATTTATGTATGTTTAAGTAAGTATATTGTATTAAATATATCATTGTCTTGTAACCCATAACACAGGCTATATATGCTTAACTTGGGGCAAGATAATTTGTGTAAAAAGTGTGTCAATATTATATTTATATTATATAACTATGAATAAATCTTTTTTCGTTGTGTTCATAAATGTCGACATAAAATTGTTAATAATTTAGGTGAAACCTCCATTTTTCATTCAATAACAAATGAAATTCAAACAATGCAATGTTGTACATATTTAAAATCTAGAATGCTTGTGATGTTAAAAAGTTTCTCTGACAACAATAACAAAATAAAATTCTTTTAATGCATTGTATGACAGAAATTGACGCTGCAAGATCTCCTGTCGAAATCTAAAGAGGAATGCCATCGCATCAACGAGATGTACGCGGGCCGGCAGTCGGTGTTGCTAGAGGAGAATGAGACCTTCCGCACAGAGAACGCCCTGCTTGTGTCCAGACTTCAGGACCAAGAGGAGTGTATGGAACAAATATACAAAGAAAAGGTACGTACTCTTTGACAATGGACATCCACATCGAGCCAAATAAATCTAGGTTTAAAACTAAGTTAAAAAAATACTTTTTAAGCACCATTCCTTAGCCATTGTAAATATTGTTATTCTTGTATTTAACATATTAATTTAAATATATGTAAATATGAATATTTAAAGAGGCATATTTAGAGAGAGAGAGAGAGGGGTTGAAATAGGGGATGGCAGGTTGCATGGAAATTCGTTATTATCGATGATAAAACCATGAAACTTTGTATTTTGGCACTTGATTAGAAGTAATTTATGAACATTTGTTCGAGAATTTTTGCAACGGACCTACATGGGGTTGAAATAGCAGATTAAAGTTCACTGGGAAATACTATTAAAGAGACTGTCCACAATGACAAGGGATATACGCTGTATCATAGAAGAGTGAAAAGAGCAGTTTGTATGTGTATTATTTGAAAAGTATCCTAAACGATAAAAATAAATTGCACAAAGTAACTATTCAACACAGACGAAGTTGTGGGTAAGAGCTAGTTAATTATATATTTAAGTAAGTATAACTATATCACAAATTGTATGTTAAATTATCGTAGTCAAGCACATTCGCACCTGTTGAACCTACATGGTGTTGCATGGGCGTTGGTGACCACTTATCCTCAGGTGACGGTTTGTCCTCTGATAGAATAGGTTTTATAAAAATTCTTTGCTGTCACTGTATAAATGATGAGAAAGCTTATCACTGAAATTTCATGCAAAAGTAGGCATTGAAAATGCTTAACAAAGAATTATTTATAAAACGGATGTTGAATTAATTGCAGAAAAGTCTGGAGATGGAACTAAAAAATCTTATGAACAAATCCAACCAGAATCCGTTCAGATTGGACAATTCCATAGATGTTAGTTACACGGAAGAACAGATGTTGGCAGCGCTCGACAGTCTCAACTCAGAGACCAAGTTTTGTACTGGTAAGTATATTTATGATATATACATTTCTTGTAATAAATAAAGAAAACATGACAAGTGCCAGTCGGAGAAAAAATTATGATTTAATCAAAAATTTATAGTTGTCACACTTTTCTACATACTTGTAGTATAAGACGTAAATACTTGCCAAATTTCACAGTTTTATGTCAAAGAAAAATACATAAATTTTGATTCCCATGAGAGTATCGAAATAAACGTTTTTTGCTGCAAAAACGGTCGTATCTTTTTTTATTTTTTCACAGCGTCAAGAGGCTGTAGACTTGAGTATATCGTTTTAATTTCAACTCAATATGTCCACGCGTTCCCGAGATAAAAATTCTAGACAGACAGATACACGGACGGACAAAAAAGTGATCAGTCGGTTCCGTTTTTTCCTTATAATATTGCTTACAGGGCCCCATTTAGTATTATTTCTATTACAACGATTATTAGAAACGATCATGGCGACTTCCTTATTTTAAATTTTTAACGTATGTTTTAAGCGTTCTCTTTTATTTCTTACTGTATAGAAGTTAAAAGGTTTAGGAAAATTCCTGTCCGACGCGCGCTTAACGCTTTTTATATTTAAGTTACTTCTACTAACTTTGCTTGATAGCTTCATCATTTTCGCTAATAACGCTTTTCCTGTCTGTAGATAACCGTATATTAAACGAAGAGTCATTCGTAAATGCCTTAAGAGAAGAACATGGTCGTACAAATAATATTTCCCTTTTGGATGAAATTCGACATAGCTTCTCTAATATGTCAAGATTTAGTATCCACGATATGAATCCGCTGTTAGAAAGTTCTTTCGTTCATATTGCAACTCAAACATCCGAAAGTGATGTCTATTTAAATGATTATAAGGTTGATAATGTTAGTGTTGATTCACAAACTGACAGGATATGTGTTGAGGCAAAATGGACTCAAACTATTGGCACAGTCAAAAACTTGCCACTAGTGAAAAGAAACATGGCTCGTGTTGGCAAACCCAGATTTATGAAGAACAAAAACACGATGCATTCTAATATGCAAACAGACGAACTTGAACCCAAGTACAATAATGAAACCATGGTCCATTCCTGTATGCAAACAGATTGTTATGAATTTAAGACCAATAATAAAAACACCATGCATTCTTGCATGCAAGCAGACGAATGCGAACTTAAGACCAATATTAAAAATACTGTGGATTCTTGTATGCAAAAAGACGATTTTCTACTTAAGACCAATATTAAAAATACTGTGGATTCTTGTATGCAAAAAGACGATTTTCTACTTAAGATCAATATTAAAAATACGATGGATTCTTGTATGCAAACAGACGATTTTGTACTTAAGACCAATAATAAAAACACGGCGGATTCTTGTCTGCAAACAGAGGATTTCGAACTTAGGACTAATATTAAAAATACGGTTCATTTTAGTATGCAAACAGACGATTTTGAACTTAATACCAATACTAAAAACACGGTAGATTCTTTTATGCAAACAGATGATTTTGATCTCAATGAAATCACGGAGCATGTTTGCCTGCAAACAGACAATATTGAACTCAAGATCAATAATAATAATGATGAAACTTGCAAAGAATGTACGAAGTGTTTCGAGTGTGAGAAGCCTAATGAATATGTAACTAAATCGAAAAGTGACTTACAAACTTCACGCAACACGAGTTTTGATTTGGAGAAGTACGAAAAAAATTTGGATATATTAAAAAATACCGTCTACGAAGAAAACGAGCAAAACGCAATCTTAAAACAAATCGTCGAATATTTAAAATCGAAGTTAGAGTCATTGGAAAAGTCGTGTCTTATTCAAGAAGAGATTATAAATAGAGTATACTGTGAAAAGTGTTGCGTTGAAGTGCAAACAGTTTGTGGTAATCTATGTGTCGTACTTTGTAGTTATGTGTTTAGTTTTGTAGTTAGACTTTGTTTTGTAGTTAAGATTGTGTTGAGATGATAACACATCTCTGACTCATAGATGTGCAGGTGTGGTGTGAGTGAAAACTAATAATTTAACACCTTACAGAATTGTCACTATAACATTATGAGAATTTGCCAAACCTTGCTTAACAATAGTGCACCCAAATTTGTTCCATCTGACATATACAACCAACAATCAACATTTCTGCAATATTTAAGAATATGAGTTCTACAAAATCTATTTTTATTTATCATACAGAATTGTATTTGGGTTTTGACTAAATAATTATTTATAGATCCATGTCTACTTATATTTTTTAAACGAAATAAATTTCTTTTGTATGTAGGTGAAAGGACTGATCAGCGACATTACATAAAGCATAAAATATAACCTATAATTAAAAAAAATATTTAAAGTTGTTAAACTTTTTTTTTGGTTTTATAAAAGAAAAGGGTATTATTGTTGCGTAATCAATTATCTTATTTCTATGTCGTCTATAGTATTAAAATTCTTTTTTCCAAATTTGTGTTTAAGCTTAAAATAATGTTCAAGGTTAACATTACACACATATATACATTTATTCATTTTATTTTACACACATTAAACCAATCACTACATATTTGTGTTTAACTAACTTTTTTTCTACTGTTTTGTAATGTTGCAAAGTAGTTTATCGTCAAAACTCGAGACCAGTGCTTCTCTAAAATGGGGAAATAGTTATGTCGATTTGGCTTCATACCGTAAGTACTTAAGCCTTGGGGCCTTGGGTATGTTTGCATTTATGACCTACGAGATACGAGCGTTGACGATAAGTATTATATTGTTTGTAGTTAGAAGTATATGATAGTTTTTATTGTGTAGTTTTGTTTTCTTGCTTGTGGAAAAAACTCCTAAACACGGGATGTCGGCTAGATAGACACGGGTCAATTAACAAAAGATGGTTTATTCAAACTTACAATCACCAATGCAGTTAAATAGAAAATTCACTATATTATTTCTTTATAGTGATAAACAAAATAATAGCAAGCAACTAACAAGCGAGAGAGACAGATAAGTTCTTCGTGATGTGTATGGAGTCCATGTTTAATGTGTCCAGTTATTCATAGACACTAAACAAGCTATATTTATATATGTGGTTTTAATGCCAGCTTTTATTAATTGATCTGTGTCCTTTTTTATATAGTTTTACTTGGTATATTTTTTTTTAGTTTATAATTGTTTAAAAAATAATTTTAAGTACTTTTTAATTAGTTAGCACGAATACAATACTGATTAGAAATTCGTTGATTAATAAATTAACTGCTGTATGGCTAGTTTGAAAATTACTTATTTCTAATATTTAAAGTATTTTTATTTATCTATAACTGATAATAAACCTCCAAATCTTTTTTATTTCAGAACAAGTATCTGTATCGTCTCAAACAGATTTTGGTTGTTCTGAATGTGTGAAACGTAGCAAGCCCCTTCCAAGACTTAAGCGTTTGCTTTGGTGAGTATCCACATCAACACTAATATTGTACTAACTGTACTGTAGCACTATTTTTTTTAGAGAGGAATTTTTTTTAATAGTTTTACTTATTTAGACCCCGAAACAGGGCCCCTATGTCCAACTCGGGACCGGCTGTGTACTTGATCGAATGGGGCATAGTTTATTGAAAAAGTAATAAGATATCTGTAACCTACGCATGTATGTATGTGTGTTTGTGTATAAATGTTTGTGTTAGAGTATGTAATAGTGTGTAAAAGCAACAGGACCGATACACAGTCCCACATATTTGAGAATGAGTGACGACTCGACCTGACTGTCTGTGTATATATATGTTTGAATGTGTACCTGTAGTTTATATATCATGCATATGTGAGTATGCAAGACGAATATCGCTTTATTTTTCCCGGAATATTAGGACTCGATGAGTCTCTTAGATGTCAGATTCTGTCATCAAGATAATGAAAATCCTCCTTGTAAATCTTCAGGGACTGTAGTACACTCAATAATTATTGAAGAAAGGGCTAGATTTTGGAAGGACATAAATTAAGATCAGCTTACCTATTTCTTAAGTGAATCAGGAATAATTACAGGCAAATGAGGCTTTGTCAAAAAGCCTTACTTCTTTTCGTATGTAGACCCGGCCTGAGACATTTTATCACTCGTTTGAGATGAAGTTGAGTACAGTCAGCATCATAAGTCGAGGTAGTTAAATGGAAACTGCTTCTATCTTTAACATTTGCTTTGTTTGACCTGGAGTGGTATATTATGTGTTAGTAAGTTTGGAAGTTTAGAACACAAGTTTAAATGGAATTTTAAATAAGTTTTTTATGTAATGAATGAAGGCCTGGGGCATATACAGTATGGATTGCATATCTATGACATAAATAAAAATATAAGTAATACTAGTACATGTAATTAACGTAGTAAAGCAGAAGTAACACAAAAATATTTATTTAATTAAAAACTTTAAATTGAAAAAGTGTAATTTTCAAAAAAAAAAACTGTACTGACAACGTACATTGACCTCTGGAGCGATACACGATTTCGGCTTTTGAAGTCACCGCAAGATGTGGCAAGGAGCGAGGAGCGGCAACGTCGCATTAAATCTGTCTGAAGAACGACCAGCTGATTTGAAAATGTAGCGCGCGGGACGGCAACATCGGTTTTTGATGTTCAAAGATTCAAGTTCATTGAATCATTGACCCCTAGTGACCCGATTCTAAAATGCGTTCATAATTGCTCAAAATTAAAAGTCTAAACTTTGACCAAATTAGTGCACCGATTTCTTTTTTGTGTATGGTCAGCAAATGCGATAAAAAGTATGTACATTTAATTCCTATATGCAAAATCCATACTGTATTTTCGAATGGGTTATATATTCTCAACATTGAATAAAAATATTTTTGATTTGTGAATGATATCTAACTACTCCCGAAGCAAACGCTCGCTTAAATGCCTCTACTTGTGGCGGCGACGTGGGGCGGGTCGTTCCCTTCCCTAAAATATGGTCGAGGGAGGCGATGGCTGGTCCATGCGTCATGCTCGTGAACGGGTGCTACTCGTGGGGGCTGGATGATCTTGTTACCGGGAGGTCTGCTTGATGTGTTTTTTTATTATTATTATTTCCTTTAAAGTTAAAGTTATTATATATTTTATTTTATGAAATGCTCACATAATCCCTCTATTTATTTACGGTATGTGTGGATTGATGCATCTACTATACTCAATAACTCTTGTGTTTATAAGTATTAATTTACTTTTTTTTTTCTTTTTTTGACTTACTCATGTAAGCCTTTCACTTTTTGACATTTGAGTATTTTTGTTGCGTCACTTTGCATGTATTGTAATTGAAATGATTTGTAAAACAACTAAAATGTAAATCTTGTCTTAAAAGAGTGGCAATAAGTTTCTTGTTACTTCTTCTCATTAGCTCAACCCTTTACGAAGTAGCGGTAAATTCAATAAGAAATAATATTTATATATTTTTTTTTTGACATTCATAAGTGTCATTTCTGTGACCTACATGAATAAACTGTATTTGAATTTGAAACTGTTTGTAAAGACCACTGTCGGCCGAGGAATACAGTCGTAGGTCAGTCGAATAGTGGACTGTATGGAAGAGAACTAGGAACTGACCTTATGAAGCTTGCACTGCTGGCGACACTAAATCCGATCCTTGATTTTCGTTCGTCCCATTGGTTCTGGCAGATTTCCTCCTCTTCACAATTCGTTTCGCAGCACGTTAATTTGCGAGTTGCGAACGAAGCGGGTGGATTACTTGGTTTCAAAATGCGTGCGAAGACTGACTGCTAGCTGGAGGTCTACTCGCAAAATCGACAACGATACATTCGGAACGATACGATAATACTCCGAATATATCGCAACTATCCTACTCTAACAAATTTCGAATTCCTTATCGTTTATCGTTACCATAGACTAATATTTTGATTTTTAACGATGTTAGTGTGAATGAAATATGTTCAAACCTAAACATTATATGTGCTATGTCGCTGTTATGTGTCAAAAGTCAAAACATAGTTTAGGCGCTAAGGACCATGCCAGACTCTGCACCACCAATTTGGTATCGCTTACACATAATGTAAATTTAAAAAAATATGTAATGAATATAATTCTCAGGCGGCCATTTGCATTATTTCTACGCATAAACGATCAACAAAATGACTTAAATGACTTAGTATTAAAAAATGCTGTTGAATAGTAAATCACATATAATTATTTCAATAATATTTATTAAGTATGTATATTGTATGGCAAATATATCTATACAACTTGAAACGATAGTAGCATCGACAGCCTAGAACGTGTCGTTGAGATTATCGTAAATGTGACGTTTGATTATTTGTGAAATTCGAATATTCGCCTCTGACATTTTCAACTAAGAGTAGGGTTAGGACCGATTATATCGAATAATGTTTCGTTCGTTCAATCATCGTTTCGACATTGATTACGATGTAACTAAGAGTTGGATTCGATACGACTAATGCCACGATTTATCGAATATCGATTTCAGGAGTAGGCCCCCTGGCTCGCGCGCTGCTGTCGTTTCCAAATAGCGCGAGGTGTCGCGGTGAAGGGGGGAAAGAGAGGTTATAACAGGAATAGGAAAAGACAAGGATAGATATATGGCGTTAACACTGTTGATTAATAACATTAAATATTTTCAGGGAGCCGCTGAAGTGTCTTTTCCAGCTGTTTGCGGTGATCTGCTTCATATTCGCCGTTAGTGTACTGTACGGGGTAACACGTCGCTGGCACGCGCGCTGTGGACCCACTGTTCCCTGGGGATGGCTCCAGCCGCAGGACTTCATCGACCTGCTGTTCCACATCGAGCACCTCTCCGATTCGGCGCCCATGTAGAATTTATTAAGTGAAAAGATGGATCCTTTGCACAGGATGCGAGATTGTGGGTGCTTAACGGCGCTTATTTCTGTCGTGAAGCAGTGATGTGTAAGCATTACTGTGTTCCGGTCTGGGCAAATGAGACTTAACATCTTGTGCCTCAAGGTGACGAGCGGAATTGTAGTGCCGCTCAGAATTTTTGGGTTTTTCAAGAATCCTGAGTGGTACTGTATTTTAATGGGCAGGGCGTTTCAATAACCAACAGCTGAACGTCCTGCTCGTCTCGTCCCTTATTTTCATAAAAAAAATCACACACAGGAACAGTAGAACTAGCTGAGTGGAAACATTTCGGAGAACCAATATGTTATGTTAGTTAGCCTGCATGTTTTGCTTTTATCCGAATATGTGTTTTAAGAGCTTTATGCCAATATTATTTTGTAGTCATTAAAAATATTTCGAGATATACTTTATTTTCAGTTCATTTCTTATCTACATCTTTTTACCTGCTTTAGTCGGTTATGTTTTTGTCAAGTTATTAAAGAGGTTTCTTTTAAATTCCTAAAAATTATCCATAACTTGATTGAATTGGCAAATGTTACTTTTGTGTTTTCTCATATACAGTACTATTATTCTTCTAGTTGATAGCGAATTTGAAAAAAAGTGGGAAAGGTATAATACGAAATTTATATAAAAATAAAATCGATATGTTTGTTAATATAATTATAGTCTTCTCTCATCTATTTACGTTAGGAGCAATAAAATTAAGTGTATTTAATAAAAATATTGTGATATCCAGTGCCAGTGTTAATTTTTAAGTTAGCTTAAGATAGTTAATTTTTAAATATATTTTACTGTAATACATCACAGCAATACCCTGTTATACACAAAGAGATATCATTTTTTATAATATAAAGGTGCGTACACACTGGTGAAACGTAACTACGAACCTCCCGCGTCCGCGAGCGCGCCCCTTTGTGTTCGTTCGAAAAACCAACAAATCACGGGTCGCTCCGCGCGCGGCTTTTAATAATAATAATTCTTTATTTGCATAATGTGTGTATACAAGTTAACAAAATAATTCTATACGAATCAAAACATTAGCCAAAAAGGGCATGCAAATTACATTACCTCCATGTCATTATATAATAATAAAATTCTAAGATTACAGCACATAATATTTCATTGTTACATTATATTAGCATCTACACAAAATATACATGTCATATACATATTATGTAGTCAAAGTGAGACACAAGATTATAAAAAAAGAAAATCACAAATTTAAAAAGTCGGATACAGCATAAAAATTGTAACTAAAATAGCCATTGATATAATTGCGTTTTAAAAGGACCGATATTCAACAATGCTCGTAGCGTGCGTGTAAAATGCTAGTTTTGCGTACACAAGACGTCCAAACTGTCAGAAATTGTTACAAAGTGATACCTTTCATGATACATTGCAGCGTTGTTTACGGCGAATTCTTTCATTTCATGATATATTTGGACGAAGTTCCTGAAAAACGTTCTAAGCCACAAACATCACATTTTAAGGAATTCGTGTTTAAAGTTTAATAAATATTAGTGTTTTCCATACATGTGGGTGCCATTTTTTGTCAGTCCGTTAATATGAATCACGCGTCCAGTTTTGTGTTCTTAACTCAATTTCGACATGATTGTGGTTTGGAACGATTCGTGCATTTCATGTTACGTTTCACCAATCTGTACGCACCTTAATAAAATAAAATAAAAATGTTATATTTTACTACAATGCATGACAGCAATATACTGTTGTACCAATTAATAATAAACAAAAGTGAAAACCGAATAAATACCTAAATCTTCAATATGACAACTACAATAATTATCTTTGTGCAGAAAAAGGGTATATTAAAAAAACTTTCTTGTGAGACTTATAGAGACTTATGTATACAATTTTTAAGACTCAATTGAATTTTATATTGATGATTATAAATTAAAATAAGTAATATTTTATGTTTGATAATAATTCACAGTTAATAGTAATCGGAGCACCAGAAATTATTTGCGAATTTAATAGTATCGGAATTGTGATTTTTGAGTTGTGATTGAATATTCTTATTTTATTGTTTGCTTTGCTATTTGTATTATTTTTTTTGTGTCTAGAATATTATTTTTGGAAAACCGTTATGGCTACTAGTTACTCTATATTTATTATAAAATCGTATACAAAATAGGTTATTTTATAATGGCATCACTCCAATATTATCTACTTAAATTTGATCTTAAAATATAACAAGTTACGATAATATAGTTTAGCCGTGTGAATCACTATATAGGCGTTTAGACCTCTTTAACACACTATTTTAATTGTGCACTGGGGACGAAAAAACACATACGTTGTGTTTTAATACTAAACCACCAAATTAAATACATTTTAATAAGTAGACGGTTTCAAAATGCATTTTAGCGTTTAGATCAAAATCGAAAATAAAATTTAGACTATATTTTTAACCAAATATTTATATTAAATATTTTATACCAAAAATTTGTTTAAGTTTCGAACGAGTGAGTTTTAAATTTTTATATTGTAACTAAAGCATTTGTTGGTGCATTTATTAACCTAGATACTTATATAGCTTTTGCAAGTATAATTTGATAAACGTGTAAAATAATATTATAATTTTAATGTACAGCCAACATCGTAATTGTAGCATGATTAAAATAAATTATAAGTTTATATTTCTGCATCTTAATTTTCAACGCTTCACAACCACACCAATGAATGATATGGGCTATGTGAATTTTGCTAATAATTATTTAAACAAAATCCCATTTAAATTTTATATTTCATTAAATTTCATTCCTGTTAGTTAGATTCGCGATACCCTTAATATCTATTTGAATAATAATAATAATAATTCTTTATTTGCATAATGTGTGTATACAAGTTAACAAAATAATTCTATACGAATACCCTTTTAGGCTAATGTGTTGACATTAGCCAAAAAGGGTATGCAAATTACATTACCTCCATGTCATTATATAATAATAAAATTCTAAGATTACAGCACATAATATTTCATTGTTACATTATATTAGCATCTACACAAAATATACATTTCATATACATATTATGTAGTCAAAGTTAAACACAAGATTATAAAAAAAAAAAAGAAAATCACAAATTTAAAAAGTCGGATACAGCATAAAAATTGTAACTAATTAATTAGCCATTGATATAATTGAGTTTTAAAAGGACCGATATTCAACATTTTAATAGTATTGGGAAGTTTATTAAATATTTGAATACACATGGCATGACAATTTTTAGTAAACAAAGTAGTCCTGGGTGCTTTTTTGTAAACAAGTCTTTTTGGATATCGTTGGTCGCGGTCATACATTTCCTTGGCAGTGGTGAAAAGATATGCCTCTTTACAAAAATGCTTATTTCGTAAATGTATAGGCACGGCAAGGTTAACAATTTCAGTTTAATAAACAGCGGTCTACACGATTCGTACGGACCTACCCCACAAATCGCACGGATACATTTTTTTTGTGCAATAAATGCTTTTTGGATGTTTACGCCATTACCCCAAATTATAAGACCGTATCTCAAGATAGATGCAATATGAGCATGGTAAGCTGACAGTGTGGTACCTAAATCTGTAATTTTTCGTAGGCGCCTCAGGGCATAAACAAATTTATTTACTCTACCACAGACCTCATTTATGTGTGATGTCCATTTAAGTTCATTGTTTCCTTGAAAATGAAGTTTTCTTTTTTTCATCCATAATGACGTCATTATATTCTATTTTTAAATTATTACGTAGAACATTTGAAAATGTCATGTAGTTCGATTTAGTTAGATTTATTTTAAGATTATTCATACCAAGCCATTTAATCATTTTGTCCATATTATTTATAATGTCATTGTTAAATTTCATAATATCAAAGTGTTTAATGTCAGATTCAAAAATTATCGAAATATCATCCGCGTATAGAAATATTTTATTATTTGTAACGTCTATAATGTCATTTATGTAAAACAAAAATAGAATTGGCCCCAGGACACTTCCTTGAGGTACACCACACTGGTTAAATGTATATTCAGATTTGTATGTTTCTTTCTCACTAATTTTATTAGTCCGAGTAATAATTACACTTTGTTTCCTATTTTTTAAATATGATCGGAACCAATCTAACACAAGTCCCCGTATTCCATATGCCTCTAATTTTTTTAATAATAAGTCATGGGACACTCTCAAAAGCTTTTGACATGTCAAAGTACAATACTGTAGTCAATGTTTTTGTGTCAATATTTTGAGCAATTGAGTGTGATAAAGAATAGATTGCATCATTAGTAGATCTATTTTTCTGAAAGGCAAATTGTTCATCTTTAATTAAATGAAATTTATTACTGAACTCCTTTAACCGTAAACACATACATTTCTCAAAGATTTTTGATATGATAGGTATGAGAGTAATGGGTCTGTAATTTTCAATGTTATTTTTATTGTTCTTGAATAGGGGGCTAATTATGGATATTTTAAGTTCTTCAGGAAAAGAACCACAAGATAAGGATATGTTAATTAAATGTGTCAGCACGGGTACCAGTTCTGCTTGACATTGTTTTATTACTTTTGTACATATCTCGTCATATCCTTCTGCAGTGGTATTATTTAGAGACATAATTTGTGTATATACTTCCGGTTCAGACATGGGTCTCAGGTACATAGAATATATCAGAATCCCTCATTCTGACTAATGTTGAATGGATTTTGACAGCATTGATTTTGATTTGCATTGAGTATACGTCTACTACTACTATTTCGGTACGTCTACTCTGAGAATTTAACTGGTTTTTTATAATTTTCCAAGTTGATTTACATTTATTTTTACTTTTATTCGAATAATGAATATTGCAATTTTTCTGTGCCTTGTGTATACAATTACGCAAAATTTTGGAGTATTTTAAATAATTAGATTTATTTATATCCGATTTCATTTGGTAATAACGGTATCGTAAATTTCGCTTAGTACTGCAACTTACTCTTAATCCCTTTGTTATCCACTTATTGCTGTTATTTCTCAATTTAATTTTAATTAGTGGAAAGCATAGCTTATAGAAAAGACAGAAAGTATAATAAAAATTTTTAAATGCCAGATTTAAATTACGTTCCTGAAATATGTCAAAAAATGTTAAATTTTGGAGATAATTTTTAAATTTGAAAATATATTCTTCACTGTAGTCTCTTTTGTATATTAGCCCCGTAATAGCATTTTTATTCGATTTTCGTTTTGTGTCAGATATTTTGAAACGAATAAATTGTCTGAGAGGTGTAAAGGTAGCAACTGCGCTTTTACTCTATTTATATTACTCAATATTTGAACTAAACAGGACTGCGCTCGTGTTGGACCATCTATGTGAAATGTAAGATTATACGTTTTTGCTAAATCTCTAAACTCATTCGAATCTTTACTTTGTTTCAATAGATCTATATTAAAGTCACCTGTTACTATAATATTTTTCTTATAATATTTTTCACAGATTTTATGTAACAATAAATTTAATTGGGTAAGGAAAAAGTTCACATCAGAGTCAGGAGTCCGATAAATACAAATTACTATAAAATCGTATCCTACTTCTTCTACTCCACAGCATTCAAACTTTTTTCTAATGTGTAATCGGTGAGAGCTATGTTTTTAAACAATAAATCATTTTTAAGAAGTATACACACGCCCACCCTTGGTTTATTTCTACTAAAACTCGATGCTAAATAACAGTTTTTTTAAATTAAGGTGATGTTCCTGACCCTTAATTAAAAATGTTTCTGGCAAACATATTACTTTGGGATAAATCTGCGCTTTACACAATTCTTCCAACGTTATTTCAAAAATTTCTATTTTACTTAATATACTTGCTATATTTTGATGAAATACGGAAAATGAATTTAGTTTTTTTTTCTTGTTAGGAACGAAAACAATTTAAATTCGGTCTTGTTTGCGTTTGCGGCGGAATTCGGTCTACAATACGGTCGTTGCTAGCGTTAGAGCGTGTCCACACGGCGCGTTGCGTTGCGTTGCGTCGTCGCAACGCAAATATTTTGACGCATAGCCGGCCACACGGGCGCTGCAGCGTTACTATGACGCAGTCAACGTTCCGTCGGCGCAGCGGCGACGCACAGTTGCGGCAAGTATTTTGAAAAAAATTCGCAGTCAGTCTATAGCAAATCATGGATCGGAAAAGACGTCTAGCATTGCTCCTATTACTACGTCACCGCCGAAATCGACGCAAGATCACAAGACGGTACTGGATCAGTCCTTTCATTTCATTAAGAAATCGTGATGGACAGTTTTTTTTTTTAGAATATCGGGAGTTGCTATTAGACGAAAAGAAGTTTTATAATTTTTTTAGAATGAGTGTATCCAGCTTCGAATGTTTATTGAAGTCCTTAGAACCACACATACGAAAAAACTATACTAATATGAGGAATCCAGTGGAACCAGTAGAAATGCTGGGAATCACTTTAAGGTAACTATATAAATATATTTAAGTAATAAAAATATAACAGTTTTTTTGGTTTGTTTAATTAGTAATCAACTCACAAATAATCAGCAATTGTCATAATTTTAAATTTAGACATTATTTAAGAGAGTAATCAACTCACAAATAATCAGCAATTGTCATAATTTTAAATTTAGACATTTAAGAGAGATATCATCCAGTAATTACAAATTAGAAAAATCGTATTCAGTTTCTTCACTTGCTTGAGATGTTTCTGGAGATGTAATTGAATTATTAAAATCAGAAATGTATGTACTTTGAAAATTTGCTGTTTGATACCCATATGGTGGTTGGTGAGACGTTGATGGGCCACTCACATATGATGATGTTTGTCCATACCGCATTTCATCTATAATTTGTATAACTTTACTTTGGAAACGGAGAGTTTCTCGGTCGGAAAATTCTTGAATAGATGGCAATATAGCTCTGAAAAAGGACATATGGCGATTTTCCGGCTCCTTGAGAAGTTTTAGTCCTTCTCTTTCAAACTCATCCATTTGCATTGCCCTTTTGCGCGCGACTGGAACATAGCGCGGAGTGTTGTCTGTGGTAATGTCATCATTTGTAGACGTAGATTCATTGTTGATTTCTCTAGGCGAGTCTAAGCTAGATTCGGTGGCATTTTGTTCCACTTTTCTCAAAAAAAGGAGTTGATTGTATAAATGATACTTCTTCAGTTTCGTAGCGCCCGAGCCCGATTTTGATGCTTCTTTTAATTTTTTTGAATATCTGAAGTAATTATCTTTTACACTTCTCCATTTTTTTATTAAATCATTACCTGCAAAACCAATAGTAAACATGATTTAATAATTTATACATAGTGAATTTCTCGATAAAATTTAATGACATATTCAGATATCGTTAACAAACACTATGTGACCGACTCTGGAATCGTGAAAATATAACAGCTGTTACATACAAAAAGCAATACCTACTGAATCAAAATGTATGCAACAGCTGCTATTTTTTTCGCGATTCTAGAATTAATTGGTTACATAGAGAAAGTTATTTGCTATCGATGTCTGAATATGTCAGTATTTTTTTTCGGGTATCTATCTATCTCATAAATGCATATTATAATAATTATTTTCTTTTCAGATACCTAGGAAGTGGAAATTCAATAACTGATTTACATTTCAAATTCAAACGGGGAAAATCTACTATTGCATATATAATACAAAGAGTTTGTCGTGCTATATGGACCAATCTTCTTCGAGACAACATCCCTGAACTGACAACTGAAAGTTTCCAAACAATAGCGAGGGGTTTTGATGTAAAGGCAAATTTTCCTCAATGTGTTGGTGCCATCGACGGCAAACATATCCGCGTGTGTAATCCTGCAAATAGTGGCTCACTTTTTTTTAATTATAAAGCCTTTTTTTCGATTGTGTTGCTAGCTATTGTGGATTCAAATTACAAATTCGTATTTGTCGACATCGGTGCATACGGAAAAGAATGCGATTCAACCATATTACAAAATTCTAAACTGTACGAGCTAATGATTAACAACAACTTACCACTACCTCAACCCCAGCCACTCTCTGGTAGCAATATACCAACCCCGTATGTATTTGTGGGTGACGAAGCTTTTGGACTGAGCAAACATATTATGCGTCCATATGGCGGTCAAAATCTCGACTTACAACAAAAGGTTTTCAATTACCGTCTAAGCAGAGCCAGAAGATATGTCGAATGCGCTTTTGGGATTATGGCTAACAAATGGCGCATTTTTCACAGACCGATAGACGTGTCCTATGACTTCGCTACTGACATTATAAAAGCATGTTGTGTATTACACAATTTTGTCGCTGATCGAGATGGTTTTAGACAAAGAGATAAATTTGCTATAAGTGTTGATGAATTTCTCCCAATACAACCCGTACATGAAGAACAGACAGCACCGAATGTCATAAGACAGCAATATGCGACCTATTTTATGACTAGAGGAACTCTGCCTTGGCAGCTAAATAAGGTATAATTGTATTATGAGGGTTTTCAAGATTTTCTTGCACCGCCAATTCCGCGATCAGTAAAAAAATAATATTTTATACCTACTCAGCGTAGTCTAGGTTAGTTTTGAGCTAAGTAATAAAATAGTACTCACGCTAATCTAAATTCCCTAAGTTTTAAAATTTTAGAGTGTCGAGATATTAATTTTGTACTGATCGCGGAATTGGCGGTGCAAGAAAATCTTGAAAGCCCTCTTAAATAAAAAAAAAAATAAATATCTGTACTGTGAACTCACCAACTTTATTTTTTCGTTCAGCTGTGAAATTCTCGTAATCAGGAAATAAAACTTTTGATATGTCTTCCCAGGCTTTTGTTTTTAAATTTTTATTTTTAAAATCTACGTTTGACTTGTCCCATATAATTTCCCTTTCCTGTATCAATGTAATCAAGTAATCTATGTCAATTTCTTCAATGGTATTCATTTTACCCTGCAAATAAAACTAATTACCCTGCAAATAAAACTAAATACAAAAATGTAAACGTAAAACGAAATGAGCTTCCGTGTATCCTCTCTGTCAACGCACAAGCAACTGAGCGCTGACGCTCCGACGTCGCACGAGTACACCCCCTCCCGCTTCGTCTCGGGGGCTGCTGTCCGTCATGTGTGCGTTGCGACGACGCAGCGCGCCGTGTGAACACCTTGGTTATTTGTATGTAAAACAACGCAGTGGTAGCGCTGCGTCGACGCAACGCTGACGCAACGCGCCGTGTGGACTGGCTCTTACTCAAATTACTCACGGGTAAACTACTCATAAAATTGTGCTTTGTACATTTTTGTTAACCCTGCTGCACCTATTTATATGTTTTTTTAATTTTTTACAATTAAGAAATGTCCGCTCATAATTTATACAATGCAGTAATTTATCACACAGTGTACTGTAACTACCTTTGTTATATTTTATAAAGGTACAATTATTAAAGCGAGAACACAAGTGGTTAATCTCTGTATTAAGATTATAATATAGATATTTATTATGCGATGCACCTACTACTATAACACTACAGGCACTCCGCGCACTTATTCTATTTGTAGTAGTATTAAGTTCTGACAAAGTTTGTGTCGGACAGTGGTCATTTTCTCCAACGCAAATTATAACGATATCCGAGGAGTTTGTATTAAGCTTGTAGCAATGTTTTAATACTTCATCACTCAGAGCATGAGACTTGATATTAGCTGATATGGAATAATTGAGAGATGTAGACAACCCGTGTGTAAGCTGAGAGCCTATTCCAATACATCGCTGCGTTCCTAATATATGTATTTTCTTTTGATCCGTCACTGTTTGTTTGTAGGTAAGTTTTACATGTGCAGGACTGAGAATTTATGTTTGACGTGTTTGGAACTGATTCATAGTATTCTGTAGTTATAGGGGTAATCGTGTCATTATTTGTGGGTATAATTGAGATAGTAGCAGGCTGTTTATAATTATCTTTTTCTATTTCCATTTTAAGCTCTTTTATTTCTGTCAGTGCTAATTCGAGTTTCGCTTTCATCTCAAAAAATAGTTGTTTAAGTTCGTTAAATTCACTGATTTGCACTGTTGAACAATCGATTAAACTGGTTGTAGGTTCGGATTCTAAAGATAGAAAAGAATTGTCTAAATCTGGTAATATTTCATTGGTGATTACTGGTACTTTTCTTCTTATTGTTACGTTCTTATAGGGATTACTTGTTGGCGTTGATATTTCAAAACTTTTTGATTGCCTGGCAGGTACACTATTGGGTATATTATTATAATTTTCTATATTCGATGAGTTTGATTCTATGCATTTTTTACATTTCCAGTTTTGCTTATTCACCAAGGTCATTAGATAGAATCGTTTTATAGAAATTGAGGCACAATCCAAGTCGTTATACTTGTGACATATCAAGCATTTCATAGATTCACGAATGTCGGTCACATCCTTTACAATAATTATTATTATTTGAAGCCATATATAACAAAACTTCTCACGAATCGAATTCGGGTCCGTCGATCTTCAGGCCAGGTCTTCTTCAGACTGTCTTGTACTCGTATTATAGTAAATCTCAATTTTGCGAGGTCGAGTTTTTATTATTTTATTTGTTCACTGCTAGGCCAATTTTAAATTTAATATTAATTTATCTTATAAAAAATAAATATGAAAATAATTTTTTATATTCCCGGCCGAGATTTGAACTGTCGCCCCTGACGCTTTCATGTACAAGTTCTGACTATATAACCACTTGACCAAAGATTCATTGAATACGTTGAATTTACTGTAGTAAAGTTAAAGTTGCAAAATAATAATTTAAGAAAGGATTGTGTAGGTAAGTACATCTACTTTATCACAAAATATGAATTTATATCTACCCTCACACTTTTTATGACCACTTACTGTATTTTGTAAAACTCACTTCTCCACTCCTATTTCTACAAATGATCACTACAGTGCTTCGATTTTTTTTTTAATTGAAAGTTAAGATTTAGAAACAACAAAAGAAAACATCTATTCCAATGAGCTTTGCACAGTACGTAGTTTTGTAAATTATTTTTTACTTCTGCTTTCTTGTTTGTTAATTATTTTTCACTTTTTACTTTCTTGATTGATAGATAGACACTTTGCACTATTTCGTCACTTTATATTTCACCTTTAATTATTGGTACTTTATACTTTCAAGACTATCTGGCAATGTAATAAGTTTAATTTAATTTAAATTTCATGGAGCACTCTGTCTTAAATTACAAGACAGCCGCCATTTTTGGCCATGAAAACGCTTTCATAAATTCAAATTGCTTTCAAGTACGCACTTAACTTGTTTTCTAGCATAGCTATTGTGCGGATGTGACGTCACCATACTCGAATATGTCAATTGTTCGCGCATGAGCAATATTATCGTATCACGTGTTTGTGCTATACGCTTCCTTCGCGATTTGACGAACTGTCTTGTTTTCACTATTATTTGTCTTCAATTAAATAAGCAATACTCAATATATATAAAGATTATTAAACTCAGTTTAAGAGTTAACCTCTATTTTGAGCAATTGTAAGAGTGTAAGACGTAGCTTGTAACGCACACTAAAGTATTAAACGTGGCTTGTTTTTATCTAACAGCAGGAGACTATTTAGACGTATAATTAATTATCTAAGCATAATAATAACCCTATTATTCAAAGAAGCTTAGTAATTGATTACAATAGAAAATAAAATTAAGACGCTTCGCAAAAAAAATAATCAGTTTAAATCCTAAAATTTATATGCATAAAAATACAATATGAAACTTTATATTAATTTTAATTATTTTGTGTCGCTTATTTCCCAATGTACACTAATTCATTATTGTTATAAGCAATTGAAATAAAATATATGAAATTATTGCTTTTTTCTTAATCGCCTATAATATAATATTTAAGAATCATCACGAAACAATACTGTCTCCCTGACTGTCGAGCATTCGCCTGTAACACAGAACAGGAAAAACTAGTAGAAGTGGCATCATTTTACTATGGAAACCAATGTCGCCAAACTCACACATTTATATAGATGTATAGATTAAAGTAAGTCAATACAATTTTATGCCTCTAAAAATTCTCCGCCCTCCTTGAAATGAATTACGAAATGAGACATTATGACTCCTGTACATGGCCCTAGCTGACTCTGTCATCGCTTATGGTATTAGTAGTTATGGTAGGTCCTGCAAAACAAATCTGAAAGATATTTATAACCTGCAGTTAAGATTACTCAAAACAATTGTACCAAAACATGTACTAAATAAAAATAACGAAAATTATGATTAGCTCTTTGGACAATGTTGTCATTAATGTTTATGATAAAGCAAAATTTTCTATTTTAACCGAAATTAGTAATCCCACCCTGTTAATCGAAAAAAATAGACCCTTTGGTTTACGACAACTTGATATAAATCACAAATACATTTTACCAAAAATTAACAATAAATATGGGAAGAGAACGGTCAATTACGTAATACCAGATTTCATTAACGAACTGCCCAAAGAGCTGCCAGAAATGTACATAAATACCACGAAAATCAAAACACGCTTTAAAAGAGACTTCCTGAAAAAAGAATTGAATGGCTCTAGGTAACCAGTTAAACCCGTGAGGTTTTCGTGGTACTTATTTCATAAAAATGTATGTATTTGTTCTGTATTGGCCAATAAACTAAATCCCTAACTACTAATCTAATCCCTGTCCTTAGTGTTCACTTCTATTATAAATTTTTATTGTAAATAAAAAATAATGTCACATATATCATCATCACCACCTGTGTGGCGTTCCTTCATGATGCGAGGAAATTTCTTTCACGACCATCTGTAGAATTAACTGCATTGTGCAGTGTTTACTGCTTATACTTTGCGGTAATGGTTACCTTCGAAATAAATACCTCGAAGACTGACAACGCTCCTGTGATTTTGTTGTTGCAAGAAATCGGCCTGGGGTGATCGCATACCTAACATAAGATGACCCGGAAACTAAATAAAACCCAGGCTTAATCACGTTCGTGTTAAAAAGCATATATTTATTGGACCTTACACATAAATTATGTTGCGAGACCTACCTACAGTCCGTAACTATTCCATAACGCGCCACATACGTAAGTACTCCATGATAAAATTTATTTTGTCTCTTATATGCAGACAATGATTCTACTTCATACACTCGTCTTCCCCATTGCTTCTATACGACACGATATATTTAGGAATAGTTATCACAGTCGGTATATTTAGGTATTTCTATATATACCGACTATATATTAGGCAAGCATTCGATTCGGTGTCATACATGATGGTAGAGTCACTAAACCAAGCTAGCAAACTCTACTAGACTAGAAATAAACCTCTCTAAAACTATGGTAATGTCAACAGCACCAAGGTACAAATATACGTCGATATCGAGCCTCTCCATTATACCTAGAAATACATTTACCTAGGCAAGCAAATAAGCTTCGACAGATCAAACAACTACCAGGAGATTGAGCGCAGGGCTCAGTTAACATGGAACAAATGCTGGAGCTTAAAGGAAATATTTAAGACCAACATGCCAATCAAACTAAAAACTAAGGTTATGACTTCTTGCCTTATTCCTTGTCTGACTTATACTTGCCAGACACGGAAATTTAACAAAATGTCATAAATAAAATTACAACGTGCCAATGGGGAATGGAGCGGAGTATGTTAAACATAAAAAGAATAAACAAAATAAGGCATACAAAAATACGAAACACCATAAAAGCAATCGATGGTGTAGCACAACCTCGTGCATTAAAATGGAAGTGGGCAGCACAAAAAGAGTGACAGAATGGAGGGGGCCATCGGGCAAAAGAAAAAAAGGGAGACCTTGCAACAGGTGGGAGGATGAAACACACAGCGGGTCCAAACCGGATACAAATAGCGCAATCCAGAGAAAACTGGCTCAATTTGGAGGAGGCCTTTACCTGCAGAGAGGTTCTTGCAAAATTAAATGCATCAAAATTAATTCCTTTTTATAAAACTAACATAATAATTTAATTAACTAACTGCTTAATATTTTTCTTGTTGATACTAATAAAACTAGTCGACTTTGTAAATAGCATTTCTGTAAGAAATAAAAGGTTTTTTTTATATTTAGGTATTCGTGGATTTCTGTTGATTTTGGAAACTATGGTGCATTGACTATATTGCTCTCAGTATCCCGTTTTGAACTCGTTGAAAACAGAGTATGTTGCTGGATACACTCCAAAGTTGAATGCCATAAGTCCATATCGGTTTTAATATTGAATTATATCGATAATAATAATTTGTTATCAACTAACAATACTGTGTTTCGTCCCATGAGCCATTGCATATTTCGGTATTTAAAGTTCATATCATTTCTTTTTTTATATATGATGTTTCCAGGTCAGGCGCCTGTCTAGATAAATTCCTAGATATACTCTATTTGTGGTAAGATGGCAGCGTTATCGTACGTTTAACGCACGGCCAGTTGCCCATTCTCAGAGCAAACGTTATATGTCGAGACTTGGCATCACTTGTACGCAGTCGCCATTTGCAGAGCCGATTGTAAGGTTCATCTAAATGATGCTGTCGTCAGCGTATGTTGCTATTGCAATTTCAACGGCTACGGGTAAGCCACAGATGAAAATATTATATAGCACCGGTCCCAGAACCGAGCCTTGGGCTACTCCGACTTCAATTTTGTATACCTCTGATCTTGCATTACATTGTTTGACCTGGAACAGGCGTTCTGTAAGGTACGAAGATAAAAGAAGGAATAATGAGTCTGGCAGTTTATTCTTTACTTTGACTATTAGCTTCTTATGCCAAACACGTCCAAACGCTTGTTGGATGTCGAGAAAAGCATCAGGCCAGTGATTCTTACGTTCAAGATTTTGTCGAGCGGTATGGTAGACACGTTAGACCTGTTCTATTGTAGAATATGATGAACGGAATCCTAACTGGTGAGGTGGCACAACGCTACGGCATATTTCTAAAGAGACGTTTCTCTCATATCATTTATCGGATGCGACTGAGCAGTGCATGTAGTAGGAAATGGATGGTGTTTGTCCAGGCTGCCCCGAGACAAAAGTGCTGACTACCTACAGGATCACTTTGACACTAAACAATGTGGCGTTTCTTCCTTTTGGTATGTTAGCCAACATGGGGTTGGTGTTGCCATGAACAAAATAATAATATTGTACTTGCTGTACCTACATTTAGCCTTTTTCGTCATTATTTGTGGTACTTAACTTACGTGAGGTAACATTCGGGAAAAAAAGTGAGACGCATGTTTCAAATTAGTTTTGTGTTATTTTTTGGATTACATTTTATTAAAATAGTACATTCAAACGTAGCAAATTAACATAATTATTCAGAAATGCCAAACGTTCACAGGTCACAAAAAGTTGTGCATAAATATTATGCGACGTTGAAGTACGAGATATTGTGTTAGTAGGACACACGATATTTGTATAGGAACAAAAATTACCTTCTCATGAAAAAACAAAATTACACTCGTAACATGAAACAAAATTTAATTTAAATCAATCACCTGAATAAAACTAGAATCAGATACCTCACAATAAAATTTGTTATTTATATCTAATAAGTACAGTATATGAGAAGGAGGCATATTGTTTCCCAAATGTACAATTTTTTCCGGCCTTACTCCTGTACAGTTTGACACTGAGCCCATGTTGGCTCACATAAAGAAAGACACGCCACTTTGTTTACTGTCAAAGTGATATTGATGTTTTTAATTTTTCCAAAGGAGAATAACACGTTTTGACAAATCAAACTGCGTTGTTCTAAATTTTCAAAAGTCAAGATTAAGGGTATCTTCCGATATCCAAACCAATTACAGATCTTTATAACTTTGGGATTAAACTGTAGTATTGTTTATAAAACGTTAGGCACTCGAGTTGTTTTGACTGATCACGTGATATATACATATTATCACGTCATATTAATATAACGTTGTTATTGAATATTAACGAATATTGCTCTATGGGCTCGGACCTTTTGCCTGTCCGATGGACGAAGAAAAATTAACGAATCGCAAACGTCAGACTGAGAACTTTTATTTATTATTTATTACAAAGTAGTCATAAATAAACAAATACACTTGCAGATTTTCCGAAAATATTACTGAGCAATTTGAAACAATTTTTTAAACTATTAAATTATAATGGTTAAAAATTGTTTTAATTGACTTTTTTCTGCCGTAAGTAATAACCTTACTTTCGTCAGAAAAACATTTTGAGTTACCTCCAAGTCACGTCTAAAGTAGTTTTTTTTCTTAATCAACGTATTTTGGTTTTCTTCCAATCAAATCGCTCTAATGAATGAGCTTCCTTGTGCGGTGTTTCAGGGACGATACGACATGGGTACCTTCAAAAAAAGCGCGTACACCTTCCTTAAAGGCCGGCAACGCTCCTGTGATTCCTCTGGTGTTGCAAGAGATTGTGGGCGGCGGTGATCACTTAACAACAGGTGACCCGTACGCTCGTTTGTCCTCCAATTCCATAAAAAAAATATGAAGTGCCGTACCTATACATATACTCAGTCTGGCCATAAATACTGTTAGAATTTAAAAAAAAAACATAATTTTGAATTTGGAATCTGTCATATATTTATATGATTCTTCATTGAGTTTTCTCATTTTGGCGCCAATACATTGTGCAATATTTTGTGATATTAAAATGGAGTGGGGTGATAAAGAGAACGAATCGCTGTGATTGCATTACACAAAGTAGGTATGGAGCCAAATTCAATTTTTAAAACTCTCCATACGTTTAAAATGCTTGTGTATTGGGCTATTAATTGGTACAATGAGACCTCCTCTGTTTGTGACAAAAAAAGATCTGGCCGTCCACGTAGTGTTCTTATGAAAACAGTGGTCAAAGCAGTAAGGTAAAGAATTCAAAAAAATCCTGTCCGAAAGCTAAAGATCTTATCTCGGGAGATGAAGATATCGAACCATGTCGCGTATTTTAAAAGATGACTTAGGATTTGCAGCCTATAAGAGACGTACTGGTCATTTCATGACTGATAATTTAAAAAAGAATAGGGTGGTAAAATCGAACAACTACTGAAGCGGTACGCAAAGGAAGTTCACAGAAAATTTTTCTTTACGAATGAGATTTTTTTTAGAATTGACTAACATTTTAACAAACAAAATGACCATATTTTTTTATGGAATAGGAGGACAAACGAGCGAACGGGTCACCTGGTGTAAAGTGATCACCGCCACCCACATTCTCTTGCAACACCAGAGGAATCACAAGAGCGTCGCCGGCTTTTAAGGAAGGTGTACGCGCTGTTTTTGAAGATACCCATGTCGTATCGTCCTGGAAATACCGCACAAGGAAGCTCATTCCACAGCTTTGCTGTTTTTTGCAGTCAGATGCTGCTTTAACTCACGCATCGAACCAGGGCTGTGATCTGCCACCGATCGGTACTACAGAGCTTGGTATAAAAATATCCATGCCCTGCAGTATCACATCGGCTACTGCAACGGCGCAGACAATTGGATCATCCGAAGGGAAACAAACCTTGCCCCAAGGGTAGGATGCAAAAAAGGAACGCATCCTATCCCAATCTGCTGACTTGTAGTGCCAAACGCGGCGGGTCGCTGGTGGTCTGCGACGTTGGCGTCGGATAGGCACTACACTCCTGACCAGGTAATGGTCGGAAGTTCCGAGAGGAGCGTCGACGTGTGCGTGTGTACGATATGTAGTCAGCAGAAGATCTAGTAAGGACGCCACGTTGGCTACTCAATCAATTGGGACAGACCATACGCCCATGCAAAATTATGCACAGATCGCCCTGCGTAGTCTGTGGTACGTGATCCAAGCCATCGGCATTGTGCCCATTGAAATCACCCAAGACTACTATTTCAGCGGAGGGAATCTGTGAAAGCACGTCATCAAATGCCGCTTGAACGCAGCCTATGAGGTGATCCGTTTCTGCGTAACCACTATGGGACCTGTAGACACGCGCATAGATCCGGAAGCGGTCCTCTAAATCTACGCGGAGCCAGAGAGTAGAAGGTCCCTACCCTCAAAATTGCCGAGACGGCGACAGCAGCTATCCTCCCTAACGTACACACATACTCCGGCATGAGGCAAAAAATTATGCTCAAATTTGTACCCGGGGTACGTTAAATATGACGTATCGCTAGGTCGAGATATCTGCGTCTCCGTAAGGAAACACAAGGCCGGCTGCGCATTAAGCGTGGAGCGGGGTGCCGTGGTGTTGCTGCCCTGTTTGTCCTGTGACATGCGCGGTACTGTGCCATCCCCAGAATACGAGGGGCAGCCTGAGCGCGAATGCTCGGGGAGGGGTTCTCTGGGATGGCTCTGGTAGAGCTGGATGGCCTCCGCTCCTCTTCCACTAACCTATGCGAAACATAGCGGCACTAGGCTGCAACTTCACGCCGGTATTCTGTGCGAGTGTGGTAAGTAACCCGGACGAGTCTGGCCCGATTGTGCTGATGTCATAAGACGGCAGCGTGACTCTTCCACTTTCAAAAAACCCGTAGTCGCCTCTTACGACACCCTTGGGCCTGGGACTACCCTATTCTTTTTACACCCCGGGGAAGCACAGGGCCGTATTTATGCTCAAAGCTCTTAGGAAGCTTCCCAATTAGACGACAGAGTGCAACGATAGCACTATCCGACTTCAGTGATGGTTTGGTGGGGCATTAGCAATGAAGGAGTCACTGAGCAATACTTTTGTGACAAAGGTATCAAAACATCGGCACAAGTGTATTAAGATACCATTCTTGAGAAGGTAGCCCCCTTAACAACACCTTGTTCAATAACCAAGAATCGTCCTTCCAGCGAGACTCGGCGCCGAGTCATAAAACTCGATCTACTCAGTCTTGGTTGGAAACCAACGTTTCGGAATTCATCAGAGCTGAAGACTGGCCGTCGTTTAGTCCCGATCGATTATGATTTATGGCCAGTTTTAGAGAGTACTGCTTGCTCTAAACGCCATGATAATTTGAAGACCTAAACCATCCTTAAGATTGGTAGTGAAGAATTTTCCCATGGAAAGAGTCCGTGCTTTTATTGATAACTGGCCTCAACGTGTAAAGGACTGTATTGCAGCCAATGGAGACCACTTCGAATAAGTTTTTTATACTTATTTTAAATTGTTTTTTATTTGTATATTAAGCTAACACACTATAAAAGTAATAAATGTTATTTGGAATAGAAATTTATTTATTTATTTCAGTATTTATACACAAATAAAATTGGAAAAACGAAAATTTATGAACGATGCGGGATTCGAACCCACGACCTCCGGCGTTCCGTGCCGGTGCTCTAACAACCTGAGAGTTGAACAAAGCAAACAGAATTTTATAACGAGGCGGTACTCGAACGGTTAGCTCAGCTGGTTAGAGCACCCGCACGGAACGCCGGAGATCGTGGGTTCGAATCCCGCATCGTTCATAAAGTTTTGTTTTTCAAATTTTATTTGTGTATTAATCCTAGAAGTGAGGGGTATCACTTTAAAAACATAACATCTTGTTCAGTATTTATGGCAAGAGGTAAAAGGAATGCATTAATTTTACGGAATATAATATGATCGATCAATAGTAAGATCTTAACTAAAAAATATATTGTGAGCATGTTTATATCAATACCTTAATCTGTTCGTAATTAGAACAATTTACCTATACTTACCTAAGATAATAAATAAACTCTTGTCTAAAAAAAACTCAACATTCTTCTTTATTGTATAATTATAATAATATAATAATAATATTGACACACTTTTTACACAAATTATCTTGCCCCAAGTTAAGCATATATAGCCTGTATTATGGGTTACAAGACAACGATATATTTAATACAATATACTTACTTAAACATACATAAATTCATATAAACATTCATATAAATACATTTTAACATCCATGACTCGGAAACAAACATCCATATTCATCATATAAATGCGTGCACCTACCGGGATTCGAACCCGGGACCTCTAGCTTAGTAGGTAGGATCGCTAACCACTCGGCTATACAGGTCGTCAAATAATATAGACTGTCACCCATACTAAGTATGTAATTCTTTATCTTTTTTTCTAAAAGGTTCTTCTTACTGTATTTGAAATACTTCAATGTTTTGGCAAAACTATTCTATGCGCTCCGGTTGACCTAAAAAACTAAATTAACCCAGTATCGACTTACTAAGGGACCCACAAACTTCCATTGAGAAGGGTGCACACAAAAGATTCGCTCAAGGTGCGAATTACAAAGGGCTCTCGGACTTGACTGAGAAATGACTTACCGAAGTCTTCCCACAAGATTTTTTTTAATAGTGGACAAATTGAATTTTCATTTTCTCAAATCAATCACTTGTATGCCACATATCACAAAGTGAGTATTTACTCACGATGTATAAAATAATATTTGCTTAGAGAAGACATTACATTAATATATTTAATTAAGTATATTATTATAATTCTTTAATGATGTGCCTAAGTGCAATTTTATTTTTAACTAACTGTTACTTGCGACTTCGCCCGCATTTCAAATTCAAATATTTTGATTCAAACTAGAATGTGAAAACTACCACCTATTCCAAAATGAATGCCTCAGACCTGAGAAGAATGGGCGCAACAAACTCAGCGGGCTTTTTTTCATCAAGAAATTATGTTTAGGTACAAAGTAAAATTGTACAATGATTAAACTTATTATTTAATAGCCTGAGGGCGATCGCTCCATTTCCAATCTGTGGTATCATTGAGAAAGTTATATGTTATAGTAACCTTTTTTGCTCTCAATGATTCTTTAGGACCTACGTTATAAATAGCGCGAAAAGCCCTCTTCTGCAGCTCAAATATATCGGCAGCGTTGCCACATAGCAATATACATAGGACATAATACTATGGAAATAACTAAAGTATTTACAAGTGTAACCATATTAGTTAGTGTTGTAAGTCTGCCACATGCATATATACAAAACCTTACATCATATATATCTACGTCTAGATATACTGTGACAGCTGTGAAAACGTCAAAAAAGTTGAGGATGAATGTTTACCTTCTATTTTGAGCAATGCATGCACACTAACACAAAATGACAAATCGCGAGCGTACGACGTGGCTTGTCACGCACACTAAAATAATAATGCTTGGCCTGTTTTGATTGGTTGTCTAGCAGCAAACGGCTCTATCTAAACTTATAAATTATATAAGATACTAGCAGCTGACCCAGCAAACGTTGTATTGCCGATATTAAAATCGTGATACAAAAGTAACTGTTGATCGTAGATGGGTGAAAATTTGAAGTTATACATAATCAAACAAATTTAAAAAATGTCAAAAAAATAAATATAGATGTTGTCCGATTCTCAGACCTACCCAATATGCACTTAAAATATCATGAGAATCGGTCAGCAAGCGAGGTAGTTTAACTACAAACACCGCGACATGAAAATTTCATATATTAGATTATATTATGTGCCATTTTGTTGGATGACCTTTTGCCATCTTGTAGGTAACAGCATGATTCCTTTATTGTAGACATTTTTGGGACTTCTGATAAAAATTACAGGACAATTACTTTGACAGTCCTCTTTGTTTTTGATGATAACATGACCCTACCTAATGAATTCTAGACTTATAAATTATATTCTACTCGTAGTGGCTAGATGATCTTGTTATCGGGAGGTCTGCTTGATGTGTTTTTTTTATTATTATTTCCTTTAAAATTAAAGTTATTATATATTTTATTTTATGGAATGCTCACATAATGCCTCTATTTATTTATTTACGGTATGTGTGGATTGATGCATCTACTATACTCAATAACTCTTGTGTTTATAAATATTAATTTTCTTTTTTTTTCTTTTATTGACTTACTCGTGTAAGCCTTTCAGTTTTTGACATTTGAATATTTTTGTTGCGTCACTTTGCATATATTGTAATTGAAATGATTTGTAAAACAATTAAAATGTAAATCTTGACTTAAAAGAGTGGCAATGAGTTTCTTGCTACTTCTTCTCATTTAGTTCAACCCTTTACGAAGTAGCGGTAAATTCAATAAGAAAAAATATTTTTATTTTTTGACATTCATAAGTGTCATTTCCGGGACCGACATGAATAAAGTGTTTTTGAATTTTAATTTATAAATAGAAAAAAATCATATTATAACTAACTTAAAGCAGCGTTCGTAAGTAACATCTTCGATCGACAGTTATTTCTCCAACTTTCTTTGCAAATCCGACTACCACGAAAAAGTCTTTTTCTATTGTCTCTTTCTATTGGTAACAAAATTTTCAAAATCAGACAATTTGGTCAGAAAGGGTGCAATAATTTAACATATTCTTTTATAGAATATTAACTCTATCACTATTTCATAATCCAATTACATAATATAATCTTCAATAATTTTCTTTAAACACGCCTTTTTATATATAATTTTCATTCAAAATATTCTGAGGCAATAACCGTAGTAGGTTCTATTAGGACGTTAGCAGCATATCGAAAAAAACTAAACTAGTAGTCCAGTTTTTTTTAGGAAATGAGGGACTAGATGAGCAGGACGTTCAGCTGATGATCGATACGCCCTGCGTATTACAATCTAGTGGCGCACAGGATTCTTGAAAAACAATACACATTTGCCCAGTAATTTCACTAGCTACGGCGCCCTTCAGACCGAAACACAGCATTGTTTACACATTGCTGCTTCACGGCAGAAATAGGCGCTGTTGTGGTACCCATAATCAAGGCATCCTGTGAAACCCACCCACTGTTTAATTTTTTAATTAACCGCGCGTATAGCAAGTAAATTTATTTAAATATAGATATAAAGAATCCATAGTTAAAAAAGTAATTTCTGTTAAGAGGGTAGAAAAAAAATTAAAACCATAACCACTTTTTTGAAAATATCTAAAACACATAAAGATATCAAAAAAAACTTTCAAATAAAAATTGTAGATCTCAAAAGTCCATAAAATTAGAGGTACATTTAAAAAATCCACTGCTGTTCTTCAAAATTTCAAAGGTACCTACATTTTAATAGGTACACCTATTAATTACCTACCCACCTAATATTCAAATTCAAATTCTAAAAGGCATAAAAGGCATTTATTTTCTTAAAATTGATTCCATTAGAATTCTTTTTGATGTCATTTCTAATATACTAGATACTTCTACAACCTCGGAAACAAACGGCGCTCTGAGAGAGAAAAAGCGGCGCAAGAAACTCTCCCAGCATTCTTTTTTTGCACTCTTTTTAATGTTTTGTATTGCTTTTACTATAAAATAATCATAATCTAGTCCCTGGCGGATCACTTAGATATTCAGCTGTGGAGTAGTAGGATTTACGACAGAGCCATTTTTTTAATAAAACATTTAAATTTATTTATAGATAATGCCTGAACAGTGGCTGGGTCTACTAAATATTATATATGAATTGGTACGTCTTATTAATATAATATATCGTCTTATTAATTAATTCATGTTATGAGTTAATTAAATCTGTCATAAAATATTGTAAGTAAAAACCCATAATAATTGTATTCGACCAACGAAAGTAACCATTGGCTATTACTAAAATTTATGTGTTATCACCAATTTCTATTCATGTAATAAAGGGCATTTAAATATGCAGAAATAATTGTTCATTCCTTCACATGAGTTTGCTAAAGCAATATCAATCTTATTGTTAAAAATATATGTGATATTATCGTGTAAGTGGGCGGTGGGTCCTCGAAGCCCACCTGTCGACCGAGCGCCGAGCGTGAGAATCAAGGGTTGTTAGAGGAAGGAGCTGTTTGATGTAATATATGTATACTCCATTCATAGTTGGCGATCAAACTTAACGGAACCTTAAACAATAAAAACCTTAAAAAATAAGTTAGAAAAATAATACTTAAGAAAATATACGTTCACAAAAATCGTTACCTTTTTGCTCTTAATGGTGATTTTCATTATTATAACACTAGAAATAAGGGATTGCTTGTAACTTTGACAGCAGAAATTAGTTCGAGATTCTGCCCTGGTTCTTTTCCATGGTGTCTATGCCATTGACCTTGACGATTCGAATAAGTACATAAAATACTTTCATTTTCTCTGAAGAGCATGGAGCCATCATGTAGGTAAATACAAAACAATCACTAGAAACCGTAAAACATGCCAACAAGATATTAATTCTTGTGATTAGCGGTTATTTATTGTGTAGGTAAGTACCTACCAATCCAATAATATATTGACGGCCCATCGACCTAAAATCACAAATTTTCGCACCTAAAAAAAGTTCGTTTCAAACATTTTTTTTAAGTTGAATCTATTATTTTTAGAAAAGTGACGAGATGAACAGGACTTGACAAATTGCGCTCGTCACTTTGAGACTGAAATAATAAAAAAGCCGTTATTCTAATGAGAGTAGAGGCTTTTTTCTTTTTAATGAGCTCATGGCTCAATTAAAAACTCAACGCGAAACACAAAAATGCTCCACGGCACAAAAAACGCTGTTGTGGTCTAGAACAGGTCCTGTGCAAGAAATCCCTGTCCAACAGACACCATCAAATGACAAATTATGAATACAATTGAATTTGAATATTTACCCTTGGTCTTTTATGAGTTTGATGTGACTAGGTATTTTTTTAATTGTAACAGATTAATTAGATTATAAAAAATATATGTAGGTAGGTAGGTAACCTCTACTTAAAAATTGTAAGTTACAGCCAGGGTTAAATCCGGTTTTGGCTTGATACAGCATTTTTTTTTAATCTTGGGAAACTTGATAGTTGACCATAGACCGTATATATTCAAAAATCGTTAAAAATATAAAACATTTTAACTGATGAACTAATTATTGAAATTATGAACTAATAAAATTCAGGTTCATAAACAATAATTTATAATATCGTTTCTATATACATATAACGTATCTAACGTTATACGTACTACCTACCTACATGGTAAAACCAATAACACAGCACAGTATACTTTTTATATAGTTAAAAAAAATAACAAGTTTGTACTTAATCAAAAAAATATTGTTTTGTTAGATCTGGACCATTTTTTCGTTTCCCACAGAGCACAAAAGAGTTCCCATGGAAACAGGTGTCTATTACTAGCGCCCTTTGCCTATCAACTTCATATAAAAACGCATCCGGAATCCTTTGGATTTCCGGGTCGCGATACTCCAACTAAGTATTTAATAACCACACAATATAATCAAATATAGTTTAGATATTTATCAATATTGAGCGACTCACAGACCATAATATTTTTATATTATGCTGTCATTTATGTATTTTTATATTGTGGCGCCTTACAAATGAAATTGGCATAAAATTATAACTAGTCATAAATCAAGAAAATGCAAAATGTTTACAAATAGATATTTTGCTACGAATGATTTGTTCGGACGTACAACGTTTCCCGCGTTTATTTGCAAGGCAGCTTGTCATTCGGAAAACTTCAGAATTATGATTTTATTGACAGTGTTGTCAACGATATTGTAAACATTTTTATACATATTACATACACATGTACACATTTACATATTCTTTGTTTATGCTTAACTATAACTTTATACCAAGTTTATTTGTAAGGCCGTTTATGTCTAAAATAAGGTAGTGTTTTTTAAATATTATATTTATTACCATTATATATTAATATGTTCAAATCAAGCACACTTTGTCCATATTTTCTTAAAAACAGTACTATCATGCTATATAGTCTTGCCATAAATACTGAAACAAAAAAAAAAAGAATTCTATTGCAAATATAATTTATTACTTTTACAGTGTGTTAGTCTAACACATAAATATAAAACAATTTAAAATATAAAAAGCTTATTCGAGTTGTTTCGATTTTAGGTACCATCCTATTCTTTTTTAAATTATCAGTTAATAAATGACCTTATTGGTCATTTCTTCATCAGACTCGTCTCTTATAGGCTGCAAGTCCTAGGTCATCTTTAAAATACGCGACACGGCTCTATGTGCCACCTTCATCTCCCGAGATAAAACCTTTTTCGTACGAATACTACGTGGAGGGCCAGAACATTTTCTGTCACAAACAAAGGAGGTCTCATTATACCTATTAATTACACGGTACACAAACATTTTACTAATACCAAGCGTATGGAGACTTTTAAAAATTGCATTATAGTATATGTATGATTCGGGTCTCTTTATCACCCGACTCCATTTTAATATCGCAAAATACTGTACAATGTATTGGCGCCATAATGAGAAAACTCAATAAACAATCATATAAAAATGCCAGATTCCAAATTCAAATGTAATATTTTGTTTATTTTGAATTGTAACAGTATTTATGGCCAGACTAAGTACTTATAATATAATGACGTATAGCGTTAATGAATACTTTAATAGTTATTTATGCAACTGTTGTGTAATAAGGGGTATTAAAACACGAATGTGGATTTATCTCACGAGGCGAAGCCGAGTGTGATAATAGTATCACATGACTTTATCTACACCCAGAATATGAATCATTTAAAAGATTCTGAAACAGTTAGCTTACTGCTAACATTAAAACAGCCAGTCCTAGTAGTAACATAATATTATGATCCATTACTGATTATATGTAAATAAACTAAGTATTAATTAAAGAATTATTTATTTTAGTAGTAATTTACATTTTTTAGTGTGCAATAATTAAAAATTCACTTGAATATTATGTTCTTTTGGAAATTAATCGCTCATTTTTTATAAACAAAACAATAAAAATATCGTAAAAAAAAATGGCGGGGATTCGAATAACCTACTTTTTTTTAAGGCGCGCGACGTTCTGGCGGTGTGGAACGCGCGTAAACCAAAATGTTCTTTTTTTGAAATTCATACAGATGCCACGCATCGAGCAATAAGAATGTGGCTGTCTGTTAAAACTCTTTGAGCATGAAGGGAATGAAAAAAAAATAGGAGTGTTGTTATGAAATTCAAACATTGGGTGTTTTAATGTGGGCAATAAGCTAACTGTTTCAGAATCTAATAGAGGATTTAAAGCATGGGTGTAGATAAAAGCATTTAACTGAACTACATATTTACATAATTCATTACGATACACCGTAACCATTTTAGTAATACTCGTATATTCACATATTCTGTAGTAAATTGTTATTAAACCCATGAGTCTTAACTCTTAGCAGTTTAGATAGATAAAAAGCATGCAACAACATTCCATACCGTTCTCAAACATCATACCAATGATAAAAATTACTTCGATACTAAAGATTATTGACGATAATTGTTAAAGATTTATGTTAATTTAAAACTGTTGAAAGTATTCGAATTTCGAACGTGCAGCTTCATGTGATTTAATTCCAGATGACAATAAATCTGAAAGTTATCGTTTTAATGTAGGGTGAACATGATCGAAGAAATTTCAGGACAGAAATTGAATATTAATTTATAATAGAATATGTATATTAATAATATTATTATTAATAAATGATAATAAATACTTATTATCAGATTTATATAAATATCGTTGTTTTATTTTTATTTTTCATGCTTATATGTTATACCATCATTAAGGACAAGAGGTTATTATATTATTAAAGAGTAAAATATGGTTTAAGAAATTTGACGTGCAGTTCTTTACGAACCTCTACGACCCCGTAGCATTCACTACTAACGTATTTTTAATAACTTACATTATTTACTTTTTGACGCTTTTGTACACTTGATTTTATGACTATTTACAAATGCTTTTACAAGTTTAGTAAGTAAGTAAGTTTATTATCTTCAATATTTTCACGAACAATGTGCATTTGGCGGTAGCTTTCAATATTCGATCTGTAAACTAAGAATATTTATACTTAATCAAGATTTTATGTCATCTGTCAATCTATCCTGATTACTGGCTCATGCTGTTTTGCCCGTTGGATAACTATTATAAATAACTAAAAAAATAATATTGTAATAATAGTCTGTTGATAGATAGATGAAGTGTTTTTTAAGAAGCTCCCTACATAATAATAACCAATATGTATACATTAAGTGTACAAAATATATAGAAATCGTATATGTGTCAATTTACTATCTAAATAATATACAGGATAAAAACAATTCGTCATACTATGATATTTTCTGATAGGTAATACTATGATGGATTGAAAAAAATTGATCATACAAATGATTTAAGTTTTCTTTAGTGTTAATTCCGAGACTGGCTGCCAGTCTCGTGCCTGATTTTGGCGAGACAACACGTCCTGAGGATGCCTCGAGTAGAGGCGAAACACGTGTCGAATCGTTTTAGAAACAAAAATTGGCGGAATTAACACTAAAGAAAACTTGAATCATTTGAATAATTATGGATTTCCGCAAGTAACGCCTAATTCAATAAATTTTCTTAAAAAGAGATCACATCATCATTACAAACGTTCCATATAGATCGGTTATGAAAAAGCTGTAAATTAATCTTATTTGGATCGCCAATTTAGGATTTCAATTGAATAAACAAATCGAACGAGTTTTATTTGAAGGGCCGCCGGCGTTGTCAAGATATTTAAATTAAAATTAATTAGAAAAAAGATTATTAGGTCTGATTTTCATCACGTTCTAAACTCTGCAATAAATGTAACAGAGAACTGCCAATATACTTGAATGGTAAGTGAAATAAATGTGCAGGTAAGTATTTAGTTGCGTATATTCTAATAAATAAGTAAACAGCACAAGAACACGCGCGAGCAATACTGACTGTATGCTTGGACTGTATGTCACTTACGCGCCTTTCAGCAGTGATACACATATTGAATACTACATAATATTTTCTGTGTTCTAGCAACTCTGAAAGCAACAAGATACCTAATAGTTAAGAAGAATTATTAACGTCCTGAATGCTAAACGACTTTAAAAATGAAGTTATTAAATTATTTTGTAATTTTTCTTTTTGTTTCTGTTATCCGTTTTCTCCAGAGAGTTATGAACCGATTGAATTGATCTTTGACAATGATTAGGTCTCCACGCTCAAAACCACGCCTCCATTAAAAATATTAAAATTTCGAAAATATCGATAACTTTGTCATTTGAGAACATAATATTTAGTTAGTTATGTACATTATTTAAAGTAAATAACGTGTAACTTGATGTAAATAACGTGCCAAGAGATTTTTGGAAATGATATTTGACTACAGAGTCCTTCATTTCAATGACACTGTAGATGTAGGGGTTCAAATCATAGTCACACTAGTGGTCCGGAAGAAAAAAGGGCGTGATTAGTTTATGTCCGGTTCACACGACCCTTACCCTGTTATGTTGTGAGAAGGATGTGTTTTTGTTATCCAATAGATTTATTTGGACAGTTTTTATATATGTTGGTGTCTTGAGATAGTTTTGACGATGTCGAGCGTGTTTTGATCTTTTATATTATTTTGTCGTAGCGAATGTCCGTTTTGAATGTGTTTGTAATATGGTCAACAGCGTTTTTCTGTTATTCTTTATTTTTTATGTATTTAATTGTGGAGTATTTCCTACTGCAAGTTATTTTAAATATTTAATTCTAGCAGCCTTTTCAGCACTGACTAGATGACATTTTTGACTAGTTATTCTGGGTTTTACTTGATTCATAAGTTTTAAAATAAAAGTATCCTGGGTTATCGCTAAGGCTGATATTTATTGAGCGTACTAAGACTTTGCTCAGACTTTACTTACGTTAAACTTATCTGAGTGTGATAAAACGCGAACTTGACTCTTGCATTACGCTGTCTTATCTTAACCTCAGTATAATTTCAACTGTCAAATGACTTTAAGAACAAAATTAAAGATAATGCTAACCTTACACTCAGCTGAATTTTACTTAAGTAAAGTCTGAGCAAAGTAAAATCTTAGTACGGTCTATAGATCTCAGCCTAAGAACTTTGTTTTTATTTATCTACAGTGGAAAGCCCGTCATTACCGGTCCAGCCATTTCAGATTATTCGGAACAGACATACAGGAAAAAAATATTGAATTTTATTTTAGCATTACAAGTTACTAGCCGTTGGCGCCCGTTTCGCTGGGCGAATTTTAAAGGGAAATAAATTACACGATAAAAAATAAGTAGCCATAAACCATCTAGGATAAATTTTGCATCGAATGGTGGTAGTTTCATGTCGATACGATCAATGGTTTAGGCGTGAAAGAGCGTCAAACAAAGACTATTTTCATTATATATATATATATATATATATATATATATATATATATATATATATATATATACTAGCTGACCCAGCAAACGTCGTATTGCCATAAAACATATTAAAAAAAAACAATTATTTAAATTTTGATGCACCCGATTCTCAGACCTATCAAATATATCGTACTACAATTATTGTATTTGATTGCCATCTTGCAACCCTATATCGGTTTGGTAGATGGAACAGAATAATATAAAAATCGTGATACAAAGTTGTAGATCGTAGAATCGCGAAAATTTAAATTTGTATGTATTTTTCAATGCTGAATTATAATAAAATAAAAATATATGTCAAAAAAAAAATTGGGGTGGACTATCCTTAACACTTAGGGAGATGAAAAATGGATAGTAGCCGATTCTCAGACCTACTGAATATGCATATAAAATTTGGTAAAAATCAGTAAAGCCGTTTCGGAGGGGTACGGTAACTAACATCGTGACACGAGAATTTTATAGTGGACCCGACAGACGTTGTCCTTTACACATGTCTTAAATTTGAAAAATCGGTCCAGCCGTTAGGAGGAGTTCACTAACATACACATGAGCAGGAGAATTATATAATATGGACGGAATTGAGAATCTAAACCAATCTCAAATTCACTGAAACAAACAAAAATCATAAAAATCGGTCCAGCCGTCTAGCAGGTAGTTTAATTGTGAATCTAAACCATTCTCGAATCCACCTGAAGACACACACCAATCTCAAATTCACTGGAACACACAAAAATATCATCAAAATAGGTCCAGCCGTTTAGGAGGTAGTTCAATTGTGAATCTAAACCATCCTCGAATCCACCTGAAGACACACAGAAAGTTTCATCAAAATCGGTCCAGCCGTCTAGGAGGAGCTCAGTGACATACACACGCACACAAGAAATATAAGAAATATAAGCTAAAACCTTTTCCGAAACACGGTACATCGGTACGGTATAAGTATTACACTGATCGGTTCAGCAGTTTACGTGGTATAACCGAACAAAAAATCTCTCCATTTATTATTACGTTTTGGTGACTAGTCTAGACATAGATTACTAATTGCTCTAGAATTTATTAACAACTAGCTGACCCGGCAGACGTTGTTCTGTCTATATAATAAATGAAATAATGTTTTTTATTAATTTGTCAATAATATATCAAAACATCAAGAATTAATTTGTAAAATATGCACCCTGCTGTCGTAATGAAATTGTTTCACAGCAGAACTGTCAAACCGTGCGTCAATAAAATAGAAATTATGTTTGGACACATCAAAGGAAAAACAAATTTGTTGTTTTTATTTAATTCCGAACACTTTCATATTTATTCACCTTTTAAACCTTCTCTGGACTTCCACAAATAATTCAAGACCTAAATTTGCCAAATCAGTCCAGCCGTTCTCGAGTTTTAGCGAGACTAACGAACAGCAATTCATTTTTATATATATAGATAAAGAAATATGTATTTCATACTCATATAATGTAATAAAATAATATGCCTAATATAATATGTTATGCAGTTATAAAATTTATAACAGTCAAATGTAAAAATTTTCAGAAATTAACGAAATACAGTAATTGGTGGCATAGTTAATTAAAAACATAATATCTCCTATGGGAACACATCCATACGTTCCCATCTCTTTAACACGTCAGCGACATGTGACAGTGCGTTCACCTTTCGTACTCCCATCACGCGATTGCGTGTACCTTCGCTTTACCTCAATGAGCTTCAGAATACTGCGATCCAGTCGAAACACAACTTTAATGACTTACAATTAGATTGAAAATCAATTGTCTTATTTCACAGGTACAAAATTTCGGTACACTGTGACATTACTGTTGTAATTAAAATTAGATTTTAATGCACTCATTTAAGGTTCATTTTGTATCCGTGGTCGATATTGGCCTTTACCAATACACCGTGGGAGAATTTAATATAATTGAATATTAATAAGTCCAGTTTGTGTTAGGGAATGCTCGGGATGGAAACGGGAGGTCACACCTGGGAGGGTCGGCCCTCCGAGTGCTTGACCCTCGTCGATGTGAATTATGGAGTAATGAATATTTTATTATACGTTAATTGAATATTCTGGTTTTCCACGTAGAATGTTTATATTTATTTAAATTTAGATCATCTGTATATACTTAAATGTTTGAATTAGTATTGAATTGATTTTAATTAACAATAAATTAAAATTAGGCTACAAACTGTCAGGTCACAGATGAGTTCACAAACAACATGCTTCATGATTCCATAGACAACTATAAATCTAGAACTTCTTTTCTATTATCTGTGGAGGGTTTTAAATGTTACGAGAGCTTTACTTAACCTTTGCCTATTATAAATCCTAATAGATATATTTAATTTTTTTTTATTCAAACACAATATATAATAGTTTTACGTAAATACATCAGATTGTTAAAAAAATACAATGACTTAACAACATTTTAATAGCCAATGTCCACAAATGATAGTACGAACAGGGAGTAAGTACTATTAATGTAAGTATGTAATGCAAAATATCAACCCTTACACCTTTCGAAATTCCCACACACCGTGAGAATATACCCCCTAAACCTACCATTACGTAAAAAACGATGCCTTTCACGCTTTGGTGAATTGTAGAGCTTGAAACATATAGATGGACCTGTGTGTATAAAGTATTGGATTTAAATTGACGATTTACTTAAAATAGATTAAATCGATTGACGGAATATCTCTTTGTTTATTGTTTTATGTTATTGATAAATTACAACTTATAGTATTATATTTAAATGATTTAAAAGAAAGTTATTGTCTTGTTTCTTTTTTTTTTGAAAGGAAGAAAATACATTTACGTATTGAAGACCCCGAAACGGGGCCCATATTTCGGACTCGCCTACACCGACTAAAATTTAAAAACCTCCTCTATGCTGTCAGTCCTGAAGGTTTTTACAGCGACATAGGACGTGGAGGCCGCAAAGACTACGCAACAACAGTCGCGGGGCGCCTCCTAAGGAGACTCGAACCTCGGACCGGCTGTGTGCTTGTAAGAGTTTGTTTCTTTCTGATTATTTTCAATTTAAGTAGCTTTACGAATAGGCGATAGATGGTAACACACTTACTAAGACACCACTGTCTGCCTGCCAGCGGGTTGTATGTATAGTTATTGTGGCTCATGAAATGCAACCGCTGGCAGACATACAGCTGAAGCTTTAATAATGCTGCTATGACAAGAAAAAAAAAACCGCCGTTATGCGAATAAAGAAAAATATTTGAAGTGAAACTTCTTAAGCAGCTTTGGGCACTTTTTAGTAGGGGAAAATGTTATGGGTTCGCGTCACCGACATGATCATGACTGGCGCATTGGAATTCTCGTGAGTTCGCGTCACCAAAATACTTATAGCAGTATATCGGTCGCTATACAGCTGACGTATTGTGCAACATTAGGTAGTGTTATATATCTTATGAGTGACATTTAATGGATTTAGTGAAAATTTCATTGTGTATATATTGTGCATTGTTCAAGTAGAGTCTTTGTTTGATTAATATATTATTGAAAATAAGTTTTAAAAATAAATTTATCTGAATCGGAAAAAATACATACTTACAGTACACAAAGATAATATTATTTATTGTTATATGAATTTTTTACAAATTCAATTGTTTTATAATAATAAATAATTGTTTTATTATAATTAATTTGTCTCGTAAATATATGGATTTGTAAAAATTAATTATAGTAACTTAAGTGCTCCTTACTCATTACTTGCCGCCACGGAATCACACATTATTTCGTTTTATATGTTTTATGTAAAATATATATATATTATAGGGGATGTTTTCATATAAAATAATTTTCTTATTCATAGGTGATAAATGTTGCCAGGACGCGACACTCCGTCTAAAGTTACATTGGCGCTGCCATTTATGCAAAAAGGCTAGAAATATATCTTACTGACTTATTTTACGGTACAATTTCCTTTGACTTGAAAAGTCGCACTATGAAGTACAGGTTTTTTTTTTGTGTTTGTTTTAAAGATAAGTATTGTGGTGCTTTATGGTTGCCGTGCCACATACTCATAGGGGACATAAAATTATAATTGTACGCTAATGTCATTGTTTGTTTAAATTACTTTTATTTTTTAATACGAATTAATTTTGTATTTCTTCGACTCTACCTCAATTTTATGTAATCCTACTTATAACTTATGTATTTAAGATTTCATTAAAACTTAGAATAAATTTTATTATTTATAATAAATATATATGTGTAGGTATATACTTATAGTAAAGTATAAATTTGACGAAATTAGCTTAAATTGTATGTAATCATAGTACACAATTTATATAATATTTCCTTGTTTATTCTATTTCATTTATGATCTCGATGTTTTTACTGAAGTGTGATAATTTGTTTGATATTGAAATGAAAAGTTATCCATAAATTCCAGAATACCTTACTCTTGTCCTGTTTTTTTAAAATCACCCATTATTAATTAGATTAGATAATTAGACTACATAAACATTTTGACTATTTAGTTATATTATAGCATCGTAATTGTACTCGCTACAGTCGCCCTTAAAAACCATTCAACAGGTTTCCCCATAGAGAGAGACGGCACGAAAACAAAACATTCCGATACACTTCCCATCGTTAAAGTCTACGCGACAAAAAGAGACGGGTATATATTAGTCGGTACGCCTTCTAACCAGGATACGCGATAATTGAGTTTAGCTCCTGAATGGGATACGATTCCTTGACATAACGTGTTTGTCTGTCGATTGGACCAGACGTGTTTTAAAAGTTTGTAAAGTTTTAGTGAGTGGGTGACAATGCCTTGCAGTGAAGACGATGATACCCAAAGTTATTCATCGGAAACCCCCCATGGTCTGTCTAAAGCTGAGTTGAGAAAGGTAGGTATATTGCTCTACATAATACGCCTGCCTAGATCACGAAACTGACATGTCTGTTTTATTACTACTAGTGGTCACCCAGAGGTCGAAATTTGACCATAATTCAATTAATTTTTAAATTTTAACATAATAAGGATCTAACAAAGACCATACCTCTATAATGTATCTATGCGTGTGTTATTCAAGCAGTAGTGTGTGTAAAATTTATTTTAATTAATTTAATGTAGGTATTTGTAAGACATTTTATGTAAGAAAAATACCTTTATACACTTCTTGATATTATAAACTTTAACTGTGTTTGTTACACTTTACGTTAATCCGTTCGTGCAATTTTTAAAAAAGGGGTACAAATATTTCGCTTTCCGTATTATGTTTACGACTTCTCTCTCTTCCCCTATACCCTTTTCTGCAGATCGCCGTCCCCAATATGATCATGGGTTCCTAGAAAATGACTTTTGATGTCAACCATGACCGCTTTGGAAACAAATTGCCCAAATTGCGATCTGAGAGAGAAACAGCTCTCACAGCATTCTTTTTTGGGCTCTTTTTTATCATAGTCTTGTAACTTGTACATTAAATTAATCGTAAATCATAATCTACTCTCACATAAACTCACATATTTTTATTCAACATAGGATTTAAAATCACTTATTGAACGTCAAAAAAGTACCACCTATTCGAAATAGTACGACTGAGACCTGAGAAGAACGGGCGCGAGAAATTCAGCGGGCTTTTCTTTTTGTTGATTTTGTTACGATATAATTTGTAGTATCGTTAACTTAAATTTATAATTGAACTAGAAAATATTATTGTGGGATATCTATAAGAGATAGACATATACCATAGCGGAGTTTTTTGTAGACCTTTTCAATCTGTACAATACTTAGTACATTATTTTGATAAATCCTTTAGGGTTCAGCCTGCGTTTGCAATGTAAGCGGAAAATATGTAATTATATACGACATTACATTAGAAACAAAAATAACAGTATTTCTCCACTATTTAATGGATGCTATTATACATATAAACCTTCCTCTTCAACCACTCTATCTATTAAAAAAACCGCATCAACATCCGTTGCGTAGTTTTAAAGATTTAAGCATAGATACATAGGGATATAGGGACAGAGAAAGCGACTTTGTTTTATACTATGTAGTGATAACCTGAGAGCGTTTGCTCCATTCCCAATCTGTGTTATCATTAAGAAAGTCATTTATGTTATAAATTCAAAGTCAAAGTCAAAAAATCTTTATTCAATGTAAAACTTTATAAGTTATTTACTGCATGTCAGGATGAAGTACAAAAGTTACAATAGCATTCAAATGAGTATAACAATATTAATTAACAAAATTTAGAACATTAATTCCAACTATCTTATTTATATTATCATTCAAATAATCTTTCACATTATAATAGGCCTTAGATGTTAATTTATTTTTTACGATACATTCATTTCATATTTTAATTTCATTTGGGAGTTTATTATAAAATATAACACAATCCACTTTAAAAGATTTAACAATTTTACGGAGCCTAGTAGATGGAATTGCTAGTTTATGTTTGTTTCGAGTATTGGACACTATGTACATCGCTATTCTTTTTAAATTGGCTAATATTTTTATGAGCGTATAGGATGTTATCGTATATGTACTGACAGTGTACTGTTTCTTTCATTCTTTTGAATTTGGTACTTAAGACATTTGTTTTGTATCTACTCGTACATTTTATGGGATCATGTTGCCAGATGAGGTTCGTCTAGTTTGAAGTTTCCCAACACTTCCACGCACTGTTTGTGCCTTATATTAGTCTAATAAGTCCATTTTATTTTCATCCACCCTCAGTCCAAGACAATACAACATCTTTTCTCAATTTTCTTGTTGACTTGCTTGTGTTGTTGTATAATTTGCTAATAATAATATTAATCAATTATATATACCTATTATTATACAGGAAATCTCAATGTTTGTAAATTAAAGTACAACTAGTGTACCTACACGATATAATACACGAAACTGTCGCTAGGTTAAACTGAAGATTGTCTGAAAATTTCATCAAAATGGTCCAGCCGTTTGCGGTTTGCCTATTAAAATTTATATTACTGTTATGTAAAATTCGGCCTATGTGAGAAACAATATCGTCCGAATCTCCGTACCTACATTCAAATATGACTAATGACCCATAAGTTGCCAAAAAAGGTTTAAATAAAATAAAAATAAACTCACTAACTTATTTTTTAGAGTTTATTATGAAATTGAAATTTTTTGTAAAATTTGATTACAGACGAACAAACCTATAATGGAGAAGAAACGTCGCGCTCGGATCAACAACTGCCTCAACGAGCTCAAGGATCTGCTCATGGACTCCATGGACAAAGATGTAAGTAAGACATCACTTAACTAATTAGAATCATCATCATCCTTTCAGCCGGAAGACGTCTAATGTTGGGCAAAGGCCTTCCCTAAAGATCGCCATGACGGTCGGTCACGCGTTGCCCTCATCTACTCTGGCGATCTTGACCAGATCGTCTGTCCATCTTGTGGGGGGAATACCAACACAACGTCTTCCTACCGGGGCTATGTCGAAATAAGTAATTTAACATCAAACATGATAGTCCTTTGAAGGGTTCGCCACGCTCGCATAGATGCCAGTGCTGTGAAGGCCTCGAGTCGGTCGTTCTTATCCCTAAAATATGGTTGAGGGAGGCGATGGCTGGTCCATGCGTGAGCTCGTAAGCGGGTGATACATGAGAGGGCTAGATGATCCTGTTTTTATTTATTAATTAATTTCTTTTTAGAGTTACTTCACTTTGCGTAATATATTGTAATTAAAACGATAAAGGTGTAAGTACCTAAAAGTTGATTTAAAATGAGTGGCAATGAGTTTATTGTCACTTCTTCTCATTCAAGCTCAACCTTTTCCAAAGTGGTGGTATATATAATAAGACAAAATAATGGTGAAAACTGTAACCCCTCCAACTGCTTTCATAAACCTAATAATATCCATAGGGAAGAAGGTTTTAATAAATTTCGTTGGGGGTTCATATCCTCTCCAGATTATTTGCTTCTATTAGTGACGTCCTTGTTATAATTATCCCTTTTTTGTTTTACAGCCCGCACGACATTCCAAACTAGAGAAGGCGGATATTCTGGAACTGACAGTGAAGCATCTGCAGACTTTACAACGACAGCAGCTAGCCGCTGCAATTGCAGCAGACCCAGCCGTTTTGCACAGGTTCAAGTCAGGTTTCGGTGACTGCGCTGTCGAAGTCAGGAAATACCTCTCCCGACTCGCCAACGTACCTACTGGACTCAGATACCGACTCGGAAACCACCTTAATACCTGCATATCCGGTATAGAACATCTTCATCCTTCAGAATATCCACCTCTAGTACCTGATCCTCTGAGATTAGACGACGAGCGACCCAGCGCTTTTCATTTCGTCAGATCAACGAGGCCGAACAGCCCACCTTTAAGTCCACTATCTTGTGATTCCGCCTGTGATTCTTCTACAGAACTGGAGACACCGCCTCGTCCAGTGCAAAAATATCCTTTTCCAACACCACCGAGTAACTCAGCCTCTGACCTCGACACAAGTCCTGAACAAAAACCAACAGTCTCATCGACGACAATATCTCCAGAAAACTTAAAAACGGAACCGATGAAGACTAAGAAATTGATGGAACCTTTATCAATAGTAATCGATGTTGAGAATTACAAAATAGGTATTGATGCCTCTCCGAAGCGTGCCGTGGACTATTCAATACGAAATAAATTGAAGCGCCATGCGGAAACTATTGTCAGTACTCCTAAAGTTATTCGCTTAGATGCTGAGAAAACTGTAACTATCCCTGAGCGACAATTGTTTGTTCCTGAAAGAGATAGTAGAACAAATGAAAAATTATCCGCATTCAGAAGAATACCAGAAAGAGTTCATCCCGAACACAAGCTATTTTTACCACCCAGTATACCAACTCCCGTTGAAGTTCCAACAGTGGAGAGGGTACCTCGGTCTGTGATAAGCCATACTGCGGAATCTTTAGCCCAGTCGAGCACAGCTACAGCAAAGAGTGAAGACAAAGCTGATGCAAGGTCTAAGTCACCTCAACAGAGTACAAGCTCCGAAATGTGGCGGCCATGGTGATACCAGATTATTTACGCATCTGAAATGCGGCTATAAGAAAGGCTTTTTAAAATATTGTTGTTTGATTAAAACTCTTTGTATATCACGTTTAGGTGAGTGACAGAAACAATGAGTATGGAAAGGGGTTGACTGTTATTTCAATTTGGATTAATGGCCGATTTCTATATTCGATTGCAAATTGGCAATTCAAAATGTAATCCTCTTTGTTTGCTTATTTTTAGATTGGTATTTGTATGAATGTGACAGGTAAGCGTACCTACTCTACGTTATTTTCATTTGGAAATTAAAGATTGACAAGTGACACGCAAAATCTGGATTCTAAAGATTCTAAGGCTGGGTGGCATAAAACTTATTAGCTGTTATAGTCAAATTTTACGTTAACAGAAACGGTGACGTTACAATGACTGTGGAATATGTTGCATAGTCGTAGGTATTCCTTGGCATAGCTAAAGTTAAAAAGAGAAATACTAAAATTATTGACTTGAGTCAATATCGATTATTCATTTGAAACTGAGTATGAGTTTTGACAATAGAAAGCTATTATAAAGTTAATATAAAGTTAAAGAACCAGATTGGACAGTTACCGTTAACAGTAAAATGTAATGACGTCATCAAAAAATTGTCAAACGGTGCAACACATTTTTTGCTTAACCCGTACTTTAACATGTTTGTTATTGCTCAGCTAAAGTTTGTTGGTGCAATTATTTCTGCCGTAAAGCAGTAATGTGTAAACATTACTGTGTTTCGGTCTGAAGGGCGCCGTAGCTAGTGAAATTACTGGGCAAATGAGACTTAACATCTTACGTGTCAAGGTGACGAGCGCAATTGTGGTGCCGTTCAGAATTATTGGGTTTTTCAAGAATCCTGAGCGGCACTGCATTGTAATGGCGTATCAATAACCACCAGCTGAACGTCCTGCTCGTCTCGCCCCTTATTTTCATTAAAAAATAAACCAGCCTATGTATTTTGAAATTTGAGATGGGATATTGAAACTGGCCGTAAACCAATTGTTTAGAAAGGATAACAGTAAAAACAATAAATTCCATAAATAGTTTGCTAGACCGTATCCCGCCGCTCTTCTAAACATTACGTACCTATTCGTGTTCTTATTGCGTCCGTGAAATTGTTAAATATGTAAATATATACTTAAGTTTGTATGTTGTGAAATGTTTAATAATTTTATTATTTTATGATGGGTGATACTAATTATAGTAGCATTCCACGTTACCATCTTGTATTTACACTGTTAACACAATTTAAAACAAAACTGTTTAGCGTACTCTGTATAATTATAAATACAGTTTTAAATTTGACATCGGTGCTAGCATGTTGTTACGCGAAATAAATATAAGTTTTTACTTAGATTAAGGATTGGTCTCCGCTGCGCTCCAACTAGATACCGCAGTCGCAAAGTGCGGCAACTTTTACTAACCCAAATGTGTGACGTTGATGTGCCACATGTACTGTTAAACTTTGCTAATAATTATTGAAACTAAAACGCCAGGTTGCGTAGTAAAACTTTGTAACAATAATACTACAAGAAATTAGAAAGACACTGGGGTCAGATATCATCAGTAATTATTTTGTATTTTATTACGATCGACGATCAAGTCATCTCAGATCGGCTTGATTCTCTAGCATTGCGTAGAGATGTGGGTTCTCTCTGCATCTTCTACCGCATTTATCACGGGGAGTGCTCAGAGGAGCTGTCCGGGTTGATTCCAGCGGCCGAATTCCACCACCGGACATTACGTGCAAAGTACCATCCGCATCACGTAGACGTCTGGAATTCCACAACCGCGCGTTTTGTCCGAAATTTCTTGCCTCGCACAGCCACTTTGTGGAATCAACTACCGGCAGCGGTCTTCCAGAACAGATACGACTTAGGGACCTTCAAGAAAAAAGCATCCGGCAATGCATTTCTTGATACACCTATTGTTGCAGATGTCCATGGGCGGTTGCATCACCTCTCCCCATCCCGTGAGCCTCTTGCCAGTTTGCCCCCAAATCATATAAAAAAAAATTATTAATTTCAATATAAAATAACACGCGAAGCGTATGTTACAAATTTTGAAATCAAGTTTCAAGATACCACGCATACAAGCATCTAATAGGTAGTTGCCGTAATAAAAAAGCTATTGTTTTTAGGTAGGTTCTGAGGTATCTAGTTCTAGCGCACCGGAGACCAATCCTTAATCTAAGAGTATTTTATATTTTAATGTGAATATTAATTGATAAAGGAATAGATTATAATATAGTTACCTTATAAATATTGGACACTAAAAAATTTACACAGAAGTATTGTATTCAATCATAAATATTGTAACTTCCATAGCGATATTGGTCGACTCGGCCCTGTCAATATGAGTTTTAATAAAATTATTACATTGCATATTGTTGTGCTTGATCAAATACACAAGAATGACGACGAACAATACCCGATTAAATAAAATACTTTTTAAAACATTAAAACGCATATAATTTAAATTTGTGTTTTTTACACAAGGTTTTTGCGTAAAATTTACATTTTTATTAACAATTACACGGGTTTTAATCCTTTAAAAGGTTTTTTATATAAATGTTCACACGAACTTACGTGCCTACCGACTTAATTCCGCCTGACGTTGGCTTTGGACAAATACCCTCAAAGCCTTCATCGAAGGCGACCTCTCTTGAGGAGAGGCGCAAGCGGAACTTCCTTAGGAGTATCCGCTGGGATATATGGGCACAGAAGGTGCTATGTAATTGGGACTGGTGACATCAGAAGGATGGTCACAAACGGGGATTTAAATGTGAAACACTCGCGTTATTCAAAGAAAATAGGTTACTATGAACAAAAGCCAGCCAAAGGTCACCCTCCTGTTACCACTTCACATGCTCTTTCTCTCTTTCCATTGCTTCTTTCGGCGTCATTCTTTACCCATATGTGGATTGTAGTGTATATCTGGCTCTTCAGAACTGAAAGGCTGAGATCTATAGAGCGTACTTAAGGGGAGCGAATAAGGGGGTTATTCATAATAGTCTGCTAACTTAAAGCATTGCTAATTCTAACTCTGTCTTCTTCTATTGACCTAAGTCAGAATGAGAAGAAACACTCCTAAGCGGCTGTTTAAAGTTAGCGGACCATTATGAATAAGGGGGTTAGACTTTACTTATAAAGCTTAGCATAATCTTTAATTTCGTTTTTATAGTCATTTGACAGCTTAAATAATGGCGAACTTAAGCTAAGACAACCCAATGAAAAAGTCAAGTTCGTTTTATCAGACTCCGCTAATACACAAGTATTTTATTAAAATAATAACCAACATGAACTTCTTGTACCTACTTCTGTTTTCTGATAATCATTTAACATACTATGTACACGGACGAGTAAAAAAAGAAGGACTCCGCGCTGTGATATAAGCAAGTGAAGCACCGTTATGCTAGTGTGTGTGCGGTTACGGAAATACTAGTTACACTATTTTTTTTCCCATAAATAATCATATATGGCCACAAATACTTATATAGTATCGTTTTTACAATTTTTCACAACGCACGACGGCATTTTTAAAATATTTTATTGAGACGCAAACTGATCTGTCACAGACGATGACAATTCTCATAATGGCCGCCTATCGGGCTGTAGTAGTGTAAGTGTGTGCGTGGGATTATGTATTTACACGTTAATCGGCTTGTTTTGGTGCAACACTGTTATGTAAGGTGACACGGAGTCCTTATTTTTTTACTAGTCCGTGCCTATGTACTGTGTGATACCCTAAATGTTTTTAGTAGATATAATGTGATACGCCGTAGAATTTACCTTGTTGGTATTCTTATTTTATTTTTATTAAAAAAAATGTATTTCAAAACCGACTTTTATTCGAAAACCAGATTTACTTACATAGCAAGTCTAGATTTCTTCATTTACAAATTTTAATTTTTTATACTTAGTAACTTTTTTACTAAAGCGAGTGTTTTATTAACTTAAATAAAACTATTTTTTTAAGGATTAAGAAAGTTGAATAAAATAATAATAAAAATGTAACTTTTACGCAAAAACCTTATGAAAATTTACAGTTAAAATAAAACGCGTTTTAATCCTTTAAAAAGTATTTCATTTAAATGTGTTATACTTAGTTTGTTTAGTACGTACCAGGTTCCTCAAGAATCGTTAAATATAAAGAAAAAATTTCATTATATTTTTATATACCTACCTATAGATTTTTGGGCCTAAAACCGTCATCAATGACCCTCTCCTCTGAGAACACTCATACAAACATTGATTTTTATTTATAAAGAGAGATAGGTTGTAATGAAGACTAATGGATGAAAACGCTAAATTGAAATCTAGATTCTAGAAGTGGAAGGAATGATGTTTTATAAGCGCAGGATGCTTTCAAGCAGAACTGTGCAAGTACTGTTTCGCTATGAGGGCCCCTTAACGAGTGAAATTACTAATTGACGATAAAATAAAAAATGTTCACTGCGTGCTTACTTCTTCAGAAAAGGCTATAAAATAAAAATTAATTAGATACAATTTTAATTTTTATCGGTATTCGTTGATAGTAGTGTACTTAGAAACACATAGGTAAACCTACAAATATCTTTATAGGCCGACCGTTTATCTGAGTCCTCGCCTGCGGGGTACAGGGGCGCGGGGGTATGACGACAAAGGGCACTGAGACAGGTGCGGGCGGCGGGCGAATTTTTGTAATCGCTCATTTCACTAAGCGCCCCCGCCGCCCGCACCTGTCTCAGTCCCCTTTGTCGTCATACCCCCGCGCCCCTGTACCCCGCAGGCGAGGACTCAGATAAACGGTCGGCCTATAGATACTTCTTCACATACAAATGGAAGAGTTAAAGACTTACTTCATAGTGTAGGTAGGTTCCTATTATAAAAATAACGTCAACAAGAAGTACCTATATATTAAAAAAATAAATCATTTCAATATCTTTAAGTAATATTTTCTATTATAAATTCTTACAACAAAAACCGGATTTGCAAATCGCCAGTACAGCAAACTCTCAGCCATGCTTTATAATAGGGTAAACAAGGAAATATATGCTAGTAAGTTGGATCCATTCACTCACTTATACAGAAACTGAAGAACTGGATATACAGATACGACATGGGTACCTTCAAAAAAAGCGCGTACACCTTCCTTAAAGGCCGGCAACGCTCTTGTGATTCCTCTGGTGTTGCAAGAGAATGTGGGCGGCGGTGATCACTTAACACCAGATGACCCGTACGCTCGTTTGTCCTCCTATTCCATAAAAAAAAACCTTTAACACAATCATATTAATTTAACAGTAACACAAACATTTAATTATAGACATACTTATACAAGATTCATTCATTTGATCACAAATACACACTGACTCACACACACTTCATAATACCTCTCACACCTTACTTATCACTCACAACACACCCAATGCACACACCTTATTTCTTACTATACATACTTTTTAGATATACTTCTTAGTAATTAGAGTTTGATTGTCTGTAAATAATGTAATAAGTATTAATACGCTATGGAAGAGCGGAGTCTTCTAACACAGGCGCTATAGTGCTTAAAAGGAGGCTCCAATCATGAATATTGATTTATGTACATACATAATAAAGCCTTTATTACAGTTAACAAAACAAAAATTTACCTACTAGCTAATAGACATACTATAAAACATTTTAATTAATTAATTTATCTTACATAACTATATTATTAACCTAATTATTAGCAGTAACTTTTAAACAGTCTGTGTCCTCTTTCTGTTAACTGTTTGTCCTTCGACAAAGGCCTCCTCCAAGGTCTTCCATTCTTTCCGGTTCCTTGTTATTCTATCCCATAGTGGTCCTCCTATCTGTTTCAGTTCATTCTCCCATCGTATGAACTGTCTTCCTCTATTCCTCTTATCTCCTCTGGGGTACCATTCAGTTATTGATCTAGTCCATTTTGGTGTTTCATAAATATATATATAATACGATAAATAGCTATCGATTTAAGGTAGGTCAAATAAAAACAATGTACAACAAACACGTTTATTTCACTCTACACAAACACTATTAGTAAACTATAAATTAAACATACCTAATATAGTATTTTTATCACAAGTATTATGTTAATTATTAGCTATCGGCACGATTTATTAATATCAAATATGAAATGAGTGGAATGCCCAAGCAATTATACCAGTTTTTGAAATTTACAATCAATGATTTGAGTTTTCTTTAGTGTTAATTCCGCCAATATTTGTCTCTCTGTCCTCAGGACACGAGGCATCCTCAGTACGTGTTGTCTCGCCAAAATCTGGCACGAGACTGTCTCGTGACTGGCGAAACACGTGTTGAATTGTTTAAAGATAAAATATTGGCGGAAATAACACTAAAGAAAACTCAAATCATTTGTATAATTATGGATTTCCGCAAAGTAATGCCTACTTCAATAAGTTTTTGAAATTTCAAAAAAATGCCGCGTAATCAAACTGCAAGTAAAACATTCTTTTAATTTATTAATATCAAATCTTGACACAAACAGATTATACAAATAATTTAAGTTTTCTTTAGTGTTAATTCCGCCAATATTTGTTTTTAAAACAATTCTACACGTGTTTCGCCTCTACATGAGGCATCCTCAGGACGTGTTGTCTCGCCAAAACCTGGCACGAGACTGGATCATATGAGCCGGAAGCCGCTCTTTTATCCCCTCGTCCCATGAAATGACGCGCTGTGATTGGTCGGCTGTTGTGACGTATTACCCCCGGAAGAGACACGTAACAAAGGTGATGGGACTAAATTGGCGGAATTAACACTAAAGAAAACTTAAATCATTTGTATAATTATGGATTTCCGCAAATGAACGCCTAATTCAATAAATTTACAAACAGATTAAGTTACAAGTCACAAAATTTGTAATTGTAACAACGCCTACAATTGCACTGTGTTAAGTCTATTTATTATTTATTGTAATTTTAAGGTCTCCAATTTTGTGAACTGGTTGTTTGCGACTAAGTGTAATTTACGTGTAGGTAAATTTAAATATGAAGTGTACTTGGTGAAACTGTTTAAGGAGACATCCTTATATCCATATTTCTATTTTCACTATATCTATTTTATGTTTAAGGATGTATCTGTATTTGTTTCCAAATAAATAAATCATAGAAAAATATGAGTCCACCAGAATTTTACAGAAAAAATGTTTTCTATAAATACCATTCTATTTAATCACCATACTGTCTTGTTAGATTAGATTTGACTAGATTGTTAAACTTCAACGTTTAGAAGCTAATTTAGTAACGGTTCGAAACGCGAGCCATCAGGATAAGTTGATGAAAAGTAACGTAATTTCACAACATACTGAATAAAAAACACTTTTATATAGCATAAGATATCGTCTAATAAACGGCCACACAGAAATAAAACGAGATAGAAATGCTAAGTAGGCGAAGCACGCGTGCCAAACGTTAGCACTATATTGCATACCGTTATAAACGTACACTCATTACGCAAGTAGATCCGCTCTAGCACAAACGTTACGTACTAAAAGTATTAAAAACAAAATTAAAGTTCTGTGAGTGGGCGGCCCTTTGGCCGACATAAATACATTTGCCAGACTTTATTACATGCTTTATTTAGATTTGAGAAAATCTTTCCTCTGTTGCTGCAGTTTCTGTTCCAAAAGTGTAATTTTCTCCTGATACTTGGCGTTCTCCCGGGTCATGGCAGATATAGCAGAATCTTTTCGGGCCACTGCTACTTTCACTCTGAAATATAAATAAATACATAGATAAATATATAAATAAATAGAATTTACTTCCGTTATTCCATGAACGGACACACATTTTGGATTAATAAGGATTAGGTGCATTAATTTTTTTGCCATCTTTGAAATTATTTTTTGTCACTCTGGAACAGGATCGGCATAGTTAGTTAATTCAGCTGGGCTATTTACCTACGCACTTAGCCTCTTAATTCAGTATTTGTGCGTTAAGCAGGATCGAAATATCAGTAATTCCGACATAGCTGAAGAACTGGGAATTGATCACAAAAATATTCACAAAACCACCAATTTGAAAAAAATCTAGGTTCACAAAAATAGATCACTATAATAGATCTTTGGCAGCCACACGATTGAGAGGTAATGAAACCGAACTCATTTTGATAGCTAAAGAGGTGATGAAAAATGGATCACGTTCGGTAAGAACGTCTGAAAAGGGTCCGTCGGTCAGTGCTGACGTCGGTCGAGCGTAGCTATAACTATGAAAACTATAATAATATGAACGTGTTCAGTCGAGCGCTGATGAATTGCTACGCGCGTAGAGCTACGTCGCGCTGACGAGAACCGTCGGTCGAGCTCGTCGGTCCGACGTACGGCTATGTACGTACGTGACGCGCTATGGCGATAAATTAGTGCGTTCAGTGCCACACTGACTGAGCGATCAAAAATCGTAAACCGAAATTTTTGTTTTTGTATATTCGAATAAGTATCGTAAGTAGTACGCACATATTAACGCGCAATCAAGTTTGCTGTGAGCACTAAACGAAACATGGTCAGCGCGTAAGGTAGGCGCTACGATCGACCGATGTCAGCGCTGACCGTCCGTCGAGCACTAAATGTAAGTAATGCCTAAGGTTAATCATACTTGGCGTAGAGTTGGTGCATCTGCTCCTCGTGGGTTTTCTTCATCGTTTCCATATCCTGCAACATCTGGTCTATCTTTGCGCGCCACGTCATCTCACAGCTCATCTTCACCTCATCAGCATGCGCTTCCAGTTGTATATTTTTCTGGGGAATGGTAACCACATTAGAGTATTTTGTTCGATTAACGCGAGTGTAACACATTTAAATCAGACACTTGTTAAAGGATTATAGGATATATATAATCCCTTATAAAATGCTCGCAGAATATTATATGAGCATTAGCTCAACCCTTTACGAAGTAGTGATAGATTCAATAAGAAAAAATATTTTTTTTGACATTCGTAAGTGTCATTTTCGTGACCTACATGAATAAAGTGATTTTGATTTGATTTGATTAAAACGCAAGTAATTGTAACTGTCTTATTACATTACATTTTTGAGTAAAAGTTGCATTTTTATTATTATTATTTTAGATTACGCGACGTTTCGTTGTGTACAAGATTATGATTATTAACACAGGAGATTTTCCGTTACAACTAACATTACAGATTAAGTCAATCATGTTTGCGAATACCTATTTGAGATACCGAACTACTGCAAGTGGCGTAACCAACACTGTTTTGTTTCGTCGAAAACTATTTAAAAATTGATAAAAAAAAAAACTGTGTGAAAATTTGTTTGTATATTTTCAACAAGGCTCGCCATCTATTATGAAAATAAAGATAATTCTGTTACGTATATTAAAATTTATCAATGTTATAGTATGTAATATTTAAAAGTATAGCATTATACTATAAAATATAACAAAGTTGCCCAAACTGTCGCAATTTTAACTGCGTAATTAACGTAAACGTAACCTCAAATTATGAGAATTATTGTTACCTATAAATTATTCGTGAACAAACCACTATTATACCTTTATTGATTTATGGTGTATGTGGATGATGCAGCTACTGTACTCAATAACTTTTGTATTAATTTACATTTACTTTTTTGACTTACGCGTGTAAGACATTGACTATTTGACGTTTGAGTGTGTTTGTTGCATCATTTTACATATTATTATATTGTAATTGAAATGATTTGTAAATCGATGTAAATGTAAATCTTGATATAAAAGAGTGGCAATGAGTTTCTTGCTACTTCTTCTCATTAGCTCAACCCTTTACGAAGTAGCGGTGGATTCAATAAGAATAATATTTTATTTTTTTGACATTCATAAGTGTCATTTCCTACATATATAAACTGATTTTGATTTGATTTGATTTATTTATTGTAAAACAAACAATGACTACGTCAACACACCTCAGTCAAAACACGGTTCCTCGTTTCTAGCTGGTTTATTGTGACTTCAAGCTGTGCACCTGCAATGACATAACATTCATAGTTATTTCTGCAACTGTTGTGTAATAAGGGGTATTAAAACACGAATGTGATAATAGTATCACATGAGTGTTTTAATACCTAATTATAAACAGTTGCATACAAGACATTATCTACACCCATAATATGAATCCTCTAAAAAATATTCTGAAACAGTTAGTTTACTGCTATCATTAAAAAAGCCAGTCCTATTAACCATAATATCACCCAAACGAGTGTTGTAATGAAAACGTATGATATAATGTTGTACTGAATTTCATTACAACACTCGTTTGGATGATGTAATGGTTATTAGGGCATTGGGTGTTCAAATGTTGGCAATAACCTAACTCTTTTAGAATCTTTAATAGAAGATTTAAAGCATGGGTGTAGATAAACTAATTAATAGAATTATGACCTATAGGGGCGTGCATTGGTTTTCTAGCAAGGTAGGCACTGTAGATCTAACTAGTCGTAGTTGAGCTTTAGTCCGACAGTACGAAGTTTTGAGGTTTAAATATTGAAGTTGTATATCGAACAACGCAATATGGAGACTGCCTACGGTAGGTAGTTAGTATCTAGAGTAAGGTAAAATTTAATGAGTAGGTCCTCAATAAAAGTTTGGTTATACAAAAACGGAACCAAATTGAATTAAAACTTTAGCACTCTTGCTATATTTATTTATGTTCATAACGAGGTAGGCACTGCCTAAATGCCTATATGATAAGCACGCCCCTAATGACCTATCCCTTACCTATTGTAATAAAAAGGATTATTTAAGTGATAAGGAAACTTGAATTTGATTATCATAGTATCAAGAAATCGTCTCCGAAATCCTGGCTTCAGGCCAATGTCCGGGATTTAAAAAAGTAGAAGACTGGCCATCACCTTAACCAAATCTGACCCAGACGTGGGCCAGCGTGATGGGACAAAATATGTTTTTTTTTGCTGTGGAATGACCTTCCTTGTGCGATGTTTCCAGGACGATATGACGTGAATACCTTCAAATAAAACGCGTACTTACACCTTTCTAAAAGGCCGGCGACACTCCTGTGATTTCTCTGGTGTTGCAAGAGAAAGTTGGCGGCGGTGATCACTTAGCACAAGGTGACCCGTCCGCTCGTTTGTCCTCCTCTACCCTTAAACAAATTATAACCAGATAAGGTATAAAGATTAAAATGTCACAAGACAGTTGTTATGCAATGTTAATTTGATATGTTTATGTTATGATAGTTTTTTTTATATACAGGATGTCCCAAAGTTATGGGAGATGAAGGGAAAGTACCTTAAATATCTAAGATAGGCTATTTTACTGAAAGAAGACTTTATGTTATTTTTAAAAGTTCTTAATTCTGCATTCAAAGATTTTGTAAAAATACTTGCCTCGTCTGGGAATCGAACCGACTTAAATTTAAAAAAAAACACCCCTACTCTTATGATGCCAATCGAAAGAATGGCCAAAAACTAATAACTCTTCTGGGTGGGTATTTTTTTGTAAATTAATTAATTAATTAAATGCTCAAAATGTGATCCCTCTTGTCTTACGCAAATCGCCAATCTTTTAATGAGTCCGCTGCCTGTTGATTTTCTTATCATTTTATGGTGAATACTCGATATGATATGGCACAATTCTGTTTGTAACTCGCCCACGTTCTCGTATCGCTTTTTGTATAGCATATCTTTCACGTATCCCCAAAAGAAGAAATCTAATGGTGTAAGGTCCGGGGATCTGGCCGGCCATCTAATTGGTCCATTCGTACCAATCCAAGTAGGAAAACATTCATTTTACGTTGTTCCTTTCTTTTAAAATACTATGTTTCTTAAGAAGAGTTATTAGTTTTTGGCCATTCTTTCGATTGGCATCATAAATGTAGGGGTGATTTTTTTTTTACATTTCAGTCGCTTCGATTCCCAGACGAGGCAAGTAATTTTTAGAAAACCTTTGAATGCAGAAGTACTAACTTTTAAAAATAACATAAAGTCTTCTTTCAGTAAAATAGCCTATCTTTGATATTTAAGGTACTTTCCCTTCATGTCCCATAACTTTGGGACACCCTGTATAAGAGGGGGCAAATGCAAATGGGCAAGAGGCTCACGGGATGGAGAGTGGGGAGGCAACAGCCCATGGACATCCGCAACATCAGGTGTCAAGGGATGCGTTGACTTTAAGGTGGGAGAATGCACTTTTCCTGAAGATCCGCTAAGTCGTATCGGTTCGGGAAAACAGCTGGTACTTGATTCCACAAAGTGGCTGCACGAGGCAAGAAATTTCTTGCAAAACCCGCGGTTGGGGAATGCCAGACGTCGACGTGATGCGGGTAGTCGCACCCGTAGGGAATTCCGCTGCAAACAACCCGAACAGCTCCTACGAGCATTCCCCGTGATAAATGCGGTAGAAGATGTAGAGAGAACCCACAACTCCAACGCCAAAGAATCAAGCCGATCGGAGATGACTTGATCGTCGATAATTCGAGCTCTTCGTTTGACTTTCATTTCGTAACATTATCATGGACATACACTTCTCCTCCTGTTGCCTTATCCTTTGCTGGGCGTCCTGGTATCGCTTCAGTGTGGCCTGCTCTGTCTCTCCGAGTTCCTTCAACTCCGTCTCGTAATGTTCTTTGTTTCTTCTAAAACAATTACGCACAACTTGCAAATTTGCTACTATCCTCTTAAAATATAAAATAGAATTAAGATAAAAAAATTGTGTGAACCCCAAATCCATACACAAGAGATTTTATTTTGATATATAATACTCATGCAGTCGGCCATCTTTCTTTGATACAGAGCGTTACAAAACGAAAAACAAGTGAAAGATTTGACGAGTTTCATGATGTAATGATCTATAAATCTCATTCAGTGTAAAGACTTTGATTTGATTGAAATCTTTTCGACGTATTCGTTTGAACACATCTTAAAGAAACAGAAAGCGTGGTGAAGCGTTTGCATTTTGTTTTATTTAGTATCGTTTGAATGTGGACAGATAGAAAAGCTATAACGAACGTTCGTCATGCTCACTACATGGCATAGCATGCGGCGGCATCGTGTGCCGGGTCGTCTTCTTCAAGATATGATTATTGAAGATTTTGGATATAATCAAATACGGTGTTATTACAAAAAAATAAATTAAACATGGCACAGACACGTGTTTTGTTTGAGCTAACTACAACAACGTCAGTGAGCTAACAATAACGACGTCAAAAATGGAGTTTATCTTTTTCTTGTACAAAGCTGTATTTAACTTAAACGTCGTTAAGCAAATAAACTGAAGTGTACAGGAACAATTCAAGGAACGGATCGTAATTTTTGTCAGCTGTCATCTATTTGGCATTCATATAATCTAAATCTTCTATCGGCCGTTTTCAATAATCTATCTATCCTTAGTTTAACATACTAGAGGTAGACAAATTTATCCTTTTACGCTTACTTACATTTCAATAACCTACCGACATATAGCATTGGACTATAACTAATAATATTGGACATAACTATGGATAGATAAGATCTTGTCATTAAACGGTGATAACAATGTATCCGTAACTAGAGATACGTTATTGAAAACGGCTGTATATGAAAATGATTTATGATTATTTTTTTCCGTTAGACACACCATAGACAAGCTTCGACTCGTGTTTAAATCTTAATACCTAAGCAATGTCTAAAGATTTTTGAAACGCTAAACAACAGAAAGACACTTATATAACGTATGTAATAAAACTTTTTTGAAACAAATCTTCAACACATGTTTAACCTTTTTTGTTATAACACAGATAATGTTTACCTCAGAGCATCCTGCAGTTCCTTCCTTCCTGCCTGTGCTTCCGCCTCCATACTCTCTATAGCCTTCTCTATCTCTCTGTCCCTCTCCAACTTGTGCTGTGCGACTATGTCCGTCACCTTCTTCTTGAGCAGCACCTGGTGTTCGGCTTCGACGTCACGCTTGTATTGCTCAAACTCGTTCTCGAGTTGCTTACGTTTCTCCTCTAGTTCTTCCTAGATTAATAAGAAGAGTTAAAGAGAAGAAAAAAAGAAGAGTTAAACGGGGATCACAGGAGAAGGATAACAAAGAGAAAAGTAGGCGATAGTATTAAATATATATCTTAATATAAAAAAATATTCTAATATGCTTGGCTTTATTTTATTCTTAAGAAAAATAGAAGGTGTCAATATCATTTTATCGACATCCATGCTTTAAATCCTCTATTAAAGATTCTAAAACAGTTAAGTCTAAAACTCCCAATGTCCTAGTAACCATTACATCATCCAAACGAGTGTTTTAATGTTGTACTGAATTTCATTACAACACTCGTTTGGATGATGTAATGGTTACTAGGACTGATACTGAAGGACGCCGTAGCTAGTGAAATTACTGGGCAAATGAGACTTCATATCTTATGTCTCAAGGTGACGAGCGCAATTGTAGTGCCGCTTAAAATTTTTGGGGTTTTTCAAGAATCCTGAGCGATACTGCAATGTAATAGGCAAGGCGTATCAATTTCCATCAGCTGAACGTCCTGCTCGTTTCGTCCCTTATTTTCATAAAAGAAATTTGTCAGTGACCCCGAAAATATTTATTTATTTATTGACACACCAACATCATTACATACAAAACATTAAAAATAATTATGGTCTTATAGGTTTATAATCTGGTATGAATGCCAGTTACTGGTGCATACACCATTCTCATTGCAAGACATTAATTTAAATACAAAATTCAGTTCGAACTACAAATTTAACAAGGATTTTAAGCAAATTACTAACAATAATAGATACAATATAACGAAGAAATAGTTTGTATGAATATCAACTAACATAATAGTATTATTTACAAACAGAAATGTGCGGTTAGTTTTTTTTTCAGGCTTGTCACTGTGTCATGAAAAATATCAAAATCTTTTATGGACGCGGAAAATCGATTGTACTCAGAACACATCCTTGAGAATGGAGAATGTTTAAGGGCATTTGTCCTACTTACTGGTTCCACAAGTATGTTAGTCATCGGATTTCGTGGATATCTGTGCGGGATTTTGAAATTTATTTTATCCAGCAACTCACTGCACGCTGTCTGTCCTGATAACAGCTTTTTGAGGAATGTTAGATCCAGTATTATGCGGCGATTGTAGAGTGACAACATTTTAAGTGTTTCAGCCGCTGGTCGTAGGTGGCCTTATGAAAGATGCCGGAACTATGATATGCCAAGTATCTAGTAAAGGATCTTTGTAGTCTCTAAACGTTGAGAAGGTGCTGCGTATTGGGGACTCCACACAACTGATGCAAATTCTAGTTTGCTGCGAACCAGTGTTATTTAGTTAGTTATAAAGAATTATTTTGATTTGAGGAGAAACAAATCCTTTTGTGTTTCTTTTAAGGAAACCTAACATCCTGGCTGCTTGTTTTACTGTCGTGTCCATGTGTACTTTGAATTTCAATTGTGAGTCCATTGTCACGCCCAAATCTCGAATCTCAGTTACCTCTTGTAACTTATCGGACTGTAAGTTATACGATGATGGAAATTGTATTTTTTTCTTTGTGTACTTAATGTGATAAGATTTCTTTGTGTTAATAACCATACCATTTAATTTACACCACTTATTTATTGCATCAAGATCAGCTTGGATGAGCTCCACATCACTATTCGAACTAACAGTTTTGAATATTTTTAAGTCATCGGCAAAAAGTGAGTATTTACAGTGATGTATAGAAGAGATAATGTCATTTATAAACACCGAGAAGAGAACAGGGCCCAGGTGGGATCCTTGTGGTACTCCTGAACACGCAACATACTCATGTGATATATGACCGTTTAGCACCACAAACTGAAGTCTTTTTGCTAGGTATGACTTAAACCATTCTAGCAAGGTCTCGCCTTCGCCTCGTGTAAACAAAATACACCCTCGTAGTAATCTCTAACATTCTCCCAATAGTGTACATATGTATGTTAGAGTTATTACCTGCAGCTTCATCTTTTCTTTATCGATCTCCAACTGAACATCTCGCTTCTTTACCTCTAGTAGATTTTCTTGCTCTTTTCGCCATTTTTCTGAAACAATATTACGTTTATAGACACATTATAAATATTATTTATTGATACAGGTCGATTGATTTATAATATATGATGTATTTTTATAATGTATGCTTCTAAACACGCTTTAAAGGGATGCATTTTTGATGCAGTTTTTTTAGGATTCGTAAAAAACACTGAAAAGATAAGACTATGGAAAGAACTTTTTTTATTGATAATAAGGGACGAGACGAGCAGGACGTTCAGCTGATGGTAATTGATACGCCCTGCCCATTACAATGCAGTGCCGCTCAGGATTCTTGAAAAACCAAAAATTCTGAGCGACACTACAATTGCGCTCGTCACCTAGAGACATGAGATGTTAAGTCTCATTTGACCATTAATTTCACTAGCTACGGCGACCTTCAGACCGAAACCCAATAATGCTTACACATTACTGCTCCACGGCAAAAATAGGCGCCGTTGTGGTACCTATAATCTAGCCGGCATCCTATGCAAAGAAGCCTCCCACTGGTAAATATGCATTAACAATCATTGTCACTGTCATAACATCGACAGTGACATTATACGTGTGACATTGTAATGGGCAGGGCGTACCAATTACCATCAGCTGAACGTCCTGCTCGTCCCTTATTGTCATAAAAAAAAAAACAGACTAGATGATGCCAAGACATTACACGGCGCCTAACAGAATACTAGCTTGTGGGCCTCCTTGTTTCGGTCCATCTATGACCACCAGTTTCTACGAAGCTTATTACCATGATAGTTTGGTTTTTAATATAGTAAAAGAAGTTCTAATTCAAATAACTTTATTCAGAATAGGACTTAAAATCACTTAATGAACGTGCAAAACTACCACCCATTCGAAAATGTATATCTCAGAGTCAAGATGAACAGTTGCAAGAAACTCAGCGGGCTTGTTTTTTTAATAAAATTTCGCCACGATACAAACTTATTTACACGATATTTGTGCAATATAATTTACAATTAAATAGTCTGACGACAGTCGCTCTATTCCCAATCTGTCATCTATAACAGCTACCACACAAACGTCTTATAACACCACAAGACAATACAATACATTTACAGCCAGGAAAACTAAGATAATATAATTTAAAGTTGTCTCACCAAACTCTTCCCTCTGCGCCATCTCTTTCTCACTTAACTGATGCGCGACTCTCTCATTCTCCGCTCTCATCTCGGCGACTAATCGTGTGCGTTGCTCTTGATACGTTGCTTCCAACTCTAATATCTGCTTCTCCATTCTAAAATATCATTGATTTAAAAGTAAAAAAAAAAAACATCAAAGCATCGTTACAAGCAATTAATATAATAGTTCAAAAAACAAATTATGTGCAGTGTTCGTCCGAGACCAAATGAGAAGCGGATGGGGCACGCTAAGCTGTCGCCCACACCTGTGTGCGTCACCTGACTTACGGCCGTTTTCAATAACGTATCTCAAGTAAATAATATATTGCTATCACCGTTTAATGACAAGATCTTATCTATCCATAGTTATGTCCAATATACTTAGTTATAGTCCATTGCTATCTGCCAAGTTATTGAAATATAAGTAAGCGTAAAAGGATAGATTTGTCTACCTCTAGTTAGTTAAACTAAGGATAGAAAGGTTAATAGACCACCAGCAAGTAAATACCGATACAGTATTAATCAGAACGGCGGTCGTGGAACCCAACCTGTATTTAAATATATCTAAATGCGGAAATTTTTCCACAACCTGCAAACATTTTGTTTGGACCAATCAAAATATTACATTTATTTCATCGGTAAGTCGTTATTCGAAAAAACTGCTGTTTAAAAAAAAATGGCGATCATTTTTCACCGCGAGATTCTTAATTTATTCGTATAGCCGCCATTTTGCATACTATTGCTGCACACTTGTGCAATATCCGGAACGTTGCAAGCGTACGTAGCAATGCTATGTATGTATGTATAGACGACTTCTATTAACTTCCTATTTTGGTTTCTATGTCCGGGGCAGTACTGTATAATCTCCTGATGTAATGACAACTGGTACTGTCACATTTTGCTAAGCTTCGTATCGAACTCGGGTTATTCTTACTGTCACTAACTTATATGCTATACCTTTTGATAAGTACTAAAATATCGTTTGTTCTCTTCGATAAAAAAGAAGGCCGCTGAGTTTGTTGCGGCCGTTCTTCTCAGGTCTGAGGCATACCTTTTCTAATGTGTGGTTTAGTTTTGACTTTCAATAAGTGTTTTTAATTCAACACGTCCTATTTTGAATAAAAATATTTCAATAGAAGGTGAAAGATATTGATACGCTTTTTTGCTATCCGTACCGCAATTACAAGCCGCCATGATAGATTATGATATTAGTTATTTATGCAACTGTTGTGTAAGAAGGGGTTTTAAAACACGAATGTGGATTTATAATATAATTATCAACAGTTGCATACAAGACTTTATCCACACCCAGAATATGAATCCTCTAATAGATTCTGAAACAGTTAGCTCACAGCTAACACTAAAACACCAGTCCTAGTAGTAACCTAATATCATTCATTACTGATTATATACATATAAACTAAGTATTGAAATTTATTTTAGTAGTAATTTACATATTGTATAGTGCAATAATTAAAATTCACTCGAATATAATGTCCTATTGCAGCGTTTAAAATGAATCGCTCATTTTTCGTAAACAAAACAATAAAAATATCGAAGCAACATGGCGGGGATTCGAATAACCTACTTTTTTTTGGCGCGCAACGTTCTGGTAGTGTGGAACGCGCGTAAACGAAAATGTTCTTTTTTTGAAATTCATACATCTGTATGCGTGGTACCACGAATAGAGCGATAAGAATGTGGCTATCTGTTGAAACTCTTTGCTCATGAAGGGATCGAAAAAAAAAACATAGGAGTGTTGTTATGAAATTCAGTACAACATTACAACACACGTTTGGATGATGTAATGGTTATTAGAACATTGGGTGTTTTAATGTTGGCAATAAGCTAACTGTTTCAGAATCTTTAATAGAGGATTTAAAGCATGGGTGTTGATAAAAAATATGACTTCTTCACACTCACCTAGAGCTAGCAAGCTGTCTCTCTTTCACAAGCGCGTCCTGCTTCTCCTGTTCCAAGCTCCGCCTGAGCTCTTCCAGCTCGTTGTTGTTTTTAGCGTTCAATTTGCCGATTTGTTCCGCGTGGAACATTTTCAGATCAGAAACTTCCTTCTGCTGTCGTTCCGCCATCTCTCGAAGCTCACCTTCTAGACCTTTTACTGTTAATTCCTGATAAAATATAGAAAGCTAAAGTACAATACAAATAAAGCTTTAGTGATAGAAAAACATAATATTAATGTCTAATATAGAATAAGTGTTTCTGTTCGTTATTGGTCTGTATATATAAAGTGACAGAAGGAAAGGGTGAAGATGTCATGATGAAGAGCATCGTGGCCATGTTAGATATTAAAAAAAAACTTACTTTAATTTTTTCGGCCTTTTGTCTCACCCAGCGCTGTCTAGCGACCTGAAAGTTATTCAAGTGCTAATTTTATTTGAAGTGTTAGAATTTTTTTTAATGAATTAAGGGTCGAGACGAGCAGGACGTACAGCTGATGGTAATTGATACGCTCAACCAATTACAATGCAGTGCCGCTTAGGATTCTTGAAAAACACAAAAATTCTGAGCTGTTAAGTCTCATTTGCCCAGTAATTTCAAGTTGACACATTACTGCTTGACGGCAGAAATAGACGCCGTTGTGGTACCCATAATCTAGTCGGCTTCCTGTGCAAAGGAGCCTCCCACGGGTAATCATATTATTATATGTCAGAATATCCCTGCTAATATTATAAATGTGACTATAATTTTGTTTGTTACGCTTTCAGGCCTAAGCCACTAAACCGATTTTCATGAAATTTAGTACAGAGATAGACAAGACCTTGGGAAAGGAGATACCTTAAAATATCGCGAATAAAAGGCTTGCCGAGCTTGAAAAAGGGGTTGGAAATTTGTATGAAAGTTGAAAATCGAAGATAACACCATGAAAATTTGTATTTAGGCACTTGGTAAGAAATAAATAAATATGTGTTCTAGCGTTTATAAAATGGAGACATGTGTGGGGTGAAAAAGGGTATGAAAGTTCTATAGTTGGTAGCTAATAAAAAATTTATTAACCACAGCAGTTTGTAGTGTATTATTTTCAAAGTGAGTATATTAAAAAATAAAAAATACTGCCCAAAGTTACTATTGCACGCGCACGAAGTCGCGGGAAAAAGCTAGTTATTATATATTATGGTACTTAAAAGTAGTGAAACAAGTAGTCAAACATTCATATTAGCAGATAAAATACATGGATCATAAATAGAAAGTACTATAAGTGACATAGCCGGCGCGTTGAGCATGTCCCCAACATTCATATTAGCAGATAAAATACATGGATCCTAAATAGAAAGTACTAGAAGTGACATAGCCGGCGCGTTGAGCATGTCCCCAACATTCATATTAGCAGATAAAATACATGGATCCTAAATAGAAAGTACTAGAAGTGACATAGCCGGCGCGTTGAGCATGTCTCCAACATTCATATTAGCAGATAAAATACATGGATCCTAAATAGAAAGTACTAGAAGTGACATAGCCGGCGCGTTGAGCATGTCCCCAACATTCATATTAGCAGATAAAATACATGGATCCTAAATAGAAAGTACTAGAAGTGACATAGCCGGCGCGTTGAGCATGTCCCCAACATTCATATTAGCAGATAAAATAGATGGATCCTAAATAGAAAGTACTAGAAGTGACATAGCCGGCGCGTTGAGCATGTCCCCAACATTCATATTAGCAGATAAAATACATGGATCCTAAATAGAAAGTACTAGAAGTGACATAGCCGGCGCGTTGAGCATGTCCCCAACATTCATATTAGCAGATAAAATACATGGATCCTAAATAGAAAGTACTAGAAGTGACATAGCCGGCGCGTTGAGCATGTCCCTAACATTCATATTAGCAGATAAAATACATGGATCCTAAATAGAAAGTACTAGAAGTGACATAGCCGGCGCGTTGAGCATGTCCCCAACATTCATATTAGCAGATAAAATACATGGATCCTAAATAGAAAGTACTAGAAGTGACATAGCCGGCGCGTTGAGCATGTCCCCAACATTTATATTAGCAGATAAAATACATAGATCCTAAATAGAAAGTACTAGAAGTGACATAGCCGGCGCGTTGAGCATGTCCCCTCACAGACCCGCGAGTAAGTAGTGATTAAGTATTAATTGGAACGACGGATATTTTGCTATATTTCAGTATTATTATTTCTGCGGATAATCTTCCAAAACCTGCAACAACTATTATCCCAATCAAAATACTAAATTTCGGTAAGCCTTTTTAACTAAGCTGTTTTTATTAACATAAAGCCTTAATTTTTCACTATTCCCGTATTTTCATATCATTGCGGCACAGGTACGCCCATATCCGAAGCGTTGCAAGCGTCAAGAAAAGTTCTGTCGTAAATACAAATGCATTTTTTACTAGTCGACTCAGCAAACGTTGTATTGGCATATAAAGAAATAAGAAAATTAATAAATAAAATTATTGGGGTATAAAAAATAGATGACGACCGATTCTCAGACTATATAATATTTAGGTTATATAGTTATTTTATAATTATCTAGGCTAATCATTTACGGGTGTGCAAAATAGATGTCATCGGGAAACAGCTGTTATATTTCTGAAGGTTGGCCAAGAAGTGCTTAGTATCATTTAGGAAGAAAGATATATAAAATCTAATTAGTTATTTATTTTAAATTATTCTTTCAATTTGATTTCTGAACGACGGGGGACACATCAAAGGAAAAACATAATTTTTGTTTATATAAATTTTTTTCCAAGAATTTTCATATTTATTCACCTTTTAAACCTTCCCTAGACTTACCACAAATAATTCAACACCAAAATAAGCGAAATCGATACAGCCGTTCTCGAGTTTTAGCGAGACTAACGAACAGCAATTCATTTTTATATATATAGACTAGTGGACCCAACAGACGTTGTCCTGTACACATGTTTTAAATTTGAAAAATCGGTCCAGCCGTTAGGAGCAGTTCACTAACATACACATGGGCAGGAGAATTATATTATATGGGCGGAATTGAGAATCTAAACCAATCTCAAATTCACTGAAACAAACAAAAAATTCATCAAAATCAGTCCAGCCGTTTAGGAGGTAGTTTAATTGTGAATCTAAACCATTTTCGAATCCACCTGAAGACACACACCAATCTCAAATTCACTGGAACACACAAAAATATCATCAAAATCGGTCCAGCCGTCTAGGAGGAGTTCAGTGACATACACACGCACACAAGAATTATATATATAAAGATTAATAAAGCTTGTAATTAATTATTTAATGAAGCCATAACAATTAATAATAAGTTTAGCCACAACTTGTTCTGGAGATTTCGTAAGAGACTCGATGTCGGCGTGTCATTTAGAACAGACGAAGAGAAAAGGCTAAAACAGAAGAGGCTTGTCTTCAGCTCTTATAAAGTCTGGAATGTTTGTACATAATTCGTGTCTTGTGACCATGTCTTTCTGGTAAGTTCAAGGTACATTTTTAAACAGCATATTGCTAAGATCACACTATCACACAATCTAAGACAGTCTCTTAACACATTTTGCAACTCCTTAATAAAATTATCTCCAAAAATATTGACGTATACGCATAATTCTAAAATAATAATTTATAGTACAAAATATTTCCTTTATCCCACATTGATCAAAATGATTTTAAGCTTTTAACATCGCGGATTTGAGAATTTTCAATAAGTAGGGCAACCTGTTGAACCTTGGCACTATGTGTATAAGCCATTAGGCTGGTTTCGAAAATTCCCGCGATGTTAAATTCTATTGTCTAGTCACTAGTGTATTCTGTACGTCACTACTGACTATTCAATTTACTTACCGCCATTAAGCCGGTGTTTGGTGTTATCAACGTTCAAAAGTTTTTTGCGGTAAAACGTAAGTATTTTTAATATGCTTTAAAGTTTGATAGTTTTAAACGTTTTATTATAATCACTTAACTTTTATATGCCATTGATTCTTTTCTTTAGTTAGTATTAAAACAATCACGAAGTTACGAGATAAGTAACCCAATTTTTTTTTAAATCCCCTGTTTTGTTGAAGTTGGATTAGTGTTGTAACTCGGTCACTGTCATTCGATTCTACCTTGGTGAGAGGCCAAGGTACATTTAGATGTTGTTCTTTGGCCAGGAAAATATTTTCTTAAATTATTTCACATTCACGATATAACATTCCTAATAAAAACTTTGTCTCATTAGAATCCATGAATATTTGATTTGATTTTGTTCAGAATTCGAGATATTTTTGTTAAATATGTTATTAAAACGAATATAACGGTTTTATTTAAGAATAGTTATATTTTCCATAAATTACCCCCAATTCCTCAATGTGTCCCAGGTACACCATAGTACTGACCTAGGTAAATAAGGTATGTTGTACCTTGGCCATAAATCCCTTTTTTCGTTTTAATTATTAAAACACATGTAAGAAAGAAATATACTACCTTTCACAATATGCAAAAATGGTTTGAGTACAATTCGTCAAATAAAAATAAAAATAGATATCTAAAAAAACTGTCCTACGTATAACAGGTTCCCCCATATAAAACATCAGCGCGACGGGACGGGGTGGGGGTGTGTTTGCGCATACGTACGGTCACGCACACAAAGAAACAAATAGTAAATGTTATGGGGAGATTCCCAAAATGAACCGCATAGAAATGTGCATAACTAAACATCTTATAAACTGAAACTCTTAAGTACTTACAATTTTATTGCTTTTTGAAAAAATATTTAATGTACAGCTGACGCGGCCTGCTTATATTTTTTACCTGTTGCGCGGCCGCCATCTTGTCATGTTGGTTTCTAAGTTCGAGCTTGTATCGTTCTTCCAACGCCTGAGCTGACCTCTTCCACCGATCCTCGAGAGATCTCCGTTCCTCCACCAGCTCTTCAATACGACGGTTTAACGTCTTTTTATCGTTAATCAACTGTAATATAAGAAAAATGACCATTAAATGGGGTTTTCACTTTTTTAAGACTTACTGATGTAATTCTTGATTCTAACATAGATTTATTTTTTTTTGATTCATCAGGCATATATAATTACATTTTAGGCAATAACTGGTTTTTCATGCCATTTCGTCTTTGTTGGTATGGTGTCCACTTTCCAAATTGGTGGGAGATTGTGAACCTTTTTCTATAGTAGTTTTTGCACGTCAATATATTTATTCTTGATAATGTAAAGTGTGTTCATAGGCACATAAGTGAATTTGCCTGAAACTGTCATAACCATAGTGTTAACAAGCTAAGTCGAGTTAGCAAGTCTTTTGTGAGGCGATGTATATGCTTTTACAACAGGATCCCAGAAAATGTTCAAAGCAAAAGTATTACGTTATTCAAAAGAATTGTTAAAAAACGTTTGTGTGGAAAAGGTTACTATAACATAAATGACATAATGGAGCGACCGCCCTCAGGCTATTAAATAATAAGTTTAATTGTACAATGTTACTTTAATTGTAAAACATATTTTTGATGAAAAAAGAAAGCCCGCTGAGTTTTTTGCGCCCAATCTTCTCAGGCCTGAGGCATTCATTTTGGAATGGGTGGTAGTTTTTGTGACTTTCAATAAGTGATTTCAAATCCTATTTTGAATAAAAATATTTGAATTTAAATAAATTGACTTTTGACGTACTATTTAGATTCGCTCTTTAAAGAGAAATTTAAAAAAAATATTTAACTTCTCAGGGTAGGTATATTCACGGAGAATATAAAAATTCAGGCAATTTGCAAATGTGAGTTTATTTAAAGAGGATTTATATTGCAAAACAAAGACGCAATTTCATTTCATATAGATATCGCGCGGCACTGAACAATCGAGCGCAGTTATATGGAAGACATGATTTTAGTGGTTTTTTCTAGTTTAAATATCATTAGAATGTTTTTTTTTAATAATACAGCTCTAGAGCGCTTTCGCACTTCGTCCGATCCGTACCCGTGAAAACACGGTCCGAAATAGTCGTAGTAGGTACTATTTTTATGATGGTTTACGCACTAGATCCGGCTTCCATCATCCGATTTCTTTCTGTCAACCGTTAGTATAAATTAAATAGTTATACGACAACACCAAACCGAATTTTCACAGGTGCGAAAGCGGTCTTAGGGTGTAGAAAATCAAATTCCCTATACAATGACGTAAATTTTATTCCAACATAATTTTCCGGTATGGAGCTATGTCGCTTTAAAAACTAAATTAGAGTAAATTTCAGGTTTTTTTTTAAATGAAAAATAATCTAAATCTAAAAATCCTGCTTCAGTAATTAGAAGATTCTATAGATTTTTCATATTATTTAAGTACTAATAAAAGTATTTTTTTGTTTAATTTCCTTTAAAGTGCTTTCAAGGCTTTTAAGTATTCAACATTTAAGTTCATCTGTTTGTAAATGGAAATGTTAGTATAAATTCCATATTTAGTTTAAATTAATAGAAAAAAATCTTAATATACCCTTAGCATAATTATTCACGTCTATTTGTCCAAATATATATTTTCTGTCTTTTTCTTTAATACTACATTACCTAGAACTTATTTTATAATCGCTATTTGTATTGTATTTTAAGAGTTATTCATTTCAGATAAACATGCTGTGTACACACCCTCGTGGAGTTGCAGCCTATCTTGTATTTAGCTGATTCCTATTTAATTATGTATTTGTTGTAATTCTGTTCTGTGTATCTACCTATTAAATAAATAAACCGATTATAGCGAAATTTTGCACGTGAAATCTTATCAGAGTTACAGAACAGGATTCACATAGACAAAAAATTGTTTTCGAAATTTGAAATGATTCCCGACGTGGCGCGATGTAACCAAATAGAAGCTAATTTAAATAATGTATCGGTTGACTCTGCACTTCTGCCGGCCATTTTGTTTTCAAAAAGAAAGTACCGATGATATTTCAATAGCTACATTTGACAAAATATGACACAAGTACCTGATCTATGAAACTCTGATGCCTCTTGATAGCTTCCTCGCACTCCTGTTTCACCTTCGCAATGTTGCGATGGGATTGCTTCTCCAAGTTACCAACTTTACTGATCATCTGTGAAAGCCAGAATTCATTAAGTTCGGTAAGTAACTAATGTTGAACAATTGAGCTGGGAGTGTGGCAACTTTATTCAATTTTGTTACCAGAGGGCCTACCATCAACTTTTGATAAACCATGCGATTCCGATGCAGTTCAGTTTAGGTACCTAAACTGAATCGCTAAAATTCGCACCATGAAGTGTCTTTTACTGAATGGCGTTAAGATCGCTTATGAAGAATGAACGAAATAAATTTGTCTGTGGTTCGCGGTGTGACAAAGAGATGACGCTCTACAATCGTTGCATAAGTTTGTCTCTCTTACTCGAACGATATGCGTTGCGTTTCGATGATTTTAGCGGTTTTTTCATAGAATATACTAAATATACATTTTAAAATTGCGCTTTATAGCGTCAAATTATAAACCATTATTCCCTTTTTTGTACTTATTAAATAATATAAATAAATATAGTTCTTTGAATTACAAATTAAATGTTTGCTGTGTTTTCGTAAAAATAACGAGTTATGAACGCACCTCCATTGATGTTTGATTTGACAGGAGCACAGTGTACATTTTTTTTAATTCGTTCTTGCGAACAGGCAAGCTCAGGCCGTTACTGCCTCATCTTTAGTAATTTCATTTTCGGTATTTATTTTCAATATATTGATTTACAGAAAAGTCCAATAAAGTATTTTCATCTCATCTTCCATCAATAAAATTTTCTATTTCTGTATGTTTTCACTATTGTTTAAAAGTTATTAACAACACGATCCACATTCCTCTAAGGAAGTAGCAACTTTTTTCGAATCGCTCACTTTGACACATAAGCTATCCAGTTTAGGTTGAAATATTACCTCACGATACTAATGAATGAACGAACTAAATCAGTTTGCGATTCAATTGACATCATTTTTGACATTCAATTGACATCATTGCGATTTAATCAGTTGATTTGACGTCAACCTAAATTAGATAGCTCTAATCACGTCGTAGTACGAAATAGCAAAGCAGTTCCATTTTAGGTTGTCAATTGAATCAATTCAAAACAAAAGTATTACGTTATTCAAAAGAATTGTTAAAAAACGTTTGTGTGGTAAAGGTTACTATAACATAAATGACTTTCTTAGTGATACCACAAATTGGGAATGGAGCGACCGCCCTAAGGCTATTAAATAATAAGTTTAGTTGTACAATGTTACTTTAATTGTAAAACATATTTTTTGATGAAAAAAAAAAGCCCGCTGAGTTTGTTGCGCCCATTCTTCTCAGGCCTGAGGCGTTCATTTTGGAATGGGTGGTAGTTTTTTTGACTTTCAATAAGTGATTTCACATCCTATTTTGAATAAAAATATTTGAATTTGAATCGGAACAAGAGTTCATGGTAGGCCCGCAGAACAAGAAACTGCTCATATGTGCTATGCTACATTGTATGATGATTGGAAATGGCTTTTTATTTTTTAATTGAAATTAAGAAATTTTTTTTTTCGAGTGTATTCTAGAATATTTTTAATTAATGTAGTATTTATTACACATATTATACGTCTAGATAGACTGACTGATAGTAATATAATTAAAACAAGGGACCCTAATAATATAAAACATACCTGTTCTTTATGATTGGCCAGACTCTCTTGCAGCAAGGCAATGCAGCACGACCTTTCCTCCAACTGTAGCGACGCAGTCACTAAGCGTTGAGCCAGCTCCGTTTGAGGCAGTTTGAGAAGTAATTCCATTCTGACAACGGTTTATAATTGTAGTTTTATATTTTTTGGAAGAGGAGGGTCAAAGAGCCAGCGAAGCGTAATTAATACAAGAGTTGTCTTATAGACGAACCACAAAAATGAGAGAGCATAGACTAAGAATATAAAACAACTGAAAAATGTGTGCGATAGCTGATGGTTTAATATTCAAAATACGAAGGAGCTAATACTAAGAGAGTGTTAGCCTCTAGATGCCAATTACTTAGTATGCAGTTTGCAGGTTGTTATTTTAATACTTATGTATCTACGCACGCAAAAAATTATATCTAAAGAGACAAAGGGCGTAACAAAATAAAAATCCTTAAAAAATAGTCCTCGTCCTATTATACGTTTGTAGAAAGAAATATTGTAATAAAGTTATTAAATACAACCAATGAAATATTATTACACCGGATAATTTAGTTAATTTGATCTGAAGTATGGATACAAATTGTCTGGTTGACCAACTAAGTAACGAATGGTCGTAAGTTAAAAGCATCAACTTAACATGCAAAAGCCAGACTCTCATCCATCTGCCTCCGTAGAATCTTAGAGTCCATTGGACATATCGCCAGAAAAGATGGCCACAACCTCGAACAACTGATTGTTACTGGGAAGGTAGACGGTCGACGCCCAAGAAGTCGCAGCCCTATAAGATGGTCTGACCAAATCCGCACATCTCTGGATACCGGACTTCATGACGCACTTCATGTAGCTTAAGACACAAATGGCTAACTATTGTTAAAAAGTTGAATCCTCAGTGAAATCACGACCCCCAGCAATACGTCGCGAGGAGTAAGAATATGCAAAAAGGTTATGACATTTTTATATATTAAAGTGTCGGACTATTTTATGTTATTTTAATTCTATTCGGAAAACTTACAGCTAGGTTATTAACAAGTAGGTATATAATTAAGAACTGAATAACAAATTTTCACTAATAGTTAAATTAATAACATAAAAAATTAAAACAAATGAATTAAATTAAAGTTGCCAGGAAAGTAACACTATTATCTAAAAGGCCTGGCCTGTGTATGTCGAAATATTTGGCACAATATACTCACTTGGGCATAGTTTGTGGAGCTGTGTTTGAGACTACAGAAAGAGCCTCGTTTGCACTTTGTTCCACCTTCTCTAAAAATTCAAATATCTCCCTGAAAATAAAAAAAAGTGTCCTTGAGCGTTGATACTTTTTTTTAAATAGATAGATATAATTAATTAAAACTATGAAAACAGCCGTGAAAATTGTAAGTAACAAAATATAATAATTTCATTTTTGTGATTTGTAAAAACTCACGTAAAGTTATCCTTTGGAGTCGGACTTCTCTCGTCTTCTTTGCTTTGAGCTACGTTCGTTGCACCTACATTTGATGCAGAACTGACAGGGTTTTCACCGTAACTTTCAATTTCTTTAAGCATTGAGTAAATATCTAGTACTGTTGACTTTGGGTCTAACTCCTTTGATTTTGATATAGTCTGTGGTTCGGGTGCAGGATTATATACATGACCATTTTCATCATTTTTTGGTGTTTTCTGTTTTTCTTCATCAGTAGCAGACTGTACAGTATCGGTTTCAAGAGTTTTATCAGGTGACGGAGCAGAAAGCGACATCCAAGATTCTATGTCCTTATCTGTCTGCACACTCTCTAATCTAGCACTTAATGGCACACGCATTGTGAACAAATTTCTTTGCGTTGGATTCTTACTGCTTGCATCACTATTTTTACTCGTTGCTGCATTCTTATTGTTCCAAAATTTCTTATAGCTTGAATTTTCATCAATTTTAGGCTGAGCGTTATTCAACTTTTTAACGTACTTTTTCACATTTTTTGACACATTCTCACCTTTGACTTTAAAGTAATTTTCTATCAACTCTTTGGTGGGAACACTGTTTATATCTTGTTTATTATCATTTAAGGCAGAATTACATCTATGTTCAAGTTTATTATTAGCACCACTATTAGGAGATACAAGTCTCTCACCCAATTTACTATCTGAAGAGTTTTCAGATGACATTTCAAACATTTCGTTTAAATTGAGCGGAGTAGGACTGATAGCATCCGTTTTAATGTCTTTTAAAGTTAGTTTGTGCAACGTATTTATGGCAGCAATCTCTTTTTTATAATCTTCAATGACTTTGGACGTATATGCTTTTGTAGAACTATTTAAGAGATATGTTGGATAATCTTTATATTTAATTTCTTCTTCTTTGATATCAGAACAATCACTTAACATAGTTGCATCATTTTTTTTCGGTGTATTTTGTGGAGGTACCGCCAGATGACCTTCTTTTTGAAGAAAAAAGTCTTTATACAATAAGCGACTATGATTCAAAGGCTCAGTCCATGTATTACCAGATTTATTTTTATCATTTGATTCCTTTGAAGACACCGTACTTTCAAGACTGTTTGGTTGCTCTTTTACACTATCACAAGAATTATTTTTGCATGATGTTGAGGGTAGCAAAAAATTTTGCGAATATATTTTATCTTCTTTGGTACCACTCTCAGGATACCCCGAATCTTTAGATGATGTGTCAGCATGCATTACAGTACTTGTCATTTTAGTTCTATCTATCATATCAGTGTGAAAGTCATTGAAAAAATTAACATAAGTTTGAGACTCACAATTTAGATTCCCATTTGGCTTTATAAAATTTGGGTTGGTGAAACTATTTGATAAATTATTACTACTAGCTATAATATTAGTACATTTGTTGCTTATTTTTGCAGTATATTCAGCTGGTGGTACGCTTATAATATTTTGGGAGGGTATACTCTCTAAATCCTGAATGGATTCTTCTTCAACTAACGATAGTTGTTGCTTTGTTTGCATATTAATACGTCGTTTCAATGCATCTAATGTATTCCCTTCATCCATACTTGAATTTAAAGGATAATTTTCTCCTTCAGATTGATCATCAAGGGAGAGAAAGTAGGAATCATAGGATTGATTTCTAAATGTAGGTGATAAGGCTCGATGTTGCAACATGTCTTTGAATCTATTTGGTGAAGTAGACCTTGGTCTTTCCGATATAGTTATTTCCATACCGTAGCCATTTTCTTCAGTTTTATCATTAAAGGAGTCCATCACTCTTCTATTTTTCTTTGGTACGTTACGATTCTTAACATTTTTGTTATTTATTATTCTATTTCTTGGTCCAGATTGGGCTTTGGCCTTTATCTTTGTGCCTAAGCTTATAAATGTATCTTCAGAGCCGTACTCAGATGCATTACTGCATACTTCATTATTTATCTTATTGTTTGTCTGCTTAACATAAGTTTTCGAAGTGCCCAAAAGTTTTTCAGTAGGAGGAAATACTTTCACAGTAAGTGGAGAATCTAAAATAATTAAATACTTATAAGAATCATGTTGTTTTAAAATAAATACATAACGACGACCGAAGACAAGAAGTTAATAACCTCTTTTAGACATCATTCATGAGTAGAATCATAAAGAGAGAGAAATAAACAATTTGACTGTTGCATCTCAATATATTCTTGATAATGTTCTATATATTTATCAAAAAAAAAGCCCGCTGAGTTTTCGCGCTTGTTCTTCTCAGGTCTGAGGCATATTATTTCGATTGGGTTTTGACGTTCAATTAGTGATTTTATAATACTATTTTGAATAAAAATATTTGAATTTGTAAGTAAGGAACTTGCCCATCATAATTCCTGGAGAAAAAAACCTGCAAATCACCTGGTGGTAAGTGATCACCAGCTGACTCACATATCAAATAAATCACAGAGTGTTGTAGGCTGAGCAATACTTTTTTCAGTATGTTCGGGGTTCTAACACTTTTAATCCATAGATCTATTGTGGCGTAACATCTACTCAGACACACATATACATGTCCCAAATACACTGTAATTTATTTGATTTAAAATATTTATTTTTTCGCCTTATTTTAACTTAATATCAAAAAAGCACCCTAATTACAATCGAAAATTCTGACGTCAAAAATCAGCTTTTTTCAAAAAGTTTGGGGGGTTTTTGTTCGTTGAAATATCTACCTTCTGATGGTGTAAAAAAATATAAATTACAATTGTAAATGTTCAGAAAATTTAAGTCCAACAAAAGGCATTTCATAAAGAATTCACACCTGTTATTAAGTAGCAGCAAAAATATGGATTAGAAAATCAATAAAATTGAAAAAAAAAGGTTAATTTAACACTGAATCATTATCCGTTTTACATTTATAAATAGATTTGATTAATCGTAATCCATATTTTTGCTGCTACGAAACAACAGGTATGAATTCTTTATGAAATGCCTTTTGTTGGACTTAAATTTTCCGAACATTTACAATTGTAATTTATATTTTTTTTACACCATCAGAAAGTAGATATTTTACATTTTAATTACAAAAGTTGTAGATCTCTTTATTACCTACAACTTTGCCAATAAACTTTTTGCCATAGGACTTGTAGTTTTGCCGGAAATCGAGATAAACCGTTTTTTACCCTAAAACACCCCCCCCTTTTCCACTTCCCGACCTCAGATCGCCCGTAATTTATTTTTCCCTTAATTTTTGTTATATTCTCGTCCTTTTCCAATGGGTTTCATCCTACTATTATTTTGTTTCACTTTTTATCATTTTCAAAGGCTTCGGCACTGGTCTAGTATAGCATAAGGCAATTAACAACTTCCTTGTGTGGTGTTTCCGGGACGATACGACATGGGTACCTTCAAAAAAAGCGCGTACACCTTCCTTAAAGGCCGGCTACGCTCCTGTGATTCCTCTGGTGTTGCAAAAGGATTGTGGGCGGCGGTGATCACTTAACAACAGGTGACCCGTACGCTCGTTTGTCCACCTATTCCATAAAAACACATCTGATAAAGTATAGAAAAATATGCAAACCGCTATACACAGGGTGGTTTTTTGAGAAGGGCGGTGATGGCCAAGTCGGAAACTACGAGACTTAGAGGAAAGTCGTGAAAGGAGTCATGCCCTCGATTTATAAGAAACCAATAACTGCATATATTTTTGTAATTTCTCAAGAAAGCTTTAGACGGAAATAAACCCAATTAAATTTAAAAAAAAATACAACCTGTATTCTTGAACTAATGGACTCTGTTGCTGATAAGGATAAAAAACATTGAAAAGATACGTGTTGCTAAAAATGAAAGCAAATAGAAATATTTTAGAAATTGCTTTTCATATCTACCTTACCTTATAAATATATATATACCTTACTAATAAGTTGCTCAAAATGGTTTCCGATTACTCCAATGCATAAGTTTGTACGTCTCTCTAATGACTTTATTGCATTTGATAGCATGACAGGATTTATCGTCGATAGAATATCAAAAAAAAAAAGATTAGCAAAAAGTTTATTCCGTGTAAAAATAATAAATTTGGTATTTCCTTTTATTTTTAGTAATACATTTCTTTGCAAAGATTGATCCTTATCCTCAACAGAGTCCATTGGTCCACAGGATGTAATTTTTTTTTGAAATCATTCGGATCTATTTCCATCAAAAGTTCAAGAAATAAAAAAAACTAAATATGCAGTTATTGGTTTCTTATAAATCGAGGGCATGACTCCTTTCACGACTTTTCTCTAAGTCTCGTAGTTTCAGACTTCGCCATCACCGCCCTTCTCAAAAAACCAACCTGTATAGCATGTAGAAAATCAATCTTATATATATGAGAACAACTTGTATAGCCGAGTGGTTAGTGATCCTACCTACTAAGCTAGAGGTCCGGGGTTTGAATCCCGGTAGGTGCAAGCATTTATATGATGAATATGGATGTTTGTTTCCGAGTCATGGATGTTTAAATGTATTTGTGTTTGTTTATATGTATTTATGTATGTTTATATGAATTTATGTATGTTAAGTAAGTATATTGTATTAAATATGTTGTTGTCTTGTAACTCATAACACAGGCTATATGCCTAATTTAGGACAAGATAATTTATGTGAGAGTGTTTAAATATTATTATTATTATGAGATAAAATCTTATATATAAGAGATTTCCACCTATGTACACATCATGATATTATATCAGGCCAAACCATAAGGCCCAGAGACTTGAAGTTTCATAGGAATATTGCTTTCATTGAGTAGAGAGAGAATGGATTAATACAAAATTTCAGCCAAAAGGGGGTATGAGGGGCATTAATTATACTCTTGAAGATGAAAGGGGAAGAGTGGAGGAAAATGCGATATCTCAATGGCGGCGGCTCTCTTCTGCTTCAACTGTTGTCATTATTCTTAGGAGCTTAGCATATTGGTTTTAGTTTTGTTACAGTTTTTTATTTAGTTGTAGTTATTTACTAAAATGTTAGCTAGAATATTAAAATGAAATCATAACGAAGTAAAAACTGTACATTGAATATTATTAAAAGAATACTTGCTGTGGGTTCTACAAACAAAACTTAATCCAATAAAGTTCTTAACAGATTTTTAGTCTGTTGGTTTTGAGATTTTCGCCACCCACATTCTCTTGCAACACCAGAGGAATCACAAGAGCGTTGCCGGCCTTTAAGGAAGGTGTACGCGCTTTTTTTGAAGGTACCCATGTCGTATCGTCCCGGAAACACCGCACAAGGAAGCTCATTCCACAGCTTTGTAGTACGAGGGAGAAAACTCCTTGAAAACCGCACTGTGGACCACCACACATCCAGATGGTGGGGATGATATCCTAACTTGTGGCATGTCGTGCGAAGGTGGAATTTGGCGGCAGGAAAACGGTCGGTGTTGGTTTTGAGATTAAATTCAAATTTTGTATGACACATGACATTGACAAGAGGCAGGGACAACATACAGGCTATATAATATTATTATATCATGTTAGATGTAGACATAGATTTTTTACTTCTAACAGCATCTACTTAGACCATGTTGTGGGCACCAGCTATTAACATATACATATTGTATTTGTAAATTACATTTGGCATACAAAAATATACATCCAAAAGCAGTAATGGTATATAATTCTTACTGTTGTATGATTGCAGTAATTCAGAACTGAAACTCTCATAATATGCTTTCGCTGAAGGTCTTTCCTTACTATCAGCAGAGAATGGTCTTTTATATCTTTCTTGAAAGTCCTGAAATTTAAATGCTTGTCATAAATGGACGTAATTCCAAACCACAATCATGTCGAAATTGAGTTCCATATAAACGGACTGACAAAAAATGGCAACCCTACTGTCACTCTTTATATGACATCATGACTTAGTAGCCCACCCCACATATATGGAATACACTAATATTTATTAAACTTTAAACACAAACTCCATAGAATGTGATTTTTGCGGCTTGGAATGTTTTTCAGAAATTATGTCCAAATGTAAATTACCTTCTAGTACAGTGTGACTGAATAGAACTGATTTTAATCTGTACAAACACATTACAGTCTCAACAAAACTTGAAATATTGGGTGGTCACCCAACAATGATGGTAATTTTAATAATATGCATTAATCATTACCAGTCATGTAGGGTGTATTACTACATACTTGTAACTATGGGGTATTGCTATACAAAAACTATACAATAACATTTAAAATTAAACTAATTTCTAGCAAACTTGTTATAACAAATCAAATGAGATCTAATTTCTCTTTTTAGTTAATATTTAAACACTTTTATTCTACATTAGATATTTCAATCACATAAGTGATTTTAATAGTATAAGGCAGAATCTATCATAGGTTCGGAAAACAGAATATATGGGATGATCAGGCCTGACTATAATGTGCACCAAAAACACGAACATTTTCTTTTTAGACTGTTTTATTACAATAAAATTTTAGAAATTCGTACAAGTTGTGGTGCTATTAACATCTCAGTAATATTACAATTAAACTAATTAAATCAAATATACAATATAGATAGATTAATTATAATTCAATTACATTTTTAAATGGTGTTTAAAAATGATATAATCATGGCAAATAGTGGTGCCTAATAATTCTAAACAAAAGTGGTTGTGGTAATGTTTAAGTATATTTTGCGATGTTTAAAATGTAATCGACTAGTAATTCATCAGGAAGATTGAGTGATACTTTTAGGGGGTGAAAAAGCAGAAATATTCTAATTTACCGGTGTACAGGAGCTTTGTAAAGCTGAGCGAGGCCTGTTTCTGTTGTTTTTTCGATCTTCTCGTTTCTTGTTCCTGTAAGACAGATTTACAGGTGAACCAAGCAAACGCAAATTATTGTTTTCCTTAGACATCACTGTATTTTTGCATTACGTACTTTTTAAGAAGTTATAGTAATATCGACCGCCGTTGCTAGGCAACAAATGCTTTGACATCTGTCAAAAACGTTACTGTCAAATGCTAAATAATAATTTATTTAGTGTAGCCATTTTAGAATATTGACACTAAGGTAGCCATTCTACAAATAAATCTTTACAATCTATAAGACATTAGATTATAAGTCTCTTAGATTCGGTAACAAAAAGGGCATACAAAATAACATTATTCTGTAAAATTCTTATCATTATGAATTGATCAAAATCTTGTCATAAAGTAAATTACTAACAAGGACTGGTACCGCATTTATTATGCGCAGTGGGCAGTCGCGCAGTAGGTTACTAATAACATCTTTGTTACGTCAGAGATAAAAATAGCAGGAATTGATCATTTTGATCGTCGCTCGTTCAACTTCAAACTCGACTCGGCATTCGGATGCGATTCAGTCTATACTCGAGAAGCGAGAGAGTCGAATTTCATTCGTGTGAAGGTTACGACTTACGGCTATATTTCTCTGGAACTGTTTAATTGCGTTTTAGCGCACTCGGAAATTATTAACACTGGTTTGATCATTGTGATTCATTGTATATTTTCGTACTATTATTATTGAGTTATATTGTGCGGTTTTAAAAACAGAAAAAATGTTCAGTGGAATTGCAGGTAAGAGATTTGATCACAGTAATATTTTGGACTGTCGTTAATTTACCATTAGTCGACCATATCATTAAGTAAGAACTGGCCAAGTGTGAGCCGAATATTCACCCTAAAGGTTCTGTTTATACATCAGTAAAGTAGAAATAAATGTAGATTATTGTAAATGGAATGCAAATAATGAATAACACAAGTAGTTTAATAGTTTTTATAGTTTACAGTTGTGACATAATGATGGAATATCACACCTAACTGATCTTTACACCTATTACGACTTAATTAAAACACATTTTATAAAGCTCTGCAGATACAAATAGCTTAGTACATACTTATTAATTTCGGAAAAACATTGATGCAGTATGACGGCCTATTTTTTTATGGAAAAGAATGACAAACGAGCGTATGGGTCACCCAGTGTTAATTATCACCGCCCAGATTTTCTTGAAACGCCAAGGGAATCACAGGAGCGTTGCTGGCCCTTAAGGTGAACGCGTATTTTTTGAAGGAATCCATATTTTATCGCCCGGAAACACCGCACATGAACCTCATTCCACAGCTTTGTTGTCATTAGCTATTGTGTTGTTGGTAGAATAACAATGATCGGCAGGCATCATCAAATATATCATTAGTATAAATTAAAATTTAAAAGTCAAATTATCTATAAAAACTGTTTTTATGTTGTTCATTTAAAAACTCAACTTATATACCTACACTAAGTTTAATATTTACTAATAATATATAAAATCTCATTCTTTTATTGACTGTATGTTACTGATAATTTTATTTTATGAATACCACTTATATCGATTATTCTTTGTCTACGCACACCTCAATGAAGTAGATGTCTTGCTGTTCTAGTACTACCTACTTAGATTTTGCATGCTAGTAGATCTTTCAAGTATCAAGCATCGCTAGTAAGTTCGTACCTATTAGTCATGGATTGACATATATCAGTTATCACGCAGTTACCTACGCGTCAATGGAATGCAGTATTGTACATCAGGACATACCTAATTACCTATTTTCTCACAACAAAATATAGGTAGGATTTTAGACCATATCACATCGTGGCGGTTTTTATTTTTTAAAACAGAATAAGGATGCTTTTTAAAATTAAACAAAATTAATTACTTTCTATTGATGAAATTATTATAAACAAACCTAGTAATTTTAAAGCCTATCAAAAACAAATAAAATAAATATTCTTACCATACGTCCTCGTCATGTGCCTGACAACTGGGCCGGAAGTACGTCATTTAATACGTACCTACGTAATACGCGGGCGCATAAGATGTATGAAAATCTTTTTTTCTATTCTCATACTCGGAAAGTATTTATGTTTTGATCTGATTATTGGGTAAAAAATGCTGCTTCCCTCCACAGAGAGGGAATAACTCATACAAATTACTTCCCACCTAAGGGCCGGAATGAACTTCAAAAATAGAACTGCTTTCAGCTGTGAAGAGTTTTATGTAAAAAACAACTAATAAAAAAAATGCGGCCATGTGACTTTCTAAACAGCCAGTGTGAACTTAGCGCAAACTTCTTTGAGCGGAATAAGCCGCAACAATTACGCGGTAAGTTCCATATTTGAAATTTAAAAAGTCGACATAAATTGGCGGGATACTAATCTGTGCTTAGATAAACAACTAGTTTTATTTTCCTCATATTCAAAATGAAAAGTAGAGTGTTTAACTCAATTAAAAGTTTCAATTCCTACTCGGACTATAGCCGACCTCGCTGCGCTTGGGCGTCTAAATACCTCGGGAATTGATTCTTTCGACCCTCGGTTAACAATCTACTATATCAGCCTAGCTCAGCAGGCGGAAAAGTTACATCAGATCCATTTCTAACGCGATCTTCATTTGTTTTTTTTCCTTTGTCTATTAAATATTTCAATTACTTAATCAAATCAAATCAAACTCTCTTTATCCACGTAGTTTAAGGAAATGACACTTATAAATGTCAAAAGTTTTCCTTTTACATTTACCACCATTACCACCAATATTGGAACGGCTTACGATAGGTACTGGTAAATTTAAATTAGAATTACATACAAACTAGTAGTATATCAAAAATATTTATTTCACGCCGTCATGTCATACCTAATGATACGTTTGCAATTTATTTCCTGAAATTAAAATAATTTGTATTTTCCTCATTTATTGGGGGGCATTGTGATTCCATTACTCGGATGTGTTGAAGTACTCGACTTCGATTGGTGCCTACGAATTGCAATCTCGACAGGAAGCTAACACTATCCGCTTGGAGAATGTTCTATTTCTTGGCGACTTTGGACAGAGGCCCTACAAAGCTGGGGATCAAGAGTTCAATCTCGAAAAGATACATACGTTTGTATGATGTATAAGAGTATTGTTTTTGCAATTCATAGATGTTTCTGCACGTTATTTATATACTACAACCTTAATGGGTTGTTCCAAAACGTGTCAGTTACGAAATAATAAGACTGAATCTTTTTTTCCCGGAACTATTTTCATACACTTGATGAAAATCATTGGCCACCTATGTGTATTTTTTTTTTAATTTTTTTAAGTTCACAGTCAATCTTCTTTTGTTTTCAATAATTGAGCTCTCGTGGGAAGCTTTTTGTGCTTGAAGGAATACAAATAATTAAAAAAATGACAAGAGGCATTAGACATTTCTACTACTGCGTAAGCAACACTTACTTAAGGGGTTGTCCATGAATCACGTGAGGCCCGAAAGGTAGGGGGGAGGGTCTATAAAAAAATCACGAAATATCACAAGGCGGGAGGGGGGGGGGGGGGTGTAATAATATATCACGAATATATATTTTTTCGGCAAACGCGCGATACTCAAAATGCAGCGTTACGTTTTTTTTATGAAAATAAGGGACGAGACGATCAGGACGTTAAGCTGATAGTAATTGATACGCCCTGCATTATAATTCAGTGCCGCTCAGGATTCTTGAAAAACCTAAAAATTCTGAGCGGCACTACAATTGCGCTCGTCACCTTGAGAGATAAGATGTTAAGTCTGATTGGCCCAGTAATTTCACTAGCTACTTCCTACGCCCTACAGTAATGTTATAGCTTACGTACTGCTTCACGGCAGAAATAGGCGCCGTGTTATAGTTAGTGGTATTTGTTCGTCAAACTTGTCAGTGTCAGTTATTCAGGCACGAAATACATCCATAAATTGTTAAACCAGTTACCAGACTACAGTTAACCATGAAATAGTTGAGTTAAAGTGTCTTTGAGTTGGAATAGACGTGTCTACGCTCTCGCTGTTACTGTGTCTCTCACAGAAGAGAAAAAATCTCGTTGAGTCGGTGCAATATTAGAAAAATTCGAAGGAACTTTACAAAACGTCCAACCTCCTTCTAAATCCTTACAACAACTCCATCTCTATCACTTTGATGTCTGGTATCCCAAATTCACTTATTTTGCAAGAAACATTCTCCGGTGCTCAGACACTCTTGGAATGATATACAGACTGGAGTATTGCTAAACCAAAACTCAGCGTTCTCCAAGCTTAGAGTAAACTCCCATCTTAATACAGCAAAGAATCTCTTGTCTTTGGTACTGCCAATATCCATCACGCCTCTTGCACGTTTGCCTCCTCTTCTATAAAAAAAAATCAACTGATGAATCATGGCTTTACAGCTACGATCATATGCCTAATTTGTGCAGACAGTCAAAATCAAATAAAATCAAAATAATTTATTGAAAGTAGGTATTTAAAAATATCTTAGATCATTAATACGTCTAGATAGACTATGACAGCTGTGAAAAGGTCGAAAAAAATAGACTTTAGAACTCACCTCTATTTGGAGCAATTCACGCACACTAACACAAAGTGTCATACAATTCACGCACACTAAACTAGTATTCCTGACCTATTTTTATCTGTTGTCCAACAGCAAGAGACTCTATCTTGACGTATATATATAATCTAACGGCCGTTCCCAATATACTGTCTACAGATAGAGATAAATTACGACCTTCTACTGTCAGTAATTTGCTGTCAATAATCTGAACCTGTCCCAATGTACCCGATAAGTCATTTTTATCGCCTTATATTGGGACGCGTGAATTGCAATTTCTATACAAACTTCTGTCGCTGGTAAGCTATACGTCGTCCCATTGACAGACAGCGTGTACGGATAAGGTGAGTTTATTGGGGCGGAAAAGTCAACGATAGTTACGATTTTTATCTCAAGTAAGAGATAGACTGAATATTGGGAACGGCCGTAAGTAAAATAAACTTGTCCACGTCCTAAAAAAATACAGATTACTTTTATCGATCCTTTCTTTCAAGTAGTCATAATTAAACCTATATCATCTTAATTTATAGTCTGTATATAAATTTCAAGATAAGAAGTTGCAATTATAAACAGAACTTTCCAACAATGTAGATAAGAATTATTGTTTACATTTAAATGAATTCTGTAAATAATAAAACGGATCTATAAATGTTCTTATCTAAACCGAATGAATCATGCTATTTACAATTAGGTGTACTGATAATAGCGATGTTTTGACCACGCTGTTTATAAACAGAACAGCTATTAGAGTTACCATTGCTACTTAATGTGTTTTTATTTTATTATTTATTTTAAACGACTTGTCGGCCTGCGTAGATTAATGCTGGATTTGTGGCGGTCCTCCACAGTGCGGTTTTAAGGAGCTTTATTTCTCGTACTACAAAGCTGTGGAATGTGCTTCCTTGTGCGGAGTTTCCGGGACGATACGACAGAAAGCGCGTACACCTTCCTTAAAGGGCGGCAACTCTCCTGTTATTCCTCTGGTGTTGCAAGAGAATGTGGGCGGCGGTGATCACTTAATACCAGGTGACCCGTACGCTCGTTTGTCTTCCTATTCCATAAAAAAAGCTTTCGATTTTGTTCACAATCTCACGGATTTCATTGTTTCTCTACGGAAACCTAATTCATTTATGCTAGTAAATCCCGAATGTTTTGGAGTTTCTTGTGTAAGTACTTCTCAGGTTTGAGGCATCAATTTTCGAAAGTGATTTTAAGTCCTATTTTGTATAAAAATATTTGTTAAGTTTTTAGGTATAAGTAACTACCTATGTAAGAATTAATATATGCAGCTAATAGAAACCTCAATAAAAATTGAAAGAAAAATCATTTACTTAATTAGGTCAAAGTGACACTTATGAATGTTTAAATTATCTTATATCTTTAAACGAGCAATTCTTGTATATATAATCTGAATCTCGGAAACGGCTCCAACGATTTTCATAAAATTAAGTATGCAGGGGATTTCGGGGGTGATAAATCGATCTAGCTAGGTTTCAATTTAAAAAAAATGGTTTCATCCATGTTTGAATGAGAAACAGCTACAATAACATTAGAATACAAAGGTAAATTTCGCCACTATATACAAGACTATTATAGCTCAGATGGGACATTGGGTGATCCGGAAAGCAGAAGACCCCGGTTCGAATCCAGAAGTCCTATTAGTTTTTTTTTTGTTCAAGTTTTGTACATTCTTAAAAATCCGAGCAAGGCTCGGTCGTCCGGATATTGAGCTTTTAAAGAGAAGAAATGGCAAGTAACTCATTGCCACTCTTTTTAATCAAACTTTATAGTTTCAGCATTATTTTTATAATTAATATATAAAATGTATGTAACTGATAGGTACCTACAACAAAATTACTCAAACTTTTTGACTTAATCGTGTAAGTTAAAAAATAAAACGGACAAGTGCAAAAGGACTTTCCCACTGAGGGTTCCGCACATAAATATTATTATTATAGGTAGGTACTTAAGGGAAAAGGTTTTTTTCTTTCTTCCTCGTATATATATATATATATATATATATACTTATATATGTACTTCTATAATAAAAATATTTTTAAATCTGTTAAAGCTTATGCCAATGAATTGTATATCGTATAAAAGATACCCACGTAAAAAGTAAAAGCTTTGAAAAGAGAAAACTCCATAATATGTGTATATTATGTGGTGGTCGAAAAATACGTTTTCGCGACATAAACAGCCGTATCTTATTTAAACGTTAACTTTAAGGTTTGATTTTTTCACAGCTTCAAGAAACTTTAGGCTTGAGTATATTGTTTTTTTTTTCAACTTGATACCTCAACGAGTTCCCGAGATTAACGGTCTTGACAGACACATTATTGATGGACGGATAGACAACAAAGTGATCTTTTAAGGGTTTTTTCCTTTTGAGTTAGATACGGAATCCAAAAGTACTACAGATAACTTATAGGGTTACAAATCATTCATTAAATGTTATCTTTAATAATTATTATAATTCTTCTTCCATTTATATTATTAAATTAAATTTCTAATTATTATTCTTCTCAACATAATTATTAGCTTTACGGATCAGTGGTATTGTAATTTTTTTTATTGAAAAAAATTCAAAACGTCCGGTGGTCATTAAATGTAACCCAAGGTAACACAAGAAACTTAGTTATGTCGCATGCCGTTATGTTATCAATAACAGTAACTTTCCAATATTCAGGACACGAGTGTTGGGTCGGCGAGATTGTGGTATTATCTGTTACCACGGATTATAAGATTGTATTTCAATTGAAAATCAATAATGTTTTACATATTATGGTATCTTTTTTAAATAATAATTAAATAAGACTTCAATATATAAAAAAATATATTAGAGTCTTATTGGGTATAGATTTTTTTTTATGGAATAGGAGGACAAACGAGCGTACGGGTCACCTGTTGTTAAGTGATCACCGCCGCCCACATTCTCTTGCAACACCAGAGGAATCATCCTGTGATTCCTCTGGCGTTGCCGGCCTTTAAGGAAGGTATAGGCGCTTTCTTTGAAGGTACCCTGTCGTATCGTCCCGGAAACTCCGCACAAGGAAACTCATTCCACAGCTTTGTAGTACGTGGAAGAAAGCTGAATGGGTAGAATAAATATCTATAAATGCGATTTTACACTAAAATAATTTGTTTACCGCCATCTGGTTTTTCTAAATGAAAAATCGAGCCAAGTTTATCTCGGGGAGAACGTCGTTTTCTGAGGTTTATTAATCTAACTAGGCACCTTGGTATATTCGAAGCAGCGATCTCCATGGGGACCTTAAGTTATCAAAAAATACGCTGAAGTTCACCAACATAGACTTCACCATCACGTGAACATCGAGGCAATCCAGCTCCTTTACAACAGTGATATAGTAAAAAAACTTAAAAGAACAAAAACCTTTTGAGTTAGTGTAGTGCTAGTGAATTAGTGTTATACAAAATAAAAATAGTGATATTATAAAAGACACATGAACAAAGTGACTTCCTCTTAATAGAGATATTAAGAAATGTATTAACGCACAAATTCCTAGTTTAATCTATCTAGCAGTTTAAGTAAAGTAGAATTACTTTTTAGTCTAAGTTAAGGCTAGATTGTAATGCAAGTGGGGCAACATTATAAACAACTTCTATATTATGTTCCCTAAAGGAAAGAAAAAAAAATACTAGGCTAACTAACTAACTTTTGAATTGTCTTAACAGTTTTACTAGAAGTATGTTTTCCAAAATATAAGTAGAGTCCGAAAAAACAATTGCAATGTCCAAGTATTTGTCACTTGTCAGTGGTTATGAGGTGGTAGGCAGGCTAATTAGCCCTCGCGGTCTATAAAGTTATGTGAGTAAACACTGATATAGGTCGTTGGCTGGCTGAAATGAAAGGCATTCCATTAACAAGAACCCGTATTAGCCTGACAAGGATTGAGCATAGATTATCCAACTGTAATACGAGCAGACTAGAAATAAAATAAGCCCGTGGCTAGCAGATAGTAATCTCATTCTAGAATTCGAAGTAAAGCTATGTAATATTGTCTTTATTATGTGTATAATGCTGTCTTTAAAAAAGACAGAAATATGTAAAAGATGAATTTTATGCGAGTCATTCAGATAGGAGCAGCCCTTAGATAATTTATACGTCTAGATAGAGCCTCTTGCTGCTGCTAGACAACTGATGAAAACAGGTTTATTACTTTAGTGTGCGTGCTCCGTCTTACACTCGCGATTTGTACGACACTTTGTGATAGTGTGCGTGCATGTTACATTACTAATATATCGTATAGGTCTTGTATGTACATTGGTTTTTGCTGTGGGTATTTGGCATTTCTAATGATCCAGATTTTATTATAATTATATGTATTTCTAATATTGGTAACGAGACCATTAGGTGAAACCTAAATAAAGAAGAATATTTAAATCATTTCTCAATATACTCGATTCGAATTCGAAAAATCCCCGTTAGTTTTATCGGCAAATAAAATTCGTAATGTAGGTTAGATGAGTTTGACCTTAATTTTCATTCATCTATCAATTTTCAGTAGTCTAACTCCAGTGAACGCATATAAAACATGCGTTCACTGTCTAACTCTAATGGCCTTACAAATAAACAAGGTGTAAAGTTATACCTGAGAATAAACCAAGAATATGCAAAATGTTTACAATTAGACATTTTGCTTGCGATTGGTTTATTCGGACGTATAACGTTTCCCGCGTTTTTTTGCAAGGCTGCTTGATATTTGGAAAACTTCAGGATTATCACTGTATTGACAGTGTTGTCAGCGGTAAAGTCAACTTTTTGCATGTTTTTGGTTTATTAGCAGGTATAACTTTATACCAAGTTCATTTGTAAGGCCGTTTTTGTCTAGAAATAATTTGAGTATGACGTCTTACAAACGTCACACAAGGAAATGTAAACATAAGGTGAGTCATAGTGAACGCAGTCCACACACTGTAATAGATTAATCTTAAGTACTCTTGGGCCTTGGCACTGGTCATGGAATTATTTTTAAAAACTGGTCTTCAGCGGTTCGGTCTGTGTTTTTAGCACCGTTGTTTCAGTTAACGAATTATTTTATATAGGTATGCGTTCAACGTGTTTAAATGCAATAGGTTTTTGATATTTTCTAATATTATAATAAGTATCAGATCTCGTAAGCTTTATCTGTTTGTCTGTATGTATGTCCGGGCAAACACAATAAATAGCATTACATAATAAAAAAATTACAGTAATATGATAAAATACATGATATACAACACAATAACAATATACAAGAGGTGAGTCAACTTATATAATATAGACTATACCTAGTCTTGCCATAAATATTGAAACAAAAAAAAAAACTGCGTAGAGCGGAGCTTTATGACCCGGCGCCGAGTCTAGCTGGAAGGACTATTCTTGGTTATTGAACATGGTGTTTTTAAGGGGGTTCACTACCTTCTCAAGAATGGTATCTTGATACACAAGTGCCGATGTTTTGATACCTATTTCACAAAAGTATGCCTCAGTCACTCCTACATAGCTAATACCCAACCAAACCATCACTGAAGTCGGATAGTGTCCACGTTGCACTCTGTCGACTAATTGGGAAGCTTCCTTAGAGCTTTGAGCATAAATACGGTCGTTTTGTTTGTTAAAATGTTGCTCAATTGTAAAAAAATTATTATCCATAAACAATTTTTTTCTGTGACCTCCCTTTACGTACCGCTTCGGTATAGTTGTTTCGATGTTACCACCGTATTCTTTTTTCAATTATCAGTTCAGAAATGACCAGTACGTCTCTTATAGGCAGCAAGTCCTAAGCCATCTTTTAAAATACGCGACATGGGTCTAGGTGCTGCTATTTTGTTCGCCCGAGATAAAATCGTTTGCTTTTGGACAGATGATCTTCGAATTCTTTCCCTTACTGCTTTGACCACCTTTTTCGAACGAACACTACGTAGACGGCCACTACTATTTCTGTCACAAACAAAGGAGGTCTCATTGTGCCTATTAATAGCCCGGTACACAAACATTTTACTAATACCAAGCGTATAGAGAGTTTTAAAAATTGCACTTGGCTCCAACCCTACTTTATGTACTGCAATCACAGCGATTCGGTTCTCTTTATCACTCCACTCCATTTTAATATCGCAAAATATTCTACAATATATTGACACCAAAATGAGAAAACTCAATGAACAATCATTTAAAAATGACAGATTCCAAATTCAAATGTAATATTTTGTTTATTTTTAATTGTAACAGCATTTATGGTCAGACTAAGTATATTAATATCACCCTACTTTCAGGCATATTATTGCTTTATAACGCAGACGATTATTATTATGCGACTTTATATATAGTCGCGGGCACTAATCATGTAATATCTAATTATAAATATGAGATGCGCAGGTCATAAACATATGATTGATGAATTCTAAATAGTACTTATTTTTTCTTGAAGAGTAGGACAAACTATTGTACGGCTCTTGAAACACCAGAGGAATCACAAGGCCTCTAAGAAAACTTAAAAAGAGCGACTACACCAGTCGCTCTTTTTAAGGTTTCCATGTCGTATCTTCCTGGAAGCGCACAAGAAAGCTAATTCCACATCTTGGTTGTAAATCATGGAGGGCATAATTAGCCGTCAGCTCTTGGTATACCTAGAGGGTCACTAGTTGATCAACGACCGAGAATACGGGTATCGCCATGGTCGATCGGCAGGTGATCTTCTGGTATACCTAACACATAGATGGGCTGCGGCTATTGAAAGCAAGGGGGAAGGCCTGGCAGTTAGCCTGGATATAGCGAAGGCCTTTGATCGTGTATGGCACAAGGCGCTCCTCTCCAAACTTCCATCATTTGGGCTTCCCGAGAGCTTGTGCAAGTGGACCTCTAGCTTCCTCACTGGGCGCAGCATACAGGTCGTTGTCGACGGATATTGCTCGAACCCAAAGCCCGTGAATGCTGGAGTGCCCCAAGGCTGTGTGCTGTCTCCCACGCTGTTTCTTCTGCATATCAATGATATGTTGGACACCTCCAACATTCATTGCTATGAAGACGACAGCACTGGTGATGCCGTATACACGGGCCATGCAGGTCTCTCTCGGGAAATCGTCGACCAGTGCCGGGAGAAACTTGTGTCTTCTATTGAGTCCTCTCTTGAGAAGGTCGCGGAATGGGGAAAATTGAACCTTTTCCAATTTTACCCCCAGAAGACTCAGGTTTGCGCGTTTACCACTAAAAAGACCCCATTTGTCGTATCACCGCTCTTCGACAACACTTCCCTCAAAGCCTCGCCTAGTATCGGAATACTGGGTCTCGAAATCTCGAGCGATTGCCATTTTCATGGTCATCTGGAAGGCAAAGCCAAATTGGCTTCAATGAAACTGGGCGTCATTAATACAGCACGGCAATACTTCAAGCCGGCCCACATTCTAGCGCTCTACAAAGCGCAGGTCCGGCCACAGATGGAGTATTGCTGTCATCTCTGGTCTGGCGCACCCCAGTATCAGCTCGATCCATTTGACCGCGTGCAACACAGAGCAGCTCAAATTGGCGGGGACCCAGTGCTCTGTGAATGGCTGGATCACTTGGCGTTGCGTAGAGACGTCGCTTCATTGTGTGTCTTCTACCGCATTTATCACTGGGAGTGTTCCGAAGAGCTGTTTAACCTGATTCCTGCCGCCGAATTCCACCTTCGCACGACACGCCACAAGTTAGGATATCATCCTCACCATCTGGATGTGTGGCGGTCCTCCACAGTGCGGTTTTCATGGAGCTTTCTTCCACGTACTACAAAGCTGTGGAATGAGCTTCCTTGTGCGGTGTTTCAGGGACGATACGATACCTTCAAAAAAAAGCGCGTACACCTTCCTTAAAAGCCGGCAACGCTCCTGTGATTCCTCTGGTGTTGCAAGAGATTGTGGGCGGCGGTGATCACTTAACAACAGGTGACCCGTACGCTCGTTTGTCCTCCTATTCCATAAAAAAAAATGGAAAGAAATTCCTTGAAAACCGCACTGTGGAGGATAGTCACACATCCTGGTGGTGGGGATTATTGTGTACATATTTTTTTTTTGACTTTCATAAGTGTCATTTCCGTGACCTACGTGAATAAATTGATTTTGATTTGATTTGACATACCTATTGGATACATTTTAATACATAGTATTAATTACACAATGCAGAAAGAAATCAAACAATACTATAAGTGACACACATACACGCACACAGACACACACACAGACACACACACACAGGTAATACGTTATAATTGATCTGTAGCACATGACACATCTGTAGGTACTACGTTATAGCCTGTTTGACCTTCATAGTGTTTTTATAACCATCGCGTGAATCAAGGTAAACTGCAGGTCTAATTAATGTATAGCAACCATAAATTGAGTAACTTAATTGTGGTGGGGATTCTATAACAAATTCCCATACAATACCCAAAATATAAATAATCCTAGCTCTCCAGCAATACGATGGTTAAGTTGGTTAAACGGCTTTAATTAAAAATAATGTTATGAGTCATAAACCAAACAAGAAAGTGCTTTGGCAAACACGGACGAGTAAAAAAATAAGGACTCCGCGCCGTGATATTAGCAAGTGAAGCACCGTTATGCTAGTGTGTGTGCGGTTACGGGGGATACTAGTTATTATATTATTTTTTTCCATTTAATAATCATATATGGTCACGAATACTTTTATTGTTTAGTTTTTACGCTTTTTCACAACGCACGACGTCATTTTTAAAATATTTTATTGCGACGCAAACTGATCTGTCACAGACGATGGCAAATCTCATAATGGCGGCCGATCGGCTTGTATTAGTGTAAGTGTGTGCGTGGGGCTATGTATTAATTACTCGTTTACTGGCTTGTTTTGGTGCTTCACAGTTATGTAAAGTGACACGGAGTCCTTGTTTTTGTACTCGTCCGTGTTGGCAAACTAATTTTTAAATCTCGTTTATAGGGTGTCTCAATTAAACGTAGGCTAGATGGTAAACATCATGGAAAAATCAGAAAAAAATCAACTTACCAAATATAAAGGACCATATTAGCTAATTAAACTGGATTCGCATAAAATCGGATTACTTCAAGGTTTATATTATTTGTCCTTAAAGAAAATATAGGTTATAAATCAAATCAAAATAACTTTATTCATGTAGGTCAAGGAAAACACACTAATGAATGCCAGAAGTTTTCATTTCTTTTTACATTTACCACCACTTCGAAAAAGGTTGAACTTTAATGAGAAGAAGTGGCAAGAAACTCATTGCCACCCTTTTAAATAATAACAGTTTCATCGTTTCAAATCATTTCAATCTTCTATCTAATCTTTGTTTGAGGCTTTTTCACGCCTAAACCACTGATCGTATCGACATGAAACTACCACCAATCGATGCGAAATTTATCCTAGATGGTTTATGGCTACGTACTATTTATCGAATTCCAACTTTCCTTCATTATTTTTTTTCCTTTTTAAATCTATATATATAATGATTGATGATGAATTGCTGTTCGTTAGTCTCGCTAAAACTCGAGAACGACTGGACCAATTTCGCTAATTTTGGCCTTGAATTATTTCTGGAAGTCCAGGGAAGGTTTAAAAAGTGAATAAATATGAAAATGCTCGGAATTAAATATAAACACAACTATTTTGTTTTTCCTTTCGTCGTTGAGAAATCAAATTGAAAGAATAGCTGTTTATAATGAACAACTAATTATAATTTTCATATTTTTCAAACTTTCTCAGGAGGAAAAAAATAAACTTAATTTTATCTAACTATAGTTGGTAGATTTACTACAATTGTTAACTATCTTTCACATTATATTTTTATGTAGATTGATTAATCTTAAGTTTTGTCACAAATTAAAATTAATAAAAACATATACAGAACAACGTCTGTCGGGTCAGTTAGTTTAAAATGTATTATGTAAGGTGATGCAGAAAAATAACGTAAACGTCAAATAGATACTCAATGCCTTAAGTAAGTCAAACAAAAGTAGGTACTTAAATGTTAATTAATAAGTTTAACACAAGAGTTATTGAGTACAGTAGATGCATCAATCCACACACACAGTAAATAAATAAAGATATAATGCGAGAATTTTAATAGCGGTTATAAAAAATATAATATCTTTAATTTTAAAAACAAGAAGCAGTACTTCTGGTAACACAATTATCCACGGCCGTTTTCGATAACGTATCTCTAGTTACGGATACATTGCTGTCACCGTTTAGTGACAAGATCTCATCTATCCATAGTTATAATCCAATGCTTTATGTCGATAGGTTATTGAAATGTAAGTAAGCGTAAAAGGATAGATTTGTCTACCTCTAGTAAACTAAGGATAGATAGGTTATTTAAAACGGCCACTATCCACCAAAAGTAGCGCCCAAGCATAACGAATGGACCAGCCAACCCCCCTTTGACCATATTATAGAAAAGGGAACGACCCGCCGCACGTCACCGCCACAACTCAACCAAAAAAAAAACAAAGAACTCAACCAAATACCCAAAATTATCTTCATCTACATAGTATGCAATACGCACAGAATTCCACTTCTACTTAAGGCGACACTAAATGCCAGCGACCTTGAGCGATATGAGTTCACGGCCTCCGGCCCGCCATCTATGTAACAAAGCCAATATTTTCAAAATTCTTGGGTGGAAATCAGTTTAAATGCTTACAATCCTCGTTATTCACTATTAATCTGAATAAATAAACCTGCACAAAAAAGTACAAGCTATAAGAATAACTTTTCCGAAAGAAGTACCAAAAAAAAAATGCGTCACGCCATGCCAAAAAACTTGTTTAACTTCAAAGAAAAGTGGTAGTTCAAAAAGGCTCGGCAGTGTTAACTATAACCAACAGCAAGCATTAGCAACCTACAAATAAGACTTAAGGATATGTGTAACAGGATTAAGTAGTGTTCATAGCTCGAAATGCTATACTTTCACCACAAAACTTGTCTAAAAACACCATGTTTGCGTGTTTTCTGCTTACTCTTCGCCTTAAAATTTATTATAGTTGCTGAACTAAGACCTCCTCGTAATTATTTCATCATTCTAAGGTGTGTACAAATGTGTCCTTGTTTTGTTACTGAGCCATTAAATCTTTATCACATGCATTCCAGCCAAATTACAAACTAATTGACTCAATACTTTAATGGGCGACTCAATCGTAGCTCTACCTTGTACTAAGCGAGCAGACGGCATATTGTCGTTTACTGCTTGATATATAAATATATTTATACTAGTGAACCCGACAGACGTCTTACATTTGAAAAATCGGTCTAGCAGTTAGGAAGAGTTCACTAACATGCACATGAGCAGGAGAATTATATAATCTCACTGGAACACACAAAAAAATCATCAAAATTGGTCCAGCCGTTTATGAAGTAGTTCAATTGTGAATCTAAACCATTCTCGAATCCACCTGAAGACACACACTAACCTCAAATTCACCTGGACACACAAAAAAACATCAAAATAGGTCCAGCCGTTTAGGAGGTAGTTTAATTCTGGATCTAAACCATTCTTAAGGTCTTAAGTCTTATTTGCCCAGTAATTTCACTAGCTACGGCGCCCTTCTGTACGAAACACAGTAATGATTATGCATTATTGCTTCACGGCAGAAATAGGCGCCGTTGTGGTACCCATAATCTAGCCGGCATCCTGTGCAAAGGAGTCTCCTACTGGTATAATCTACAAATATAAAAAGGAATTGCTGTACGTTAGTCTCGCTAAAACTCGAAAACGGCCGGACCGTTTTGGCTAATTTTGGTCTTGAATTATTCGTGGAAGTCCAGGGAAGCTTTAAAAGGTGAATAAATATGAAAATTCTCGGAAAAAAATAAACATAATCAAAAATTTTGTTCTTCCCCTTGACGTGTCCCCCGTCGTCCGATATTTGTTTTGTATGGACATATTTTCTATGAGAGAATTTATTGACGCACGGTTTGACAGTTCTGCTGTAAAACAATTTCATTACAACAACAGGGAGCATATTTTACGAAATAATTCTTGATGTTATGATATATTTTTGACAAATTAATAAAAAGCATTATTTTATTTATTATATATACAGAACAACGTCTGTCGGGTCAACTAGTATTTAATGTATATACTACGCTGCGCTATACGCTCTGCCCTTCGCTAACCTTATGGGAAAACAACATTGAACATTCTTTCTTTGTATATTTAAATAAATGCTCACGCAAACATAAACATAGGGAATATGCGTATTACGTGCATCTATTCGTCTCTATCGCGCGTTTACGTATTTTGAATATGAGAGAAGAGGCAAGCAGATCTAACTCCGAGTAGTCGACCTTGATGATTTCACAACTTCGAAGGAATGTTCTGATTCAACAGAAGGTATTCATATTTTATATACAATCTTAATATTCATAACGAATATAGATTTCTGGAAGCAACTTAAAACCCTTTATGTATCCCACTTTAAATGATTAACCATGAATGAAATTAAGGCATCATCTAGGTATTTCCCTTGACTTCCACTATTCAATACATTCATTGGCATGTCTTCGAATGGTATATTTTTTTATAAGAATAAGGCACGAGACCAGCTTGACATTCAGCTGATGGTAATTGATACGCCCTGCAATGAAGAGCCGTTCAGGATTCTTGAAAAACCCAAAAATTCTGAGCGGCACTACATTGCGCTCGTCACCTTGAGACATAAGATGTTAAGTCTCATTTGTCCAGTAATTTCACTAGCTGCGGCGCCCATCAGACCAAAACACAATAATACTTACACATTACTGCTTTTTCGGTAGAAATAGGTACCGTTGTGGTACCCATAATCTAGCCTCCCACTGCTAATAATATATAAACTACGCTATACCATTTTGGGGATTGTAATCGGTTTGCAAAGTTCGTCGTGTACGCTGAGGTAACCAAAATGTGGGGTAAAAACAGATCCAATGTATGATTAAAGTTTATAAGAAAGTTCAGAATCTGTTAATTAGTTTTAAGCATCGGTTGGGCAATAAGTGCAACCGATCGGTGCCGGTTCGATCCTCTCCTGTCAAGTACCAATACCGTTTTCGATATTAAAATTCATACTAGTGTCACCAAGTAACGTACTGTATATTCAACGCTTTATAAGATCGGCAACGCTCTTGATTCTTCTGGTGTTGCAAGAGTTTGTATCCTTCCCCCTTCCCGTCCCCTCTTTATGCTCCCTAAATCATATCGGTTACGAATACTGCAGCCGGTTATTAAATCCACAAAGTGACTGTGCGAGGCAAGAATTTGATCCACTGACCTCTACTATATACCACTGGACTGGCGGCTGTCAAAATGCTTTTGTGCCTGTTAATATACGCCATTTTGGCGCTGTGGGACATATAGCGAGAGTATGCGGTACTAAAACTAGTGATGACAACCTTAGCAAACATCGATAGATGGTGGGAAACTAACGAAAATTGTGTACTTTATTACGTTGATTTTTTAAGTATAAATAACACGGAAAACTAACGAAATTAATTCAAAATGCATAATTCTTCAGAGTATTATACGTTCCTTGTATTAGTGTAAGTGTATGCGTGGGACTATGTATTTACACGTTTGCCCGTTGCCGGCTTGTCTTGGTTCTTCACTATTATATAAGGTGACACGGAGTTTTAAAGATTTAACTTTCAAAGTTTTTAAAAGAAGACTGCATCGGTGGTTAATAAATAAGTGCTTCTATAGTTTAAATGATTTATTCAATACAAAATGAATTATTAAGTATTATGAATTAGTCTATTTGATAATAATAATATATGTAAATTATTGGCATTTGTATTATACGTCAAATTTAGTTCTCTGGACGCTCGCGAGTGGCGCTTCAAATAGGCACAAAAATTTGCTGTCACAAAAAATATGGAAGAGCCTGTCCAGGGGTATTTATACAGGTCAGTGATTTGCTCTCAAACCATAAGGTTGTAGAATGTCAATATTATGCGAGTGGAATTTTGCATTTTGACGTAATGTCTGGTGGTGGAATTCGGAGGTTGTTATCAACATGAATAACTCCATTGAGCATATAGTCCAATGACCTTTTATATAAGTACAAATGAGGACATAATGTCTTTAGCGTTGCTTAAAGACAATGTAAGCACACTTTTCTCCTTAGTCGTGTGTCAACTGTCACTGTCTGAATCAAATCTGAACTGAATATATGTGTTACATTGCTGATTATTGACCAAGAATATTTTAAACAACTTAAGTAAATGCGGCAATGTATCGATATAGCAGTCGAAGGTCATTATGGTGTAAATGTGGCATGTTCCATATTTCGGCTTTGTTTTTAAATGACGACGTGATTTATCGAGGTGTACAGAACGCGGTAGAAGGTGCATAGAGACGTCAATCTTCTCTTAAGGATTGGTTTCCGCTGCGCTCCAACTAGATACCGCACTATCTTCGAACAAAAGCTTTTTTATTACGGCAACTTTTAGATGCTTGTGTGCGTGGCATCTTGACACTCAATGGCATCTTTTAAATTTTGTAACATACGTTTTATTCGTGTTATATTACATTGAAATTTATAAAATACAAAATACTTACTGATGATATGTGATCCCAGTGTCTTTCTTATTTCTTGTAATATTGTTTTTACACATTTTTACTATTCAACCCCGCATTTTACTTACAATTATTAGCACAGTTTAACAGAGCTGTGGCACATCAACGTCACACATTGTTTGAGACTGGACCGACTGGTACGCACACTTGGGCGTAGTATTAACACTTTGCGACTACTCCTGCGGTATCTAATAGGAGCGCAGCGGAGACCAATCCTTAATCTAAGGACGCAATATTACTATTGTGATTGTTATTTTGAATCAGCGTGCGTTACTCATATAAACAATTTGCATGTCATTTTAATAAAATGTGCAAACATTGGCCGTAAGGGACATTTAGGTAATCAAGGTTATGTAACATTTTGTGTGCTTTATCATTGTTTATCAGTTAGTACAGCCTCATCTTTCAACAATAGCTGTTGTATCATGGATAATATTGAAAGTAAGTTATTTTGCAACAATAATTGAATATTTCTTTTAAATATATCCAATCACATAAACAATTACAAAATATTTTAATTATTATTAACAATACATAGTATTGTATTAAGTCGTGATTATTTTAATAATAATTAGGCAGATAAAAACAATACTGCAATAATAAGATTATCATTTTCTCAAATAATAAAGCGTAAATACAGTATCATTATGCTTAAATCCAATTAAGGCGCGGTCATTCCTCAATATTTACAAAAATTGGATTCTTAGAGAGTCGATTACAACATAACGCAATGAAAATATTCCTACGCAAAAAATACATTAGAAAAAGAAGGACTTAAAGAAAAATTTGAACCGTATAGAATATTAACATATAATTTGAAATATCCAAATAAAAAATTTGGAAGTTGCTTCCCAGAAATATACTTTGGAGTTTAAAATCTCTGAATTTTCAGCGATAACAACATTCTTTTTTTAAAGAATTTGATAGAATTAGTATTTTTCTAAAACTTAAACCGAACAATTATTCAATTTAATATGTATATTTTGAATAAACAAAAGAAAACCAGTAAAATAAATGCCCATTTGCAGTTTAGCCACATGATCAACTCAAATATTGTACTATAGGTTGTAGCGTTTACAATCCAAGTCAGTCCGCGCCTTAAATGAAAATGTCGAAATAATTGTTACAAAATACCACATGATGCCCACGGACTAGAAAAAAAAGAAGGACTCCGCGCCGTGATATTAGCAAGTGAAGCACCTTTATACTAGTGTGTGTGCGGTTACGGGGTATACCAGTTACACAATTTTTTCGCCCTTACATAATCATATATCCACAATTACTTTTATATTATTGTTTTTACACTTTTTCACAACGCATAACGGCATTTTTAAAATATTTTATTGCGACGCAAACTGATCTGTCACAGACGATCGCAAATCTCATAATGGCGGCCGATCGGCTTGTATTAGTGTAAGTGTATGCGTGGGACTATGTATTCACACGTTTACCGGCTTGTTTTGGTGCCACACTGTTAGAGTCCTTATTTTTTTAATCCGGGACCTACTTCTTTAATTTGTCAACTTTCAAAGAAGACATTCTATTATCGTAATAATTCTCAATATCTGTATTCACTCTCACTTTGACACTTAGGTTTGACAATATAATAAATTGCTGAATTTAAAGATTTAACTTTCAAAGTTTTTAAAAGAAGACTACATCGATGGTTAATAAATAAGGGCTTCTATAGTTTAAATGAATTTTTCAATACAAAATGAATTATTAAGTATTATGAATTAGTCTATTTGATAATAATATATGTAAATTATTTCCTTTTATGACATTGAATTTGTTAACATTATACATAGGTGGATGGATTATTAAATTACTTACATCTTATATTATAATATCATAAAATTTTAATTTTATAAATATTAATGATAGCACTGTAAAAACCGACATGTTTCAGTATAACAATAGTGTGTGGGTATTTAGACAATTTTATAACATATTTTGCATGTCAATTGACGAAATATTGGATTAACAATAATATTATTCTTAAGTAGATACAATGTTTCTTCCAAATAAAATTTCATTTCAATTAAATTAAGTTTAATCTTAGAATATTAACAATGGATCTGTAATTGAGTAATAGCAATTTTATTACGAATAAAGCAAAGACAAGTAGTATTTGGACATAGCATTGCAATTTCTAATAGTTTGCAAAAAGTGCCAGACATTTTTGATACTTTTGTATGTGGAAGCAGTTATCTTTGGTATCATATTATTATGTATATAAGCTGACCTAGAATGAGCTAGCTAACTAACTAACGGCCATTCCCTCTATTATATATACTCTCCCCGGTTATGGCCTACTTGACTTAAAAAATCGTAACTATCGTTGACTCTTCTGTCCCAATAAGCTTATCTTTCAGTCCACGAAAAATTGAATAAATGAGATTTTTAGAACAGACATTCTTGCGCACGTTCTTTTCAGGCATACATTTTCGAATGTATTATTTTTTTAAATCATCATTTGAATAATAATGTATGTATTTGAATGAATTTAAACAATTAATCTTTACGACCGTGTGAGCCTTAATCAGCACCAACTTAATATGATTTTTTTACTGAGATATAAGTAGTGCAATAAGTTTATTTCATGTATTGTAAGTCCGTTAAGCTCAAGTGACCTCAACGAAGTAAATCATTTACTATTATTAATTATTAACTTACATTATTACACTGGAAGACACAAAAAATTATTTAAACTATGCACTTATGCGTTTTTCACAGGCAGACGAAACAAAATTTGTCAACATAATTAAATAACAATTGTTCGCGATTCTCTCATTGTTCGCCAGTCTTCCATTGTTAACTGGTAAACATAGTTTATGAGCCTTTAGGATACCTACCAAAAAATCATGTGCGTCTTGGGAAGCCCTGAGCGATGGGTCGTGGACGTTAATGTTTTCTTTTTCGAGAGGAGGAAAATACATTTAAATATTGAAGACCCTGTAACGGGGCTCATAAGTCGGGCTCGGGTGTAAACACCCCTCTACTGACTAAAAACTTCCTCTGTGCTGATAGCTTTAAAGGCTTTTACAGCGAAGCCGGGTCTCGGAAGGAGACTCGAACCTCGGATCGACTACCCACTAGGCTGGTTGGAGAGAAGATAACTACCGATCTAATATAATATCTGTTAGTCCAATGGACTCTAGTTGGAAGTGGTGATATATGTATGTGTGTTCGTAAATATGTGTGAATGTATGTAAGTGTGTGACTATTTGTGTGTAGTGTTAAGGCGAAGAGTAAGCAAAAAACACGCAAACATGGTGTTTTAAGACAAGTTTTGTGGTGAAAGAATAGCATTTCGAGCTATGAACACTATTTAATCCTGTTCCACATATCCTTAAGTCTTATTTGTAGGTTGCTAATGCTTGCTGTTGGTTATAGCTAACACTGCCGAGCCTTTTTGAACTACCACTTTTCTTTGAAGCTAAACAAGTTTTTTGGCATGACGTGACGCATTTTTTTGGTACTTCTCTCAGAAAAGTTATTCTTATAGCTTGTAATTTTTTGTGTAGGTTCATTTATTCAGATTAGCAGTGAATAACAAGGATTGTAAGCATATAAACTGTTTTCCACCCAAGAATTTTGAAAATATTGGCTTTGTTACATAGATGGCGGGCCGGCAGCCGTGAACTCATATCGCTCAAGGTCGCTGGCATTTAGTGTCGCCTTAAGGACTTACGGCTTAACACTACACAGGTATTTAGTGTGAACGCAACTCCGTTCATTTGCTTTCTTCGACTAGTCGATGGACTTGTACAAATCCTGGACTTGTAGTTCACGTCCGTTCATCGCTGGGACCACCCCCCCCACAGAAGTAATAACATAAAAGAATCTAATTTTAACTACCTATTTTAATATTGAAATTGTTTATATTCAGTAAATCTAACCTAGGTTACTTTGTACTACGTACATTACTTAAATTGTATATATATTAATATGATAATGTGAGGAAAGGTTATTTATAACATCTTTTATTGATTATAAAATATATTTTATTCTTAGTAACGATCCTTGAATATGTTCTTTAGAATTTTGTATTTGTACATTATAAGTATTTTTATTTTATCCTATAAAAGTGACTATTGCTTAGGGTGAGAGAGGGGGAGCCTGTCTACCGCTGTCGTATGCGTGAGAGAAAGGGAAGCCAGACAGACGGGCGCCGTAACGCGTTACGTTACGAAGCGGTTTACTTCAAATATATTTTTTTTTACAACTTTACGTATTATTCAGATCGTTGTTAGCAATAGCTGTAAACTGTAAGCTGTATCTACAGTTTTATCTAGAGCAACCCTGCTACTACACCTATTTTTGTGACCAAACAGCGCGGCGTAATTACAGACACATGAGATCTTTCCATCTCAAGTCTCAGGGTGACACTTGACAGTTTAACACGATCAGGGTTATATCACATTTCCCGAGGCCATTTTGAATTGTCTTATGACTCATATCATATTGAAACTGTTGGAGACAATGGGTGGTTCTTTTGCACAGGATGCCGGCTAGATTATGGGTAACACAACAGCGCCTATTTCTGCCGTGAAGCAGTAATGTGTAAGCATTATTTTGATTCGCGCTGAAGGGCGCCATAGCTAGTGCAATTACTGGGCAAACGAGACTTAACATCTTATGTCTGAAGGAGACGAGCGCAATTGTGGTGCCAATTACAAATGTTGGGTTTTTCAAGAATCCTGAGTGGCACTACATTGTAATAGGCAGGGCGTATCAATTACCATTAGCTGAAGTCCTGCTCATCTCGTCCCTTTGTCATATAAAAACACATGATCCCGATTACCAACAGGTATCTATCTGCTCTTTTTGTCACTTTTCTCACATTATCACATAAAAAACTATTATAATTCATTATTCTTATAATAACTTCATTTCATTTTCAATAAAAAGAAACTATGATTTGATTTGAGGAGGAAAAATTAATAACAGAATAAAAAAAAAGAGATTTCAAGCAAAAAAATCATTTTTACTATGACGTAATGTGACATGAAAAGGTGTAATGTGATTGGTCGATACTGACACATAATAATTATAATAAAATTGACACTCTTTTTACACAAATTATCTTGCCCCAAGCTAAGCATATATAGTCTGTGTTATGGGTTACAAGACAATGATATATTTAATACATTATACTTACTTAAACATACATAAATTCATATAAACATACATAAATACATTTAAACATCCTTGACTCGGAAACAAACATCCATATTCATCATATAAATGCTTGCACCTACCGGGATTCGAACCCGGGACCTCTAGCTTAGTAGGTAGGATCGCTAACCACTCGGCTATACAGGTCGTCAGGCAATACACATAAAGGAGTGCAACTACAACTGAATTACGTAAGTGACCCCACAGATCAATATTTTATTATGTGACCCAGACGTACAGTCGTCGACATAATGGCTTCGGGGAAATTATATTGTTTTGTAGGTTAATGGATACAAGCGACCTATATGATATGTACCTACATACTTAAAGTATCATTTATATCTCTTTTAGTATTTCTAGATCAAATTGCATTGAAATTGTCAATATATTAAATAAGCAGGAAATAATTTTATGAATTATAAAGAATTCACCTAAAAATAATAACAAATAAAGAGTTTTAGTATAGATATAGTAGACATGTAAATATAGATATTGATTTGTGATTACTTTTTCATTTTTTTAATAGGCAAGAAACAATACTAATTATCATAAGAAATATTTTTGAAAATAGCCAAAATTCCTCCTTAGGTAAAAGACGTGATTCATTCATTCATCGATTCTAGTTCCGATTATTGTTATTTTTGAAATCGGTGCACGTGCGATACAAGCACATCTCACCTATCAATCAATATCTACAGCTATGTATGTAGTTACAAACCTACCTTGGCTAACACCGACTAAAAAAATTACAATAATCGTAACTACCAGTGGGAGGCTCCTTTGCACAGGATGCCGGCTAGATTATGGGTACCACAACGGCGCCTATTTCTGCCGTGAAGCAGTAATGTGTAAGCATTACTGTGTTTAGGTCTGAAGGGCGCCGTAACTAGTGAAATTACTAGGCAAATGAGACTTAACATCTTGTCTCAAGGTGACGAGCGCAGTTGTAGTGCCGCTCAGAATTTTTGGGGATTCAAGAATCCTGAGCGGCACTGCATTGTAATAGGCAGGGCGTATCAAATACCATCAGCTGAACGTGCCGCTCGTCTTGTCCCTTATTTTCATCTAGAATTAGATTAATTATTTAGATTGTAAAACATATTTTTACTTTTTAGTGAATCTGAGTACCTACACCAACAAATTTGTCTGAATATGTATAGGCCTACTAAATTTTGCAACAATCATCAATCTTGAACATTGCATTTTAAACTGTATGTAATAAAATTGCAATACATATTTTAATTTAATTAGAGACAGTTTGAAATTCTGCCACAGATCGCACCCTTACGTTAAGTCGTTAAGGAGTCCAATTGAGCATCATATTCGACTACGACAAATAATAGACCATAACGTCGTAACGGTTGGTTTAATGGTTTTCTAATGGGTGCCATTGTCAAATCTGGACCAATTTCAATGGAAAGCATAAGCTTTCAAACAAAAAAAATATCATATAAATAGGTTGACCTAGTCGAAAGTTCTGAGAGAAAACATACCCCTTTTAATAACCCCTTTTTTGAAGTCGGTAAAAATTTTTACTTGATATTATGTGCATGTCTGTGTCAATATCTCGAAAGAACAGGAAATTTTCTGATAGCCTTGAGTGTAGAATTTATGTGATATTGTCATGGGTGTAATTGATCATGAATGTGATAAAATTATCACGCGTGACATACTTTGGCTAACATTTGCCCAATGACTTCGATTGGTGTGGATTTATTTTGCCATACAATGTTTTCCGAATCAATAACTCGGATATAGTATTGACTCTATTGTGATTGATAACTAAACTAACTAGTTTTATCCTTATACATGGTTAGTTATGTCTGATATAGGTTTTATCGCGTTAAGGTTATTTTTATTTACTTAAAACAGATATCGGATAAATCATAATATTATTAAATATAATAATTTTTTTTTCTGATGTGAGTTATAGTTTTATAATATAATAATAATATTGACACACTTTTTACAGAAATAAGCATATTATATAGCCTGTGTTATGGGTTACAAGACAATGATATATTTAATACAATATACTTACTTAAACATACATAAATTCATATAACATACATATAATCATACATAAATACATTTAAACATCCATGACTCGGAAACAAACATCCATATTCATCATATAAATGCTTGCACCTACCGGGATTCGAACCCGAATATGTTTTGTTATTGTCTTCATAACTATTCATAAAAGAGGTACTTGATTACCGATTTCGTATTGAGACACCTTCTGTTATACAAAGGACATAAAATCGAGCTCACCTTGTTCACGTGTCATGTTTTTAATTTTAAACTTACTCAAAAAGGAAAACCACTGTATGTGTGCTGGACCTTAAAGGGAACAATTCGAACAATCAACATTAATATTCGAATTGAAACCATTCTACTTTCCAATTTATAAAGAGTTTCAAGTTCGGCAGGTTTGTAAGTAAATATTGGGACTTGCAGGTGTTAATATTAAATACCGAAGTTTGAGTTAGAGATCTGAAATCATTAAATTATTCGAGTTATGCAAAAACTTGTACCGAAACCGCTTGTGGGAAAAAATTGACATTGACCTTAATAGTGACTCAGATTTTGAGCAATTAAGGTTTTTGGGCTTAAATGATCATAACATTTCTTCGAGTTACAGAATATATTAACATAGAAACATGAGCAAATAACATAATATAATATTTCTTTATAATGTTCACGTACGTACAAGAAGATTCAGATAAATATTTACGCTTGTAATTAACCTGTTTTCTTGTTTGTAATATTATTTCCTACCGTTGGACATATTATAAAGTTATGGATGTTACTCTGAGGAATGGTGGGGCTGTGTATTATCCCCCTTATTCATAATATTCTGCTAACTTAAAGCATTGCTAATTCTCACTATGTCTTCTTCTATTGATCTAAGTCAGAATGAGAAAAAACACTCCTAAGTGGCTGTTTAAAGTTAGCGGACCATTATGAATAAGGGGGTATATGTTTAGATAAGGGTCTGGGTAGGGTCGATGGTTCTGCCTGGTGTTAAAAGCTCATAATGAACCATGCCCTTGCAATGCCACCGTACACACATCATTACCTTATTGTGATTCAGCCCGAGATTTGCCACAGTCTGTGAATATCAACCCACCTTTGACTACGATATTTATCGGTCGTTCTTGCTGTACATGATCCACTTTTCATCACCAATATCTGTTTTGTCTACCTAGTTTTCTTGAAGTGGGTCAAAACTGTTTTGTGGTTAATTCCCAGTGGTTCAATGATGTTGTAACTACTGAGATGCAGCTCTTACTCCATTGCTTAGAAAATTGCGTAAATTTTATCCCTGTGCTAGATTGAAGTGAGTCTTTCACATCAAAATTCCCGGATTGAACACGATTAAGCCAACTTCATCCTACTCTTACCGAAACTGTATAAAGTACATAAACTTCAGAAATATATTCGCGCATTTCGTTGAATTTTTCCTTTTTTGTTAAAAAAAATTAACAAATATAGAATTTATTTATTAGATTTTGACAGAAAGGAAAACAAGTCAAAAATAGCAGGAAACCGCATTTTACTTATTTCTTTCCTTTTTAAGATGTTACAATAATGTAACATAACATTAAAAAATGTCATCAAAAATCCGCCAGTTAGTACTTACAGCCAAAAAGATTTTATCAAAAGTTTATAAATACCATAATGCGCGTATAAAAAAATTCCTCCACATAATATTAACATAATTGAATAGTTCTGAAAGATGAGGATTTGTGGGATTATAATAAAATATTTAAAATTAATTTTACAAATAACATAATGATAAGGGTTCTTTCGCTTTGTTATTTATTGAATTTCCTGGTAGCTACTGTTTTGTACTGTGTTTAAAGTTCAACAAAGTCTTTGTTGTTTAACAGCTTCTAAATATAAAATCTGGAACAACGCACTATTTTCTTTGTAATAAGTGACACGACATATTTGTTCAGAGATATATGTGGGTCATGCCAAATGCGTCTTTATATAAATGCGATACTCTATACCTTTACCTTTTACTATCTTAATTTAGCAACAATATCAGCTACATACTTAGATTAAGGACTGGTCTATGCTACTCTCCAACTAGATACCGACTAAGACCAATAGCTTTTTTATTACGGCAACTATTAAAGCCATCTGATGATATGTGATCCCAGTGTCTTTCTTAATTCTTGTTGAATTATTTTTATAAAGAATTACTACGCAAACCAGTATTTAGTTTCAATGATTAGCAGTGTTTGACAGAACGTGAGCCACGTCAACGTCACACATTGCTCGAGACTGGCTCGAGTACGCCCACTTGGGCACTTTGCGACTACGCCTGCAGTATCTAGTTGGAGAGCAGCGGAGACCAATCCTAAATCTAAGGCTACTTAATAATATTATTTACCAATAGTTTCTGAGGTCGTTAATAATAATACCACATTTTGTTCTTATCATTCATTTTGTAGTCGACTGTACAAGAATCTTTTTGTAATTACACTTAGACGCATATATTTTCATAGAATAAGAATGTTTTCATTGGATAAATCATAACCTAATAATTATTGGTATGTTTATGTAGAGAATCACATAGACCGTAATATCATTAATCACCATACATAAACCAGGGTAACTTTGTATGTAGTTAGATACACTGACCTCTACTATATATCACTGGACGTGCGGCTGTCAAAGTACTTTTGTGCCTGTTTGATATTCGCCATTTTGGCGCTGTTGGCCATGTAGCGAGAGTATGCAGCACTAAAACTAGTGATGACAACCTCAGCAAACATCGATAGATGGTGGGAAACTATTTACAAAAAAAAATGTGTACTTTATTAAGTTGATTCTTGAAGTATGCAAAAATACTTCAGACTATTGTTGGTTCCTTCGCAGCCATTTGTATTATACGTCAAAATTAGTTCTCTGGGCGCTCGCGAGTGGCGCTTTTGGCGTGAAAATTTGCTGTCAAACATATGGTATAGCCTGTCCAGTGATATTTATACAGGTCAGTGATTAGATAGCATGATTAAAATCGCATGGAACAGTAGTATATTCTTGTCTATTAATATATTAATAATATGTAACTATTTCCATGCCTTCCTTAGATAAGAACCTTGGTGAGTCAAATTCTTATTGTATTAATATTTCTATCATGAATATAATTAACTAGGATGCCGCAGTCGCTCGTCGTACCGCGTATATTAGAGCGAAGCGAGGTAAACTAAGTAAGTATGTGTACAGAAACAAAAAAATAATAATCTATCAAGATTTGATCAATCGGCTCAATTTTTATATAAATATAAATAGCGCGTGCTAATTTAGAATAATTTGTAAATCTTGTTTGTTTTTAATTATAATAATTGAATCAAGCCGAAATTCAAAGTTCTGTCTCGACAATGACCTAGAAAATTTCGAAAGTTTTCTATGAGTTTATAATCGGTCTAGAAATGGCCGAGAAACAATTTAACACAGAAATCAATTGGAGTCACCCGGTGGGAGCTCTGCTCAGCTTAGCTCAATTATTTAAGAGTAGCGCTGACCTTAATGTTACTGTTTTGGTGATATGGTAAATATGAAAGTCGTATTCAGAAAGAAAGAAAGAAAAAATGTTTATTGACGTCATTATACATTCTGATAATAGTTCATAAAGTTATACTAATCTATTATATATAGATTATGTTGGTTTTGCTTACGAAATTCTATTTCTCTTGTTATTTCTTAAATCAACAACAACTTCTTTACATGAGAAATGTGGCAACCCTAACTGCCAGAAACTAATGAATAAATCTTCAAGATAAATAAATCTATGTAAGCCATTTGGAAAGAATATTTTGATTTTGCATTCGAAATTCTATTTCATTGTGATTTCTCAAATCAACAACAATTTCTTTACATAACAAATGTGGCAGCCCTAACTGTCAGAAGCTAATTAATAAATCTTCAAGGTAAATAAATCCATCTAAGCCATTTGGAATTTGGAAAGATTATTTTAGTTTAGCATTCGAAATTCTATTTCGTTTGTGATTTCTCAAATCATCAACAACATCTTTACATAAGAAATGTGGCAACCCTAACTGCCAGAAACTAATTAATAAATCTTCAAGCTAAATCTATATAAGCGTAGATAAACTACTATCTAGACCGATAATGTTCTATTAATAGCGTTTGCTTCAAAATTTTCCTTTTACGACGGAGAGCTCCCTATCTACTCACCTTGACCCTCCTTGACCTTGGAGATCGATAACACACCGATCCAGCCGGTTGCAACTTGAATTCAAATATACCTACCTACTAGCACAGAGTAGAGAGCAGTGTTCTAGTTTATGACTCATGCAGTATTGACGTGAACTCGGCACCTAGGCACAGTTATGTATTTCTAGAACACTGCGGAACTGTTGGCGTTGTTACTAATTTAAAACTCAATTTAGAACAGTTAGGAATTGTTTTGGCTGAAATAAATATTCAATTTTTTTGAACTTCTTTGCAATAACATGACATTCCCTAATAATGTAAGCGAAGAATAGCTAGCTACTTACTAATAAGCCAAACTAATGGACTAGTAATAAAAAAAGGACTCCGCTCCTTGATATTAGCAAGTGAAGCACTTTTATGCTAGTGTGTGTGCGGTGATGGGTGATACCATTGACACAATTTTTCTCCCATAATTAGTCATATATGGCCACAAATACTTTTAACTCCAATTTTTTAACTTCTTATAATATAATGTTTAACAGTTTTTCACAACGTACGACGGCATATTTAAAATATTTTATTTCGACGCAAACTGATCTTTCACAGACACAGAACAGGTAAAAGACACACCTACAGGCAATTTGGCAAATCTCATGATAGCGGCCGATCCGCAATCGCGTTGTATTATTGCTTGTATTAGTGTAAGTGTGTGCGTGGGGATTTGTACTTTGTAGGCTTGTTTTGGTGCTTCACTATTTTGTAAGGTGACACGGAGTCCTTCTTTTTTTACACATTCGTGCTTACTAATTATTATTTGAATACAAGCAAATATAAATACCTATTTTTGGCCCAATTTACAAATTGAAACACTCTTTGGTTGTGGTGTTTAAAATTGGTATCTAGTTAAATTTTTAAGGTAAATTCGTAATTAATTTCGTAATTAAGTTAACTACCTACCTACTTTTTCTTTTGTAAGTAAAGTAGGTAGGTATTTATTATATTATGTTTTATATGCGTTCACTGACTTGATCGTATAGGTATTTGCTATAAAATTTAGAATAGGTAGGTTTTATTTAAAACAGTTATATCATTGAGACTCATGAGAAGAATTATAAGAATTAATTCTCTAATATAGAAGAAAAAACAAACCTATTAATACCACGTAGGTAAGTAGATAATAAAGGTAGGTAAGTATACATATCTACCTATACGAATAGTAGGCTGAGTTTTGCAAATAGTATTGGCTTTTTACATAGTATAGACTTATCTAGTAGGTACCTACCAACCTACTATGTACCTACGTTTGACTTTTGTTGGAATCTTAAAAGATTTTTAGGTAGTGAAATTCTATAACATTATAGGTTACTTACCTTATATTATAAACTCCACAAACACAGAATTTGATTATAATAATACCTTCACAGCTTCGGGATACATTGTAGTCTTTGTTCATCCTCTATACATAAAATATATATACCTACGTATCAGACTGTCCATAAAAACTTAAAATCAACTAGGTAGGTAGGTAGATAGTTTTGCCGTGAAAAAGTAGTTAAAACCGTTGTTTTCATATTTATAATATTTGAGATATTAATAGATACCAACTCAATCTATATTTTGGAATTAATTCATACGATTATTATTAAAGCCGTTTAGTGTTTGTCGATCGCAAGTTACTAAGCGTTATCTTAACCTTATTAAGGTCAATTACTGAGTCCACAATATAAGCAGATACCTATTTATTTAAACTGACTTAATTAGTTTTAAATGTTAATTGTCATTTAGTTTAATAACCTAACCGGTGTGTCTACAATATTTTTTTGTAATAATATACTTTACCTACGTTGTCTATTTCTGCTTCTACTCCAACATATAATAACACTTTATTCGTTTTACGATTATTTTACCGTTGTAAACATTTTAACGTAGTTACCTAGGTAGGTAAAGAACAAAAGACAATATTATCTTCGCCTAAATACACACTCAATTCTAGGCGCGTTCCGAAGTATCGGCGAGAAGACTGCATCTCTCTTTGAACGCAAGAAGAAAGATGCAGAGCAACTTGCCCAGGAGAAGGCTGCAGAAGCCGCTCACGTCGTGGAAGACCAGGTTAAGAAGGCTGGTGAGCTGGTGAGCGGCGCTGAGAAGACTGCCAACGAAGCCGCTAGCTCGGGTAAGTTCTGGTCTAGATTTATTTTCTTCCTGCTGACTATATTATGATCTACCGAGACGTTACAATATGTCCAAGGAAATCCTTTTCCTTATATGCTGCTTGAATTTTCTACCTAAAGCCTCCAATAAAATTGAACTAGATGTGTAAACTTAGTATCCCGTAGCACGAATGTTAAGGTAAAAATATTTTAATTGATAGAGTTTTAGTCCACGAGTATAATGCTACCACTTTTATTACAAGGTAATGCACCGTTCCAGAGAAAAAAAGCATTATAACTTAACCTCAAAAATTATGACATTTTTAAGGTTTGAGACATTTTTATGGAGAGAAAAGAAAGAGAAACGCCTACAATTCGTTTCTGGCGTGGTTTTAGATGTTCTAACATAACCGAACATATCCAATTTTTAACCGACATCAAAAAAGGAGGAGGTTCTCAATTCGTCGTTAAATATGCTAAAAATACAGCGCGTACACCTTTTAAAAACCCGGCAACGCTCCTGTGATTTCTCTGGTGTTGCAATAGAATGTTAGCGGCGGTAATCACTTAACACCTGGTGACCCTTTTCTTGTTTGTTCTCCTATTCCATAAAGAAATTACCATTGTAGAGCTTAACAAAGACCAAAAGATCGAAATTTCTTAATTTCGGTAACTAATATTTTTGTTGTATTAATTTGTATGAAGAGTGCGTATTCAATGAGACGTGTAATATATTTTAATTTTATAACTTTTGTCCATTGAATAAGGTTTTAATATGCATTAATAGATGTTTTTATAGTAACAAAAAATTTAAGCCAGTATTAAGTGTAAATTTTGGATTGAATTGTGTGTCTTGGATTGATATGTAAGTATCGATTACCCAAATTGTGGGGAGATAATTTAGTTCTGGTTAAACTTTCTTAGCTTTAAACTTTTCTGATTATCAGTATATTATCTGTAAAGGTTTGAACCTATTAATTTCCAGTGCTTGGATTTCAAATAATTCAAAGCCATTTCAGAGAAAATACAGTTTTGAACCCCTTAAATGCTGGTTACTCGTGTTATTCTTATCGTTCTTCTATAAACTACTACGTAATATAAGGCATAAATGCATTTATTTTCTCAAAATTGATTCTTTTAGAATTCTTTTTGACGTCATTTCAAACACTACCACCGCTCTTAACAAATGACGCTCTGAGAGAAAAGAAACTCTGCCAGCATTCTTTTTTGCGCTCTTTTTAGTAAAATATACAATATTATAATACGTACTGTCATTGTTATTGGTATAAAATAATATTAATCTAGTCCCAGTTTGTCCGATCGCCTAGATATTCAGCGGTAGAGTAGTAGCAATAGGTATATCTACCCAAAATTGTCAGGTGATACAGAACTCTATATCTTAAATGAACGGTTTCCTGATTTGTAATGATCTGTTATGAAAATAATTTACTAATACATAGATATAGATTTATAAAAACAAAACAAATCTTACAACTATATAAATTACAATACTATTGGTTACATTAAGTGTACCAAGAATACTGGCAGCATATCCGCGTTGGATAGCAAGGCTGATCCGTTGACCGAAATAGCTGCCAGTAGTCCTATTGAGGCGAGATGATAGTACTTTGTATATTCTCCTCGCCTCTGGGCCCTACAGGTGTAGTCTCTCGACACCAAACAGCACAAAGATGTGACGACTCACTGAGACCGACATATTTGCGACGCTTGCTGTCTTCGGCAGTCGAAGCAGCAGCCCCAGCATCAACTGACATAACTTGGACATGAGAAGGAGCCAGTATCGATGCAAGTCGCGTCCCACACCAGCGCCCGTGCCCAAGTATATATAAATATATGTATATGTACCTACATATATTTTATATAAAATCTTAATATCGATATCTGTATGTATTTAAACATACATACTTGAGATAACCTATTATTTATAGACAACCAAAAAATAATTTTTTTAATTGTTTTCGTTCGTTTGTGTATTTTCATTATTGTAGTTAGTTTGAGCTGACTTTTTTGTTTTTTTTTAAGGAAAAAAAACTAGCGTATGGGTATGGTGTTAAGTGATCACCGCCGCCCACATTTTATTTGCAACACCAGAGGAATCACAGAAGCATTGCCTTGCCGGCCTTTATGGAAGGCGTTTTTTTTGAAGGTAACCATGTCGTATCTTCCCGGAAACACCGCAGAAGGATGCTCATTCCGCAGTTTTGTAGTACGTGGCAGAAAGCTCCTTGAAAACCGCACTGTGGAGGACCGCCACACATTCAGATGGTGGGAATGATATCCTTAATTGTGGCGTGTCGTACATTACAATCGATATTACATAATAATTGTTTAAGATCTTTGGTGCCGCTATAGGTGTATACTCATTCATATCTCACGGTCTCACCACGGAGCCCCCTCGATCGCCACGCACCAGTTTTAGGTTTTCCAATTCAAAAGTACGTTTATTGGAATCTTTATAAGGTTGGCCACGTTAATTTTGTAATTCCTCTGGTGTTACAAGAGAGTATAGGCCGCGGTGATCACATTAACAGGTCACCCCATAGAAATCCTTTAGTTTAGATTATCTGTGGATGACCCGTTTATATTTATTTTATTTTTTTATGGAAATAAGGGACGATACGAGCAGGCAGTTCAGCTGTTGGTAATTAATACGCCCTGCTCATTACAATGCAGTTCCGTTCAGGATGATTGAAAACGCCAAAAATTCTGGGCGGCACTACAACTGCGCTCGTCACCTTGAGGCATAAATTGTCAAGTCTCATTTGCCCAGTAATTTCACTAGCTTCGGCGACCTTCAGACTGATACACAGTAATACTTACACATTACAGCTTCATGACAGAAATAGGCGTAATGTGGTACCCATAATCTAGCCTCCTGTGCAAAGGAGCCTCCCGCTGGTAATGACTCATTTGTCCTCATATTCTAAAGAAATGACAAATAATCTTAAATTTTTATACTTCTAGATAGATTATGAAAACTTCGAAAAAAAATGAATTTAGAACTAACCTCTATTTTGAGCAATTCACGCACACTAACACAAAGTGTCATACAAATCGCGAATGTAAGACGTAGCTTGTCACGTACACTAAACTAATATTCCTGGCCGGTTTATATCGGTTGTCTAACAGCAAGAGACTCTATCTAGACATATTATCTAAGTAAATTATATTTAAATCTACGCAGATGAAGACATAGGCATGTATTTAGTATATAATGCAATATTAGTTGCATAAATAAGATTAAAGTTTACTCAAATAATTACGGATTTCACTAAATTTTTTAAAATCCATCCAAGGTAAGAAAATTACTTTTTTAATTTTTTATTTTTTTAATAGAAAGCTCACGTTGTATACAATGTGTTGCCTAATGGTATATTTATACATTAATTTCTTATATTATTTAACATCGTATACCCCATTTACGGGCTAACTCGACATGCAATAATTTAATTAAATTACAAGTACTTAATAACATTATTAACTTAAGACAATTTCCTTGTTTACTTACTATCTAAATTACTATAAAGTAGTTACACACACATACACAAAAACACAAAAAACTTATAACTACAAATAAACAAAAAAAACTAAATTTAAAATACAGCAATTATTATTAAATACCAAAAAAACGAATGATATTATTTAATTAAATTATTTATTGATAAAACGTAAGTAACTTAACAAACATTATAAATACTAATAAACTATCGAATAAAATAAGTTTTGTGTTTATAGCTATAATAGTTTTATGATAATGTAAAACAATTCAAATGAAAAAGCCTATTTTTCAAAAAATTCATCTATCGAGTTTATTTTTCGTAATCGTGTTTTTGAAACTGCCATAATTTAGATAAAGAAATGAAGATAAACATGTCAAAAAATTGGAACCGTAGTATTTGTAGAAGTATTTTACGTAGAATTTCAAAAATGTTAGCTTTTAGGACTATAGCGCCTTAATTTTGCGCTTGAAAATCGATGCGGCGTTCCAAAATATGTCCAATTCTGCTATTTTAAATATATTGCTATAGGACATTACAATTCTGTTAATGAATTATTACTTTAACTCTATTGCGTCGCAACCGAAGTTAATAGCAAAATGTTGCCAAATTAAGAATTCTAGAAACGTCTCTAGCAACTTCTAGGTCATAACGATTCACTCATTTTGTATTTAATGAGTTGCATCTTTCAATATCGGAACCGTGTAAATGGAAACTGGTAATGCTTTTGTATTCCTTTTTTCTGTAGGCTTATAATAGGAGACCTTCGGAATGCCCATAATGTTCATGACATTTTATGTGTAGGTTTGAGTATTGCCCTGCAGTGAAGGAGATTTTATCGCAATGCAATTGAGATGTAGTATTTTTTTTATCGGCCTGATGAGAAAGCTCATTGTCGCTCAGAGGGCAATGGAGAAGCCTTTGCTTGGAGTTTCCCTGCGAGATCAACCAATAGAACCAAACTCACTAACATAGCCCAAATGATTGCGAAACTTAAGTAGCAGTGGGCAGGGCACATAGTTCGACGGACAGATAAATTAGGACAGTAAAATCCTCGAATGGCGACCACGTACCGGAAGACGCAGTGATGGTACAAGATGGACCGACGATCTGGTCAAGATCACCAGAATACGTTGGATAAGGGCACTGTAGGACCGTTCGTCGTGGAGGTCTTTGCCTTTGTCCAGCAGTGGACTTCTTCCAGTGGATGATGATGATGAATTTTTTCCTTAAACGCTTATCAGAACATAAATAACCCCAAAATTTCACCAACTGCGCCCGTTCAACATATGTCTTATTCGTTTGCAATTGTCGGTCCGTAATCTCATAGTGAATTATGAAATACTTTGTTCTTACTGATTACTAATCAACGCACAAATGAAAATGTCTTAAAAAACGCAATAAACGGAAAATATTTAAATATCTTTCTCACTACGTAGATAGCATGGTTTTCGACGAATTTTCTACCACCCAAACTATGGGATCTTTCAACAGAGTATGGATGGCAGTGATCACTTAGGATCACGGACCTTTGTCACTCGTTCTTCTGCTATTAAAAAAAATTACAGGCAACAAAATACATTGCTGACATAATAGGTATCTAATTGTATATAAAAACGGCCAAGTGTTCCATAGCAGCAAGTAACAGAATAAATAATAAAAATTCTTGTAGTTCGTTGTAACAAATACTTGGGTTTGTAGAAAAAAAAATGAGTTTCAGTATTAAGTATTAAAGTCCTATTATTATAACCCCCAAAATTTATTGTTTTTTTCTATTTTTGTGTGAAAATCTTAATACGGTTCACAGAATACATCTACTTACCAAAGTTTCAACAGTATAGTTCTTATAGTTACAGAAAAAAGTGGCTGTAACATACGGACGGACAGACAGACACACATTACGAATCTTTTAGGATTCCTTTTTTGCCATTTGGTTATGGAACCCTAATAAAAAATAGTGTGTGTACCCGCATTTAGTTAATTTAGTCTGAAGTCTGATACAAATGCTCGAGTTGACCAACTAACGTCAAGGTGTCGAATTTGGGTGCGCGCGTAGCTTTATAAATTAACTCGGCCAATTTTCCATTACGCGCCAAAACAAATATAACCTCAAATTGAATCTAATTTAAAAGTTACGGAGCATTTCTGCAAATCCAATCACAGTTAAAGAAACTTAATAATTTCAATGGCGCACTAATGATTTATCAATTGAGGTTCACGCCCACCTTTAGCCCATCGTAATTTGTAATGTCCGCCACATTACAAATTACAACCAATCCGAAACAGAAAAATGTAATTTATTGCACTGGGGAAGTGCGACTGTATATTTTGTGTAGGTAGCAGTTGCTACTGTAATAATATTCCTCCTACGTGACATTGTCCACGACAATATGAACTCTGTACTCATTAGGGACAAAATGATAAAATCTGTATGACATATTAAGACCATTAATGTCATGATAAGACTGCTTATTGTTCTTGTTATAACTGTCAGCCATATTTCACTGGCAGACATCACATTGGAAGTGCTTTTCACGCGGTGGCATCATGACAATAAAAGATATGAATATCCTTGTTTCATATCTATATATATATATAATATACTAGCTGACCCGACAGATGTTGTTCTGTAGATAGTAAAAAAAAACTGTTTTATAGGAATTTGCCAATAATATTTCAAAACATCAAGAATTATTTCGTAAAAAATGCTCCCTGTTGTTATAATGAAATTGTTTCACAGCGGAACTGTCAAACCGTGCGTCACTAAATTCTCTCATATAAAATATATCCATAGAAAACAAATATTGAAAATAAAATTAATTATAGGTCCCAAATCGAAATAAAAACTATCCTATCTCTCAAGTGGGACCAAACTGCACTTCATGAAGTAATCCCCATTAAAATTCGTTCATTAGTTTAGGAGTCCATCGCGGACAAATATATATTAAGATTTATATTGACACACTTTTACACAAATTATCTTGCCACAAACTAGGCATAGCCTGTACTATGGGCACAAGACAACGATTCATAAATACATATAAACATCCATGACTCGGAAACAAACACTCATCATATAAATGTTTGCAAATACCGGGGTTCGAACTCGGGACCTCTAACTCAGTAGGCAGGGTCACTCGTCATGTAAATGTCTGTTGATCACGTTTCAAATGGAGCAATCAACACCAGGCATCATACAATAAATTAAGGTCGAAATTATTAATTCATATAGGATATTACTTAGTCACTTAGGTATGCCTTCAAAAATAGTTTATAAGCCTAGTAAACAATATAATTCTACGTTTAATATGTATTTACAAATAGATACGAATATGAATTAGAAAATAGAGCGAAAAAAAATCTTTAAGATTTCAAGTATTCTGAAAGTTATCAAAATATTCTTTGATATGAATTACTTATTTTGTCTTATTTTTTTTTCATATAGAGTTACTTAGTGTCGAATTGTTTAAAGACAAATATTGGCGGAATTAACACTAAGAAAACTCAAATCATTTGTATAATTATGGATTTCCGCAAAGTAACGCCTACTTCAATAAATTTTCTCTAATTAAGCTGCACAATGTATTTATTAATACAATTTACATATTAAAAAAAAAACCGAAAAGATTACCGCGTGAAAAGTTTGTGTGATAGACTGACTTGAAGCTAAAATGCATCTTAAAACAGTTATGGTTGAAGGCAAAATTTTCTCACGCATCATAAGAATACGAATGACGTCAGGATACCTCTCTAATTCATTGCAGAGTATTAATACGAATTAGTCTTAACAAATCCAGATTGATAGACTCCTTCAATAATACTGTTAAAATTATTAAGTAGTTCTTGTCCCTAGCTTCTCAGCAAAACCAGAAATCTTAAAGCCATTATTTATCTATTATTTTACTAACAGCCGCGGATGCCAAGCATTCCGCCATCGATGCGCTGGACAAGGAGATGGCAAAGGTCTCCATAGCAGCTGGTGAAGCAAAGGACGCAGCAGCTAAAGCTGTAGCTGATGGAAAGAAGGTCATCGACACCACTAAAGGTACTGTTACGTAGAATATAATTATGACCCTGCGTAAAATGGAGCAACATTCAACCTTCACCAAAGAATATATTATAGTACCTTCACACCAAAAGCTACTCAAATTATTATTCAATTGAGTCACAAAACACTCAAGCATCTTAACTCAAGGGCATTTTAACGTTTACCACAACTTTATTTTATGAAAATAAAGGACGAGACGAGCAGGACGTTCAAATGATGGAATTTGATGCGCCCTGCCAAAATTTCTGAGCGGCATTACAATAGCGCTCGTCACCTCGAGACATAAGATGTTAAGTCTCATTTGTCTAGTAATTTCACTAGCTACGGCGCCCTTCAGGCCGTAACACAATAATGCTTACACATTACTGCTTCACAGCAGAAATAGGCGCCGTTGTGGTACCCATAATATAGCCGGTATTCTGTACAAAGGCGCCTCCCACTGGTAAAACTTAGAAAAAGTTGAGCTTTAATGAGAAGGAGTCGCTTGAAAATCATTGCTACTTTTTTAAATCTATATCAGCATTACAGATTCATCAAATTACAAAATTTAAAATACGAGTGTTCTTTGAATTCGAGCCTCAGAAACTCAAAATTTGTTTCGCTTTGTCGCGTGGGGTCATCTCACCACGATTTTTTCTTTCTTATCCCTTTCAAGAATATACTTCGATCAATATTATGCGAATACGAACTTCTTTAATAAAAATAATAAATTTCCATCCTTGGCAACCCAGGTCACTCTTGCGAAATTTGGCAGTGTTTCTGTTTCTTATGCCATTGTTAGGGTACCATTCTGTGACCATTTTGTTCCACTTCTCCTTCCCTTTACTCTACGAAATTCGATAAAAATATATAAATCTACCATTCAAGTCTTTAAATTGTTAAACTAGAACTAAAAATAAAATAATACATCGTTAAGGATGTTGTTTTCAAGAGACACGTAGTGCACGCTCGAAAAATAATAAATCTGACACAATAAAGTAGAAATGCGAAAATGTATTTCATTAAATTAAATTAAAATAAACATGTTTGTTGAGGCTGCGCCAATATTACGCTGAGTCACATAATTTTGGATAAATATAAACAAATTTAGACGTCCAAATCTAATAGTGAGTAAACAACAGCTAATCTTAGTATTCAATTTAAAAAAAAACATTCTATTGTAAGAGTAGCTAATTGATTTGATAAATAATTTGTTTACGTCTTCATTTAACTTTGTTTACATTGTCTGAATATCAATCGCCTTATTAACTTTGATTGTGAGCTGTTATTTACAATATTTAATGATTGTTTCGCTTCAACTGGTATATAAACGGGACACTTGATAAGCCTGTAGTATTGTATTGTCATCTGTGGGCCTTGTTGGTGGGATAACAATCAATATTTTCAAATAAGTATCTGAGTTCTCTTACAAAGTCGTATAACTTCTTTTGAGTCAGTTTCTTCATGTCTAAAAGAAAAATTACTAAAATTACCATTAAAGGTACGTATCTTTTAAAAATTGAATAATATTATTGTGAATTTGTTTGTTTTGTTGTATTTTGTAGTGTAAACATTTTTTGTAGTTCTTTGTTTCTATACTGGAGCTTTATCTTTTATAATTCGTATCTTAGCAAATACGAAAATTTTTATTTTTGTTTTATGTCGCCAATGTAGAATTTGCTTGTTTTTAGACACACTCGCAACCACTGTAGATAACACAAAGAAAGCAGCTGAATCAGCAATGAACACAGCTAAAGGTATGTCATTTTAAATATCTATAATACTCGGAAGCGGTATAATTTATCAAGTCATTTCAATGTTACATCTTTGACAAAATACATTTTTTATTAAATTCATTTTTATTTAGAAACGTATCTACAATTGATTAATTTCCATATAAAGTTTCAATTTATACTTATTTTAAATTAAAATGAATTGTTAAATTTAATTCGCTTCTCTTAGTATTCCAGTATGGACATATGAATCTTTATCACTACACTAATGCATGTTTTGTAGATTCTGTTAGTAACACAGTTGAAGGCACTAAGACTGCGGCTAAATCCGCTATGGAAACGGGTAAAGGTTATGCAACGGGTGCTAAAGGTAAGCTTAATTTAACCAAATCTTTCTTTAAAGCTTGATATTTATTGAGATTATTTAATTTGGCATGGTAAATTAATTCGATGTTGTCTTATTGCATGATATCTCTTTAAATATCAACCGCATGCTCTATTCTTTTTCTTCCTGTGTAATAATAACATTTTAACATTGACATGTTGCGGTTTCATGGATATTTCTGGTAGATAGTGGAAGTAATGTAGAAAGTTTAGAGAAAGCTGATATATCATTAGAAACGTGCAAATTTTACTTACGTTTTAACATTTTACGAAAGGTAAAATTTCAATTATAACTTTCAATTGCCCAACAATTAGATTATCCCAAAACTTGAATGATAATAATATGTTATATCTTAGACTCAGTAACACATAGGGCGAATAGTGTGGTACGACAAAGCATTCAGCAGAATCGGAGTTTGACACAACAATAGGATACGCTACTAGCGCAAAAGTTAAAAATTGGGACGTTTGGACGGATAATAGTTAAAAAGATATAACGGTTTCGCATTAGATGTGTATTATTCGTATAGACAGTACAACGGGTGTATTTCATGGTGTCATGGATAATTCGCAAAATAAAAACAATTAAATCCTATTTTAGTTCTGCTCAAGATTCTTCTTATTATTGTTGCTTTTATTGACATGATTTTGATTAATTTACACAAAACAAAACAAATCAAACTAAGTTAAACAAAACAAATAGTGCTAAAAGAAGATTGTGCTACCTTGTATCATGCTAGCCGTGTTTGCAACGCCTTTATGAGGCAAAAAACGCACTTCCATTACAAATTTCCTAACGATTTTGGACAAATATATGAAAATAAGGCCAAAAACTATATCTCATTCTGTTACTGTCTCAAGAAGACTTGAAAGTCAGTTGTTTTGAATAATACAAACATACCTACAGTGGTAAAAGTATTTACACTTCATAATCACGATAAATTATATCATCTTATAAATGCTATTTTCAACTTTTTTTTACCAATTTATCAAATTTAATTTCACCAATTAAAACCGCAAACAGTAACTAAATGGTAGCAAAATTTTAGACACCGTGACCAAAAGTGTGGATTATGCTGTAGATGCGACTAAGCAATCAGCCACATCCGGCTTTGATGCCGCTATAGGCTACGCAACTAGTGCCAAAGGTATTATTTATATTTATTGATCCATATTCTGTACAGTTATAAAAATCAATATAATTTTTGTTATTATATTAAATTAAAATATTTCTTGTAGATAGTGTAACCGATGCATTTAATAGTTCTGTAGAACATTCACAAAAAGCGGCAGAGACTGGTCAAAGTTATTTAACTTCTGCTCAAGGTAAATTATCGATTTACTAAAAATAATTATTTGAACGTATTAAATTTCACAAATTGAAATCGTAGACAGTAACTTAATGGTATCAAAATTTTAGACACCGTGACCAAAAGTGTGAATTATGCTGTAGATACGACTAAGCACTCAGCCACATCCGGCTTTGACGCCGCTTTAGGCTACGCAACTACTGCCAAAGGTATTATTAATATTTATTGATCCATATTCTGTACAGTTATAAAATGAATTTTAATCTTTGTTATTATATAAAATAAAAATATTTCTTGTAGATAGTGTAACCGATGCATTTAATAGTTCTGTAGAACATTCACAAAAAGCGGCAGAGACTGGTCAAAGTTATTTAACTTCTGCTCAAGGTAAATTATCGATTTACTAAAAATAATTATTTGAACGTATTAAATTTCACAAATTGAAATCGTAGACAGTAACTTAATGGTATCAAAATTTTAGACACCGTGACCAAAAGTGTGAATTATGCTGTAGATACGACTAAGCACTCAGCCACATCCGGCTTTGACGCCGCTTTAGGCTTCGCAACCAATGCCAAAGGTATTATGAATCATCAAATATCCATTTTATTTACTACAGCTAAAATATAAAATATAATTGTTGTTATTAAAGTGAATAAATATTTCTTGTAGATAGTGTAACCGATGCATTTAATAGTTCTGTAGAACATTCACAAAAAGCGGCAGAGACTGGTCAAAGTTATTTAACTTCTGCTCAAGGTAAATTATCAATTTACTAAAAAGAATTATTTGAACGTATTAAATTTCACAAATTGAAAGCGCAAACAGTAACTTAATGATATCAAAATTTTAGACACCGTGACCAAAAGTGTGAATTATGCTGTAGATGCGACTAAGCACTCAGCCACATCCGGCTTTGACGCCGCTTTAGGCTTCGCAACTACTGCCAAAGGTATTATTAATATTTATTGATCCATATTCTGTACAGTTATAAAATGCATTTTAATCTTTGTTATTATATAAAATAAAAATATTTCTTGTAGATAGTGTAACCGATGCATTTAATAGTTCTGTAGAACATTCACAAAAAGCGGCAGAGACTGGTCAAAGTTATTTAACTTCTGCTCAAGGTAAATTATCGATTTACTAAAAATAATTATTTGAACGTATTAAATTTCACAAATTGAAATCGTAGACAGTAACTTAATGGTATCAAAATTTTAGACACCGTCACCAAAAGTGTGAATTATGCTGTAGATGCGACTAAGCAATCAGCCACATCCGGCTTTGACGCCGCTTTAGGCTTCGCAACCAATGCCAAAGGTATTATGAATCATAAAATATCCATTTTATTTACTACAGCTAAAATTTAAAATATAATTGTTGTTATTAAAGTGAATAAATATTTCGTGTAGATACTGTAACTGGTTCATTTAGTAGCTCTGTAGAACATTCGCAAAAAGCGGCAGAAACCGGTCAAAGCTATTTAACTTCTGCTAAAGGTATATACCTAAATATTATTAAGATTAATCTATTCAATTACCTGTCAAATTATAATAAAAAATAATATTCAATCCTCCCCATGCATATCAGTTAGTATCGGTAAGGATAAACGATTAAATATATGATTATCAGAACAGTATAGATCTTATATTATTGTTCTCATTGTAGATTCAGTAACAAATGCAATTCAAAGCGCAGTAGACACTTCGAAACAAACCGTTGAGTCAGCTTATGATACTACAAAATACTATGTTTCTAGTGCCAAAGGTAATACTTAAAAGTTATTTAGGCTCTTATATTTTGGTCGAAAATCAAAAAATATTGATTATATTATAACTTTTAGATAATGTACAAACCACAGTACACAATACAATAGATTCTACACAAAAGGCAGCTCACAATGTTGTTGAAACAGGCAAATACTATGTTAGCAGTGCAACAGGTAATGGTAACAATTTACTTGTTCTTCTGTTCTATTGGCACTAGTTTATAATAATTATTAAATGATTTTAAAAATACGGTATCAGATACAATAGAAGGAAACACAGACGAATCTTCTACGGGTACCCAGTGTTAATTTAATTTAGCGAAAGTTACTTAGGATTATCTAAAATATTTCGTGTTTGTTTTCCATTAATAATAGTTATCTAATATTGTATGTTTTTTGCCAAAACTCGAAATCGCAAACAGGAATTTAATGATATCAAAATTTTAGACACCGCGACCAAAACTGTGAATTATGCTGTAGATGCGACTAAGCAATCGGCCACATCCGGCTTTGATGCCGCTATAGGCTACGCAACTAGTGCCAAAGGTATTACAAATAAATTATACCCATGTTCTTTTATTAAATATAATTGTTGTTATTATAGTAAACATATTTCTTGTAGATACTGTAACCGGTGCATTTAGTAGCTCTGTAGAACATTCACAAAAAGCGGCAGAAACCGGTCAAAGCTATTTAATTTCTGCTAAAGGTAAATAACCGAAATATTAAAATAATTTATTCAATTACCTGTCAAATTATAATAAAAAATGATATTCAATCCTCCCCAGACATGCATATCAGTTATTATCGGTAAGGATAAACGATTAAATGTATGATTTTCAGAACAGTATAGACTTTTTATTATTGTTCTTATTGTAGATTCAGTAACACATGCAATTCAAAGCGCAGTAGACACTTCGAAACAAACCGCTGAGTCAGCTTATGATACTACAAAACACTATGTTTCTAGTACCAAAGGTAAAACTTAAAAGTTATTTAGGCTCTTATATTTTGGGCGAAATCCAGAAGTTATTGATTTTCTTATAACTTTTAGATAATGTTCAAAGTACAGTGCACAATACAATAGATTGTACACAAAAGGTAGCTCACACTGTTGTTGAAACAGGCAAATCCTATGTTAGCAGTGCAACAGGTAATGATAACAATTTACTTGTTCTTCAATTCAATGGCAATAATTTATAATAGTTATTAAATGATTTTAAAGATACGGTATCAGATACAATAGAAGGAAACACAGACGAATGTACTACGGGTAGCCAGAGTCATTTTGATGTAGCGAAAGGTACTTAGGATTATCTGAAATGATTTGTGTTTGTTTTACATCAATAACGCTCTTCTAATTTTCTGTGTTTTACGCTATTTTTGTTTTGTGTTTGTAATTAATTTATTATTGTTGCTAACATAACATTTAGGTACTGCACAAAACTCTATGCAAAGCGCTGTAGATGCGTCAAAGAGCTATGCGTTTTCTGCTTTTGAAATAGGCATAGCGTATCTCAATGATGCTAAAGGTATTTTTCATTTTATAATTCATTGCTTATTCGATTTGAATTTGTTGTAATTTCGTACCTATTATTTTTACATCGATTTTTTTTCGTTTTGTAGATATGGTAGCAAGCACTGTTGATAGTACAAAAAAAGTTGGGCAAAATACAGTAGAAACTGGAAAGTCATATGTAGATTTAGCAAAAGGTAATTCTGAGTTATCATGGATTTATTTTGAAGATTGACAACAATAACTATAATATGTTCAACACTTGTTTACTTTTTTGTTTATTTACTTTTGGTTTTCGCACAGATACTGTGACTAGTAGTATTGAAACTGGTAAAAATGCCGCAACGTCTGCAGTCGACATAGGAATATCGTATGTAGGGGCTGCCAAAGGTATAAAAAGACATCGAATATAACTTGCTAGTGAAATAACGTACTTTTGTTCTGTTAAAACAGGCTTATTCAAAATATTTTATGCTATTAAATTTAGTTTCTTTTTTCATCTCATTTGTATAAATATAACATTGTTTATCACATTTTAGACACTGTAGCTAATACAGTACATGACACTTTAGAAGCAAGTAAGAATGTAGCTTCCGCAGCTGTAGAGAAAGGGACATCACTTGTAGGAGCCGCAAAAGGTAGGCTTTATGTGCTTGAAAATGACTTTGTTTATGTTTTCGGATTTCATTGGCATTTACTCCGTTCTTTTTCACTACTTGTAGACACTGTAGCAAGCGGCGTTGAAACTACAAAAAATGTAGCTGCATCTGCAGTAGACAAAACTTCTTCGTTAGCGAATAGTGCAAGTGGTATGAATGGAATTTAGTATCACTCACACTTTTAAAAGATTTGTTTGTTCTTAAATTTAAATTAAGTATTAATTCTTTAAATTTGAACAAAGACATACTAAGTTTATACAAAATATTCATCGTTTAAAAAATATTCAACTGATACAGTGTCAAACACTGTTCAAACAACAGTTGATATTACGAAAAACTTAACAGCTACAGCTTACCATAAAAGTGCTAATTTTTAAGGAGCCGCTAAAGATTCTTTAAATTAAGTATAATTTCTTTCAAATTTAACAAAGACATACTCACTAAGATTCTAATAAAATACAAAATATTCATCGTTTAAAAAATATTCAACAGATACTGTTGCAAATACTGTTCAGACTACAGTTGACACTACGAAAAACGTAACAGCTACAGCTTATGATAAAAGTGCTAATTTACTAGGAGCCGCTAAAGGTACACAATTTCTCCTTTTATGTTTTGATTTATTATATTTGTTTCGTTTTTTAATTTAATTTTATTATTATAGATTCTGTATCGAACACTGTATACGGCACTGTAGATACCACTAAAAATCTTGCTTCATCCGTTTATGATAAGAGTTCATCTCTTGTAGGAACAGCAAAAGGTACAAAATTTATTTCTATTTGAATATATATTATATATATCTAGTCAAAACAAAATAAGGGCCACCACGTTTTTACAGTATTCTCATTAATTCTTGAGGTTTATAGGTTGATCAAGGATTCGATTGGATAAATTGATTGATTTTTATTGTAGACAGCATAAAATAATGATGTAAAGAAAGAAAATTTCTCTACGTTTTCTAAAAATTTACATTTTTGCAAAGATATAATTAATGAGGAAAAAATTTCTACAAAAAAAACGTAAAATGTTGGTTGATTTGTGACTTCCTCAATATCAAGCCCTCCTCGTTCTCTTATGCACACTTGAAGCCTAGAAGGTACACTCCACCAGGTGTACCACTGTTTCTTGAGGAATTTGTTCCCAGCTTGATTTCAGAACGTTTATTAGCTGTCTTTCATTGTGCACGGGTTGGTTTGTGCTTCAAGCAATGCGTTTCAGTTAATCCCACATGTGTTCAATGGGATTGTGATCCGGACTGTTTGCAGACCAGGGCAACACCTGTATACCAGCCTCCTCTAGGGCTTCTCTGGTGGCCCTAGCTGTATGAGCGCGAGCATTATAGTGCATCAGATGGAATCTTGCGTCCATTCTCTGTGTATATGAGACCATATGAGGTCTTATGAGCTGCTTGATGTAACGTTGAGCTGTTATTGTGCTTTCGTTTAGATATCCAAATGATTTGAATTTTCTTTAGTGTTAATTCCGCCTATATTTGTCTTTAAACAATTCGACACGTGTTTCGCCCCTACTCGAGGCATCCCCAGGACGTGTTGACTCGCCAAAATCTGGCTCGAGACTCGTTCTTCTTCGACTAGACTTCGCTTAGAATTACCAGCTCGGTTCTGCCTGACATACAGATTCTCTCTCTCCCCATACCCTACCATTGGGACCCCCAAATCAGTCACTTTCATGGATGCAAGCATCCCAAAATCGCTCACCTTCACGCCTCCAGTCCCTAATGCGACGTTTATCACTAAAAAATTTTACTTTGCACTCATCCGTAAACAATACTGTCCTCCAATCATTCATATCCATGCTAGATGCTGCCTTGCGAATGATAATCGGTTTGCACCATAAGCAATTGTTAATGTTATCCGCACTACGCGTCTCCTGGAGAACTGCTGGTCTTTGTGTAAACGATTTCTAATGGTTTGATCACTAAAACGTGTACCGGTCGCCTGCTGCAAACGGTTTTGTAAGGAACGGGCTGTTATGCAGCGTTCTCTGTGCGCAGTCAAGCGCACGTAGTGGTCCTCCTGTGTGATAGTTGCTCGAACTCTGCCAGATCCCCGTCTCCTGGTTAGGCTCCCAGTTTCTTGAAAACGATTCCAAGCATTGTGGATCGCTCGCCGGGAAAAACCCAGCTGCAACGCTACAGAACGCTGCGAATGGCCTTCTTGACGCAATGTTACTTTTCTAGTTACGGTTAGCAAGTCCATACGACGTCGAATACTCGGCATGACTTTTTTTAAATGTTAATGCAGCCACTAATTAAACAAAATTTACAGTGTTCTCAGGAACACTTAGCATAATTTAATAATTTCAACTCAGTCAATAATTTTAATAATCAGCTACTTGCGAATGCATACACAATAAATCATCGCTAAAGAGATCAATTAAATCAAGTGGCCCTTATTTTGTTTTGACTAGTATATATATCTTTAAATACTCATTTCTTCTCTTAAGTTACTCCGTTACTATTTTACTCCTTTTAGACACAGTAGCGAGCGGTGTTGATGTTACAAAAAATGTAGCTGCATCTGCAGTAGACAAAACTTCTTCGGTAGCGAATAGTGCAAGAGGTATTAACGGTTTTCTACTAGAATTTGTAGTCATTTAAATACAATTTGTATGTAATTTATTCTATTCAATTTTTTATGCGTAACTTTTAATATTTTCTTTTTATTTATATTTAATTAAAGTATTAAATCATTATTTTGAATAATAAATAAAAAATACTCACTAAGTTTATACCAAAAAAAGTCATCGTTTAAATTATATTCAAACAGATACTGTGTCAAATACTGTTCAAACAACAGTTGATATTACGAAAAACGTAACAGCTACCATAAAAGTGCTAATTTTTTAGGAGCCGTTAAAGATACTTTAAATTAAGTATAATTTCTTTCAAATTTCACAAAGACATACTCACTTAGATTATAATAAAATACAAAATATTCATCGTTTAAAAAATATTCAACAGATACTGTTGCAAATACTGTTCAGACTACAGTTGACACTACGAAAAACGTAACAGCTACAGCTTATGATAAAAGTGCTAATTTACTAGGAGCCGCTAAAGGTACACAATTTCTCCTTTTAAGTTTTGTTTTATTTTTATATTTGTTTCGTTTTTTAATTATTTTTTTATTATTATAGATTCTGTATCGGACACTGTATACGGCACTGTAGATACCACTAAAAATCTTGCTTCATCCGTTTATGATAAGAGTTCAACTCTTGTAGGAACAGCAAAAGGTACAGCATTTATATCTATTTGAGTATATAAATATCTTTAAACACTAATTTATTCTCTTAAATTACTCCGTTACTATTTTGCTACTTTAAGACACAGTAGCGAGCGGTGTTGATGTTACAAAAAATGTAGCTGCATCTGCAGTAGACAAAACTTCTTCGATAGCGAATAGTGCAAGGGGTATTAATGGTTTTATAAAAACATTTGTAGTTATTCAAATATAATTTGTATGTAATTTATTCTGTTCAATTTTTTATGCGTAACTTTTAATGTTTTCTTTTATTTAAATTTAATTAAAGTATGAAATCATTCTTTTGAATACAAATAAATACTCACTAAGTTAATACTAAAAATTCATCGTTTAAATAATATTTCAATAGATACTGTGGCAAATACTGTTCAGACTACAGTTGACACTACGAAAAACGCAACAGCATCAGCTTACGATAAAAGTGCTAATTTATTAGGAGCCGCTAAATATACACAATTTTTCCTTTTAAGTTTTGTTTTATTTTTATATTTGTTTCGTTTTTTAATTATTTTTTTATTATTATAGATTCCGTATCGAACACTGTATACGGCACTGTAGATACCACTAAAAATCTTGCTTCATCCGTTTATGAAAAGAGTTCGTCTCTTGTAGGAACAGCACAAGGTAATTTATACCTTCCTCTCTATATATATCTTTAAACAATACTCAATTCACTTCATTTACTCTCTTCCTTTTTTATTACTTGTAGACACTGTAGCAAGCGGCATTGAAACTACAAAAAATGTAGCTGCATCTGCAGTAGACAAAACTTCTTCATTAGCGAATAGTGCAAGAGGTAATAATGATTATAATAAATTCAATTATTATCATTAATAATAATTTTTTGCGTTATTTACTTAAATTTGTTTTTGCTTTACGTATCTTTTGCTTTCTCTTAAATGATATAAAGTATTAATTCTTTCAAATTTAAAACATATTCAAACAGATACTGTTGCAAATACTGTCCAGTCTACAGTTGACACTACGAAAAACGTAACAGCTACAGCTTATGATAAAAGTGCTAATGTATTAGGAGCCGCTAAAGGTACATTACTTTTATTTTGAGATTGCTTTATTTTCATTAGATTCGTTTTTAAGGTTTTATTTTTAAATTATAGATTCTATATCGAACACTGTGCACGGTACCGTTGATACTACTAAAAATCTTGCTTCATCTGTATACGATAAGAGTTCGTCTCTTGTAGGAGCAGCAAAAGGTATTCATTAATATCAGTAGCAGTATAGTTTTTTTATTTAATTATAATCATTTTCTTTATTTATGTTATTATTGTTTTAATACTTGTAGACACTGTAGCAAGCAGCATTGACACTACAAATAATGCAGCTTCATCTGCATTAGAAAAAACTACTGCACTAGCAAGTAGTGCAAAAGGTATAATGACACTTGTATGCCAAAATTTGTGTTTATTTCGCTTTGGTTTTCGTTTTACATTATTTATTATTGTAGATTCTGTAGCAAGTACAGTAGATGCCACAAAAACAGCAGCAGCTATAGCGTTTGATAAGGGACTATCATTAGTTGGCAGTGCGAAAGGTTCGTTATGGTCCTTTAGTAGTCTTGCATTTATTAATATAAAAATTCATATAGCTCTGAATTTAAAAATTACCACTATTCGTAGAATGCTTGATTGTTCACTTAGCATTTGCTTTTTAGATACGATAGCAAGCACAGTACAAGGTACAGTTGATACAACAAAGAACGTAGCAAGTGCTGTTTATGATAAAAGCGCAAATCTAGTTACTGGAGCTAAAGGTAGAGTATATCATAATAATTCGAAAATAATAGTTAATAAATAAGTTAATCACAATAGGCACCATAATATTATTCAAGATTAGCTGAACTTTTTTACGATTATACTAAGATAATTGTATACAGTTTCACTAAATACTTAAACGAGCAAGTTAGACTAACTATGATGTTTTATTCTTGTCTACATGTTCATAGAGAACATGGTTTGCGTTTACCATTTATCTTCAGATGATTCTGCATGCTCGTTTTTCCTGATGCCTATTCTTATAAAAGAACGCCAGTATAACTTCCACGTTCGCTAGAACAATTTAGTTATTGTTTATTTTTTCCTATAGTTTATGTCAATTTTTTTCTTGCTTTACTTATTCCTTTTCTTATTTATTTCTGCATGGTATCTGTGGCTAATTTCTGTTTATAGACTTAGTTACAAGCTCGGTGACGGACGACTCAGAAGATTCTAAGGCTAATAGCATTCTTGAAAGTGGTAAAGGTACTAATATATACATTATTTTCGTTTGCTTTACTAACGTGATTAAACGCAGTTTTAAAAAAAAATATTTTTCGAGAAATTGTACGACTTTTATTTAACAAAATCAAAATTTAGAACATATTGTCCAATAATATCTTCGTAGGTACCAAAAGAATCGCAACAATCTTTAATTCATTAAAAAATAAGATTAATTAGTTCCGTAGAAATGTGGTTTTAAAATAGAACTGTAAGTGTTGGCCCTTGTATATCTGCAATATAAGTTTGTTAGTCTTCCATGACAATAGTGAACTCTATTTATGGGATCAATATATTGGATATGTACACCTTAATGGGAATAAATAATAAGGTTTACTTTGAGACTGTTATACTTTACAACCAAACGTTTCTATGTAATGGTACCTAAATTAACAAGTTTTTCGTTTTATGAATGTGCTTTCTAACTAATTCTAATTTAAATGTTACTTGACAATCTCGATTTTAGGGCAAACTAGTTTTTCCTAGGCCAAATAAGTTCATCTAGGCGAAACGATAAACTGGTACCTTCCGACGAGGTTAAACTAGCTTCACCTTTCCGCCTTTGAACAAACCCTAGGCTGTCGAGCCTAACAAAAATAACTCCACCTCAGGAAAAACTGGTTACGCCTAGTCTATACTAGTTCTGCCTCGTCAAAAATCAGATTTATCCTATCGCCTAAAAGATGAACTGATTTGGCCTATGAAAACTTAGTCCTAAAATACGGTTTGGTCGGTAACATATGGATTTTAGTTGCTGTAACACAAAGCCGCATATACAAATACAGTTGCAAAAACTGTGGTAAAAACTTCAATTGTATTGATTCTTATGTATTTGTTCTATATTTTGTCACCTGGGAACGTATCCCCCCTATAATCCCATATAAGTGACCATTCCATGTTCACGGGTTTTGTATTCGCGGCATACCATTTTTTTTTATGTTTTTGGGTTATAAGTAGTTATTAAAGCTGATAGAAAAGTACAAAGGACAAAAAAGTCCTACTTGAAGCGATATTATTCACTACTGTATACTTTAATTAAAAGGATCCCTATAAGTAGGTATATTTACTTATTATTTAAATAAAAATTTTAACCTATAAAGATCTGTAGACTGACTTAATTGGAATGTAAACCTATATTTCACTTGTTTCTACAAGAAAAGGTCGGGGTACGTTGAAATAATTAAGAGATCGTAAATATGCAGTCAGTTTTCCGTGTATTGGAAATAGAATCATTCAGTGTGAAACTTTCCGAAAATCCTCCATAACACTTATAAATAATTAGTTCAGTAATCGTAAACTAATATACTTACTAGATTATGTTGGTATTTTTTTTAACTAACGGTGTATAAAGTATTGTACATAATTGTTACTAACAACTTTTACGAATACTTTAAGTTATTATTTATTACTTACTGATAACATTTTTATAGACACCATCAACACGACTGTAGACAGCACTAAGAAGGCTGCTGACGACGCTAAGGAGAAAGCCAGAAGAGCTGCAGAGGCTGCTAAACAAGAGGCTACGAAGGCTGCAGAGGCTGCCGCAGAAGAGGCCAAGCGAGTAGCTAGTAAGTTACATTTTATGGGATTTAGATACGCAGCGAGTAAATGTTGACAGGTATAGCTGACAGCCCATAGTACAGTATTCGGCATTCCCAATATACTATCTACAGATAGAGATAAATTACTATCTTCTACTGTCAGTACTTAGCTGTCAATAATCTGAAGCTGTCCCAATTATACACGATAAGTCATTCTTATCGACTTATATTGGGTCACGTGAATTGCAATTTCCATACAAACTTTTATCGCTGGTAAGCTATACGTCTTCCCATTGACAGACATCGTGTACGGATAAGAAGAGTTACCGTCGATAAGTTTATTGGGACAGAAAAGTCAACGATAGTTACGATTTATATCTCAAGTAGGCTACAACCGGAGATAGACTGAATATTGAGAACGGCTGAAGTCGTAACGAATTACAAAACGACCTACCAAAGCGATGACGAGACTAATTCTTAACTCGATAAGATAATTAAACCTAACTTGTTTTTTGACGAAATGGTAGCAGCAACTGATCTGAAGTTGAAGCCAAGCAATAGGTATTGGAACTCCTTATTAAAACTATTTATTATTGCAGTGCTCCGACTCTTACTATGGATAAATCTTTTACGCATTATATGTGTTGCGTTACTATTGCGCTTTGAGTAACATATTATTATGTATATATATTTCATTGATGGGGCTCAGTACGATGTGAACGGTTTGCCTGTGGTCACAACGTAAAGCGGTACAGCGCCCGTTCCCTGAGATTTAAGGCTGAGCTCCGAGTCAACGGCCTTGAGCAATCGAGCGGAGCTAGGTTGCCTCTTTCGCACAGGATCGCCATAGTTTTAATTCAGAATTAGAAGCATTTTTAATTTATTACAAACCTTATGCAATTTTCTTTACAAAACTATGTCATGTTAAATAGCATTGGTAAGTTAATAGTTAATAGTTTTTCATACAATTTTTATCTAGATTGAATGAATGATAAGCATGGCAAAATGTAAAAGTTAGGGGGTACTATGGTGATTTATTTTCGCAATGTCTATTATAAATAGAAATGCAAAGATCAACCCCCTTATTCATAATGGACCGCTAACTTAAAACAGCCGCTAAGGAATGTTTTTTCTCATTCTGACTTAGGTCAATAGAAGAAGACAGAGTGAGAATTAGCAATGCTTTAAGTTAGCAGACTATTATGAATAAGGGGGAAAATGATTTACTTCTCATACTCTGTAGACATGTAATTATTTTTTATTAATTATCCGCTATTTTGGCGGCCTTAATGATCACAATATCGTGCGCGAGCGTGTCCCTTTGTGTTCGTTCAAAAAACCGATAAATCACGGGTCGCTCCGCGCGCAGCTTGTAATGCTCGTAGCAAGACGTCCAAAGTATGAGATTCTTTCATTGCATGATACATTTCATGTTACATTTCACCAATCTGTACGCACCATTAAAGGCCGGCAACGCATCTCTTGGCTCCTCGTGTTCTAGATGTTCATGAGCGGTTGCCATACCTCTCCCCATCACGTCAGCATCTTGCTAAAACAAATCTATAGTTATTTCCAGTTACAATTGTTCTTTTTTTAATGTATAGCAAACATCTCGTTCCAGATGCTGCTGTAGAAGAATCCAAGAAGGCAGCAGAGAAGGCGGCGGCAGACGCTTCGAATGCAGTCAGCAGCACAGTTGACAATACCCTCAAGAGAGTGGAGAACGCCGCCGACGAGGGAATCAAGAACGCGGGCCACGTTGTCGACTCGAAGATCAAAGACGCTGATAGATATCTTAATGAGAAACGGGAAAATGTTAGTAAATCATTTGTAATCTTACTTCGATAATAGGGTACATGTATGCATACTTTTTAAAAATACGTAGATGTTTTTGATTTTTACAACCTAAAAGTTATCAAACGCATCAAATAAATAAGAACATTCTTAATGAATTAAAAAATAAATATTCTTTTCGGGTAATATATGTCGCCTATTCAAACGCGCCATTTTGCGGGGGTTTCTGTGACGTCATAGTCTTTATCAACAATCTATGTTATACTTGTTAATGGAGACCCGGTTTTTTCTTGGGTTGTTAATAATATAATTTAGTACATCTGTAATCGCTGAAAATAATATCTAGCAATCATACCAGGGATTATGTTAACAGTTGTGTTTACATGGATTATGACGTCACAGTGCGCTTCAATCAATAGTATTGCGATTCGATATTTTATATTTCGCGCGTATTTAGAGTAATATTTATTCAGCAAACATTTAATAAGAAAAATCTATTTATAGTATAATCATAATAATAAAGATTAAAAAAAATAATTGAACTAAATATCTGTAACACTCATACACCCTATTGATTTGTGGTGATGTGTACATGAATTTAAAAGCTATGAAATGGGCTTTTATGATTCAGAATGTTCACAGTTTTAACATCAAAGTTTTAAATTTTATTCCTATAATTTGTCCGTTTTATTAATAGTTGATTTAGATGTCCTAAAGGACGTAGGTATCGATACCACTTATGTTTTTTTGTAAAAATTTAAAACGGTAAAATTGATATACCTATACGTTAACTGACAACATCGAACGACCGTCCGTCCAGCCGCCATTTCACACGGAATAAACGCCCGTGATAGTAACATGCATTTACATTCGCTGAGTGTTCTCTCGCATTTGTTATACCTCGAGTTGAATAGTTTTATTCCTTCCTTTTGGGAGTGCTTAGATTGGGCTGAGTATATTGATCGTGAAAATTCTGATAGGACGTGTGTTGAAAGGACAATAGGGACAATTAGTGCTACAATTTCATGATTACTTTGAACAAGAAAATCAAAATGACGGTCTGCTTACACCTATCGCGCAAGTGCCAAACAGTGTTAAGGCCGCGTTGGGATCGATGAAATGGCAGCAGAATATGATTCTATCGTCCTTAGGATTCCTCCATATAACTGCTTATCAATTGAACAATACAAGCCCCCCATTTACAGTGAATAAAATGTTGCAATTACTAAAAAACGCTCCCACGTGACAGCTGAGAACTGGGCAAGTATGGTAGAGAGAACTAAGAGTCATAATGTCAGATTGGGACCGTGACATAGCATTTAATAATTTATGCACGCAATAACTAATCATAAATATAATCATTAATATTACTGAGGACTCCTCATCGGACGAATCCAGTATAAATGATTATTCTGACGACTCATGTTAATAAAAGGAATTAAACTATTTTTGCTGTTCTATTTTTATGCCATATACTAAAAATATAGTAAACTTTATGTATTTTAATTTATTGGATTCAACCTTAAAATTTTGTTTTCTTCCTGATTAAATAACATATTACACCTTGTTTACATATTAGCATTTATTTGTATCGATTATTTGTAATCTGTGGCACAATAGTAGTAAGTAATCGTTATGTGTGCCACATCACTAACGGAGCGGTACCCGTCCATGAAGTACAATATTATTTATATGAAATTTTAACATAAACAATGTGAAAATTTCATGGCGTGACCTGTCAAAAAACTATTAATAAAATGAATAAAGTGTAAGAATGGTTGAAACCGAAAATGTTTATGAGCACAAGTAAACCAAGATGGCGAATTCCAAAATGGCCACCATGTAAAAAAAAACATGTTTTTTAAAGTATTAAAAAAATACAAAGTGTTATTTGATAGATGAAAAGAACCTTTCGAGTTTGTTCTTGAGTCAGATTTGACTGGTTTTCTATATACTTATTATTCTTTGTTATTACAGCTTGTGGGAAACTTATCGTCTAAGGCACAAGACGGTGCTGATGGAGCGGCTAGTCTTCTGAGCAAGGGGCTGAGCACTTTCAAGTAGAAATCTCATCATTGTTTTATATTTCTTCCGTACTGGTCATCCGGGAAACAAGATTTATCTATAGAAACAATAAGCACAAAACAACAGTTCCTCTGAAATTGATATAAAAATATGTATTTTCATACCCAAATTAAAACTATTTTGCTACAATTACCCACTGCTGACAATGGGATGTTAAAATATTATAATTTTAATGTTAGCTCACAAACTATGTGTCCCTACTTACTGAATTTTATATTTAGATTAAATATTGATGTTGTTCGTTCATGCCTTATTATGTTAGCACTTATATAATAATGCTTTAATAAACACACATATACATTAAAGCTTAAGATTATTTCCAAAGTTTACTCATTTTTGGAAATGTTAAAATCTATTATAAAATAACACTATTATTCAATTAAACTGAGTGTATTCCGCAATTCTGAGCAATTACAAATAAAATATTTCGAAGGTTTATTTCTCTATTTGTGTTATGTTTTTGGAAAATTTAAATTGTATAAAAACAAGAGCTAAGTACAGCTTTTTGAATGGGCTTTGAATATAAACTTATACTTAACTGGTACCTGTAACCATGATTAAACTTAAGGCTTAATATAATGTAAAAAAATCTCAATAAAAATTAAGTTATGCATATATCTCTCAAATTAATTTGTATAAATAAGTACCAAGGGGGCGTGAATAAACTACGTGAGATGTGAGATAAGGGTGGGAGAGAGGGGGGTTCTCGGCAAATATCACGCAATTTTTTTTTCTGATTGAAACAAAAAAAAACTTTTCGGTCCATTTAATCCAGATTGTACATGCTTAAGATTTACTGTCTTATTCATAATGACTTAGCGGAGATTTAAAACATCGCTAAAATACGCTTGTTAAAAATGGTATTCATAATCGTATATTAGAGCTAAAACGCTCATTATCTCTTCGATAAAGCTCACGTGACTTACAGTAGCTTCCTAGCTCCCTTCTATAAACCTATTATATGCACTCGAACGCAAAAAAACATGGCCGGCATCGATCAGCTGTTCGTTTGATTCGTAAACGCGTCCAATAGCTTTCCACTCAAAGTTTTTGGATATCCATCATAGATTGACAGCCGACAGACTTCAAAACATTGATTTTTGAAGTTTGAAATTAAGGATGTCTGTTTCCATTGACAATTCCTCATTAAATTAGCTAAAATCATGTTTTTTTTGTACGAAATGGCAACATTGCTTTCTATAGAGACGTAGGTATTAGTTGTGGGAGATTTATCTAACGACTATGAATAAGGAATTTTATCGAACGTTCGATAGGCTTAAAACACGTTTAACTAATATAGCTTTATACCTTCAAAAAGCTTTTTATTATGAATAAGGCAGTTTAATCTAGTGAAGTAATCTTAAGTGTAATCGTAATACGATTAAGATCATTTACTTATTCGTTCGAAAGAGACCGCGCATGATTCTCCATGGACTGAATTAGAGTAGACATATATAATATAATATATATAATATTGTTTTAATCACAGTAGTTACGATTTAAGTATTCTGTTGTTAAATTTTTATTACACTTATAACTCTCAGCAATATTGCTTACTATCTTAACTAGTCGTAAATAAAAGCATGAAGTATTTTTTTTTCTTATTACAATAACAAACCTACGCGCTTCGTAAGAAACCCACTTTAAAAAAAATCTCACATAAGATTGGGGAATGGGGTAGGGGTTGAATAACATCTCACCAGGGGGAGGGAGGGAGATACGGTAAATTAAAAAAAAAACACCTCACGTAATTTATGGACGCCCCCCAACTGTTAATATTGTGCTAATACATTTTGTATTTTGTGCATTTTGAAATTTACAATGACCTATAAAATTCATGCTTGGCTATAAAACTGCCGTCCAACTTCTGCCTTTATTTAATATTGACCAGGTATGAAAATTTTAAGTTTAAAGAAAAAGGGTTAAAAATGTTTTTAAATTAAAAAAAAATAAATCTTATTTTATATTTATATCATTATATATCATCAGAATGGTACAAAGATTTGTTTGCATATTTACCTAATAATGACTAATTTGAGTATTTAGGTATGTACGTTATATTTGTAGGTACCTGTAACCTATTGTAATAATTATATTATTATGTTTTATATGTTTGTGTCGGACATATATATTATAATTTTATTTTATCATTAGCAAGTATATGATAAATTGTATAATGTTTATTGTTTATTCAATAAATGCATCGCAAGACACACTTTTATTTTTACGTCTGATAAAAGCGACAGAGGCTCAGTCGTAGAAAGGTATGTACCCCTTGCCAAACTTAGCGGACGACTAGGAACGTAAACAGTACCTATAATCCATTTGTGTCATAAGGAAACATCCTATCCTACTACCTACCTACGGTGTTATTACAAATAGTAGATTTTAGAACGAGTGCACAAAACGAACCATTTTTATCCGAGACTGTTAGCAGCACGAGCCGAAGGCGAGGGCTTATAGTAATTTCGAGGATAAAATGGTTTTGTGGACGAGTTATTAACTCTGCTTTTCATTTCGATTACGAGGAAATAAAACAGTAGTATAACATGGACATTCTTAACAATTTTAGCAAATTTGAAGATATTAATAAACGCACGAAAAGACAACACCTTTTGTTGTCCCGCCGCTTTTTTTTTTAATCTTACGACATTGATATTAGGCTTGGGCTCTAGACCTATACAGCCTACTATTAAATTAATTTTGTAATATTTTTTTTTTAATTAATTAAATAACCTACCGTATTTTAATTTTTATACCTTTTATGTCTTAAAAAACACATGAGGCAAATAAATTAAAGTAAATATTATAAAATAACTAATTCTATCTCCAAACTTTTTTTTTGTGTTTGGCTGTAGGTATGGCTCATTTTCTTTGCCTTACTACGAAAAAGTACCTAATTAATAAATGATACATTTTGGATCTATGGGTATGACACTATTATTGTTAAATTAATAAATAAATAACAATTAACATTAAAAATATGATTTGAATGTATCATAATTTTCTAACTTATCAATCACGGTCACTTTCTTAAAAAATTATTTAGTTAATAACAAAACTCATATAGTTACCTACTTAATATTATTTCCATGTAAAGATGGTGGTAATACCTAAATTAAGAAATCGTGGCAGTAGGAAGATACCTACTAGAATTTCTCCGCTCCCCTTATATAAATGTAACTGTCGAAACCTGATATTATATAGTATATTCGTACCCGTCGTACAGGGTAAGTATTCGCACTCATGATTTCTTTATCGAATGGAAGATCCAGGTGCTACTTGAACGCTTTTGTCGTACTGTTTACGGGTAACGCCTGCATCAGTGGCTACAATAATTATAGTAGTAGAACTTAGAAGCAAGTAATCTCTTTGGGGAAACCATGTTTAACAAGTGTATTGAAAACTTATTTTACTTCTCATGCTGGTAGTCATGTCGAGAGAAAGCTGAAAAAATGGGTTTATTTACTTTTGTGCGCGCTTATATAGTTGCTGTCGTTTGTTTACTAATATTATAACTTAAATTCGACCTCAAATTGAAAATCTTACAACCTCTGTATTAAAATTAACTTCTACAACAATCTATTCTATTCGGTACGTAAACTGTACCCGTTTGTTTATATAAATAATATAATTTATTTAACAAATCCTAAACGTTAGGTTTAGCTTGTCAATACATAAGTAAAAATCTGATTAAATTATAATATTTTCGTTGTTCTTCTTTTAAATCATTTAAGTTTTGTAAAATTAACGTGCACAAAGAAACAGGCAAAATTTTTAAAAATTATTTTTATTATGCTTTGCATATGGTATATACATTATATTGTTATGAAGAATGTGTATTAATATTTTTTGAAATATGGCAACTTTTTCGTAAGTAATACTGTGACTACTTCTATGCCATTATGTCGAGATACTAAAACTAGGTACTCATACGAAATATTCTGTCATTGAGAATTTAAAAAAAATAATTATTCAATACTGGTTTCTTTCGAAAACACGATTTAAAGATATAGTTTTTTTCAATACTTTTCGAAAACTAGGTAGCTCTTTTAGAAAAAAAAAAAACTTGTCGAAAAGTGCTATACAATAAAAAATACAAGCATAAAGAGTGTTTTGATGTTATATTATACCCAAAAAACATTTCTGTAGATCATTCAGTATTCCCTTATTATTGATTTGGTGACAAATACTCAGATAATAATATTAAGGCCTTAAAAGATTCTCTGTTGAAACCTGGGCTAGCAGTGAGGTCGCTTCATCTTAAAAACTTGGTTCCTAGTTTTAGAATATCTGAATGAGCAAGTAGTTTATGGGCACAACGCCTATAATTATTTATTAGGTTTAAAGGTTATCATAACGCGTTCTAAAACTTTTTTTATGGAAGAGGAGAACAAACGAGCGTATGGATCTCCTCATGTTGAGTGATCAACGCCGCCCACACTCTCTTGCGACACCAGAGGAATCACTTGAACGGTGCCGGCCTTTCAGAAAAGTGACTGCGCTTTTTTTAAAGTACGCATGTCGATCGTCTCGGAAACACCGCACAAGTAAGCTCATTCTATATCTTTATTGTATGTGGAAGAAAGTTCCTTGAAAACCGCACTGTGGAGGACCGCCACACATCCGGATGGTGGCGATAATATCCTAATTTGTGGCGCGTCGTGTGAAGGACATACAATGAAACTATGTCTCTACGCAACGCTAACAATTTCCCGTGCGATAATTGAAACAACTCTGAGTAGCACGCGGTCAAATGGTTTGAGCTGATATTGGGGTGCGCCAGGCTAGAGATGAACTGAAGTGAAAAATATTAGACTACCTAAAAGTCAATCAAATTATTACGACAATATAGGTACTTAACGTAGTTACATCAACCATAGTCATTATTACATCAATCATAGTCCAAACTTGTAATTATGTAGATCAGTTAGCTTAGTTTATAATGTCTGAGTAAGTAATCTCATCTCAAGATGAATTGTAATTTATCATATTCGCCAACAACTTTCTGAAATCGTTTTGTATCCGTCTGCACTTTATCCGTCTACAATTTACTACAGCCAACTTCTATTTCGGTGTGGAGGAAGGTATAAGATAAAACCGCACCCAGACCATACATTTGTATATCATATTATAGGCAATGTTGTGCATACCTTTTCTATAGTGATTTAATTATTGTAATAGAAAACTATTGTAGTCTTATTCTTGTCAGAATAAATAATTTATCTCGAAGGTCAGCCTAATTAAGTACCTAAAACAATACTGTTTCACTACCTATGCACTTTCACACATAATGAGGAAGAAATCTGACACTTTTTGCCACGGGTGTCGCTTCGAACGCTTGACCCAGGAAAATTAATATAAACTGTGAAATTACCTATTAAACGTTGTTTACATTTTTTTATTTTGCTTTTTTACAAAAAAATGTCGCGTTGTATAACGATCGGCTGCAATAATAATGGTAATCATTCATTTCCGAAAGATTTACGATGACACTATGCTGCAAACTAGGCATAGCTTTTTAGTACAAAAATACAAGTAAAACAATAATGTTGCGGAATCAAATAATATAAAAATTTGTAGTGAATTCTTTTGGTACTCCTTGCGGAATCTATCAACTTCAGCGGTGACTTCGTGGAAGTCAACGGAAGTATTTTTCACATAGTGTGGATGCGGCTTAAAAGTTGAAAAACAAATTGTCAAATTCAATGGTGAACTAAAATATCACACATGTCACTGTCACATAATTGACAAATGTCACCTTTCAAAGTCTCAGGACTACGCTATTGCCAAAAGAATAAAAAAAAAGGCTCAGGACTTAATATTGCAAATAGGTATACCGTAGGGATGTGTTTTAGAAATTAATCAACTTGTCAAAAGTCGATTTTAATAACAATAAATAATCGATGTCTGCGAAAAAAATCGATTATTTTTTTGTATTACTTAAAAGTACATGCTTTTCATATTGAAATAATAATCCTAAGAGATTCATATTAACAATTTGTCGGACTAAAAATAAATTAAAATTATATGAATAAAAAAAATAACCAATTCAAAATTAAAAATCAAAGGCAATGTTCCCTTACAATTTCAAGGTAAGGAATTCGGAAACCAAATAGCATTATTGATACAAGTAGGGTAAGTATATGCATGAATTTTAAAAATACTTAAATTTTATTTTTTACATCCTAAAAATTATCAAACACTTAGAATTATAGATAAAAACATTCTTATTCAATTAAATTAATATCATATAATTAGTTGCAACTTTCACTCTTTTAAATTCAGAAGAAATAAAATCTGGGTTCAAAAATATATGTAATGTTGCTGATTCAAATAAATAAATAAATACCATTGCTTATGTTTATCTCGACTTTGACATCACACTACGCTTCAACCTACGTTTGCGTTTCGATGTTTTATATTTCGCACGTATTTATTGCACTTTTGTATATTTAATATTTACTATTCATCACAAATTAAAAAATAAATAAATATTTAACATAAAATAAATAATAATAAAGATTATAAAAAATAATATTTCAACTAAATATAAGTTACATGCATACTTTAGTAGTCTTAAACGTTTTATTTACTAAAATAAAAATGAAATAATGAGCATCCCAACAAAAATTACAAACTTATTGTCTTAAAAACTAAAACATAAATCAAAGAAAAAAATGCCAGAAATGTCCAGTCCTATTTTAAATTTGACTAGTTTTAAAATAAAATATCCTAGTCTCAAAAAGTAAACTTAAATACAAATCTTTCGTTAATCTTCAAGTTTAAACAATAAAATTATAATTATTGTCACAAATGTTCAGTTTTATTTTACATTTGAGACACGTAATTTATATAATCGATTATATTATACTATTAAAATGGATTTCAAGAAACTAATAATCGATTTAAATAAAAATCTATTATTTTTGAACATCCCTAGTATACCGTATATTAAGGGGGGGGTAACTATGGCTTAAAGGTTTCGTTACCAGGCCATAAAATCCAAAAAAAAAAGGGGGTAACTAGTACCCACCAATTACCAACCAAGGTTATATAAAATGGCTCTTTTAATAAAAAGTGTCTTTTCATTTTTAAAACAACCCATATTCTCAAGTTCATTACGAGTGTTTTCAATAACAAAACAACTGAACTTAAAAGAATGTAAGTTAAAATGTCTTTGAATTTCACAAAACAACATAACCTCAATTCCATTGTTTTGTTTTAGTCCAAGAATCGAGAAATGGGAATAAGTTAATTATAGAGGCCGTCTCGGTTCCCTCGACGAGAACGGATTTATTAGTGAGAGCAGATAAAATACAAGATCTTACTCCAGCCGTAATTGACGCAGAGAAACCCGTATGTTACTTGTGCAAATTAGGTTTAGATATAAAACACACGGATGTATTGATCCTAAGCCAGTTTGTAAGGTCTGATGGTTGCATGTTGCCACGAAGAATAACAGGACTTTGTAGTCGGCAACAGAAAAAAGTTGGGACAATGGTTTCAATGGCACAGAAAGCAGGTAGGTGTTAAATTATCATTTCTTTCGTTCTGATATTTATTATATCAATACTTATGATGTAACCAAAATTTATGAATGTGGCGGGAATTGAACCTCTGAGGTTCCATCCAAGCACTATTCCAACTGTTTGAGTGACAATGTGGTTCATAAATCTTGTTCAATCCTCACTGTATATTTAATTATTAATTGATTGAACAAAAACATTTCTTGTAAAAATAAATATGGCAGGACTAGGTTACAACCTACAACAACATATTATTCAATAGATCACATTACAATCAAATATATGCATTGTTTCGAAATTGTAATAATAAAAATGTCTATTATTTGCCAGAAGAAGTTTATAAGAGTATTTGTCATTCCATGAAATAAAAAAATGATAATGTTCCAGGACTGATGATCAATTTAACACCTTCTCGTTGTAAAAAGGATCCTAAGCAGAGATATGGTTACAAAAAGTTCAACACATACTTTGATGAGGCCACTATCTTCATGAAGAAAATACCTGATCAAAGGGACAAATTTAAACGCTAATCAATGTGCACTAGTAGTCTTGTGAAATGGTTTAGTTTTAAATAAAATAAATTTGACTATTTTAGTCTAATAATAATTTTACCTGAAAACCTCCGTTTTTTAGCAACTCTCACACACTAAAACAAATATAATATGTATCCCGAGTGTAAGACAGCTTGCCTCACACACTAAAGTTCCTTATTAGGCTATTTTACTAATAGCCTGTTGTTTTATTTATTACCCAGCTGTATGATTGATGTGATAAAAGTAATGTCCTACTTTGAAAATTACCTTTACACCTACATGTTTTAAAATATTTGTATTGGATACTTACTAATTTAAATAATAAATAAGAAAATATTCATATGTGGAAAAAAAACTCAGTATTTTTTTTTTTTTAAATATAGCCACAGACACTGAACTGTCCAGTCTGGACTCCTGTTATTATGGCACCCATGTACAATTATAGTTAATAACAAACATGAATCGGAAGGTTCATTGAAAATTGATATATATTTAGTTGCCACATTTTTACATCAAATTTGCTCTGGTGTTAATTTAAAAGATCTTTGTAGCTTTAAAAAATAATTCAATTCATTGAAATAGGCATAATTCTAAAGAACTAATAATTGGTCCTAAAAGTATACTTATTTCATTCTTATTTTTAAATAATATATACATACATAATATATTATATGACTGAAGAAAAACAACATTTTAAAATAATAATTTATTTCGTTGTATATAATGTATACAAATGTTGTCGTTATTTTGCCTTGGATTCCAATACATAACTTGGAACAATATTGGTAGCTAACTCATTAAACCAACAGAAATTATTGATACCTTTCTAATATGCACCCTATGATAGCAGTCTCAAAATTGCTCATGTTTCTTTAATGTTAATAAATAAGGAAGTTGTTGATTTTGGATTTTACATCATACCATATTATATCGACACAGATAATTAAACTTGACCTGAATGACTCATCAAAGCAGAGAATAAATATAAATGTTAAACAAAGAGATATTTGGAAATTTCACCAAAAGAAACTTCCTCTCAAAGGATAAAATGAGAGGAAATGGTTGAAGTCCTTTCAATCTAAGAAGCATGCAATATTATATTATAGGCTATCTGCTCCTAGGGCATTTAATAAAATTTAACCACTAAAAGGGTGAGTCAAAAACTTATTCCCTGGTTAGGATCATGCGCTAAATCTTCCTTTGTAAAAAATATTAAAAATATAATATGTCAAACCGGCCATCATAGCGTCAAACCTTAGTTATGTCAAGATTTAAAAGCTTAAGACAAATTGTTTATTCAATTTTATTTATGAAGTTATAAATATTGAAACATCTTCACTGAAAAGAATGTTATACCTCTTACACTTCCCTAAACAGAACATTTACAATAATTATTTATACAATAAGGAAAAAATCATTAGCGAGACATCAATGAAATTATGTAAAAAAAACAAGCTTGAAGTGAGATTTTCTTTAAAATATAAATATAAAGCCTGCCTTTTTTTGAGTAATTCTTGGTAAGCTTCCTTAAAAACATATTAATTGTCAACAGAATAGTTGGATAATATTATTTGGTATCAGCACATCATCACAGTCTTTCATATAAGTACAAATACCCGAGATCCTTGGGAGGGTTTTCCGAGAGAGCAACCTGCAGTGAGAAAGAATGGAATTACATATCTTTAATAATATTATTATTATGTTAGTCATATACAATCACAATTGTATTCCCAAAGAAGTAGTAGAGTGATTAGGGATTAACTTTTCTCACACTGACAATCATTCCTAGATTTTTCCACTCGCCTAACCCCTACATAGTCTATCCCCTATATTGTCTTACATATAATGAACATCGGAGAATGAAAGCTAATGCTGAAACACTTGTGTTTAAACGGTTTACCAACAACAAGTGCACTGGCTTTTATATGTGGACAAGGCATTGAGTGTATAGCCTAAACTCCTAATATTTAAATATTCACAATGCAAACAATTCAGTCAACCAACTGAGGTGAGCACACGGGGGGTACTGTATTTTGATTGGTAAGGTAATGATCGCCACATATTGTCATTGGACAAGTAATAATAACACATATTGTAAACAATAGCTACTGGCTATGTGAATTAATTTAAGATTTGAGTTCCTGAAATGGTATCTGACATTGTTCACCCTTTAATAGATTTGTTATTAAGTTAAATGGGACAAGGATTTGAGCAATTTTATTTGGTCCTTCATCTTGCCATGTCTTAGTATATTCCCAGCCTAAATGTGGAATGTCCGCCTTCTTAGGCCAAAGCACTTTCATGTTCGTTAGCTCTATAAATGATTGCAGACAATCCATGTACAGTGTTTATTTGCTATTTATATTTGAAACTAACAGTAGATAGGTCTGATAGAGCCAAAATTGTAACTAACAGTAGATGGGTCTGATAGAGCCAAAATTTCAACTGTTAAATGATTGCATGCAGCTTGCTGTGATAGAAAGACATATGGACAGCAGTTTAGTAAAGTTCCTGTTAGAGGGTTCGGGGTACCAAAAAGTACAGAATGTATATACATATGATGTAAAAACAAACAAACCTTATTGTCATTAAATATGACCCAGCGTCCTTCGTGCAGGATGTGGCATACATAGTGTCCTACCATCGTTGAGGTTCCCATGTGAGATATGAACGCCACCAGTCTGTACTCTGCAACAAACGAAAGCATCGCTTAACATTATTTATTGTTGTATAACTATTTATTTTTTTATGAAAATAAGGGATGAGACGAGCAGGAAGTTCAGCTTATGGTAATTGATACGCCCAACCCATTACAATGCAGTGCCACTCAGGATTCTTGAAAAACCCAAAAATTCTGAGCGACACTACAATTGCGCTCTTCACCTAGAGACATAAAAGGCATTTATTTTCTCAAAATTGATTCCTTTAGAATTCTTTTTGATGTCATTTCTAATATACAAGATAATAATACCGCTTCGGAAAGAAATGGCGCTCTGAGAGAGAAGAAGCGGCGCAAGAAACTTTCCTAACATTTTTTTTATGCGCTCTTTTTAATAAAAAAAAAAAAAAACAATATTGTACCTTCATTGCTACCGCTATAAAATAATCATAATCTAGTTCCAGGCTGTCCGATCTCTTAGATATTCAGCTGTAGAGTAATATGATTTATGACGGAGCCATTTTTTAATAAAGCATTTAAATTTATGTATATATAATGCCTGAATAGTGGCTGGGATTTTATTATAAAAGTGTATACATTTACTCTTAAGGCTATTATGTATCTTGTGAAGCCTACTAGAAATAGTTACAAGCAATCCCTTATTTCTAGTGTTATAATCACTATTAAGAGCAAAAAGGTGACGATTTTTGTGAACGTATATTAAGTTTTCATAAATGTACTGACAATGAACAGCAAAAATATTTATTTCTTTAAATTTTTCTTTGAGAGACTGTCTATAACCAAGCTGATATATAGCACGAACAGCTCTCTTTTGTAGAGCAAACACTATGTCAATGTCAGCAGCATGACCCCACAGTAAAATACCGTACGTCATGATGCTGTGAAAATAACTGAAGTACACCAATCTAGCGGTCGCAACTTTAGTGTACTCTCTAATCTTTCTAACAGCATATGCCACAGAACTGAGTCGATCTGCTAGTTGGGCAAATGTGAACCCCACTGAAGCTTTTTATCTAACGTGATACCCAAAAAGACCGTAGTGTCCACAAGTTCCAATTTCTGGTCATTTATAAGTACGTAGGTTTGTACCTCCGCCGTGTTTGGTGTAATGATCCGTAAACACTTGGTTTTTTTACTGTTTAAGTGCAGATTATTCGTCTCAAACCAACGCACTATCTTTGAGAGTGCATTGTTTACCTCGTCATCAATATCTGCATTTCGTTTCACTTCTAAAATAAGTGAAGTATCATCAGCAAACAATACAATCTCATGGCTATCATACTAATATAATCATAAGATGTTAAGTCTCATTTGCCTAGTAATTTCACTAGCTACGGCGCCCTTCAAACCGAAACACAGTAATATTTACACATTACTGCTTCACGGCAGAAATTGGCGCCGTTGTGGTACCCATAATCTAGGCGGCTTCCTGTGCAATGGAGCCTCCCACTGGTTCCGACAAGTAACCGCACGCGAAGGTTGAGCTCCCGCAACATTTAAGTATAAATCCAGGAAATCCTTGTTTTCCTGTTGATTTGCCGCCGTGAGATCGTAGTGATTTCTTCGTTAAGTGTCCCGCGATGCAGTGCATTGTGGTTCGCCAGCACAATCAGGCGAATATAGAAAAACCCAGGATCTTGCAGAAGAGGTGAGTACCGGCTATTCCCTTTACTTCAATGATTCCTGTTCTGTTCACCTGAGTACCCCTTTTCATTTGTGGAACAAACCCAAGAAGCCGTAACTATTGGAAAGACCTCATGATGATCGGGCGTTTACTGTAAGCCTATTTTCCTGATAACGCCCTGGGTTCACCAAGCTCGGTTGAATCTAGTCTAGTTGAGGTAGGTCAGTTTCTGTATGAGATCCAACGGTATATCTTGAATATACAATACAACATTCGTTCGGGAAGTAGGCTGCCTGTTTACTTGCAAAGGTCATGTTACAGGGACATTACTCTAACACATAGTACACCTTTTATTTTGGTCCTTTGATCAGTATTTTTTCTAAGCATGTTGTATTCAACGCTGCTTGTTTCAAATATGCAGTTTGGCTGTGGCTAAACTACATATTTGAATGCTAATGTTGCTATTGCTAACAAAAGTATTACGATATTCAAATAACTGTTAAAAAACGTTTGTGTGGTAAAGGTTACTATAACATAAATGACTTTCTTAATGATTCCACAGATTGGGAATCGAACGACCGCCCTCAGGGTGTTAAATAATAAGTACAATATTTATAATTGTACAATATTACTTTTTTTTAAAAAAGCCCGCTGAGTTTGTTGCGCCCATTCTTCTCAGATCTGAGGCATTCTTTTTGGAAAGGTGGAACCTTTGGGAAAGTGTTGTGCTTAAGAGACACTACTTTAAATCCGAGATCGCAGACCCTAGTCTCGGTAGTCCTGCCAAGGGATGACAGAGGAAGACCTTGTAAATGCGCAATAATAGAAAGAGAGACATCGGACACGACATGGATCCCAGCCAGGACTGTTGTGGGAAACTCCCAAATTGCGATGGTTCCCGTGTTTAATCCTCATGAGCACAAGCAAATCATTAGGAGGGGAACAGTGATCGGAGCTTGTGAGGAGATAGCTTGGTTAAGAAAGTGTGAAGAAGGGAGGAAGACCGTAGCTGCAAGCCAGGATGTGAACATACAAAAACTTCTGGATGGCTGTAAGGACAATCTTACCAAGCTACAGTTAATAAAAGCGAGAAATTTCCTGCTACGCTACTCCGGGATGTTCTCGAAGAACGACGGGGACATCGAAAGAACTGGTGTGGTGAAACACAAGATCGACACAGGAGACACTGTTCCGATACGGCAAAGACCAAGACGTATTTCGTTTGCACGCGAACAAGAAGTGGAAGACATGATTCGGGATATGAAAGAAAATGGTGTGATAGAACCGTCATCAAGTCCATGATGTTCTCCTGTGGTTCTGGTGAAGAAGAAGGAAGGATCAACTAGATTTTGTGTGGACTAAGAAAGATACCTTAGATTCACTTTGTGTTATGACGTGGTTGGTAGTTTTTGACTTTCAATAAGTGATGTCATATCCTATTTTGAATAAAAATATTTGAATTTGAATCACGTAATCATTATTCTAGCAGAAAACGGTGTGAAGAGTGCACGAGTCTCCATAGACTGCATTAGAATAAATCTAGCAAGATACCTAAGGTAGGCCAACCTTAGGTATAAGTAAAAACTTACTTCTTGGCTGTTTAATCAATAAAATGGTGGTATATTTAGGTTTTAAATGATGTAGGAACTCCCTTATTGCCTATACGACATGTACTCCCTGACTCAACAAGATTCCACAACGATCCATCCTGAAGACCATGTCTATGTCACATGGCAAATTTACCACAGTTTTCATGACGAAATCCCTATATGTCAAGGCTATTTCTGTGTTATTACAAAAAAAAAACATGTGTTGAACACTTGTTTTAAAAAAGTTCTATTACAAATATGTGTCTTTCTGTTGTTTAAATAAAATAAAATTAGCCTTTATTTCTCCGAAAATTTACAAAAATGCAATCTAAGTTATATCCCTAATTTCGGAGTGCCTATTGGCAAAGACCTCCTCTAATTCTCTCCAATCCTAGTCCAGTATGTACCAAGAGTATAGCTCGTCTTCCCACCGTGTTGTGGGTCGTCCTCGTTTACGCTTACCATACCAAAGGGTAATTTGCTTGGACCATTCTTCGAATTTTAAGTATGTCAGGGAATATGGAATTTTCTCTAAATAATGTTTAACGTGCAACAATCTTTAGACATTGCTTATATTATTTAAAAATGAGTTGAAGGTTGTCTATGGTGTCTCTAATGGATACATTATATTTATAAAGAAGATTTAGATTATATGAATGACAGCTGACAACTATTATTGCATTCCGTTAAATTAATTGTTCCTGTACCCTTCAGTTTATGTCTTGATTAACGGCGTTTTAGTTAAAAACTCCATTTTAGACTTCGTTAATGTTAAGTCACTGTTGTTATGTACATAGACCGCGATACAAGACATTTAGAGGCACGCGGCTGCCGTTGTGTATGTCAACAAGCTTCCACAGTGGGCCATACAACACTGACGACCAAGCCTATCCACGGCGAATTGAACGAAGATTTTCACCGCAAAATACCGTGTGAGCAATTGGCCTTAGTCTCTTCCTACTAATATCTTCCCTTTCTTGGCGTGCGTCCATGCAACAGGGGTATGGTATGGTATAGGGGCTCCTGTTTCCTGTAAACCACTTGCATTGGTCCATTTTGCGTGCAGTAATGGCCAGTTACTCCAACCAGCCCAGCTCCTTCCAGAAGTTCAGAACATTCCTGGGGTGTTCGCAGACTTCCTGGAGCGACCTCGTATTGGTTAAGGTTTTTGCCCGTTGGTTGGCCACCCCCGCACATTCCAGGATTACGTGAGCGACCGTTTCGTCTTCGGCCAGACAGCGTCTGCACTTAGAACTGTCCGTTACGCCGATTGTGAAAAGGTGTTTGTTTAGTGATGTGTGACCCGTTAGGGTGCCCACCATTATACGGATGTCATGTCTGTTGAGGCTGATAAATCTACGTGTCAGTTTGGGCGACAGTGCAGGTATCGCCTCCTTCGACTGTCTACAGCGTGCAGAAGGGGATGTCGCTATGCCAACTTAATGGCAGACAGGCTTGCCCTGGATGTTTCAACATGACAACTCTCTCTGTTATCCCTACTTAAACATTTTTCAAAATTTAATAAAAAAATATGTTTCATCCAGTGGCCAGGTCGGTGAAGGTCGTTCTATACCGGGATCTTAGACTAACAGACTTACTCTCGGCGCCGTCCCTGCAGCCCTGCTTGCGGTCGCTGGCAGGCGGCTGCTCCTCCATCTGGTCCACGTGGCTGAAGATCCAGTCGAGTGCGCGGGCCACGTCTCCGCCGGTCGCCCGCAGAGCTTGAGCCGCCTGTGCCGCCGTGAACCCCATACCCGTTATCTGTTCCACGCTGTCCGGATCCACCGGTATACTGACTCCAGCGTCTATTCAATTCAAATTTATCTTTATTACACAAATAAAATTTGAAAACAAAAGTTTATGAACGATGCGGGACTCTCGTTCCGTGCGAGTGCTCTTCCAATTGAGCTAACCGTTCGAGTGAAGTATCGTCATAAAATCTTGTATGCTTTGTTCAACTCTCAGGTTGTCAACGAAACAACAATTGTCTGCATAAAATGTATTTGCTGCAATAAAATAACATAGAAACATACCAGTACTCTTAGAGCCGGGGGGATCAAACTTGTTCGCAAAGTCCCAGTCATTCATGTGCTCCATAAGCCAGTTGGAGGCGGCCTCCATCCCCGAGTTGTTGGTGTAGTAGAGGGACTTTTTGCAGGCCTCCACCGGGAATCCCATGTCTAACTGTAAAAATAAAAAGTTTGCCCTCATCACAACTGTCTCCAAGAGGGGTGGCAGACATTATGGCTCTCCATAATGGACCTAACTATACTGCCCTGGCATCTTCTAGTTTTATCAAAACCTTTCACACTCTCTTGTGCCGTGTCCACCTAGATCGTTCTTTCCCAAAACTATCCCTCCACAATTGCCCTATAATTTTTTGTTGGTAACACTATGCATTTTTTAATATAAAAGTAGCATAATAGTGGCGGCCATTTAATTATACGTCATTAGAGCGTACATAGTACACGCTCTTGACAACATTTCATATAAACATATGTGAGATACCGCCCACTGAGAGACATACAGAGAGATAAACGGACAGCGTCTTAATAGTAGGATACCTGTTAGTTGTCTTTCTCGAACAACAACCACAACAAGGCTGAAATGTAAATGGGCAGTAATAACAATAAGAGATGGATTTTGTTTATAACAAAATGATCAGGGCTCATGTGAAAACAGAAGATGGACAGGCACATTGTGGAGATAACAGGAAGAGAACGAATGACTATTGCTACAGATGAGAAAAAATCGGAGGATGCTTTTATCCTATGAGGACGACATAAAAAACTACATAATTAATCACAATTGATTTTATAAATGTGGTATATAAATCTTAATAAATAAATTGTTGATCTTGGGGTAAGAAACCCTAAAAACGAAGGATGGCCTTTCGAGGATCGGCAAACTAAGGCGAAGAAAGGAAGAAGTCAAGGAAAAAAGATGATTGCCTCATTCTTTGGTCGGAAAGGCCATTTCGCGACAGTTGTGCTAGAAGATGGAAGGATAGTTACTGCAGATTGGTCATTGTCAATCGCTGTTTGCCTGTTGTCTTGGAAAAAATTCGACAGCAGCGCCCTCGAAGCAGGATCCTACTTCACCCCGACAATGCTTCAACACACTCCGCAAAACGGACTGTTGAATATTTGACTATGGCAGGTGTCGAGATAATGAGTCATCCGCCATACAGTCCTGACCTGGCGCCCTGCGACTTTTATTTATTCCCAAGAACTAAAGATACAATTCGAGGTATTCGGTTTACGAGCCGTGAAGATGAGGTGATAGCGTACGAAAATGCGATAGAAGAGGAACTAAGGAAGAATGGGCCTACTGCTTTTCTCAGTGGTTCCATCGAATGCGACGATGTTTATAGAGGAACGGAGATTACTTCGAAAAACAATAGAAGTATTGGCAACTTTTTTTGCTTTTATTGATCAGTACTGACTCTTCACTCACCAGTTGTGTCAGCAGATTTTCATCCAGTTGTATTGCGGGAGCGTCGGGCGCCGCACTGGGCATCAATGTCTCCCCGTCTTGCAGCCCCATGCCTCGCAGACAAGATAAGTCAACCTGCAATTAAGAATGTTAATGGGTATGTTTGTCGCTTGAAATTTATCACAATAAAGTCTGTATGTATATAAATACACTGGTCTTTGTTTCATTTTAAGATACTTGTGTGTAAAAATAATAATAAATAATATGGTTTAAAAAAATGCTCGAATGCACAATCACTCATATAGACATCACGGACGAGCAAGTAAGGACTCCGTGTCACCTTACATAAGAGTGAGGCACCAAAACAAGCCGGTAAACGTGTAAATACACAGCCCCATGCATACACTTACACTAATACAAGCCGATCGGCCGCCATTATGAGATATATTTTTTTTTTATGGAATAGGAGGACAAACGCGCGTACGGGTCACCTGTTGTTAAGTGATCACCGCCGCTCACAATCTCTTGCAACACCAGAGGAATCACAGGAGCGTTGCCGGCCTTTAAGGTGTACGCGCTTTTTTTGAAGGTACCCATGTCGTATCGTCCCTAAATCACCGCACAAGGAAGATTTGCCATCGTCTGTGACAGATCAGTTTGCGTCGCAATAAAATTGTTATAATATTTTAAAAATGCCGTCGTGCGTTGTGAAAAAGTGTAAAAACGATACTAATAAAGTATTTGTGGATATATGATTATTTAAGGGAGAAAAAATTGTGTATCTGGTACACCCCGTAACCACACACACACATAGCATAAAGGTGCTTCACTTGCTAATATCACGGCGCGGAGTCCTCCTTTTTTTACTAGTATAGACATATTTGTTATAAGTTTTCTTATTTGTACTATTGTTTAAACCATAGGCATTATTTTAGTTTACTTCAACTGTTATCTTTATAAGTCGTTAGCCACATCCAGTCCTTCTTATTCCGTATAAATATAAAATATATTGATGTTGTTTTGTTGAGCAATTTTTAAGTACCTTCATTTTTTGTAATTGTTCACTTTGTTTGTTTTGCATTCTTAGTCATAGAAAGCTAAAGTAATATTATATTGTAATTTTATGTAAAATTCTCATGTGAGTCATTTTATGTTAAATCTTATGAGAATAAATGTCTTTAAACCGAAAAATTGTTTTGATACTTCAATTAGTTACCGACATATGGATTTGTGAACATATGCGCATTTGTGTAACGTTTAAAACATATGTGTGACGTCATTAGTTAACACTCATTTATTATTATGGCGAGAGCAGGCCCCTTGTGTATTTCCAGTCATATAAACTATATGTTCATGAACTTTCAAGTGATTTGACAAACAGCCCTTTTGGACTGCTGATATAATTATCAGCTCTATAGATTCATATTACAGAGAGGCAGACCAAACAAGATGCGAAACCCATAAGAAATGGACACTTCAACATGAAGTCGCCTAGTCCTGATTCCCAAGAGGGGTTAGTGCAATATTATTTCTATTCTATAAGTTAATCAAAAACTGTTGAAGTACTTTTGAATTTAAATATGTAAATCATATAAGCCATAAGTTACTACACACCTCCCACGGCATTTCAACAGCCACATCTAACTTAGCGGGTGTCCAGTCCTCCTTTATAGTGAATTTCTTCAGTTGTATCAGCAAATAGTCCGGAAACGTTGCCAAGCGCGTAGTTCTGTGAAAATGAATTATATTATAACTAGCTGCCCCGACGGACGTTGTTCTGTAGATAATAAAAAAATACTGTTTTATAGGACTTTGCCAATATTATTTCAAAACATCAAGAATTATTTCGTAAACAATGCCCCCTGTTGTTATAATGAAATTGTTTCACAGCGGAACTGTCAAACCGTGCGTCACTAAATTTCTCTCATAGAAAATATGTCCATACAAAACAAATATTGAAAATAAAAATAATTATGGGTCCCAAATCGAAATAAAAACTATCCTACCTCTCAAGTTGGACCAAACTGCACTCCATGAAGTAATCCCCATCGAAATCCGTTCATTACTTTAGGAGTCCATCGCGGACAAACAACGTGTTACGTAATTAATATATATTAAGATTTATTATTATTGATACGCTCTTGTTATTAGGCCTCGTTGTAAAACGTTGCAATAAAATCGTCGTAATGTACGTTAATGTCTCGCCGCTTTAGAATTTATTTAAAATTGAGACAATGAATATTATGCAGATCTAGCGACGGATGTGACAGTTTAGTATTCAAAATCCTAAGGAGCTAATGCGAAGCGTGGATTTCTGTTTACGATTTGTTTAATATAATTCGGTATCAGTTTCACGTTGGTTCCTAAAATTTTCTGACGTTTGCGACATTCGTTTTTTTTTTGGTTTCTTCGTCCATTATTAGGATAGGGCCCGTACAGCCGTATTCGTTATTTAATAATAAAATTGTCAAAGACATCGTTGCAAGATTTTTACAATATTGTTCTTTCTACAAAGGTAAAATAGCACGAGGAATAAATAATTTTAAGGTTGTCAGGCCAAAGAAGTATAATTTCTTGTGTGCATACATAGGTACACATACACACACTTTTTTAACTTGCTGTATCTCCGTTAGAGATTTTCTTCTTCTTCTCGCACGGTTAACTAGTCTATACGCTAGTATGTTCTAAGCCTGTGGTTGTGGCCACGATTCATACAATCGTATCGAAATATCGGCTTTATATATATAACACTAGCTGCCCCGACAGACGTTGTTCTGTAGATAGTAAAAAAACAACTGTTTTATATTTCAAAACATCAAAAATTATTTCGTAAATATGCTCCCTGTTGTTAGAATGAAATTGTTTCACAGCGGAACTGTCAAACCGTGCGTCACTAAATTCTCTCATAGAAAATATGTCCATACAAAACAAATATTGAAAATAAAAATATTTATGGGTCCCAAATCGAAATAAAACTACCCTATCTCTCAAGTTGGACAAAACTGCACTCCATGAAGTAATCACCATTAAAATCCGTTCATTAGTTTAGGAGTCCATTGAGGACAAACATTGTGACGCGAGATTTATATATATTAAGATAGTATCATCAGTAATAACTTCAATTCATTATCAAAACGAAGCCTTTACCTTTAAACAGCAACATTAATATTTATAATATAATATAGTATTTTCAAACCACACAACCGCAGTCAATTTTATATTTAATGGTGCGCTTGCGCCCGCACGTTTTTTTTAATGAAAATAAGGGACGAGACGAGCAGGACGTTCAGCTGATGGTAATCGATACGCCTTGCCCATCACAATGCAGTGCCGCTCAGGATTTTTGAAAAACCCAATAATTCTGAGCGGCACTACAACTGCGCTCGTCGCCTTGAGACATAAGATGTGAAGTCTCAGTTTGCCCAGTGATTTCACTAACTACGGCGCCCTTCAGACCGAAACACAATAATGCTTACATATTACTGCTTCACGGCAGAAATAGGTGCCGTTGTGGTACCCACAATCTAGCCGGCATCCTGTGCAAAGGAGCCTCACACTGGTAAATTTTATTTATTTATTTGTATCCAAGGTTATCTTGCCGTTATTTGATCGAAGTTGTTAAGATTTATTTATTTATTTATTTAATTAAATTGCGTTACATGCGAATTAGTTACTAAACAAAATTGTAGTACTAAATAATTATCAAATGCACCTCGTAATAAGGCATAGCAATGAACGACAGAGGGGCAGACATTCAAATATATTTTTCCTCTAGGTATTCATTAATGGAATAGTAACATTTTTCCAAAAGTAACATTTTCAAAGAGGTTATGAATTTTTTAATATTGTTTTCGGCTTTTAAGTGTTCTGGTAACTTATTATAAATTTTAACTGACTTTGGGTAGGGACCTGAACTGTGTAATGTTAATTTAGAGTTAGTTTGCATAAGATTATTTTTATAAGGAGGTGTGTTGTGCCGGGGCACGTCTATGATTTTAGTGTATAGATTTGGGTGTTTTCTTACAAACTTACATATTTCGAATATATATGTGCACGGTAATGTAAGAATATTTAGTTTTTGAAAATGAGGTTTGCAGCTTTCTCTTTGTTTAATATTTGCAAGCACACGAATACATTTTTTCTGTAAAATAAAGAGTTCGTGTGCATCTACACTGTTAATTAATTAGATTAAGTAAATTTATTTTTATTTTATTTATTTATTATATACAGACACTTTATCACATAATATTACATAATATTTGGTCCCTACACTAGGCGTAGCCTGTCCTGCAACAACCATCCTAAGGTTAACAATATGAACCGAAAGGTCAAAAAGTGCACTCTGTATATGTGTGTGTCTCTGGGTGTGTGTGTATGTGTGTGTGTGGGTGTGGATGGGTGTGAGTATCTGATTAATCATGTTACAAAGTTTGAAAAACATTACATGAACGCTAAGCTATCACTTTAAGAATAGCTTCCATGTCTGCATAAGTGAGTGTGTGTAACCATCTCTGTATTTTAAATTTGACCTGATGGACCGAGCAATTTTTAATAGTTCATTTTAAATTTACCTTGTTGTATATATATGTATGTAAGAATGGGCTAAATCTACTTGCAAATGTTGTATTTATTATTGGTGTTGGAATCTTGTACGAACGGCTATCTTGTAGGTTTTTATAATTAGGCAAATTCAAGAACTCCTTATGCATGCTTGTCATAACACGCAAGATAAATATACCTCGGACAGAAAGAAGTTCTAAGTCTTTATATAGTTTATGTGTTGGGTATCTAATAGGTTTTTTAAAAATCACTTTAAGGACAGCTCTCTGTGCTCTTTCTAAGAGTATCATGTGTGAAGTAGCCGCCCCTCCCCATACGGTGATAAAATAAGATAATACAGATTGACCGATTGCAAAATAAATGGTTTTAGCAGATTTAAAGATGCCGAAGCGCGTAAGTTCTTAAAAATATAGATCAGCTTGCGAAATCTTGTGTAATACCAACTTGTGCGCTGTGACTTTTTTGTTGAGTGCCGCACTGAAGAACATCTCCACAGACTCCTCCTTCATGAAGCTTTCCAGGCAAGAGGTGAATGGTATGTGAGGCCTTATGACTTGCGAAGGATCACTGGAAATATTAAAGATATTAAGCGAGGCAGTTGCATTCATTGTGAAGAGCGAGTTCAGTTTTGGATTTGTCCAGAAAGAGATATACATACATATATATAAATATCTATATATATATATATATATATATATATATATACTGAATTGCTGTTCGTTAGTCTCGCTAAAACTCGAGAACGGCTTCGTGGCTGGTAATTTTGGTCTTTAAATATTTGTGGAAGTCCAGAGAATGTTTAATAGGTGTATAATGTAATGCTCGGAATTTAATGAAAAAATAACGATATATGTATATATATACTAGCAGACCCGACAGACGTTGTCCTGTACACTCATGTTAAATTTGAAAAATATATATACATATAAATAAAATTGGAGTGTCTGTTTGTAATATTGAAATAACCGTTTTTTACTACATGTTAATGAATATATATATACGGTACATATACCAAAATAACATTTTTTTACAATTTTTTGTTTGTCTGTCTGTTTGATCCGGCTAATCTATGAAATGGCTGGACCGATTTTGACGGGACTTCTATTGGCAGATAGCTTATGTAATAAGGAGTAATTTAAGCTACGTTTATTTTAGAAAAATAAAGTAATGTTTCAATGTCCAAGAAACTGTTTGACTCTAAAAATAATTTATATGGCAAAACAACTTTTGCCGGGTCAGTTAGTATATCTAATATATACAATTCTCATGGCGCGGTGTTTGTAGTTAAACTCCTTCGAAACGGCTTGACCGATTCTCATAATATTTTGAGTGCATATTGGGTAGGTCTGAGAATCGGACAATATATATTTTTCATCCCCCTAAATGTTAAGGGTCCACGCCAATTTTGTTTTTTAATTTATTTGACTATGAGTCAGCATTAAAAAATACATTCAACTCCAAATTTTCAACCATCTACGATCCACAGTTACTTTTGCATCGCGATTTTTATATCGCCAATACAACGTCTGCTGGGTTAGCTAGTATATATATTTACTAGTGGACCCAACAGACGTTGTCCTGTACACACGTCTTAAATTTGCAAAATCTGTCCAGCCGTTAGGAGGAGTTCACTAACATACACATAAGCAGGAGAGTTATATTATATGGAAGAAATCGAGAATCTAAACCAATCTCAAATTCACTGAAACAAACAAAAAAATCATCAAAATCGGTCCAGCCGTTTAGGAGGTAGTTTACTTGTGAATCTAAACCACAGTGAATACACACAGAAAGTTTCATTAGAATCGGTCCAGCCGTCTAGGAGGAGTTCAGTGACATACACACGCACACAAGAATTATATATATAAAGATTCAATCCCATATTTTATTATTTCTCATGAAGACTTTCATATACAATAATAATTATTCAAACCTGACTCATATGTTTAGAGAATAGCGCGTTCAAGTAAAAATACGAACAACCAAACAAAAAGCTATTTATTATTTTAGTAAAGGTTATGTTAAATTTGGAATACGTCTGCAATGATCCGTAAGGTAAGTTTAGTTAGTATATTAATTTAAATCATTTTCCTGTTAAGGTCATTGGAGTCAGGTGAAAGCATAATACAATGGTCGTGCCGATGACGGCGGTATAAGATACTTTCTCTGCTTGCCCTTCGGCACGCCCAACACAGATATTTCTATTAAAAATAACGAGTTTACGTAAAATGAACGAGGTACGGAACCGGTACGAGATGTGTTGGGAGAGTAATTTATTTTTACAGAGTGTATACTCTATGGGGCATAAGGTCAATGACCATAGCATATAGACACAGTGTGTTCGCTCACAGTCTCTGGCCGCTCGCCTCAGCCTGCGCCCGCCTGGCCTCGTAGTCGCGCACCTGCGGCACGTTGGTAGCGGCCGCGAGCGGCACGGGCAGCGGCAGGTGACACTCTGCTCGCGAGTTGTACACCACGTTATGAGACTCGCTGCACTCTATGCGCTCCTCTACCAACAACTTGAGGCACTCCGCCGGGTTAGGTTTGTTACGGCTGTTGCGCTGAAATTAGAACATTTATTTCATCACTCCACTACCTGGCCACCACAGTGTTCGCAGATGTCGGCACTTTCATGCATTCTGCTCTCAAATATTATAAATGTCTTTAGCATTGATCCGCCGATTTTTCGTCCATTATTTTAATAGTTCAATAGTTTTGACAGCTCGACGACTGACAAGTAATAGTGATGCCCTAAAGGACGTAACAATCGATAACGCTTTTTCTTTTGTAAAAAATACAATATAATATTTATTAATATGAAAATATTAGCATTTATTGCTACCGATGATTTGTAATCTGTGGCACAATCGTAGTAATCGTTATGTGTGGCACATCACTAAGGGGGCGGTACCCGTCGAACGAATACGAAACTTCATGGGCGTGAGCTGTCAAAGAACTGTTAATAAAATGGACAGTAGATTATCTTAATAATTTATGTCTCAAGGTGATGACAGGCATCGAATTGTAATGGGCAGTTCGTATCGGGTGAACGTCTTGCTTATCTCGTCACTTCATATCATACACAGATAATAAAATAGAACAACATAACTGTTAAAAGAAATATTCACAGGCAGAAGCATCAAAACATATGAGTCGGTCAATGTTCATGAGTGATCCAAATTAGACTACCACTATGACTCCCCACGAATTTAATCGTCTACCATCGAATTAATTTAAGCAAGTATTGCTGTCTTTGAGCAATATCCTGAATTAAAAAATCCATACCAGCACAAAGAAATTGTGAGCCGTCACGGGATGCCTGGCATATGTGAAACATCGAAATTATTTTGTACAAGTAATAGACACAAAAGTACAGATTATGACAGGAACTAAATATGGCATGATAAATAAATACAATTTACGAATTTTTTCCAGAAAATTATGTAATACTTATATAATTGTTAAAATAATTATGTAAGTTCTGTTTTACCACAATAAACAGCACTTTTGAAATTCGGGTTATAATAAGGACAAATTTTAATAATGTAGGTGCTAGGTTAGAATCACTGTTTAAGCATTTACTCAACAAATGAAAGTATAATAATTATTAGTATTACATTGTTAAAATAATTATGTAAGTTCTGTTTTACCACAATAAACAGGACTTTTGAAATTCGAAGTTACCACAAGAGAAAGTACTACGTAATACGTATAGATGGCAGTAACAACAATATAGCGTGGCGAAACGTCGCCACGGCCTGTATCGCCACGCCACCAATCAGGTTTACCCTCCGCCTATAGATGTTTCACATAAAAAACTATGCCAACACCACTATTACAATAAAACTCATATTTTCGTCATTATGTTCAAATATTAAGTGCGAAAGGAGGTAGTGTATAGATAGATACATTAGCAGGCTTGTCTCACTCTCCGTGTAGGCATCGAAATTGAAAGTAAGCGCGGCAGTCACACCAACGTAGTAGGAACTAACGAGTGCTCACGCGCGAGTTTTATTTGTGACTTTCTTCACCGATCCGACCGATCTTTTAATGTAGAAAAATAAAAAAGCAAAGCATATTCAAGGCCATTGCGATCCAAATAATTTTTTTAAAGCTTCCGAAAGTCGCTAAAACAATCTTATTTAAAGTGATTATTATTATTATAATGAAATTACCATACATTATAGCTACCTATTTATTACCGATACTAAGTAAGTTCAATGGTTGGTTGTGTTTTTCGTGCTTAGGCCCATAGCCGACCGCAAAAAAGTTGTTTGCTATTGTTAATATAAATTATAATAGGTATACCTAAGAGTATGTGTGCAAGTCTATCTATCTACAACGAATGTAGTTTTGACAACAAAAGAATATTGATTTAATTTTACAAATACATACCTATTTATATAAGTTATAGGAAAACACTGGGCTATTTTTATAAGAGTACCTTATACTAGGTAGGATCAGTTTTCGGCAGAGGAGTCAACCCTTACGTTGTCAGAAGAGATAAGAGTCACGCGTTAGAAAGAGAGGCAACTTCTAAGTGAGTAAAAATGTAGGTTAATAGCGCTGTGCGATTTAAAATGCACCTTATTGTTGTACTATTACATATGCTTTGACATTAGCTAGAATGTATTCATCACTTACCTCCAGCAACATAAGAAAGTGCAGAAAAAACTCATGAGCATCCTGTTGTCTTTTTGTCATAAACTCAGGGTGGCCCTTCCCAATGAGCTGCCTGTACATGTGAGGTGATATGCCCCTCTGGCCACCCTCTGCTTCATCTGGGAATGAATACCGTCCCGATAGCAAGCCAACACCAACTTTCGCTCTGAAACATAAACACACAAATAAAAACTTTGCCTAACAGAAGATCTTCTAGACTAGACATTTCCATGAAGTTAATAATATAATAATAATAATAAATCTTTATTTGTTGCAAAAAAAAATACAATTTTGCTTAAAATTACCCTCGACCCCCAAACCAGGGCAGCCCGTGACATGGGGGTCAGTCTCTTCCCAGTTGTGCAATGTAAAATGTCAAATAACTATTAATAATGATAATATTACCATACTATACGCCCCAAAAAGCGGGTGTTTTTTAAGTGTTCGAGTCGATTGATAAATTTAACATTTTTTTCATATTCAAAAAATATCAATAAATATTTTGCATTTCACAGCCATATTCCAGTCAGTGTGGGAGTATACGTACGTTTGCACATTGAAGTCATTTACGGGGTCTGCCGGAAATGTTGCGAATATTTCAGACGCTCCGTCGACGAAGCGCCTCACGAACTCTGGCATGCGAAATATAACCTAAAAACAAAGAGTAGATCAAAAGATAATAAATCAACGCAAAAATTCACTAGTCAAAAAAAAATCAGCAGTTAAGTACAAATTAATGCACATTCCGGAAGACGAAAGTGAGCCTCCAGGATAACTGGCCCCCTTAATCCAACGGGTGTCCCGTTAAGCTAATTGTCTTATGACGACGTAACTCTTACTTGAGATGTCGATCTTTAAATTTTCACCCATCTACGATCAACAGTTACTTTTGTATCGCGATTTTAATATCGGCAATACAACGTTTGCTGGGTCAGCTAGTAGACGTATAAATTATCTAAGTACATAATAATATATTGAAGCTAAAGCGGCGCCTATTTCACCCGTGAAGTAGTAACGTGTGAGCATTACTGTATTTCGGTCTGAAGGGCGCCGTAGCTAGTGAAATTACTGGGCAAATGAGACTTGACAACTTATGTCTCAACGCGACAAGCGCAGTTGTAGTGCCCCTCAGAATTTTTGGGTTTTTCAAGAATCCTGAGCGGCACTGCATTGTAATGGGCAGGGCGTTACAACTTCCATCAGCTGAACGTTCTGCCTTTCTTGTCCCTTATCTTGCCCGTTCTTATCAGGTCTGGCATACTATTTCGAATGGGTGGTAGCTTATTGATGTTCAATAAGTACATAAATATATGTTTTTTTAATAATAATAATATTGACACACTTTTACACAAATTTTCTTGCTCCAAACTAGGCATATCCTGTACTATATATAGGTGCAAGATAACGACATATTTAATACTATATACTTACTTAAATATACATAAATACAAATAAACATCCATGACTCGGAAACCAACATTCATATCCATCATATAAATATCTGCACCTACCGGGATTCGAACCCGGGACCGCTAGCTCAGTAGGCAGGGTCAGTAACCACTGGGCTATAGGGGTTGTCGAATAAATACCTGCAGAACACTGTTCATGTAGCAAGAGTTGCCCAGGTTGTTGAGTCCCGTGAGTGCTGGCCCGTGCAGCGGCCTCAGTTCGCTGCTGCTCTCCTGCAGCGTGTTCCACTCTCCGTTGCGTCGGTTCAACTCCAGCTCTAGCTCCACCATCGATTTCTCTGTCTGCAACATTATATAAATACTAGCCGTTCCCGCTCGCTTCGTTGGGCGAATTTTAAAAGGAAATAATTTTAAATTTTATTCATCTTATTACGAATACAATAAAAAAATAAGTAGCCATAAACCATCTAGGATAAATTTCGCACCGCTAGCTGTAAATTCATGTCGATACGATTAGTGGTTTAGGCGATCCCGGAGATTATTCCGGAAAGCCTTAGAACTTTCTAGATTGATTACGTCAGTTGCACACATTCTGGAACTTTCTAGATCATTCCCGAGATTTTCAGAATTTAGAGAACATTAACATTCGTTAGAGAAGGACAGATGTATATAATTTCACATTTTTGCCACCCACAACCACCCACTTCCACCCATCCCGACCTAACTCCCTCATGCACACCAGGGGCCGAGGGGTATTTGCCATTCCAACAGGAATTTGATCGAAGCTGCAGATGATAGAGAAAACCGTGCACATACGTGCGAACATAAGCATTGTATATAGTACGAGGGCTGCACTAAAAGTATCGGGAGTGGAATATTTCCACAGTTCCTGTCATATTAAAATCTTTTTAATTGAAAACTCGTTGGTTTTAAAAATCAAATACCATTTATTAATTTAAAAAAAGATTCTCGGTCTTGTCAAACTTGTTTAGTCGTTGAGAAAATGGAAATGACTCGAGAAAATTCTAGTGCGATGATTTATTATGACTTTCGAAGTGGTTTAACACAAAAACAGTGTGTTGACCGGATGATTTCTGCATTTGGTGATGAAGCCCCATCCAAAACCACAATTTATCGCTGGTTTGCTGAATTTTAACGTGGACGTGTCAAGCTCAGTGATGATCCCCGTCAAGTTCGTCCAAAAACTACAGTCACCAAAGAAAACGTTGATGCTGTGCGTAAGCTGATTGAGGAAGATCGACATGTGACATACCGCGAAATTTAGGCAACTTTAGACATTGGCATTAGTCAAATACAAATAATCTTGCATTAACAATTAGGTGTAAAAAAGTTGTTTTCCCGATGGATACCGCATTTGCTCTGTGAAGAGCAAAAAGCGGCTCGCATTACTTGGTGCGTCAGAACTCTCGAAAGATTCCACGCAGGGTCCTCAAATGCTGTATACAACATCGTATCAGGTGACGAATCCTGGATATGCGCGTACGAACTCGAAACAAAAAACCAGTCACGAGTTTGGGTGTTCGAAAATGAGTAAAAACCAACAAAAATTGTTCGTTCACGGAGTGTTGCAAAAAAATGGTGGCCACGTTTGTCTCCAAAACCGGCCATGTTGCGACTATTCGTCTTGAAGGACAAAGAACGGTTAATGCAGAATGGTATGCTAGCATTTGTTTGTCACGGGTCATTTCTGAACTCCGTAAAGGAACTGCAACCGCCGCATCATCCTCCATCACGACAATGCGAGTTCTCACACAGCGCACAGATCAAAAGAGTTTTTAGAGCAAGAAAACATAGAATTATTAGACCATCCGCCGTACAGCCCCGACCTAAGCCCTAATGATTTCTATACTTTCTCTTATAAAAAGAATAAATTGCGTGGTCAGAGATTTTCAGCACCTGAAGAAGCTGTGGACGCCTACAAAACGGCCATTTTGTTGAAGTTGGGGTCTCCACCCCAACTTCCGAATGGAATTGTTGCTTCAATGATTGGTTCCATCGTATGGAAAAATGTGTCAAATTTCGCGGAGAATACTTCGAAAAGCAATAAATATATTTTTAAATAGTAATGTTCTGTCACTTCCTTGATTCCCGATACTTTTAGTGCAGCCCTCGTATTAGAATATTAAGATGGTAAAATTTTTGTCTTCACTGCTAGAACAGCAAGCAGATGCCCATGGCCATACCACTTGACCGTTTGTCCACTCTAACATAAAAAACGGTCAGGCTGGACGAATTTAGCTAACACAACTAGCTAGCTTCAAAAAGCTGTACAACTTTATAGCGGATGTGAATAATTAACCTTCGTAAGAGTTTTCTTGAGTGTTAACTCCGCTTTGTCTTTAACCAATTCGAAACGTGTTGCACGTCAGGAGATGTTGACTCTGGCATGAGATAAAACTTATAAAACTTGGATAGTTATGGATTTCTTCAAAATAATTATAATACGCCTAATTTAATAAATTTTCTATGGTCAAATTGTTTGGAGAGGTCGACCTATACACTCCACAATCAGAAGGCGAAACGTACCTACATAGATCACATAAATCTACGGAGCCGACATCGCTAAAATCGCTTTTTTTACATACCTAGTTATCTATCTCTTACTTGAGATAAAAGTCGTAACTATCGTTGACTTTTCTGTCCCAATAAACTTATCGACGGTAACTCACCTTATCCGTACACGCCGTCTGTCAATGGGACGTATAGCTTACCAGCGATAGAATTTTGTATGGAAATTGCATTTCACGCGTCCCAATATAAGGCGATGAGAATGACTTATCGGGTATATTGGGAAAGCTTCAGATTATTGACAGATAATTACTTGACAGTAGAAGGTAGTAATTTAGCTCTATCTGTAGATAGGATATTGAGAACGGCCGTAAGTTAGTAAACCTTTTGTGCAGCAATGTATAAGCTTTTACACCATGATCTGAAAAAATATTCAAAACAAATGTATGATGAATTCACAAGAATTACGAGACATTACGTTTCGTGCCAGAGTTTGGCGAGTCAACATCACATGCCTCGTGTAGAGGTGAAACACGTGTCGAATTGTTTGAAGACAAATATTAGCGGAATTAACACTAAAGAAAACTCAAAACATTTTTATTATTTGTAATTATGGAATTCCGCAAAGTAACGCCTACTTCAATAATTTTTTTTTCAAAAGAGGTAAATGTTACTACAACAAAAATTACTGTTTTAATGATACCACAGATTTGTTTGTAACGAAATTTAAGAAAAAAATAAGAAGCCCGCTGATTCGAAAAAATAAATTTCCGAATGGGTCGTAATCTTTAACTTTCAATATGTAATTTCATATCCTATTCTATATATATAAAAATGAATTGCTGTTCGTTAGTCTCGCTAAAACTCGACAACAGCTGGACCGATTTGGCTAATTTTGGTCTTGAATTATTTGTGGAATTCCAGAGAAGGTTTAAAAGGTGAATTGGTTTTTCCTTCCCGGTCACTCAGAAATCAAATGGATAGAACAGTTTAAAATGAATAAATATTTGTATCGTTCTGACTTTCTCAGGAGGTAAAACTTAATTTTAGCTATAGTTGGTAGAATAACTACAGATGTTAACTATGATGGCAATACAACGTTTGCTGGGTCAGCTAGTTTTGAATAAAAATATTTGAATTTGAATATACCCACTAAATACATATGGGAAGAAGACCTCAAGAAAGTGGCTGGTCCGGTGTGGACCCATTTAACAAGAGACAGGAATACGTGTAAATCTTTGTCTACAGACAAGCTGTCCCACACAAACATCCAGTTGCCGATAGATCAAATAATAGAATAGATTAAATCGATTAAGTGTTTAGTTAGTAGGTATGTACGTTTATACTAATTGTAAGGAAAAGCAGCAATAAAGGCTATTTTAGTTTACTATACCCATTGTGATTATTTTATAGCGATAGAAATGACTGTACAATATTGTATATTTTTATTGAAATGAGCGCACAAACAGAATGCTGAGAGAGTTTCTTGCGCCGTTTGTTTCCAAAGCGGTAGTAGTATCTAGTATATTAGAAATGACATCAAAAAGAATTATAAAGGAATCAATTTTGAGAAAATAAATGCCTTTTATACCATTAAACACATAATTCAACAGTATCGACTGACCTTCTGCAATTGCTGCACGTTGATTCCGAAGTGTTTGAGATGCTCGGCGAGGTGCGGGTCCTCGACCATATCATCTTCGTCGTACGAGAACACGTCTCCCTTACCGTCCGCAGTGATCGTACCGAGCTTCACCGCTAACGGATACCCCGTAGCGCGGAAATGTTCCACCTAACATAATAAAACAATATTATTATCAAATTCAAAAGCAGTTTATTCATGTAGGTCACGGAAATGACACTAATGAATGTCAAAAAAAAAAAACTTATTGAATTTACCGCTACTTCGTAAACGGTTGAGAAGAAGTAGCAAGAAACTCATTGCCACTCTTTTATATCAAGATGTACATTTTAATTGTTTTACAAAATATCAGTTCAATTACAATATATGCAAAGTGACGCAACAAAAATACTCAAATGTCAAAAACTGAAAGGCTTACACGAGTAAGTCAAAAAAAGTAAATTAATACTTATATACACAAGAGTTATTGAGTATATTAGATGCATCAATCACATATACCGTACATAAATAGAGGCATTATGTGAGCATATCAGCCTAGCGAGACTCAGAATTTATATATATTTTGTTGTTGTTGCCACATTGGTATTAAAAATTAAAAAAAAAAAATTAACCACTCTGAAAATATAGGTTAGTACTTAAGATACAACAAAAATTATATTGTAACTTTATATTAGAGGGGGCAGACGGGCATGGGACTCACCAGGTGGAAAGAAACAGCCGCCCATAGACAATTGCAATACCAGAGGTCAAGAGATGCGTCGAAAATAATTTAGATGAGAGAATTCTATAAAGTTCAATGTACCAGTACCTAAGTCGTATGGGTTCGGAAAGTCAGCACGGGACAGATGTTTTTCTTCCTCAAAGGAGCTGTGTGAGGCTAAGGCTGAGATTTATAGAGCGGAATTAGATTTGGCTCAGACTTTACTGACGTAAAACTTAGCTAAGTGTAAGCTTAGCATAATCTCTGATTTCGTTTTTATATATGGGGCAAAAGTTTTGCACTTCTAGCTAATCAGAACTATTTGAATTTCGAATGTTACATTTATGAAACGTTGCCACCATCTTAGTAATAAATAAAAACAATTGCGGGAAATCATTCGTCAATTGTTTTCAATCACACATCAAATCAATCTACGTACGCAACGAAATGGATCTTAAAATACTATTTTAAGATTGTTATTAATACTGTAGATTGATGGTGTGCGTTTTTTATTGCTAATAAAGTGTTTTCTATTGTTTTTCTATTTCTGATGCTGACCGTACTTCTGCCGTCACGCATATGTTAATATGACAAGATTCCATCCCCGAATCAATTATGAAAAGGCATTTGTAGGTATACAATCAGGTAATAAGATGAACATAGACTACATATTCTTTATATTCCAAGGTAGCGCAATACGAGTGATGAACTTACAGCGTGGTCATTCCCTCCAGATCCATCGAAGAACTTCCGCCCGCAGAGTATGGACCCGTCCGTGAGGTTGAGCCACAGGTTGTTGGAGAGATCACACTTGGCACACTTCCACCCGGTCGGTGGTATCTTCACACCATTGTCCAGCTGAGTCAAATTAAATGCATGCCTGAAAACATACAAAATGGTATAGTTTCTTCAATTTGCCATTCCTGATTACGTAAAGTATGGGGATAATGGTGGGAATGGGTTCTCCAGTCCGTTACCCGACCAGACAAATTAAAAATAAATTATATGGACTGTAAAAAAAAATATTGAAGTAGGCGTTACTTTGCGGACATCCATAATTATTCAAATGTTTTCGAGTTTTGTCAGTCAGACAGTCTCGTGCCAGAGTTTGGCGAGTCAATATCTCCTGAGAATGCCTCGTGTAGAGGCGAAACACGTGTCGAATTGTTTAAAGACAAATATTGGCGGAATTAACACTAAAGAAAACTCATAACATTTGGATATATGGACTGTATCAAATGTATAGATATTTCGGCAGCCAAAATATTTTTATTTTATTATATTGTGTTCGCATGTTGGGAATGTCCATTAGAGGTGTAACCTCTAATTTATTGACGTGCTATCTGCAATGACGTTCTATACATATAGACAATGCACCTCATACAAAATCAAAGAAATATGGCACATGCCACTAATAAGGTCACCTGGTGTGGTGCCACCCATATTCTCTTGCAACACTAGAGGAATTACAAGAGCGTTGCCGGCCTTTAAGGAAGGTGTACGCGCTTTTTTTGAAGGTACCCATGCCGTATCGTCCCGGAAACACCGCACAAGGAAGCTCATTCCACAGCTTTGTAGTACGTGGAAGAAAGCTCCTTGAAAACCGCACTGTGGAGGACCGCCACACATCCAGATGGTGGGGATGATATCCTAACTTGTGGCGTGTCGTGCGAAGGTGGAATTGGGCGGCAGGAATCAGGTTAAACAGCTCTTCTGAACACTCCCCGTGATAAATGGGTTTTTTCTTTTTTATTTATTTTTTATTATTTATAAATTTCTGCGTTTACTACAGTCGTTTAAAATATTATTGGTCAATAGTCAGCAATGTAAACACTTTTTCAGTTTCAGCTGCGTATTTTGAATTTAAAACCCGATTTGGACAGTGACATCAGTGGAGTAGCAGTTAGGTATTTTTTTAAACCCAGATGAAAAAGAGGGTTGCTACAAGTTTTACGTTCGTCAGTTTATCCCTATTTTCCGATCAAGATCTGTTCAGTCAGCGGTTTTTTCGTTTTTAAGCAAAAATGACACTCATATTATAAAAGTTAAAGTTTGTATGTTTATTTATTGGCTTGGGTTTATATTTGTTACTTCATTATGTTCTAAAGGGATTTGGATTCCTAAGAATTGACGACTTCCGTTACATTATTATGGATTCCATAAGCAGAACCTAACCAAACTACTTTTGAAGTATATCCTTTCAAATAAAAAAGAATTATCTAAATCGCCTGTCGTGATATTGAGTTATTCGTAAATTTGATTTGCATTTACGTAGAGCAAATTTAAGACATTTATAGTTTTCTCATGTTTGCCATTGTCAGATCTGGACCACCGGCTAGGGGTTGGAATGGCTGTCTATATATATATAATGAAAATGGTCTTTGTTTGAGGCTCAATCCACGCCTAAACCACTGATCGTATCGACATGAAACTACCACCATTCGATGCAAAATTTATCCTTGATGGTTTATAGCTACTCATTTTTCGAATTACAACGTTCCTTCCTTATAAAATTCGCCCAGCGAAGCGGGCGGTAACGGAATACTTACACTGAAACTTCTCGTTTCTCGCCATCCCATGTACCCTGTAATGCTGCCATTTCAGCCTTTTTGAACGGTGACTCGGCATCCAACACACCTCGGACAGACTTTTTTACCTGAAAAGTACAAATGGTGAATTTTAGAAACATAAAAAGAATAGTTGGAAGAATAATATAGTTATGAATATAGATGTTATAAACTTTTAATGAAAATAAGGGTCGAGATGAGCAGGACGTTCAGCTAATGGAAATTGATACGCGTACCCATTACAATGCAGTACCGCTCAGGATTCTTGAAACACCCAAAAATTCTGAGCGGCACTGCAATTGCGCTCGTCACCTTGAGACATAAGATGTTAAGTCTTATTTGCCCAGTAATATCACTAGCCGGCGCCCTTCAGACCGAAACACAGTAATGTTTAGGTACATATTACTGCTTCACGGCAGAAATAGGCGCCGTTTACAAAATACATATATTTTACAATTACAATATATGCAAAGTGATGCAACAAAAATACTCAAAAACTAAATGGTTTACACGAGTAAGGCAAAAAAAAGGTAAATTAATAATTAAAAAGAAGAGTTATTGAGTACCTACAGTAGATCCTACCTAAAGTAGGAGAATAGAAAAATTATTTTTACCGTCAATACTACTTTTAGTATACCAATTTCAAGTTAATTTAATCTAGAAACCATATTTCATTAAATAATCTTGGACTTTCCTTCATAATAATGAAATATTTGAAAATCAATCCAACTATTGCCACCTGGTGGGGCCTCTCGTTTCAAGGTGACAGATGACCGGCCACTTGAGGGTAGGTGGTATTAAAATTTGTTATAAAAAACTTCTTTTCATCTTATTTCCTAGACTATATTGAAAGTTAGCTTATAACCTAAAACTTACAACTTCAGGCAAAGCGTCATTAGGCCAGGGAAATGTGTGAAAGCCAGGCAACACAACAACATTATAATGATCTGTGTATGTGAATTTAGGTTTGCCAGAATCCGGATCAAAACCTCCCTCCACACCAATCGCCAAGCGGGTAATCTTTTTTTCAGGACCATCGCCTGTTTGCTCTTGTTCGGGTATCTGGAAATTTAATCTATTATCACAAGGTAATTATTTTGTAGTAATAATATTGTATTTGAAGACCATGATAAAAATATTCTACTAAGTAAGTTAGTTCCGTGAGAATCAAGACTTTATCTAATTATTCTAGGAGTTTCTGACAATCCCATTATTATACCTTGGTAGGTATTATTCTTTGGGAACTTAGCATCACCTGTTGTTCAAGAACAAGAATATTCCACCAAGATGAAGCCACAACCTGAGAGTTGAACAAAGCAAACAGAATTTTATAACGAGGCGGTACTCGAACGGTTGGCTCAATTGGTTAGAGCACCGGCACGGAACGCCGGAGGTCGTGGGTTCGAATCCCGCATCGTTCATAAAATTTTGTTTTTCAAATTTTATTTGTGTATTAATCCTAGAAGTGAGGGTTATCACTTTAAAAACATAACATATTGTTTATATTCCATGTATATGACGATCAATCCCCTTAAACATTTTGTTCCTAATGCAGTTTAGAGGAATATTAATGTACTCACCGGCTGCTTTTCCCTTGCAATATGCAAAAATACTGCATTTCCAGTTTTCTGGTAGTATTGTTCAACATAGTTTCTGCCAAAGCCTAAGAATGATGTCAGGGACACATAGAGACCAGTTTCTGATTCCTGAAATTTATTGTTCATATTATGACAAATTTTAATGAATTGCAAATGTGGGACATACCATCTTTTGCATAGAACAGCCGCATGTACTTCTCACATGATAGTACACAAAGAATCTTCTTAAACAAAAAACAATTTCATAAACATGGGGCATTGAATAAAACTAGACTCAAAATCAACAGCAAATTACTAGACAATCATAAAGCAGATGAACTGGTTAAAGGTGGGACCATTGTAGGTATTGACCAGCCACTATCACTTAAACAAGCAGCTATTAACCATAAATGTGACATACAGCCCTATATACAGAAGAAGCATGGAGTGCTGACCAATGGGCAAATATCCTCTGATCTCCAGCAGTCTGAAAACGCTGCTAACTGTGCTAGTTGCGGTAGGATTATAAGAAAGACAATGCTAAATAGCCCAGCCAATTTATGACAATTCTTAATTTAGAGAGTAAAAAAGTGTTTTATTATTATTAGCCCATAATAATAATGTGATTGACTTGTGACTTTCAGATGATTCAAACAGTCAGTAAATTATTAAAATTTACCTATATTTCCAGTTCAATGCTCTAACAACTAAAGTCAATGTATTGGCAAAAATATGCGGGTCATAGGGACACACACAAACAAATCAATTCATTCACACTAACAAAATGCCAACAGAACATTATTTCCACTTTAAACAATTTGAAAGTTCATTTTCATCCTTAAAAGCACCCATATAATTTGCATTCAGATAAGAATTATCACTGAATACAGAACTTGGCAATAGGGGCAGACTATGTCATATAGCAAACAACTAGCCCCTAGACAACATGTTTGAAACAGTGGATTTATATCTAGGACTTTTCCTTATACTAACCGGTTTTGTGATTAGTCTACAAAATTTAAGGCACATTTTAAAAGGTAAAACTAAATTCTCACATGTTTTACTGTCCGAAAATTTAATACTGATCTGTGTTGGTGTTGCTTATGTGGGCCGTGCCGTGTACAAGTTGGATACTAATAATTTAAATATGGAAGATATTGAACAAGGAATGTCCAATATACGATCATATGAAAACAAAACAACATGCAGCAGTGCCACTCTTATACTTGGATATGGACCATTTGTTGTGTCTTTGGTAAATAGTTTTGTGAGCCTTGTCATAGATAATTACATGCACTATATAATAATCAAAAAAGCTGATGAAAAGGAAGCTGAAAACACCGTTCGAAATTTACATGAACCTTTAGAAAAGGAACACACGTCAAACTATAACAAAATTATAGAGTTTGTAAAAAATAACTTTTCATTTTTTGCAATTGTTTTACAATGGGTTATTCCAATTATAATGACATTATTTATGTACCCCATGGCTGTTCAAGAAGTAACTATGAATGATATGAGAAGTTTACATGGAAACTGCATCTCTATGATAGACTCAAAGATTGCGAAATGTACTGCAAATTATACAACAGAGCTACATAAATACATATCCAGCCCAATTACTTACATACCTGCTTATGAACAAGAACCGTATTTGAATGGCACAAAGGAAATAGATTCAATTCTAACAAGGGTATATGATGTTATAAATAACTTCAATAATAATACTGATTTTTCATATGTCAACATATCCAAATCATCAAGGCTACCAAAATATGTGGACAATTGCATTACAATTTGTAAAACAGACAACAGAAGCATTATTTTATACATGTTTATCCTTGCTTGTGTGAGTTACTTTGTTCCAATAACTATATCAACAATCATTCTGACAAAGATATACTTAATGAAAATTAAAGGGAACACAAAGACTTATGTTACAAGAGAATTGTTGTACAACATATTATTTTGGACACCTGTTATGTTCGACACATTCTTATCAACCGTTATGTGTGCCTTCTCAATGAACAGTACAAAAACGTCCATATTTAATGTTGTAGCAAATATATATCAAAGCATAAAAAACTTCATGAACACAAAATACTTTAAGGACAATACTGTGGCTCCACTTTAAAATATACAGAATATTATTAAAATCATTATCAGCAAAATAAACCGTCAAATATTTATTCTTCACTCTATGACACTGACCAATTTTGAATTCATCAAAAACCATGAGCTGTTAATGAACAAAAATAAAAATAAGTTTTCTGTGTTTACTTTTTTTAATGAGTTTAATTTTTAAAGTGGAATTAGATATAATGTTAATCTTTATTATGAACTTTATGTCTAACATATAAAAAATAAATACCTTTCTACAACAAGAAAAATTAAAAAGAATGCTATATTACAAATGTATGGCATTATATATATGGCATTGACACTGTTGAATAACTATACATATATATATATATATATTTATATATATATATATATATATATTTATATATGTTATATAGTGTATTAGTAGTATATAGTAATATAAGAAAACTATTAAAACACTTCAATCCATCAAAATTTAATTTAAACACATTTAGACAACAGTGAAAATGTCAGAAAAAACTTAACAACTTTTTTTTAATGACAATAAGGGACGAGACAAGCAGGATGTTCAGCTGATGGTAATTGATACACCCTGCCCATTACAATGCTGTGCCGCTCAGGTTTAATAATTACGCTCGTCACCTTGTGATATAAAATGTTAACTCTCATTTCCCCAGTAATTTCACTAGCTACTGCGCCCTTCAGACTGAAACACAGTGATATTTGCACATTACTGCTTCATGGCAGAAATAGGTGCCATTGTGGTACCCATAGTCTAGTTGCCATCCTGTACAAAGGGAAAATTGTACCTTGATTAACTAATATTTTGTTTGACAAATTATTTGTGACTGAAATTATACAAGAGGTCACTTGAAGCTGATGTGAACACCTCACATTTTGCATAATCATGTGTATTGAAGCAGATTATACTGTGCCTGTAGCCAGCGAATTTCAAAGATGAATTAGCACCTGTTCACTAGTTAAGCCCAGAAATTATTGGGGGGAGCTGCAGCAAGATACCATCCCAATAAAGTAAGTAGGTTAAAATGTTGAATCATTCTTTTAAAAAATGGAATACTTTCTAGATTATCTTATTAAACACAATCATGTTGTGTCAAAATGGTGAGCATTATTTTCGAATAATTGGGAATTTTTTGAATTCTCATTAGTTGTAAATGTGTGTTTGTACTTTGTACTATAAATGTCCCATTCAAATAAAAATGTTTAGATATAGAATGAATAATACTAGTAGCCACTGTGCGGTTAGAGGTATATTCTTCCTATGTTGCCATTGCATATTTTATGAGATTTTGTCCTAGTCTATAGACATTGCAATTCGAAAATTTAAGTGCGTTCTTCTATGAACGAACTCTTCGTATGTTTTATAAAATTATAACAGATTTTAAGGTTAGAAACAAATTGCAACTCACCGGATTGTCAAAGGAATATACACATTCATCCTTATATACCAGTTGCTGAGATGAGGGAATATTTATTTTTGATAAATGAGGCGTTAAAAGATCCAAAGATGCCATTTTCAGTTAATATCTATATACTTTACTAATACTTTAATTTCAAGAACAATAATTCAATAAATCATGAAAAAGCTCGGTTATCGGGAAACAGCAGAAAATACCGGCAGGCGGCAGCCATTTATATCATTTACTTTATTTTGTAATTCGTGCGTAATTCTGTTTTGACTTTTGAGTTTGACATTGACGTAACAGAATATTATTTCTATCAGTTTTTTTATTTGTCCCAGCCGAGCTAGGCAAACATAATACAACCTCCATCAATTGTAAATATATTGTCACAGATTGTTTTTACATAAAATACTATCCTACTCGACCGGTTCTACATTCTTTATCAGTTTCTTAGAGATCAAGTCATCAACAATTTAAGAAATAAGTTGAATTTTTAACCTACTTGGCTACGATTCCTTCCACGTAAGTTGTAGTATCATCAAAATCGTATTTTAATGTGAAACATCTATAGGCGGAGGGTAAACCTGATTGTGTAAAACAGAACTTACATAATTATTTTAACAATGTAATACTTTTCTGTTAATTGTGGTAAAACAGAACTTACATAATTATTTTAACAATATAATACTAATATTTATTATACATTCATTTGTTAAGTAAATGCTGAAACAGTGATTCTAACCTAGTACATACATTATTAAAATTTGTCCTTATTATAACCCGAATTTCAAAAGTTCTGTTTATTGTGGTAAAACGAGGGCTTTGCCCACAAGCCTGGCTGGATATTAGTGACTTGCGAAAATGATTTCAGCTGAGAGTGGCTTGTGGACAAAGTCCAGGATCTGAAGCCGTGGCTGTAGGCAGAGCTCTCATGCATGTCGGAGGAACAACTGCCCAAACCCTCCATAGCCACGACTTTTCTGCCGAACACTGAGGTCGACACAGTAGAAGAGGCACTTAAGCTGATCCGAGCGCAAAATGCGGGACTGAACACCGAACACTGGAAGGTGAACACGTCTCAGGTCCCCTCAGGGGAGGGAAGGATCAGAGTCGGGCTAACTCTGGCCGCGGGCGGAAACACCCATACCAGAAGACAGACTGACCTAAGCCTTCCACCTCCGGTGGGATCCAAAGACGCACCGCAGTGATAGGGCGAGGAAACTTCAGGCAAACCTCCACCACGCCAAAGCTGCTACTGCAGTAATGGAGAAATGCCTCGCGATTAGAGAGATCCTCTTTGCCCTACTACAAGAACCGTGGGCCAACACCGGCAAAATATTGGGACTGAACGCCGCTGGTAAGTTAATCTACAATACCAGCGGATCAAAACCCAGAGCTTGCATAGTCTTCAACAAGAACACTAATTTCTTACCTGTTACAGAGGTCTGCACCGACAACCTTGTTGCGGCGTACATTTATTTCAAGGGTTGGGAAGGCACCAAGGTGATCGTTTGCTTGGCGTACCTTCCATATGAAGAAAGAGACACGACAACAGAATTGGCGAGAGTGGTCGAGTATGTACGACGCAACAACGCCGAACTGATTGTCGGCACCGACGTCAATGCGCACCACACAACTTGGGGAAGCAGCGACGTCAACCATAGAGGTGAGCAACTTCTTAATTTCTTAGACACTAACGGCCTACCGGTACTAAATAGAGGTAACAAGCCAACCTGTTTAACAAGGCTGTTTAACAGGGCTAAAAAGGCCCAAGAATGGGAACCCTACAAAGAAGCCCTAACAGAATACAACAGAGAAGTTAGGAAGGACAAACGAGCATCTTGGAAGAGGTTCTGCGAGGATTTATCTAAAACTCCCCAAGGAGCCCGAGTACACAAACTGCTCGCCAAGGACAAACCTAGCCAAATCGGCCTGCTTAATAGACCAGATGGATCTTTTACAGCTGACGAGGTAGAAAACGTAAGAGTACTGATGGCCCACCACTTTCCGGGGGCTACCCATCAACCAGCTGTAGCAACGCCTACACAACGGCCTCTTAACGAGGACTGGCGTAGAGCGGCAAAGATAATCAGACCCCGGGATATAAGGTGCGCCATCAAAACTCTGAAACCCTATAAGTCAAGCGGTCTAGACAACATTTTTCCAGCGCTTCTTCAAAAAGGCTTGGATATCCTAGTACCGCTACTAGTCAAGATATACCAGGTAAGCTTTGCCTGGGGCTATCTTCCAGAACAATGGACTAAGGCTAAAGTACTATTTATACCTAAGGCAGGCAGAAAGGACAACTCCCTGCCAAGCTCCTTCAGGCCCATAAGCCTTACCTCCTTTCTCCTGAAGGTTATGGAGAAAGTATTGGACATAAGAGAGGATGTTCTAAGCCTAAAGCCCATTCATAGTTCTCAACACGCCTACTGTAGAGGCAGGTCTACAGAAACGGCCCTTGCTACAACTTGTGGATAGAGTCGAGAAGGCGTTACAAGACAAACAAATTGCACTCTGTGCGTTTCTAGACATTGAGGGCGCCTTTAACAATACCCCGATAGACACGCTAGTAAAGGGACTAATTAACAAAAACGTAGACTCCACCACTGTCAAATGGGTAAGGTCAATGCTCTCAAATCGCAAAGCTCTAATCTCCCTCCATGGGACATCACTGGAGCTATACACTACTCGAGGTTGCCCACAAGGTGGCGTTCTTTCGCCACTTCTATGGACACTAGCAGTAGACGAACTACTCAGTAAGCTGGCAGAACTCAGAATTGATGCACTAGGGTACGCAGACGACCTAGTTATTATCGTCAGAGGTTTCTGCCAAAGCCTACTAAGCTCTATATTGACAAAGGCGCTAAACACCATCTCACAGTGGTGTACAGCCAACAAACTGTCAGTCAACGCAGGAAAGACTGTTATTGTGCCATTCACGATTCCTCGTGATGGCACAATAACACGAACACATAACAGACTGAAGTTTTGAAGAACCTTGAACGGCTCTACTTTAGAATTCTCAGCTGAGGTTAAGTATCTGAGAGTCACATTCGACCAGAAACTTACATGGAATTCTCACATCGACAAAGCCGTAAAAAAGGCCAAAACAACCTTTGGTGTATGTCGACGTTTGGTAGGGAGACATTGGGGAATGCGCCCAAAGATCCTCCTATGGCTATTCACAGCAATTGTGAGACCAACAATCACATACGCCTCCATTGTGTGGTGGAACAAAGCCAGCCAGAAAACAACTGCAGACAGACTAAATAGCCTGCAGAGACTTGCCTGTATGTTGGTAACCGGGGCCATGACTCCTGGTGCGGCCATTGAAGCAATGCTAAACCTACCGCCTCTTCTACTGTTCATACAGCAAGATGCGAAGGCAAGCATGCTGAGGGCAATCGCCCAGGGGGGTTCATGTAACTGGATGTCGTAAACGCTTAGGACTTTAGAAGACTCAGTTCTGCGAGACCACATATTAGGCATGTTACCTGATCATTTGATTCCACAATTAATCTCTGTTTAACACTATATCGTAGAACTACCTTCCAGGGACGACTGGATGAACAACAAAGTCTCGTGGAAGGACGGGAGCCTCATTTGGTTCACCGATGGGTCCAAAATGGATAATGAAGTTGGCTGTGGGGTCTATGGAGAACGCCCCAGGTTTAAATCCAGCACAAATCTGGGGAGCTTTATCTCCATATTTCAAGCAGAGGTGTACGCCATCTTGGAATGCGTGGAAACCAATATCCAAAAAGGCTACTTCAATCATAACATATACATTTACTCTGATAGTCAGGCAGCATAGTTGGCTTTAGACGCTGACTTGACGACGTCTAAGTTAGTCAATAATTGCGTTGAATGCCTGAATTCATTAGGCATGAAAAACAGAGTGATTCCCAGATGAGTCCCAGGGCATGCCGGAATCATAGGCAATGAAATGGCCGATGAGCTCGCAAGAGCTGGGGCTAAAGCAGTCCAATATGGTCCAGAACCCATTTGTGGACTGCCGAAGAGCGCCATCCGACACACCCTGAGTAACCAATGCAAACAAGAAGCACTTAAACGCTGGATCAACTCTTCAGGTTTAAACCACTCTAAAGCACTGATAAGGGCATTCAACACCAGCTATGCGAATGAAGCCCTATCTTTGAACAGGAAAAATCTATGCATACTCACTAGGATGCTAACCGGGCACTGTCGCCTAAACAAGCACCTCAGTGTGGTCGGCATCAAAAGCGACAAAACTTGCAGATTCTGCCTTGAGGATGATGAAACGCCTATTTATCTACTCTGGGACTGCGGCCCACTGCATAAGCATAACACAATTTTTGGCCACTACTTCGTGCCACCAGATAGTGTTTGCAACACTCGCGCCAAGGAATTACTGCGGTTCGTAAAGGCGGCAGGGCTTGACGACGAGCTTTAGCATGAGTGGCGAACACAATAGTTCAATTTTGGACGCGGTGTTACTAGGAATCTTTAGGACTAGGAAATAGCCACCCTCTTCAAATAATAATAATAATCCTTAAAATGATCTATAGAACAAATAATTAGTAATAAATAACATCGGCAAATGCGAGCCAGAAATACGTAGACGAATAGGTATGGCAAAAACGGCAATGACTCAACTGAGCCACAGAGATAGACAGAGAATCAACGCCTTTGAAATTTGGTGTTGGTGTCGTATGCTTCGAATACCATGGACGGCCCGTCGAACAAACATCTTAAAGCAGCTCAAGATAGGGGAACGAGACGAGCAGGACAATCAGCTCAATCACTCAGGATTCTTGAAAAACCCAAAAATTCAGAGCAACATTACAACTGCGTCACCTTGAGACATAAGATGCTCATCTGTCCGTCGTCTCATTTGCCCAGTAATTTCACTAGCTACGGCACTCTTCAGATTTAAATACAATAATTATTATACATTATTGCTTTATGGCAGAAAAAGGCACCGTTGTGGTACTCATAATATAGCGGACATCCTGTGCAAAAGAGCCTCCCACTAGTAAATTTTGCTTACAGCGCATAGTGGTCATGTTCCACGCAGAGGAGCCGACAACCTTGAACATTTGATGGTGACGGGGAATATAGAAGGAAGACCTAGAGGCCGTAATCCTTAACGGTGGTCGAATCAAATCGCCGAAAATCCGAAGATCCCAATAAGCGCTCCACCAGGCGACTGAGCGAAACAGATGGAGACAGCTCGTTGACCAATTGACTGTGAGGCACGATCCTCAGCAGTGATGGAACGACTTAGAAGAGAGAGAGAGACATCCTATAATGTAATTTTGGCCTCTGCCTTGGTTCGGCAACTATAAAACAACACTCGAGATGCGCTTGGCATCTCTTGTGATTTATGCAAGGCTTTCGATTGTGTTGAACACGAAACATTGGTCAGACGTCTTTGCCATATTATAGAAGTATAGTATTAGACAGAACTTAAACTGTAGATTAATGATGATAATTTAGGTGTGGGACGCGACTTGCGTCGACACTCTGGCTCCTTCTCATGTCCAAGTTACGTCAGTTGCTGCTGTTTCGACTGCCAAAGACGGCAAGCGTCGCAAATATGTTGATCTCAGTGAGTCATACATAGAGAGTGGGAATCTGATCGCCCACCAAGGGTTCTGTACAATTTTTTAATGATATAATTATAAATATACCAGCTTTACGCATACCGCGACTTTCTCCGCATGGAATAGTTACTTTAGCAGCATTTTTTTATATTTAAGATACTTTGCAAATAATACAAACATACAAAATAGTGTGGTTAATAGTTTTTTACAAATTACTTTTATTGTTTTCACATCCTTTGCTAAAACATAAATATTTTACGCTTATGTCGTTTTGCAAGTTGGTCTAATCTATTTTTGTACCAAATAATTTAAAACATGGATTCTTTCGCCCCCTTTTTCATCTCCACACACATCGTAATTTCAAAACCGCTACAACAAATATTTATTTATTTCTTATGAAGTGACTACATACAAAAGTTTCATTTTGTCAACTTTGCTAATGACGAACTTCCATTTATACCTCCACCCTTTATTTCAACCCCTCCAAGCCTTAGTCACGATAAAGGGTAGCTTATGTCCTTTTCCTAGTCTATCTAAAATTTTATCAAAATCGTTTCAGTGGTTTGGACGTGAAAGAGTAACAAACAAACTTACATTCACTGATTTATTTATTTATTGGTTCCCAAACAACATACATGTATCAATAATTACAAAATAACGCTAGTTTAAGTAAACCATCATTAACATATACGTCAATTAAATGGAAACACTTACTTAAAAATATACATAAATTTAAAACACACAAACTAAAATTATATTCAAATATTATAAGTATAATATACAATAAGGCAAAACTGACAAATTTCAAAAAACGTAAATATCAAGCACATAAACTAAACTAGCCGTTCCCGCCCGCTTCGCTGTGCGAATATTAAAAGGAAATAAATTAATGAAGGAACGTTGTAATTAAAAAAATAAGCTCTAAATTTCGCATCGAATGGTGGTAGTTTCATGTCGATACGATCAGTGGTTTAGGCGTGATTGAGCCTCAAACAAAGACCATTTTCATTATATATAGATATATATGGATATGCTAAGCATAATTAAATATTATAGTATAGACAATCTATATATATACTTAAAATCAGTGTTAGTTTGTTAGTAATAATTGTGTTTTTTTTTCACAATAGTTATAATATGCCACAGACTAACTATCTAATCTATGTGACAAGCGTTGTTAATTCTCATGTCAAAGTTTGAATTTGTATAACTTGCAAAACTTATTCCAATACTGTAACTATCAATATAATATTATAAATGTCGACTAACAATAGTCTGTAGTGAGTGTGATCAAATTCAATACAACATGATGTTGCTTCAAAAAAAGCGCGTACACCTTCCTTAAAGGCCTTGCGGCGGTGATCAGTTAACAACAGGTGACCCGTACGCTCGTTTGTCCTCCTATTCCATAAAAAAAAGGTATGCCTTTAACTTAAAAAACTGTATTATATTATCACAAAAATATATTTAATGTACGGCATATCCATACTATTCAACTTCATTCTACGATTATATTTTGAAAGTCTTCGTTGAGTTGAAGTTACTTCCATTAGGATGAGAGCTTATTCCGTTGAGAGGTATTTCTTGACTTATATCTGATTCTAATGTAGAACTCGTGTGACTTCTTTTTGGTATTTGCCTCGGTAATGCATAGTTTTTCCTCATCATACCCTGGAATCTGAAATAATTGATAAATAGAGTTTTTTCTAATGAAAATAAGGGACGAGATGAGCAGGACGTTCAGCTGATGGTAATTGATACACCCCTGCCCATTACAATGCAGTGCCGCTCAGGATTATATGAAAAACTGAAAAATTCTGAGCGGCACTAGAACTGGGCTCTTCACCTTGAGACATAAGTTGTCAAGTCTCAATTGCCCAGTAATTTCACTAGCTACGGCACCCTTCAGACCGAAACACAGGAATGCTTACACATTACTGCTTCGCGGTAGAAATAGGCGCCGTTGTGGTATCCATAATCTAGCCAGTATCCGGTTCAAAGGAGCCTCCTACTGGTAAAGAGTAATATTAATATTCTACTTAACAAATCTCAAACATTAAATCAAATGAAATCAAATCAGAATCACATTATTCATGAGGGCAATAACTCTTATGAATCTAATATTTTTTGTTGGAAGGTCCCCCACAAGATGGACCTATGATTTGGTGTAGATTACCGGAATAGGTTAGATGAGGGCAGTGCTGGATCAATCTTCGTGGGTTTCTTTGGGAGATGCCTTTGTCCATCAGTGGCCGTCTTCCAGCTGATACGTTGATTATGATTATGATGAAGGTATGCGCTGATATCCTACCGGATACGATGGCATTATTGATGCTTATTTATTTTGACTAACTTAACATTTATGTACCTACGTTGTCTTGTCTCATTTAAAATATGTTGGTAACAACTTGATTCGGTAGTTAAGTATACCATAGGTTTAGTAAAACTGATATTTCATCACTGATCTTGAGCTTTGTCCAAATATAATATGTTGTTTTTCCTTTCTTAGTGTTATCACTGCTCTAAATCCAATCCAATGTATAATGGAACTTAATTTTAATTTTAGTCTATCAATAAATACGAAGTCGATATTTGTTGTGGCTCACTAGCGCCCTCTCAAGATGATTTATAATAATAATAACTTTATTTTATCACCAACAACCAAAATTACAATACAACGAAAGCTACAGGGTACAGGTCGTGGATCGCTAGTGCCTGTGGTAGGTAATAAAATACCTTTGATACTGGTCACCAGGATTCTAAATTTACACAATGACTAAAAGCTCTAAAAATCAAAGGATAGAAGTAAATGTGTGTGTGTGAGTGTGTGAAAGAGAGAGAGAGAGAGAGGGGGTGTATATGCAACCATGCGTGCGATAGGGAGTTCTCGGTTCATAAGTGTGCTAACCAGCTTTGATATAGAACTATCATAGTTGAGCCATCAATATGACTGTTTTTTTTCGATTGGATTCTAGCCCCCTTATTCATAATGGCTCGCTAACTTTAAACAGCCGCTTAGGAGAGTTTTTTCTCATTCTGACTTAGGTCAATAGAAGAAGACAAAGTGAGAATTAACAATCCTTTAAGTTAGCAGACTATTATGAATAAGGGGGTAAGTATTTATATTTAAGTATGTACATTATATTAAATATATCGATGTCTACCATCCATGGTACAGACTTATATGCTTAGTTTGGGGGCTTCATAATTTGTGTCAAATTAAATTATTATAATCCATAGATTCTATGCAATTGGGGTCCTAAATATGAAAGAATAATTCTTCAACAGTCTTAGATACGTCAGCTCTGTGCGAAGTATGGTTCTTTAAAGAAATCAATTTTTGCTTTGAGTATATAGTAGCCATTACAGTAAATTTTTATTCGCAATGGGACTACCCGGAATTTGTATGAAGCCAATTTACCAATTTACAAATTATTGCCATAATAGCCAGTTGTATGTTGGTAGCATTGGTCTCAAATATCCGTAGTGACGATAGTGTTTGACGGTTAGGGACAGTAATTTTAAACACGTACCTTCGTAAAAGTTTCACATAAATTTTCTTCTTACATATGAAAATAAGGAATAGGGATATTCCTATAAGCATGTTGTACGTGTCCGTCACGTACCAGATATTTTGTATTTTTGGATATCTGGCGCTTATGTATTCAAGAACCCAGTTTAGGCCCATTATGGTAGACAATTTCAAGTACAGCATTAACCTGGAAGCAAACATAAACTATAATATTTTGAACCGACGTCAAAAAATTAAATTAAAGTAGATTAATTAATTAGACTGTATAAAAATACGCAATTATTTTTATACTTTTTAGTGCATATTATATCTATTGTTTTGGAATAGTGTTTTTGAAGTCGGTTGTTTTTTTGTTTTTTTTTTTTCTGAAATTAAGTTTAAAATCGTATTTAACTGAGTTGTAGAAATATTCCACTAGCATTGTGTTAGAGTGACCAATGATCATCTTTAGGCGATATGTCGAAATTACTTTATCATTTCGCCCAACGATCCGCAACGATACGTTCATAAATTATTATACATAATATATCATTTTATTAATAACTTTGAAAAATCAGCCGTCGTAATGTATTATTAATAAGTTTTATTAAAGTGAAACTTTATTAAATTGCCTCAAACTTTTTCGTCTGTGTGTTGCAAGTCGCGTGTCGGTCGGGCGGCGCCTATAGCTCGCAGCAGCTGACCGTGTAGTGTATAGACTATTACTCTGTACTCATATGTGCCAGTGCTCCACGCTATTTTGTTTGATTTTGTCAGTGTTCAATGTAAATGTTGTTACTTTTATTATTTCCCATTATCATTCCAATTTTCCAAGCATAAAATTAAGATTGATAAAGCGATTTTTATACCCTTAATGGAATATTATTCCAAAAATTTTTAGTTAAATGTCTATAATGTGAAAGAAAGTTGCACTTTTACCGTGGTTTCATAAAACCACACAATCCTTTTTTTGTTTGTACTTGTTTGTTAGAAAACCAGTTAACGAACGTGATTGTAGGTGACAGGAAATTAAGTATATTATGAAGTCCTGTCCCGGTGCGAATAAACTATAAGAGACAATGAGAGCCAAGTAACACTGTTGATTGCTTGACATACAATCGTTAGTTTTTGTTTCTCGTGATACAATAGTGACTGAAGTATAAATAGAATTGTTTCCAAGGAAAAGCTGATTGAATCGCAATCTCCAGCGATATACCTTTGCTTTTGAGCTCGATGAGCAGCCGGTGAGCCGGCGGCAGCAGACTTGAAAACTAAATTATTAGACCGACTCAGTCGATAAATATTGAATGCCGTAAGAAAGTAGAACAGGTAATTGCCGCAGAGCATTGTCAACATAGGGTCGTACATATACACTAGCTGCTGCCCACCTGAAAACAAATACAATAGTAATAACAGCAGTATTTTTTGGATGAGAAGGATAATCATAAGTACGGGTCATCTAATGTTTTGTGATCACTGCCGGCCACCCATACAAGCAACACCTGCCGAACAGTAATCACGGGAAACTTTTTGACGTTTTACGGTAGGTGTACACCAGGGGCGTCCATTGTTTTTGTAGCAAGGTAGGCACTGTAGATCTAAATAGTCGTTATTGCGCTTTGACGCTGTTTTAGAGCTTACTGTCTAAGCTTCTATACATGACAACTTTGGGCGAAGTACACCAGCCGTGCCGTCAACAACATCAGGGTGCAATACAATGATGCGTATCGTATCCTGATGAAGTTGCCTCGGTACTGTAGCGCGTCGGCCATGTTCGCCGAGGCCAGAGTACCGGATTTCTTGGCGATCATGAGATTTCATATCGCAACATTCTGGAGCCGATTGCGAGAATCCAAGAATGAGATCCTGAGAACGCTGGCCGGGTGTCTGGATTGCTCAATTAAGAAGCATTGGCGTTCAGTGCACCAGGAGGCTAATAGGAAATAAATAGACATGAATACAGAATTGTATTTTAATTATTTAATTTTAAATTTAATTGTATTATATTATTTAACTTTATACATATATTATTGTAATTTTAACCGAGTGCATACAATTTAATAAAGATATATTATTATTATTATTATTTATTCCAACAGTACAATATAAGTTGTATGAAACGCTGCTTGCTTCGTATATGCAATCTGTAGACTGTAGGTAGTATTTTAACCATAAAACTAGTGCTATATTTATTTAGGTTCATTGATATGCATGCCCTTGGTGTACACCTACGCTTGCTATGAAGGTATCCTTGTCATATTGTAATTGAAACACAGCACAAGGAAATTCATTCCACAGCTTGAGTTTATACTGAGTACACTAGACCATGGATGTAAACGATACTCCACGTGTCCGGACCTGCGCCTAATAAATCGTTTATAATATGTGGATTGACGGGTCACGTGGAGCAGTGTCCCACTCTATTATATAACATAAGTGACTTTCTTAATGATTCCACAGACTGGGAATGGAGCGACCGCCCTCAGGCTTTTAAATAATATGTTTAATTGTACATTATCACTATGTAAACATATTTTTGAAAAAAAAAAACCGCTGATTTTGTTGCGCCCAATGGAGTTTTTCAATGGATCTTAGTGGACAAAGGGATTCAGGTCTGAGGCATTCTTTTTGGAATGGGCGGTAGTTTTTGACTTTCAAGTGATGTTACATCTTTTTTTTTAAATAAAAATATTTGAATTTGAAATTGATGACGCCCCAGTTTCTTCGAAGCCAATTTGGCTTTGCGTTCCACATGATCGCTCAGTTCTCAATAGCTCATTTCAAAACCCAGAACTCCGATCCTACGTGAGGCATTATGGGGAATAGCATCAAAGGCCGATGATACGACAAATGGTTTTTCTTGTTGTGGCTACAGAAAAAACTTGGATTTCGTTGAGGTTAAATTGAACAGTTAATTTTACTCTAAGTTTAAATTTTACCCCATTGTCAAGTTTGACTGGACTAAAAATAATTATATTATACGAATAAAAGATAATATACGATAATTTATTTTTATAAAGTTTACTTTTTACGAAATATTTAAAGCACTTTGTAACTTTGAACATGATTCATATGTTGAATACAGCACTTTGCATGCTAAATTGTATGTATTTTACCACTATTCTAAAATAATCATTGATATAAAAGAGTGGCCGCTGAGTTTCTTGTATGTTCTTCGAACAAGCTCTACTTTTTTCGGACTGTATGATAGAATAGTAATTTAAATTAAATATTTATATGACAGTTCCAAAGTGCTTAATTTAAGCCTATTTGAATAAAGTTTATTTGACTTTGACTTTGGTATAACTGCCCTCCGGCCCTGCTCGACGATTTTCCAAGAGACCCACATCGCTAATATTTACGGCATCTCTGACATTGTCATCTACATATTGGAGGCATCCAACATATCATTGATATGCAGAAGAAGCTGTGTAGGAGAAAGCACACAGCTTTGAGGATCTTTAATTGAAGGCTTTAGTATCGAGCAATATCCGCCTTATATCTATCCATAATATCCATGTCTTATGTTGCGCCCAGTAAAGAAGGTGGTAATCCAACTGAAAATACTCTCGTAAAACTGCTCGTAAAGCCCAAATTATGGATGCTTTGATGTGTTAGGTATATGAGAAAATAGCAAGCCGTTCAACTCTGATAGCTCACCCATGCTGATGGTCTTTGATCAACGAGTGACCCTCTAAGTATACAAAATATTGGCGGTTAATTATGCTTTTCCTTGTTTTTTTTTTCGTGAGCAGACCGGTTATAGTTGATAGACCACATTACAAGGGGTGGCTACATGAGATATCTACTTAATTTCGTGCTTTTGAGGCCCGTTTTCAAATCATGGGGAGTTAGGGATATGAGCTCCAGTTCTGGACTCTAACCTGTACAAAACCGGCACTAAGCCGCTACTTCACGCCGGTTTTTTATGCGAGTCTATAATTCAGCATCTGACTCTCCCTCGTTGAAAAGCCCTTAGCCGTGCCTTAGTGAGCTTTTCTTCTTCTTCAAGTGCCTCTGCATTACTGGAGGTCAGCAGTCAGTTTTTTAAACTTTTCCTTGTCCATGGCTAAGCGGAATAATTCTTGTACTGTCTTGATGCCGGTCCACTCGCCAATATTTCTGAGCCAAGACTTCTTTATTCTTCCAACACCTCTTGTCCCAGCAATTTTCCCCATCAAAATAGTTTGCAGCAGACGGTACCTATCGTCGAGCAGTATATGACCGAGGTACGAGATCCTACGCTGTTTGATGTTCTCACTAAATCGATGTTCTTCTGCATTCGGACAAGGATCTCTACGTTAGACACTTTAGCCGTCGAACTTATGCGGAACATTCTACGATACGTCCACATCTCTAAGTTAGCTAGGACGTGTCTATTCATTTAGGCCCCGGGGAAGCACAGGGCCAATATTATAGGTGTTTATCTTCATATTGCACAGTAAAGAGTAGGATTACAGATTTAAATCATGGCTTATTAAGCCAATATAAAAACTGCAGCTCAACTTATATTCAACATATATGTATAAATGAATCATTATAATTATTGCTATAGGTAAATGGTATAGAGTATATATATATATTACCTACCTGTCAAAAAGCAACCCAAAAGTGGGACCGATGGCTGAATAATCCACGGAACGTGGCTAAGATCCGCAGCATTCATAAAATAAAGTATTAGCGTCATAAGTAACGGCACTCCCCAAGCGTATAGACTATACATTAGAAATTTAAACATTTCACCACGACGGTGAATTTGCCTTGCTTTGGCGTAACCTCTGAAAAAAAAACATACATATTAGCAAAATTATTATGATTATCGCAATATTATGTTAGTAGTAGGGATGGCGAATCCCTACTACTTATGTTAGAAAAGGTACGTTTAGTATAGTATAGTTAGTTAGGTATTTAGTTTTTTAAAGTTTAGTTTTGCTTCTACCCTCAGTTGAGATATCTTCAAGTTGAATTTCAAGTTTTTCCAGCGGGAGGCTTCTTTGCACAGTAAGCCGGCTAGTTGGGTAATTTTCTGCCTTTTTCTGTTGGAGGGCGTCGTAGCTTGTGAAATTACTAGGCTAATGAGACTTAACATCTAAGTGACGAGCGCAGTTAAATATTTTGAGTTTAATCAAGAATTCTGAGCGGCACTGCACTGTATTTTATAGGACGTATCACTTACCACCATCAGGTGAACATATTGCTCGTGTCGTCACTTTCTATCATAAAAAAGGCCGACTGCTAAGCCTCAAGATGGTGGTGGACGGTGACGAATCGTGGTTCATTTTGCCTCTTCCATATCTATAAACGGAGAGCCCGTTTTGTGTTCGTTAATATTGCGACAACAACTGAACCGATCGGAATAATACTTATACCATAACATGAAGCGTGATTTGGAGTAGTAACTTATATTTTTTTTTGCTTAAATATACCTTTACGTTCGCAATACAAATAATTCAGTTAAGCAACTGAGGTGAGGTGAGGCGCACGGTACGTAATTTACGCAAAACAATGCTTAAGTCATAAATTAATAAGCTTATAATTAAATCGGATATAATACGTTGCTTCTTACCGAAACGTCCACCATATGTCGTAGGACATGACATTCATCCAACAAAACGCAGCCATGAAAAAATAATATGTAGCACATGCTGAAACAAAAGACGCACAGTTTTACACGTCATATTTAAGTCAGCTAACTCTATCGTTGCTCTAAGTTCTAGTGCTAAATAATATATTCATAATAATACTAAATGGTGATATGAGACTGAACTGTACTGAATTAGAGAGAGAAATATCATAAGTAGTACTAAATGTATAACCTAAGACAATGTGCACTGGTTAACACATAAGTGTTAAATTACAAGAAAGAAAAGAAGACTCTACTTACGTAGTAATTAAGAGAATATTACAAACATTTGTTCCTTACAATGGCTATTATGAGATTAGATATATATACTTACTCTGGCCATAAATACTGTTACAATTAAAAATAAACAAAATATTACATTTGAATTTGGAATCTGTCATTTTTATATGATTGTTCATAGAGTTTTCTTATTTTGGCGCCAATACATTGTACAATATTTTGTGATATTAAAGTGGAGTCGGGTGACAAAGAGAACCGCTGTGATTGCATTACACAAAGTAGGTATGGAGCTAAATGAAAATTTAAAAGTTTCCATACGTTTGGTATTAGTAACATGTTTGTGTATAGGGCTATTAATAGGTACAATGAGACCTCCTCTGTTTGTGACAGAAAAAGATCTGGCCGTCCACGTAGTGTTCGCACAAAAAAGGTGGTCAAAGCAGTAAGGGAAGGAATTCGAAGCTTCTCAATACATTTTTGATAATGTTTTGTATGTTCATAAGCACATTGAGGAATTTTCTAGAAACTGTGACATTCATAATGTTAACACGAGGAACAAACATAAACTTGTTATGCCTACTACTCGGTTGGGTCAAGTTAGTAAGTCTTTTGTTGGGCGATGTATATGCTTCTACAATATGATCCCAGAAAATGTACAAAACAAATGTGTTACGAAATTTAAAAGAATTGTTAAAAAACGTTTGTGTGGGAAAGGTTATTATAGCATAAACGATTTTTTTAATGACACCACGGACTGGGATTAAAGCGAACACTCTCAGGCTCTTTAATTATAAATGTTTATTGTACGATATTACATTGTAATCCATATTTTATATAAAAAAAAAGCCCGCTGAGTTTCTTGCGCCCATTCTTCTCAGGTCTGAGGCAGTCTCTTTTGAATGGGTGGTAGATTTTGACGTTCAATAAGTGTTTTTAAATCCTATTTTGAATAAAAATATTTGAATTTGAATTTGAAGAAATCCTGCCCGAAAGCAATAGATTTTATTCTCAGCAGATGAAGATAGCACCTAGAACCATGTCGCGTATTTTTAAAGATTACTTAGGACTTGCAGCCTATAAGAGACGTACTGGTCATTTCTTAACTGATAATTTAAAAAAGAATAGGGTGGTAAAATCGAAACAACTACCGAAGCGGTACGCAAAGGGAGCTCACAGAAAATTTATGTTTAGGGATAAGAAATTTTTTACAATTGAGTAACATTTTAATAAACTAAATGACATTATTTATGCTCAATCTACAAAATAGGGACGCTTTCATACACTGCGCTGACATACAACTGTTGGGAGTTGGGACCAGGAATTTAAGATTGTGTACTAAAATAAAATTTGAATCTTATAAAGTAAATCCTGTAGATGAAGCCACAACATCTCTCAGGCTCGTCTCAACAAAGCATACAAGATTTTATGACGATGCGTCACTCGAACTGTTTGCTCAGTTGGAAGAGCACTGGCACGGAACGCGAGTCCGTGGGTTCGAGTCCCGCATCGTTCATAATTTTTGTTTTCAAATTTAATTTAATACTAGAAGTTAGGGTTATCACTTTAAAAACATAAGAAATTGTGTACTAAATCAATTTGATGATGAACTTACTGAGATTTATACATATCTCTGCCGAGTATGGTCCACTTTTTACTATCGCCAGCAGAACAAACGCGACCATCATGCTGCACACGCATGACATCAATATTTTACCACCAAGACTCTGCAATTCTGGTAATAAGAAGTACACGAGCAGAATCAATCCGAGGAATACTGCAGACACGATGAGAGCTGGAAATATTGGAATGATGAGTCTGAAATCTATTATATTTATGAGTGCTAATCACACTAATATTGTGAAGGGATTAGATCACCCAAATTAAAAAATAATAGTCAGCATATTCTATATAGGTCTTTATATTACATATTCAATGCTTTGTCTGATACCTTGTTAGCTTGCATTAAATCTATCAATTTCGCTATTGAGCCTATGTTGATGGTTCTATGTTTACAATTATTATAACAGTGCAACACTAAACTCAAAATATTTAATATGACATGGTATTGAATGGTTTTGTTTTTAATGGAAATGAGGGACGGGACGAGCAAGACGTTCAGCTAATGCTATTTGAAACACCCTGCCCATTACAATGCGCATTCAGGACTGTTGAAAAACCCAAAAATTCTGAGCGACACTGCAATTACGCTTGTCTCCTTGAGACATAAGATGTTAAGTCTCATTTGCCCAGTAATTTCACTAGCTACTACGCCCTTCAGACCGACACATAATATTGATAACACGTTACTATTTCACGGCAGAAATAGGCGCCGTTGTTGTCCCATAATTAACCGGCATCCTGTGCAGAGGAGGCTCCCACTGGTTTGTTTATTTGTTTTCAGTTTCGTGCATTAACTACACACCCAATCATGAAATTTTACGCTCAGCTTGGAAAGATATAAGGACATAGAGTACACAATTTGATTTCTAGAAGATACGCGATTAGAATATAGCCGATCATATAACCTGAATATACACCCATATTTCTCGAGTTATACATAAAGGAAACACAAACACACACAAAACGTGAAACAAAAATTTAAAAAAAATAGTAGAATCGGTGTCAGAGCTATATTTAACACAAATAATTGCAAATACAATCAGATCCTAGAGATATTACCTACTACTATTGATCTTTCTCAAAGAGTAAAACCCCAATACTTATTAAGTAAGGACGTGTCTCAATAGTTTTTTTTGTAATAAAAGGAGGTGATCACTTGAGCAGGAGATCCGTCTATTAGATCAGCAACACTCCGATTAAGTTCATTTTAAGAAATTTTGTTGTTATTAAGTCTCCCTATAGGTAGGGACACAAAGATGCAAGAATCTGATAAAGCTTTTGACTCATACCTCAACTGCTATAAGGACTTAGATCCGACGTTATACTTACCATATGTTAAATAGTCTCCCTCTGTATCCTCATCATCATCAGTCAGCTCTACAATGCTCAGTCGTAGTTTAACTGATTGGGCAAATTCACGATCATCAAAATAGTCTATGCAGAAATCTGTGTTTGGTATTATTTGCCATCGGTTGTACGTATTAGGTACTTCTGTGTATACCAATCCTTCCTAAATTAAAACATATGAATATAGCTAACATATACTTAGGGGCTATTTCACAATGCACAAGTAAAGTTACGAATAGTCTATATGCTACTTATCTATGGAACAGATATCAATTGCGTTTCACAGTTAAAGTATGCATAAAGGCGTTTATTTTCTCAAAATTGATTCCTTTAGAATTATTTTTGATATCATTTCTAATACTACAACCGTTTTGGACACAAATCGATTGAAGGAGCGGCGCAAGAAACTCTCCCTAATCTCCCAAATAATGTATAAATAGTGTTATCTATCAAATAAGCGCCATTTAAATTATAGGATGGATCTCATAGCAATATCATAGTTATCTGCTGGATAGACTGACAGAGTGAGAAGCATTTGGCAAAATAATGTCAATTTATATCATGGTAGGGGAGCCCAAGAGACTAAAAAGAGATTAACTCTAGCGTAAACACCTATTGGATCGTGATTTATGAACAATATTATGAAAGGCGAAAGGCTCATGACACTTGATTAGTTGATATTCTCAAATTTTGTTGGGACCTTTTATGTAGCCATGAATTTATCGAGCCTATGAGAATCTTCTTCTTTATTTGAACATTGTGAAACAGCCCCTAAAAGTTATTAAATTTAACACATATTTGTAATAGAAATACCGCAGATTTGAAAAAAAAAAATAAGAAAGCATAAATTCAGTTGTAATTATTTTTTAATAATAATTGCTCGAAACAAATATATCCCATTACAGTCTGGCTGATCGTTCCACACTTACAATATCATTTACGTATACCACATTATCGTTACTAATACCTACTATCTGCTCGCTATTTCGTCTACCAGTGTATAACACTGTAAAGAGTGTAGTCCACATTTACTAGTATATTAGTTTGTGTTCCAATGCGTTCGTAAAATACGTTTTCCTACAACCGTTTATCTCTGACTACCTTGCAAATCCGACTACCAAGAAAAAGTCTTTTTAATTTTCGGGATTTTTATCCTTACTTGGCACTTATCGTTATATTTTGGATAATTCACACTATAGCTTTATATATAATTTTTATAATAATACATTTAATAATAATATGTGTTACAGATGGGTAAGCTATATTATTATTGTAAAGATTCATCAAAATCCACCTTCGCACGATACGCCACAAATTAGGATATCATCCCCACCATCTGGATGTGTGGCGGTCCTCCACAGTGCGGTTTTCAAGCAACTTTCTTCCACATACTACAAAGCTGTGGAATGAGCTTCCTTGTGCGGTGTTTCCGGGACGATACCACATGGGTACCTTCAAAAAAAGCGCGTTCACCTTCCTTAAAGGCCGACAACGCTCTTGTGATTCCTCTGGTGTTGCAAGAGAATGTGGGCGGCGGTGATCACTTAACACCAGGTGACCCGTACGCTCGTTTGTTCTCCTATTCCATAAAAAAAACCATTGAGTTGTTTTTTCGTGAAAGAGTAACAAACATACATCCATAAATTCTTACAAACTATAATATTAGTAGGATTTTTAATCGGAATGCGTACAACAAGGCATCAAGCCGTGCAGAATAGTTTCATCCTCTCAGTACAAGCTTCTATAAATATTATTAACTAGTTAGTCATGATGTATCAAGCTAAATAATTAATGTTAACCGCAATTACATGTTTGAATGTGTTTTTCGTATTATAATGTAGGATTTCCCATTGTTTGCTCAGAGTCAGGTTAAAATAATGGCTTCACAGTATACGTCGAGGAAACATTCCTATAAATATATATTGAGGTTAAAATTTAAAAAAAAATGGGAGATTCACTAAATAGGATACAGGATTATCCTTTATATCAAACGCTAGAAAAGTATGCCTTTTTTAATTAATAGGTTTGCAATCTTAATTAGTTCAAGTTGCAGACATAATATTATATTGAAGACTAATAATATTAGGCATGTTTAATTTGTATGTTTTATTATTTTACATTGCTATTCATTCTTGTAATCCTGAGTAAGTCACACCGTTCATTAAGCTTGTAAATTGCGTATTAGGATAAATTTATTACGATAATGACGTACAATACATTATTAATAATCCGTTATCATTTAACAAAAGTAAATGAATCATGTTCAGTCACCACACACCAATACAAGAAGCAAATATAACCATTTATTTATTCTGGCAAATATAAGGTTTTAATATTATGTAAATAATCTAAATTAATAAGGCGCCTATAATACATAGGCTGCACTAAAAGTATCGGGAATGGAATATTTCCACTGTTCCTGTCATATTAAAATCTTTTTAATGGAAAACTCCTTGGTTTTAAAAGTCGAATATCATTTATTTGTTTAAAAAAAGATTCTCGGTCTTGTCACAAGGTCTTGTCAAACTTGTTTAGTCGTTGAGAAAATGGAATTGACTCGAGAAAATTCTAGAGCCATGATTTATTATGACTTTCGAAGTGGCTTAACACAAAAACAGTGTGTTGACCGGATGATTTCTGCATTTGGTGATGAAGCCCCATCCAAAACCACAATTTATCGCTGGTTTGCTGGATTTCAAGGTGGACGTGTCAAGCTCAGTGATGATCCCCGTCAAGGTCGTCCAAAAACTGCAGTCACCAAAGAAAACGTTGATGCTGTGCGTAAGCTGATTGAGGAAGATCGACATGTAACATACCGCGAAATTCAGGCAACTTTAGACATTGGCATGAGTCAAATACAAATAATCTTGCATGAACAATTAGGTGTAAAAAAGTGGTTTTCCCGATGGATACTGCATTTACTCTGTGAAGAGGTTCTTGGTGCGTCAGAATCCTCGAAAGATTCCACGCAGGATCCTCAAATGCTGTATACAACATCGTATCAGGTGACGAATCCTGGATATACGCGTACGAACCCGAAACAAAACACCAGTCACGAGTTTGGGTGTTAGAAAATGAGTTAAAGCCAACAAAAATTGTTCATTCACGGAGTGTTGCAAAAAAAATGGTGGCCACGTTTGTCTCCAAAACCGGCCATGTTGCGACTATTCCTCTTGAGGGACAAAGAACGGTTAATGCGGAATGGTGTGCTAGCATTTGTTTGCCACAGGTCGTTTCTGAACTCCGTAAAAAGAACTGCAACCGCCGCATCATCCTCCATCACGACAATGCGAGTTCTCACACCGCGCACAGAACAAAAGAGTTTTTAGAGCAAGAAAACATAGAATTATTAGACCATCCGTACCGTATTAGACCGTACAGCCCCGACCTAAGCCCTAATGATTTCTATACTTTCCCTGAAATAAAGAATAAATTGCGTGGTCAGAGATTTTCATCACCTGCTGTGGACGCCTACAAAACGGCCATTTTGGAGACCCCAACTTCCGAATGGAATGGTTGCTTCAATGATTGGTTCCATCGTATGGAAAAATGTGTCAAATTTTGCGGAGAATACTTCGAAAAGCAATAAATACATTTTTAAATAGTAATGTTGTTTCACTTCCTTGATTCCCGAAATTTTCAGTGCCGCCCTCGTATAATCGTTTTTTTTATTCCATATATTATATGAGTGAAATATTAAATTTTTTCTAGTTTAATTTTGTTTGTGGGCATGTCTGTGGCTTCGTGTGCCCGGATCGTCTCCATCCTTAAATACGTGCAGGACCGTTGGCTGGTCCATGCCTAAACTCGTGAACGGGTGCTGCTTGTAGTGCCAAGTCGACCTGTATACCATAAATCATTGTATTTGTTCCAACAATTTAGCAACTTCCAGCAAAACTCTAATAATCACGACTATCATGTTTACGAAGCATCCTTACACAAACAATGAATTCAAACTCTAAAGGTGGATGCATCCTTCCCATCCAACATGATTTAAAAAAAATATATATATTTAAAACGAGTCATATATTGGATGCCTTAGAACTACAAACTAATCTGTTATGTATAGACATATACAAATATAACCATTATTTACCTTTACATTACATTATTGACCTGATAAGGAAATACAAAAAATTAATCCCGAATATAGTTTATTCGGGATTTATTTTCAAGGGACTTTCTTCCACGTACTAGAAAGCTGTGGAATGAGCTTCCTTGTGCGGTGTTTCCGGTACGATACGACATGAGTACCTTCAAAAGAAGCGAGTACACCTTCCTTTGAGGGCCGGCAACGCTGCTGTGATTCCTCTGGTGTTGCAAGAGAACGTGGGCGGCGGTCATCACTTAACACCAGGTACGCTCGTTTGTCCATTCCATTGTCCATTGTCGTTTCCATAAAATAAAACGACCTAGTAAGGAATTACTTAATAAATCCCAATAAACTATTAAACCCTCGAAAGTACGAATATTATAAATCTTACCTCGTTTAAATAAGTAGGTAATCCAAAACTGTCATAAAAAGTTTGTGATTCGTAAAATGTATCATTCAAAAATTTTCCTGGTAGTAACATGAACAGATCGCCCAAGGTTTTATTCGTTAGCTGATCATGTTCGTGCCTGTCGTAGAGATAGACAGTTGAGTAGTTCGTCTTGAAATCTATATCGGTGCAGATAAAGTTGTTCTCACCAACAATCGCATATTGGTTCTTAGGGCAGCACTTATTTATACATTTTTTGTAAGAACATGTCGTGTTATCATGGTCATTAACCACTATATCTTTTTCGGACGCAAAACAATAAATCCGCACAGTAGATAAGTATAATAATATTAGCAACAACATATTGGTAATGACGTGCTAATCCTCACATTTCGTAAAATATAATGGTGTTCCACAATAACAATTAATCATTGCTATAAATATATTTATCTGTGGTTTCCTGTGATATCAATAACGGCTTATGTTTCGAAACTGTTTAATAAGGTAAATCCTATTGGAGTAACTAAATTACACTGGCCTGCAAAAGTAAGTATCACACTTTTCAAATTAAATTTTTTTCTTAACTATAGAAGGTAGAGATTTAAGATTAAAAACGTTTTGTTGCAAATTTTATAGGCTTTAATTCTTAGAAACTAAAATTATACATTAGTAATATTTTTAACTTAAAAAAGATAAAACAATGAAAATAGACATTTTTAATTTAGTGTAATAAAATTCAACTGAAATGTATTACATGTTATTTAATTTTTAATAACTAATATTGCCTCCTCGAGCTCTGATTACAGCTTCGAGCCGGTTTGGCATACTGAACACTACGTTTCGGAGCCGATGTTGGGGAATATTCTCCCATTCTTCTACCAGGACCTGCTTTAGTGCCCTGAGGGTAGTAGGTGGTGGTCTGCGATTTCTGACTAGCCTCCCAAGCTCATCCCAGGCGTGTTCAATCGGGTTGAGATCAGGACTTCTTGATGGCCAAGCCATCACGCTGATACCGACCTCCTGAATATGAGTATATTCTCGTACAAGAGTTTGTACGATATGAGCCGTGTGTGGCCGGGCATTATCATGCATCAGCATCGATCCATCACCCATATTTGCTAAATACGGCCCTGCATACTCATTGAGAATCTCTTGAGCATATCTTTGCCCAGTGAGGGTGTCATTTTCTATGGCTACTAGCTCTGTGTGACCTTCTGAAGATATGCCAGCCCATACATGTACACTGCCTCCACCGTATTGGACTCTTTCTGAGATGCAGGCTTGAAGGTATCGCTCACCAGATCGCCTGTAAACACTTCGCCTTCCATCAGAAGTGTAAAGGGAGAATCGAGACACATCTGCAAACAAAATTCTTGACCATGGGATGAAGAATCATCCCACTGCATGTGTTCACGGGCGTATCGCAGTTTCGCCACTCGATGCTGTCTCTCGAGTTTTGGGCCACTCGCTGGTCTTCGGGGTTTCAAATTTGCTTCAGCAAGTCTTCTTCTCACTGTACTGTCACTAATGTAGTCCCTCCGGGTCTGAAGTAGCTGTTGCTGGACTTCAACTGCATTTTGGTGGCGATTTCTTAACACAGTGGAAATAATATAACGGTCTTCTCGGACACTGGTACACCTGGGACTGCCATTACAAGGTTTTCTCAGATGATGTCCAGTCTCTTCGTACCTTCGCTTTACCTTCTGGACCGTTCGTACCGTCACACCCACCATTCTTGCAGTGCGACGCATACTGATGCCTAGTTCCAGAAAAGCCATGATCCTAGCACATTCTTCAACTGAAAGAGGCATGATAAATAAATGTTATGTATCTTGAAAAAAATTTAAAACAGAAATAAAAATGTGAATGGTAAAATTGTAATTCGGAAACGTCTACTTTGAAAGAGGAATGGTTTTGTTTTTGAAGTTTTTTTTCAGCCAATTCTTAAAAGAAGGTTACCGACTATAAAGTTTTTATGTACAAAATTAAATTCTCTTTGGAGTCCTTTTTATTTCGAAACTATATCTTGTGAACTTAAAACGTTATCCCAATTTGAAAAGTGTGATACTTACTTTTGAAGGCCAGTGTATAATTGCTAGTTGTGTAAAACTACAGTTAACAAAAATTCAATTGGTTAGTTAAAGATACGGTACCTAATGCTATCCACTATATACTTAAAGTGTTATGTATAGGGCAATGTATTCAAAATAAATAATTGTAATAAAAATATGGATATCATAATTGTCTTTGTAGAAAGGATTGCTTTAAAAAAAAAATTCAAAAAGTTTGGGATTGGTTTATAGTATAGCAACAATTTATTATTTCTAACTGGGCTGAACCAAATAATATGAAAAATTGAATTCAAATTCAAATATTTTAATTCAAAATAGGATTCAAAATCACTTATTTAACGTCAAAAATTACCACCCATTCAATAGAGACTGCCTCAGACTGGAGATTAATAGGCGCAAGAAACTCAGCGGGCCAATTTTTTTATTTAAAAATATGGATTACAATGTGATATCGTACAATAAACATTTTTAATTAAAGAGCCTGAGGGTGTTCGCTTTATCCCCAGTCCGTGGTGTCATTAAGAAAATCATTTATGCTATAGTTACCTTTCCCACACAAACGTTTTTAACAATTCTTTTAAATTTTATAACACATTTGTTTTGTACATTTTCTAGGATCATATTGTAGAAGCATATACATCGCCCAACAAAAGACTTACTAACTCGACCCAACCCAGTAGTAGGCATAACAAGTTTATGTTCGTTTCTCGTGTTAACATTATGAATGTCACAGTTTCTAGAAAATTCCTCAATGTGCTTATGTACATACAGAACATTATCAAAAATGTATTGAGAAGCAACAGTCAAAACAGACCTTAATTTACGTAACAAGTCAATCTTAGCCATTATAGAATGTTTGCTGAAAACTCCCTGTGATAGATGCGTTCTTAAAATGGATCACTTCCTCCGATATAAATTCAAACAATTTAGAAGTTATTAACACTGTCATTTACATAGGACATGTCAAATCGCGTTAAACTGTCCTTGGAGTGACTCCTTTGTAGCATGGAACTGGCGATAGAAGTGCAAGAAGTTTTAGTTAATATTAATTTTCCATTTCTTTGTTTTTTATCTTATAAGTACGTATTTTTGTATGTGCATGTGGCACGATTTCTGTTTTTGTTTATCATATGTATGTAAGCACAATAATTAATTGTTGGCTTTCTTCAAATTAAAAAAAAACTCATTAGTAGTACGGGTAGATAATAGTAAATTAATTTTTAATGAGTTATAAGTACACCGCAACTGTGAGCTTATTAGCCAGCGACTGAATTAGCTATTTCTTTGATTTTTTATTTAATGGAGAAAAAAGAAGAGGAATAATAACAGATAAAGTTAGACATAAGTATCTAAGAAATAGCTATTGTTACCTAAATATTTTACACTAAAACATTTTTCTGGAAACGATATTAACAACAAAGGAAAAAGGCTTTACAAAAATATATGTAGGACTAAGTATTCAAAACTTACAAAAACTATTTATTTATTTACTAAGAAAACTTACAGCTATTTATAACTATGTTGTCATCTATTTTTGTAACAAAAAACCATTTATTAGCATTCACATATTTATTGATAATAATAATATAATTAAAGTTTATATTATTTCATTGATACAATACTTCGATACTTTGTGGAGAAAGCATGAGTATAACCAAGTCATCAACAGTTGCCGAATTGCACTAGGTTTAGTTAAAAACGTGTCAATTTCGGGGTAAGTATTTACAAGTTCATTTTTGAAACTTGTACGGACGAAGAAGGAATTACGGCGATAAAAAATATCCTAGATTAGTTGGCTTACGTTAACCAAATTTTTGATTTTGGGGAAAATACAGAAATCACAGGGTGCTAGGTCGGGGCTATGTGCAGGATGGGTGACGAGTTGTACTTTTTCGAAGTTATAAATGACTTAGTTTTGTTGGCCGTGTGTGAAGTTGCCATGTTATGATGTAGGAGAACGCGACTTTTTGGTCGGCTTTCGCGAACTTTTAAATACCACTCGGCATTAACACTCTTTTCATCTTCAAGTAGAATTGTGCAGATGGGACCCGTAGCTGAGAAAAATAATGCGATCATTATTTTACCAACGTTTCTCGCCTGCCTAACATTTATTGGCCTGTTCTCATTTTCAAACACCCATTCACGTTGCTGTTTTATTTCGGGTTCAAACAATGACGTTCTATACATATACCCCCTTATTCATAATAGTCTGCTAACTTAAAGCATTGCTAATTCTCACTCTGTCTTCTATTGACCTAAGTCAGAATGAGAAAAAACACTCCTAAGCGGAGTAAGTAAGCGGACCATTATGAATAAGGGGGATAGACAACGCACCTCATACAAAATCAAAGCCTAAATATGGCACATGGCACAAATGTCAATAGGCAGCAATGTAAACCCTATTTTAGCTTCAGCTGCGTATTTTGTATTAATCATGACATCAGTGTAGTAGCAGTTAGGTATTTTTTTAAGAACATACGAAAAGAGGGTTGCTATAAATTTTTCGTTCGTCAGTCTGTCCCTATTTTCCGATCAAGACCTCTTCAGTCAGCGGTTTTTTTACGTTTTTAATCAAAAATCACACTCATATTATAAAGGGGAAAGTTATGATTATTTATTAGCATGTGTTTGTATTTGTTACTTCTTTACTTTCTTAAGGGATTTGGGCTTAATAAGTTGAGGTATCCTTTAATGGGGGAAACTAATACTCAAATTTATTATTTGTCTTTTGGACTTAGATATCTTTTCCAGGGTATCTTTTTGGTATATGTAGTGTAAGCAGACAGCAGTTTTGTCAAATTTTAAGATGGTTAAATCAAAAAAAAAAATCCTTTACTGCTTAAATATAAATATGCTTGTTTGGTTTCTAAATTTCTACAAATCTCTCTCTTGCTACCAATTGTGCCAATTCTCTTTCATTATCTCGTGTACGGGAAAGCTGAAAAATATTAGCTTTTACATATTTGCGATGTAAATAAGTATCAATTATCACTACGTAACGATACTTCCGTGATAATGTGTAAATAGCACTAGTATGTACCTAAGTGTTCACATTCTTGTAAGCCGTTCACATTACACAAAATACAATAATGCTTATTATTGTTCACTAGGCCTTCAAAAACAGTTCTTTATTTTGTCACCTAGGAACGTCAATCGTCAGTCGTATGAAAAACCATTCCATATTCATGGTTTCTGTATTCGTGGCATAAGTACGTAGAACGGAACATTTATACCCTGCGATTAGGAGTTTTTAATATGTAATAATGCTGATTAAAAATATTTTCATTTTAAATATTAATAGCAAATTCGTAAGAAAAAAAAAGTGGAATAAATTATACAGGAATAGCAATTTGTGGTCGGGATCAATAGCTGCAACGATGAAGGTTGGCGTCATGATCTGTTCAGTTTTTTAGTTCTGTAAATATCCTTTGTCAGTTCACGATCAGTTCGAGAAGGTAACTACTACTAGTACTAACTTACGGCCGTTCCCAATATTCAGTCTATCTCTTACTTGAGATAAAAATTGTAACTATCGTTGACTTTTCTGTCCCGATAAACTTATCGAAGGTAGCTCACCTTATCCGTACTCGAAATAATGAATAATAAAAAGAATAGCTGTTCTTTTGATCTCTTCTGACTATTACCAATATTTAGTGCAACGGTTAAGCTTCTGCTAATGTCTTTGTCTGTGATATGTCATATTTTGTCTGTGAGAGTCGAGTGGAGTAAAAATATTCATTGTCAATAGTCATTCATTTTCATTTTCAAAGTAGTCAGCACAGCCACAAAACAGAAAAAACTAGTCGAAGTGGCATGTGGGCGTTACCCTGTCGCCACTATTGTGTACAAATGTACCTACTCGAGGCTCAAGTGAGACCAGTCGTTTAATGTCAAGTGAAGCATAATTATCTTTTGAAAAAATCATATCGTCAATAATTATCGTGCCATTTATGACTGTAAAAATCATAGCCGCATTAAAAATATGTCCAAGAAAGGGATTTCCTATCATCGGTAATTATAATTTTCCGATTTATTTTCAATTAATAATTCTATGAGTTGTGAAAAATATACAATTAAAATTGAACTATAACATTACGACGTATGATTCATTTACCGATGTTTAGAGACTGAGCGTTTGGAGATTAAATAAAACAACTGCTTGAGTAGTATGAAGACTGTGAGAAATAATTGGAAGATATATTTTACTTCAGTTACATGATATATGTACAAAATCCTTAAAACTAGTTAACCAATTACAATTGTTACTTAAAAATATTAACAAGTTTAGAAAATACACACCAATACTAAAGCTTACATTTTGACCAATAGTTAAACGTTTCATTCAATAAGAATTGAGAATTCTATAATTAATTATGTGTTCTATCTCGCTCTAAAACTAATGCTATCTCAGTAAACCGGCCAGCGAGCGCACGCTTGTGTAAGCTCGCGTCGATCCTCGATCATCCGACGTCAATGTGCATTGAGCACCCACTCTGTCGCTCATTGATTAAAACTGAATGAATAGTGATCGACCCTGCGACGCCTTAGTAGAGTACGCTCGGCCTTGCTGTGAGGTTGTGTAACGCGGAGCTGATCACGTGAGTATATCTGCGGTCTTCGAGAGAACGTGACGATGCTTGTACTTCGATGAGATGACTACTGGTGATCTGCATGATTCTATGACTTCATGTACAGTATTATGAAATGGTTCTTATAAGAGATAATATTACGGTATATAAAATAAAATGTTCTTTTAAGAACGAATCTTTCGGCATACGCTTATTACAGTTAATATGCACGATTAATATTTCTACGATCTATAATGCTACGAAGGTATTACGTTACAAGTTATTAGACATTTGTATTAATTGATGTTATTCGTTGTAGGTACAGCTACAGATGTAACTTAAGTTAGAATAATGAATGTAAACAATTAAAATATCTTGCTACTCAACAAGTGCATGCATGTACATATCGATAAAATTTTATCGAAATAAATTTCATCTTTATAAATTGTATTCAAGGTTTGCTCTTTTCCATGCATCATGCGATAAGGGTGTAAGTAAGCATATGGTTGTGGTAATTGTGTACAAGAGAGACTACGATGAATTCAAATTAATAGTTTCAATTGTCTCTTAGGTACACCTATAATTATTTAACAAATATGTGTAAAATTCCAGTTAACTAAATAAGCGTTAATCTTTAAATATAGACAAACAATTTTTTTATTTTAAATTTTAATATTTGGCATAGAAGAAAAACCTCATCACATTTTATTTAATTAATATAAAGGACGAGACGAGCAGGACGTTCAGCTGATGGTAATTGATATGCCCTGCACATTACTTGTACTGATTGTTGAAAAACCCAAAAATTCTAAGCGGCACTACAAATGCGCTCGTCACCTTGAGACATAAGATGTCAAGTCTCATTTGCCCAGTAACTTCACTAGCTACGGCGCCCTTCAGGTCGAAACACAGTAATGTTTACACATTACTGTGTTTCGAGCTTCACGGCAGAAATAGCCGCCGTTGTGGTACGCATAATCTAGCCGGCATCCGGTGCAAAGGAGCCTCCCACTAGTAAATGCATCACATCATAGAGTAGAGGAAATACGTGATAGAATTGTAAAACATAGATTGAAAACCATGAATTCTGGGAATGTTTGCCATCATTGTAGCATAAATTTACATCATATTATAAAATATCATATATCATAAGACTAACAATATTATTAATACTCCTTTTATTAATCAATCGTTACTGCTTGTTTTGGAAATTTTCTTTCTTTTTGTATGGAAGCAGTATGGTTTATAAAATCTCATGTCTTATTGGCCCCTTGGGTTTATACAGAATAACGATGAATACTTATAAAAAAAACTATTTATTTTGCATGAATTGCTTCCCAGGTAAATATAATATTGATTGTGTAACTTTCTAAGACTTCGTGTATGCTGTCTTGGTTTTTGGTTGGTTTTTAATTGAGCTATATAGTCCATCCTTTTAAATAAAACTATACCTAAGAAAAAATATTGGCCTATCATTATTTTAGCCTACGACGTACTTTATCGGTAATATACTTTATCTACCCTGATTAAATCTTTTCTAGTTTTCAATAACCTATCTATATGTTTACAAAAAAAAAAATGTATTCTTCAATAATTGTATTCATTTTTGTACAACACCAGGTATTTTGACAGAAGTCAAATCTATGGTTATAGAGTTCCTATTACTTCAAGTTTTTATATGTTATTTTTCTCAATTTAAGAAAACGTTCTGAGGCACATTCACTCTAAGATATCTGAGATTAGCGGAATTGTATTAAGTTCGAATTTGACGTGAATAAATTTGTAGTTATGTCTTTTCGTAATTTTGAATTTAGACCTATCATAAAGCCGGAATAAAGTGTGTGTATTACATATTTAATAGATTAATGTGTGAGTTTGGCGACATAGGTTTCCGTAGTAAAATGACATGATGCCACTTCTACTAGTTTTTTCTGTTCTGTGAGCACAGCAGTACTAAAGTAAATTTAAATTTTTACTAAGGCAGTCGCGCCTCTTATACGCAGTATTTACATCTTCTTTGTTTAGTATGGAACGTGCCGTAATTTGACAAAAGTTTGAAATAGTTAACACTTTAGCAGTCTGGCGATTGGCGACGAAGGATAATACGGCTAAGTTTGAAAGCGAACAGTTGCATAAAACGTAGTGGATTTGAACTATCTCCGTTTTTTAAAAGATACTTCTTCTCAATCGTTCACTGTTGTCAGAGTGGTCGTGGTTGCCAAGATGACGCAACATTAGTCGCCGTTGGTCTCCACAGTTATGGGTCGCACTGCCTCCCTCGCGATGCTCCTCCACTTTTGACGGTTTGCAGCATTGCGGGAGCACTCCACAATAGGTGTCTGGGTCACTGTTTTGATAAGGTCCGTCCATCGTGTGGGTGAGCGTCCTCTCGCTCTTTTCCCCTCCACCTTCCCCTGCACTATCAACCGCTCAATCGATCCTTCATTTTTGGAGATGTGACCAAAGAACTTCAGAATTCGTAGTTGCACAGTTGACGATAGCCTTTCTTTTATCTTCAGTTCTTTTAAGATGGAATTGTTGGTTCGGAAAGCCGTCCAAGGGATCTTCAGGAGTCGTCTCCAACGTGATTATATAGGGATCCAATTGTATTCCGTTAACGTAACGAAATTTGAGAACGTCAAGTAATCAATTGTCATTAGCCTTTCTTAATTGTTAATAAGTTATAACATAAACAAACCATGTGCCAAGCATTATAGTAGAGGAGCCCGAGCGGGGATTTTGGGATTTATTCGAGTGCGTATAACATAAGAGGGACAAACCAGCACCTTGTGAAGTACTCCCAACATACCTGAGTCCTGTATATAGGGTCCAACGTCTAGAGCAGCCGATCTAGTAAAAAAATCGATCCTTTGAACAACTTGAGCGCGTCAAATTGAGGTAAGGTAAGTTCATTATATGCAGTAAAGTGTGTATTTCAATAACCTAACAATTTGAGCATTGCTTATGTAAGCAAATCAGTAAGTCACAAAGTTTCAAACTATCAAGTTAAGGTCCACACAATTGTCATATTATAATAATAATAATAATAAAATATTTAATTTGCAGCTAAAAAATGTGTAATTAACAAAAGTAAACTTACCAAAACAAAATATATTACAGCTTAAAATTAAAATGAGACTTAAACATAATAGAAATAAAAGAAGCTCAAACATCAGCTGCAAATAGGCACAAGCTCTGCATATGCTGACACACATCATGTATGTCCGGCACCGATCTTCCGCTTGAGCCATTCTGTGACCTTGAAGCTGTCCCAATACGAATGTACGCTATGATTTTTATAATTTTTAATTTTTTGTGAATTATACGTTTTCATTTGCGACTTTCTCGGTGTAACCAGTATCGAACCGATGGTTGCTTGCTCTGTGGTCTTCAAGCGTCCTCAAGCGTCAACTAACTGTCTAGACTGTCTGACAGATGACACTGTCAACTGTCAAAATAATTACAGGACTTCTAGAGCATTCATTATGTGTCAGCATGACAATTACTGATGACACTGATGACATGATGAACCGTCTGTATGAATAATCTGACGCGCTTGAGTATTTCATGGTCACGATTTTTCTCGCATTTTCGTAAATTGGTCATAACTATTGGTCACGTCCAAATCGTCAGCCTTTTGGCCAGGAGCGGTGTAATAGTAGATTGTTAACCGAGGGTCGAAAGAATCAATCCCCGAGGTATTTAGACGCCCGAGCGCAGCAAGGGCGGTTATAGTCCGAGTAGAAATTGATTCTTTTACCCGTGTTATTTTATTTCGAATATGAGGAAAATAAAAGTAGTTGTTTATCTAAACTATTTATTGATAATATATAATATTATTAGTACTATTTAAAATTAATTGTCAAATTAGGACAATTTATGTCGAATTTTAAAATTTTAAATATGGAACTCACCGCACTCACCGCGTAATTGTTGCGGCTTTTTCCGCTCAAAGAAGTTTGCGCTAAGTTCAAACTGGCTGTTTAGAAAGTCACATGGCCGCAGCATTTTGTAATTAGTTTTTTTTTTTACATAAAACTCTTCACAGCTGACAGCAGTTCTATTTTTAAAGTTCATTCCGGCCCTTGGTGGGAAGTAATTTGTATGAGTTTTTCCCTCTATATGGAGGGAAGCAGCATTTTCCACCCAATATTGACATTGACTATTTGACGTTTGAGTGTGTTTGTTGCATCACTTTACATTTTACAAAAAAATCTTGATATAAAAGAGTGGCAATGAGTTTCTTGCTACTTCTTCTCATTAGCTCAACCCTTTAGGAAGAAGCGGTAGATTCAATAAGAAAAATATTTTATTTTTTTTTGACATTCATAAGTGTCATCTCCGTGACTACGTGAATAAACTGATTTTGATTTGAATAGTCAGATCAAAACAAAATTACTTTCCGAGTGTGAGAAATGTAAAAGATTTTTTTCCTATTTTCTACCCCTTCGTTGAGCAGATTAATATTTTCCCGTTATTAGTGGGGCGCATACCATATTAATATTTGAAGGGCTTGAGTATTTATTTGTGACTACTCTTTTACATTGTTGGACACGCTCCACCCTTTATATCATCTAACCTACACAATCCAAAAGGTGCCCACGACGTAAATCCCTATATAGTCATAGCCTATCCCCATTGGAATAGCCGCAAAATTGATGCTATATGACTATATAGGGATCCCTACATAGTCATGTAGCATCAATTTTGCGGCGGTCTTGAAGTCTAGGGGAGCAGGTTTCAGCCCCGTAGAGGAAGATTGGAAACACAAGACACCTCATAAGTCGAACCTTGGTGGTTTTGGTGATCCTTCTGTCCTTCCAGATCTTATTGAGCTTCTCTACCGCGGATCTGGTTATAGCACATCGCCTTCGGATTTCCAGCTCGCAACCTTCGGTATTGGAGATAGTAGAACCAAGATAGGTGTAGGTTGGTACCACCTCACAGTTGGCAATGTGTTGAAATTCTACCCTGTTGTTATTTACGCGGTCTACTATCATCATCTTGGTTTTAACTCTGTTGATGGTCAGTCCGAATTCAAAGCTGGTTATTTCCAAACGTGTTAGTAGTTCTTCAATATCCTCCTTTGATTGGGCAAGTAGTGTAGTGTCGTCCGCATATCTGAGATTACAAATTTTGCGCCCTCCGACAGAATATATGCCTTTATCCCAGTCCTCGAGAACAATCCGCTAGAAGATAAAAGATACTAGCAAAGAGAATTTAAACACTACGTTCAGTTACTATCCGTCATCTGTCAATAGATGACAATCGAGTGAATCCCTTTTTTCCTAAGATTTCTATAGGCATTAATTAGGCTGTTGGCTGTAGCGACTAGGCTGGTATTCAGTAGTCCGACTAGGCTGGTTATCAGTAGTCACTCGTCAGACTCGTTAGAGTAAAAGTGTTCTATGGTCAGATGTAAGCAATCAGCATAGATAATACACTATATTTGTAATTTATATACTAGAGATAAGAGAGACGTCATTACCATTAGTCAGTTATCACATAACAGTACTCAGTACCTATCCGAAGTCCGAACTCGACTATTTTTTTAATGAATATTAATTTTTAATAGATACGAAACAAATTATTTTAGTAATAATAAATCTTTGTTTTGATTTGGCATAAGTGTAACGCAAAATATTAAATCTCTATTAATACAATAATTTTATCCATCAAAGAAAACTTTTTGTTTTTGTAAAGGTTAGTTACTGACCCTTTAATTATAATAGTTGTATCTGATATTATTTACATAATATTGAATTGTAATATGATAATTTACCTAATACTTTCTATTCTTATGTTCTATAGGTTTGTTCTATACTTCTATAGCCTTGATCACTCTTCACAGTTTACACTACACAGCAATCAGCAATATGACTTTAAAATTGTACTTTGACCTGATGTCTCAGCCTTCCAGAGCTTTGTATATTTTGTTAAAATATGCAAAAATTGATTTCGAACCTAAGCTAGTAGATTTACGAAAAGGTACTTAGTAAATATGGTTTTATTTCATATAATAAATTATAACGGTTATTGTGATTTGTATTATCATATTGATTAATATATTGCAGGTGAGCATTTTACTGATGAGTATGCAGCCGTAAATAGACTGAAAAAGGTGCCAGTAATTGTCCACAATGATTTCACTCTAACTGAAAGGTAAACCAGCATCCATTACTTTGTTTTTGTATGATTTTTACTTTGTTATTACAAACTTCCTAAATTATAATATTCCCAAATAATTAAAATGAGACAGTGCTTATAATCTAGTATTATGAAATAAATACTTTGAATGTGGGGCTGTAGTTAATCAGAGAGGATAGAATAGTGAAATAAACAATTTGTATAATAATAATGAGTAATTTCTATATTAATAGATTTTGGAAGAGTATAAGGATTTGCCTTCAACAATAATTGAACATAGAATAAAGTTATGGCTCTGCAGTATTCAGGTTTGGACCAGTATTAACAAAGCATAAAACTTGTTTTGATTGGCACAAGAACGGGTGAAGTTTGCTGAGATGACAGCAAACCTCCAGTAGTCTAGATGCACCTTGATTCATAATCATATCTAAGAGTTACATTAATTATAAACATTAGTCTCACAGATGACTATATTTAAATGACAGGTTTATTGCGTTTCACCTAAAACATCGGCAAATTTCCTTTTTAGGCATCTCTTCAAAGTTGGCATTTCATGCGTTTTCTGTAACATTTCGGTCATCTTTCCTGAAATATTCTTTACAAAACCTCGTCAGCTTGTTGGATTTCGCCCTTGTTTTACACTATTGTACGTAAATGACATGAGTTTATTATTGCCATATTGAGTATGCCGTAAAAGTAACATAATGGCCATCTTTGCATTTTTCTGCTACAAGACATACTTCCACACATTTGGTCAAACATATCTATACACCTTTAGTTGAATTGTAAAACTTGATAATGTCTGGCTTACCAGAAGCAGCACCAGTACCGTCCCTATGAGTGGTAGAAAGCAAGATAACATAGAATGGAAAGATGTACCTGGTGTTTCTTCATTTTCTGAATTGGAAGATGAAATGAAAGTCAAAGGTCTATAACTTGCAAATTAGATGTCACTGCGAGTCAAGGTCACTCATTACACTAACAGTCAAACGTTCTAGGAAGGTACTTAAGAGCTCAGCTCATCTCTTTCACTCGAAACAGGAGAAACAAATTTGTGTTTTGCACGTTCTGTGAGACGAATGTTTATGAATCTACGGTTTATAATTATAATCTTAAAAACGTGTTATGTTAGGAATATAATTTTTTCACAATAAGAATAGAACAGAAACACACTTTATTAGCAATAAAAAACCCTCACACAAAAAGCAATAATTTACAATATTAATTAAATCTTAAAATACTAAATAAAATAACGTGACAAATATAATAAAAAAATAAATAATTTTAATAAATAAAAATAACAGTGTGAGCGTGATTCCCTGCTAAAAGGAGCTGACTCTGTATATTGTTGTGTCACTGCAGAAGACACTAACACAACACTGGTTTTCAGCAGCCCCTCATGACATTTGATGTAGAAAGTTCTTTTAGTCTTCCCATTGCAAATTAATTTGCGTAGGTATCAAAGTAAGTAGTGTAATAAAATAAATAAATAATTGTAATAATAATAAATATTAAATCATAGTATAATCTGTACGTAACTGTATATAATTTAATAAAGGTGGCATTAGGTACTATAAATGAAATATAAATATATTGGTGAACTTATTTAATTTAATTATAAAAATATACAGATAATAACAATTTTCTATTTTCAGTGTTGCCATTGTAAAGTATCTGGCAAGAGAAAATCTGATACCAGAGACAATAAGTCCAAAAGAGAGCAAAGCTCAAGCCCGACTAGATGAGTTTATGGCTTGGCAACATATTGGACTAAGATTGCATACAAGTATGTTTTTTAGAGTCAAGGTAATTAGCTGATGGCTGTCTTGCATTTAATTTATCCCTTTTAAGGTATCATTACTATTCTCGTTAATTAAATAATAATATAATAAATTTCGTTTATTTATATTATAGACTTCCCAGTAAGTTGTCTTAGGACACTTGTATTGGGAATATCTCGCAACTTCCTTAGCAGCTACCTTTTTATTTAGTAAACAATATAAAAATAAACAGAAATGATGAGAAACCAAATTTTACAATTTACAATTAATTGTGTGTGTGTGTGTGTGTGTGTGTGTGTGTGTGTGTGTGTGTGTGTGTGTGTGTGTGTGTGTGTGTGTGTGTGTGTGTGTGTGTGTGGATGTGTGTGTGAGTGAGTGAGTGAGTGTGTGGATATGGGTTTGAATTGGACCTTTGATTGGGTCCATCTATGCAATGCGTGTGTTTATCATGTCAGTCTAATCAGAAGATTTTCCACTTCATCATAAGCAAGACAAGTTAGCCAATTATTTAAAGCTTTTCTGTATAGATGTAATGTCATAGGATATATATTTATGACACGATTTATTTTATTATATAAGAACACTGATTGATAGCTAAACTGTCGTTCAGCAAAAGTAGTGCGAACAGAAATGGTATCTGCTACTTTATCATTTCTTCTACTGATCAATTTGGCGTGATCTAGCGGAAGTGACTTGT